>NC_133416.1:36027500-37277500 GCF_049350105.2 Macaca mulatta | reverse complement strand
CCCTGAGTGGAATGAACACATCGCAAAGCAGTCTCTCGGAAAGCTTCACTCCAGTATTTACCAGAAGATATTTCCTATTTCCCCACAGGCCTGAATGTGTCTCCGAACATCTATCTGAAGATATTGCCCTTTCCACCGCAAGCCTCAAAGTGCTCCCGAGTATCCCTTAGCTGACTCACCTAAAACAGTGTTAGAATACTGGTCAATGGAAACAGAAGCTTAAATGTGCGAGTGGAATGCACGTGATCTAGAGTGGTTTCACAGAAGGTTTCCTTGTGGTTTTTATTGGAGGGTATTTGTTTTTCAGCATATTCTTAAGAGTGTTCCCAAATGTCCTTTCTCAGTTTCCACAGAAACAGTGATTTCAAACTGCTCAATGCAAAGAATGATTTAACTCTATGAGATGGATACATACATCACAAACCAGGTTCGCCAAAATTTTCTCTCCAGTTTTCATTCTAAGACGTTTCCTTTCTCACCACAGGCATCTGGGCACCACTTAATATCCCTTCACAGATATAATCAGAGACAGTTTCCAAACTGGGCAACGTAGTGTCACCTTTGACTCTCTGAAATGAATGTATACACCAGAGAGAAGTTTTTTAGAACGTTGCTTTCTGGGTTTTATTCCCGGATATTTCACTTTTCACCATATTCTCTAGAGCGCTGCAATATATCCCTTTTTCAGTTTTACAGGAACTGTGTTCAAACACTGTCTTAAGAGAAAAGAGGTATAACTCCCTGGGTGGATTGCGCACATCATAAAGTGGTTTCTCCAAAAGCTTCTCTCCAGTTTTTATCTGATGATATTTCCTGTTTTCCCTTAAGCCTTAATGTGCTCCCGAATGTCCCTTTGGGAATCCGTCCATGACGCAGTTTCAAAACTGCCTAATAGGAAGAAAGATTTATCTAAGTGAGATGAATAGACTTTTGTTTGAAAAAGCGTGTGAGAGAATGCTTCTTTCCACTATTTGTCGGAGGATAATTCCTTTTTCACCATAGCCCTCTGTATGCTCCCGAATGTCCTCTGCTAGCATTTTCTCCCAACAAGATTCGCCAATCCTCTAGGAGAAGAAAGGTTTCACTCTGTGAGTGGTATGTACACATCAAAAGCTCCTTCTCAGAAATCTTCTTTCCAGTATCTACCTGAAGATATTTCCATTTTCACCATAAGCCGCAAAGCGTTCCTGAGTGTGCCTTAGGTGCCTTACCTAAAAGAGTGTTAGAATACTGCCCAATGAAAACAGAAGCTTAACAGTGTGAGTGGACTTCACGTGGCCTAGAGCAGTTTCACAGAAAGTTTCCTTCTGGTTTTTATTGGAGGTTATGTCTTTTTCAGCATATTCTTAAGAGCGTTCCCAAATGTCCTTTCTCAGGTTCCACAGAGACAGTGATTTCAAACTGCTCAATCCAAAGAATGATTCAACTCTATGAGATGAATACAGACAGCACAAAGCAGTTGTTCCAAAAGCTTCTCACCAGTTTTCATACAAATATTTTTCCTTTCTCACAAGAAGTTTCTGGGCGCCACTTAATATCCATTCCCAGATTCCTCAAAGACAGAGTTTCCAAACCGGGCAACGTAGTGGTAGTGTAGCTCTCTGAAATGAATGCTCTCATCAGAGAGCAGCTTCCTAGAACGTTTCTTTCTGGGTTTTATTTCCAGAAATTTCACTTTTCGCCATTATCTTCAATGCACTACAAAATATCACTTTTTCAGGCTTACAGGAACAGTGTTCGGACACTGTCTAATGAGAAAAGAGGTATAATTCCCTGAGTGGAATGTTCACATCACAAAGCAGTCTCTCGAAAAGCTTCACTCCATTATTTATCAGAAGATATTTCTTGTTTCCCCACAGGCCTGAATGTGTCTCCGATTGTCTGTTCGCGAATCCGTCTATGATGGGTATGAATCCGTCTATGACTCAGTATCAACACTATGACGCGTGGATTGGACACGTCACAAAGGAGGTCTTCGGGAATCTTCTCTCCAGTACCTATCGGAAGATATTTCCATTTTCTCTATAAGCCTCAAGGTGCTCCCATGTATCCTTTAGTTGACTCACCTAAAACAGTGTTAGAATACTGCTCAATGAAAACAGAAGCTTAACAGTGCAAATGCTATTCACGTGACCTAGAGCAGTTTCACAGAAAGTTTCCTTCTGGTTTTTTTTCAGAGGGCATTACTTTTTCAGCACATTCTTAAGAGCGTTCCCAAATATCCTTTCTCAGGTTCCAAAGAAACAGTGATTTCAAACTGCTCAATCCAAAGAATGCTTTAACTCTATGTTATGAAAACACACATCACAAAGCACTTGCTCTGAAAGTTTCTCTCCACTTGTCATCGGAAGATGTTTCCTTTCTGACCACAAGAATCTGGGTGCCACTAAATATCCCTTCCCAAATTCCTCAAAGACAGAGCTTCCAAACTGGCTAAGTAGTGGAAGCTTAAACTCTTTGAAATGAATGCACACCCTAGAGAACACTTTCATGGAACGTTTCATTCTGGTTTCTATTTCTGGATATTTCACTATTCGCCATAGTCTTCAATGTACTGTAAAATATCACTTTTTCAGTTTTACAGGAACAGTGCTCAAACACTGCTATGACAAAAAATTTATAATGCCCTGTGAAATGCACACATCACAACACAGTTTCTCAGAAAGCTTCCTTTCAGTTTTATCTGAAGATATCTCCTGTTTAACCTAAAGGGCAAATGTGCTCTGGAATGTCGCTTCGCAAATCCGTCCGTGACACACTTACAAAACTGCGTAATAGAAAGAAAGTTTTATCTATGTGAGATGCATAGACACATCTATCACAAAGCAGTTTCACAGAAAGCTTCTTTCCCATTTTTGTCTGAGGATACTTGCTTTTTCAGCATAGCCGTCCATCTACTCCCAATTGTCCCATGGTAGCTTAAACTCCAAATGGGATTCCCACGTCCTCTATGAGAACAAAAGTATAACTCTGTGAGTGGAATGCACATGTAACAGCAGCTCCACGGATATCTTTTCTCCAGTATCTATCTGAAGATATTGCCCTTTTTACCGTAAGCCTCAAAGCGCTCCCGAGTATCCCTTAGCTGACTCACCTCAAACAGTGTTAGAATACTGCTCAAGGAAATCAGAAGCTTAACTGTGCAAATGCAATTCACGTGACCTAGAGCAGTTTCACAGAAACTTTCCTTCTTGTTTTAACTGGAGGGTATTACTTTTTCAGCATATTCTCTAGAGCTTTCCCAAATATCTTCTCTGAGGTTCCAAAGAAACAGTGATTTCAAACTGTACAATCCAAAGAATGATTAAACTCTTTGAGAAGAATACGCACATCACAAAGCACTTGCTCCAAAAGGTTCTCTCCACTTCTCATCGAAAGACGTTTACTTTCTAACCGCAAGCATCCGGGTGCCACTTAATATCCCTTCACAGATTAGTCAGTGAGAGAGTTTCCAAACTAGGCAACGTACTGTCATCTTTAACTCTCTGAAATGCATGCACCCGCCAGAAAGAAGCTTCTGGGAACGTTGCTTTCAGGGTTTTATTGCCGGATATTTCACTTTTCGCCATATTCTTCAAAGTGCAGCAGAATATCCCTTTTTCAGTTGTACAGGAACAGTGTTCAAACACTGTCATACAAGAAAAGCGGAATAACTCCCTGCGTGGAATGCACACATCACAAAGCGATTTCTCCAAAAGCTTCTCTCCAGTTTTGATCTGGCGATATTTCCTATTTCCCCATAAGCCTTAATGTGCTCCCCAATGTCCCTTCAGGAATCCGTCCATGACGCAGATTCAAAACTGCGTAACAGAAAGAAAGATTTATCTAAGTGAGATGAATAGACGTATCTATTACAAAGCAATGTGAGAGAACGCTTCTTTACAGTTTTTGTCTGAGGATAATTCCTTTTTCAGCATAGCCATCTGTATACTCCCAAATGTCCCCTGGTAGCATTTTCTCCAAACGGGATTCCCCCATCCGCTATGAGTTGAAAGGTTTCACTCTGTGAGTGGAATATACACTTCAAAAGCACCTCCTCGGAAATCTTCTCTACAGTATCTATCTGAAGATATTTCCGTTTTCACCCTAAGCCTCAAAGTGCTCCCGAGTGTCCCTTAGCTGACTCACCTAAAACAGTGTTAGAATACTGCCAAATGGAAACAGAAGCTTAACAATGTGAGTGGACTCCACGTGACCTAGAGCAGTTTCACAGAAAGATTCCTTCTGGTTTTTATTGGAGGTTACAGCTTTTTCACCATATACTTAAGGGCGTTCCCAAATGTTCTTTCTCAGGTTCCACAGAAACAGTGATTTCAAACTGCTAAATTCAAAGAATGATTCAAGTGTATGAGATGAATACAAACAGAACAAATCAGTTGCTCTGAAAGCTTCTCACCAGCTTTCATGCGAAGTAGTTTCCTTTCTCACCAGAATCCTCCATATGTCACTTAATATCCCTTCCCAGATTCCTCAAAGACAGAGTTTCCAAACAGGGCAATGTAGTGGAAGCTTTAACTCTCTGAAGTGAATGCACTCGTCAGAGAGCAGTTTCTTGGAACGCTTCTTTCTGTTTTTTTATCCCAGAAATTTCACTTTCCTCCATAATCTTCAATACACTGCAAAATATCACTTTTTCAGTTTTACAAGAACAGTGTTCGAACACTGCCTTATGAGAAAAGAGGTTTAATTCCCTCAGTGGAATGCACACATCACAAAGCAGCCTCTCGGAAAGCTTCACTCCAGTATTTATCAGAAGATATTTCCTATTTCTCCACAAGCCTGAATGTGTCTCCGAATGTCCGTTCGCGAATCCATCTATGACAAGTATCAATCCGTCTATGACGCAGTATCAACACTATGACGAGTGGAATGCACACGTCACAAAGAAGCTCCTCAGAAATCTTCTCTCCAGTATCCATCTGAAGATATTTAAATTTACACCATAAGCCTCAAGGTGGTCCCATGTATCACTTAGCTGACTCACCTAAAACAGTGTTAGAATACTGCTCAATGAAAACAGAAGCTTAACTGTGTGAATGCAATTCACGTCACCTAGAACAGTTTAACAGAAAGTTTCCTTCTGGTTTTTATCGGAGGGTATTTGTTTTTCAGCATATTCTTAAGAGCGTTCCCAAATATCCTTTCTCAGGTTCCACAGAAACACTGATCAAACTGCTCAATCCAAAGAATGATTTAACGCTATGAGATGAATACACACATCACAAAGCACTTGCTCAAAAGTTTCTCTCCATTTCTCATTGGAAGACGTTTCCTTTCTCAGCAGAAGAATCTGGGCGTCACTTAATAACCCTTCCTATATTCCTCAAAAACAGAGTTTCCAAATTGGACAACGTAGTGGAAGCTTTAAATGATTGAAATGAATGTACACCCCAGAGAGCAGTTTCTTCGAACGTTTCTTTCTGGTTTTTATTTCCAGATACTTCACTTTTTGCCATAGTATTGAACGCTTTGAAAAATATCACTTTTTCAGGTTGACAGGAACAGTGCTCAAACACTGCTATGAGAAAAAAGGAACAATGCCTTGTGGAATGCACACATCATAACGCGGTTTCCCAGAAAGCTTCTCTCCAGTTTTTATCTGAAGATATCTCCTATTTAACGTCAAGCACGAATGTTCTCCCGAATGTCCCTTGGCAAATCCGTCCATGATGCAGTTTCAAAACTGCATAATAGAAAGAAAGTTTTATCTATGTGAGATGCATAGACATAACTATCACAGAGCAGTTTCACCGAAAGCTTCATTCCAGTTTTTGACGGAGAATACTTGCTTTTTCACCGTAGCTGTCCATATACTCCCAAATGTCCCATGGTAGCTTATTCTTCAAAAGGGAATCCCCCGTGTTCTATGAGAAGAAAGGTATAACTCTGTGAGTAGAATGCACACGTAACTGGACAGCTCCACAGAAATCTTCTCTCCAGTATCTATCTGAAGATATTGTCCTCTTCACCATAAGCCTCAAAGCACTCCCGAGTATTCCTTCTGATGTTTATTGGAGGGTATTTCTTTTTCAGCATATTCTTTTTTTTTTTTTTTTGAGACGGAGTTTCGCTCTGTCACCCAGGCTGGAGTGCAGTGGCTGGATCTCAGCTCACTGCAAGCTCTGCCTCCCGGGTTTACACCATTCTCCTGCCTCAGCATCTCGAGTAGCTGGGACTACAGGCACCCGCCACCTCACCCGGCTAGTTTTTTTGTATTTTTAGTGGAGATTTTTCAACATATTCTTAAGAGTGTTCCCAGATGTCCTCTCTCAGTTTCCACAGAAACAGTGATTTGAAACTGCTCAATACAAAGAATGATTCACCTCTATGATATGGATTAACATCATAAACCAGTTTCTCCGTAAGCTTCTCTCCAGGTTTCATTATAAGAGGTTTCCTTTCTCACTGTAAGCATCCGGTCACCATTTACTATCCCTTCACAGATTAATTAGAGACAGAGTTTCCAAACTGGGCAACGTAGTGTGAACTTTAACTCTCTGAATTGAATGCACACGCCCAAGAGTAGTTTCTTGGAACGTTGCTTTCTGGGTTTCATTCCCAGATATTTTACTTTTCTCCATATTCTTCAAAGCGCTTCAAAATATTGCTTTTTCAGTTTTACAGAAAGAGTGTTCAAACGCTGTCTTACGAGAAAAGAGGAATAACTCCCTGGGTGGAATGCAAACATCACAAAGCGATTTCTCCAGAAACTTCTCTCCAGTTTTTATCTGGTGATATTTCTTATTTTCCCATAAGCCTTAATGTGCTCCTGAATGTCCCTTTGGGAATCCGTCCATGACGCAGTTTCAAAACTGTGTAACAGAAAGAAAAATTTATCTAAGTGAGATGAACAGACATATCTATTACAAAGCAGTGTGAGAGAAAGCTTCATTCCAGCTTTTGTCTGAGGATACCTCCTTTTTCACCATAGCCGTGTGTATACCCCCGAAATTAGCGTTTTCTCCAAGCAGGATTCCCCAATTGTCTATGAGAAGAAAGGTTTCACTCTGTGGGTGGAATGTACACGTCAAAAGCACCTCCTCGGAAATCTTCTCTCCAGTATCTATCTGAAGATATTTCCGTTTTCACCATAAGCCTAGAAGCGCTCCCGAGTGTCCCTCAGCTGCCTCACCTAAAATAGTGTTAGAAAACTGCAAAATGAAAACAGAAGCTTAAGAGTGTGAGTGTACTTCATGTGGCCTAGAGCAGTTTCACAGAAAGATTACTTCTGGTTTTTATTGGAGGTTACATCTTTTTCAGCATATTCTTAAGAGCATTCCCAAATGTCCTTTCTCAGGTTCTACAGAAACAGTGAATTCAAACTGCTGAATACAAAGAATGATTCAACTCTATGAGATGAATACACACAGCACAAAGCAGTTGCTCCAAAAGCTTCTCACCTGTTTTCATGCGAAGACATTTCCTTTCTCACAAGAAGCCTCCGGGCGCCACTTAATATCCCTTCCCAGATTCCTCAAAGACAGAGTTTCCAAACTGGGCAACGTAGTGGAAGCTTTAAATCTCTGAAATGAAAGCACACCCCAGAAAGCAGTTTCATGGAATGTTTCTTTCTGGTTTGTGTTTCCGAATATTTCATTTTTGCCATAGTCTTCAACATGATGCAAAATATCACTTTTTCAGTTTTACAGGAACTATGCACAAACACAGCCTAATGAGAAAAGAGATATAATTCCCTGAGTGGAATGCACACATCACAAAGCAGTCTCTCGAAAAGCTTCACTCCAGTATTTATCAGAAGATAATTCTTGTTTCCCCAGAGGCCTGAATGTGTCTCCGAATGTCTGTTCGTGAATCTGTCTATGTCGAATATCAATCCGTCTATGACTCAGTATCAACACTATGACGAGTGGAATGCACACGTCACAAAGAAGCTCCTTGGAAAACTTCTTTCCAGTATCTATCAGAAGATATTTCCATTTTCACCGTAAGCCTCAAGGCGCTCCTGAGTATCTCTCAGTTGACTCACCCAAAACAGTGTTAGAATACTGCTCAATGAAAACAGAAGATTAACAGTGCGAATGCAGTTCACAAGACCTAGAGCAGTTTCACAGAAAGTTTCCTTCTGGTTTTTATCGGAGGGTATTTGTTTTTCAGCATATTCTTAAGAGCGTTCCCAAATATCCTTTCTCAGGTTCCAAAGAAACAGTGATTGAAAACTGCTCAATCCAAAGAATGCTTTAACTCTATGAGATTAAAGGAGACATCACAAAGCACTTGCTCCAAAAGTTTCTCTCCACTTGTCATCAGAAGGCGTTTCCTTTCCCACCACAAGGATCCGGGTGCCACTTAATATCCCTTTCCAAATTCCAAAAAGACAGAGTTTCCAAACTGGGCAACGAAGTGGAAGCTTAAACTCTTTAAAATGAATGCACACCCCAGAGAACACTTTCATGGAACGTTTCTTTCTGGTTTGTATTTCTGGATATTTCACTTTTTGCCATAGTCTTCAACGCGCTGAAAAATATCACTTTTTCAGGCTGACAGGAACAGTGCTCAAACACTGCTGTGAGTAAAAAGGAATAACGCCCTGTGAAATGCATACATCAAAATGCAGTTTCTCAGAAAGCTTATTTCCAGTTTTTACCCGAAGATATCTCCTGTTTAAACGCAAGGGTGAATGTGCTTCCAAATGTCCCTTCGCAAATCCGTCCGTGACGCAGTTTCAAAACTACATAATAGAAAGAAAGTTTTATCTATGTGAGATGCATAGACATATCCATAACAAAGCAGTTGCACAGAAAGCTTCTTTCCAGTTTTTGTCTGAGGATAGTTGTTTTTTCACCATAGCCATCCATATACTTCCTATTGTCCTGTGGTAGCTTATTCTCAAAATGGGATTCCCCCATCCTCTATGAGTAGAAAGGTATAACTCTGTGAGTGGAATGCACACGTAACAATGCAGCTCCACGGAAATCTTCTGTCTGGTATTTATGTGAAGATATTTGGTTTTTCACCATAAGCCTCAAACGCTCCCGAGTATCCCTTATCTGACCCACCTCAAAGAGTGTTAGAATACTGGTCAATGAAAACAGAAGCTTAAGTGTGCGAGTGGAATGCACGTGACTTAGAACCATTTCACAGAAGGTTTCTTTCTGGTTTTTATTGGAGGGTATTTCTTTTTCAACATATTCTTATGATTGTTCCCAAATGTCCTTTCTCAGTTTCCACAGAAACAGTGATTTCAAACTGCTCAATACAAAGAATGCTTTAACTCTATGAGATGGATACACACATCACAAACCAGGCTCTTGGGAAGCTTCTCTCCAGTTTTCATTCTAAGACGTTTCCTTTCTCACCGCAAGCATCCGGGCGCCTCTTAATATCCCTTCACAGATTAATTAGAGACAGAGTATTGAAACTGGGCAATGCAGTGCCAACTTTAACTCTCTGAAATGCATGCACACGCCATAGAGAAGTATCTTGGAACGTTGCTTTCTGGGATTTTTTCCCGGATATTTCACTTTCCGCCGTATTCTTCAAAGCGGTGCAAAATATCCCTTTTTCAGATTTACAGGAACAGTGTTCAAACACTGTCTTACGAGAAAAGAGGTATAACTCCCTGGGTGGAATGCACACATCACAAAGCAGTTTCTCTGAAAGCTTCTCTCCAGTTTTTATCTGGTGATATTTCCTATTTCCCCAGAAGCCTTAAACTTCTCCCGAATGACCCTTCAGGAATCTGTCCACGACACAATTTCAAAACTGTGTAATAGAAAGAAAGATTTATCTAAGTGAGATGAATGGACATATCTATTACAAAGCAGTGTGAGAGAACACTTCTTTCCAGTTTTTGTCTGAGGATAATTCCTTTTTCACAATAGCCGTCTGTATACTCCTGAATGTCCCCTGGTAACATTTTCTCCAAAAGGGATTCCCCAATCCTCTATGAGAAGAAAGGTTTCACTCTGTGGGTCGAATGTACACGTCAAAAGCACCTCCTCGGAAATCTTCTTTCCAGTATCTACCTGAAGATATTTCCGTTTTCACCATAAGCATCAAAGTGCTCCCGAGTGTCCCTTAGCTGACTCACCTAAAACAGTGTTAGAATACAGCTCAATGAAAACAGAAGCTTAACAGTGCGAGTGGACTTCACATGGCCTAGAACAGTTTCACAGAAAGGTTCCTTCTGGATTATATTGTAGATTATGTCTTTTTCAGCATATTCTTAAGGACGTTCCCAAATGTCCTTTCTCAGGTTCCACAGAAACAGTGATTTCAAACTGCCCAACCCAAAGAATGATTTAACTCTATGAGATGAATACACACATCAAAAAGCACTTGCTCTGAAATCTTCTCACCAGTTTTCATGCGAAGACATTTCCTTTCTCACCGGAAGACTGCGGGCACCACTTAATACCCTTTCACAGATGCCTCAAAGAAAGAGTTTCCAAACTGGGCAATGTAGTGGAATCTTTAACTCTCTGAAATGAATGCACTCATCAGACAGCAGTTTCTTGTAATGCTTCTTTCTGTGTTTTATTTCCAGATATTAAACTTTTTGCCATAGACTTCAACGCGCTGCAAAATAACACTCTTTCAGTTTTACAGGAACAGTGTGCGAACACTACCATATGAGAAAAGAGGTATAATTCCCTGAGTGGAATGCACACATCGCAAAGCAGTCTCTCAGAAAGTTTCACTCCAGTATTTATCAGAAGATATTTCCTATTTCGGCACAGGCCTCAATGTGTCTCCAAATGTCCCGTCGCGAATCCGTCTGTGACGAGTATCAATCCGTCTATGACGCAGTATCAACACTATGACGAGTGGAATGCACACGTCACAAAGGAGCTCCTCGGAAAGCTTCTCTCCAGTATCTCTCTGAAGATATATCCATTTTCACCATAAGCCTCAAGGCGTTCCCGAGTATCTTTTAGCTGGCTCACCTAAAACAATCTTAGAATACTGCTCAATGAAAACAGAAGCTTAACTGTGTGAATGCCATTTACGTGACCTAGAGCCATTTCACAGAAAGTTTCCTTCTGGTTTTTATCGGAAGGTATTATTTTTTCAGCATATTCTTAAGAGCATTCCCAAATGTCCTTTCTCAGGTTCCACAGAAACAGTGATTTCAAATGCTCAATCCAAAGAATGATTCAAATCTATGAGATGAATACACACAGCACAAAGCAGTTGCTCTGAAAGCTTCTCACCAGTTTTCACGCACAGACGTTTCCTTTCTCCCTGGAAGCCTCCGGGCGAAATTTAATATCCTTCACAGATCCCTCAAACTCAGAGTTTCCAAACTGCTCAACGTTTTGGAAGCTTTAACTCTCTGAAATGAACACACTCCTCAGAGAGCAGTTTCTTGGAACGCTTCTACCTGGGTTTTATTTCCAGATATTGCACTTTTCGCCATAGTCTTCAATGCGTGGCAAAATATCACTTTTTCAGTTTTACAGGAACAGTGTTTGAACACTGTCTTATGAGAAAACGGTATAATTCCCAGAGTGGAATGCACACATCGCAAGCACTCTCTCGGAAAGATTCACTCCAGTATTCATCAGAAGATATTTCCTATTTCCCCACAGGCCTGAATGTGTCTCGGAATATCCCTTCGCGAATCCGTCTAACACACGTATCAATCTGTCTACCACACAGTATCAACACTTTGACGAGTGGAATGCACACATCACAAAGGAGCTCCTCTGAAATCTTCTCTCCAGTATCTATAGGAAGATACTTCCACTTTCACTGTAAGCCTCAAGGCGCTCCCGAGTAATCCTTAGCTGACTCACCTAAAACAGTGTTAGAATACTGCCCAATGAAAACAGAAGATTAACTGTGTGAATGCAATTCACGTGACATAGAGCAGTTTCACAGAAAGTTTCCTTCTGGTTTTTATCGGAGGGTATTACTTTTTCACCATATTCTTAAGAGCCTTCCCAAATATCCTTTCTCATGTTCCACAGAAACAGTGATTTCAAACTGCTCAATCCAAAGAATGATATAACTCTATGAGATAACACACAAATCACAAAGCACTTGCTCCGAAAGCTTCTCTCCACTTCTCTTCAGAAGACGTTTCCTTTCTCATCACTAGAATCCGGGCGCCACTTAATATCCCTTCCAGGATTCCTCAAGGACAGAGCTTCCAAACTGGGCAATGTCTTGGAAGCTTTAACTCTCTGAAATGAATGCACACCACACAGAACAGTTTCTTGGAACACTTCTTTCTGGTTTTTATTTCCAGATATTTCACTTTTTGCCATAGTCTTCAACGTGCTGCAAAATATCACATTTTCAGTTTGACAGGAACAGTGCTCAAACACTGCTGTGAGGAAAAAGGTATAACGCCCTGTGGAATGCACACATCACAACGCAGTTTCTCAGAAAGCTTCACTCCAGTATTTATCTGAAGATTACTCCTATTTAACGTCAAGCGCAAATGTGCTCCTGAGTGACCCTTCGAAAATCCGTACATGACGCGGTTTCAAAACTGCGTAATAGAAAGAAAGTTGTATCTATGTGAGATGCATAGACATATCTATCACAAAGCAGTTTCACAGAAAACTTCTTTCCAGTTATGTCTGAGATTACTTGCTTTTTCACCATAGCCTTCCATATACTCCTAAATGTCCTGTGGTACCTTATTCTCCAAATGGGATTTCCCCATCCTCTATGAGAAGAAGGGTATAACTCTGTGAGTGGAATGTATATGAAAAAAGGAGTTCCACGGAAATCTTCTCTCCAGTATTTCTCTGAAGATATTGCCCTTTTCACCGTAAGCCTCAAAGCGCTCCCGAGTATCCTTTAGCTGACTCACCTCAAACAGTGTTAGAATAATGGTCAATGAAAACAGAAGCTTAAATGTGCGAGTGCAATGCACGTGACCTAGAGCACTTTCTTACAAGGTTTCCTTCTGGTTTTTTTTGGAGGGTATTTCTTTTTCATCATATTCTTAAGAGTGATCCCAAATATCCTTACACAGTTGCCACAGAATCAGTGATTTCAAACTGCTCAGTATAAAGAATGATTGAACTCTATGAGATGGATACACACATCACAAAGCAGGTTCTCTGAAAGCTTCTCTCTGTTTTCATTCTAAGAAGTTTCCTTTTTCACCACAAACTGGGCAATGTAGTGTCAACTTTAACTCTCTGAAATGAATGCACACGCCAGAGAGAAGTTTCTTGGAACATTGTTTTCTGGATTTTTATTCCCGGATATTTCACTTTTCCCCATATTCTTCAAAGTGCTGCAAAATATCCCTTTTTCAGTTTTACAGGAACAGGGTTTAAACACTGTCTTACGAGAAAAAAGGTATAACTCCGTGGGTGGAATGCACACATCACAAGCAGTTTCTCGGAAAGCTTCGCTCCAGTTTTTATCTGGTGATTTTTCCTATTTCCCCAGAAACCTTAATGTGCTCCCGAATGTCCTTTCGGGAATCCGTCCATGATGCAGTTTCAAAACTGTGTAATAGAAAGAAAGATTTATCTAAGTGAGATGAATACACATATCTATTACAAAGCAGAGTGAGAGAACACTTCTTTTCCGTTTTTGTCTGAGGATACTTCCTTTTTCACCATAGCCGTCTGTATACTCCCGAATGTCCCTGGGGAGCGATTTCTCCAAACGGGATTCCCCAATCCTCTATGAGAAGAAAGGTTTCACCCTGTGAGTGGAATGTACACGTCAAAAGCACCTCCTCAGACATCTTCTCTACAGTATGTATCTGAAGATATTTCCTTTTCCACCATAAGCCTCAAAGTGCTACCGAGTGTCCGTTAGCTGACTCACCTAAAACAGTCTTGGAATACTGCCCAATGAAAACAGAAGATTAACAGTGCGAGTGGACATCACGTGGCCTAGAGTGGTTTCACAGAAAGTTTCCTTCTGGTTTTTATTGGAGGTTATGTCTTTTTCAGCATATTATTAAGAGTGTTCCCAAAAGTTGTTTCTGAGTATCCTCAGAGACAGTGATTTCAAACTGTTCAATCCAAAGAATGATTTAAATCTATCATATGAACACACACAACACAAAGCACTTGCTCCTAAACCTCCTCTCCACTTCTCATCAGAAAACGTTTCCTTTCTCACCACAAGAATCTGGGCGCCACTTAATATCCCTTCCCAGATTCCTCAAAGAGAGAGTATCCAAACGGAGCAACGTAGTGGAAGCTTTAACTTTCTGTAATGAATCCACACCCCAGAGAACAGTTTCTTGGAATGTTTCCTTCTCATTTGTATTTCCGAATATTTAACTTTTTGCCATAGTCTTCAACATGCTGCAAATTATCAAGTTTTCAGTTTTACAGGAACAGTGTTCGAACACAGCCTTATGAGAAAAGAGGTATAATTCCCTGAGTGAAATGCACACATCACAAAGCAGCCTCTCGGAAAGCTTCACTCCAGTGTTTATCAGAAGATATTTCCTGTTTCCCCACAGGCCTGAATGTGTCTCCGAATGTCCCTGCGCGAATCTGTCTATGACGAGTATCAACCCGTCTATGTAGCAGTATCAACACTATGACGAGTGGAATGCACACATCACAAAGGAGCTCCTCGGAAATCTTCTCTCCAGTATCTATCTGAAGATATTTCCGTTTTCACCATAAGCCTTAAGGGGCTCCCGAGAATCCCTTAGCTGACTCACCTAAAACAGTGTTAGAATACTGCTCAATGAAAACAGAAGCTTAACTGTGCGAATGCAGTTCACGTGACCTAGAGCAGTTTCACAGAAAGTTTTCCTCTGGTTTTTATCAGAGGGTATTACTTTTTCATCATATTCTTAAGAGTGTTCCCAAATTTCCTTTCTGAGGTTCCACAGAAACAGTGATTTCAAATTGCGCAGTCCAAAGAATGATTTAACTCTAGGAGATGAATATACACCTCACAAAGCACTTGCTCTGAAAGCTTCTCTCCACTTCTCATCGGAAGAGGTTTCCTTCCTCACCACAGAAATCTGGGGGCCACTTAATATCCCTTCCCAGATTCCTCAAAAAAAGAGTTTCCAAACTGCTCAACGTAGTGGAAGCTTTAACTCTCTGAAATGAATGCACACCTCAGAGAGCAGTTTCTTGGAATTTTTCTTTCTGGTTTTCATCCAGGATATTTCACTTTTTGCCATAGTCTTCAACACGCTGCCAAATATCACTTTTTCAGTTTTACAGGAACAGTGTTCAAACACTACTATGAGAAAAAAGGTATAACGCCCTGTGGAAAGCACACATCACAACGCAGTTTCTCGGAAAGCTTCTCTCCAGTTTTTATCTGAAGATACCTCCTATTTAACGTCAAGCACGAAAGTGCTCCCGAATGTCCCTTGGCAAATCCGTCCGTGACGCAGATTCAAAACTGCGTAATAGATAGAAAGTTTTATCTATGTGAGTTGCATAGACATATCTATCACAAAGCAGTTTTACAGAAAGCTTCTTTCCAGTTTTTGTCTGAGGATACTTGCTTTTTCACCATAGCCATCCATATACTCCCAAATGTCCCGTGGTAGCTTATTCTCCAAATGGGATTCCCCGTTCTCTACATGAAGAAAGGTACAATTCTGTGAGTGGAATGCACACGTAAGAAACCAGCTCCATGGAAATCTTCTCTCCAGTATCTTTCTAAAGATATTGCCCTTTTCACCGTAAGCCTCAAAGCGCTCCCGAGTATCCCTTAGCTGACTCACCTCAAACAGAGTTAGAATACTGGTCAATGAACACAGAAGCTTAAATATGCGAGTGGAATGCACGTGACCTAGAGCAGTTTCACAGAAGGTTTCCTTCTGGTTTTGATTGGAGGGTATTTCTTTTTCAGCATAGTCTTAAGAGTGTTCCCAAATGTCCTTTTTCAGGTTCCACAGAAATAGTGATTTCAAAATGCTCAATACAAGGAATAATTTAACTCTATGAGAGGGATACACACATCACAAACCAGGTTCTTGGAAAGCTTCTCTGCAGTTTTCATTATAAGACATTTCCTTTCTCTCCGCAAGCATCCGGGCGCCACTTAATATCCCTTCAAAAAATAATCAGACACAGAGTTTCCAAACTAGGAAACGTAGCGTCAACTTTAACACTCGGAAATGAATGCTCACTCCAGAAAGAAGTTTCTTGGAACTTTGCTTTCCGGGTTTTATTCCTGGATATTTCACTTTTTTCCATATTCTTCAAAGTGCTGCATTATATCCCTTTTTCAGTTTTACAGGAAAACTGTTCAAACACTGTCTTACGAGAAAAGAGGTGTAACTCTTTGGGTGGAATAAACACATCACAAAGTGGTTTCTCTGAAAGTTTCTCTCCAGGTTTTATCTGGTGATATTTCCTATTTACCCATAAGCCTTAAGGTGCTCCAGAATGTCCCTTCAGGAATACGTCCACGACGCAGATTCAAAACTGCATGATAGAAAGAAATATTTGTCTAAGTGAGATGAATAGACATATCTATTACAAAGCTGTGTGAGAGAAAGCATCTTTCCAGTTTTTGTCTGAGGATAATTCCTTTATCACCATAGCCTTCTGTATACTCCCGAATGTCCCTGGTACCATTTTCTCCAAACTGGATTCCCCAATTCTCTATGAGAAGAACGGTTTCACTCTGTGAGTGGAATGTACAGGTCCAAAGCATATCCTTGGAAATCTTCTCTCCAGTATCTATCTGAAGATATTTCTGTTATCACCATAAGCATCAATGCACTCCCGAGTGTTCCTTAGATGACTCATCTAAAACAGTGTTAGAATACTGCCCAATGAAAACAGAAGCTTAACAGTGCGAGTGAACTTCACGTGGCCTAGAGCAGTTTCACAGAAAGTTTCCTTCCGGTTTTATTTATTGGAGGTTATGTCATTTTCAGCATATTCTTAAAAGCCTTCCCAAATGTCCTTTTTCAGGTTCCACAGAAACAGTGATTTCAAACTCCTCAATCCAAAGAATGATTTAACTCTATGAGATGAATACACACATCACAAAGCTGTTGCTCCGAAAGCTTCTCTCCACTTCTCATCAGAAGACGTTTCCTTTCTTACCACAAATATCAGGGCGCCACTTAATATCCCTTCCCACATTCCTCAACGACAGAGTTTCCAAACTGGGCAACTCTGGGTAATCTGAGCTTTAACTCTCTGAAATGAATGCACACCCCAGGGAGGAGGTTCTTGGAACCTTTCTTTCTGGTTTTATTTCCGCCTATTTCACTTTTAGCCATAGTCTCCAACATGCTGCCAAATATCACTTTTTCAGTTTTAGAGGAACAGTGCTCAAACACTGCGATGAGAAAAAAGATATAACGCCCTGTGGAATGCACACATCATGACGCAGTTTCTCAGAAAGCTTCTCTCCAGTTTTTGTCTGAAGATATCTCCTATTTAACTTCAAGAGCGAATGTGTTCCCAAGTGTCCCTTTGCAAATCCCTCCATGACGCAGTATCAAAACTGCCTATTAGAAAGAAAGTTTTATTTATGTGAGATGTATAGACATATCTATCACAAAGCAGTTTCTCAGAAAGCTTCTTTCCAGTTTTTGTCTCAGGATACTTGCTTTTTCAACCCTAGCTGTCCATATTCTCCCAAATGTCCCATGGTAGCTTATTCTCCAAAAGGGACACCACGTCCTCTATGAGAAGAAAGGTATAACTCTGTGAGTGGAATGCACATGTAAGAAACCAGCTCCATGCAAATCTTCTCTCCAGTATCTATCTGAAGATATTGCCCTTTTCACCATAAGCCGCAAAACGCTCCCGAGTTTCCTTTAGATGACTCACCTCAAGCAGTGCTAGAATACTGGTCAATGAAAACAGAAGCTAGAAAGTGCGAGTGGAATGCACGTGACCTAGAGCAGTTTCACAGAAGGTTTCCTTCCGGTTTTTGTTGAAGGGTATTACTTTTTCAGCATATTCTTAAGAGTATTCTCAAATGTCCTTTCTCAGTTTCCACAGAAACAGTGATTTCAAACTGCTCAATACAAAGAATGATTTAACTCTATGAGGTGGATACACACATCACAAACCAGGTTCTCCGAAATCTTGTCTCCAGTTTTCATTATAAGACGTTTCCTTTTTCACCGCAAGCATCTGGTCGCCACTTAATAGACCTTCACACATTAATCAGAGACAGAGTTTCCAAACTGGGCAACGTAGTGTCAACTTTAACCCTCTGAAATGAATGCACACGCCAGAGAGAAGTTTCTTGGAACGTTGCTTTCTGGGTTTCATTCCTGGATATTTCACTTTTTGCAATATTCTTCAAAGTGCTGCAAATTATCCCTTTTTCAGTTTTACAGAAACAGTGTTCAAACACTGTCTTACGAGAAAAGAGGTATAACTCCCTGGGTGGAATGCACACATCACAAAGTGGTTTCACCATAGGCTGCTCTCTAGTTTTTATCTGGTGATATTTCCTATTTCCTCATAAGATTAATGTGCTCCCGAATGTCCCTTCGGGAATCCGTCCATGACACAGTTTCAAAACTGCGTAATAGAAAGAAAGATTTATCTAAGTGAGGTGAATAGACATATCTATTACAAAGCAGTGAGAGACAGTGCTTCTTTCCAGTTTTTGTCTGAGAATAATTCCTTTTTCACCATAGCCATCTGTATACTCCCGAATGTCCCCGGGGAGCGATTTCTTCAAACGGGATTCCCCAATCCTCTATGAGAAGAAAGGTTTCACTCTGTGAGTGGGATGTACACGTCAAAAGCACATCCTCAGAAATCTTCTCTCCGGTATCTATCTGAAGATATTTCAATTTTCACCATAAGCCTCAAAGCACTCCCGAGTGTACCTTAGCTGACTCACCTAAAACAGCCTTAAGAACAGTGTTCCAACACTGTCTTACGAGAAAAGATGTATAACTCCCTGGGTGGAATGCACACATCACAACGCAGTTTCTTAGAAAGCTTCTCTCCAGTTTTTATCTGAAGATATGTCCTATTTATCATCAATCGCGAATGTTTTCCTGAATGTCCCTTCGCAAATCCGTCCATGATGCAGTTTCAAAACTGCGTAATAGAAACAAAGTTTTATCTATGTGAGATGCATAGACATATCTATCACAAAGCATTTTCACAGAAAGCTTCTTCAAGTTTTTGTCTGAGGATACTTGCTTTTTCACCACAGCCGTCCATATACTCCCAAATGTCCCATGGTAGCATATTCTCCAAATGGGATTCACCCATCCTCTATGAGAAGAAAGGTATAACTCTGGGAGTGGAATGCTCATGTAAGAAAGCAGCTCCACGGAAATCTTCTCTCCAGTATCTATCTGAAGATATTTCCTTTTTCAACGTAAGCCTCAAGGTGCTCCCGGGTATCCCTTAGCTGACTCACCTAAAACAGTGTTAGAATAATGGTCAATGAAAACAGAAGCTTAAATGTGCGAGCGGAATGAACGTGACCTAGAGCAGTTTCACAGAAGATTTCCTTCCTGTTTTTATTGGAGGGTATTACTTTTCCAGCATATTCTTAAGAGTGTACCCAAATGTCCTTTCTCAGTTTCCACAGAAACAGTGATTTCAAACTACTCAATGCAAACAATGATTTAACTCTATGAGATGGATATGCCCATTACAAACCAGGTTCTCCGAAAGCTTCTCTCCAGTTTTCGTTATAAGACGTTTCCTTTCTCTCCGCTAGCTTCCTGGCACCACTTAATATCCCTTCACAGATTAATCAGAGACAGAGTTTCCAAACTGGGCAACGTAGTGTCAACATTAACTCTCTGAAATGAATGCACTCGCCAGAGAGAAGTTTCTTGGAACGTTGGTCTCTGAGTTTCATTCCCGGATATTTCACTCTTCGCCATATTCTTCAAAGCACTGCAAAATATCCCTTTTTCAGTTTTACAGGAACAGTGTTCAAACACGGTCTTATGAAAAAAGAGGTATAACTCCCTGGGTGGAATGCACACATCACAAAGCGGTTTCTCCAATATCTTCACACCAGTTTTTATCTGGTGATATTTCCTATTTCCCCAGAAGCCTTAATGTGCAACTAAACGTCCAATCAGAAATCCGTCCATGACGCAGTTTCAAACTGTGTAATAGAAAAAAACATTTATTTAAGTGAGATGAATAGAGATATCTATTACAAAGCAGTTGAGAGAACGGTTCTTTCAAGTTTTTGTCTGAGGATACTTGCTTTTTCACCATATCCATCCAAATACTCCAAATTTCCCGTGGTAGCTTATTCTCCACATTGGATTCCCTGGTCCTCTATGAGAAGAAAGGTATAACTCTGTGAGTGGAATGCACACGTAACACAGCAGATCCACAGAAATCTTCTCTCCTGTAAATATATGAAGATATTGCCCTTTTCAAAGTAATCCTCAAAGTGCTCCCGAGTATCCCTTAGCTGACTCACCTAAAACAGTGTTAGAATACTGGTCAATGAAAACAGAAGCTTAAATGTGCGAGTGGAATGCACGTGACCTAGAGCAGTTTCACAGAAGGTTTCCATCTGGTATTTATTGAAGGGTATTTCTTTTTCAGCATAGTCTTAAGAGTGTTCCCAAGTGTCCTTTCTCAGTTTCCACAGAAACAGTGATTTCAATCTGCTCAATCCAAAGAATGATTCAACTCTATGAGGTGATTATACACAGCACACAACAGTTGCCCTGAAAGCTTCCCACCGGTTTTCATGCGAAGGGGTTTCCTTTCTCACGGGAAGCATCTGGGGGCCACTTATTATCCCTTCCCAGATTTCTCAAAAAAAGAGTTTCCCAACTGGGCAACGTAGTGGAAGCTTTAACTCTCTGAAATGAATGCACTCATCAGAGAGCAGTTTCTTGGAATGCTTCTTTCTGGGTTTTATTTCCAGATATTTCACTTTTTGCCATAGTCTTCAATGTGCAGCAAAATATCACTTTTTCAGTTTTACAGTAACAGTGTTCGATCACTGCCTTATGAGAAGAGAGGTATAATTCCCTGAGTGGAATGCACACACCTCAACGCATTCTCTCAGGAAGCTTCTCTCCGGTTTTTATCTGAAGATATCTGCTATTTAACGTCTAGCACGAATGTGCTCCCGAATGTCCCTTGACAAATCCGTCCATGACGCAGTTTCAAAACTGCGTAATGGAAAGAAAGTTTTATCTATGTGAGATGCATAGATATATCTATCACAAAGCAGTTTCACAGAAAGCTTCTTTCCAGTTTTTGTCTGAAGATACTTGCTTTTTCACCATAGCCGTCCATAAAATCCCAAATGTCCTGTGGTACCTTACTCTCCAAATGGGATTCCCCCGTCCTCTTTGAAAAGAATGGTATAACTCCGTGAATGGAATGCCCATGTAATAAAGCAGCTACACGAAGATTTTCTCTCCAGTATCTATATGAAGTAATTTCCCTTTTCACCGTAAGCCTCAAAGCACTCCTAAGTATCACTTAGCTGACTCACTTAAGACAGTGTTAGAATACTGGTCAATGAAAACAGAAGCTTAAATGTGCGAGTGGAATGCACGTGACCTAGAGCAGTTTCACAGAAGGTTTCCTTCTGGTTTTTATTGGAGGGCATTCCTTTTTCAGCATATTCAGAAGAGTGTTCCCAAATGTCCTTTCTCAGTTTCCACAGAAACAGTGATTTCAAAGTACTCAATACAAAGAATGATTCAACTCTATGAGATGGATATGCACATTACAAACCAGGTTCTCCAAAAGCTTCCCTCCAGTTTTCATTATAAGATGTTTCCTTTCTCACCGCTAGCATCCAGGCACCACTTAATATCCCTTCACAGATTAATCAGAGACAGAGTTTCCAAGCTGGGCAATGTAGTGTCAACATTAACTCTCTGAAAAGAATGCACTCGCCAGAGAGAAGTTTCTTGGAACGTTGCTTTTGGGTTTCATTCCTGGATATTTCACTCTTTGCCAAATTCTTCAAAGCGCTGCAAAGTATCCCTTTTTCAGTTTTACTGGTACAGTGTTCAAACACTGTCTTACGAGAAAAGAGGTATAACTCCCTGCGTGGAATGCACACAGCACAAAGCAGTTTCTCCGGAAGCTTCTCTCCAGTTTTTATCTGATGATATTTCCTATTTCCCCAGAAGACTTAATGTGCAACTAAACGTCCCATCAGAAATCCGTCCATGACGCAGTTTCAAACTGTGTAATAGAAAGAAACATTTATTTTAGTGAGATGAATAGAGATATCTATCAAAGCAGTTGAGAGAACGGTTCTTTCAAGCTTTTGTCTGAGGATACTTGCTTTTTCACCGTAGCCGTCCATATAATCCCAAATGTCCATGGTAGCTTATTCTCCAAATGGAATTCCCTCATCCTCTATGAGAAGAAAGGTATAACTCTGTGAGTGGAATGCACACATAACACAGCAGATCCACAGAAATCTTCTCTCCTGTAACTATATGAAGATATTGCCCTTTTCACCGTAATCCTCAAAGCGCTCCCGAGTATCACTAGCTGACTCACCTAAAACAGTGTTAAAATAATGGTCAATGAAAACAGAAGCTTAAATGTGCGAGTGGAATGCACGTGACCTAGAGCAGTTTCACAGAAGGTTTCCATCTGGTTTTCATTGAAGGGTATTTCTTTTTCAGCATAGTCTTAAGAGTGTTCCCAAATGTCCTTTCTCAGTTTCCACAGAAACAATGATTCCAAGCTGCTCAATGCAAAGAATGATTTAACTCTATGAGATGGATACACACATCACAAACCAGGTTCTCCAAAAGCTTCCCTTCTGTTTTCATTATAAGACGTTTCCTTTCTCACCACAAGCATCCAGACACCACTTAATATGACTTCACAGATTAATCAGAGACAGAATTTCTAAAGTGGGCAACGTATTGCCCACTTTAACTCCCTGAAATGAATGCACACGCCAGAGAGCAGTCTCTCGGAACGTTGCTTTCTGGGTTTTATACCCAGATATTTCACTTTTAGCCATATTCTTCAAAGCGCTGCAAACTATCCCTTTTTCGTTACAGGAGCAGTGTTCAAACACTGTCTTACAAGAAAAGAGGTATAATTCGCTGGGTGGAATGCACACATCACAAATCGGTTACTCATAAAGCTTCTCTCCAGTTTTTATCTGGTGATATTTCCTATTTCCCCATAAGCCTTAATGTGTTCCCGAATGTCCCTTTGGGGATCCATCCATGATGCGGTTTCAAAACTGTATAATAGAAAGAAAGATTTAACTAAGTGAGGTGATTAGACATATCTATTACAAAGCAGTGTGAGAGAACGCTTCTTTCCAGTTTTGTCTGAGGATAAATAGTTGTCTGTATACACCCGAATATCCCCTGGTAGCGTTTTCTCCAAACGGGATTCCCCAATCCTCTATGAGAAGAGAAGTTTCACTCTGTGAATGGAATGTACACGTCAAAAGCCCCTTCTTAAAAATCTTCTCTCCAGTATCTACCTGAAGATATTTCCGTTTTCAGCATAAGCCTAAAAATGCTCCAGAGTATCCCTCAGCTGACTAACCAAAACCAGTGTTAGAATACTGCCCAATGAAAACAGAAGCTTAACTGTGCAAGTGGACTTCACGTGGCCTAGAGCAGTTTCACAGAAAGTTTCATTCTGGTTTTTATTGGAGGTTATGACTTTTTCAGCATATTCTTAAGAGCGTTCCCAAACGTCCTTTCTCAGGTTCCACAGAAACAGTGATTTCACACTGCTCAATCCAAAGAATGATTCAACTCTATGAGATGAATACACACAGCACATAGCAGTTGCTCCGAAAGCTTCTCACCAGTTTTCATGTGAAGATGTTTCCTTTCTCACTGGAAACCTCTGGGCACCACTTAATATGCCTTCACAGATTCCTCATAGACAGAGTTTCCAAACTGGGCAAAGTAGTGGAAGCTTTCACTCTCTGAAATGAATGGACTCGTCAGAGAGCAGTTTCTTGGAATGCTTCTTTCTGGGTTTTATTTCCAGATATTTCTCTTTTCGCCATAGTCTTCAATGTGCTGCAAAATATCACGTTTTCAGATTTGCAGGAACAGCGTTCGAACACTGCCTTATGAGAAAAGAGGTATAATTGCCTGAATGGAATACACACACCACAAAGCAGTCTCTCGGAAAGCTTCACACTAGAATTTTTCAGAAGATATTTCCTATTTCCCCACAGGCCTGAATGTCTCGCCGAATGTCCCTTCGTGAATCCATCTATGACGAGTATCAATTCATCTATGATGCATTATCAACACTATGACGAGTGGAATGTCCAGGTCACAAAGGAGCTCCTCGGAAATCTTCTCTCCAATATCTACCTCAAGATATTTCCGTTTCCACCGTCAGCTTCAAGGCGCTCCCAAGTATCCTGTAGTGGACCCACCTAAAACAGTATTAGAATACTGCTCAATGAAAACAGAAGCTTAACTGTGCAAATGCAATTCAGGTGACATAGAGCAGTTTCACAGAAAGTTTCCTTCTGGTTTTTATTGGAGAGTATTACTTTTTCACCATATTCTTAAGAGTGTTCCCAAATATCCTTTCTCATGTTCCACAGAAACAGTGATTTCAAACTGCTCAATCCAAAGAATGATATAACTCTATTAGATAACACACAAATCACAAAGCACTTGCTCCGAAAGCTTCTCTCCACTTCTCTTCAGAAGACGTTTCCTTTCTCACCACTAGAATCCGGGCGCCACTTAATATCCCTTCCAAGATTCCTCAAGGACAGAGCTTCCAAACTGGGCAATGTCTTGGAAGCTTTAACTCTCTGAAATGAATGCACACCACACAGAACAGTTTCTTGGAACGCTTCTTTCTGGTTTTTATTTCTGGATATTTCACTTTTTGCCATAGTCTTCAATGCGCTGCAAAATATCACATTTTCAGTTTGACAGGAACAGTGCTCAAACACTGCTGTGAGGAAAAAGGTATAAGGCCATGTGGAATGCACACATCACAACGCACTTTCTCAGAAAGCTTCTCTCCAGTTTTTATATGAAGATATCTTCTATTTAGTGTCAAGCATGAATATGCTCCCAAATATCCCTTCACAAATCCGTCCATGAAGCAGTTTCAAAACTGTGTAATAGAAAGAAAGTTTTATCTATGTGAGATGCATAGACATATCTATCACAAAGCAGATTGACAGAAAGCATTTTACAGTTTTTGTCTGAAGATACTTGTTTTTTCAACATAGCCATCCATATACTCCCAAACATTCCGTGGTAGCTCATTCACCAAAAGGGATTCCCCTGTCCTCTATGAGAAGAAAGGTATAACTCTGTGGGTGGAATGCACAAGTAACAAGGCAGCTCCACAGAAATCTCTCCAGTATCTATCTGAAGATATTTCCCTTATCACCGTAATCCTCAAAGCGCTCCCGAGTATCCCTTAGCTGACCCACCTAAAACAGTGTTACAATACTGGTCAATGAAAACAGAAGCTTCAATGTACCAGTGTAATGCATGTGACCTAGAGCAGTTTCACAGAGGGTTTCCTTCTGGTTTTTAATGGAGGGTATTTCTTTTTCAGCATATTCTTAAGAGTGTTCAAAAATGTTCTTTCTCAGTTTCCACAGAAACAGTGATTTCAAACTGCTCAATACAAATAATGATTTAACCCTATGAGATGGATACACACCTCACAAACGAGGTTCTGGAAAAACTTCTCTCCACTTTTCATTATAAGACGTTTCCTTTCCACTGCAAGCATCTGTGAGCCACTTAATATCCCTTCACAGATTAATCAGAGATAGAGTTTCCAAACTGGGCAATGTAGTGTCAACTTTAACTTTCTGAAATGAATGCACACGCCAGAGAGAAGTTTCTTGAAACGTTGCTTTCTGGGTTTTATTCTGGATATTTCACTTTTTGCCATATTCTTCCAAGCACTACAAAATATCCCTTTTTCAGTTTTACAAGAACAGTGTTCAAACACTGTCTTACGAGAAAAGAGGTATAACTCCCTGGGTGACATGCAGACATCACAAAGAGATTTCTCAGAAACCTTCTCTCCAGTTTTTATATGGTGATATATCCTATTTCCCCTTAAGCTTTAATGTGCTCCCGAATGTCCCTTCGAGAATCCTTCCATGATGCACTTTCAAAACTGCATAATAGAAAGAAAGATTTACCTAAGTGAGATGAAGAGACATATCTATTACAAAGCAGTGTGAGAGAGCGCTTCTTTCCAGTTTTAATCTGATGATAATTCCTTTTTTACCATAACTGGCTGTATACTCCCGAATGTCTCCTAATAGCCTTTTCTCCTAATGGGATTCGCCAATCCTCTATGAGAAGAAATGTTTCACTCTGTGAGTGGAATGTACACGTCAAAAGCACCTCCTTGGAAATCTTCTCTCCACTATCTATCTGAAGACATTTCCGTTTTCACCATAAGCCTCAAAGCACTCCCTAGTGCCAATTAGCTGACTCCTAAAACAGTGTTAGAACACTGCCCAATGAAACCAGAAGCTTAAGAGTGTGAGTGGACTTCACGTGACCTAGAGCAGTTTCACAGAAAGTTTCCTTCTGGTTTTTATTGGTGGTTATGTATTTTTCACCATATTCTTAAGGGCGTTCCCAAATGTCCTTTCTCAGGTTCCACAGAAATAGTGATTTCAAACTGCTCAATCCAAAGAATGATTCAACTCTATGAGGTGAATACACACAGCACAAAGCAGTTTCTCCAAAAGTTTCTCACCAGTTTTCATGTGCAGACGTTTGCTTTCTCACCAGAAGCCTCCGGGCGCCACTTAATATCCTTTCCCAGATTCCTCAAAGACTGAGTTTCGAAACTGGGCAATGTAGTGGAAGCATTAACTCTCTGAAATGAATGGGCACGTCAGAGAGCAGTTTCTTGGTACGCTTCTTTCTGGCTTTTATTTGCAGATATTTCACTTTTCACCATAGTCTTCCACGCACTGCAAAATATCACTTTTCAGTTTTACAAGAACAGTGTTTCAACACTGCCTTATGAGAAAAAAGGTATAATTCCCTGAGTGGAACGCACACATCACAAGGCAGTCTCTCAGACAGCTTCACTCCAGTATTTATCAGAAGATATTTCCTATTTGCCAACAGGCCTGAATGTGTCTCCGAATGTCCCTTCGCGAATCCATCTGTGATGAGTATCAATCCATCTATGACCCACATCAACACTATAACGAGTGTAATGCACACATCACAAACGAGCTCCTCGGAAATCTTCTCTCTAGTATCTATTGGAAGATATTTCCGTTTTCACCATAAGTCTCAAGGTGAGTGTCCCTTAGGTGATTCACCTAAAACAGTGTTACAATACTGCTCAATGAAAACAGAAGCTTAGCTGTGTGAATGCAATTCACGTCACCTAGAGCAGTTTCACAGAAAGTTTCCTTTTGGTTTTTATCAGAGGGTATTACTTTTCAGAATATTCTTAAGAGCATTCCTAAATATCCTTTCTGTGGTTCCACAGAAACAGTGATTTCAAACTGCACAATCCAAAGAATGATTTAACTCTATGAGATGAACACACACATCACAAAGCAATCGCTCCGAAAGCTTCTCTCCACTTCTCATCAGAAGACATTTCCTTTCTCACCACAAGAATCAGGGCACTACCTGATATCCCTTCCCAGATTCCTCAAAGACAGAGTTTCCAAACTGGGCAATGTAGTGGAAGCTCTAACTCCCTGAAATGAATGCACACCCAAGAGAGCAGTTTCTTGGAACGTTTCTTTCTGGTTTTTATTTACGGATATTTCACATTTCGCCATAGTCTTCCACGCACTGCAAAATATCACTTTTCCAGTTTTACAGGGAGAGTGCTCAAACACTGCGATGAGAAAAAAGGTATAACGCTCTGTGGAATGCACACATCACCACGCAATTTCTCAGAAAGCTTCTCACCAGTATTTATCTGAAGATATCTCCTATTTAACGTCAAGTGCGAATGTGCTCCCATATGTCCCTTGGCAAATCCGTCCGAGATGCAGTTTCAAAACTGCGTAATAGAAAGAAAGTTATATCTATGTGAGATGCATAGACATATCTATCACAAAGCAGTTTCACAGAAAGCTTCTTTCCAGTTATGTCTGAGGTTACTTGCTTTTTCACCTTAGCCGTCCACATACTCCTAAAAGTCCCGTGGTACTTTATTCTCCAAATGGGATTTCCTCGTCCTCTATGAGAAGAAGCGTATAACTCTGTGAGTAGAATGCACACGTAAAAAGGAGCTCCACGGAAATCTTCTCTCCAGTATCTATCTGAAGATATTGCCCTTTTCACCGTACTTCTCAAAGCGCTCCCGAGTATCCTTTAGCTGACTCACCTCAAACAGTGTTAGAATACTGGTCAATGTAAACAGAAGCTTAAATGTGCAAGTGGAATGCACGTGACCGAGAGCACTTTCAGAGAAGGTTTCTTTCTGGTTTTTATTGGAGGGTATTTCTTTTTCATCATGTTCTTAAGAGTGTTCCCAAATATCCTTTCACAGTTTCCACAGAAACAGTGATTTCAAACTGCTCAGTACAAAGAATGATTGAACTCTATGAGATGGATACACACATCACAAAGCAGGTTCTCTGAAAGCTTCTCTCCTGTTTTCATTCTAAGACATTTCCTTTCTCACCGCAAACTGGGCAACGTGGTGTCAACCTTAACTCTCTGAAATGAATGCACACGCCAGAGAGAAGTTTCTTGGAAATTTGCTTTCTGGATTTTATTCGCAGATATTTCACTTTTCCCCATATTCTTCAAAGTGCTGCAAAATATCCCTTTTTCAGTTTTACAGGAACAGGGTTCAAACACTGTCTTATGAGAAAAAAGGTGTAACTCCCTGGGTGGAATCACACATCGCAAACCAGTTTCTCAGAAAGCTTCGCTCCAGTTTTTATCTGGTGATATTTCCTATTTCCCCAGAAACCTTAATGTGCTCCCAAATGTCCTTTCAGGAATCCGTCCATGATGCAGTTTCACACCTGTGTAACAGAAAGAAAGATTTATCTAAGTGAGATGAATACACATATCTATTACAAAGCAGTGTGAGAGAATGCTTCTTTCCAGTTTTTGTCTGAGGATAATTCCTTTTTCACCATAGCCATCTGTATATTCTCGAATGTCCCGTGGTAGCATTTTCTCCAAATGGGATTACCCAATCCTCTATGAGAAGAAAGGTTTCACTCTTGTGAGTGGAATATACACATCAAAAGCACTACCTCGGAAATCTTCTCTCCAGTATCTACGTGAAGATATATCCGTTTTCACCGTAAGCATCAAAAGTCTCCCCAGTGTCCCTGAGCTGACGAACCTAAAACAGCGTTAGAATACTGCCCAATGAAACCAGAAGCTTAACAGTGCGAGTGGACTTCATGCGAGCTAGAGCAGTTTCACAGAAGTCTCCTTCTGGTTTTTATTTGAGGGGTTGTCTTCTTCAGCATATTCTTAAGAGCGTTCCCAAATGTCCTTTCTCAGGTTCCACAGAAACAGTGATTTCAAACTGCTCAATCCAAAGATTGATTCAACTCTATGAGTTGAATACACACAGCACAAAGCAGTTGCTCTGAAAGCTTCTCACCAGTTTTCATGCAAAGGAGTTTCTTTTCTCACCAGAAGCCTCCGGGAGCAACTTAATATCCCTTCACAGATTCCTGATAGACAGAGTTTCCAAACTGTGCCACGTAGTGTAAGCTTTAACTCTCTGAAATGAATGCACTCGTCAGAGAGCAGTTTCTTGGAATGCTTCTTTCTGGGTTTTATTTCCAGGTATTTCACTTTTCGCCATAGTCTTTAATGCGCTGCAAAATATCACTTTTTCAGTTTTACAGGAACCGTGTTCCAACACTGCCTGAGAAAAAAGAGGTATAATTCCCTGAGTGGAATGCATCCATCACAAGGCAGTCTCTTGGAAAGCTTCACTCCAGTATTTATCAGAAGATATTTCCTATTTCCCCACAGGCCTGAATGTGTCTCCGAATGTCCCTTCGCGAAACCGTCTATGACGAGTATCAATCCGTCTATGATGCAGTATCAACACTATGATGAGTGGAATGCACACGTCACCAAGGAGCTCATCGGATATCTTCTCTCCAGTGTCTGTCAGAAGATATTTCCGTTTTCACCATAAGCCTCAAGGCGCTCCTGTGTATCCCTTAGCTGACTCACCTAAAAGAGTGTTAGAATGCTGCTCAATGAAAACAGAAGCTTAACTGTGTGAATGCAATACATGTGACCTAGAGCAGTTTCACAGAACGTTTCCTTCTGGTTTTTATCGGAGGGTATTACTTTTTCAGGATATTCTTAAGAGCATTCCCAAATATCCTTTCTCAGGTTCCACAGAAACAGTGATTTCAAGCTGCTGAATGCAAAGAATGATTTAACTCTATGAGATGAATACACACAACACAAAGCACTTGTTCCGAAAGCTTCTCTCCACTTCTCATCGGAAGACGTTTCCTTTCTCACTGCAAGAATCCGGGCGCCACTAAATATCCCTTCCCAGATTCCTCAAAGACAGAGTTTCCAAACTGGGCAACGTTGCAGAAGCTTTAAGTATCTGTAATGGATACACACGCCAGAGAGAAGTTTCTGGGAACGTTGCCTCATGGATTTTATTCCCGGATATTTCACTTTTCTGCATATTCTTCAAAGCGCTGCAAAATATCCCTTTTCAGTTTTACAGGAACTGTGTTCAAACACTGTCTTATGAGAAAAGAGGTATAACTCCGTGGGTGGAATGCACACATCACCAAGTGGTTTCTCCGAAACCTTTTCTCTAGTTTTTATCTGGTGATATTTCCTATTTCCCCATAAGCCTTAAGGTGCTCTGGAACGTCCCTTCTGGAATCTGTCCATGATGCAGATTCAAAACTGTGTAATATAAAGAAAGATTTATCTAACTGAGACGAATAGACATATCTATTACAAAGGAGTGTGAGAGAACGTTTCTTTCCAGTTTTTGTCTGAGGATAATTCCTTTTGCACCATAGCTGTCTGTATATTGCCGAATGTCCCCTGGTAGCATTTTCTCCAAACGGGATTCCCCAATCCTCTGTGAGAAGAAAGGTTTCACTCTGGTGAGTGGGATGTACACGTCAAAAGCACCTCCTCGGAAATCTTCTCTCCAGGATCTATGTGAAGATATTTCCTTTTTCACCATAAGCATCAAATCTCCTCCGAGTGTCCCTTAGCTGACTAACCTAAATAGCGTTAGAATACTGCCCAATGAAACCAGAAGCTTAACAGTGTGAGTGGGCTTCATGCGAGCTAGACTAGATTCACAGAAGGTTTCCTTCTGGTTTTGTTTTTTTTTTTTTTTTTTTTTTTTTTGAGGCTTTGTCTTTTTCAGCATATTCTTAACAGCATTCCCAAATGTCCTTTCTCAGGTTCCACAGAAACAGTGATTTCAAAATGCTCAATCCAAAGATTGATTCAACTCTATGAGATAAATACACACAGCACAAAGCAGTTGCTCCCAAAGCTTCTCACCAGTTTTCATGTGAAGACATTTCTTTTCTCACCGGAAGCCTCCGGGAGCCACTTAATATCCCTTCGCAGATTCCTCATAGACAGAGTTTCCAAACTGGGCAACATAGTGGAAGCTTTAACTATCAGAAATGAATGCGCTCCTCAGAGACCAGTTTCTTGGAATGTTTCTTTCTGGATTTTATTTCCAGATATTTCACTTTTTGCCATAGTCTTCAATGCGCTGCAAAATATCACTTTTTCAGTTTTACAGGAACAGTGTTGGAACACTTCCTTATGAGAAAAGAGGTATAATTCCCTGAGTGGAACGCACACATCACAAAGCAGTCTCTCGGAAATCTTCACTCCAGTATTTATCAGAAGATACTTCCTGTTTCCCCAGAGGCTTGAATGTGTCTCCGAATATCCCTTTGCGAATCCGTCTGTAACGAGTATCAATCCATCTATGATGCAGTATCAACATTATGACGAGTGGAATGCACACGTCCCAAAGCAACTCCTTGGAAATCTTCTCTCCAGTATCTATCGGAAGATATTTCCATTTTCACTGTAAGCCTCAAGGTGCTCCCGTGTATCACTTAGCTGACTCACCTAAAACAGTTAAAATACTGCTCAATGAAAATGGAAGCTTAACTGTGCGAATGCAATTCACGTGACATAGAGCAGTTTCACAGAAAGTTTCCTTCTGGTTTTTATTGGAGGGTATTTCTTTTTCAGCATTTTCTTATGAGTGTTCCCTAATGTGCTTTCTCAGGTTCCACAGAAACAGTGATTTCAACCTGCTCAATCCAAAGAATGTTTTAACTCTATGAGTTGAATACACACATCACAAAGCACTTGCTCCAAAACCTTCTCTCCACTTCTTATCGGAAGACGTTTCCTTTCTCAGCACAAGAATCCGGGCGACACTTATTATCCCTTCCCAGATTCCTCAAAGACAGAGTTTCCAAACCGGTCAACCTAATGGAAGCTTTAACTCTCTGAAATGAATGCACACTCCAGAGAGCAGGTTCTTGGAATGTTTCTTTCTTGTTTTTATTTCCAGATACTTCACTTTTTGCCATAGTCCTCAACGCGCTGCCAAATATCACTTTTTCAGGTTTATAGGAGCAGTGCTCAAACACTGCTATGAGAAAAAAGGTGTAAGGTCCAGTGGAATGCACACATCACAACGCAGTTTCTCAGAAAGCTTCTCTCCAGTTTTTGTCTGAAGATACCTCCTATTTAACGTCAAGCGTGAATGTGCTCCCGAATATCCCTTCGCAAATCCGTCCATGACGCAGTTTCAAAACTGCATAATAGAAGGAAAGTTTTATCTATGTGAGATGCATAGACATATCTGTCACAAAGCAGTTTCACAGAAAGCTTCTTTCCAGTTTTTGTCTGAGGATACATGATTTTTCACCATAGCCGTCCATATACTCCCAAAAGTCCGCTGGTAGCTTATTCTCCAAATGAGATTCCCCCGTCATCTATGAGAAGAAAGGTATAACTCTGTGAGTGGAATGCACATGTAACAAAGCAGCTCCACGGAAATCTTCTCTCCAGCATCTATCTGAAGATATTGCCCTTTTCACCGGAAGCCTCAAAACTCTCCCGAGTATCCCTTAGCTGACTCACCTAAAACAGTGTTAGAATACTGGTCAATGAAAACAGAAGCTTAACTGTTTGAATGCAATTCACGTGACTTAGAGCCGTCTCACACAAAGTTTCCTTCTGGTTTTTATTGGAGGGTATTTCTTTTTCAGCATATTCTTAACTGATTCCAAATGTCCTTTCTCAATTTCCACAGAAATAGTGATTTCAAACTGCTCAATACAAAGAATGATTTAACTCTGAGATGGATACACACATCAGAAACCGGGTTCTCCAAAAGCTTCTCTCCAGTTTTCATTATAAGACGTTTCCTTTCTCACTGTAAGCATTCGGGTGACACTTAATATCCCTTCACAGATTAATCAGAGACAGAGTGTTGGAACTGGGCAACGTAGTGTCAACATTAGCTCTCTGAAATGAATGCAGACACCAGAGAGAAGTTTCTGGGAACGTTGCTTTCTGGGTTTTATTCCCTGATATTTCACTTTTTGCCATATTCTTCAAAGTGGTGCAAAATATCCCTTTTTCAGTGTGATGGGAACAGTGTTCAAACACTGTCTTACTAGAAAAGAGGTATAACTCCCTGGGTGGAATGCCCACATCACAAAGCGATTTCTACAAAAGATCCTCTCCAGTTTTTATCTGGCGATATTTCTTATTTCACCATAAGCCTCAATGTGCTCCCGAATGTCCCTTAGGGAATCTGTCCATGACGCAGGATCAAAATTGCGTAACAGAAAGAAAGATTTATCTAAGTGAGATGAATATACATATCCATTACAAAGCAGTGTGAGAGAACGTTTGTTTCCCATTTTTGTCTGAGGATAATTCCTTTATCACCATAGCCATCTGTGTAATCCCGAATGTACCCTGGTAGCTTTTTCTCCAAACAGGATTCCCCAATCCTCTATGAGAAGAAAGGTTTCACTCTGTGAGAGGAATGTACACGTAAAAAGCATCTCCTCAGAAATCTTCTCTCCAGTATCTATCTGAAGATATTTCCGTTTTCACCATAAGCCTCAACGTGCTCCCGAGTGTCCCTTAGCTGGCTCACCTAAAACAGTGTTAGAATACTGCCCAATGAAAACAGAAGCTTAACAGTGCAAGTGGACTTCACATGGCCTAGAGCAGTTTCAGAGAAAGTTTCCTTCTGACTTTTATTGGAGGTTATGTCTTTTTCAGCATATTCTTAAGAGTATTCCTAAATGTCCTTTCTCAGGTTCCACAGAAACAGTAATTTCAAACTGCTCAATCCAAAGAATGACTTAAATCTATGAGATGAATACACACATCACAAAGCACTTGCTACGAAAGCTTCTCTCCACTTCTCATCGGAACACGTTTCCTTTCTCACCACCAGAATCCGGTCTCCTCTTGATATCCCTTCCCAGATTCCTCCAAGACAGAGTTTCCAAACTGGGCAGCGTTATGGAAGCTTTAACTCTCTGAAATGAATGGGCTCGTCAGAGAGCAGTTTCTTGGAACGGGTCTTTCTGGCTTTTATTTCCAGATATTTCTCTTTTCGCCTCAGTCTTCAATGCACTGCAAAATATCACTTTTTCAGTTTTACAGGAACAGTGTTCAAACCCAGCCTTATGAGAAAAGAGGTATAATTACCTGAGTGAAATGCACACATCACAAAGCAGTCTCTCGGAAAGCTTCACTCCAGTATTTATCAGAAGATATTTCCTATTTCCCCACAGGCCTGAATGTTTCTCCGAATGTCCCTTTGCGAGTCCATCTATGACGAGTATCAATCCGTCTATGACGCAGTATCAACACTATGATGAGTGGAATGCAAACGTCACAAAGGATCTCCTCGGAAATCTCTCCAGTATCTACCTGAAGATATTTCCATTTTCACTGTAAGCCTCAAGGTGCTCTCGAGTATCCGTTAGCTGAACCACCTAAAACAGTGTTAGAATACTGCCTAATGAAAACAGAAGCTTAACTGTGCGAATGCAATTCGTGTGACCTAGAGCAGTTTCACAGAGAGTGTCTTTCTGGTTTTTATCAGAGTGTATCACGTTTTCAGCATAGGCTTAAGAGCTTTCCCAAATATCCTTTATTGGGTTCGACAGAAACAGTGATTTCAAACTGCTCAATCCAAAGAATAATTTAACTCTATGTGATGAATACACACATCACAAAGCACTTGCTCTGAAAGCTTCTCTCCACTTCTCATCAGAAGACGTTTCCTTTCTCACCACAAGAATCTGGGCGCCACTTAATATCCCTTCCCAGATTCCTCACAGACAGAGTTTCCAAATTGCCCAATGTAGGGGAAGCTTTAACTCTCTGAGAAGAATGCGCACCCCAGAGAGCAGTTTCTTGGAACGTTCCCTACTGGTTTTTATTTCCAGATATTTCACTTTTTGCCATAGTCTTCAACGTGCTGAAAAATATCACTTTTTCAGGTTGACAGGAACAGTGCTCAAACACGGCTATGATAAAAAAGTTATAATGCCCTGTGAAATGCATACATCACAACGCAGTTTCTCAGAAAGCTTCTCTCCAGTTTTTGTCTGAAGATACCTCCTATTTAATGTCAAGCGCGAATGTGCTCCCAAATATCCCTTCGCAAATCCGTCCATGACGCAGTTTCAAAACTGCATAATAGAAGGAAAGTTTTGTCTATGTGAGATGCATAGACATATCTATCACAAAGCAGTTTCACAGAAAGCTTCTTTACAGTTTTTGCCTGAGGTTACTTGCTTTTTCAGCATAGCCATCCATATACTCCCAAAAGTCCAGTGGTAGGGTATTCTCCAAATGGGAATCCCCCATCCTCTATGAGAAGAAAGATATAACTCTGTGAGTGGAATGCACATGTAACAAAGCAGCCCCACGGAAATTTTCTCTCCAGTATCTATCTGAAGATATTGTCCTTTTCACCATAAGCCTCAAAGCGCTCCCGAGTATCCCTTAGCTGACTCACCTAAAACAGTGTTAGAATACTGGTCAATGAAAACAGAAGCTTAAATATGCGAGTGGAATGCACGTGACCTAGAGCAGTTTCACAGAAGTTTTCCTTCCAGTTTATATTGGAGGGTATTTCTCTTTCAGCATATTCTTAAGTATTCCCAAATGTCCTTTCTCAGTTTCCACAGAAGCAGTGATTTCAAAGTGCTCAATCCAAAGAATGATTTAACCCTATGAGATGGATACACACATTACAACCGAGGTTCTCCAAATGTTTCTCTCAGTTTTCATTCTAAGACGTTTCCCTTCTCACCACAGGCATCCGGGCGCCGCTTAATATCCCTACACAGATATAATCTGAGACAGTTTCCAAACTGGGCAACGTAATGTCAACTTTAACTCTCTGAAATGAATGCACACTCCAGAGAGAAGTTTCTTGGAACGGTGCTTTCTGGGTTTTATTCCCGGTAATTTCACTTTTCACCATATTCTTCAAAGCACTGCAAAATATCCCTTTTTCAGATTTACAGGAACAGTGTTCAAACATTGTCTTAAGTGAAAAGAGGTATAACTCCCTGGGTGGAATGCACACATCACAAAGCGGTTTCTCCGAAAGCTTCTCTCCGGTTTTTATAGGGTGATATTTCCTATTTCCCCAGAAGCCTTAGAGTGCTCCCGAATGGCCCTTTGGGAAACCATCCACAACGCAGTTTCAAAACTGCCTAATAGATATAAACATTTATCTCTGTGAGATGAATAGACATATCTATTACAAAGCAGTGTGAGAGAACGCTTCTTTCCAGTTTTTGTCTGAGGATAATTCCTTTTCACCATAGCCGTCCGTATACTCCTGAATGTCCCCTGGGAGCAGTTTCTCCAAACGGGATTCCCCAATCCTCTATGAGAAGACAGGTTTCACTCTGTGAGTGGAATGTACACGTCAAAAGCACCTCTTTGGAAATCTCTCCAGTATCTATCTGAGGATATTGACGTTTTCACCATAAACCTCAAAAGGCTCCCAAACGTCCCTTAGCTGAGTAACCTAAAACTTTGTTAGAATACTGTCCAATGAAAACAGAAGCTTACCAGTGCGAGTGGACTTCACGTGACCTAGAGCAGTTTCACAGAAAGTCTTCTTCTGGTTTTTATCGGAGGTTATGTCTTTGTCAGCATATTCTTAAGAGGGTTCCCAAATGTCCTTTCTCAGTTTCCACAGAAACAGTGATTTCAAACTGCTCAATCCAAAGAATGATTAAACTCTATGAGATGAATACACACAGCACAAAGCAGTGGCTCCGAGAGCTTCTCACCAGTTTTCACGCGAAGACGTTTCCTTTCTCACCGGAAGACTCCGGGCGCCACTTAATATCCTTTCACAGATGCCTCAAAGACAGAGTTTCCAAACTGGGCAACGTAGTGGAAGCTATAACTCTCTGAAATGAATGCACTTTTCAGACAGCAGTTTCTTGTAATGCTTCTTTCTGGGTTATTTCCAGATATTTCACTTTTCGCCATAGTTTTCAATGCACTGCAAAATATCACTTTTACAGTTTTACAGGAACAGTGTTCAAACACTGCCGTATGAGAAAAGAGGTATAATTCCCTGAGTGGAATGCACACATCACAAAGCAGTCTCTCGGAAATCTTCACTCCAGTATTTATCAGAAGATATTTCCTATTTCGGCACAGGCCTCAATGCTTCTCCGAATGTCCCGTTGCGAATCCATCTATGACGAGTATCAATCCGTCTATGACGCAGTATCAACACTATGACTAGTGGAATGCACACGTCACAAAGGAGCTCTTCGGAAATCTTCTCTCCAGTATCTCTCTGAAGATATATCCCTTTTCACCATAAGCCTCAAGGCGCTCCCGTGTATCCCTTAGCTGACTCACCTAAAAGAGTGTTAGAATGCTGCTCAATGAAAACAGAAGCTTAACTGTGTGAATGCAATACACGTGACCTAGAGCCATTTCACAGAAAGTTTCCTTCTGGTTTTTATCGGAGGGTATTATTTTTTCAGCATATTCTTAAGAACGTTCCCAAACGTCCTTTCACAGGTTCCACAGAAACAGTGATTTCAAATGCTCAATCCAAAGAATGATTCAAATCTATGAGATGAATACACACAGCACAAAGCAGTTGCTCTGAAAGCTTCTCGCCAGTTTTCACGCACAGACGTTTCCTTTCTCTCTGGAAGCCTCCGGGCGAAATTTAATATCCTTCACAGATTCCTCAAAGACAGAGTTTCCAAACTGCTCAACGTTTTGGAAGCTTTAACTCTATGAAATGAATGCACTCCTCAGAGAGCAGTTTCTTGGAACGCTTCTACCTGGGTTTTATTTCCGGATATTTCACTTTTCACCATAGTCTTCAATGTGCTGCAAAATATCACTTTTTCAGTTTACAGGAACAGTGTTCGAACACTGTCTTATGAGAAAACAGTATAATTCCCTGAGTGGAATGCACACATCACAAGCAGTCTCTTGGAAAGCTTCACTCCAGTATTTATCAGAAGATATTTCCTATTTCCCCACTGGCCTGAATGTGTCTCAGAATATCACTTCGCGAATCCGTGTATGACGAGTATCAATCCGTCTATGACGCAGTATCAACACTATGACTAGTGGAATGCACACGTCAAAAAGGAGCTCCTCGGAAATCTTCTCTCCAGTATCTATAGTAAGATACTTCCATTTTCACTGTAAGCCTCAACGTGCTCCCGAGTAATCCTTAGCTGACTCACCTAAAACAGTGTTAGAATACTGCCCAATGAAAACAGAAGGTTAACTGTGTGAATGCAATTTGCGTGACCTAGAGCAGTTTCAGAGAAAGTTTCCTTCTGGTTTTCTTCGGAGGGTATTACTTTTTCTGCATATTCTTAAGATCGTACCCAAATATCTTTTCTCAGGTTCCAAAGAAACAGTGACTTCCAACTACTCAATCCAAAGAATGATTTAACTCTAAGAGATGAACACACACATCACAAAGCACTTGCTCCAAAAGCTTCTCTGCACTTCTCATCGGAAGATGTTTCCTTTTTCACCACAAGAATCTGGATGCCACTTAATAACCTTTCCCAGATTCATCAAAGACAGAGCTTCCAATATGGGCAACGTAGTGGAAGCTTTAACTCTCTGAAATGAATGCACACCCCAGAGAGCAGTTTCTTGGAACGTTTCTTTCTGGTTTTTATTTCCGGATATTTCACTTTTTACCATAGTCTTCAAGGTGCTGCCAAATATCACTTTTTCAGTTTTACAGGAACAGTGCTCAAACACTACTATGAGAAAAAAGGTATAAAGCCCTGTGGAAAGCACACATTACAACGCAGTTTCTCAGAAAGCTTCTCTCCAGTTTTTACCTAAAGATATCTCCTATTTAACATCAAGCGTGAAAGTGCTCCCAAATGTCCCTTCTCAAATCCGTCCATGACGCAGTTTCAAAACTGCATAATAGAAAGAAACCTTTATCTATGTGAGATGCATAGACATATCTATCACAAAGCAGTTTCACAGAAAGCTTCTTTCCAGTTTTTGTCTGATGATACTTGCTTTTTCACCACAGCTGTCCATATACTCCCAAATGTCACGTGGCAGCTTGTTCTCCAAATGGGTTTCCACCGTCCTTTATGAGAAGAAAGGTATAACTGTGTGACTGGAATGCACACATAACAAAGCAGCCCCACGGAAATCTTCTCTCCAGTATCTATCTGAAGATATTGCCATTTCAACGTAAGCCTCAAAGCGCTCTCGAGTATCCCTTAGCTGACTCACCTAAAACAGTGTTAGAATACTGGTCAATGAAAACAGAAGCTTAAATGTGCGAGTGGAATGCAGTTGTCCTAGAGCAGTCTCACAGAAGGTTTCCTTCTCGTTTTTATTGGAGGGTATTACTTTTTCAGCGTATTCTTAAGAGTGTTCCCAAATGTCCTTTCTCAGTTTCCACAGAAACAATGATTTCAAACTGCTCAATACAAAGAATGATTTAACTCTGTGAGATGGATACACACATCGCAAACCAGGTTCTCCGTAAGCTTCTCTCCAGTTCTCATTCTAAGACGTTTCCCTTCTCACCCCAAGCATCCAGGCGCCACTTAATATCCCTTCATAGATTAATCAGAGACAGAGTTTCCAAGCTGGGCAATGTAGTGTCAACTTTAACTTTCTGAAATGAATGCAAACGCCAGAGAGAAGTTTCTTGGAACGTTGCTTTGTGGGTGTTATTCCCGGATATTTCACTTTTTGCCATATTCTTCAAAGCGCTGAAAAATATCCCTTTTTCAATTTACAGGAACAGTGTTCAAACACAGTCTTACGAGAAAAGAAGTATAACTCCCTGGGTGGAATGCACACATCACAAAGCGGTTTCTCCGAAAGCTTCTCTCCAGTTTTTATCTTGTGATATCTCCTATTTTCCAGAAGCCTTAATGTGCTCCCAAATATCTCTTCGGAAATCGGTCCATGACGCAGTTTCAAAACTGCATAATAGAAAGAAAGATTTATCTAAGTGAGATGAATACACATATCTATTACAAAGCTCTGTGAGAGAATGCTTCTTTTACGTTTTTGTCTGAGGATACTTCCTTTTTCACCATAGCCATCTGTATACTCCGGAATGTCCCCTGGTAGTGTTTTCTCCAAACAGGATTCCCCAATCCACTATGAGAAGAAAGGTTTCACCCTGTGAGTGGAATGTACACGTCAAAAGCACCTCCTCAGACATCTTCTCTACAGTATGTATCTGAAGATATTTCCTTTTTCACCATAAGCCTCAAAGCATTACCTAGTGTCCCTTAGGAGACTCACCTAAAAGAGTCTTACAATACTGCCCAATGAAAATAGAAGATTAACAGTGTGAGTGGACATCACGTGGCCTAGAGTGGTTTCACAGAAAGTTTCCTTCTGGTTTTTATTGGAGGTTATGTCTTTTTCCACATATTCTTAAGAGCGTTCCCAAAAGTTGTTTCTCAGGTTCCTCAGAAACAGTGATTTCAAACTGTTCAATCCAAAGAATGATTTAAATCTATCATATGAACACACACAACACAAAGCACTTGCTCCGAAACCTCCTCTCCACTTCTCATCAGAAAACGTTTCCTTTCTCACCACAAGAATCTGGGCGCCACTTAATATCCCTTCCCAGATTCCTCAGAGAGAGAGTATCCAAACGGAGCAATGTAGTGGAAACTTTAACTCTCTGTAGTGAATCCACACCCCAGAGAACAGTTTCTTGGAATGTTTCCTTCTCATTTGTATTTCCGAATATTTAACTTTTTGCCATAGTCTTCAACATGCTGCAAAATATCACTTTTCCGGTTTTACAGGAACAGTGTTCGAACACTGCCTTATGAGAAAAGGAGTATAATTCCCTGAGTGGAATGCACACATCACAAAGCAGCCTCTCAGAAAGCTTCACTCCAGTATTTATCAGAAGATATTTCCTGTTTCCCCACAGGCCTGAATGTGTCTCCGAATGTCCCTTCGTGAATCCGTCTATGATGAGTATCAATCCGTCTACGATCCAATATCACCATTATGATGAGTGGAATGCACACGTCACAAAGGATCTCCTCGGAAATCTCTCCAGTATCTATCTGAAGATATTTCCGTTTTCACCATAAGCCTCAAGGGGCACCCGAGAATCCCTTAGCTGACTCACCTAAAACAGTGTTAGAATACTGCTCAATGAAAACAGAAGCTTAACTGTGCGAATGCAGTTCACGTGACCTAGAGCAGTTTCACAGAAAGTTTTCCTCTGGTTTTTATCGGAGGGTATTACTTTTTCAGCATATTCTTAAGAGCATTCCCAAATTTCCTTTCTGAGGTTCCACAGAAACAGTGATTTCAAATTGCACAGTCCAAAGAATGATTTAACTCTAGGAGATGAATATACACCTCACAAAGCACTTGCTCTGAAAGCTTCTCTCCACTTCTCATCGGAAGACGTTTTCTTCCCCAGCACAAGAATCTGGGCGCCACTTAATATCCCATCCCAGATTCCTCAAAAAAAGAGTTTCCAAACTGCTCAATGTAGTGGAAGCTTTAACTCACTGAAATGAATGTACACCCCAGAGAGCAGTTTCTTGGAACGTTTCTTTCTGGTTTTAATTTCCGGATATTTCACTTTCTGCCATAGTCTTCAACGCGCTGCCAAATATCACTTTTTCAGTTTTACAGGAACAGTGCTCAAACACTGCTATGAGAAAAAATGTATAACGCCCTGTGGAATGCACACATTACAGCGCAGTTTCTCAGAAAGCTTCTCTCCAGTTTTTATCTGAAGATAGGTCCTATTTAATGTCAAGCATGAATGTGCTCCCGAATGTCCCTTGGCAAATCCGTCTGTGACGCAGTTTCAAAATTGTGTAATAGATAGAAAGTTTTATCTATGTAAGATGCATAGACATATCTATCACAAAGCAGTTTCACAGAAAGCTTCTTTCCAGTTTTTGTCTCAGGATACTTGCTTTTTCACCATAGCTGTCCATATACTCACAAATGTCCCATGGTAGCTTATTCTCCAAATTGGATTCCCCCATCCTCTATGAGAAGAAATGTATAACTCTGTGAGAGGAATGCACATGTAACAAAACAGCTCCACGGAAATCCTCTCTCCAGTATCTATCTGAAGATATTTCCATTTTCACCATAAGCCTCACAGTGCTCCCGAGTATCCCTTAGCTGACTCACCTAAAACAGTGTTAGAATACTGGTCAATGAAAATAGAAGCTTAAGTGTTAGAGTGGAATGCACGTGACCTAGAGCAGTTTCACAGAAAGCATCCTTCTGGTTTGTATTGGAGGGTATTTCTTTTTCAGCATATTCTTAAGAGTGTCCCAAATGTCCTTTCTCAGTTTCCACAGAAACAGTGATTTCAAACTGCTCAATCCAAAGAATGATTTAACTGTATGATATTTATACACACATCACAAACCAGGCTCTCAGATAGCTTCTCTCCAGTTTTCATTTAAAGACGTTTCCTTTCTCACTGCAAGCATCTGAGCGCCACTTAATATCCCTTCACAGATTAATCAGAGACAGAGTATCGAAACTGGGCAACGTAGGGTCATCTTTAACTCTCTGAAGTGAATGCACACGAAAGAGAGAAGTTTCTGGGAATGTTGCTTTCTGGGTTTTATTCCCGGATATTTCACTTTTCACCATATTCTTCAAAGTGGTGTAAAATATCCCTTTTTCATTCTTACAGGAACAGTGTTCAAACACTGTCTTATGAGAAAAGAGGTATAACTCCCTAGGTGGAATGCACACATCACAAAGCGGTTTCTCCGGTATCTTCGCGCCAGTTTTTATCTGGTGATATTTCCTATTTCCCCAGAAGCCTTAATGTGCTCCCGAATGTCCCACCAGGAATCCATCCACGACGCAGTTTCAAAACTGTGTAATAGAAAGAAAGATGTATCTATGTGAGTTGAATAGACATATCTATTACAAAGCAGTGTGAGAGAATGCTTCTTTCCAGTTTTTGTCTGAGGATAATTCCTTTTTCACCATAGACCTCTGTATACTCCCGAATGTCCCCTGGTAGCGTTTTCTTCAAACGGGATTCCCCAATCCTCTATGGGAAGAAAGGTTTCACTCTGTGAGTGGAATGTACACGTCAAAAGCACCTCCTCAGAAATATTCTCTCCAGTATCTATCTGAAGGTATTTCCGTTTTCACCGTAAGCCTCAAAGCGCTCCCAAGTGGTCCTTAGCAGATGAACCTAAAACAGTGTTACAATACTGCCCAATGAAAACAGAAGCTTAACAGTGTGAGTGCACTTCACGTGACCTAGACCAGTTTCACAGAAAGTTTCCTTCTGGTTTTTATCGGAGGTTATGTCTTTTTCCACATATTATTAAAAGCGTTTCCAAATGTCCTTTCTCAGGTTCCTCAGAAACAGTGATTTCAAACTGCTCAATCTAAAGAATGATTCAACTCTATGAGATGAATACACACATTGCAAAGCAGTTGCTCCAAAAGCTTCTCACTAGTTTTCATGCGAAGACTTTTCCTTTCTCACCAGAAGCCTCCGGGTGCCACTTAATATCCCTTCACAGATTCCTCAAAGATTTAGTTTCCAAATTGGGCAAGGTGGTGGAAGCTTTAACTCTCTGAAATGAATGCACTCGTCAGAGAGCATTTTCTTGGAACGCTTCTCTCTGGGTTTTATTTCCAGATATTTCACTTTTCACCATAGTCTTAAAGCGCTGCAAAATATCACTTTTTCAGTTTTACAGGACCAGTGTACACACACTGCCTGATGAGAAAAGAGGTATAATTCCCTGAGTGGAATGCACACATCACAAAGCAGTCTCTCGGAGCTTCACTCTAGTATTGATCAGAAGATATTTTCTATTTCTCCAAAAGCCTGAATGTGTGTCCGAATGTCGCTTCGCGAATCCATCTGTGACGAGTATCAATTCGTTTAAGACGCAGTATCAACACTATGACGAGTGGAATGCACACGTCACAAAGGAGCTCCTCGGAAATCTTCTCTCCATATCTATCTGAAGATATTTCCGTTTTCACCGTAAGCCTCATGGCGCTCCCGAGTATCCCTTAGCTGGCTCACCTAAAACAATGTTAGAATACTGCTCAGTGAAAACAGAAGCTTAACTCTGTGAATGCAATTCAAGTGACCTAGAGCAGTTTAACAGAAAGTTTCCTAATTGTTTTTTTTTTTTTTTGGAAGATATTACTTTTTCAGCATATTCTTAAGAGCGTTCCAAAATATCCTTTATCAGGTTCCACAGAAACAGTGATTTCAAACTGCTCAATGCAAAGAATGATTTAACTCTATGAGATGAACACACACATCACAAAGCACTTGTTCCAAAAGCTTCTCTCCACTTCACATTGGAAGACATTTCCTTTTTCACCACAGGAATCCGGGTGCCACTTAAAATCTTTCCCAGATTGCTTAAAGACAGAGTTTCCAAACTGGGCAATGTAGTGGAAGGTTTAGCACTCTGAAATGAAAGCACACCCCAGAGAACTGTTTCTTGGAACGTTTCTTTCTGGTTTTTATTTCCGGATATTTCACTTTTTGCCATAGTCTCCAACGCGCTACAAAATATCACTTTTTCAGTTTTTCTGGAAGAGTGCTCAAACACTGTTATGAGAAAAAAGGAATAACGCCCTGTGGAATGCACACATCACAACGCAGTTTCTCAGAAAACTTCTCTCCAGTTTTTATCTCAATAAATCTCCTATTTAACGCTAAGCACGAATGTGCTCCTGAATGTCCCTTCGCAAATCCGTCCATGATGCAGTTTCAAAACTGCATAATAGAAAGAAAGTTTTATCTATGTGAGATGTATAGACATATGTATCACAAAGCAGTTTCACAGAAAGCTTCTTTCCAGTTTTTGTCTGAGGATACTTGTTTTTTCACCTTAGCCGTCTGTATACTCCCAAATGTCCCGTGGTAGCTCATTCACCAAAAGGGATTCCCTCTTCCTCTATGAAAAGAAAGGTATAACTCTGTGGGTGGAATGCACACGTAACAAGGTAGCTCCATGGAAATCTTCTCTCCAGTATCTATCTGAAGATATTTCCCTTATCACCGTAATCCTCAAAGCGCTCCCGAGTATCCCTTAGCTGACCCACCTAAAACAGTGTTAGAATAATAGTCAATTAAAACAGAAGCTTAAATGTGCCAGTGGAATGCACGTGACCTAGAGCAGTTTCACAGAAAGTTTCCTTCTGGTTTTTATTGGAGGGTATTTCTTTTTCAGCATATTCTTAAGAGTGTTCCCAAATGTCCTTTCTCAGTTTCCACAGAAACAGTGATTTCAAACTGCTCAATACAAAGAATGATTTAACTCTATGAGATAGATACACACATCACAAACGAGGTTCTCCAAAAACTTCTCTCCACTTTTCATTTTAAGACGTTTACTTTCCACTGCAAGCATCCGTGAGCCACTTAATATCCCTTCACAGATTAATCAGAGATAGAGTTTCCAAACTGGGCAACGTAGTGTCAACTTTAATTTTCTGAAATGAATGCACACGCCAGAGAGAAATTTCTTGAAACGTTGCTTTCTGGGTTTTATTCCCGGATATTTACTTTTCACCATATTCTTCCAAGCACTACAAAATATCCCTTTTTCAGTTTTACAAGAACAGTGTTCAAACACTGTCTTACGAGAAAAGAGATATAACTCCCTGGGTGGAATGCACACATCACAAAGTTATTTCTCCAAAACCTTCTCTCCAGTTTTTATCTGGTGATATTTCCTATTTCCTCATAAGCCATAATATGCTCCCGAATGTCCCTTCGGGAATCCGTCCATGACGCAGTTTCCAAACTGCGTAATAGAAAGGAAGATTTATCTAAGTGAGGTGATTAGACATATCTATTACAAAGCTGTGTGAGGGAACGCTTCTTTCCAGTTTTTGTCTGAGGATAATTCCTTTTTCACCATAGCCGTCTGTATACTCCCAAATGTCCCCTGGTAGCGTTCTCTCCAAACGGGATTCCCCAATCCTCTATGAGAAGAAAGGTTTCACTCTGTGAGTGAAATGTACACGTCAAAAGCAACTCCTCGGAAATCTCTCCTGTATCTATCTGAAGATATTTCCGTTTGCACCATAAGCCTCGAAGCGTTCCCAAGTGTCCCTTAGGTGTCTCACCTAAAACAGTGTTAGAATACTGCCAAATGAAAACAGAAGCTTAGGAGTGTGAGTGGACTTCTCGTGGCCTAGAGCAGTTTCACAGTTTCCTTTTGGTTTTAATTGGAGGTTATGTCTTTTTCAGCATATTCTTAAGAGCGTTCCCAAATGTCCTTTCTCAGGTTCCATAGAAACAGTGATTTCAAACTCCTCAATCCAAAGTATGATTCAACTCTATGAGATGAATACAAATAGTACAAAGCAGTTGCTCCAAAAGCTTCTCTCCACTTCTCATCGGAAGACATTTCCTTTCTCACAAGAAGCCTCCGGGTGCCACTTATTATACCTTCTCAGATTCCTCAAAGACAGAGTTTCCAAACTGGGCAATGTAGTGTAAGGTTTAACTCTCTGAAATGAATGCACTCGTCAGATATCTGAAAATATCTCCTATTTAATGTCGAGCGTGAATGTACTCTCGAATGTCCCTTCACAAATCCGTCCATGAAGCAGTTTCAACACTGCGTAATAGAAAGAAAGTTTTATCCATGTGAGATGCATAGACATATCTATCACAAAGCAGTTTTACAGAAATCTTGTTTCCTGTTTTTGTCTGAGGATACATTCTTTGTCACCATAGCCGTTCATATACTCCCAAATGTCCTGTGGTAGCTCATTCTCCAAAAGGGAGAATAAGTCTTCATGAAGGAGTTTGCTAACACTTTTTGTGGAATCTGCAAAGTGATATTTGGGAGCGCCTTGAGGCCTATGGTGAAAAAGGAAATATCCTCAGATAATAGCTAGAAAGAAGCTTTCTCAGAAATTGCTTTCTGATGTGTGACTTCGACACATAGAGTTTCACTTTTCCCTTCTCGTAGCAGTTTGCTAACACTGTGTTCTCGTGGAATTTGCTAAGTGATACTTGGGAGCTCATTGAGGGCTATGGTGAAAAAGGAAATATCCTCAGATAAAAACTGGAAAGAAGAGTTCTGAGAAACTGCACTGCAATGTGTGAATGCAACTCCCAGAGTTACACTTTTCTCTTCAGGCATCAGTTTGCTAACACACTTTTCTTGAAATCTGCAATGGGATACTTCTTAGTGCAATGAAGTTTACGGTGACAAAGGAGATATCCTCAGATAAAAACGTGAGAGAGGCTTTCTTAGAAACTTCTTTGTGATGTGTGAATTCATCTCACAGAGTTTCACTTACGTTTCATGGAGCAGACAATTAACACTGCCTTTGAGGATCCTGACAAGGGCTACTCTGGATCTCATTGAGGCCTAGGCTGAGAAAGGAAATATCCTCCATTAAAAACGTGAAGAAAGCTTTGTGAGAAACTTCTTTGTGATATGTGAATTCATCACACAGATTTTCACCTTTCCCTTCTTGTAGCAGTTTGCTAACACTGTGTTCGTGGATTCTGCAAAGTGATATTTGGGAGCTCATTGAGGGCTATGGTGACGAAGGAAATATCCTCAGATAAAAACTGGAAAGAAGCGTTCTGAGAAAATGCACTGTGATGTGAGAATGGAACTTACAGTGTTACACAATTCTCTTCAGAGATGAGTTTGATAACACATTTTTCTTGAAATCTGCAATGGTTTACTTCTTAGCACAATGAAGCTTATGGTGACAAAGGAGATATCCTCAGATAAAAACGTGAAAGAAGCTTTCTTAGAAACTTCCTTGTGATGTGTGAATTCATCTCATAGAGTTACACATACGTTTCATGGAGCAGTCGATTAACACTGTCTTTGAGGAACCTGAGAAGGGCTACTTTGGACCGCATTGAGGCCTGTGCTGATAAAGGAAATACCCTATATTAAAAACGTGAAATAAGTTTTGTGAGAAAATTCTTTATGATATGTGAATTCATCTCACAGAGTTACAACTTAGTCTTCATGAAGGAGTTTGCTAACACTGTTTTTGTGGAATCTGCAAAGCGATATTTGGGAGCACCGTGAGGCCTATGGTGAAAAAGGAAATATCCTCAGATAATAACTGGAAAGAAGCTTTCTCAGAAATTGCTTTCTGATGTGTGACTTCGTCACATAGAGTTTCACCTTTCCCTTCTTGTAGCAGTTTGCTAACACTGTTCTCGTGGAATTTGCAAAGTGATATTTGTGAGCTCATTGAGGGTTCTGGTGAAAAAGGAACTATCCTCAGATAAAAACTGGAAAGAAGCGTTCTGAGAAACTGCACTGCGATGTGTGAATGCAAAATGTGTATTCACAAAATGTGAATACACTTTTCTCTTCAGGCATCAGTTTGCTAACACACTTTTCTTGAAATCTGCATCGGAATATTTCTGAGCGCTATGCAGCTTACAGTGACCAAGGAGATATCCTCAGATAAAAACGTGAAAGAAGCTTTCTGAGAAATTGCTTTCTGATATGTGACTTCATCTCCCAGAGTTACACCACTATTTCATGCATCTGTTTGCTAGCCCTGTTTTTGTGGATTCTGAGAACTGATATTTCGGATGGGTTTGAAGAGTAGAAGGACAAAGGAAATATCCTCCAAGAAAAACCGGAATGAAGCTTTCTGAGAAACCGCTTTGTGATGTGTGAATTCATTTCACAGTGTTACACCACTCTTTCATGGAGGAGTTTGCAAGCACTGATTTTGTGGAATCTCAGAAGTGATATATTGGATATCGTTGAATCCCACGGTGAATCATGAAAGAACCTCAGACAAATCTGCAGAGAAGCCTTCTCAGAAACTTCTTTGGTGTGGTGAATTCAGCTCACAGGGTTACATCCTTGTTTTCATTGAGAAGCTTGCTAAGAGTGTTTTCACAGAATCTGCAATAAGACACACGGTGGCACTCCGAGACCACAAATAACCTCAGCCCAAAACAGAAAGACGCTTTCTGAGAAACTGCTTTGTGATGTGTGAATTCAATTCACTGAGTTACAGCTGTATTTCATGGAGCCGTTGGCTAGCCCGGTTTTTGTGGAATCTGAGAACTGATATTTCGGATCCCTTTGAAGACTATAGGGCCGAAGGAAATATTCTCTGATAAAAATGAGACAGAAGCTTTCTGAGAAACTTCTTTGTGATCTGTGAATTCATCTCACAGAGTTACAGCTCTCTCCTCATGAAGCCGTTTGCTAAGACTGTTCTCGAGGCATTGGCGAATTGATATTTGGGAGCCCATGGAGGGCTATGGTGAAAAGGGAAATATCCTCAGATAAAAACTGGAAAGAAGCATTCTGAGAAACTGCATTGTGACATGTGAATGCAACTCACACAATTACACTTTCCTTTTCATCGATCCGTTTGCTAACACTGTTTACTTGAAATATGCATCGGGATATTTCTTAGCGCAATGAAGCTTACGATGACAAAGGAAATATCCTCCCATAAAAACTAGAAAGTAGCTTTCTGAGAAACTTCTTTGTGATATGTGAATTCATCTCACCGAGTTACAACTTTGTCTTCACAAAGCAGTTTGCTAACACTGTGTTCGTGGATTCTGCAAAGTGATATTTGGGAGCTCATTGAGGGCTATGGTGAAAAAGGAAATTTCCTCAGATAAAAACTGGAAAGAAGTGTTCTGAGAAACTGCACTGCGATGTGTGAATGCAACTCACAGAGTTACACGTTTCTCTTCAGGCATCAGTTTGCTAACAAACTTTTCTTGAAATCTGCAATGGGATACTTCTTAGTGCAATGAAGTTTACGGTGACAAAGGAGATATCCTCAGATAAAAATGTGAAAGAAGCTTTCTTAGAAACTTCTTTGTGATGTGTGAATTCATCTCACAGAGTTACACATACGTTTCGTGGAGCAGTCGATTAACACTGCCTTTGAGGAACCTGAGAAGGGCTACTTCGGACCACATTGAGGCCTGCGCTGACAAAGGAAATATCCTCCATTAAAAACATGAAAGAAGCTTTGTGAGAAACTTCTTTGTGATATGTGAATTCATCTCTCAGAGTTACAACTTAGTCTTTATGAAACAGTTTGCTAACACTGTTTTCGTGGAATCTGCAAAGTGATATTTGGGAGTGCCTTGAGGCCTATGGTGAAAAAGGAAATATCCTCAGATAATAACTGGAAAGAAGCTTTCTCAGAAATTGCTTTCTGATGTGTGACTTCGTCACACAGAGTATCACCTTCCCCTTCTTGTAGCAGTTTGCTAACACTGTTCTCGTGGAATTTGCTAAGTGATACTTGGGAGCTCATTGAGGGCTCTGGTGGAAAAGGAAATATCCTCAGATAAAAACTGGAAAGAAGAGTTCTGAGAAACTGCACTGCGATGTGTGAATGCAACTCACAGAGTTACACATTTCTCTTCAGGCATCAGTTTGCTAACACACTGTTCTTGAAATCTACAATGGGATACTTCTTAGCGCAATGAAGCTGACAAAGGAGATATCCTCAGATAAAAACGTGAAAGAGGCTTTCTTAGAAACTTCTTTGTGATGTGTGAATTCATCTCACAGAGTTTCACTTACGTTTTGTGAAGCAGTCGATTAACACTGCCTTTGAGAATCCTGACAAGGGCTACTTTGGATCTCATTGAGGCCTAGGCTGAGAAAGGAAATATCCTCCATTAAAAATGTGAAAAAAACTTTGTGAGAAACTTCTTTGTGATATGTGAATTCATCACACAGATTTTCACCTTTCCCTTCTTGTAGCAGTTTGCTAACACTGTGTTCGTGGATTCTGCAAAGTGATATTTGGGAGCTCATTGAGGGCTATGATGACGAGGGAAATATCCACAGATAAAAACTGGAAAGAAGCGTTCTGAGAAACTGCATTGTGATGTGAGAATGCAACTTACAGAGATAAATTTTCCTCTTCATTGATCAATTTGCTCACACAGTTTTCTTGAAATCTGCCATCGGATACTTCTCAGCACAATGAAGCTTAGGGTGACAAAGAAAATATCCTGAGATAAAAAGTAGAAAGAAGATTTCTGAGAAACTGTTTTGTGATGTGTGAATTCAACTGATTGACTTACACCTGTATTTGGTGGAGCCGTTTGCTAGCTTTGTATTTGTGGTATCTGAGAACTGATAGTTTGGATCGCTTTGAAGAGTAGAAGGACAAAGGAAATATCCTCAGATAAAAACGTGAAAGAAGCTTTCTGAGAAACTTCTTTCTGATATGTGAATTCATCTCACAGAGTTACAACTTAGTCTTCATGGAATCTTCAAAGTGATATTTCGGAGCACATTGTGGCCTATAGTGAAAAAGGAAGTATCATCAGATAATAACTAGAAAGAAGCTTTCTGAGAACTTTCTTTATGATGTATGAATTCATCACACAGAGATGCTCCTTTCCCTTCGCTCAGCAGTTTGCCAACACTCTTTTCGTGGAATCTGTAAAGTGATATTTGGGAGCTCATGGAGGCCTCTGGTGAAAAAGGAAATATCCACAGATAAAAAATGAAAATATTCGTTGTGGGAAACTGAATTGTGAAGTGTGAATGCAACTAACAGAGATGCACTTTCCTCTTCATTGATCAGATTGCCAACACAGTTTTCTTGAAATCTGTAATCAGACGCTTCTTAGTGCAATGAAGCTCAGGGTGACAAAGGAAATATCCTGAGATAAAAACTAGAAAGAAGCTTCCTTAGAAACTGCTTTGTGATGTGTGATTTCAATTCACTGAGTTACACCTGTATTTCATGGAGCCGTTTGCTAGCCCTTTTTTTGTGAAATCTGAGAACTGATTTTTCCATTGCTTTGAAGAATACAAGGACAAAGGAAATATCCTCAGATAAAAAAGTGAAAGAAACTTTCTGAGAGACTTCTTTGTGATATGTGAATTCATCTCACAAAGTTACAACTTATTCTTCATTTACCAGTTTGCTCACACTGTTCTCATGGAATCTGCAAAGGAATATTTGGGAGCTCATTGAGGCCTCTGGTGAAAAAGGATGTATCCTCAGATAATAACTACAAAGAAGCTTTCTGAGAACTTACTTTTGGATGTGTGAATTCATCACACAAAGATTCACCTTTCCCTTCTCTTAGTGGTTTGCCAACACTCTTTTCGTGGAATCTGTAAAGTGAAGTATGGGAGTGCTTTGAGGCCTATGGTGAAAAAGGAAATATCCACAGATAAAAACGGGAAAGAAGCGTTCTAAGAAACTACATTGTGATGTGTGAATGCAACTCACAGAACTACACTTTCCTCTTCATTGAACAGTTTGCTAACAGAGTTTTCTTGAAATCTTCAATCGGATACTTCTTAGCGCAATGAAGCCTACGGAGACAAAGGAAAATCCTCAGATAAAAACTAGAAAGCTCTCTGAGAAACTGCTTTGTGAACTGTAAATTCAACTCACTAAATTACAACTGTATTTCATAGAGCCGTTTGCTAGCAAAGTTTTTGTGGAATCTGAGAACTGATATTTCAGATCGCTTTGAAGAGTATACGGCAATAGGAATAGCCACAGATAAAAACGAGAAAGAAGCTTTCTAAAAAACTTTGTGTTGCGTGAGTTCATCTCACACAAGTACGCCTTTCTCTTCACGAAGACTTTTGCTAACACTGTTCTCGTGGAATCTGTAAAGTGATATTTGGGAGCGCATTGAGGCCTATGGTCACAAAGGAAATACCACAGATAAAAACTGGAAAGATGCGTTCTGGGAAACTGCATTGTGATGTGTGAATGCAACTCACAGAGATATACTTTCCTCTTCAATGATCAGTTTGCTAATACAGTTTTCTTGAAATCTGTAATCGGACGCTTCTTAGTGCAATGAAGCTTAGAGTGAGAAAGGAAATATCCTCAGATAAAAAGTAGAAAGAAGCTTTCTGAGAAACTGCTTTGTGATGTGTGATTTCAATTCACTGACTTACACCTGTATTTCATGGAGACGTTTGCTAGCCTTGTATTTGTGGGATCTGAGAACTGATAGTTTGGATCGCTTTGAAGAGTATAAGGACAAAGGAAGCATCCTCAGATAAAAACGTGAAAGAAGCTTTCTGAGAAACTTCTTTCTGATATGTGAATTCATCTCACAGAGTTGCAACTTAGTCTTCATGAAGTTGTGTGCCAAGACTGTTTTCGTGGAATCTGCAAAGTGATATTTGGAAGCGCTGTGAGGCCTATGGTGAAAAAGGAAGTATCCTCAGATAATAACTAGAAAGAAGCTTTCTGAGAACATTTGTTCTCATGTGTGAATTCATCACACGGAGATTCTCCTTTCCTTTCTCTTATCTGTTTGTGAACACTATTTTCGTGGAATCTTTAGAGTGATATTTGGGAGCTCATTGAGGCCTCTGGTGAAAAAGGAAATATCCACAGATAAAAACTGGAAAGATGCGTCCTGGGAAACTGCATTGTGATGTGTGAATGCAACTAACAGAGATACACTTTCCTCTTCATTGATCGTTTGCAAACACAGTTTTCTTGAAACCTGTAATCGGACGCTTCCTAGTGTAATAAGGCTTAGGGTGAGAAAGGAAATATCCTCAGATAAAAACTAGAAAGAAGCTTTCTGAGAAACTACTTTGTGATGTGTGATTTCAATTCACTGAGTTACACCTGTATTTCATGGAGCTGTTTGCTAGCCCTCTTTATGTGGAATCTGAGAACTGATTTTTCAGATCGGTTTGAAGAATATAAGGACAAAGGAAATATCCTCAGATAAAAAAGTGAAAGACGCTTTCTGAGAAACTTCTTTGTCATATATGAATTCATCTCACAGAGTTACAACATAATCTTCATTAAGCAGTTTGCTCACACTGTTCTCATGGAATCTGCAAAGTGATATTTGGGAGCGCGTTGAGGGCTATCGTGAAAAAGGAAGTATCCTCAGATAGTAACTACAAAGAAGCTTTCTGAAAACTTACTTTCTGGTGTGTGAATTCATCACACAGAGATTCACCTTTCCCTTCTCGTAGCAGTGTGCTAACACTGTTTTCGTGGAATCTGTAGAGTGATATCTGGGAGCGCATTTGCGGCCTATGGTGGAAAAAGGAAATATCCACAGATAAAAACTGGAAAGAAGTGTTCTGAGAAACTACATCGTGATGTGTGAATGCAGCTCACAGAGATACACTTTCCTCTTCATTGATCAGTTTGCTATCAGCGTTTTCTTGAAATCTGCAATCGGATACTTCTTAGGGCAATGAAGCCTACGGTGACAAAGGAAGTATCCTAAGATAAAAACTAGAATGAAGCTTTCTGAGAACTTTCTTTCTGATGTGTGAATTCATCACACAGAGATTCTCCTTTCCCTCTTCTTAGCAGTTTGAAAACACTCTTTTCGTGGAATCTGTAAAGTGATATTTGGGAGCTCATTGAGGCCTCTGGTGAAAGTAAATATACACAGATAAAAACTGGAAAGATGTATTCTGGGAAACTGCATTGTGATGTGTGAATGCAACTCACAGAGATACACTTTCCTTTTCATTGATCACTTTGCTAACACAGTTTTCTTGAAATCTTCAATCAGTTACTTCTTAGCGCAATGCAGCCTAGGTGACAAAGGAAATACCCTCAGATAAAAACTAGAAAGAAGCTCTCTGAGAAACTGCTTTGGGAAGTGTGAATTCAACTCACTGAATTACATCTGTATTTCATACAGCCATTTGCTAGTACTGTTTTTGTGGAATCTGAGAACAGATATTTCGGATCACTTTGAAGAATATACGGCCGTAGGAAATATCCTCAGATAACAATGAGAAAGGAGCTTTGGAAGAAACTACTTGGTGATGTGTGAATTCAACTCACACAGTTACACCTTTCTCTTCATGAAGCCTTTTGCTAACACTGTTCTCATGGAATCTGCAAAGTGATATTTGGGAGCATATTGAGGACTCTGGTGAAAAAGGAAGTATCCTCAGATAATCATTACAAAGAAGTTTTCTGAGAACTTGCTTTCTGATGTGTGAGTTCATCACAGAGAGATTCACCTTTCCCTTCTTGTGGCAGTGTGCTAACACTGTTTTCATGGAATCTGTAAAGTGATATATGGGAGCGCATTGAGGCCTATGGTGAAAAGGAAATATCTACAGATAAAAACTAGAAAGATGGGTTCTGAGAAACTACATTGTGACGTGTGAATGCAACTGACAGAGATACACTTTCCTCTTCATTGATCAGTTTGCTAACAGAGTTTTCTTGAAATCTGCAATCAGATACTTCTTAGCGCAATGCAGCCTAGTGATGACAAAGGAAATATCCTCAGATAAAAAAGTGAAAGAAGCTTTCTGAGAAACTGCTTTGTGATGTGTGAATTCAACTCACTGAATTACACCTGTATATCATAGAGTCGTTTGCTAGCAATGTGTTTGTGGAATCTGAGAACTGATATTTCGGTGCACTTGAAGAGTATTAGGCCATAGGGAAATATTCTCAGATAGAAACGAAAAATAACCTTTCTCAGAAACTTCTTTGTGATGTGTGAATTCATCTCACACAGTAATGCCTTTCTCTTCATGAAGCCTTCTGCTGACACTGTTCTCGTGGTATCTGTAAAGTGAGATTTAGAAGTGCATTGAGGCTTATGGTGAAAAAGAAAATATCCACAGATAAAAACTGGAAAGAAGCATTCTGAGAAACTGCTTGTGATGTGTGAATTCAACTCACTGACTTACACCTGTATTTCATGGAGCCGTTTGCTAGCCTTGTATTTGTGGTATCTGAGAACTGATAGTTCGGATCGCTTTGAAGAGTATAAGGACAAAGGAAATATCCTCAGATAAAAACGTGAAAAAAAATTTCTGAGAAACTTCTATGTGTTATGTGAATTCATCTCACAGAGTTAGAACTTAGTCTTCATGGAGCAGTTGGCTAACACTGTTTTCATGGAATCTGCAAAGTGATATTTGGGAGCGCATTGAGGCCTATGGTGAAAAGGAAGTTTCCTCAGATAATAACTACAAAGAAACTTTCTGAGAACATGCTTTCAGATGTGTGAATTCATCACACAGAGTTGCTCCTTTCCCTTCTCTTAGCAGTTTGCCATCACTCTTTTCATGGAATCTGTAAAGCGACATTTGGGAGTTCATTGAGGCCTCTGTTGGAAAAGGAAATATCCACAGATAAAAACTGGAAAGATGCGTTCTGGGAAGCTGCATTGTGATCTGTGAATGCAACTAACGGAGATACACTTTCTTCTTCATTGATCAGATTGCTAACACAGTTTTCTTGAAATCTGTAATCGGACGCTTGTTAGTGCAATGAAGCTTAGGGTGAGAAAGGAAATATCCTCAGATAAAAACTAGAAAGAAGCTTTCTGAGAAACTGCTTTGTGATGTGTGATTTCAATTCACTGAGTTACACCTGTATTTCATGGAGCCGTTTGCTAGCCCATTATTGTGGAATCTGAGAACTCATTTTTCAGATCGCTTTGAAGAATAGAAGGACAAAGGTAATATATTCAGATTAAAAAGTGAGAGAAGCTTTCTGAGAAACTTCTTTGTGGTATATGAATTCATCTCACAGAGTTACAACTTATTCTTCATTAAGTAGTTTGCTCATACTGTTCTCATGGAATCTGCAAAGTGATATTTGGGAGCGTTGAGGCCTATGGTGAAAAAGGAAGTATCCTCAGATAATAACTACAAAGAAGCTTTCTGAGAACTTGCTTTCTGATGTGTGAATTCATCACACAGCAATTGACCTTCCCTTCTTGTAGCAGTGTGCTAACACTGTTTTAGTGGAATCTTTAAAGTGATATATGGGAGCGCATTGAGGCCTATGGTGAAAAAGGAAATATCCACAGATGAAAACTGGAAAGAAACGTTCTGGGAAACTGCATTGTGATGTGTGAATGCAACTGACAGAGATACACTTTCCTCTTCATTGATCAGTTTGCTAACAGAGTTTTCTTGAAATCTGCAATCGGATACTTCTTAGCGCAACGAAGCCTACAGTGACAAAGGAAATATCCTCAGATAAAAACTAGAAAGAAGCTTTCTGAGAAACTGCTTTGTGATGTGTGAATTCAACTCACGGAATTACACCTGTACTTCGTAGTGCCGTTTGCTAGCCCTGTTTTTATGGAATCTGAGAACTGATATTTCGTTTCGCTTTGAAGACTACATGGCTAAAGGAAATATCCTCAGATAAAAATGAGAAAGAAGCATTCTGAGAAACTTTTCTGTGATGTGTCAATTCCTTTCACAGTGTTACACCACTCTTTCATGGAGGCATTTACTAGCACTGATTTTGTGGAATCTCAGTAGTGATGTCTTGGATATCATTGAATCTCATGGTGAATAATGAAATGCCCTCAGACAAAAAGTGAAGAGAAGCCTTCTCTGAAACTGCTTTGTTGTGGGTTAATTCATCACACAGAGTGACATCATTGTTTTCATTGAAAAGCTTGCTTACAGTGTTTTCACAGAATCTGCAATGAGACACATGGGGCGCTTAGTGACCACGAATATCCCCAGCTCAAACAAGAAAGAAGCTTTCTGAGAAACTGCTTTGTGATGTGTGAATTCAACTCACTGAGTTACACATGTATTTCGATGAGCCATTGATTAACCCTGTTTTTGTGTAATCTGAGAACTGTTATTTCGGATTGCTTTGAAGACAGTAGGGCCAAAGGAAATATCCAGATAAAAACGAGAAAGAAGCTTTCTGAGAAACTCCTTTGTGATGTGTGAATTCATCTTACACAGTTACACCTTCCTCTTCATGAAGCCTTTTACTAACACTGTTCTCATGGAATCTGTAAAGTGATATTTGGGAGCATATTGAGGCTTTTGGTGAAAAAGGAGATATCCACAGATAAAAACTGGGAAGAAGCATTCTGAAAAACTGCATTGTGATGTGTGAATGCAACTCGCAGAGATACACTTTCCTCTTCATTGATCAGTTTGCTCACACAGTTTTCTTGAAATCTGCCATTGGATACTTCTTAGCGCAATGAAGCTTAGGATGACAAAGGAAATATCCTCAGATTAAAAACTAGAAAGAAGCTTTCGAGAAACTTCTTTGTGATATATGAATTCATCTCACAGATTACAACTTAATCTTCATGAAGCAATTTGGTAACACATTTCTCATGGAATCTGTAAAGTGATATTTGGGAGCTCATTGAGGCCTATGATGATAAAGGAAGTTTCCTCAGAAAATAACTACAAAGAAGCTTTCTGAGAACTTGCTTTCTGATGAGTGAATTCATCACACAGAGACTCACTTTTCCCTTCTTTTAGCAGGGTGCTACCACTGTTTTCGAGGAATCTGTAAAGTGATATATGGGAGCGCATTGAGGCCTATGGTGAAAAAGGAAATATCCACAGATAAAAACTGGAAAGAAGCGTTCTGAGAAACTACATTGTGATGTGTGAATGCAGCTTACAGAGATACACGTTCCCCTTCAATGAACAGTTTGCTAACACAGTTTTCTTGAGATGTGTGAATGCAACTCACAGCGATACACTTTCCTGATAATTGATCAGTTTGCTAACACAGTTTTCTTGAAATCTGCAGTCGGATACTTCTTAGTGCAATGAAACTTAGGGCGACAAAGGAAATATCCTCAGATAAAAAAGTGAAAGAAGCTTTCTGAGGAACTGCTTTGTGATGTATGAATTCATCTCACAGAGTTGAAACTTAGTGTTCATGAAGCAGTTTGCTAACAGTGTTTTCGTGGAATCTGTAAAGTGATATCTGGGAGCACATTAAGGCCTATGGTGAAAAAGGAAGTATCCTCAGATAATAACTACAAAGAAGCTTTCTGAGAACTTGCTTTCAGATGTGTGAATTCATCACACAGAGATTCTCCTTTCCCTTTGCTTAGCAGTTTGCGAACACTGTTTTCATGGAATCTGTAAAGTGATATTTGGGAGCTCATTGAGGCCTATGGTGAAAAAGGAAATATCCACAGATAAAAACTGGAAGGAAGCTTTTTGAGAAACTGCATTGTGATGTGTGAATGCAACTCACGGAGATACACTTTCCTCTTCATTGATCACTTTGCTAACACAGTTTTCTTGAAATCTGGAATCTTATACTTCTTAGTGCAATGAAGCTTAGGGTGAGAAAGGAAATATCCTCAGATAAAAACTAGAAAGAAGCTTTCTGAGAAACTGCTTTGTGATGTGTGAATTCAACTCGAGTTACACCTCTATTTCGTGGAGCCGTTTTCTAGCCCTTTTTTTGTGGAATCTGAGAACTGATATTTCGGATCGCTTTGAAGAATATAAGGACAAAGGAAATATCCTCAGATAATAAAGTGAAAGAAGCTTTCTGAGAAACTTCTTAGTGATATATGAATTCATGTCACAGACTTACAACTTATTCTTCATTTACCAGTTTGCTCACACTGTTCTCATGGAATCTGCAAAGTGATATTTGGGAGTGCGTTTAGGCCTATGGTGAAAAAGGAAGTGTCCTCAGAATATAACTACAAAGAACCTTTCTGAGAACTTGCTTTCTGATGAGTGAATTCATCACACAGAGACTCACCTTTCCCTTCTTGTAGCAGTGTGCCAACACTGTTTTCGTGGAATCTGTAAAGTGATATATGGGAGCGCATTGAGGCCTATGTTGAAAAAGGAAATATCCACAGATGAAAACTGGAAAGAAGGTTTCTGGGAAACTGCATTGTGATGTGTGAATGCAACTGACAGAGATACACTTTCCTCTTCATTGATCAGTTTGCTAACAGAGTTTTCTTGAAATCTGCAATCGGATACTTCTTAGCGCAACGAAGCCTACAGTGACAAAGGAAATATCCTCAGATAAAAACTAGAAAGAAGCTTTCTGAGAAACTGCTTTGTGATGTGTGAATTCAATGCACTGAATTACACCAGCATTTCATAGACCCGTTTGCTTGTCCTGTTTTTGTGGAATCTGAGAACTGTATTTCGGATGGCCTTGAAGACAATACGGCCAAAGGAAATATCCTCAGACAAAAACGAGAAAGAAGCTTTCTGACAAACTTCTTTGTAATGTGTGAATTCATCTCACAAAGTTGCACTTTTGTCTTCATGAAGCCGTTTGCTATCACTGTTCTCGTGGATACTGCAAAGAGATATTTGGGAGCACATTGAGGGCTATGGTGAAAAAGGAAATATCCTCAGAAAAAACCTGGAAAGAAGTGTTCCAAGACACTGCATTTTGACGTGTGAATGTAACTCACAGTGTTACACTTTACTTTTCATTGATCAGTTTGCTAACACTGTTTTCTTGAAATCTACCAAGGGATATTCCTTTGTGCAATGAAGCTTATGGTGACAAAGGAAATATCCTCAGATAAAAACTAGAAAGAAGCTTTCTGAGAAACTGCCTTGTAATGTGTGAATTCATCTCACAGAGTTACACTTTCGTTTCATGGAGCAGTCTTTTACCACTGTCTTTGGGGAATCTGAGGAGGTATACTTTGGATTCGCATTGAGGCCTACGCTGATAAAGGAAATATCCTCAATTCAAAACGTGAAGGAAGATTTCTGAGAAACTTCTTTGTGATATGTGAATTCATCTCACAGAGTTACAATTTAGTCTTCATGAAGCAGTTTGCTAACACTGTTTTCATGGAATCTGCAAAGTGATATTTGGGAGCGCATTGAGGCCTATGGTAAAAAAGGAAGTGTTTTCAGATAATAACTAGAAAGAAACTTTCTGACAAATTGCTTTCTGATGTGTGAATTCATCCACACAGTTACAGTTTCTTTTCCTGGGGCAGTCTATTATCACTGTCTTTGGGGAATCTGAGAAGGGATACGTTGGATGGCATTGAAGCCTACGCTGACAAAGGAAATATCCTCAAATAAAAATGAGAAAGAAGCTCTCTGAGAAACTGCTTTGTGGGAGCAAGATGAGCAAACAGGAAAAGCTCCAGTCTCCAACTCCCAGCACGAGCCACACAGAAGACAGGTGATTTCTGCATTTTCAACTGAGGTACTGGGTTCATCTCACTAGGGAGTGCCGGACAATCGGTGCTGGTCAGATGCTGCAGCCCGACCAGGGAGAGCTGAAGCAGGGCGAGGCATCGCCTCACCTGGGAAGCACAAGGGGAAAGGGAATCCCTTTTCCTAGCCATGGGAACTGAGACACACAACACCTGGAAAATCAGGTAACTCCCACCACAATACTGCGCTTTAAGCAAACAGGCACACCAGGAGATTATATCCCACACCTGGCTAGGAGGGTCCCACGCCCATGGAGCCTCCCTCATTGCTAGCACAGCATCTGCGATCTAACCGCAAGACAGCAGTGAGGTTGGGGGAGGGGCAACCACCATTGCTGAGGCTTAAGTAGGTAAACAAAGCCCCTGGGAAGCTCAAACTGGGTGGAGCTCACAGCAGCTCAAGGAAACCTGTCTGTCTCTGTAGACTCCACCTCTGGGGACAAGGCACAGATAAACAACAACAAAAGCAGCAGAAACCTCTGCAGACGCAAACGACTCTGTCTGACAGCTTTGAAGAGAGCAGTGGATCTCCCAACATGGAGGCTGAGATCTGAGAAGGGACAAACTGCCTGCTCAAGTGGGTCCCTGACCCCTGAGTAGCCTAACTGGGAGACTTCCCCCACTAGGGGCAGTCTGACACCCCACACCTCACAGGGTGGAGTACACCCCTGAGAGGAAGCTTCCAAAGCAAGAATCAGACAGGTACACTCGCTGTTCAGAAATATTCTATCTTCTGCAGCCTCTGCTGCTGATACCCAGGCAAACAGGGTCTGGAGTGGACCTCAAGCAATCTCCAACAGACCTACAGCTGAGGGTCCTGACTGCTAGAAGGAAAGCTATCAAACAGGAAGGATATCTACATCAAAACCCCACCAGTACGTGACCATCATCATCAAAGACCAGAGGCAGATCAAACCACAAAGATGGGGAAAAAGCAGGGCAGAAAAGCTGGAAATTCAAAAAATAAGAGTGCATCTCCCCCTCCAAAGGAATGCAGCTCATCACCAGCAATGGATCAAAGCTGGACGGAGAATGACTTTGACGAGATGAGAGAAGAGGGCTTCAGTCCATCAAAATTCTCAGAGCTAAAGGAGAAATTATGTACCCAGCACAAAGAAACTAAACATCTTGAAAAAAAAGTGGAAGAATTGATGGCTAGAGTAATTAATGCAGAGAAGGTCATAAACGAAATGAAAGAGATGAAAACCATGACACGAGAAATATGGGACAAATGCACAAGTTTCAGTAACCGATTCGATCAACTGAAAGAAAGAGTATCAGTGATTGAGGATAAAATGAAAGAAATGAAGCAAGAAGAGAAACTAAAAGAAAAAGAAGAAAAAGAAATGAACAAAGCCTGCAAGAAGTATAGGATTATGTAAAAAGACCAAATCTACGTCTGATTGGGGTGCCTGAAAGTGAGGGGGAAAATGGAACCAAGTTGGAAAACACTCTTCAGGATATCATCCAGGAGAACTTCCCCAACCTAGTAGGGCAGACCAACATTCAAATCCAGGAAATACAGAGAACACCACAAAGATACTCCTCGAGAAGAGCAACTCCAAGACACATAACTGCCAGATTCACCAAAGTTGAAATGAAGGAAAAAATCTTAAGGGCAGCCAGAGAGAAAGGTCGGGTTACCCACAAAGGGAAGCCCATCAGACTAACAGCAGATCTCTCGGCAGAAACTCTACAAGCCAGAAGAGAGTGGGGGCCAATGTTCAACATTCTTAAAGAAAAGAATTTTCAACCCAGAATTTCATATCCAGCTAAACTAAGTTTCATAAGTGAAGGAGAAATAAAATCCTTTACAGATAAGCAAATACTTAGAGATTTTGTCACCACTAGGCCTGCGTTACAAGAGACCCTGAAGGAAGCACTAAACATGGAAAGGAACAACCGGTACCAGCCATTGCAAAAACATGCCAAAATGTAAAGACCATCGAGGCTAGGAAGAAACTACATCAACTAATGAGTAAAATAACCAGTTAATATCATAATGGCAGGATCAAGTTCACACATAACAATCTTAACCTGAAATGTAAATGGACTAAATGCTCCAATTAAAAGACACAGACTGGCAAACTGGATAAAGAGTCAAGACCCATCAGTCTGCTGTATTCAGGAGACCCATCTCACATGCAGAGACATACATAGGCTCAAAATAAAGGGATGGAGGAAGATTTACCAAGCAAATGGAGAACAAAAAAAAGCAGGGGTTGCAATCCTAGTCTCTGATAAAACAGACTTTAAACCATCAAAGATCAAAAGAGACAAAGAAGGCCATTACATAATGGTAAAGGGATCAATTCAACAGGAAGAGCTAACTATCCTAAATATATATGCACCCAATACAGGAGCACCCAGATTCATCAAGCAAGTCCTTAGAGACTTACAAAGAGACTTAGACTCCCATACAATAATAATGGGAGACTTCAACACTCCACTGTCAACATTAGACAGATCAACGAGACAGAAAGTTAACAAGGATATCCAGGAATTGAACTCATCTCCGGAGCAAGCAGACCTAATAGACATCTACAGAACTCTCCACCCCAAATCAAGAGAATATACATTCTTCTCAGCACCACATCACTTATTCCAAAATTGACCACATAATTGGAAGTAAAGCACTCCTCAGCAAATGTAAAAGAACAGAAATTATAACAAACTGTCTCTCAGACCACAGTGCAATCAAACTAGAACTCAGGACTAAGAAATTCAATCAAAACCACTCAACTACATGGAAACTGAACAACCTGCTCCTGAATGACTACTGGGTACATAACGAAATGAAGGCAGAAATAAAGATGTTCTTTGAAACCAATGAGTACAAAGATACAACATACCAGAATCTCTGGGACACATTTAAAGCAGTGTGTAGAGGGAAATTTATAGCACTAAATGCACACAAGAGAAAGCTGGAAAGATCTAAAATTGACACTCTAACATCGCAATTAAAAGAACTAGAGAAGCAAGAGCAAACACATTCGAAAGCTAGCAGAAGGCAAGAAATAACTAAGATCAGAGCAAAACTGAAGGAGATAGAGATACAAAAATCCCTCCAAAAAATCAATGAATCCAGGAGTTGTTTTTTGAAAAGATCAACAAAATTGACAGACCGCTAGCAAGACTAATAAAGAAGAAAAGAGAGAAGAATCAAATTGACGCAATTAAAAATTATAAAGGGGTTATCACCACCGACCCCACAGAAATACAAACTACCATCAGAGAATACTATAAACACCTCTACGCAAATAAACTAGAAAATCTAGAAGAAATGGAAAATTTCCTGGACACTTACACTCTTCCAAGACTAAACCAGGAAGAAGCTGAATATCTGAATAGGCCAATAGCAGGTTCTGAAATTGAGGCAATAATTAATAGCCTACCAACCAAAAAAAGTCCAGGACCAGATGGATTCACAGCTGAATTCTACCACAGGTACAAGGAGGAGCTGGTACCATTCCTTCTGAAACTATTGCAATCAATAGAAAAAGAGGGAATCCTCCCTAACTCATTTTATGAGGCCAACATCATCCTGATACCAAAGCCTGGCAGAGACAACAAAAAAAGAGAATTTTACACCAATATCCCTGATGAACATCGATGCAAAAATCCTCAATAAAATACTGGCAAACTGGATTCAGCAGCACATCAAAAAGCTTACCATGATCAAGTGGGCTTCATCCCTGGGATGCAAGTCTGGTTCAACATTCGCAAATCAATAAACTTACTCCAGCACATAAACAGAACCAAAGACAAGAACCACATGATTATCTCAATAGATGCAGAAAAGGCTTTTGACAAAATTCAACAGCCCTTCATGCTAAAAACACTCAATAAATTCTGTATTGATGGAATGTACCTCAAAATAATAAGAGCTATTTATGACAAACTCACAGCCAATATCATACTGAATGGGCAAAAACTGGAAGCATTCCCTTTGAAAACTGGCACAAGACAGGGATGCCCTCTCTCACCACTCCTATTCAACATAGTGTTGGAAGTTCTGGCTAGGGAAATCAGGCAAGAGAAAGAAATCAAGGGTATTCAGTTAGGAAAAGAAGAAGTCAAATTGTCCCTGTTTGCAGATAACATGATTGTATATTTAGAAAACCCCATTGTCTCAGCCCAAAATCTCCTTAAGCTGATAAGCAACTTCAGCAAAGTCTCAGGATACAAAATCAATGTGCAAAAATCACAAGCATTCTTATACGCCAGTAACAGACAAACAGAGAGCCAAATCATAAATGAACTTCCATTCACAATTGCTTCAAAGAGAATAAAATATCTAGGAATCAAACTTACAAGGGATGTAAAGGACCTCTTTAAGGAGAACTACAAACCACTGCTCAGTGAAATAAAAGAGGACACAAACAAATGGAAGAACATACCATGTTCATGGATAGGAAGAATCAATATCGTGAAAATGGCCATACTGCCCAAGGTTATTTATAGATTCAATGCCATCCCCATCAAGCTACCAATGAGTTTCTTCACAGAATTGGAAAAAAACTGTTTTAAATTTCATATGGAACCAAAAAAGAGCCCACATCGTCAAGACAATCCTAAGTCAAAAGAACAAAGCTGGAGGCATCACGCTACCTGACTTCAAACTATACTACAAGGCTACAGGAACCAAAACAGCATGGTACTGGTACCAAAACAGAGATATAGACCAATGGAACAGAACAGAGTCCTCAGAAATAATACCACACATCTACAGCCATCTGATTTTTGACAAACCTCAGAAAAACAAGAAATAGGGAAAGGATTCCCTATTTAATAAATGGTGCTGGGAAAATTGGCTAGCCATAAGTAGAAAGCTGAAACTGGATCCTTTCCTTACTCCTTATACAAAAATTAATTCAAGATGGATTAGAGAATTTAATGTTAGACCTAATACCATAAAAACCCTAGAAGAAAACCTAGGTAATACCATTCAGGACATAGGCATGGGCAAAGACTTCATGTCTAAAACACCAAAAGCAATGGCAGCAAAAGCCAAAATTGACAAATGGGATATAATTAAACTGAAGAGCTTCTGCACAGCAAAAGATACTACCACCAGTGTGAACAGGCAACCTACAGAATGGGAGAAAATTTTTGCAATCTACTCATCTGACAAAGGGCTAATATCCAGAACCTACAAAGAACTCAAACAAATTTACAAGAGAAAAACAAACAACCCCTTCAAAAAGTGGGCAAAGGATATGAACAGACATTTCTCAGAAGAAGACATTCATACAGCCAACAGACTGATGAAAAAATGCTCATCATTGCTGGCCATCAGAGAAATGCAAATCAAAACCACAATGAGATACCATCTCACACCAGTTAGAATGGCCATCATTAAAAAGTCAGGAAACAACAGGTGCTGGAGAGGATGTGGAGAAATAGGAACACTTTTACACTGTTGGTGGGATTGTAAACTAGTTCAACCATTTTGGATAACAGTATGACGATTCCTCAAGGATCTAGAACTAGATGTGCCATATGACCCAGCCATCCCATTACTGGGTATATACCCAAAGGTTTATAAATCATGCTGCTATAAAGACACATGCACACGTATGTTTATTGTGGCACTATTCACAATAGCAAAGACTTGGGATCAACCCAAATGTCCATCAGTGGCAGACTGGATTAAGAAAATGTGGCACATATACACCATGGAATACTATGCAGCCTTAAAAAAGGATGAGTTTGTGTCCTTTGTAGGGACATGGATGCAGCTGGAAACCATCATTCTTAGCAAACTATCACAAGAACAGAAAACCAAATACCGCATGTTCTCACTTATAGGTGGGAACTGAACAATGAGATCACTTGGACTCGGGAAGGGGAACATCAGACACAGGGGCCTATCACGGGGAGGGGGGCGTTGAGAGGGATTGCATTGGGAGTTATACCTGATGTAAATGACGAGTTGATGGGTGCTGACGAGTTGATGGGTGCAGCACACCAACATGGCACAAGTATACATATGTAACAAACCTGCACGTTATGCTCGTGTACCCTAGAACTTAAAGTATAATAAAAAAAATTTTTTAAAAATTCCTTTGAAGGAAATCAAAATACTACCCTCTTCTAAAAAGAAAAGCACACCATTGGTATTTTTACATGTCACATCAGTATTTTTAACCATTGAACAAAGCTATATACAATTCTGTACAGTTCAGCAAGTATAAGTTGTGCTTTTAAGTCAAGCTCCCATAGAAGTATGTATTATCACTGTTAGTTATAATTCGAGGACATATTTATAAATATATATTCCAAAGCATGATTTTATTTGTTCCCTTAGGTTTCATACAGAGAGAGGGAATTAGAAAATACTAACTGTTAAATTGATGGTTAGAATATATCAGTAGAAGAAGTGAAGTAGTGTTATATTTATACAAAAAAGATTATTGGGAAGGAGCTCAGGCTTGCCTTTTGGAAAAGTTTCTGTGACTGAGAAAGAAACGCCATTTAGATAAAAGAAATTGGGAAGCAGAGAAACCTGAAGGAAGGTGGAGAAATGAGGTAAGAAAAACCTGGTTCTACTACCTCTCTTCAGAGCTACAAAGAGCTCCTGAAAGACTATGTAAAGTTAGAGTCTCGACGTCTCTGTGACTTTAGAGAACTATCAGAATAATTCATAGTTTGACTTTAGCTATTCTCTGTCCTTCAGGGGCACCTCAAACTTTAGCCACAAAAATTTCTCTCAAAATATTACCTAGTCACTTCAAAAAAACTCAAAAACACATAAGAAAACTGGAATTCCCATAAGTCTCCCATCAAACATAGTTTTCATCACAAGAAATAATCCAGAATAAAAAAATAATAGCTAGGTCTGAACTACAATAAAAATATTAATTTTAAAGAGTGAAATTATTTATATATGTATACACACACACACAACTCTTCTTGTTCTTAAACATCCATTTGTACAGTGAAAGTAAACATAAATTTAAACCACACTAAATTCTAGACCATTGACTATGGCTACAATATCACAAGAACTTCCTGAATCCCCAATTCTCGTCATTCTACAGTATCCACCTATTTTATCTGAAAGACCCTAAATACTATTTCAGGTCCATACGTCCTAAGTGATGCCCAACAGAACTACAATAATGAAAACATTCCTAAAGGGCAGTCAAATCTTCATGATTTAATTATTAAGTAATTAGCAGGTCGGCAGCAGATCCTATACAATCTGGGGGGGAACTCAAGTATAAGCTCAAGTTTAAAAGAAACACTGAAACCACTCAATTCAGATCCTTGCCTGCTAAAATTTGTATTTAAACCATTTTTTAAATTAAACAACTTACTCATATACTAGAGACACCTAAAGAGTTTCTCAGGAAGAAAACAAATATCTAAGATGGTACTCTCTGCAAAAATAGTCTTCTACTGGTCAGCAGCCTTGAAAACCAGCACACAGTGCTACCCAGATGTTGCTGCACTACTTCTACTGTCCTCAGATATTCTGCTCATATGATGGGTGCAGCACAGCAATATGGCACAAGTATACATATGTAACAAACCTGCACGTTATGCAAATGTACCCTAGAACTTAAAGTATAATAACAACAACAACAACAACAACAATAATAATAATAATAATAATAAAGAAACTGCTTTGTGATGTGTGAATTCATTTCACAGTGTTACACCACTCTTTCATGGAGGAGTTTGCTAGCACTGATTTCGTGAAATGTCAGAAGTGATAACTTGGATTTCGTTGAATCCCATGCTGAATAACGAAATATCCTCAGACAAAAACTGCAGAGAAGCCTTCTCAGAAACTGCTTTGTTGTGGCTGAATTCAGATCACAGAGTTACATCATTGTTTTCATTGAGAAGCTTGCTAAGAGTGTTTTCGCAGAATCTGCAATGAGACACACGGGGACGCTTTGAGACCACAAATATCCTCAACTCAAACAAGAAAAAAGCTTTCTGAGAAACTGCTTTGTGATGTGTGAATTCAACTCACTGAGTTACACCTGTATTTCGTGGAGCCATTTGCTAGCCCTGTTTTTCTGGAATCTGAGAACTGATATTTCAGATCGCTTTGAAGACTATAGGGCCAAAGGAAATATCCTCAGATAAAAACCAGAATGAAGCTTTCTGAGAAACTGCTTTGTGATGTGTTAATTCATCTCACATAGTTACACATGTATTTCGTGGAGTCATTTGCTAGCACTGTTTTTGTGGAATCTGAGAAGTGATATTTTGGATCGTTATGAAGACCCCTCGGACAAAGGAAATATCCTCAAATGAAAACCAGAAAGAAGCTTTCTGAGAAACTGCTTTATGATGCGTGAATTCATCTCACAAAGTTTCACCACCCTTTCATGGAGGAGTTTGCTAGCACTATTTTTGAGGAATCTCAGAAGTGATATTCTGGATATCATTGAATCCCATGGTGAAAAATGAAACATCCTCAGATAAAAGCTGCAGAGAAGCCTTATCAGAAACTGCCTTGTGGTGTGTGAATTCATCTCACAGAGTGACACTATTGTTTTCATTGAGAAGTTTGCTAACACTGTTTTCACGGAATCTGCAATGAAATAGATGGGAGTGCATTGAGAACTGAAATATCCTCAGATAAAAATGAGAAAGAAGCTTTCTGAGAAACTTATTTGTGATCTCTGAATTCATCTCACAGAGTTACACCTTTGTCTTCATGAAGCCATTTGCTAACACTGTTCTCGTGGACTCTGCAAAGTGATATTTGGGAGTGCATTGAGGGCTATGGTGAAAAAGGAAATATCCTCAGATAAAAACTGGAAAGAAACGTTCTGAGAAACTACATTGTGATGTGTGAATGCAACTCACAGAGTTACACTTTTCATTGATCAGTCTGCTAACACTGTTACTTGAAATCTGCAATGGCATAATTCTTAATGCAATGAAGCTTACGGTGACAAAGGAAATATCTTCAGATAAAAACTAGAAAGAAGCTTTCTGAGAAACTGCCTTGTAATGTGTGAATTCATCTCACAGAGTTACACTTTCGTTTCATGGAGCAGTCTTTTACCACTGTCTTTGGGGAATCTGAGGAGGGATACTTTGGATTCTCATTGAGAATGATAAAGGAAATATCCTCAACTCAAAACGTGAAAGAAGCTTTCTGAGAAACTTCTTTGTGATATGTGAATTCATCTCACAGTGTTACAACTTAGTCTTCATGAAGCCGTTTGCTAACACTGTTTTCGTGGAATCTGCAAAGTGATATTTGGGAGCGCATTGAAGCCTATGGTAAAAAAGGAAGTGTTTTCAGATAATAACTAGAAAGAAACTTTCTGAGAAATTGCTTTCTGATGTGTTAATTCATCTCACAGAGTTACACTTCCTTTTAATAGGGCAGTCTATCACCACTGTCTTTGGGGAATCTCAGAAGGGATACGTTAGATCGCATTGAAGCCTACACTGACAAAGGAAATATCCTCAAATAAAGACGAGAAAGAAACTCTCTGAGAAACTTCTTTGTGATGCGTGACTTCATCACACCGAGATTCACCTTTCCCTTCTTGTAGCAGTTTGCTAACACTGTTTTCATGGAATCTGCAAAGTGATATTTGGGAGCGCTTTGAGGCCTATGGTGAAAAAGGAAATATCCAAAGAAAAAACTGGAAAGAAGCGTTCTGAGAAACTGCATTGTGATGTGTGAATGCAACTCACAGAGTTAGACTTTTCTCTTCGTTGATCAGTTTGCTAACACAGTTTTCTTGAAATTTGCAATGGGATACTTGTTAGCGCAGCGAAACTTATGGTGACAGAGGAAATATCCTCAGATTAAAACGAGAAAGAAGCTTTCTGAGAAATTGCTTTCTGAAATGTGAATTCATCTCACAGAGTTAAACCACTACTTCGTGGAGCTGTTTGCTAGCCCTTTTTTTGTGGATTCTGAAAACTGATATTTCAGATGGGTTTGAAGAGTAGAAGGACAAAGGAAGTATCCTCCGAGAAAAACCGGAATGAAGCTTTCTGAGAAACTGCTTTGTGATGTGTGAATTCATTTCACAGTGTTACACCACTCTTTCATGAAGGAGTTTGCTAGCACTGATTTCGTGGAATGTCAGAAGTGATATCTTGGATCTCGTTGAATCCCATGGTGAATAATGAAATATCCTCAGACAAAAACTGCAGAGAAGCCTTCTCAGAAACTGCTTTATTGAGACTGAATTCAGCTCACAGGGTTACATCCTTGTTTTCACTGAGAAGCTTGCTAAGAGTGTTTTCGCAGAATCTGCAATGAGACACACGGGGACGCTTTGAGACCACAAATATCCTCACCTCAAATAGGAAAGATTTCTGAGAAACTGCTTTGTGACGTGTGCATTCAATTCACTGAGTTACACCTATATTTTGTGAAGCCATTTGCTACCCCTGTTTTTGTGGAATCTGAGAACTGATATTTCAGATCGCTTTGAAGACTATAGGGCCAAAGGAAATATCCTCAGATAAAAACTAGAATAAAGCTGTCTGAGAAAATGCTTTGCAATGTGTGACTTCATCTCACAGAGTTACACATGTATTTCATGGAGTCATTTGCTAGCACTGTTTGTGTGGAAACTGAGAAGTGATATTTTGGATCACTATGAAGACCCCTCAGACAAAGGAAATATCCTCAGATCAAAACCAGAAAGAAGGTTTCTGAGAAATTGCTTTGTTATGTGTGAATTCATCTCACAGAGTTACACCACTCTTTCCATAAAGCAGTTTGGTAGCACTGTTTTGGGGGAAACTGAGAACGGACATTTTGGATTGCATTGAAACCTATGGTGACAAAGGAAATATCCTCAGATAACAACTAGAACGAAGCTTTCTGAGAAAGCTCTTTGTGGTGTGTGAATTCATCTCACAGAGTTACACATTTCTTTTCATGAAACTGTTTGCTAATACTGTTTTCATAGAATCTGCAAAGGGATATTTAGGAGCGTATTGAGGCCTACAGTGACTGAGGAAATATCCTCAGATTGAAACCCAAATGATGCTTTCAGAGAAACCCCTTTGTAATGTGTTACTTCATCTCACAGAGTTACATGATTCTTTTCATTGCGCAGATTCGTAGCTCTGTTTTTGGGGAACCTAAGAAAGCATAATTTGGAACACATTGAAGCCTACGGTGACAAAGGAAATACCTCAGAGAAAAACAAAAAGAAGCTTTCTGAGAAACTGCTTTGTTAGGTGTGAATTCATCTTACAGTGTTACATCATTCTATTAACTGAGAAGATTACTGACACACTTTTCATGGAATCTGCAATGGGATATTCATGATCCCATTAAGGCCTATGGGGAAAAGTAAATATTCTCAGATAAAAATTAGAAAGAAGTGTTTTGAGGAACCATTTTGTGATGTGTGAATTCATATTACAGAGTTACATGACTGTTTTCATGGATCAATTTGGTAGCCCAGTTTTTGGGAAATCTGAGAAGGGATATTTTGGATAGCATTGAAGCCTATAGTGACAAAGGGAAAATCCTCAGATAAAACCTAGAAAGAAGCTTTCTGAGAAAGTTCTTTGTGATGTGTGTATTCATCTGACAGAGTTACACATTGCTTTTCATGGAGCAGTTTGCTAACACCATTTTCGTGTAATCTGCAATAGGATATTTGGGTGCACATTGAAGCCTATGGTGACAAGGGAAGTATCCACAGATAAAAACCAAGAAGAAGTTTTCTGAGAAACTGCTTTGTGATGTGTGAATTCATCTCCCATAGTTACACCTTTCATTTCATGGAGTAGTTTGCTCACACTGTTTTCGTAAAATCTGCAAAGGTATATTTGCAAGCACCTTGAGCCCTATTCAGGTGAAAAAGGAAATATCCTCAGATAAAAACTAGATAGTAGCTGTCGGAATAACTGCTTTGTGAAGCGTGAATTCATCTCACAGAGTTAAACTAGTCTTTTCATGGAGCAGTTTCTTGTTTGGGGTATCTGAGAAGGGATACTTTGGATCACTTTGAAGACTATGGTGACAAAGGACTAGAAAGAAGCTTTCTGAGAAACTGCTTTGTGATGTGTGAATTCATCTCACAGAGTTACATGATTCTTTTCGTGGATCAGTTTGGTACCACCATTTTTGGGGAATCTGAGAAGGGAAATTTTAGATCGCTTTGAAGTCTCCGGTGACAAAGGAAATAGCCTCAGATAAAAACTAGAAGGAAGCTTTCCGAGAAATTGCTTTGTGATGTGTGCCTTCGTCTCACAGAATTAAATGTTTCTGTTATGGGAGCAATTTGGCATCAATGTTTTAGTGGAATCTGGGAAAGGATATTTGGGAGCGCATTGAAGACTATGGTGGCAAAGGCTATATCCTCAGATGAAAACCAAAAGAAAGCTTCCTGAGAAACAGCTTTGTGATGCGTGAATTCATCTCACCCAGTGAAACAATTCTTTTCAATGAGCAGTTTCGTAGCACTGTGTTTGGGGAAACTGAGAAAGGATGTTTTGATTACATTGAAGCCTCTGGTGACAAAGGAACTATCCTCTGGTGAAAACTAGAAAGGAGCTTTCTGAGAAACTGCTTTGTGATGTGTGAATGCATCTCAAAGAGTTACACCATTTTTTTCATTGAGCAGTTTGCTAACAATGTTTTCGTGGAATCTGCAATAGGTTATTTGGGTTATGCAATTCTTTCCATGAAACAGATTGGTAGCACGGTCTTTGGAGATTCTAAGAAGGCATATTTTGGATGGCATTGAAGCCTATGGAGAAAAAGGAAATATCCTCAGACAAAAACCAAAAAGAAGCTTTCTGTGAAACTGCTTTGTGATGTGTGAATTCATCTCACAGAGTTACACTTTTCTTTTCATGGAGCAGTTGGTAACATTGTTTTTGTTGAATGTACAAAGGGATATTTGGGAGCACCTTCAGGCTTGTGGTGAAAAAGGTAATATTCCCAGATAAAAGTTAAAAAGAATCTATCTTTCTGGGAAACTGCTTTGTGTTGTAGGAATTCACCTCAGAGTTAAACGATTATTTTCATGGAGAAGTTTTATCTGAGAAAGGATATTTTGCATTGCATTGAAGACTACAGTGACAAAGGAAATATCCTCAGATAAAAACGAGAAAGAAGATTTTGAAGAAACTGCTTAGTGCTGTGTGAAGTTATCTCACAGAGTCATATGATTCTTTTCATGGAGCAGTTTACTAGCACTGTTTTTGTGGAATCTGCAGAGGTATATTCCTGAGCACATTGAAGCCTATGGTGAAAAAGGAAATATCCTCAGACAAAAACCAAATGAAGCTTTCTGTGAAACAGCTTTGTGACATGTGAATTCATCTCACAGAGATAAACGAATCTTTTCGTGGAGCAATTTGGTAGCACTGTTTTTGCGGAATCTGAGAAGGCATATTTTGGATCGCATTGAAGCCTATAGTCACAAAGGAAATATCCTGAGACAAAAACTGGAAAGAATCTTTCTGAGAAACTACCTTGTGATGTGTGAATTCATCTCACAGATTTACATCTTTCTTTTTCATGTAGCAGTTTGCTAACACGGTTTCCATGGAATCAGCAGTAGGATATTTGGGAGTGCATTGAAGCCTACGGTGACCAAGGAAATATCCTCAGATAAAAACAAGAAAGAAACTTTCTGAGAAACTGCTTTGTGATATGTGAGTACATCTCAAACAGTTACACCATTGTTTACATTGAGTAGCTTCCTAACACTGTTTTCGTGGAATCTACAAAGGGATGTTTGGGAGCAACCTGAGACCTATGGTGACAGAGGAAAAATCCTCAGATAAAAACTGTAAAGAAGCTTTCTGAGAAAGTGCTTTGTGATCTCTGAATTCATCTCACAGAGTTACATCTTTCTTTCCATGGAGCAGTTTGCTAATCCCATTTTCATGGAATCTTCAAAGAGACATTTTCCAGTATCCTGAGGCCTATAGTGACAAAGGAAATATCCTCAAATAAAATCAAGAAAGCAGCTTTCTGAGAAACTATTTTGGATGTGTGAATTCATCTGACCGAGTTACACTGTTCTTTTCATTGAGCATTTAATAACACTGTTTTCATGGACTCTGCAATAGGATATTTGGGAGCAAATAGAAGCCTATAATGACAAAGGATATACCCTGAGAAAAATATCAAAAACAAGCTTTCTGTGAAACTGCTTTTTGATGTGTGTATTCATCTCACAGAATTACACTGTTTTTTCATTGAGAAGTTTGCTAACACTCTCTTTGTGAAATCTGTAATAGGATATTTTGGATCGCATTGAAGCCTATGGTGACAAGGGAAATACCCTGAGAGAAAAACCAAAAAGAAGCTTTCTGAGAAACAGCTTTGTGATGTGTGAATTCACATCACAGAGTTACACCACTCTTTCCATGGAGCAGTTCAGTAGCACTGTTTTTGGGGAATCTGAGAAGGGATATTTTGAACTGCATTAGGAATATGGTTACAAAGGAAATGTCCTCAGATAAAAACTAGAAAGAAACTTTCTGAGAAACTGCTTTGTGATGTGTGTATTCATTTCACAGAGTAGCACCTTTCTTTCATGGAGCAGTTTGCTAAAACTGTTTTTCATGGATTCTGCAAAGGGATATTTGGAGCAAGTTGAGGCCTATTGTGAAAAAGGAAATATCCTCAGATAAAAACTAGAAAGAAGGTTTCCGAGAAACTTCTTTGTGATATGTGAATTCATCTCACAGAGTTACACTGTTCTTTTCATTGAGCTGTTGGCTAACACTGTTTTCTTGGAATGTACAATATGATATTTGAGAACTCATTGAAGCTTATGGTGACAAGGAAAATATCCTCATATAAAAACTGGAAAGATGCTTTCTGAGAAACCACGTAGTGATGTGTTAATTGATCTCACAGAGTTACTTGGTTATTTTCATGGATCAGTTTGGTAGCACTGTTTTTTGGGAATCTGAGAAGGTTCATTTTGGATTGCAATGAAGCCTATGGTGACAAAAGAAATATCCTCAGATAAAAACTAGAAAGAAGCTTCCTGAGAAACTGCTTTGTGATGTGTGTATTCATTTCACAGAATAACACCTTTCTTTTCATGGAGCAGTTTGCTAACACTGTTTTCGTGGAATCTGCAAAGGGATATTTGGGAGCACATTGAGGTCTATAGTGAAAAAGGAAATATCCTCAGATAAAAACTAGAACAAAGATGTCTGGGATACTGCTTTGTTTTGTGTGAATTCACCTCACAGATTTACACTATTCTTTTCATTGGCAGTATGGCCATTTTCACAAAAATAAGTCTTCCTATCCATGAGCATGGAATGTTCTTCCCTTTGTGTCCTTTTTATTTCATTGAGCAGTTGTTTGTAGTTCTCCTTGAAGTGGTCCTTCACATCCCTTGTAAGTTGGATTCCTAGGTATTTTATTTTATTTTATTTTAAGCAATTGTGAATGGTAATTTACTCATGATTTAGCTCTCTGCTTGTCTGTTATTGGTGTATATGAATGCTTGTGAATTTTGCACATTGATTTTGTATCCTGAGACTTGCTGAAGTTGCTTATCAGCTTAAGGAGATTTTGGGCTGAGAATATGAGGCTTTCTAAATATACAATCATGTCATCTGCAAGCAGGGACAATTTGAATTCCTCTTTTCCTAATTGAATACACTTTATTTCTTTCTCTTGCCTGATTGCCCTGGCCAGAACTTCCAACACTATATTGAGTAGGAGTGGTGAGAGAGGGCATCCCTTTCTTGTACTTGTTTTCAATGGGAATGCTTCCAGTTTTTGCCCATTCAGTATGATATTGGCTGTGGGTTTGTCACAAATAGCTCTTAATATTTTGAGATACGTCCCATCAATACTTAGTTTATTGAGAGTTTTTAGCATCAAGGACTGCTGAATTTTGTTGAAGGCCTCTTCTGCATCTATTGAGATAATTGTGTGGTTTTTGTCTTTGGTTTCATCTTATATAATAGATTACGTTTGTTGTTTTGTGTATGTTGAACTAACCTTTCACCCCAGGGATGAAGCCAAATTGGTTGTGGTAGATTAGCTTTTTGATGTGCTGCTGGATTCGGTTTGCCAGCATTTTATTGAGGATTTTTGCATTGATGCTCATCAGGTGTATTGTTTTAAAATTCTCGTTTTTGGTTGTGTCTCTTCCAGGCTTTTGGTATCAGCATGATGCTGGCCTCATAAAATGAGTTAGTGTGGATTCTCTCTTTTTCTATCAATTGGAATAATTTCAGAAGGCATTGTATCAGCTCCTCTTTTTACCTCTGGTAGAATTCGGCTGTGACTCCATCTAGTCCTCAACTTTTTTTGCTTGGTAGGCTATTAATTATTTCCTCAATTTCAGAGCCCTTTATTGGTCTATTCAGAGATTCAACTTCTTCCTGGTTTAAACTTCAGAGGGTGTATGTGTCCAGGAATTTATCCATTTCTTCCAGATTTTCTAGTTCATTTGCATAGATGTGTTTATAGTATTCTCTGATGGTAGTTTGTATTTCCATGGGGTCGGTGGTGATATCCCTTTTATCATTTTTTATTGCATCTATTTGATTCTTTTCTCTTTTCTTCTTTGTTAGTTTTGCTAGTGGTCTATTTTATTGATCTTTCCAAAGTACCAGCTCCTGGCTTCATTATTTTTTTGAAGGGATTTTGTATCTCTATCTCCTTCAGTTCTGCTCTGATCTTAGTTATTTCTTGCTTTCTGTTACCTTTTGAATGTATTTGCTCTTCCTTCTCTAGGTTTTTAAATTGTGATGTTAGGGTGTTAATTTTAGATCTTTCCTGCTTTCTCTTGTCGGCATTTAGTGCTATAAATTTGCCTCTACACACTGCATTAAATGTGTCCCACAGATTCTGATATGTTGTGACTCAGTTCTTATTGGTTTCAAAGAACATCTTTATTTCTGCATTCTTTTCATTATTTACCCAGTAGAGGGTACCCATTCAGAGCAGGTTGCTCAGTTTCCATGTAGTTATGTGGTTTTGAGTGAGTGTCTTAATCCTGAGATCTAATTTGACTGCACTGTGGTCTGAGAGATAGTTGGTTGTGATTTCTGTTCTTTTATATTTGCTGAGGAGAGCTTTACTTGCAACTATGTGGTCAATTTTGGAATAAGTACTATGTGGAGATAAAGAGAATATATATTCTGTTGATTTGGGGTGGAGAGTTCTGTAGATGTCTGTTAGGTCTGCTTGGTTTAGAGTTGAGTTCAAGCACTGTATATCCTTGTTAGCCTTCTCTCTCATTGAGCTGTCTAATATTGAGAGTGGGGTGTTAAAGTCTCCCATTATTATTGTGTGGGAGTCTAAGTCTCTTTGTCAGTCTCTAAGGACTTGCCTTATGAATCTGGGTGCTCCTGTATTGGGTGCATATATATTTAGGATAGTTAGCTCTTCTTGTTGAATTGATCCCTTTACCATTAGGTAACGGCCTTCTTTGTCTCTTTTGATCTTTGTTGGTTTAAAGTCTGTTTTATCAGAGACTAGGATTGCAACCTCTGCTTTTTTTTGTTTTTCATTTGCTTGGTAGCTCTCCCTCCATCCCTTTATTTTGACCCTGTGTGTGTCTCTGCACCTCAGATGGGTCTCTGGAATACAGCACACTGATGGGTTTTGACTCTTTATCCAATTTGCCAGTCTGTGTCTTTTAATTGGCACATTTAGCTCATTTACATTTAAGATTAATATTGTTATGTGTGAACTTGATCCTGTCATTATGATATTAGCGGGTCATTTTGCTCGTTAGTTGATGCAGTTTTTTCCTAACATCGATGGTCTTTACAATTTGGCATGTTTTTGCAGTGGCTGGTATCAGTTGTTCCTTCCCTTCAGGAACTCTTGAAGTATCAGTTCCTAGTATCAGTTGTTCCTTCAGGAGCTCTTGTAAGGCTGGTCTGGCGGTGACAAAATCTCTTAGCGTTTGCTTGTCTGTAAAAGATTTTCTTTCTCCTTCACTTATGAAGCTTAGTTTGGCTGGATATGAAATTCTGGGTTGAAAATTCTTTTCTTTAAGAATGTTGAATATTGGCCACCACTTTCTTATGGCTTATAGAGTTTCTGCCAGGAGGTCTACTGTTATTCTGATGGGCTTCCCTTTGTGGGTAACACGACCTTTCTCTCTGGCTGACCTTGACATTTTTTCCTTCATTTCAGCCTTGGTGAATCTGAGGATTATAGGTCTTGGGGTTGCTCGTCTCGAGGAGTATCCTTGTGGTGTTCTCTGTATTTCCTGAATTTGAATTTTGGCCTGCCTTGCTAGGTTAGGGAGGTTCTCCTGGATAATATCCTTAAGTGTGTTTACCAACTTGGTTCCATTCTCCCCATGACTTTCAGGTACACCAATCACATGCAGATTTGGTCTTTTCACATAAGCCCATATTTCTTGGAGGCTTTGTTCATTTCTTTTCACTCTTTTTTCTCTAAACTTCCCTTCTCACTTCGTTTCATTCATTTGATCTTCAATCACTGATACCCTTTCTTCCACTTGATCGAATCAGCTACTGAAGCTTGTGCATGCGTCACGTCATTCTCGTACGATGGTTTTCAGCTCCATCAGGTCATTTAATGTCTTCTTTATACTGTTTATTCTAGTTAGATGTTCATCTAACCTTTTTTCAAGGTTTTCAACTTCCTCGTGATGGGTTCGAACATCCTCCTTTAGCTTGGTGAAGTTTGTTATTACCGACCTTCTGAAGCCTACTTCTGTCATCTCGTCAAAATCATTTTCTGTCCAGCTTTGTTCCATTGCTGGCGAGGAGCTGCCATAATTTTCAGTAGAAGAGGCACTCTGGTTTTTTGAATTTTCATCTTTTCTGCTCTTGTTTCTCCCCATCTTTGTGGTTTTATCTACATTCGGTCTTTGATGATGGCGACCTACAGATGGGGTTTTGGTGTGGATGTCATTTTTGTTGATGTTGATGCTATTCTTTTCTTTTTGTTACGTTTCCTTCTAACGGTCAGGACCCTCAGCTGCAGGTCTGTTGGATATCGCTAGAGGTCCACTCCAGACCCTGTTTGGCTGGGTATCACCAGTGGAGGTTGCAGAACAGAAAATATTGCTGCCTAATCCTTCCTCTGGAAGCTTCGTCTCAGAGGGGCACCAGCTATATGTGGTGTCAGTCGGCCCCTACTGACAGGTGTCTCCCAGTTAGGCTACACAGAGTTCAGGGACCCTCTTGAGGAGGCAGTCTGTCTGTTCTTAGAGCTCAAACTCTATGCTGGGAGAACCACTGCTCTCTTCAGAGCTGTCAGACAGGGACTTTTAAGTCTGTAGAAGTTTCTGCTTCCTTTCATTCAGCTATAAGCTGCCCCCAGAGGTGGAGTCTACAGAGGCAGGCAGGCCTCATTGAGCTGTGATGGGCTCCACCCAGTTCGAGCTTCCCTGCCTCTTCGTTCACCAACTCAAACCTCAGCAATGGAGGATGCCCCTCCCCCAGCCCAGGCTGCCACCTCACAGTTCGATTTCAGACTGCTGCACTAGCAATGAGCAAGGCTCTGTGGGCGTGGGACCTGCTGAGCCAGGTGCAGGATATAATCTCCTGGTGTGCTGTTTACTAAGACCGTTGGAAAAGTGCATTATTTGGGCAGGACTGTCCCCATTTTCCATGTACTCTCTGTTACAGCTTCCCTTGGCTGGGAAAAGGAAATTCCTTGACCCCTTGCACTTCCCCAGTGAGGCAATGCCCAATCCAGCTTCGACTCACCCTCGGTGGGCTGCACCTGCTGTCCAACCAGTCCCAATTAAATGAACTAGGTACCTCAGTTGGAAATGCAGAAATCACCTGTCTTCTGTGTCAATCATGCTGGGAGCTGCAGACCGGAGGTGTTCCTATTCAGCTATCTTGGAATGATCCACCCAATTAAATTCATTTTCTAGGGTTGCCACAACAAAGTACCAGAGACTGGGTGGTTTAAGAAACAGAAATTAATTTTCTCACAATTCTGAAGCCTACAAAGTCCAAGATCAAACTCTTAGCGGGGTTGATTTCTTTTTGGGCTCATCCCTCTTTTGTTTGCAGATGACCATTTTCTCTTTGTATTTTACCATTGTCTTCCGTATATATGTGTCTGTGTGCAAATTTTCTCTTCTTATGAAAGCACCAGTCCTACTGCATTAGGGCCTACTGTAATGACTTCATTTTAACTTCATTACTCCTTTAACCTATATTCAAATCAAGTTACATTCTGAGGTACTGGGGTTAGGATTTTAATATGAATTTTGGATGGGAACAAAATTCAATCCATAATATCAAGATTACAAGAGGAGCCACTAACCCTCAATGTATCCATTCCTCAACTTATTTTTTGAAAGGTCAACAGGTATTTGGATTGTATTTGCCAGTCAAAACAATAGATTGATAAGTTTTGTGTAGACATTGCCTAATTCAGATACAAGCTACATAATCAGATTTAACCAGATATGGAGCTGTGGTATTTGCTCAACACACATAATGATAAAAGCGTAGGGCAGTAGTTACATGGGATTCCACTACGTGTTAAGCACAGTACTTTCATATATATATACATATATATATAAAATATATATATTATCTGTCTACATTCAGCAATCCTATGATGAGCATTTCAGAAATGAGTGGTCTGAAGTCAGAGTTGGTAGCTTTCCCAAATTAGCTCTGCTATAAAACGGTGAAGCTTGGGTTTGAATCTCTGTCTGATTCCAAAGACCATATTCTTTCCATATTTTATGCTGCTTAACTTGACCATTCTTTGTATTAACAATCTTTTTTGAAATAAATATTTTATTGATTTCAATTTTATATATTAAATAGATCCAAAATGTTTTTTAAAAATTTTGTTACATGGGTATATTGCAGGATGCTGAGGTGTGGGGTATAAATTATTCTGTCACCTGGGTAGTGACACCCAATAAATAGTTTATCCACATTTGCCTCCCTACCCCATCACCCCCTCTAGTGGACCTCAGTGTCTATTGTTACCATCCTTATATCCACGATTATCCAATGTTTAGCTTCCACTTACAAGTGACATGAGGTAGCTGCTTTTCTGTTCCTGCATTTATTCACTTAGGGTAATGGCCTTCAGCTGCATCCATGTTGCTGTGAAGGACAAAATTTTCTTCTTTTTAATGGCTCCACAGTATTCCATGGTGTATGTGTATCACATTTTCTTTATCCAATCTACCATTAATGGGCACCTACGTTGATTCCATGTACTTGCAATTCTGAATAGTGCTGTAATGAACATATGAATGCATGTGTCTAATTTTGGTAGAACAATTCATTTTCTTTTGGATATATACCCAGTAATGGGATTGCTTAGTCAAATGGTAGTTCCATTTTAAGTTCTTTGAGAAACTTCCAAACTGTTTTCACAGTAACTGAATTTCTTTACGTTCTCACCACAGGGAACAACCATTCCTTTTTCTCTGCAGCCTTGCCAGCAACTGTTGATTTTTGACTTTTAAAAAATAGCTATTCTGACTTTTGTGAAAGTGTATCTTACTGTGGTTTTGACTTGCATTTCTCAGGTGATTAGTGAGGTGGAGCATTTTTCATACATTTTTTGGCCACTTGTATGCCTTCTTTTGAGAAGTGTCTGTTCATGTCTTTTACCCACTTCTTAATGGAATTTTTTGTTTGTTTGTTGAGTTGTTTAAGTTCCTTATAGATTCTGGATATTATGCTTTTGTCAGATGCATAGCTTGCAAATATTTTCTCCCATTCTGTAGGTTGTCTCTTTACTCTATTTATAGTTTTTCTTTCTTTCTTTCTTTCTTTCTTTCTTTCTTTCTTTCTTTCTTTCTTTCTTTCTTTCTTTCTTTCTTAAATATGGCTTTTAAAAATTGTTCATAAAACTTATGCAGTAATTTATATTCTTTAGACTTTACTACATAAATATAGACTCACTTTTGTAACACTTTCCCTAATGCCTTTACTTTATGCACTACTTGTCAGAGTTCTAATTTGTTTAATAATTTGAAATGCATGATCAAAAGGAATTGTGTAAGGATTGTTTATGCTGAGAATATTAAATTTTCTGTAAAATTTTGTAGGAAAAAATGTTTGACATGCTTTGTATGTGTTAAATACTGGATTTCCATATGTAAACTTTCTTGCACAAAACAGTCTAAATTGCACTACATAATTTTGTAAGACCTCTAGAAAATTTTTCATTATGTGTGTGGAAATAAACTCATTTTATGAAATTTTAACAACTGTAAGCTTTTTATTTCTTTGGTCTCTTTAGAAATGCCCTTTAGCCTGTGTAAGTCACAATAGTATCATGATTATGTTGAAATTCATTGAATTTCTGAGTGAAAAAATTGATCATAATAGAGTAGAACATGGGATGGAGAAAAGATAAAACAGATTAGGTCTGTTGTCAGCACCCAGCCACAAACTCAAAACCTCTGATTTGAGGGTGATGAAAGGAAAGGAAAATTTTTTTTTGGATGCAGAGGGTAAAATTTACAATAGAGATTTATCAATTTATTTAACTTTTACTTTAGACTCAGGGGTACACGTACATGTTTGTTACACAGGTAAATTGCACGTCACAGGGGTTTGGTGTATAGATTATTTTGTTATCCAGGTAATTAGCATAGTATTCAATAGGCAGTTTTTTGATCATCACCCTTCTCCCTCCCTCTACCCTCAAGCAGGTTCTAGTGTCTGTTCCCTTCTTCGTGTCTGTATGTACTTAATGTTTGTCTCCCATTTCTAAATGAGAACATGTGGTATGTGTTTTTCTGTTTCTGTGTTATTTCACTTAGAAAAATAACCTACAGCTTCGGCCATGTTGCTCCAAAAGACATGATCTAATTCTTTTTTATGGCTGCATCATATTCCATGGTTTACATGTACCACATTTTCTTTATCCATTCTACTATTGATAGGCATTTCGGTCAATTTCATGTTGCTATTGTGAGTAGGGCTCCAATGAACATAAGAGTACACGTGCCTTTATGGTAGAACAATTTATATTGCTTTGAATATATACCCTATAATGGGATTTCTGGGTTGAATGGTACTTCTGTTTTAAGTTCTTTGAAAAATCACCACACTGCTTTCCACAATGGTTGAACTAATTTACATCCTCACCAGCAATGTATAAGCCTTCTCTTTTCTCCACAACCTCACCAGCATCTGTAAGTTTTTTGGCTTTTTAATGATATTCATTCTAACTGATACAAGAAGGGATTTCAAATGCATTTGATTTACATTTCTCTAATGACTAGTGATGTTAAGCATTTTTTCATATACTTGCTGGCTGCTTATATGTCTTCTTTTGAAAAATGTCTGTTCATATCCTTTGCCTAAATTTTTTTATATGGTTGTTTGTTTTTTGCTTATCAATTTAAGTTCCTTGTAGATTCCAAATATTAGACTTTAGTCAAATGCATAGTTTGTAAATATATTCTTCCATTCTGTAGGTTGTCTGTTTACTCTGTTGATAGTTTCTTTGGCTGTGTAGAAGCTCTTTAGTTTAGTTAGGTTCCATTTGTTAAATTTCATTTTGTTGCAATTGCTTTTGGCATCTTCATCATGAAGTCTTTTCCAGGTCTTCTGTTCAGAATGGTATTTCCTAGGTTATCTTCCAAGGTTTTCATAGGGTTAGGTTTTACATTTAAGTCTTTAATCCATTTTGAGTTAATTTTTTAATATTATGTAAGGAAGGGATCCAGTTTCAATCTTCTGATGGTTAGCCATTTATCCCAGCACCATTTATTGAATAGGTAGTCATTTCCTTATTGCTTGTTTTTGTCGACTTAGTCAAGGATCAGATGGTTGTAGAGCTGAAGCATTATTTCTGGCCTGTCTGTTCTGCTCCATTGGTCTGTGTGTCTGTTTCATATCAGTACCATGCTGTTTTTGTTACTGTAGCCCTACAGTATAGTTTTAAGTTGGGTAACGTAATGCCTCCAGCTTTTTTTTTTTTTTTTTTTTTTTTTTTTTTGCTTAGGATTACCTTGGCTATTTGGGCTCTTTTTTGGTTCTATATGAATTTTAATTATCACCAAATTATCAGCAAATATCATATCATTTGTTCCTAAGAATTTCAGGAGGTAGAAAGGATAGATGTCAAACTTGTTTCAAGAGTTGAAACTTCAGCTTAGAATGGTTAAGTGATGAACATAAATCCATGCAGCTAGTGATTGACAGGATTAAATAACCCATCTGATTTCCAGCCAGGTGCCTTTCCAACAAGTTAATGCTCACTTATAAATGAAAAGTGTTTGGTCATGTTAACGATGCAGAAGCTCTTTGGGAAATTTATATTGAAAAATTTGTAGTTACATATATCTACAGCAGACTCTGAATAAGAAAAAAAAGAGACTACTTGATACACCAGTGCAGGAAACAAAAATCTTTTTGTTAAAATTTTAAAGAAGAAATATATTTAATGGGAAATTTCCAGATTTTCCAAATCTTAGTATTATACTTACAGTGTTAGATTGTATGCATCATGTGACATATATGGATATGAATTTCTCATTTATTTCTACCTGTGGATTTGCTTCCTCTCTTTCCTTCTTAACCTGTCATAGAAATACTTTGGACCTCAGAGTCATGGACTAGAATTTGTGTATATTTAAGCATCCATCTCAATTTTGGTTTTTTTATGTATTACTGGAATATTCTGACACTGTCACTTTTTAAAGTTTTATTGGTAGTAGACTGGCCAAAATCTCACCCTATGAAGGAACTGATGTCCATTAAAGCGGGGGTACTCCAAACCTCAGGCTGCAGAGCAGTACCAGTCCGTGGCCGGTTAGGAAGCGGGTGGAACAGCAGGAAGTGAGCAGCAAACAAGCAAACGAAGCTTCATCTGTATTTACAGCCATTCTCCATCACTCACATTACTGCCTGAGCTCCACCTCCTGTCAGATCAATGGTAGCATTAAATTCTCATAGGAAGGATTTTGAACCCTATTGTGAACTGCGCATGTGAGGGATCTAGGTTGTGAGAATCTAACTAATGCCTGATGATCTGAAGTGTAACAGTTTCATCCCAAAACAATCTCCCACCCCGCCTCATCCATGGAAAAATTGTCTTCTGCAAAACTGGTCCCTGGGGCCAAAAATGTTGGGAACCGCTGCTTTAAAGGGCTCTGATGGAAAAAAAAAAAAAAAAAAAAAAAAGGACTGTGATGATGAGTAGTATTATGCCCTCTTGCCTTGCACGGTGGCACGGTGGCTCACGCCTGTAATCCCAGCGAGCGTTTCGGGAGCTCGAGCACTTAAGATCAAATTAACTTCTACCTAATGAGAAGCCTTTCGAAAGTAATCAACATGGAGTTGATCTCTGATAAAAAAAATATATATATACCTTAAAAATCTATCTGTACATCAGAAATCTTTTTAAGTTGGAAGCATATTTATGATTTTAACTCTATATCCTTGAATTAAAAAATAAAGATATAGCTGGGCACAATGGCTCATGCTTGTAATCCCAGCTCTTTGGGAGGCCGAGGAGGGTGGATCACCTGAAGTCAGCGGTTCAAGACCAGCCTGACCAACATGGTGAAACCCCATCTCTACTAAAAATACAAAAATTAGCATGATGTCGTGGTGGGTGCCTATAATCCCAGCTGCTGGGGTGGCTGAGACAGGAGGATCGCTTTAACCTGGGAGGTGGTGGTTGCAATGACTGAGATCATGTTGCTGCACTCCAGTCTGGGGGACAAAGCGAGACTCCATTTTAACAAATATATAAAAGGTATATACATTGTGAAAATTGAATAGTTCAGAGTCCTTTTGGTAAGAAATTATAGTTTCCTGACCACTCTTCCTCTATCTCCATTCCCATCCCCACAGCCAACATTTTAAAATGGCATTTATTGTAAGTTTCTAGTAATAACATCCATAACTATAAATATTTTTATTTTTTATTTGTGTCAATGTTACACCACATCAAGTTAAATTTTTGTAGAGACAAGATCTTGCTATGTTGCCCAGGCTGGTCTCAAACTCCCAGCCTCAAGCAATTCTCCTACCTTGGTTTCCCAAAGTCACCTGGCTACTTTGTTAACTTTAAGTAACATACTTCTACTTCCTGCTCTGTTTACTGCAGTCTATACTTGATTCTCTGTTCTATGAGAGGCTATAAATGGAGTACACTTGCCCTTGGTTTTTTTCACTCCCTCCTCTGTTTTCTTCCAACTGCTTCCTTCTTACAGCTATAATTTTAGTATTTTGTTTGAAAAATTGTTAATATTTACATTATGTTCTGATCCCATAATAGAAATCATCTTTTATCCATTGGTTGACTTGAAAAGCTGACAACTTGTAAGCACCATTTTCATTACAGTATTATGACTATGTAAATATTATCTACCAGCTTAAGTAGTACTATATTCCCTTGTCTATACTACCTTTGTTACTGGCTTAGTTCCTAAGTAAGGTCAAGTAGATTCTCCTCTCCTATACCCAAGCTTGAGTCATATTTTGTTTGCCTTGTGTTTGAACTATAAATTTATTGCAAAGGTTTAGTCTGCTCCTGATAGAGGAATTTCTATTTGCCCAAATTGTATATGTCATCAAATATTTCTATGCTGTAAATTACATTTTTTTATTGCAGTTTTATATTTTTTGTTGGAGAATAACTTTCCTGAGTTATTTATTATCCCAAACCAATCTAAATCAGTGGTGCCACTGAGACACGAGGGTTCCCTGATTCCCCCCTTGCAGGACGTGCAACTGGGGCATGGCTTATGTGTTTGGCCACGAGGCACTCAAAACCCTTACTAGAGGGGGAGCATGCAAATGGGCAGGTACAGGAGCCGGGGCAAGCACTCTGGGGCTCTGGCCCCATGGTAGGGTCTAGGGGTGTGTGCCTGCAACTCCCAAGACCCAAGTGGGTACGGCGTGTGTTACAGTACGCTCTTTTAACTTTGCCATCTGCAGATGGCTTAAGTGTTAACCAGCTCAGTGGACCCTCTGCCTTTTGGCCAGGGCAGAGGGCCAGTTTGACAGCTTCCTGTATTCCAAGCTCTTGTCCAGCATCCCAGAAGAATTGAGTCACACCCAACCTTAAAGGATAAATGTGGGGATTTTGTTGAGTGATAGAAGTGGCTCTCAGTGGGATGGATGGGAGCTGAAAGGGGGATGGAGTAGAAAGATGATTTTTCCCTGGAGTTGGCCGTCCAGTGGCCGAACTCCTTTCCCACCACCCTCAGCCAAACTCTGCTCGTTCAGACACTCCTTGTCTTCTCTCTTTCTGTGCAGTGTCGTTCTGTCGTTCATCTGTTTGTCTCCTTGTCTGCTTGTCTTCTCATCTCCTGGAGCCTGGGGTATGGGGTTTATATGTGTACAGTATAGGGGGTTGTGGCAGACCAAAAGGCAACATTTTGGGTGTGAAAACAGGAATGCCTGTTCCCATTTAGGGGCACAGGAATCTATGCTTGAGGGCGGGGCCTTTGCCAGGAAACTGCCCTCTTCTACCCAGTATTTCCCTGGCTCCCGTCTGTGTCACAGCTATGCCGTTTACACAGCTGTCTTCTTGGGATGTACGACTGTTCTCTTCAATTGGATTCCTGACTTCCTTTACATAGATTTCTGTTAAAGATAGCTCATTTTTTTCTTTTGTAAGAATTGAGTTTTAATTTTCTTAATTAACAAAATATCCTCATTTCAGTTTTGGAATAAGATACTTTTTTGAAAAAAGGAAACATGGTATTAAATATTGGTGATGTGTGATTCCTTCTCTGTGGATTTTGGAGAAATATCTTTGGCAAGCTTTGCCATTGATGTTGCCTGTGGGTGAGATATATCCATTTACTTTTCCTTCATTAGAAAATCCATTACTTATTTCACTCAGTTAGATAATTACCAAATGGAACATCAATTAGTAGTTAGTGAAACTTTTCAAAAGTGATCATGAACTACGCTTCTGTGTGCTAGCCCACATTATTTTGCTCAAGATATCTTACATATATTTTCTCTCTTTCCATAGCCCTGCAACATAGGATTCATTTATATTTCATACATCAGGAAACAGACTCAGAAGGTATATATAACTTACACAAGGACAAGTGTTTAGTAAGTGGCCAAGCTCTGATTAAACCCATGTCTGATATGTTCTTTCTTATAGGCGAAACTGCTTCTCTCATAGTAGCCTTTGTTGGATTTTGGTAACAAAGACGAAAGGTTGGTCCTTGGCCTGTTATAATGCATATAAATATTGAAGCATTTGGGTAATTTCCAACTATTTTAATTACTCTCCCAAAGTAATCTCTCTTTTTTGTCAGTATGGATCACTGGAAATATTCAGTTAGAGACAAATAGATGTTGGTTTAACTTTAAAAGAATATATATCAGTTGGGAGATTTTTATTCTGGTTAAGAATCACAACAGAAATTTCAGATATAATTTCCAAATGAAATTGTCATGTTTTAGTTTTCAAGCTTAGAATGCTATTCACATTCATGTCCCCACATTAAGAAATCAGTAAAAAATTAAAGGATATTCAATTTCTTGAGTAATTGAGATTCCTTGAAAAATACTCTATGCTTAGTACTCATGTGGTATATATATGATGATTGTTTCAGTGGAAACTTTTGTTACAAATGAAAGCTGTGGGTTTTTTCTAGATCAGTGACTATAAAGAAGAAAAGTAAAGATATGTATTGGCTCCACATTTAGAAGAAAACTAAGAATATTATTGCTGAAAGTATAGGAATTCAATTTATGTCATTCGTATACCAGCTTCAGAAGTATCGTTCTTTAAGACAAAGTTGTAGGTAATGGAGGGAATGAAAGGAATCTGTGTTCAGATATATTCAGTTTTAGCTTGAAATATTAAGGCCCAAGTAAGCCTTCTCTATGGAATTTCTGAAGAATTATCACAACTCCTTGATCTTTGACATCATTTTCCCAGGAGGCATTACTGCAGTCATTATTAGATTACGTCTTCAGGTCATCACCAACTCAGTTTCCCATACGTCATGACCTTCTCCAAAGTTGCTATGACAACAGCATGATACTTATAACAAAGTAGCTAGTTAAAGCTAAGCCTATAAGCAGTAGGAAGCACTTGTAGAAATATTATTATCTATTGAATTTTAAGAGCTTCCAGCTGTTTCCACAATTCCACAACTCTAATAAAATGTATTAAAATCCTGATTGCTTCCAGGATTGAATTATTTGGGCCAAGGATATACATATCCTATAAATATGATGCACAGAAAGCACAACATTCAAAATGTTTACAGTAACTTAGAATTTAGTACTTTCATAGAACAAGTTATGGCATATTTTCATGGTGTTAAATAAGCGAGGAAAAAGAAAATCAAATGCTGATATTTTAAACTCAAAGAAAGTGATCTAAAGTGATTTTCCAAAAAGACATTAACCCTATCTAGAGCTTTTTGACCAGAACTCATTCCATGATATAAATTAGGAGCCTCTTTCTTTTCATCTGTATGGATCCTTCTCTTTATTTGAGTAGCATGGAGGTTAACTCTTGGGGTCACCAGTAGTGAATCACTAACACTGTTATTTACTCAAGTAATATTTAAAGTATTCCTAATACATGAATTTACAATTGTAATCAAGTTTTTCTATTCTCCAGGAGCCTTGATTTCATTCTTTATTTTCTCCAGTTTATTAAAAAAGAGATAAAATGAGAGAAAAATAGGGAAGAGAAGGATCTGTAGCAAAAACCAAGAATCTTATAAATTCTTAGACCTGGGTCCTAATTCTGAGTGAAATTTTCAAGTGTCACAACAGTTAAATCATTCATCCTCTATAGCAGTGGTCCCCAACCCTTTTGGCACCAGGGACCCGTTTCATGGAAGACAATTTTTCCATGGACTGGAGTGGGGGCAGGGGAATGGTTTCAGGATGATTCAAACACATTACATTTATTGTGCACTTTATTTATATTATTACATTATAATATATAATGGAATCATTATACAACTCACCATAATGTAGAATCAGTGGGAGTCCTGAGCTTATTTTCCTGCAACTTGACAGTCCCATCTGGGGCTAATGGGAGACAGTGACAGATCATCAGGCATTAGATTCTCATCAGGAGCACAAAACCTAGATCCCTTGCGTGTACAGTTCACAATAGGGTTTGTTCTCCTGTCAGAATCTAATGACACTGCTGATCTGAGGTGGAGCTCATGTGGTAATGCGAGTGATGGGGAATGTCTGTAAATACAAATGAAGCTTCACTCATTCACTCTGCTCACCTCTTGCTATGAGGTTCAGTTCCTAACAGGCCACGGACCACTACCGGTCCATCGCTTGGGCACTGAGGACCCTGACGTATAGGGTATGGCTACATAAATGTTCTTTGAAACTTTAGAGACCACTTTGTGCTGGAGATGGTTTAGAACTCATGCCAAGGAAAGAGTACATGTGGAGTTGTATTCTGAGTTCCATGGGAGACAGAAGAAAAAATAAAAACTTCTTCATAATGCCGACATTGTTTGCTTACAAATTGCACTAACTAGTTCTGCCAATAATGTGTAATTAAATACATTTTCCTTCGATGACCATTTAAACTGGTATCTATAAGAAGTGCAGCATTTGACAAAGTCTTTAAGATAAAATCCTCCATAGATTATTCCTCACTTAAGGATTGTAGATGGTGCCTTCGGTATGTTTTGTTTCAACTTCAAAGTACCTGACGGTCACTTCGTTTCCCCTTTTCAAAAATAAACAACACAATGCAAACAGTTCCAAAATTTGAGGTTTAAGATGGACAAGCCAAATTTCTTATAAGACCCATTGCAATCAATAATGCATTATGAAGAACAATTGTTATTTAAAATTGAAAACAAATGTCATGAGGTCCACATTGAAAACCTCTGATTTGTTTTTGGTTTTGCTTTTATGACCTCGGCAATATTAAATCAAGGAATAATACTCTGTCACAGCCTGCAAAGCAAATCCAACTCCAGAAAGCATTAGTATAAGCACGGAGTATGGATTTTACTGAGGACGTTGTGAGTAGACTGAAGAAAAAAGGTACAGTGTGGTACCTTAACAATACTTGCTCAAAATTCTCATTATACATTTCCAACCTCCAGGAATTCTTCTTCAGCCAAAATCCACTTCAACCACATCTTCCCTGCTGCCTCCCAGCTTCCTCCTTTGCTGCTTATAGCCAGTTCTTGATTACAGATATGCTCTTGTGTTAGTTTTCTTTAGCTTATCTTCTTTTGTATTCTCCCACTTATCATCCAGCTCAGCAAGCAAGGCTTCCTAGACAGGATCAACTCACTTTAGAAGAAAGCAAGGGATTACATATTAAAACAAAAATATATAAGCATTTTGTTTTAGTTTGAAAGAGTAAACTATTCTCTTTTCTTAACACACCGAGAAATGTGAGCAGCAATGAAAAATAAATGAAGATGACATCAGTTTGAGTTATTTCTAGTTCCATTTCCCGTAATGCATGATAAATTTCAACTAATCTCCTCCACGGGGAGGGGAAACTTTTCAAACCAATTTTCTTCATTTGACTGGCAAAACAAAGCGTGATCTATTTTTCTTCTGTGCACTAATACAGAAAACAACCATGCTTTCATTTTCAAGCCAAGAAATACAAAATGACTGATTAATTCGAGGGTAAGTCGTACTATGAACCAGTTTTAGAGTCTTTGGGATTTGCACAGCTGTAGAAGTTCTGTGTGTACACTTTTTAGTAAGTGCTGTTATAAAATCCAACTCAAAATGGTTTCAGCAAAAATGAAGGATTTATTGGAATGATACTGAATGATGTTGGAACAGCTCATATAGTTGAAGGGAAAACTTCCAGAACATAGAGAACAAGAAAACTCAGGACTTGAACAGAGAAACTGACTTCCATGATTCTCTACATTTTTGTCTTTGATTTATGTCATTTTCTAAGATGGGAACATCATGGCCAGAAGCTTTGGTGTCACATTTATGTCTGAAGAAGAAAAAGAGGCTCTACTTTGCTCTACCTTAGGAAAAGGGTGTGGATGGCCTGATTTGTCCAACTTGTTTAGCAACCAAACACGAGCAAGTCATTGCAGTAAAAAATAAAGATGCAGTGCATAACCCAGGCACACTTTCAACTCTTCAGTGAAGGGAGGAGGCTCTTTTTATCACCTAAGTTACAGAGGCAATTGTACCCAGTACAGTTACTGGGCAGACAAAACCATAATTGTCACAAGGGTCATACTTGTATTTAGGATAGCTATTCTTATGGTATATTTACTAATGGCTCAAAGAGTATTTTTAAAAATGTTTCAATATGGTGCAAAATAAATTTTTGGTGGAAAATGAAGAGGTTTAACATTTTAATGTACGACACATGGCTGTTTTAGTTTCCATCTCAAACTGGGAAATATTTTCATAAGATTTTTATAATGTGTTTTAAGATGATCATTGCCAAATCACACTATTCTTATTTACCTTCTTGGCTCCATCTGTTTTTTTCTTGCAAAGAGAATCCTGTTCATGTTAAAATAAATTATTTCTTGAGGCTCTAATTATGTACAAGAGGAAACACATCTGTGAATTTATCCTTATTCATGAGGTTTTCATGTGTGGTAATTCATTATAATTGCACATTTACATGGTGGTAGCTGCCATACAGATGAAATAACGGTCAGTAATCCTGCATTCTGTTATAGTTCCACTGACAATTATAAATTTTTTAATCACTTAGAGATATGCATATATGAATAATTTTAGATTCATATGAGAAGCTAATGAGAACTCTAGAATACTGTGCTTACATTACTGGCTAGAGGAGGCCATGGGGTATCTTGAATTTGGAGTAGTAATGATTTGCCCCTGAAGAGGGATTTTAGAACTAATTCAAAAGATTTTAGAAAATGCTAAAGAATTAAACAGAAAAAAATACGTATCTGGAAATACTATATTTGGTCTTTCCTTAAATAAGTAAATAAATAAATGTATTAAAATTTCCCACATAAGTTCATTCAACTGAGACAGAATTGGGAGAATTGTTCACTGCTCTCAGAAAAATACCATAAAAAAGTGTGGTCATTATATTTTTGAAGTATAATAATACTGCTTTAAATAATTACAGTAGTTAAAGTAATGAACTGAGGGAGAAAAAAGCAAATAAATTTGTTTTTATATAATGTTTCCTATGTACCAGGTACCTTGCTAGGTATATTGGTACTTTAAACCTCCCATGTATCTGAGAGGTAGATTATTCTCCTTTCAAGGATATAGGAATGAAGGCTTCAGCGATTAAGCAATTAATCAAAGGAACACATCTATTAAGCACAAGGACCAATATTCAAACCATATTTGCAAGTTATCTATTCATTTCTTCAGCCAATATTTATTGAACACCAATAAGAGCCAGGTACTCATCCAAGAGCTAGGAATATAGCAGGGAAAACACAAAAACAAAAGACCAGAACTCCTGCCCTAGTGTAGCTTAAATGAAAATGTTATAAATAGGGCCCTGGTTGTAAAGTTTATCTAGGTATGGACACACATCAACCAGTATGCCTGGTCTTTCATTGAATCAAATCTGATATTCTCACAGAATTTCTATCAAATTGAGAAAGTTCAGACTCGTGTCTGGTCATGCACCATTGATTAGTGAAGTTTTTCCCTCTCACTTTATTCTCTGACTTGATCTCTGCTTTGAACCCCAATAAGAAATCAAGAGTCAGAATCCTTGGAGAACTATTTGGTCAGTCTAAATTATGTTTCTGCTTAATGTCTGATTCTTGCTTCTGATTTTGAGTCTTGTTTACAATTTCAGTAGAGTGAATTTTGTGATTCTAGTTTTAGCTGTGACTTAAACCCACAAATGGTGTTTGATTCCATGGACTAAACCTAAGAGGCATTTTGTCTATTTTCAGAAAATGCCGAGGTTTCCTAAAGCAAATTGCAAGAAGAGGTGTTTTAAATTCTGGTTTATACTTTTCCCTCAAATTTAATAGAATCATGCGAATGTGACCAAAAACATACTAAGGAATTGTGGATGTGGATCAAATGTAAGGTTGTTAACTAATTCTGCCTTGGGAAGAAGGGATGGTTAACCAGATTTAGAGAGATGGAATTACTTGACAAGAGTCACATAGTCAGATAGTGGCAAAAAGAATTGTAAAACTCAGTTAGTTTGTTTTTGAGACAGAGTCTCTGTAGCCCAGGCTGGAGTGTTCAGTGGCACGATCTCAGCTCACTGCAACCTCTGTCTCCCAGGTTCAAGCGATTCTCTTGCCTTAGCCTCCTGAGTAGCTGGGACTACAGGGGCATGCCACCTCCCCTGGCTAATTTTTTTTTTGTTTTTTTAGTAGAGATGGTGTTTCACTATGTTGGCCAGGCTGGTCTTGATCTCCTAACCTCGTGATCCACCTGCCTCAGCCCCACAAAGTATGGGGTTTACAGGCGTGAGCCACAGTGCCCAGCAAAACTCAGTTTTTGATTCAAAATTGTATTTTTTTTATTGCCAAACGATTTCTTTTTATTTTTTAAGTTTTCAAATTTACTTTATGTGTTCAATAATGTCATATTTTAATAAGAACACAGTGTTTTTATTTGGCATCAACCATGAGTTGGTTTTGAGAAAATACAGTATTATTACATCAGTTAATTATTGACTTTTCCATTCCTTTGGAGTGACTTTGCTAACAGGTGACAGTTTCCACTGTTTTCCAATTTGTGTTGATGTGTACATGCACACACATACAGGAGTGGTTCTACTCACTAATACAGCATTCCTGTATTTGTCATGAAAATCAGGTGTAGGTTTCTGATGGCTCTACCTTGTGTTTGTTTGATGGATGCTTTAAACTCAGAGGCAAATTAGTTTATTTTTGGCTAAGGGAAGCATTGTGAAGGTGAAGAAACTACAGCAACTTTGGCGATTGATTTGGTTCAACTTTGGGTCAGGTTACCTTATTTTTTGTTGTGTTTGTGTGTGTGTGTGTGTGTGTGTGTGTGTGTGTGTGTTTCATGGTCATGGTCAAAAACACACAACCTGAGATCTACCCTCTTAACAGATTTTTAAGTGTATCATATTGTTAATCATAAGCACAAAGTTGTACAGCAGAACTCCAGAAATGTCTCATCTTGTATGCATGAAATTCTACAGTCATTGAACAACAACTCCCAATTTTCCCTTCCCTGATTTCCTAGTAATCACCATTTTACTATCTACTTCTATGAGCTTGACTACTTTAGATACCTCTTAGAAGTGAAGTTATGGCCAGGCATCGTGGCTCACGCCTGTTACCTCAGCACTTTGGGAGTCCGAGGCGGATGGATCACTTGAGGCCAGGAGTTAAAGACCGGCCTGGCCAACATGGCGAAAGTCCATCTCTACCAAAAATACAAAAATGAGTGGAGTTTGGTGGCACATGTCTGTAATCCCAGCGACTCGAGAGGCTGAGACAGGAGAATTGTTTGAACCCAGGAGGCGGAGGTTGCAGTGAGCCGAGATGGCGCCACTGCACTCCAGCCTGGGTGATAAGAATGAAACGATGTCTACATAAAACAAGTGACTCCTTCAATTTCATTCTTTTCCAGAATTATTTGGCTATTGTGAGTCCCTTGCATTTTTATATAAACTTTAGGAGGAGCTTACCAATTTTGCAAGAAAGGCAACTGAGATTTTGAAAGAGATTGCACTGAATCTATAGATTAATTTAAAGAATATAAATTCTAAACAGTAAGTCTTCTGATTTATAAACGTGTCATCCTTTTTATTTAAATCTTCAATTTCTTCTAACAATGTTTTGAGACTCTCTGTATAAATCTTGTGCTTCTTTTTTTAAAGTTATACCTAAGTATTTTATTCTTTTTAATGCTATTAGTAAGAAATTGTTTCTTAAAGTACATTTTCAGAATGTTCATTGCAAGTATGCTGTTTTTATATTGATCTTGTATCCTACAATGTCAACTATTTTTACAAGTCAAATTCTGCAATACATGTTCTCTATTCATGAGTTTTTAAATTCTCTTCTGAATAGAATATAAATTAACTCAATAAAAAGTGTGCGCTATCAAAGATTGTCCATATATATCAAAATATTCCAAAATGTAATTATAGGATTTAAAATTAAATCTTGCATACCATTCAAGTTATCATTGTATAATTTATTCAGTTCGTCTTTTGTTTTTAAAAATAAATTTCAAACTCTATCTTTCTACAAGCATTGTTTTCAAGACCTGCAAATCACTAAAAACCTCAGAAGCTAAACTTTTTTCATGCTCTATTCAATGAATAATTTCATGTAAGATTTAAAATTGATTGAAACCGCAACCAAAATTTAGACGTTTAAAAAATTGTTCAATATCATTGTAGGACAGATGATTTTTTTTCAAACATTTCTGAAATTTGATTGAGAACAACAGACAATGAGAAAGTGAATATTACTATGCTGAAGTGATTTTGATATTCAGTATTAACTTTGTGTTAGAAATTTTGTAGTTCAGTAACTGTGTATAAATAAAGATATTCTTATGTTTTGACAATTACAGCCTCTACTTCAATTATTAGAATAGCACAATCTGTTTGCATGTTGCATTAATTATGCACTAACTAACTTAAGTGTTTGATTGCTGAAAGGCTTACAGACCCTAAATACTATATTTATAGGATAGTTTTATTGCAGGCTAAGATACAGTATAACAACTGCAGGAGAACAATATGCCTTGAAAGGGATCTGAAGCAATCTCAGGTTCAGTCTTTGTCCTCACACTGTTGGATCACACAGGATGCTCTTTGCTTTCCATTCTTGAATGATCACCAGCAGATGTGTGAAGCTTTGATTACCAGGAAGCCCAACGTCTGCTTGTGGTGAGGATCTTTTGTAGTGAGCTGCTTGCATAGGCACATTTCTGCTATGCAATCAGCTGCAGCCATCAAAACCCCTAGATCCCAACACTACCAACGGCAATTGCAGTAGATAGACTGCTAGATCAAATCACTACACCTAATCAATGCTGACAGGTTGGTATGCCCTGCCTTTGAAACAGTTCATGAACCCATGGTTACAGGACACAATTTGTCTAGTTAAAATATTTTATAGTGTTGGTCCATGGTCAGTACCTTGCTGCAGGCAACTCTGGAGTAAAGCATGCAGTCAACCCAGACCACCTGAGATTCAATCGTGCCATATAGTCCAATCCAGTGACACTCAGTCAAGGCCTTTTTATAATAAATTGTTCTTTATCTACACTCATAGAGTTACATCTTTCACACCAGTGATATAGCAAGCAAGTCAACAAAACACCAGTGGTTATTTTTGTAATAACTCAGGTGTCGATATCTACTTTAAAAGGCAGATCAACCACCCTATAATCCCTTCATGTTGCCTCAGGTTTTTGCATCATTTTAACATTTCTCTTGCCACGTTTGTCTACTGTAATTTTGACTCTGTGATAAGTGTGTGCTGATTGATTTAAAACCATGATTAACTGATTGCTAATTAAATCTGACTCCTCTTCAGAATAATCATCTTCCACTGGGATTAGAGTCGTGTTAGAGTTATTCAATATAACCATCATTTGGGTTTGCATTGTTTCATATTGCACTGAAGCATATGTCTTAGTCACCCCCATAACCTTAGTACTCAGTTCGACTGCCTCCCAGTTAAGATAATTTTGTTTTAGTAATGGCAGAGGCTTTGGAAAACAAAGTGCTTCACCCATATAAGCATTTGAATGTAAATTAAGAGAGAAAGCTATTTGCTCTAAGCTTGTCTTGAGACATCAAAGATATGCTTGATTTTCTGTTTTGAAGACTGTATTGGTTAGCTCCTTCAGACTTGGCCATTATTTCACCTTCTTTCCATTTGTGACTTAGTTTGATCCAAATTTTCTCTCTCTACTTTGGCATATCAGGTTTGTCCATGAAGCTGGTCCATATTTCTGGAATATAAAATACCTCAGGCTGGGCATGGTGGCTCATGCCTGTAATCCCAGCACTATGGGAGACCAAGGCAGGAGGATAGCTTGAGTCCAGGAGTTTGAGGTCAGCGTGGGAAATACAGTGACAGCCCATCTCTAAAAAACAAATTTAACAAAAAACATACCTCAACAATTTTATTTTTCTGAATTTAGCATCTGATCTTGGGAAGGAAACATTTTTATGCTCGACATTTGATGAAGTCTAGAACATAGGTGCCTGAGAACCATGTATGGCTGCAGATTGGCTACCTATTAACCAGAGTACTAATGCAAGGATTTAAAATACATATAGCAAAGTCATATCATTATAAACAACTTTAGCTCTTTTGAGTAAATTTTCCTTCCCTCTTTTCTTTGGCCTTTCCTCCCTTTTTCCTTCCCTTCCTCTCCCACTTACTCAGAATTTAAGAACCCCAAACTATCGAATTCCTTGAAGATATATAGACTCCTTCAAGTTCTTTAGTTTACTTTTCCAAGCTTCTACAGACCTTCAATGATTTCACAGCAGCACCATAAACAAGATATTATTATACACAAACTTCCAGTCTCTATACTAAAGATGGTTGTCCAACCAAGCCTACTCAGCTGTCACCTGGAGATAAGAAAATTATCACAACTTCTAGTAACCACCTAAAGAGAGTATTTAGACTCAACTCTGGGGGATAATAACTAGAATAGCAAGGCCTTAAGTTATAATTTGCAAATAGTAATCTGACAAGACTTATAGAATTCAAGTTTTCAGTTTTTAATTTTTGAAAGTTAAAGTTAAATAGTTACATGCAAGTCTGAAAGAGTACAAGGACAGTTTTCAAAGATATGTTTATCAGGATGTTCCTTGATCCACAGGCTGCCCTTCCATCCAGTGGATTCTCCTGATAGAAGGAGATTTTAGTAGACTTTCCGGAATTGCCAAAAATATAATCTTCAAAACATTATAAATCATAATTCCCAAGCCTAATGAGGATGTATCAAAGTTTTACTTAACTTATAATGAAGGAACCAGCCCGTTCAAAAGAGCATAAGAGAGACCTATATATGCATGGTGAGTGAAAGAAAAAAGAAATAGAAAGGGAGATACAAAATTGGTTAAAGGCCTGCAGGGCATCAGAAGTATTACCTTAATTCCAGCACTTTGACAGGCTGAGTCAGAAGGATTGTGTGAGACCAGGCATTCAGGACCAGCCTGGGCAATATGCTGTCTCTACCAAAAAAAAAAAAAAAAAAAAAAAAATTGCCAGTCATTGTGGTGTGCACCTGTAGTCCTAGCTACTCAGGAGGCTGAGTCAGCAGAGAGAATCACTTAAGCCGAGGAGTTTGAGGTTCCAGTGAGCTGTGACTGAGCCACTGCATTTCAGCTGGGTGACAGAGCGGGTCCCTGTATCTAAAATCTGTCTATCAGTCTATCTATCTGTCTTTATCTATCTATCTACCTGTCTATCTATTTATCTATCTATAAAACATTTGGGTTTATTTTCTCTATCAGACAAAAATAACATGTTTATAGCGAATAAAAATAATTTTTATCTTACCAGTTTTCTACAAATTAATATCTGAGATTACAGAATTATAGTATGTTCGGGTCCTCAATAGTAGGAAGTCAAACCTTTGTCCCCTTAGAGTCAGATGATACTCAGGGTTATTAGAAAACCTTTATATTCAAAATAAAGATTATAGAGTCATGTTTTTGTCTTATGAATTTTGGACAATTTTTCTTAACATCCCACAAGGCAAGAATAGGCTGCCCATTTCCCTGTCCTGGGTTAAAGGAGATGTATACTGATGGTAAAGGAACTGACTCACCCTTGGGTGGAATTGAGGATCTCCCATTTTATGTAAAATCGTTATTTTGAATTATTATTATTCAAGAGGTGGGTTCAATATTTTGCAAGTAAATACTCCTTGATCAAAATTATAGGCTGATTTTTGTTCCCTGAAAACAGTATACACCTTTTTAATGGTGAGATCTTATTTTTATTGTTGGTTAACTCTTCCATAACAAAATAGAGTACAAATTTTGAGACAGGAATAATACAGGGTGGTTGCAGGAGATTAGAAAATTCTGGCAGCAGTTTCACATGACTAGCAAAAGGAAACTTCTGAAATAGTTGCCAAAGCTATGAAATGATAAGATGCTGAAAAACCAGGGCGTGAACTAAGCTGGCTAAAACTGGACCCAACATGGCACTGGATTTGACCTAAGTTTCACCTAGGACTGCATTATATCCTCATTAACATACTAAACCACACACCAGTGAGTGCCATGACAGTTCAGAGAACATCCACATTTGGTTTAAAACCGGGTGACACCACAGTGCTAAGAAATCTCTATGTTTTTCCAGAAATGTTCACGAATATTCCACTTCATGGTTAAAGAAAGCAATAAAGCTAGCAGCCCCTTGTATGTGACTCTCTCTTGAGTACACCCACACTCCTTTTTCTTGAGTGTGTACTTTTCCCTTTGCAATAAATCTCTGTACTTTCATTACTTTCAGACTCATCCTTGAATTCATTCTCCTGACAGTGTCAAGAGCCTAGCTACTGGCTGGGATCAACGTCTCACCTGCATCTGGGGTCCTCCCCTGGTCCACTAGAATCAGTTTTACTTGCCATTTCTACCATAGGGTTTTCTTACCCTTTTTAAGAAATAACAGATTTTAGCATTGTCCCTTGACTTTTAAGGTAAAATTCTCCAAAATTTTTTAATAATTTTAAATGGAAAAATGAATAAGATATAATTGGTAATTCTACATCCCATAGTAAGTTACATTTTGAGGTTATATTTTTCTACATTAATAAAACCTAGAACAATGCAATTTATTAAGATTATCCCTAATGTTTGTAAATGTTAATAAGCTGCGGGGAAAAAAAACAAAAAGAATACAACCTTTTTATTTTAAGGAATTTCAGTCTCAGCAGTTTAGCCTTATACACAGAGGTCTCCTAAGAATGATTTGCAAAGACACAATCTCACACTAAAGACAATGCAGTGCTATCTTTTAATTCACAGCTACTTAGCAGAGTGTTTTACTAACTCCCTTATGTTACTCTGGAAACACATGTTCCTTTAAAGTATTTTTTTTTATTATACATTAAGCTTAGTTCAATCTGGGTATCTTTCTGAAATCTCAATGAGTCAAAAGCATGAAGTACTCAGAGGCATGTCATGGAATGTAGTTGTAAAATGAATGTATTTGCAATTCACATTCTCTGTAGTAGTCCTTCTAAGTCAAGTTATTATGCCTTTTAAAATAGAGAGAAACACTTCTTTTAGAAAGATAATATGTTATTAATCATTACTTGACCACAATTATTTTAGGCACAATGACATTCTGTGTCTTGGAACAATTCAGATTTTTTCCCACTAGTAACACAGTTACAGTGCAATGTTTCTCCCTAGTAAGTATGCAAGAGATGGGATTGTTTCCTTGTAGGGCAAAATACTCATGTGCATTCTCCATGAAATCTAAATTTCAGTAAGAAGTTAGTTATTTAAGCATTAACATTGTAGATCACTGTTTTAGGACACTGCCACTCTTTTTCTTTCTGTTCTTTGTTTGCCTGTTTTTATTAGATTTTTTAACTATCTAATTTTTAAGCAGAAAGCAACTTGAAAACTGGAAAAGAGTCTGGTTATTTAAAAGTATAGATTTCCTAACACTAATCAACTTGAATTTTTTCAAAGATGAAGGTTTCTCTTATTATGTTTAATCTCTCATTCATTCACTCCTTTAACAAAAAACTAATAAGCATTTATTCTATGCCAGATATAGTAATAGATACTAAAGATGGGAAAGGAACATTTATATGAAGAATATATGTCTCTGGTTTCTAGAAACTCATAGTCCATTTGGAGCTAATACAGCATTCCTTGAATGTAAATGGTGTTCTTCCCAAAATAACTCTTCTACTTGTTTACTTGTGCTGATCTTGTGAACAGGATGAAAGAAAGTCTAATCTTCCCTCAGTGGTCAGGAAAGGAGTTTCAGTGATAATACATGTATTGTTCTAGGAGAATTCAAGTATCAGACCAAGAATAGCTGCCTCATACTTTCCCCAGCCACAGTATCACAGACTGCAGCTTGAAGTGATGACCCTTCCTCATTTAAAAGGCTAATCAGGACTGACCCCCTCATGCCTTACACTTCAGCCTATCTTGATTATCTAGAGAAGCCCAAGGCTCCCAGGCCATCCACTTTCCCTAGGACTAATTTCCAAATATTTCTATGTATTCTCTATTCTAACTATCAAATCCCTGAAAAAGTCTTTCACTTAATTCTATGCTTTTTTTTTTTTTTTTTTTTCCTGAGACAGGGTCTCGCTCTGTCATCCAGGCTGGAAAGCAGTGGTGCAATCTCAGCTTGCTGTAACCTCCATCCCTTGGGCTCAAGTGATCCTCCAACCTCAGCCTCCCAAGTAGCTGGGACAACAGGCACGCACAACCACACCTGGCAAATTTTTTGTATTTTTGGTAGAGACGAGGTTTTGCCATGTTGGCCAGGCTGGTCTCCAACTCCTGAGTTCAGGCAATCTGCCTGCCTCAGCCTCCCAATGTACTGGGATTACAGGCATGAACCACCTCCCCAGCCATCACTGTGCCTTCCTAAACTTCAAGATTTGTGATCAGCAAAGTCTCTTACCAGATATTCATTCCTTTTCTGAAATGCCTCTGACCCCTTGCCTTCTGAAAGCTTTCTCATTGCCTTTCAAATGCAGGTTGTTTTCCCTCTTGCAAACTTACAGTAACTTAGGGCTGGGAGGTGGGATAGATATTCTACTGGCTCACCATTGTCTCTTCCTGATTCTTATTTTAAACAATATAATTCTTGAAATTCATGTCATGTCATAGAACCAACTGTAAATCCTCATTTGTGCCATCCCCAAATCACCACATCCTTTACATTCTTATGTTGAAAATTTTCTTCCTCTCCACCCAACCCTATCATTTTCTGAATGACTTTATTATTTAATGAATGACTGATCTTGGACCCTGAAGATACTGGTCAAATCAGAAAATCCCTGTATGTCACTTAAGCAGGAAAGATTTATTCTAGGGTAACAAATGACTTGAAGAATTATTGTGAAATCTGGAGGAAATGATCTGTTAAATTAACAATGACTCCAGGATGGACCTCCAAATGATCTGTTGCCCTCCTCTAATTAGGAAGCTATCACCTCCAGATCCACCGAATCACCATCATGATAAAGAAGCTACCACTACAAGAAGATCTTCAATAATTCAAAAGCTATGATTTGTACTAGAGAAAATGAGTGTGTTGTTCTCTGCCTCTTGACACTACAAAGCTAGTGATTGGATGCTGGGACCTTGGCCAACACTGCCTCCACAAACCTGCTGGCCAAGAGAAATAGAAACATCAAAAGCATATTATCTGCCTCGGTTCTGCCTTCCAAAAATCAGACTAACAAAAAAACATCAGAGGCAAATGTCCTCATGTTTTATTTCCAACAAACCTATAGACTACATGCAATTTTCAGATCTTCTCAGCCGTTCTTGTAAGAATGCAATAAAGGCCTCTTTTTTAAATGAAATCAAATTCCTATGCTTGAGCTCTGAACCCTAACTTTTCTTTATTTCTCAGGGTCTTCTCTCTTTACAATCATGTGTCACCTCTATAGTGATTAATTCTCATCCTTTACATGAATGTCCTATGTAATCATCGTATTAAAAGACAGAAATTTCACTTGACCCTCATAATGATATCTTTCTGTTCCTCAAATATGGCAAAACTGTTCTTCCTTTCAATCATTTGCTCACATATATCTATCTTACCTTGGAATATTTTCCTTAGTTCTTTGCATGCCTGGCTTACGTTTTTTCATATATACAGTTAATGTCCCAGTTCGAGTTAATCAGAGAGGCCTTCCCTGATCTCCCTCTCTCCCATGTCCACCTTCTCCAATTACTATCCCATCAAACTGTTTATTCTCTTTATAATTCTTATCAGATTCTAAAATTGACCTATTTGTGTATTTACTTATTTCTTCATTTATTTGTTTACTGCACTAGAATATAAGCTTATAGGGCAGGTATGTTTTTAGTCTTGTTCACTTTTTGTATTCACAGTCAATAGCACATAGTTTGGCATATTGGACAAGTTTATGTTGTCCATTGTTGTCCATTATATTTTGAAAAAATGAGTGAATGTTTTATACCAGGCAAAAGGAAATGATGGGGAGGTGCATATCAAGGGATGGAAGAAAAAAAATCTGACATTCCCTATTTCCTTCCCTGGTCAAAGTTTTGAAGCTCACAAAAGAAGGCCATACGTTTTCCTCCCCTTTCTTGTTCTGGCCTCCCCACAGTAAGTAGAGAGGATTCCTGACATAATTGTGTTCTACATCTATCTTTGAGCCACTGTAGCATTTCGGTCATTTCTCATTTCATGGAAGTTCTACTTTTTAATGATTTCTTTGATTTAGGAGAAATGTTTGTAATATCATCTGGTATATGGCATGACTTTTTAGGCGTTTATTTTTTGCTGCCCGGCCTCAACCCTTTTTAAAAATCAAGCATATTTCCTTCTTTTTTTCTTCCTCTATTATCCACAATAGTATACAAACCATGAGGGCAGAGTTCATGCCTATGTTTGCTGCTCTATCCCCCATACCAAACATTATGTCTGACATATAGTGGGTTCTTATTTAACATTTTTTGGAATGGCAAAAGTAGAATTTCCATTTGGGTAGCATGATTTTTCCAAGTTCGGAAAACATGAACATATTTTATGACCATTAATTACTCTTAAGAAAATACTTTAAGGATGTTTGTAAATATATTTAAGAAAAAAGCACAAAGGTTCAGAGCAGCTATTTGTTGAAAAGCAAGATACTGTGGTAACATCTATGAGTAAGAAAATGAATAAACGAAGAGCTGTATAGTCATTTGACAGAAGCCTAAATACAGTGGTCAAGTAAATGAACTATAGATATTTATCAACAGGATGAGTTGTAAAACTATAATTTTAAGGAAGAAATAGCAAGTCATAGAAGATTAAAAATAAATTATTCCACTCCATGAAGTTTAAATATATGCAAACATACAAAATATATGCTTCAGGAGCCCTTTTGGGTGCAGTAACAAAATGTCATAGACTGAGTGCCTTATAAACAAAAAAAAAAAACGAGTATATATATATATATATATATATATATATATATATATATATACACAACATAATATATACGCATATATCTTACAGATTTGGAGACCGGGAAGTCCAAGATCAGTGTGCCAGCAGATTCTGTGTCTAATGAAAGGACATTTTCTGGTTCATGGATTGTTGTCTTTTTGCTGTGCCCTCACAGGGCAGAGGGAGAAGGAGTCTGTCTCCGGGAGTCATTATTTCAACACATAAATTTTGGCAGGGGGCCCAATCACTCAGACCATAGCAGGAGACATACATATGCATAGCAAAAATATAAATAAATGCTTGAATATGGTAAACAAGAAATTCAAAGTAAGGTTATCCTGCTATGGATGGAAGTGAATGGTAAGAGGGCACCTATGAAGACTACATAGGGGCTTCATGGTAACACTTTCTTTTCTTCCTTAAACTGGGTGTTGGATACAGACACTGTTTATTTTTCAAATTTTTATGTGCTTGAAATATTTCATAATAAATGTCAAATCCCAAAGTTCTGAAATAAAATAGAGCAAGGATAAAAGATATTCTTCCTTAAAGAATATAAATATAGTCAGAGGCAGAGCAAGATGGCTGAATAGAAGCCCCCATCGGTCATCCTCCAAGCAGGAGCACAGCATTTAACATTATCTACACAAAAAAGCACCATATCGTGAGAACCAACAATCAGGTGAGTGATCATAGTACCTGGTTTCAACTTCATATCACTGAAAGAGTCACTGGAGAGGGTAAGAGAGACAATCTTGAATTGCCCAAACCACCCCTCCCTCATCCCATGGCAGTGATCATGTAATGCAAAGAGAATCTGTACACTTGGGGTAAGGAGAGCAGAGCAATTGTGGGACTTTGCATTGGAATCGTGTGCTATCAACACCAAACAGAACTCAGCCACTGCCTATGGAGGAAGCATTTAGATAAGTCCTAGCCAGAGGGAAGCTGCCCATCCCAGCAGTTGGAACTTGAGTTTCAGCAAGCCTTGCCACCACAGGCTAAAGTACTCTGGGGTTCTAAATAAATTCAAAAGGCGATTTAGGCCACAAGGACTGCAACTGCTAGGTAAGTCCTGGTGCTATGCTGGGTTTAGAGTCACTGGACTTGGGGTGCATGTGATCTAGTGATACACTAGCTGGGTGGCTAAAGGAGTGTTTGCATCACCCCTTCCCCAATCCCAGGCAATGCAGCTCGCAGCTCTGAAAAAGACTCTTTTCTTCCTCTTGAGGAAAAGCAAAGGGAAAAGTAAAGGGGATGTTGTCTTGTAACTTGGATACCAGCTCAGCCACTGTGGGATAGGGCACCAGGCAGAGTCACAAAGCCCCCATTCCAAGCTGTAGCTCCTGGATAACATTTCTAGACACACCCTGGGCCAGAAGGAAACCTGCTGCCTTAGAGGGAAGGACCAGCCCTGGCAGGATCCATCACCTGCTGACTAAAGTGTCCTTGGGCCCTGAACAAGGTAGTACATGCTGACGGATTACTCTGAGACACACTGGCTTCAGGTATGACCCAGCATATTCCCAGCTGTGGTGGCTATGAGGAGAGACTCTTTCTGTTTGAGAAAAGGAGAGGAAAGGGTAAAGGGGATTTGTCTTGCAGCCTAGGTATCAGCTCAGCCACAATGGGGAAGAGAAATAAGCAGGCTCTTAGGGTCCCTGATTTCAAGCCTTGGCTCTTAAATGGCATTTCTAGAACTACTCCAGGCCAGAGGGGAGCCCATCTGCCCCGAAGGGCAGACTCAGTGCTGTGTTGGCTTCAAGTCTGACCTAGGACAGTCCCAGTGGCCGTGGCCATAGGGGTGCTTGTGTCACCCTTCCCCCAGCTCCAGGGAGCTCAGTACAGAGAGAGAGAGAGTCTCCATAGCACTGGGACAGAGTAAGGGAAGAGAACAAGAGTCTCTGCCTGGTAATCCAGAGAATTCTCCTGGATCTTATCCATAACCACCAAAGTGGTACCTCTATGAGTGTGCAAGAACCATAGTATTACTGGGCGGGAAGTGTCTCCTAATATAGACATGGCTGCAGTGACCAAAAACTGAGATCACAACACCCAAGTCCCTTCAGATACCTGAAAAGTGTTCCCAAGAAGGATGGGGTACAAACAAACACAGACTGCAAAGACTCCAATAAATTCCTAACTGCCCAGACATCAAAAATTATCCACAAGCATCAAGACCAACCAGAAAAACATGATCTCACCAAACACTAAATGAGGCACCACTGACCAATCTCAGAGAGACAGAGATATGTGACCTTTTAGACAGACAATTGGTAATAGCTGTTTTGAAGAAACTCAAAGAAATTCAAAATAACATGGAGAAGAAATTTAAAATCCTATCAGAAATTAAGAATCCTCAATTTAAAATAAATTGAAAGAATTTTATAAATCATCAGAAATTCTGGAGTTCAAAAATGCAATTGACATACTGAAAAATACATCAGAGTCTCTTAGGAGCAGAGTGAGAAACTTCAGAAAGAATTAGTGAGCTTGAAGACAGGCTATTAGAAACTACACAGAGGAGACAAGAGAAAATAGAGTGAGAAAGAAAGAAGCATGCCTACACTATCAAGAAAACAGCCTCAAAAGGGCAAACCTAAGAGTTATCATCCTTAAAGAGGAGGTAGAGAGGTAGAAAATGTGTTCAAAGGCATAATAACAGAGAACTTCCCACACCTAAAGAAAGGTATCAATATTCAAATACAAGAAGGTTAGAACACCATACAGATTTTACTCAAAGAAGATTACCTCAAGGCATTTAATATCACACTCCCAAAGCTCAAGGATAAAGAAAGGATTCTAAAAACAGCAAGAGAAAAATAATCAATAACATACAATGGAGCTCCAATAGGTCTTGTGGCAGCCTTTTTTGTGGAAACCTTACAGGCCAGAAGAGAGTGGCAAGACATATTAAAGTGCTGAAGAAAATTTTAAATTAAAATGCTGAATGAAATTCTATTTCACTATATATATTATTCTAGGATAATTTAATCCTGGAATAATATATTCAGTGAAATATCTGGTGAATAATTTATCTGATAAAATAGCTCCTTTATGTTTTCTTCATTGAAACATGAAGGAGAGATAAGAGTTTCCCAGATAAACAAAAGCTCAGGGATTTCATCAACACCAGACCTGTCCAACAAGAAATGGTAAAGAAATTTCTTCAATATGAAAAAAGAAGGATATTAGTAACCATAAGAAATTATTGAAGGTACAAAACTCATTGGTAATAGTAAGTACACATAAAACAAAGAAAATAGAAACAGCAAAAATTTAAAATTCAGGGAGACAAAGTCGAAGTGTAGAGTTTTTATTAGTGTTCCTTTTTCTTCTTTGTTACTTTGTTTATGCAATCAGTGTTAAGTTGTCATCAGTTTTAAATAATGGGTTGTAAAATATTATTTGTAAGCTTCATGGTAACTTTAAATCTAAAAACATACAATGGATGAACAAAAAATAAAAAAGCGAGAAATTAAAACATGCCACAAGAAAAATAACCTACACTAATAGAAAGGAAGCAAAGAAAGAAGAAAAGACCATAAAACAACCAGAAAACAAATAACAAATTGGCAAGAGTAAGTCCTTAAATATCAATAATAACATTGAATGCAAATGGAAACCAAAACAGAGCAGGATTAGCCATACTAATACCAGAGAAAATAGATTTCAAGACAAAAACAATGTGAAGACAAAAGGAAGGTCATTATATAATGATAAAGGGATCAATCTGCAGTATAGACCAAAATGACCTAATAGATATTTACAGAACAGTTTACTCAACATTCTTCTCCTCAGCACATAGATCATTCTCAAGGGTAGACCAGATGTCAGTATACAAAACAAGTCTTTAAATTTTTTTTTTAATTAAAATTATATCAAGTGTCACCTCTCTCCACAAAAAAGAAACTGAAAATCAGTAACAAGAGGGATTTTAGAAACTATACGAACACATGGAAATTAAATAATATGCTCCTGAATGATCAGGGTGTCAATGAAGAGATTAAGAAGGAAATTTAAAAATTTCTTAAAACAAATGATAATGGGAATACAATATACCAAAATCTATGGGATACAGTGAAACAATAGTAAGAGGGGAGTTTTTAAGTGCCTACATCGAAAAAGAAGACAAACTTCAAATAAAGAATATAATGATGCATCTTAAAGAACTAGAAAATCAAAAGCAAACCAAACCCAAAATTAATAGAAGTAAAGAAATAATAAAGATCAGAGCAGAGATAAATGAAATTGGAAAAAGAAAACAATAGAAAAAATAAAAGGTATTTTCTTGAAAAGATAAACACAATTGACAAACCATTAGCCAGATGAACTATGAAAAAATGGTAAAACATCCAAATAAATAAAATCAGAGATGAAAAAAGAGACATTACACCCAATATAACCAAAATTCAAAGGATCATTAGAGAATACTAAGAGCAAGTATATGCCAATGAATTGGGAAACCTGGAAGAAATGGATAAATTCCTGGACATGTCCAACCTACCAAAATCGGACCATGATGAAATCCAAAGCCTAAACTGACCTATAACAAATATCAAGATTGAAGTTGTAATAAAATGTCTCCTAGTGGCAGGGCATGGTAGCTCATGCCTGTAATCCCAGCACTTTGGGAGACTGAGCAGGTGGATCACCAGAGGTCAAGAGTTTGAGACCATCCTGGCCAACATGGTGAAACCTCGTCTCTACTAAAAGTACAAAAAAAATTAGCCAGGCGTGGTGGTGGGCACCTATAATCCCAGCTTCTTGGGTTGCTAAGACAGGAGAATAGCTTGAATCCAGAGGTAGAGGCTGTAGTGAGCCAAGATAGTGCCATTGCACTCCAGGCTGGGTGACAGAGTGAGACTATGTCTCAGAAACAACAACAAGTGTCTTAGCAAACAAAGGCCTGGGACCCAACAGCTTCATTGTTGCATTCCACTGAACATTTAAAGAAGAACTAATACCAGTCCTACTCAAACTATTCCAAAAAAATAGAGGAGAAGGGAATACTTCCAAACTCATTCTATAACACCGGTATTCCCTTGATGCCAATGGCAGACAAAGATGCATCAAAGAAAGAAAATTACAGGATAACACACCTGGTGAACATTAATGCAAAAATCCTCAAAAAATACTAAGCAAACTAAATTAATCAATACAAGAAAAAGATCATTCATCATCCCCAAGTGGGATCTATCCCAGGGATGCAAGGATGGTTCAACATATGGAAATCAATCAGTGTGATACTTCTTATCAACAGAATGAAGGACAAAAACCATATGGTCATTTCAATTGATGCGGAAAGGCATCTGATAAAATTCAACATCGCTTCATGATAAAAACCCTAAAAATCTGGGGAAAGAAGAAACATACCTTAACATAATAAAAGCCATATATGACAGACCCACAGCTAGTACCATACTAAATGGGGAAAACCTGAAAGCCTTTCTTCTAAGATCTGAAACATGACAAAGATGCTCACTTTCACCACATTCAACATAGTAGTGGAAGTCCTAACTAGAACACTTAGACAAGAGAAAAAAATAAAAGGCATGTGGCTGGGCACAGTGATCCATGCCTGTAATCCCAGCACTTTGGGAGGCTGCCACTACACTCCAGCCTGGTGACAGAGTGACACTCCATCAAAAAAAAAAAAAAAAAAAAAAGAAGAAGAAGAAGAAATAAAGTCATCCAAATTGGAAAGGAAAAAGTCATATTATCCTTGTTTTCAGATGATAAAATTTTACATTTGGAAAAACCAGAAGACTACACCTAAAAACTATTTGATCTGATAAAGAAAATCAGTAAAGTTGCAGAATTCAAAATCAACATATAAAAATCAGTAGCATTTCTATATGCCAACAGCAAAAAAAAAAAAAAAAAATTGTAAAAGAAATCTGGAACGTAATCCCACTTACAATAGCTACACATAAAGTAAAATACCTAGCAGTTAACCAAAGAATTGAAAGATCTCTACAGTAAAAAGTATAAAACACTGATGAAAGAAACTGAAGAGAACACAAAAATATGGAAAGATATTCCATGTTCATGTGTTGGAAGAATCAACATTGTTAAAACATCCATACCATCCAAAGCAATCTCGAGATGTAGTACAACCCCTATCAAAATACTAATGATGGCTGGGCACGGTGGCTCATGCCTATAATACCAGCGTTTTTGGAGGCTGAGGCAGGTGGATCACTTGAGGTCAGAAGTTTAAGACCAGCTTGGCCAACATGGAAAAACACCATTTTTACTAAAAATACAAAAATTAGCTGGGTGTGGTGGCATGTGCCTGTAGTCCCAGGTACTTGAGAGGTTGAGGCATGAGAATTGCTTGAACCTGGAAGGCAGATGTCACAGTGAGCTACAATCACATGACTGCACTCCAACCTGGGTGACAGAATGAAACTCTGTCTCAAACAAAACAAAACAAACAAACAAATAAAAACCACTGACATTCTTTGCAGAAATAGAAAAAAGTCCCCAAATTTACATGGAACTGCAAAAGCCACAGAATAGCTAAATATATCCTGAGCAAAAAAGAACAAAACTGGAGTAATTATTATTCATTACCCAACTTTGAAGTGTACCACAGAGATATAGTAACCAAAACAGCATGCTACTGGCATAAAAACAGACACATAGACCAATGGAATAGAACAGAGAACCTGGAAACAAATATATATATCTACAGTGAACTCATTTTGACCAACATACCAGGAACATACATTGGGAAAAGGACAGTTTCTTCAATCAATAGTACTGGGAAAACTGGATATCCATATGCAGAAGAATGAAAATAGACTCTTATCTCTTGTCATATACAAAATTCAAATCAAAATGGATTAAAGACTTAAATGTAAGACCTCAACATATGAAATTATTAAAAGACAACATTGGAGAAACTCTTCAGGACATTGGACTAGGCAAAGATTTCTTGAGTAGTAACCCAAAAACCCAGACAAGTAAAGTGAAAATGAACAAGTCAAGCTTAAAGCTTCTGCACAGCGTAAGAAACAATCAACAAAGGAAAGAGACAACCCCCAGATTGGGAGAAAATATTTGCAAACTACCTATCTGACAATGGATTAATATAGGAATATATAAGGAGTTCAAACAACTCTTTAGGAAAGAAATCTAATAATCCAATTTAAAAATTAATGAAATATCTGAATAGGTTTTTCTCAAAAGAAGACATACCAATGGCAAACAGGCATATAAAAAAGTGCTCAACATCATTGATCATTAGAGAAATGCAAATCAAAACTACCTCACCCCAGTTAAAATGACTTTTATCCAAAAGAGAGGCAATAACAAATGCTGGAGAGGATGTGGAAAAAAGGAATTCTCATACACTGCTGATGGGAATGTAAATTAGTACAACCACTATGGAGAACAGTTTGGAGGCTCTTCAAAAACCTAAAAATAGAGCTACCACATGATCCAGCAGTCCCACTGCTGTGTATACATCCAAAAGAAAGGAAATCAGGATATCAAATAGATATCTGTACTCCCATATTTATTGCAGCTGTATTCGTAATAGCCAAGATTTGGAAGTAACTTAAGTGTCCATCACCAGATGAATGGATAAAGAAAATGTGGTACATATACACAATGGAGTACTATTCAGCCATTAAAAAGAATGAGATCCTGTCATTTGAATCAACATGTATGAAACTGGAGGTCATGTTACATGAAATAAGCCAGGCATAGAAAGACAAACTTTGCATGTTCTCATTTATTTGTGGGAGCTTAAAATTAAAACAATCGAACTCATGGAGATAGAGAGAAGGAAGGTAACTAGAGATTGGGGCTGGCAGTTGGGGGATTGGGGGGAAGTGGGTATAGTTAATGGGCACAAAAAGTAGTTAGAAAGAAAGAATAAGAACTTGTATTTGATAGCACAACAGGGTTACTACAGTCAACAATAATTTAATTGCACATTTAAAAATAAAAGAGTATAATTGAACTGTTTGTAACACAAAGGATAAATGCTTGAGGGGATGGATACACCATTTACCTTGATGTAAGTATTACACATAGTATGCTCTATCAAAATATCCCATATATCTCGTAAATTTTAAATGTATACTCTTAATAGGTACCCACAAAAATTAAAAATTAAAAAAAGAATATGAATATGAGGCATAGGGAAACATTCACTGAATATTGACTTGATTTCTCAAAATTACAAAATGTATATTTTATAAGTAATATTGGAAACAATAATTAACACCATCACTAACGTCTTAGACTTCAACTAGTATAATTCGGTTTTCAGTATTTTTCCCAAAATTGTTACTTCCAGTCGTTGAAAACGTAACTATCATGTTTAACTTGTAATTGCTGTTGAAAGAAAAGAATATGAAAATGGTTAGAGTACATTGCAAACGTAGCTAGCAGTATTTGTAAGAAGACTGAGATTCTGATGGATTTGCATAGAATTTCAATTATAAGTTACCTCCTTATAAAAGGCAAATTCTACCTTTAATAAAGGTATATACATTTGATAGTAAATATTCTAAATTAATCGCAAATGTTAGCTTATTTAGTCCTCACTAACAAGTGTTATTATTTCATTTGACAGATGAAGTAATTGAGGTGCAGAAAGGTGAAGTGATTTGCCCAAAGTCACACATTTTGTAAGAGGTGAAGGTAGAACTGCAACCCAGGTTGCCCAGTCCGAAAGTTCGATCACTAATAGAAGTTTCCCACCCATCCCTAATCGACAAATTCTCAGTACAATAGAAAATCGTGTTTTTGTTTTTGGTTTTTTTTTTTTGGTTTTTGTTTGTTTGTTTGTTTGTTTGTTTGTTTGTTTTTTGAGACGGAGTTTCTTCGCTCTCGTTGCCCAGACAGGAGTGCAATGGCGCGATCTCGGCTCACCGCAACCTCCGCTTCCCGGATTCAAGTGATTCTTCTGCCTCAACCTTCCGAATAGCTGGGATTACAGGCATGTGCCACCACGCCCGGCTAATTTTGTATTTTTAGTACAGACGAGTTCTCCATGTTGGTCAGACTAGTATCGAACTCCTGACCTTAGGTGATCCGCCCACCTCGGCCTCCCAAAGTGCTGGGATTACAGGCCTGAGCCACTGCGTTCGGTCTCAGAAAATCGTGTTTTTAAAGCTCTTTCAGTTGTAATATAGTACAGTTCTGTGAGGAGGAGAGCTCTGAGTGCCTACTAGGCATCAGGCAATTTTTCTGTGCTATATACCCACATCTTCCAAACAACCTTATGAGGTCAGTAATGTTATTATCCATGTTGTACAGATGAGGAAAATGAGGCACAGATAATAGAAATAATTTTTTAAGCATCTCATAACTAACCGACGGTGGATTCAAGCCTATAAAATCGGATTGCAGTCTCTATAGCTTGTCTCTTAAGCCTTGTACGTCAGAACTATTATACTTCTTTTAATTTGCAAAAGCAAAACAAACATGAAACTAAATGGAGGTATTATAGAAGTGGGGAAATGGAGAGAGGTGGAAGAGGGCTTTCTGTGTTCAGTAGCAAGGGAAGTGGCGGCAGCTGGCAGTGAGTGGATTAAAATGTTACCACGGAAAGCGCCAGTTTAACTCTGGCCTTGAAATCCTGCCAGCACGCTTCCCAGAGCGTTGCTCCAGGTTGGGTGGACAGGATGGACATCCTCGGTGTTGCCCGCTCTCCATCGCCCCCGGGTGCCGGCGTCCGCGGTTGTCTGGACTTTGGCGCCGGGACCCGCGGGGTTGAGGCGCCAGCGCTGGAGGCGGCGGGGAGTTAGCGACCCTCCGGGGCGGGGGACCACCCCGCACATGCGTCCTCAGCGCCAGACCCTGCGCCGGAGGCGGACACGGATCCGACGTCAAGAAGTGGGCACTGCCCGCCCCTTTTTTTGTCCGTGCCCCTCGGTGCTGGGTGAGATCCTCCAGCACCAGGAGGCGGGAGAGGGAGTGGCTCGGGTGTTGAAGCGGGATAAGCTGGAGGCGGTCGAATCCACCTGCTTCGCCCGCGCTGGCTCAGGGCACTCCGAGCGGGCGCGCGCTTTCTCGCCGGGGTCGTCTGAAGGTCGCGGACTTTGTCCCGCTCTGGAGTTTGTTGCGGATTTGGGCGTGGGTGTGGGTAGGAGGTCCCTTCCTGAAGCCCCGAAGAGCAAGAGGGACATAAGTTGGCGCCTTTCTCTTCCACTACTTTTTTCAAAAAGTAGTGGAAAACCACGGTAAAAACGGAGTTCCCTCCTGGGCTGTAGGGATGCGGGCCGCGGAACCCCCCGCCCCAGGATGTCCCCCAGGGGTCTAGGCTGGCTTCTGTTGGGGCCTCTCCGGGACTGGCTGGGCCGCCCAGGCCCGCCCCTCCCCAGTCCCGGCGCCCTGGGCCCTCTGGTTGCAGGCGTCGCGATTTGCAGCCAGGGCACGCGGGGCAGGTGCAGACTCTGTTGCCGGGGACCTACTCGCCTCCCTCCTCCTGCCTTTCCTGCGAGCGGGGCAGGTGTCCGCTCCCACCCCGACCCCCAGTTCGCGGCCAGAGGGCTGAGCCGTGGTAGCTCCGCGTTGAGTGGAGACCCAGTTGGCTGCCGTCCCGCCGTTAACCCCCGGCAAAGGCGGGAGAGATCGGGGTGAGCGGTCAGTCCTGGAACCTGAGAACGTTTGGGGAGCACGACACAGTCCCGGGAAACCGCTGCTTAACCTCCCTCTCCTGCGTTTTAGATCCTCTTTTGACTGTCCGACATCTGATACTCCTTACTGTATTGTACACTTAAGCATTTGTTAAGAGGATAATCTCATATTGAGTGTTCTTACCACCATACAAGAAAATAGAGTCATGTTGACTGTTTCATCTCCAATTTTAGGAATCTGTACATGACCTAATTTAAATATCCAAACTAAAACAGTATCTTAGTGAATATTCAGAGGGATGCACTGACTCGCTGAACGCTAGAATTTTTCTGTGTTCCACAGTCTGTTGGAAGATGCAACCATGCCTTTTCAGAAAACTAAATCCGACTAAGAGGTATTAAACAGCCTATGTTCTGAGTAATTACACTGACAGTTTACAATGAAGGGGCGTGGGGGAAAGAAGATATTATGACGGACTGGGGTCCTTTGAGAACATAGCAAAGAAGGGAGGGAGTTGAACACCTGGAAGTCCAGTTCGGGAGGGATGCCTGACAGAAAGTTGATCCAAACTAGGGGGAACAGGCTCCAGGGAAGATGGGGAGGGGTAAGGTGGCCACTGAAAGCGCCTTTTTGGAGGTGTGTTTTAGATTCAGGTTCCTCCATAGCCTTTTTCTTTTTAAAACATATTTGCTCTGTTCATTTCTTTCTCTTAATAAATGTTACCTCTGTCCAAACAACAATAACTTTTCATCAAATAATATTTACCTGCACTTTACAGATTTTCTAAAAGTCATAATGGCTTATTGCTATAGTCTGGATTAATTCTTCACAAAGGAGATAAATATGACAGTGGTTTATCAAAGCAGGAGTGTTTTGTTATTGTTTTAATACAATTGACCCTCTGTATCTGTGGTTCTGCATTGTGGATTCAATCAACCAGGGCTGGAAAATATTCGGAGAAAAAAACAGTTAAAAATAATACAATTAAAAACAAAAAAAAATACAGTATAACAACTATTTCCACAGCATTTACATTGTGTTAGGTATTTTAAGAAATCTAGAGATGATTTAAAGGGCATGGGAGGATGTGCAATGTGTGTAGATTATATGCAAATACAAAGCCATTCTATGTAAGAGGCTTGAGCATCCTCAACACCTAGTTGGTAAGGGTGGAGGTTGTGGGGGGTGGTCTTGTAATGAATCCTAGGTGATATCCTGGAACAACTGTATTCTCCTACAAGCCTGGCTTTGTTCAGACATTTTTTTCCTCAATATTTGCCCTCAGTATTTCTTATAAAAATAAAGTAATGCTGTAAGGAGATACAAGACAGAGGAGATTCCTGATTTGGAGGATCTTTTGATCAAATTGTGGAAATGTACAAACAAGAGAGAAATAGTAAAGCAAAGTATTTTAAAATGGCACAGTATAGATTGAAACAAATGGCAAGGAAATGTAGAAGAGAAGAGTGATTACAGAGAGATGTACTTCTGGATGCCAAACTAAGTTCTAATGTATAGCTTTCTTTTCTAAAACGTACCGTGTTAGTCTGTTCTCACACTGCTGATAAAGACGTGGTAATTTATAATGAAAGGGTAATTTATAAAGAAACTGGGTAATTAATAAAGACTGAGTAATTTATAAAGAAAAAGAGCTTTAATGAACTCACAGTTCCACATGGTGGAGGAAAGCAAAAGGCACATCTTACATGGCAGCAGATAAGAGAGAAAATGAGAATGAAGTGGGTTTCCCCTTATAAAACTATCAGCTCTCCTGAGACTTCTTCACTACCACGAGAACAGTATGGGGGAAACTGCCCCCATGATTCAATTATCTCCCTTTGGGTCCCTCCCACCACACGTGGGAATTATGAGAGCTACAATTCAAGATGAGACTTCAGTGGGGACACAGCCAAACCACATCACATACTATAAACCCAAAGTACTTGAGACAAGTCTCAGTCAATTTAGAAAGTTTATTTTGCCAAGGTTACAGATGCACCCATGACACAGCCTCAGGAGGTCCTGATGACATGTCCCTAAGGTGGTCAGGGTACAGCTTAATTTACACATTTTAGGGAGACACAATACATCAATCAATACATGTAAGAGTTACATTAGTTCCATCTGGAAGGGCTGGACAACTTAAAGATGGGGGCTTCCAGTGTCATAGGTAGATCCTAAAATTTTCTGATTGACAATTGTTTTAAATAGTTATTATCCATAGAAAGGAATGTCTGGGTTTGTGGAGACCTCAGTTTTATCATGTAGAGGAAGGCTCCAAGTACCAGGCTTCAGAGAGAATAGACTGTAAATGCTTCTTATCAAATCTAACGTCTGTGTTGATGTAAATTCTGGGGAGCTGTAATGAGGCAGGTCCAACCCTCTCCTCTATCATGTTCTGAACTAGATTTTAAGGTAACTCTGGAATGCCCTTGGCAGAAAGGAAGGGTCCATTCAGATGGTTAGGGGCCTTGGAATTTTATTTTTCTCTTACAATACATATTGGGTTTAATAATTTGACAAAGTATAGGTAGTTTGTGTCAACGAAGGTTTTAGAGTTAAGTTACCTCCCTGCATCACATCGATAAAATCAATAGTAGATGAATTGCACAGCTGTTTTTAGGCATGTATTGAAACAGACCTGTAGGCTTTGCTTTGTCTTGTTTTGTTTTGGCATGGTTCTCGAGGCAGAAAACAGACCAGCTGAAGCAGAGTTTCAAGGATACCAATCAATTACACAACTAACAGTTGCTGTAACCAGAACTTCCTGCATGTTTAACCACTTTTTTTACATGACACCTATCCCCATTTTGCTCCAACCAACCATCAATGTCAGTAAATCCACAGGCTGTAATGATGACTATGCTATTATGAGATATTTTATTTCTAATTAGAAGGTATATTGTGCATTTCTTCTTTATTTGCTATAGGACTTTTTTGAGGAAATTGTGAGGAATTCCATAAATCTGTATGTTATTGCCATGATTAGAGAGACTTTTCTGTTGAATAGACTAGAGATTCTCAAAATGTGGTCTCTGAACCAGCTGCATCAATATCTTCTGAGAAGTTTTTAGAATGCAAACTCTCAGGTACCACCTCAGCCTTACTGAATCAAAAATTCTGGGGTGGGACCCAGAAATCTGTTTTAACAAGCTCTCCAGGTGATTCTAATTCATACTGGAGTTTGAGAATTACTGTAATAGACCATAGTAGGAGGCTTCTCAAAATGTGGTCTGTTGATCATTGCAACAAAAACATCTAGGGTGTTTGTTTCAGGAAAAAATGCATAGTTAGTACTATTTCCTCTTTTCCTCAACCATACTGCATCTGAGTCTGTGATTTGCAGGCTGGCCAACTGCATAGCTAAGTGGCTCATCAGTTAATTCACACACATAATGAAGTTTTACAATCCTTATTGTAGGAGTCACTGTGTACAATGTGTGTGTGTGTGTTTTGAAGTCAATTTATCTATCATTTATTAAAGGAAATGTACACTCAATAAATAACAGGCAGAAGGATAAAATGGAAATATTGGTTTCTTATGTACTGGGAAGGACTAAAGATTAGGCTCCTCCCCACTGAGAAATTAATTTTTCAGTTGCAAATAAGGCTGCCTCCAGATTTAGTGCACTATCTATCAGTAATACTCAAGAACCCTGGTTCTATTACTTACCAGCTCTGTGACACTGTCGTTACTTAACTTCTTTAAGCCGTAGGCTTTCTCATCTGTAACATGGAAATCCTCCTGGATGAATTTTGGGATTTAGCTTAAATGCCATCTCAAAGAGACCTAACCTGACATTTCAATCTGGAGTAGTCATTGTGACATGCACAGTCTCTTCATGGGACTTAGGATCTGTTATTCTTATTTATTTATTTATTGGTTGGTTGGTTTTATTTGCTTCCACTGGAACATATGATGCATGAGGGCATAGAATTTGCTTATTTTGTTCACTCTTGTATGATCAATAACTAGAACATAGTTGGTATTTCACAAATATTTTTTGAATGAAGAATTGACTAATATAAAGACTTGTTCAGGGCCTGGTCATGGTGGTAGCTCTATAAGTGGTTGGAGTATGATAGCACAAGTACATGGGAAGTACTAGGGAGCATGATGGAGTTACCCGGCTAAGGCAAGTCCACAAATTAGAGGCTTGCCTTTGTTTTCTTGTATGATTTATTTTAAAAATATCTTTCATTTTTTTTAATTTCTGATGCTTTCTGAGTTTTAGCTGTGCACATTCTGTTTTCTTCTCTTGTGTGATTAACCAGTTGGTAAAATTTGATATTTGTGTATATTTGATATTGATTTATTTTACAGAATTAAATTTTCTACCTATGTGCAAATAAATATTTATTGTACAAATGAATGATGAAGTACGTGTCCCAAGTGATGATAATTTTTAAATTGCATTGGAATTACTTCTAATGGGCTTAGAATTTTTCCTCCCCCAAATGTTTTTCTTCTTTATGTAAGAAAAATTCTTAAAAACACAAACTCTACTATGTGCAGACTCTCATAATACTTGCTAATAAACCAGCATAAATAATTGTTAATTTAGGTGCTAAAGGAAATAATCTGGTAGGAAGGGGAAAAAATAATGATGAAGGATATAAAAAGGGAAGAATTGCAGGATTTATGTCCTTGCATAGGAAAGAGAGGGAAGAATTAGTACAAAAGTGGAGGGATGGGCATTAGCTTGGAGTCAAGATGATTTATCTATACTATTAGGAAGAAAAGCTGTTACAATTACTTTGTAAATTAGTTAAAAGAAGAAAAGAGAAGAAATATTTTTACTGTTCTTTATAATTACAAAAACATGCTTATTATCCCTCTTTGTTTTAGTGTGGATTCAAGTTCCTGCCTGGAGTTACTTGCTTTTAGCCTGAAGAGCTTCCTTTAGTATGTCTAGTAAGATGGGTTTTTTAGTAACAACTTCTGTTCATTTTTATATATTTCAGAATGTCTTTATTTTGCCATCATTTTAGAAAGACAGTTTTGGTAGAAATAAGGTCTTTGGTTGACAGTTACTTTTTGATCTTTCAGCATTCTGAGTATGTCATTCTCCTACCTTCTGTCTTCATTGTTTCTGATGGAAAGTCAATTGTTAATTTGAATGAGCTTCTCTTGTATGTGATGAGTTATTTCTCACTTGCTGCTTTCAAGATTTTCCCTTTGTCTTTGACATTCAACATTTTTGCTATGATGTTTCCTGGTATGGATCCCATTGCACTTATCCTAATTCGATTTTGTTGAGTTTTGTAGATGTGGTGAATAAATGTTTTTCATCACATTTGGGAATTTTTCAGCCATTATTCTTTGAATATTTTTTTATGCTCCATCACTTCCCTTCTCTTCTTCTGTTATTCCCATGTCATGTATGTTGGTGCACTTAATGGTGTCCCTGCATTTCTGAGGTTCTGCTCATTTTTATTCATTACCTTTTCTCTCTATTCTTTAGATTGCATAATCTCTATTGATCTGTCATCAGATTTTCTGATTTTTTTCTTCTGTCCTCTGAAATCCACTATTGGGTCCCTCTAGTGAATATTTTGTTTCAGTTAATATACATTTTTACTTCACAATTTTCATTTGGTTCTTTGAAAACTTAATTTCTGTCTTTTTATTGATATTCTCTAATTGATGACACATTGTCATCGTACATTTCTTTACTTCTTTAAGTATTGTTTCTTTTAGTTTTTGAAACATATTATAGTAGCTGCTTTAAAATCTTTATCTGCAAGTCCACCCTCTGGTCCCATTCAAAGGCAGTTTCTGTTGCCTGTTTGTGTGTGTGTGTGTATGTGTGTGTGTGTCACACTTTCTTCCTTTTTGCATATCTTGTAACTTTTTTGTTAAAAAGAAAGCTAGACATTTTAGATAACACATTGTAGCAACTCTGGCTACTGAACTTTTTCAGGCTTGTTTTTGATGTTGTTTGCTTGTTTATCTGTTTGGTGACTTATCTGGACTATTTTTGAGACGTCTATTGTACCTTCTGTGTGCAGCCACTGATGTTGCTTCATATAGTGCAGCCTTGGACACATGCACAATCTTTCTATGACGATGGTGGTTTTAGAAGGGTTCTGTTTTACTATTTCTTTGATTTCTTTAGTAAACTATTTGCTTCTCTTGGTATCAGGCTCAGCTGTAAGCCAACACTAATTGCCAACTGATTACACTATTGTTTTTGAGAATGCCCTAGGGCATAGATTGCTCTCCAGTTGCATATAATTAAATCCAGTCCTGTTTCCAGAGGCAGTCTGGGAAACCAGTCTTTGAGATTTGTTCTAGCCTCATGAATGCTCTTCCTAACTGTCTCTTTCCCTGATTCTCTCTGGTAAAATTCTAGTTGGTCTATGATTTCACTTATTGCTCTCGTACCCTTTTTTAGTTGCTTACTACAAAATCTCCGTTGTTTTCAAAAACATCCCTAGGTTTGAAAGTTTCCACACTCTATTCTATATAAAGTAAATTTTCTTAGGGAGCGTTTTGAAGCTTTTTGTTTTTATTGCCAGCCTTTCCCCCTGGGCATGACACCCTGTTTACAAATAAGGCATTTGTGGGGGCAGTAGCCTCTGATCATCTTGGGTTGCCTCTCCTGGCATGGAACCTCTGCCCTACTAGCAAGCTGAAGGTGAGGATAGCTATGACAAACTGTACATCAACTAATGGCGTAAGTCCATAAAGGAAAACTCTGCTGATCAAGACTTTGGGTAATATGTCATTCTAGACAGCCAAGGTTTACAAATAGCTTAAATCATTTCCATTTTAAAGCTTTAATCCTTGTGGATGTGAAACTTTCTCAGATGTATTATATAATTCTCCAACCTTATTAAACAGATCATACTAATTTAATTTCCTTTTGCTTTATGATCAGGAATTATTGTAAATATTAAGTATTGTGGAATGCTATAACATGGTGATATTCTTAGACTTATTGAACAGGAGGTAACTGACCCCATGTTGAAACAATTATGAGTTAATTGCGTGCTTACATTTGGGAGATTTCCTGTAAAATTTAAATTTAATTTATTTTGAAAAATCAGATCTGTGTAGCTTTCATTTCCATTTGGCTACAATTGGCTAATGCTGAGCAGTGGCTGTCCCTTGTATTAGGTTGGTTCGAAAGCAATCAACCTAATAAAAGTTTTTGCATATTTGCAAAAGCTGCAATTACTTTTGCACCAACCTGATAGATGGGCATGTGTTTTCTACTTTATCTCAGTCTTCACCCCTCCTTATTGTTATATACAGGGTTCCTTTACTCATTTGCCTGCTTTGCTTACCCTCTCCCGAAAGTATCAGAGTTTGGTCTTCCGACTTTTTATTTTAATTGCACATGGAATCCAGATAGTCACAATTCTAAAAAAAAAAAAAAAAAAAAAAAAAGAAAAGAAAAGATGGGAGGGGCCCGTAAAAGAGGTAGCAGGCTCTAAGTGAGACCACTAAATGAACCTCGTGACACTTAATTTGACCACTCAGAGGCCTTCTAAAAAATTACTTGTGGCTGGGTGCGGTGGCTCACGCCTGTAATCCCAGCACTTTGGGAGGCTGAGGAGGGTGGATCACAAGGTCAGGAGATCGAGACCACGGTGAAACCCCTGTCTCTACTAAAAATACAAAAAATTAGCTGGATGTGGTGGCAGGCGCCTGTAGTCCCAGCTACGTGGGAGACTGAGGCAGGAGAATGGTGTGAACCTGAGAGGCGGAGCTTGCAGTGAGCTGAGATTGCACCCCTGCACTCCAGCCTGGGCGACAGAGTGAGACTCCGTCTCAAAGAAAAAACAAACAAAATTACTTGTAACTTAAAAAAAATTTACAAACTAGTTTCAGATCAATGAAGTTTCTAGATAGCTAATCTTTTAAAAAGGAAATGTCAATAGAGGACTTCGATGATTATCTTCGAAACTTAATGGATAGGTTGGATGTAGTTTATTCACTGCATTCAAAATTTTTAATAAACTAATTCACAGTAGTTATTTCATATAGCAAATATCTGGTCCTTTTCTGAACTTCCATTTCTTTCCCCATGATTTAGGCCTCAAAACTTCTTTCTATACTCCTGTAATAGCTTCCAGATTTTTCTTTTTACCTCTAGCTTTTTGTCTTTGGTTTTTTTTTTTTTTTTTCTTTTTGAGATGGAATCTTGTTCTGTAGCCCAGGCTGGAGTGCACTGGTATGATTTCAGTTCACTGCAACCTCCACCTCCAGGGTTCAAGCAATTCTCCTGCGTCAGCCTCCCAAGTAGCTAGGATTACAGGTATCTGCCACCATGGCCGGCTAGTTTTTTTAGTTTTGGTAGAGACGGGATTTTGCCATGTTGGCTAGGCTGGTCTTGAACTCTTGATCTCAGGTGATTCACCTGCCTCAGCCTGCCAAAGTACTGGGATTACAGGTGTGAGCCACCGTGCCCGGCCTTCAGTCTATTTTTCTTGTTTGTTTGTTTTTTTTTTTGACAGAGTCTCGCCGTCACCCAAGCTGGAGTCCAGTGGCACGATCTCCGCTCACTGCAAGCTCTGGCTCCCAGGTTCACGCCATTCTCCTGCCTCAGCCTCCCGAGTAGCTGGGACTACAGGTGCCCGCTACCACGCCAGGCTAATTTTTTGTATTTTTTTTTAGTAGAGATGGGGTTTCACTGTGTTAGCCAGCATGGCCTCTATCTCCTGACCTCATGATCTGCCCGCCTTGGCCTCCCGAAGTGCTGGGATTGGAGGCGTGAGCCACTGTGCTCGGACCTTCAATCTGTTTATCATACAGTTGCTGCAGTGCTACTTTGAAACCCAAAATCTTATAGACTATTTTGGCTGGCTGTGAGGAATTTGTTAGCATGTTGTTTAATCAGAACCAATGTAGTAGAGTTCACTCTGTAATGAAAACAAAACTCTAAGATACTCTATATGCTAAATACAAAGCAAACCAAGAAATGCAGGCTACAGATTTTGTTTCTGTAACTGCTTATGAGATATTAGCTGTAATTAATTACTCTCTTTCTCTACTACACCTTCTAACATTACCTTGGACTTCAGCTAGGAGTTCAACTGGGCAGGGTTCCTTCATTTCAGTAGAATTGGGTAGAATTGCTATAGTCTTCCATTAATCTGTATCATCAAGCAAAGTCATAGAAGGAGAGCCCTTGGCTTTCACAGTACAGTCCCTGACTATATTTCTCAGGGGTCACAATTGAACTCTCTTCATGAAGCAAGTATGTAAACACAGCTGACAGAATAGGCAATATGGTAACTTGGAAAGGACCGGCTTTCAAGTCCTATCTAAGCTGGCCCCACACATGGCTATGAGGATCAAATAGAACCCAGTTATGAGTAGGGTATATAGCTGAAATATAATATATATGTTTGTGTATATATATAAATCTATATATGTGTGTGTATATGTGTGCAAGAATATACTACAGTCTCTGGCAGGTAAAAGCAAACATTTGTTATTTTATTTTGTTATTTAATGGTTATTCAAAAAGAGAAATATGCATTCTATAAGGTAGTAACTGCCTGTCAATTACCAGGTAATATGTTAATTTACAGCAGTAATAAGACTACATTAGAAATTGGAGTCAACACTGAATTTCAGTTATAACAATTAGGTGCCATTTTCATATACCCATATATCTTCTATGTGTGCTAAACTGGATAATTAATGGAGGGTATAATATAAATTGCAATAGGTGCATCTTTTGAGTATTTGTAATGGCATGATCATCTGCAGTTTCCAAGTCATGTAGTTGTGGCTTTTTGTTTGCTTGTATGATTGTCAGGAGAATTGATAGTGGCTTCAGTATTTTCCTTTGAAAATAGGCTTTGCTACATGATCAAAGAGTGAATGTAGAGGTACTGTTAATTGCTGAAGCTATTACTCAAGCTTTATAATTAGGAACTAGGGAAATAACCAATGAATGGGATTAAGACATTCCTGAAACTACTGTGAGGCAAACTCAGGACAGAATAACACTTATCATATGGATTCCATAGCCACCACACTGCACAGTGGGATACAGTGGCAGTGTGGATCCCCAGACATTAGTGCTATTTTAGTGCCTGTATTTGATCATCTAAAAAAAACAAGTTTGGTATGTTTCCCTATTCCCAAGACACAGTTACCCAGATAAAATAGCCACATATATTTTTGGAGAAGGTTCAGAGTAAGATTCAAGAATACAAAATGATATTAATTTGGCATTTTCTCTCAATGGTACCCAACCCCTTTCACTTAGAGGCTGCTGGGAGTGAACTGACTCAGGATCTAGAACAGTTTGAGAGGCAATGTTTGAGCAGAGTAACTTTATCATGCTGGTGTTCACTAGATTTGGATTCTTTTTTTCTGTTTTACAAATCAGATATGACCTTAGTGATTGCTTATTAGTTTCATTCCTGGGACTTCATATTTTAGCCAGAATCAGAGATCTTTTCATGAATCAAGGTTTTCTGTACCACATGTGTCCTAGTGCCTGCTAATGTTGATGATAGCAGCTGATTTCCGTCATTTTGGGCTCCAGTGAAAATTGCTGAAACTAGAAAGTCTTTTGCATTTGCTCCACTTGCTGAATAGATTACTGGTCTGGAGATCACAGTGAGTTGTCAATATTTAAAAGACTGGTGTTTTCTCCCAAGTGTCTTCATGCAGCAAGAATGGAGATTGATTGGGGTTCTAATGGGCGAAGAATGAGGAGACAAATGGGTGAGATGCACAATAAATCTAGCATTCCACTTTTCAAAGTAAGTGCATTACCTGTGCCATGTTGAGTTCTTATCCTGGGTACTAGAACAACAGTGAGAGGAGGTCATAAATGAATTGTATATGCAGTCATCCCTCAATATCCCTGAGGGATTTGTTCCGAGACACCCATGGTTTCCACAATCCACAGATGCTCAAGTCCCTTATATACAATGTTGTAGTATTTACGTATAACCTATGTACATTCTACTGTATACTTAATTTTTAAATTTTATTTATTCATTTTTTTTTTTTTTTGAGACAAGGTCTTGCTCTGTTGCCCAGACTGGAGTGCAGTGGTGCAATCACAACTCACTGCTGCCTCAACTTCCTGCGCTGAAGCCCCTCAAGTAGCTGGGACCACAGGTGTGCACCACCACACCTGGCTAATTTTTAAATTTTTTGTAGAGACAGAGTCTTGCTATGTTGCCTATCAGGTTTTGAGTTCCTGTCCTCCAGTGATCCTCCCTCCTCAGCCTCCCAAAGTGCTGGGATTATAGGAGTGAGCCACTGTGCCTTGTTGCCATATACTTTAAATCATTTCTGGATTACTTATAATACTTAATACAGTGCTTATACATTACTTCATTTTCATGGATTTAACTTAGTATTAGGTGCAGTGGAAAATTCTAGCTTTGCTTCTTGTAACATTGTGGATTTTTTTTTCTGAATATTTTCAATCCTTAGTTGGTTGAATCCATGGATAGGGAACCCATGAACACGGGGAGCCAATTGTGTTTCTTCTGCAAGAGAGTCAAGATAACCTCAGGTAAAGAAAACTTCATGGTGTTTCTGAGAGATTTGTGTTTCTGTAGTTCTCTATTTCTTCCAATACTTCTTAGATATCAATGTTAAACTTGTTAATATCTTACTGTTTTTTTTCTGAGTAGTGTTTTAATGTTTACAAAAGTGGTCTATTGAGATAGTGTCAATTTATCTGGGTCAGTTTGGAAATCCATAGCATAAGTTTTTGTGTTTGACTTTCTATGAGCTCAATCTTAAAGGACATCAATATGAGACTTGAAGCAGGTTATTAAAAGGTCCTCAGTTTGATTTCATACCTTGAAGGGAGGGCTTTAAAATGGGAACTTTTAATTTTCGTTTTGTTAAGTTCCTTTACGTTGTTCAAAGCCACTATTTTCCCCAACAGTCTAAAAATCTTCATATTCACTTTATCTTGGTAAATGGCAGCAGCTAATTGTCCCACCAGAGCTTCACCATCTGAGATGACTACAATTGAAAACTTGACTTGTTTTGCAGTTTGTAGCAATCAATGGCTACCGGTTTCCTTTCCTGGAATTTGAAGTAGATTTTTATTTTCATTGGACTTACCTCAACCCAATAAGTAAATGCAAATACGGCAAATATGCCTAGGATTCCTTTGCCTGAATTCTACACTGGTACCAATTTCTCTAATTGTAGCATCCGTTAGTTGCAAATCACAGAAACCAATTCTGGCTAACTTAGGCAAAAAGCAATTTGTTTACTCAGAGAATAAAAAGAAAATCTAGTTTCCTAGGGTAGGTCAGGGAATTCCTGAAGTATCAGTGTGGCATTCTTGTCGGTTAACCCAACTCCAATTGCTTTCTCTCCTGAGATTCAAATTGGTCTTAACTGAGTCACATCCTCAGCTACCCTATGGTGACAGTGGGGCTGGGGGTTTGTGGCAGGAGATGGTCATAGTCCTGTAATGAGTAGCCCTACCAGCCACTCATGGCATGGGGACACAGCAGGTCTCCCAAGAAGGTTGTGAAGCCCAGAAAGCAAAATAGAACAACCCAGATTACCCAATAACACATGATTTGACCTTTTTATTAATGGCATTTCTTAAGCAGATTATAGTGCTGTTTAAAATATATGTACCATATAATGCTTAGAAGATAATTTTCTTGATACAAGTTTTGTTTATTTCCTAAAGGAAACTGTTGAAATGTGCAGAGTATCTGGAAAAATATCATCTATATCTATGTAAACATTACATTATTATTTAATTGAAGTTATATATTACATAAAAGTATGTGATTCAACAAGTTTCTTCAACCTTTGGATATGATGGAGCAATGTAAATGAAAGTAGGAACAAAGGCAAATGTTCTTGCACAACAGGAAAGATTATTGTTAAGTATATAAAGAAGATAAATTCCTAAGGGTATTAATGGAGAAGAAATATCTGCTCAGCAGGCAGATATTGAAAACAATAAGAATCTCAACATGAGTCTCAAAGGCATATAATTAGCATATGGAAAAAACAGTTTGGACCATTAGTTCTCAACTGCGGCTGTGTGTTAGAATCATGTATTTAAAAGCACAAAAGCCCTATCACCATCTCCAGAAAGTGTATAGTGGGGCCCAGTAGGACTGCTGTTTTGCACAGTTCCATGGGAGTCCATTCACATCGAAAGTGTATGTAATGTGTGGCCCCTGGACTTGGGCAATGTGTGACCTGTATGGCTAGAAGCAGTGACCTGACCATCAGCATTAAGCTATTTTTTTTTTAATTTTTACTATTGTCTTTTTCCACCAACATTTTAAAAAATTTACCCCATTTTTTTTTTTAAAGCTTAGCCAGACTAGCAACCACTGGAGTCAGACAATCCTTTGTCTCTTATTCCCATGCCTAACTGTAGAGTGCCTTTTTGTGATTACTCTTTAAAATTGTCTTTGTGTTAACCTTGATCTCACCTGTCTACAGATGTGGTGGGTAGAATTGGGGACATTGAACATACAGAATTATTAGCTCCAGCCTGTACCTTGCATGGGTGACACTGAGAACATCTTATTCCAGGACAAATGTTGAAAGAGCTGGTTATGGGGCATGTTTGGTAACACTGAAATGCTCAAATGTGTTAATGGTAAATGGCTAATTATGATTTATCTGTAGTAACAGCCTATGGCAGAAGAAGTTATCAGAGTAGCTAATATCTTTGTGTCTAGTACAATCCCTATTATTTAACCATCTCCCTAATTTACTTTCTTTCCTTTTTTTTTTTTTTTTTTTTTTGATAAAGGACATGTACATTAACTTAGAAAAACAGGAAAATATGAAAAAATGTTTCAAATGTAATTAATTGTTGGTGCTGCCTCTGACTTTATTATATGTTTATGTTATATCCTTAATATCTTATTTTACAGAGGACTAACTCATATAGCGAAAGTTCACAATTTGTGAGATGTTTAAGCCTGTGTTACAAGAGGTACACGTGAAGATATTGATATTAATTAAACTCAAAAGAAAGTAATAAGGAAGAGCAAAGGACTCACAAGACTCAGAGTATATTCATGTGATGCTTTAATAAGGTAAAGGATATGGTGCAGCGGGGAAACAAGGCCCAAACAATGATAAGCATGCAAGGTTTCCAGGTGCAGCCCTCAGGGGCCATTTCTGGTTTTATAGGTGAACTGAAACAACCTTCTTCTTATTTCTTGGAGTGCTTGGAGGAATAGTAGTGATAGTTGGATAAGGTATGAATGAGATTTACTACTGATTTATAGGGTTAGTATATACAGTAATTTTTATATGGTGTAATTAAAGTATAAATATACCAGGGATTTACTGGCTTAAATAAATGGCTTAAATAAACACGTCATTATTGCATCTCTGCCTTTTTTTTTCTTCTGGTTTTATGATCATGGCCAGATATTTTAGAATCTGTAAAACATTGTTTCACCTGTGCATGATCTAAGGAAAGGCCAATGCTCTTCTTTAGCAATTCACAGGTGGTCTTCCTTGTTTGTTTAATGTGTACAAAATAGTCCTCAAAAGTTTGAATTAGTCAGTGTATATTTTAAATACCCCAAAAGAAACTCACAATTCCAAGAAATCATGTGTTAAATAATTTTGTAAACTTCAGACATTCTTCGCAATATAAATCTTCATCCCTCACTTCTTTTTTATGCATTGATTTGGAATATAGTTATTCATTTTTGAAGTCATTGCCCCTATTTTGATCTTAATGTATATTCCTCAAACTATAAAACTCTGTGAATCTTTACTGTGAATGGGAGAAGGACATATGTCTTATAGGGACTGTTTCCATAGAGCTGAAATGAAAAGGCATAGTGTGTTGGCAGACGGCAGAACATAAACCTGAGAAAATGCTTCCTTTGCTGCTTCCTTAGTAAAGCCCTTCAGGAAAATATTTAATTGCTACTGTCAGAAATCCGAAGCAGAAAATGGTATTTTTAAGGAAGAGGCACAATAGGCTGGCTCACAGCAAAAAAAAAGGAAACTTACAGGGTTGAGGACAATGACCTGGATCTCAGCAACTTGAAATGAGAACTGAAACGTTACTCTTGTTATCACTCTTATTTTCTTTGTTTTTAGGCTTCATGGGCCTCTCTGCATGTCAGAGATCATGGTCCAGAAGGACAGCCTTATCCTAGCCAGTTGTTGCTAAAGAATCCCAAGGAAAGCTGGTGACTAATCCAGCTGAGTCATAACATTGCATATCAGTATTGCTCTGTGCTGAGAAATGGACCCATTTTATGACAAGGAGGTGGGAGAGGGCAGAATATTATTGGCCGTCTCCACTAGAATAACATGGTTGGTGTAGGGAAGGGACATTATTACCAAAGAAAACGGTAGCAATCACCAGAAGGTGGTAAAAAATAGTCCTGGGAAGGGAAAGCCATCATGTAGCAGCTTTTACATTGGACTCAATATGGGTACAATGGGAAAAATAATTCCAAATTAACATACTTTCTTTACTGATACGGTTAACCAAGTCATAAAGTAGAGAATGGCTCAGGTAAATTTTTTTCAGCAAATTGTTTAGCAAAGTCTAGCAGTATCCTTGCCAATAAACTATGTGTAAGGGATTGAAAGACAACTGTTTTTGATGAATTGCTAATTTATTGGGAACAGGCCCCCAAAATCTGGCCATAAAATGGCCCCAAAACTGGCCATAAACAAAATTTCTGCAGCACTGTGACATGTTCATGATGGCCATGACGCCCATGCTGGAAGGTTGTGGGTTTACCAGAATGAAGGCAAAGAATACCTGGAAAACTGCTTAAAGTCGTTCTTAAACCACAAACAATAGCATGAGCAATCTGTGCCTTAAGGACATGCTCCTGCTGCAGATAACTAGCCAGACCCATCCCTTTACTTTGACCCATCCCATTTCTTTATTTCCCATAAAGAATACTTTCAGTTAATCTATAATCTATAGAAACAATGCTTATCACTGGCTTGCTATCAATAAATACGTGGGTAAATCTCTGTTCAAGACTATCAGCTCTGAAGGCTGAGACACCTGATTTCCCACTCCACATGCAATATTTCTGTGTGTGGGTCTTTAATTCCTCTAAGCCACTGGGTTAGGGTCTCCATGACCGAGCTGGTCTCGGCACTAATTTCAATAATCCAATGTCAATCTAGAGTGAGGTCTCTGGTAGCATTCCATAAAAAACAGGGTTTGCACTGAAACATTATTTTTGTGTCTTTAATGAGCATAATAGTTCAATCATCTTTTTCTAAGAGCATCTTATGGCCAGTCGGTATCCTAGACTCTGCTGATGGAAAGCATACCAGACAAATTACCTTTCCCAAGGAGCTCACTATTAGGGAAGACAAATCCATAAACTAATAGTTATCTTAAAAGAATATTATTTTAAGGCAGATTAACCTGAGTTGAGGGGGTGTAATAAAAGAATTTCCAGAGACAATAACCCTTGAATCTTGAAATAATCAGTTTAAAAGGGCAGGAGAAATATGTTTTAAGCAGAAGCATGTATGTAGGCCTTGATATAGGAAGAGCATCACACATTCAGATATCGGTAAGTGGTTCTATATTTAAATATCTATTAAAATGAAAGTACAAGATAAATATATAAATTAAATACTATATGTCTGGAGCTAGCATCTGTTAGGGGAGTAAAAGTGTGGCTAAAGGGTGATGATCAGACCTTGAAAAGGCTATGTGAGACCTAGGGAGGCCCACTGCATGTAAATGAGGATAGCAACATGTTTGGAAACCTCCTTCACGTTACTCCCAGTTAAAGTAGAGTAAAGGCAGCCCTGTGATGCCCTAATAATTGAACTCAATTATAACCCATGAAAAAGGCTTTCCAACATAGACAGACTGAGGCAGGTAGCTGAGAGTGGAAATTGTACCTTGTAAGCTGCCCAAAAATGTTTGCATAACCTCAGGTAATACATCAAAAACACTTCCGTTGAATCTGTCAGTTCCTGGAATGTGGGAAGTCTGTGAGAATACATGTGGACCCCATTTGGCATGCCACAGACTGGCTGACAGCTGAGGTGAATGAGAAAGTGGGTAGCTAGACTTTTTTCTTCCCCACAAATTGAACCATTGGAATGACAGATTGGACCTGAAAATGTAAGAGGTGCAGCTAGTAATGCTGGCTAACTGCTAAATTGAAACACACAGATACACACATAACACACTTGCACATACACATGAGCACAAATGCCCACATATACATGTACACACACATGCATGCTTGCATGCAACACAACATGTACACGCACATGCATAATACATACACCACACACATACACATCCCACACACACAAAAGACATACACAGACTCACGTGTGCATGTGTGCATGCCTCATAAGGAAGGGGCTTTGATTAGACCCAAAGAGACTGTTAGCTATGTGCTGCGTAATAAATAGTCCCCAGATAAAGTAATGAAGGAAAATGCCTGGGAACAATAAACAAAAATTCTTTTGCATAATATTCAACCAAAAGTTGGCCTGAAAGACTAAGCACCATTGGAAGACTTGCTTCTCCCCAATAGAGTATGGTGATAGGTTGTCACACTGTGATTTTGTTAATTGTGGTATATAAAACTCAGTCATGCTAGTTTTTTAAATAAATATGTAGAGGTTCTCTCTCTTTTTAAATTTTATGTTTTTTACTTATAAAAATTTGGGGGTACAAGTGCATTTTTTTTACATGAACAGAACGTATACTGGTCTAATCAGGGCTTTAGGGCAGGGGTCCCCAACACCTGGGCCGCAGACAGATACTGGTCTGTGGCCTGTTGGGAACCAGGCCACACAGCAGGAAGTGAGCACGGACAAGCGAGCATTACCGCCTGAACTCTGCTTGCTGACTTATCAGCTGGGGCATTCAATTCTCACAGGAGAGCGAACCCTATTGTGAACTGCACATGCAAGGAATCCAGGTTGCAAACTCCTTATGAGAATCTAACTAATGGTCTGATGACCTGAGGTGGAACAGTTTCATCCCAAAACCATCCCCTACCTCCAAGCCCATGGAAAAATTGTCTTCCAAAAAACTGGTCCCTGCTACCAAAAAGATTGGGGACCAGGGTATTCATCACCCAAATAATGTACATTGTACCCATTAAGTAATTTCTCATCATCCACCCGTTCCCACCCTCTTACCCTTCTCTGCTTTGCTGGCTTTGTAGAAGCAATTTACCATGAGTTCCACAGCGCAAGGAGATGAACTCTGTCAACAACCTGGGGGAGCTTAACGGCAGAACCTTTTCTAGTCAAGATGTTACCAGAAAGGGGACACAATCCACACCACAAGAAAGCGTTCTTGGACCTTGCACAAGAAGGAATTTGGGTCAGCTCCATAGAGTAAAGTGAAAGCAAGTTTAAAGAAAGTAAAGCAATAAAAGAATGATTATTCCATAGACAGAGCAGCAGTATGGGCTTCTCGACTAAGAATACTTATAGTTATTTCTTGATTATGTGCTAAACAAGGCATGGATTATCCATGAGTTTTCCAGGAAAGGAGTGGGGATTTCCTGAAAGTGAGGGTTCCTCCTCTTTTTAGAACATATAGGGTAACTTTCTAACATTGCCATGGCATTTGTAAACTGTCATGGTGCTGGTGGGAGTGACTTTTAATATGCTAATGCATTATAATTAACATATAATGAACAGTGAGGACAACCAGAAAACACTTTTTATCACCATCTTGCCTTCAGTAGTTTCAGATGTCTTCTTCACCGCATCCTGTTTTATCAGCAGTCTTTGTGACCTGTATCTTGTGCTGATCTCCTATCTCATCCTGTGAGTAAGAATGCTTAACTTCCTGGGAATGTAGCCCAGCAGGTTTCAGCCTTATTTTACCCAGCCTCTATTCAAGATGGAGTTGCTCTGGTTCAAATACCTCTGCAAAATGCATTGAAAATCAATGGTTCAAACCATCTGCTGCAAGCAGATACCTTGATTGCAGCCTCTGCGGATCCTAAGCAGAGGATCCAGTCAAGCCTGGACTCCCAACACACAGAAACTGAGATAATAAATGTGTATTGTTTTAAGCTGGTATGTGGACAATCATTTGTTACACAACAATAGAAAAGTGATACAAATATGAACACGATTACTGACTTCTGAAGTTTACAGTCTCGTGGAAGACATAGACAAATAAAACAGTTATTTGCAGTAGAATATGGTAAAAGTAACACTGAGGAATCAGGGCAGTGCCAGACTGTGCTGGACACAGGCAGAGGGAATAAAGATAGGTATTCAGGAAGCAGAGGCAAAGGCGGAGGGTGGATGATCAGTTGAGTGGGAGACTTGAAGGCCTGGATGCCTAACTTAGGGCCCAAGAGAATTGATAGGCAGAGAAATGTATATTAAAGGAAGATGGGAAAAAATGGTGACTAGGAGACAGGACTAACTTGCAGCTCCCACTCAGAGCGAAAGAACGATGTGTGGAGAGCCACATCATGAACTTTTGCTAGAAGTACTTCAGGTACATACCAGGAAAGCCGAGAGAATCCACAGACCCTTTGAAGGAGGTGGATTGCCCCTGCGGGCTCCCTGGGACAACTGATAACTATGAGTCGGCTTGCTTTCTCAGCTGGGAGACTTGTAGCCTGGGGCAAGTTCTCAGCCCTGCTCACCAGTTGCCTGGAAATAAACTCAGTGCTGCTGGTGGGGCACGGTGGGAGTGAGACTGGCTTTTTGAGCTGTGAGTTGTGTGGGAGTGGGGTGAGGCCTCTGGCTCCTAGCATTCCCCCACTTCCCTGATAACCTGTGTGATGCAGCAGAGACAGCCATAACCCTCTTTAGGAACATAACTGCATTGGCCTGGGAACCACGCCCCCTTCCCCCAACTGCAGCTGCAGCAAGCCCTGCCCAAGGAGAGTCTGAGCTCAGACCTGCCTAACTCTGCCCTCACCTGATTGTCTTTCTCTACCTGCCCTGGTAGCTGAAGACAAATGACATAATCTCTTGGGACCTCTGTGACCCATCCCCCACCTCCTCTAGGGCAAGATTGTATCCTCCCTACACAACCACAGCTGATGTGCACTTGAAAGAGCCACCTCCCGACTGGAGGCCGATCAAAACAAAATTAGTATATTCCACAAAAATACAACCAAGGACCCTCACAGAGTCCAGTTTACTACCCTGCTACTGCTACCAGGTGCTGGTATCCGTGGCTAAGAGGCCTAAAGATGGATCACATCACAGGACAGTTTGCGGACACACCCCAGTACCAGGCTGGAGCCTGGTAGCTGTGCTGGGTGACTAGATCCAGAAGAGAAATAACAAAAACTGCAGTTCAGCTCTCAGGAAGCCCCATCACTAGTGGAAAGAGGAGTGCACCACATCAAGGGAGCCCGCTGTGGGACAAAAGAATCTCTTTTAGCAACTCTTGATCCCAGATCTTTCCTCAAACATAGTCGACCCAAATGAGAAGGAATGAGAAAAACAATTCTGGTAACATGAAAAAACAAGGTTCTTTAACACCCCCAGAAGATCACAGTAGCTCATAAGCAATGGATCCAAACCAAGATGAAATCTCTGAATTGCCAGAAAAGAACTCAGAAAATCAGTTATTAAGCCAGTCAAGGAGGCACCAGAGAAAGATGAAGTCCAATGTAAAGAAATTTTTTTTTAAAACAGATACAGGATATTAATAGAAAAATCTCCAGTGAAATAGATAGCATAAATTTTAAAAAATCACAACTTCTGGAAATCAAGGACACACTGAGAGAAATGCAAAATCCACTGGAAAGTCTCAGCAATAGAATCAAATAAGTGGAAGAAAGAACTTCAGAAGTTGAAGACAAGGCTTTACAATTAACTTAATCCAACAAAAACAAAGAAAAAAGAATTTTAAGAAAATGAACAAAACCTCCAAGAAGTTTGGGATTATATTAGACAACCAAACCTAAGAATAATTGGTGTTCCCAAGGAAGAAGGGAAATCTAAAAGTTTGGAAAATGTATTTGAAGGAATAATTGAGGAAAACTTCCCCAGCCTTGTTAGAGATCTAGACATTCAAATACAAGAAGCTCAAAAAACACCTAGGAAATTCATCACAAAAAGATCAGTGCCTAGGCACATAGTCATCAGGTTATCTAAAGGCAAGTTGAAGGAAAGAATCTTAAGAGCTGTGAGGCAAAAGTATCAGGTAACCTATAAAAGAAAACCTATCAGATTAACAGCAGATTTCTCAGCAGAAACCTTACAGCTAGAAGAAATTGGGGTCCTATCTTTAACCTCCTTAAACAAAAGAATCATCAGCCAAGAATTTTGTATCCAGTGAAACTAAGCTTCATAAATGAAAGATACAGTCTTTTTCAGGCAAACAAATGCTGAGAGGATTTACTGCTACCAAGCCAGCACTACAAGAACTGCTAAATGGAGTTCCAAATCTTGAAACTAATCCTCAAAATACACCAAAATAGAATCTCCTTAAAGCATAAATCTCACAGGACTTACAAAAAATAACACAAACTAACAAACAAATTAAAAAAACAAAAAAACTTAAGAATATACCTAACCAAGGAGGTGAAAGACCTCTACAAAGAAAACTATGAAATATTGCTGAAAGGAATCATAGATAACAGAAATGAATGGAAACACATCCCATGCCCATGGATGGGTAGCATCAATATTGTGAAAATCGCCACACTGCCAAAAGCAATTTACAAATTCAATGCAATTCTCATCAAAATACCACCATCATTCTTCACAGAACTAGAAAAAAACAATCATAAAATTCATATGGAACAAAAAAGAGCCCACATAGCCAAAGCAAGACTAAGCAAAAAGAACAAATCTGGAGGTATTACATTATCCGACTTCAAACTATACTATAAGGCCAGAGTCATCAAAACAGCATGGCACTGGTATAAAAATAGGTATATAGACCAATGAAACAGAATAGAGAACCCAGAAATAAAGCCAAATACTTAAAGTCAACTGATCTTCAGCAAAGCGAACAAAAACATAAAGTAGTGAAAGGACACTCTATTCAGCAAATGGTGCTGGGATAACTGACAACCCACATGTAGTAGAATAAAGCTGGATCCTCATCTCTCACTCTAGACAAAAATCAACTCAAGATAGATCAAAGACTTAAATCTAAGACCTGAAACCATAAAAGTTCTAGAAGATAACGTCGGAAAAACCCTTCTAGACATTTGCTTAGGCAAAGACTTCATGACCGAGATCTCAAAAGCAAATGCCACAAAAACAAAGATATATAGATCAGATTTCATTAAACTAAAGAGGTTCTGCACAGCAAAAGAAACAATCAGCAGAGTAAATGGACAACCCAAAGTGGGAGAGAATCACAATCTATACATCTGACAAAGGACTAATTTCCAGAATCTACAAAGAACTCAAACAAATCTGCAAGGAAAAAAAAATCTCATCAAAGAAGTGAGCTAATGACATGAATAGACAATTCACAATAGAAGATATACAAATGACCAACAACATATGAAAAAATGCTTAACACCACTAATGAATAGGGAAATGCAAAATCAAAACCACAATGAGATACCATCTTACTCCTGCAAGAATGGCCATAATCAAAAAATCAAAAAGTAATAGTTTTGGGTGGGGATGTGGTGAAAAGGGAACACTTTTTCACTGTTAAATGAGAATGTAAACTAGTACAACCATTATGGACAACAGTGTGGAGATTCCTTAAAGAACTAAAAGTAGATCTACCATTTGATCTAGCAATCCCTCTCCAGGGTATGTATACAGAAGAAAAGAAGTCATTATATGAAAAAGATACTTGCACATGCATGTTTATAGCAGCACAATTCACAGTTGCAAAAATATGGAACCAGCCCAAATGCCCATTAGTCAATGAGTGGATAAAAAAAATTGTTCATACACTATGGAGTATTACTCGGCAATAGAAAGGAATGAAATAATGGCATTTGCAGCAATGTGGATGGAATCAGAGACCATTATTCTAAGTGAATTAACTCAGGAATGGAAAACCAAACATTATATATTCTCACTCATTAGTGTGAGCTAAGCTATGAAGATGCAAATGCATAAGAACAATACAATGGAGTTTGGTGACTTGGGGAAAAGTGTGTGAGGCGGAATGAGGGATAAAGGACTACACACTGGGTACAGTGTATACTGCTCAGGTGTGAAGGGTGCACCTAAATCTCAGAAATCACCACTAAAGAACTTATTCATGTGACCAACCACCACCTGTTCCCCAAAAACCTATTGAAATAAAAAAAAATTAAAAATATATATAAAGTCACAATGAGGGAGGTGTAGAGGTTGTTTCCAGGGAAATGAAAATAATTCAGTCTTGCTGATCTTAGGAGAGGAGAGAAAAATCTCTGGAGGGAGAGAAAAAATCTCAGAGGGGAGGGAGAAAGCTGATGAAAAGCTTTGTGATCCTTGCCTGGGAACCTTACTTATATTGGAAAAATGGAGAAACCATGACTTTTAAGCAGAGGTGTAGCTGAATCTAATTTGCGTATTAAATTGATCACCCCAATGGTTGTCAGAAATTTAATTAAAAGTTAATGACAAATAATAATCATCTGTATTTATGGGGTAGCATGTGAAGATTTGGTCTAGAAATTTAGATTTTTAAGAGAAACATTGAATTTGGGAGATATACATAACTAAATCAAGAAAATAAATGCTAGAATTAACAAAAAGTGGTTTGACTTTGGTGATTCACTGAATTTGGCTGGTTGACGAATAGAAATACAGAAGTTGCTGACTTATGTGACAAAAGGTGAGTGACAAAGTTAAAATATAAAGATAAAATTATGATTCTTATACAGATACTAAATACACACATGCCAAAAGTTTCACTTATTAGCTCCTTTAACTTACTAACTTGTTAGATAAATAGTAAGATGTTCAAAGGATAAACTGAAGATATTAAAGGTAATCAGGGATACTGAAATGAATTTGCTCATAGACATAAAACTTATATCTTGGAGAAACAATAAAATGTATTGTTTGGAATAATTGTTTTTATAGGGTGGAAATCAAACTGGTCAAACTTCATTTGCAATTCTATAAACAAGAATAATTACCCTCTTCAATGTACAGAGTTGTAAAATAGCCAAAGACAAAAGGAATAAGCAAGCATACAGAGCCAGCATTCCATTGAAAGTACAGCTAGAAATCTTTTGCCCACCCTGGTTTTTCTTTCTTTTTTTTTTTTTTTCTGAGACTAAGTCTCACTCTGCTGCCCAGGCTGGAGTGCAGTAGCGCAACCTCTGCCACCCGGGTTCAAGTGATTCTCCTGTCTCAGCCTCCTGAGTAGCTAGGATCACAGGTGCCTGCCACCGTGCCTGGCTAATTTTTGTAGTTTTAGTAGAGACGGGCTTTCACCATCTTGGCCAGCCTGCTCTTGAACTCCTGCCCTCGTGATCCACCTGCCTCAGCCTCCCAAAGTGTTGAGATTACAGGCGTGAGCCACCATGCCTGGCCCACCTTGGTTTTTCAAAATTCTCCCCAGCAATGGTGCTGTTAGTGTTGGAACATATCTGAAACAGGGCACCAAAGTATGTTAGTGGTGGTGAATACACATGGGTCTACAGACACCTCAATTCTTGCCTCCTCAGAAGAAAAAATTCATTAGAGGAAGCAGAAGGCAGAAGGAGAGACTGAGGCAAGTTTTAGAGCAGGAGTGAAAGTTTATTAAAAACTTTTAGAACAGGAACAAAATAAATTAAAGTACGCTTGGAAGAGTGGGCCAAGCAGGCGACTTGAGAGATCAAGTGAACAGTTGGACATTTTGAGTTGGGGTTTTATATGCTGGCATACTTCCAGGGTCTTGCATCTCTTCTCCGCTGATTCTTCCCCTAAGGGAAGGGCTGTCCATAAGTGCAGTGGGCCTGCTAATACTTGGGAGGGGAGCATGCAAAGTGTGTTTACTAGAGTCGTATGCATGCTCACCTGAGGCGTTCTTCCCTTACCAGTCAAATGTTCCTAAGACGTCATATACCAGTTAAACTCTGCTATTTTGCCCCTTGGTGTGCCTGTGCGAGCCCACTCACCCAATTCCTAAGATCTTATCAGGAAGCTACTGATCACCAGTTTCAGGTTTTTCCTGTCTTGGGAGCCTGCCTTTCCCTGGTGCTGGCTGCTACCTATTATTCTTTTAGAGAGACAGTTAAAAACACCCAGACCATCACCTGATGGTTTCCTGACATTCCTGGTTGGGGGTTGGGGTTTGCGGGGAGCCCTCTCCTGCCCTGTTTATGTCTAACTAGCTACCTACAGTAACAGCGCCAAAAATGAGTCTAGGAGAAAAGTAAGCTCAGAAAGAAACACAAAGAGAAAACTCAGTATATTCTTGTGAGACAGAAAAGCTTTTGTTTTCCATTAGAGGAGTGAGAGGGTAAGAAGACAGATCTCATGCCAACATTTTCTCTTTCACAGGTCCAGCTTTGAAAGAGTTTGATGTGGCAGAAACTTCAAATACATATTGGGAAATCAAGAACGCTGGAAATCATGCTATGCTTTCCTGGGCACAGCCTGAGGGAGGCTGCAGGCCTACAGGAGGATTGATGCACTTGGCTCAGTGCCACATCCAACATTAATGGAGGGAGAGTGTGGATTTGAGGAGGAGAGAGACTAAATATACGAGCCTGAGGCTATACTCTTGGCTCCCCATGGCCTGCAAATGAAATGCCTGGGATTGAGAAATGCCTTTTTATTCCAGTAGAATAGATGCAGAAGTGCTGAGAGGATAAGGAGTGCAGTGGAGGCCCCAGACCACAATAAGTGGGAACTTCAGGGCCAAAGGCCAATGCCACACCACCTCATCATTTTTCTTTGCACACTAGAGTGTATTGTGAGTAAAATTTCATCTCCATTGCAATAGATGTTAAAGGAGAGTGCTATTAGAAAACAGAGGCAGGAACATTTGTACATTCATTCTTCCTTTTTTCCAAGTGTTTGCTGAGTGCTTGACATACTTAGACAATGGACTGATAGCCTTATTTTCTATATCTTTTTTAAGAAGAGAAACCATAAAGACACCTTTTAGGGAAAGATATGTGCATATCCCCCTGAATTCTCCCTTTCTTGGTAGGAAGATATGTCTGTAGTATTTTTGTTCATAGAAATCTAATTCAAAAATTCAGCCAATTATTATTGAGCGACTCCTGTGTACCAGGTGTTGTGTTAACTCTTGGGGAAGAACAATGATGAACACTATAGAAACAGTGTTTTCTTTCCTTCCAGGCTAGGATGGAAAATAGTAATTAAATAATTGTGATACAGCTTCATAAGCATTGTGGTTGGATAAGCACAGTGTGCTAGAAGAGGATCTATGGCAGACCCTGAATCCAGATTTATACCCCATCTTCAGGAGTGGTTATGTTACTGTTAGGAGACTTGTACTTCACTTAGAAATTCTTTAATTTATGTAATAGATATCACTTGTGGAATATATAGGCTAAGGTACAACCCCACTCAGTCGTATGACTCCATTCATATGTCAGAGGGCTGAAAAGGAAGTGTAGTCTTTGGCAAGGAAGATGCCTTCAATAACTACCATTGATAACCAATAACCCTGTGGAAGGGAAGCACAAATATTTGCTGGATAGTTAGCTCTCTCTGCTATAGAACCTGATAATTGTTTATGACCAATTGCTTTAAGTAAGTTCCTCAAATTATGCTTAGACAATGTATTTGTCCGTTCTTGTGGTTTGCCAAATCGCAAAATTTAGAAGAATCAATGTAATTCCTTTATATGACCATTAAAATATTAGTGTCAGAAGTCTAGGTATGCTATGGTTAATACAATTTAAATTAATTTGTACATGTGACAACTCAAAGAGAGGGCTGTATATTGAGAAAAAATATTTATTAACCCCAAAAAGCCCATCCAAACATAGTGAGATGATTCTTGTAAAAGGCTTCTGCTTTAGATTTGTAAAATTAACTTTCTCCTCTTGTATATAAAAATGATGTATCTTTTCGTTCAAGGAGAAAAGCTATTTTTGAGCTCTGTGATTGATGTCCTCTTTCAAATTCAAGTAACTAATAACAGAATTGTGTCTATTGTATCAGCCTGGAAATAAGCAAGAAAGAGATGACACCACCATGCTTACTATTGATGAACTTAATAAAAGGACTCTACAAAGCTTTGAGACAAAATTAGAAGCATCAACAAGGGATAGTGAAACACTTTGAGTTTAGTACAGGTAAGAAGATGTTACTTCCATGCTTGCAGCAGCAAGGGGATGGAGCACTGCGAGAACCCGAGACAGAGAGGGCTAGTAGATAGAGACCACTATCTGAAGTGGCAACTGTAGATAACCAGCACAGCTGTTAATCAGATAAACTAAATTTCACCCTTTATTATTTCATCTTAATATTTCCCCTCAACCTCAGAGAAGGAATAATAAATGGCATAATGGTTAAAGGCACAAATTCTAGAGCCAGACTGCCTGGATTCAAATCCTAGTTTTGCCACTTTACTTATATCTTTGTGCCTTAACTTTCTCAACTGAAAAATGAAAATTTATCTCTTGCTGTTGAAAAGATTAAATGGGTTATAAGTAAATTCTTAGAGTACTATCTGACATATTGACAAATGCTGTAAGTCTTTTACCTATTTTCTTGGGTCTTTATTTTGATAATATACACAAACCGCAAGTTCTTTATGATGAATCAGTCAGTTTTGAAGTCTATTAGCCTTGGGTAGACTCTATGAAGTGAACAGATTTCTGCCTGCCCACTCCCCCATTCTTAGGCCAGTCACATGGTATAAGTTAGTCTGTCCTTTTGCCCAATGAGTGCTCACATACACCTTTCTAGGATATTGATGAAAGACTTCAATTAAGCTAACTAGCCATGTTCTTTGATTATACACAACCCATAATTACACTGGATCCTCTTCACTGGGATGGTTACCTGTCAGGATAATCTGAACTTGGAATTCTTTGTAACCATCTTTCCATTCTCCCTCAGAATGAAGACAACAAAGAGGAAAGCAGGAGAGGAAATGGAGAATTTATAGTTGCATGAACCAAGAATTTCCACATCTTCTTTTTCTTCTAGTCCAAGTTGTGTGTTGTATTAGTCCGTTTTGCATTGCTAGAAAGAGGTACCTGAGGCTGAGTAATTTATAAACAAAAGAGGTTTATTTTTTTCACAGTTCCGCAGGCTGTATGAGCATGGCACCAGCATCTGCTCAGCTTCTGGTGAGGCCTCAAGAAGCTTTTAATCATGATGGAAGGCAAATGGGAGCAGTCATGTCACATGGTGAGAGAGGGAGCAAGAGAGAGATACCAGGCTCTTCTAAACAACCAACTTTCATGTGAATTAATACAGTGAGAACTCGCTCATTATAGCAGGGAAGACACCAGGCCGTTCATGAAGGATCTGCCCCCATGACCCAAACACCTCCCACTAGGTCCCACCTCCAACACTAGAGATCAAATTTCAACATGAGATTTGGAGGGGATAAACATCCAAACCATTTCAGGTGTCTCTTGTTTTAACCAAAATTCCTAATTTCAAAATTATATTGTATTTTACAGTTAGTACCAGTGTCAACACTTTCTATTTTCTAACTATATTACTAGGCATGAGATTTCACACATCCCATGTAGATACTGGAGCTGGAATTTCAAATCTGTAAAAATAGAAATGGCAACAAAAGAATGAATCTGGAAGACTACTATGTTGTCATTAATTCCTTTAAAAAACTGCAGGCTAACAATTTTTCAGTGAAAAGTTTGAGGTGTAAATATTGGGAGCTTTCTATAAATCATCTAATATTTACCAAAAAGCAAAGACCTATGGGATAGGTGCTACTATTGATCTCTTTCCTAGTAAAGATACTTAGGTTAAAACTGGCCAGGTGTGGTGGCTCATGCCTGCGATCCCAGCAGGTTGGGAGGTCGAGGTGAGTGGATAACGAGGTCAGGAGTTCAAGACCAGCCTGGCCAAGATGGTGAAACCCCATCTTTACTAAAAATACAAAAATTAACTGGACATGGTGGCGGGGACCTGTAATCCCAGCTACTTGGGACTCTGAATAACTTTTAAGTTATTTTAAACTTTCTTCTATTTTTTGTTTTGTTTGACTTTTTAAAATGACAAATGCATATTATTTTTATTAAAACATACCAATAACTTCACAGACTAATAAATCATGAATACCTCAGCATTAAAAAAGGAGGAATAAAATACAAAGAATTAGAATTCTGATATAGCAAGCAATGTATTCTCTTTTTATTCATTCATTCAACAAATCTTCATTGGGTAGTAGAGATTGTGGTAGATACCTCGGGGAAAATGATGAACGAAGTCATTTCAGTCTCTAATATTAATGTACAAAATGCTTTTGAGAGCCAGTTCCAGAGCCCTAATGGAATCTACTGCTTCCATTCATATGCCTGTTCTGGCTGTAATTGTGTTTGTGTTTGTGTTGGGGGAGGCAAAGAGATAGGGGTAAGTGGAGTGGTAAGGAAGCCCATTACCCAAGGCATTCACTGTACTTTGCTGACAACCATGAGCAGAGAGTTCCTGTAATCCTTTCATGGATAGGGCTAAATGAGATCAGGCACAAGGAAGTACTTTATGTAAGTCACTATCTCCTTTCTCAGAGGCCTGGCTCTGGAAATCTCTGAATACAGGATAATTTATAATTTACACTCAGAAGTAGTGCTGGCCTCTATGGGTGCACACACACCCACGTCCTCTCCCACACTATTCCTTTACACCTTCCATGAAAAGTGTTTATCAGACACATTGCATAATTCAAAGTAAAAAAAAAAAAAAAATGGGGAAACTTCATTTCAAAAAGGAGAAATTGACAGTGGCTAAGAAAGTTTGAAATGTAATTTTCATCTCCCTTGACCGTAACCTGAAAAGCCTTGAGATAAATTCCTTTCCTGTCTGAGTGCTTGTTCCAATTATTTTCTTTCTTTCCCTTCCTCCTCCATCAACCTATCCTCGCCCAACAATTTGAAAATAAACTGCTGCTTGGACCTGACAGGCAGACTTATCAGAGCAGGAGCACAGTCTAAAAACATATTCTTGATGCTGGGACAGAAAGGAGATCTAGGAACTTGGAATGTTTCCAAGAACTCAGCAACAGTCCAGGAGTTACGTGGTACTCTTTGTGTCTGTGTGTATAAGTGCCCAGGTTTATTTCTAATACAATTTTTTTTTTTTAAACGGGGGCTGCTTTATGACATGACCCTCCTAGATGGCAAGAGGAAACCTCTCTAACTTGATTTTGATCTTGGCTTTTCTATCTAGGACCAGTTTAAATGATTACTAGATGAGAGAGCAGCAAACTCCAGATACCTTATCATCTAGGGTAGTGGTCCTTAGCCTTTTTGGCACCAGGGACTGGTTTTGTGGAAGACAGTTTTTTTTCACAGACCTGGAGGTGGGAGTGGATGGATGGTTTCGGGATGAAGCTGTTCCACCTCAGATCATCAGGCATTAGTTAGATTCTCATAAGGAGCGTGCAATGCAACCTAGATCCCTCACATGCATAGTACACAATAGGATTCACGTTCCTATGAGAATCTAATGCTACCATTGATCTGACAGGAGGTGGAGCTCGGGCAGTAATGCTCACTTGTGCAATGCTCACCTCCTGCTGTGTGGCCCAATTCCTAACAGGCCACAGATTGGTAGCAGTTCATGGCCCAGGTGTTGGGGACCCCTGTTCTAAGGTTAAAATTGTTGTTATTAAATAGGATCATTCAGAACATGGAGAATTGTTTTCCTTTGCTCAAGAAAATATGACTTTTAGGAGTTTTAAAGTTTTATTAGTAATTGCTGAACTTTCAAGTAACATAATATTTATTTCTAGGTTTATAATGTTTTTTCCTTTAAAAGAGTATTAAGGAAGGGAAGTTAATTGGATTTAAGGAGTTAGATTGGATGATCTGCAAGGTCACTTCAGATGGTCTCTTAATCACATTTTGTGATTAAGTGGGTAGGTTTGAGATTTTAGTTTATAATCTGTGGAATTAGGCTGGTAATAGTGCTACATTAAAGGGGTGTCTGGGATGATAAAAGTCACTTGCCTCTCTCATGTTAATGGGTAAGATAGTAGAAAAACACCAAATCGTATTTGATAGCTCATTCATATCCCTAATTTGTCTTTCCCCCATTTTTATCACATAACAAAATAAGGGTTAAAAATTAGAGTTACCATATAGCTATTACATATCATCCACAAATCTGGATTCATAGTTAGTATAAATGTCCAAGATCTAAGAATCAGAATTCTGTTACATGGAGTCACATGGATATGATATAGAACAAAGGGATATTAAAAAAAGAAGGCATTTCAAGCAGAGACAAATCTATTCATGATGACAGAGTTGTGCATCAATGTGATATTTAGTTACCTGTAGGTAGTTCATCATTGCTAGACCAAGGGGTATATATTGTAATGGGGAGGAGGCAGGAGGAAATGAGTAAAGGCCAGGGCTAAAGTGGTAGTCAGGGGTCAGATGTGAAGGGCCTTGAGGGCTGAGCTAAGGAATTATAATTTTGTTCTTAAGACTATGCTGATCCATGAAAAATTATTGACAGACTCTGAGTCGGGGATGACATGTCTGGTAGATAACTGGGTATGCTGATTTGTACGCCAGCTAGTTAGAGGCAGGAGAATTAAATGCCACAGTCATCAGCACACAAATGATCATCTCTGGGTACTGGGAGAAAAGTGACAGGAATATAATGGTTATACGATGATACACTTGCCTTCTCTTTACCCACCCCAACTCCCACTGAGAAAAATCAGAAGGATGGGACTGAGGAGTTCAGCTCCACCTCTTGCCCTGTGTTAGGAAGGCAGAGAGTGCTCCTTCCCACCCGGCTCCCCAGGTTGGACTGTGGTATAGCTGTGAACAGCTCCATGCCTTTCCAAAGCTGCTTTGGTTTTTTTTTACTTTACTAGACATTATCCACTTAAGAGCAGGACTGAAGGGAGCAGGAAGCAGCACAATTTACCTCTTTCCCCAAGCCCCCTAAAGAGGAGCTGTAGGAAGAGGGAGTACGCTAAAGGGTTAAAAGATGTTTTGGAGAAGAATTCTAGAAAATGCAGTATTTCGTGTAATTTCCTTGCTGATGTTGATGAAAAGAATCAAACCCTATAAAATATTTGAAGAGATTTATTCTGAGCCAAATATATGAGTGACAAATGGCCCATGACATAGCCCTCAGGAGATCCTGAGAACATGTGCCCAAGTTGTTCTAGGCACAGCTTAGTTTTAGACATTTTAGGCAGACATAAGACTCAATCAAATACATGTAAGATGCACAGTGGTTCGGTCTGGAAAGTCAGGCCAACTGGAAGCAGGTGCTTCCAGGTGATAGGTAGATCCAAAGATTTTCTGATTAGCTGTTGGCTGAAAGAGTTAAGTTATTGTCTGAAGACTTAGGAATGTCTGGGTTGAGATACAGGGTTGTGGAGATCAAGGTTTTATCATGCAAATGAAGCCTCCAGGTAGCAGACTTCAGAGAGAACAGACTGTAAATATTTTTTATCAGACTTAAAGAGTCTGTTCTATCAGTAACTCCAGAAAAGAGAAGAGTGTAATGAGGCATGGCCAGCTCCCCCTTCCCGTCATGTCCTGAACTAATTTTTTAAGGTTAGCTTTGAAATGCTCTTGCAGAGAGAAGGAGTCCATTCAGATAGTCAGGGGCTTAGAATTTTATTTTTGGTTTACATTCTTTATATCTAAACAAGGTTCTAGGTAAACTGCTCACTTTGGACAACTGAAGGTTTTTTTTTTCCCTCCTTTTCTTTTCTTTTTAAAACAAAGAAATATAAAAAAATGGATGAGTGTTAACAGAAGTTTATAAATTCTGAGTAAACAAGAGAGAAGAGGCCAAAACCCTACTGAACTTTAAATACAAGGTTAAGGGAAAGAAAAGTAATGATTGTTTCATGCAGACCTTTTGTGTATCCTCACTACACTGCCTTACTTTCTATTGCCTTAGGGCAAATTGAGTCTACACTGACTTTAAAGTTTAATGGGCTTTTTTCCTCCCTGTGTGCTTTTTTTTTTTTTTTTTTTTTTTTTGGTGAGACAGGGTCTCACTGTTGCCCAGGCTGAAGTGCAGCCATCATGGTTCACTGCTGCCTTGATCTCGGAGGCTCAAGCCATCCTCCCATCTAAGTGTACTGTGTAGATGGGACTACAGGCTTGCACCATCGCACTTGGCTAATATTTTGATTTTTTGGAGTCAGAGTCTCACTCTGTTACCCAGGCTAGTCTCAAATTCCTAGGCCCAAGCCATCATCCTGCCTAGGCCTCCCAAAGTGCTGGGATTACAGACCTGAGCCACTGCGCCTGGCCTGTTTGTTGTTATTGTTTTGTTTTGTTTTCTTGTTTCTTTGTTTGTTTTAAAGCTGTAAGGAAGGTCCAGCAGAGAATAGGGCATATATTGGTTATAGTGCAAGGACAGATCATCAGACTTGCTTGGAAAGGAAGTGCTGGTAGATTAGATTAGAATGTTTTTGTATCCTAGAAAATCTAGTGCACAGGTCTATGCCAGTGTACATCTGTTGCTATGGCTGGACCTAAGCAATTTTGTCAAGTACAGCTCTTTGATAAATACCAGTATTGAGAGATGGTCACCTTCCAACCTCCATATCAAGTTAAAGAAAGCAAATGTGAGACCAAATCCTGACCATGCATACAGAGATCCATTAAACGAACATTAAGAAGCAGGTATAAAACAATTCATACAATACATTCAGTGTTCTTAGTGAATTCCTAGCTCTCTCTTCTATTTTGTGTTCTAACAAGACCTAGCATGAAATATTTACTCAAGGCAAATGTGATAATATTCTAAAGGCAGAAATCAGTTAGATTCATAATCAATATCAGGCAACCTAAATCCTTTAACTAAGTGGCTGGACATAGTTTTGTTACAGAATCAATCTTTGGGAGGCTTTCCAAAAAGCAAAGGGCTTACTAGAATCTCATATTCATTTGAGGGTTGAAGTAGATGTAATATACTTTAGTCAATTCATATATTTTGACTTTCATCATTGAGAATTCTATTTTGAACATCTGTTGTCTAATTAACAGTCCACAAATTTTCACCAACATTTTTCCTAACATTCATTATGCTAATTTAAGTCTTTGGTGTAGATCAGAAAGAATGACAGCAGAAAGGCTTGCAGTAGCGATCGCTGGAGTGTGAATGTTTCTGATTAAATGCTAGCTGATCAGGCCTGGAGTGTGACTTCCAGATTAGGGCAACAAACTACTCCTATAGTGTCACTTAAACTAATACAAGAAGATTATCGTATTGTGCTGAAGTGTTTTAAGTTATAGAGTTCATGACACTTGCGATGGTTAACATCCTAGCCTACTTGCTAATAGGAGCTTCCCTAAAATCCTCAACTGGCTGGCAAGGACTCATTAAAAAAGTATGAAAAGTGGTATGTTACTGGTGCACCTTTAAAGCAATGAGAGCACTTTACATTAAACCATATCAAAATGGCCTTGTTACTTTGCATTCACACTGATTAACTCATTTATATTCTACAGGAGTAAAGCTTTGGTTTGTAAAATGCTCCAAAATTCAATATGTCAAAGCAAAGCATATATTTAATTACATAATTTGATTAATAGTGCTTTAGAGAGCACACTTGACATTTACTTAGGAAATCTGATTCCTTTGGGAATTGTTTACTGCTAAGACATAAGTATAAATTTATATTAATATTGCCTTCCAAAAGCAAAATTGCCTTTCCTTCAATAAAGAGATCATGCCAATTTTGGTCATTTTTAAAAATTGAGAATTGATGAGTGTTTTCGTGTTGTTTTTCAATAAGGCCAGGTAAAATACAGGAAGTCCATTTCACTATGGCGGGATAAAATGACATCTTTTAGTATAGGACAACACTGCAACTAAATGTTTTGGAAACTCTTATTGATATTTATGTTTAAAATATTACTTTTTAAAGTAAGAGGAGCTTAAGCTACCTATCAAATCTTTAGTTCTTTATTTTCTGATGAGTAATAGCTTTATTTTATTACACTTGTAGTGAAATGTGACAGAATATGTAAGTTCAACTTAAATACCACAAAAATGGTTTTTCTCCTTACTTGAGTTTATTAATAAAGTACAGGACTTCCCACCTCTCTATGGATTAGTTCTGCTGTGTAAGGCAAATGATAGACTGTAATTGTATTTGTAAATATTCTCCATATTGTCCCCTTTGCTACTGATGAGGAAAGGACAAAGAATCATTAGGTAAGACATTACTTTATGAGACCCTAATTACATGTGAACAGTTCTACTGAGCAATTAGGTGTGAAGCTGGAGACAGGCAATGGGTAGAGTAGAAGTAGGGTTGCCAGATAAAATATGTAGTTAGTTTGAATTTCAGATATACAACACATGATTTTTTAGTATGAGTATGTATGTATGTATGTGTGGGACATATTTATACCAAAATATTATTCCTTATTTACATGAAATTCAAATTTAACTAAGCATTCTATACTTTTTGTTTGTAAAACGTGGCAACTCTAGGTAGGAAGTGGGGGGTGTTGCAAGTTTATATTTTAATTTCTATTTTTGTCTGCATTTTGAATATTGTTTCTTAAAAAAGTGGTGATCTTAAATGAAAACTTCTTTAGGAAAAAATTCTGGACTGAGATTTAGAGGGTTTTCTTGTTTTCTACCTAGGACTTTGTGAATTTTTCTTTCTGAAGCCTGTAATTCAAAATGATGAGAAAAGCAAGCACACTTCAGTTGTTTGGAAATGAGTAACTCAGGGAAACTGGAGAGGAAATGGATGGATTCTAATGCTGGATCATTGGTACAATTTGTAGATTGGCACACCACTTTAGCTCTGGGAGGCTCTACATTAATTACTAAAAAAAATGAGATTTAAAATCAAATATACTTGAGTCCAACTATAAAACTTATGATGTGACTTTGAACATTATTGTCTTCCTCAATATAATGAAATGAACATAACAGTAGTAATCCTCTCATGTGTATTGAGTCAAATAATTATAAAATTCTTGGCATGATACTTGATACACACAAAATACTACAAAAATGGCAGCTTTGTTCTCATGCCTTTTCAACTCAAGTGTGTTTTGCAATAAGTTGGATATTTATTCTCTACTAAAAAACACAAAAACTAGCCGCGCGAGGTGGCGGGCGCCTGTAGTCCCAGCTACTCGGGAGGCTGAGGCAGTAGAATGGCGTGAACCTGGGAGGCGGAGCTTGCAGTGAGCTGAGATCCCGCCACTGCACTCCAGCCGGGGGGACAGAGCAAAACTCCGTCTCAAAAATAAAAAATAAAAATAAAAGTAAAAGTAAACAGAAAAAAATGTAGTAATGCCAGTTCAGGGAAAATATTTTATTTAATGTATAAATTAGGCCAAGAAATAGGGACTGCCTGTAGTCCCAGCTACTCAGGAAGCTGAGGCAGCAGAATGGCGTGAACCCGAGGGGCACAGCTTGCAGTGAGAGGAGATTGCGCCACTGCACTCCAGCCTGGGCGACAGAGCAAAACTCCATCTCAAAAATAAATAAATAAACAAAGTAAAGTAAAATAAAAAGAAATAGGGACAAAGAAATCTCTTTTTCATAAAAGAAGAAAGAACACGAACAGTTTTGCTTGTGCTGTATTTTTTCCCTGTTAAAATTTTCTCCTTTATTGTATTTCTAGAGCTCTATGAATTTTTAACTAAGCTCCTCTTTTAAAATATTTCAGTATTTGTCACTGATACGGTTTGGATTTGTGTCCCTGCTTAAATCTCATGTGGAATTGTAAATGCCAGTGTTGGAAGAGGGACCTGGTGGGAGGTGATTGGATCATGGGGGCAGATTTCCCTCTTGCTGTTCTCATGATAGTGAGTGAGTTCTCACAAGATCTGGTTGTTGGAAAGTGTGTAGCACCTCCCCCTTCACTCTCTCTTTCTCTTTTTCTGGTCATGTAAGACGTGTCTGCTTCCTTTTTGTCTTCTGCTATGACTGTAAGTTTCCTGAGGCCTCCCCAGCTATGTATGCTTCCTGTACAGCCTGTGAGTAATTAAACTGTGAGTAAACTGTGAGTAAACTGTGAGTAAATTAAACCTCTTTTCTTTATAAATCACCTAGTCTCAGGTAGTTCTTTATAGCAATGAGAGAAGGGACTAATAGTCACCAATAATATTCATTTTCCTTTTTACTAAAAAGCTAAATTTATGTCATCAGTAATAATGTCAGATCTAGAAGTCTATGGAATTTCAATGCAGAAATATTATATTTCCAAGTAGGCAGAAACCTGTGAGAATTTTATTCTTATTGTTACTATAATAGGATACTTTATTTTTATTTCATTTTTAATAATTATTTATTTTTACAGTATTGCACTCATCCTAAAACTGATGATACATTGTAAAAAATATGCTATAATGTGTGATTATTGTAGCTAACCATAACAATAGTAACCTTGTGATAGAATTGATATGATGTATCTATGCTTTTTTTCTCAACTAAATCAAAGTATAATAACCTGGTAAGGCAAAGTTTCAGAATCTCAGTGGATGGAATTGCTGTTCCAAGGTAGTACTCTTTGGGTTCTGTATGAATTACATCTGTTTATGTTGACTAAACCATCATTCTGATTTTGTGGATGAGATCACCAAATTCATAAGTCCTCCCTTTGTGAACTGAGGAGGCTCAGTGACTTAGAAGAAACCCAATTCTCTTCAACTCCATATTTGAATCTTTCTGGAATTTTTGTCACCTAACTGACAAGGTTTAGGGAAGTATTTCCACTTAATAGGAAACTACATTTATCAATCATGTCCTAGGTGCTGAGAGTAGATGGACAAAATACACTTAAACAATGTGCAGTTACAGGAAGATGGACCACCTGTATGCATGGTGTGATTGGAAGCAAGTGTGGCGTAGAAAGGCAAGAGATATAAAGGAGGCCAGGGAAGTCTTCTAAGCTAAGGCTTGTAAATGAGAATAGACATGAGCCCCAATGACTTGGCAACACCAGCCACTTCCTGAAGGTAAAAGAATTGGAGCAGATTAAGTTAAAGATCTCCATAGAAAATAACCCATCTTGAAGATTGTAAGAGGAAAATAAAAAGACAAATATTGCTTAGACTAACAGCATTAGAATTTTTAGACATTTAAAACAAATTCTTCCTCATTAACACTTGACTAAAAATAACAATAGAAATAACAAGAAAATGGAAATTAGGCAAATACACAGCCAACCAAAGGTACAGTCAGCTGTCCATATCCATGGATTCCACATCTGTGGATTCAACAAAGCACGGATCAAAACTATTGGAGAAAAAAAATGTGTCTGTACTGAACATGTACACGTACTTTTTCCTTGCCATTATTCCCTTAACAATAGAGTATAATGACTATTTACATAGCATTTACATTGAACTAGGTATTATAAGTAATCTAGAAATGATTAAAATATACTATATTTTAAATGCTATGTATTTAATGTGAATATGCTGTAATATAAAATACTATTGCCATTTTATATCAGGGACTCAAGATTTTGGTATCCACAGGAAGTCCTGGAACAAATTCTCCATGGAAACTGTGGGTCAACCATAATTTATCTGCATTTAAAATGTAACAGGCACTGTGCCTAAGCTCTATGTACGTTATCTCATTTCATACTCACTACAGCTCCTTAAAGGATCATTGTCCCCATTTTGCAGATGAAGAAGTTGAGGCTAAGGGGAGTTAAGGACTAGAGCTTGGGTTAAAACCTAAGTTTGGCTCCTTAGCCTGTAGTATAATTTTTATAAACTGCTCTTCTTTAATTCAAGGGACAAGTTGCTTGGTATTCCTCTTCTTGTCACACTAACAAGGCAGAATAGACTGAAGAAATCAACAGAAGTTCTTAAAATTGAATTATTGGCATTATCTTCCATGCTCTTTCACCCACAGATGAAGAAAATATATGCACTCAGCCACTTATGCAGACAAAGAAGGCTAATAAAAGATTTGTTTCTTATATTAATGGAATTATCTTGTAGAGAGGAGAAAAAGCAACAATAAGTCAAGTATTTGCCTCTTGGCATAGCCCCAGAAAACTGAATCCATTTGGAGGGCTAAAGTGGAAATAGTTGTCTATTTACAACACATTTTTAATGCTCTACTCTTTCCAAATGTTTTTTTGTTTTCTTTTTTCCTCTGTCTAAAAAGAAGGTTGGAAGCTTTTTTGTAAGTACATTGGGTGATGAGATCCATATCTTAGTGGATCAATGTTTTAAAGATTTGTAGGTGGCTAAAACCTGTTTGTGATAGGGCTAACAGAGCAGGTAAGAAAATGGAAATTAGGCAAATACACAGCCAACCAAATGTCAAGAAATGAGGATAATTTTTCTGGCTGTATTTATTTTCAACTCAAGCTGCAACATGAGCCCGTCTGTGAAAATTCCATTCCTTGCGAGACACTCTTAGAGTAGTCTTCAATGTTTCCACCAGAGGGCAGTAATGTCCTCTGCTATATCTTGAGTGGCGGTGAATATTCATCAGTCGGATGGAACAGTGGGAGAGTGATTTACCCAGTCTGCATTTAGACAGGAGGGTGAATTTGGTACCAAAGCCCAAATAGAATTCAGAGCAGTGATATTACAGCAACAAACATGAACTGCAAAGGCTTTTAAATCAAAAGTACAAACAATAATACCGTCGTCAAAGTTGATTGAATTGGGATGGTATTCGAAATTCAGAGTATGATTAATCCTGGAGGATGCCATCAACAGTGTTCAGTGAACATAATGGCAAAATCCTTGTGTCTCATGAAACCACAGGAAGATCATCTTTCAGACCAAAAAAGAAATAAAGATGGAGCATTTCTTCTAAGATGCTCAAATATCTAAATCACTTTGAAGGCAATGGGGTAGGTCTCTTGTGTCTAATTACACCTGTCTCTCATTCCACTATTGCAGATTGGTTTAACTGGAATTAGACACTAAGATGGAGTCTGAGGTGCAAAATGCTCACAATGGTCCAACACTTGGGAAAGGAGGTGGGATAAAGCAAAACTGGCGAGGGCATGAAATTGAAAAGTGGTCCAGGCCTGGCAAAGCCTTGACCAATATGGCTAAGAGCCCTGGTGCAAGAATTGCCCTCCAGTGTTTTGTGTTACATGAACCTGACTAGTTCTTTATACCCCTGCCTCGCTCGGTCCTGGATGTGAGCTGCCCCAAGAAGGGCTGAGGAAGTCTCTGTAGGAGCTGTGAGATGAAGGCTATGTGGATATGTGAAATGGAACTTTTCTTATTTATTACAGATGAATTCAGTTTTTGGATGTAAGATAAAGTGGGCCAAAGGGCTCTTTCCTTGTCATTCCGAAAGAGTCCTTCTTCAATGCAATCATACTGCAATTTTTCTAAGAAATAGTTTTGTCCTATGATTGTGATGGATTTCCTTTTCCATAAAATTACATAGCTGTAAGAATGACAAAAGCTTACTCATCTCAACCTACTCAGTTTACAAATGTGGAATGTGAAGTCTATAAGAGTTAAGTAACTTATTGGCAATTACACAAGTAAGTTAGTAGCAGAGTCAGAATTCAAATCTCATTAGATTACTCAATCCAGTACTCATTCTAATTTACCAACATGTACCAATCTAGCCACACACTACTGCCAAGATTTTTTTTTTTTTTGTAATCAGTGACATCAATAATATACTAGCTTCTCTCGGCAATGGATGACTCAATCTGGAAATCTATTCTGCCCCCAGTTTTAGCTGTTGATATCTTTCTTTCAAGGCCAAGTTCAAATGCTGTCTCCATTCTGTTTGGTTGAATTTTCCTTTACTTGGTAAGGAAGGAGGTATCAGTTGATTCAAGTTTCTTCCTGGTTGGAACACAATGGAAAGCCGATTTAATGAAACTCTTCATGCATACCATTAGTGGTTGGGGAAAACAGGAGAAAACTAGGAGCAAGAGAGGGGAGTAAAATAAAGTATTTAATGAAAAAGAATTCAAGTTATTACTCAAGCCCGTTTTTAAAAATTATTTCAGTAATTTATTAATATGGAGAGAGCACAGATTCTTTCTTATTTTATCTTTTTTTTAGATTTCAATAGTTTTTGGGGAACAAGTGGCATTTGGTCACATAAATAAAAATTGTTTAGTGGTGATTTCTGAAATTTTGATGCACCCATCACCCGAGCAGTGTACATTGTACCCAACGTGTAGTCCTTTATCCCTCCTCCCCTTCCCTCCAGTTCCCTTGAGTCTCCAATTGTCCATTGTATCATTCTTATGTCCTCAAAGGTTAGCTCCCACTTACGAGTTGCTGCAGATGCCATCATTGTATTCCTTTTTATGGCTAAGTAGTATTTTATGGCTAAGTAGTATTACACAGTATGCATATAGCACATTTTCTTTACCCACTTGTTGATTGATGAGCATTTGGACTGGTTCCATATTTTTGCAACTGTGAATTGTGCTGCTATAAACAAGAATGTGCAAGTATCTTTTTTGTATAATGACTTCATTTCCTCTGGGTAGGTACCCAGTAGTGGGATTGCTGGATCAAATGGTAGCTCTACTTTTAGGTCTTTAAGGAGTCTCTACACTGTTTTCCGTAGTGGTTGTACTAGTTTACATTCCCACCAACATGTAAAAGTGGTCCCTTTTCACCACATCCACACCAATATCTATTATTTTTTCTTTTTTCTTTGTGGTCATTCTTGCACGAGTAAAGTGGTATTGCATTACAGTTCTGATTTGCATTTCCCTGATAGTTAGTGATGTTAAACATTTTTTTATGTTTGTCGGCCATTTGTATATCTTCTTTTGAGAATTGTCTATTCATGTCCTTTGTCCACTTTTTGATGGGATTGTTTGTTTTGTTCTCACTGATTTGTTTGAGTTCCTGGTAGATTCTGGATATTAGTCCTTTTTTGGATGTTATAGATTGCAAAGATTTTTCTCCTACTCTGTGGGTTCTCTGCTTACTCTGCTGATTGTTTCTTTTGCTGTGCAGAATTTTTTTTTTTTTTTTGGAGACAGAGTCTTGCTCTGCCTCCCAGGCTGGAGTGCAGTGGTGCGATCTTGGCTCACTGCAACCTCCGCCTCCTGGTTCAAGCGATTTTCCTCAGTCTCCTGAGTAGCTGGGACTACAGGCATGCACCACCACATCCAGCTAATTTTTGTATTTTTAGTAGAGATGGATTTCATTATGTTGGCCAGGATGGTCTTGATCTCAAGACCTCGTGATCCACCTGCCTTGGCCTCCCAAAGTACTGGGATTACAGGTGTGAGCCACTGCATCCAGCCAGAAGCTTTTTACTTTAATGAAATCCCATCTATTTATTTTTATTTTTGTTGCATTTGCTTTTGGGTTCTTGGTCATGAAGTCTTTGCCTAAACCATGTCTAAAAGGTTTTTTAAATGTTATCTTCCACAATTTTTATGGTTTCAGGTCTTAGATTTAAGTCTTTGATTCATATTGAGTTGACTTTTGCATAGGGTGAGAGATGAGGATCCAGCTTCATTCTTCTACCTGTGGCTTGCCGTTTATCCTAGTACCATTTGTTAAATAGGGTGGCCTTTCCACACTTTGGTTTTGTTTGCTTTGTCAAAGATCAGATGATTGTAAGTATTTGGCTTTATTTCTGGGTTCTCTATTCTGTTCCATTTGTCTATATGCCTATTTTTATGCCAGTACCATGCTATTTTGGTGTCTATGGCCTTATAGTATAATTTGAAGTCAGGTGTTGTAATGCCTCCAGATTTGTTCCTTTTGCTTAGCCTTGCTTTGGCTATGCAGGCTTTTTTAGTGTTCCACATGAATTTTAGGATTGTTTTTTCTAATTCTGTGAAGAATGATGGTGGTATTTTGATGGAAATTGTACTGAATTTGTAGATTGCTTTTGGCAGTATGGTCATTTTCACAATATTGATTCTGCCTATCCATGAGCATAGGGTGTGTTTCCATTTGTTTGTGTCATGTATGATTTTTTTTCAGCAGTGTTTTGTAGTTTTCCTTGTAGAAGTCTTTCACCTCCTTGGTTAAGCATATTCCTAAGTATTTTATTTCTCGCAGCTATTGTAAGAGTTTGAGTTCTTGACTTGATTCTCAGCTTGGTACGTGTTGGTGTATAGTAGAGCAACTTATTTGTGTATATTAATTTTGTATCCTGAAACTTTGTTGAATACATTTATCATTTCCATGGTCTTTTTGGATGAGTCTTTAGGGTTTTCTAGATATACGATCATATCTCTAGCAACTATTACCAATTTGGATGCCCTTGATTTCTTTCTCTTGTCTGATTGCTCTGGCTGGGACTTCCAGTACTATGTTGAATAGAAGTGGTGAAAGTGGGCATTCTTGTTTTGTTCCAGTTCTCGGAAGGAATGCTTTCAGCTTTTCTCTGTTCAGTATAATGTTGGCTGTGGGTTTGTTATAGATGGCTTTTATTACCTTAAGGTATGTTCCCTTTATGCCGATTCTGCTGAGAGCTTTAATCACAGGGATGCTGGATTTTTTTCAAACACGTTTTCTGCGTCTATTGAGATAATCATGTGATATTTGTTTTTAATTCTCTTTATGTTTTGTATCACATTTATTGACTTGTGGATGTTAAGCCATCCCTGCATCCCTGGTATGAAACCCACTCGATCATGGTGGGTTTTCTGTTTGATCTGCTGTTTTATTCTGTTAACTAATTTTTTTTTGAAGATTTTTTGCATCTATGTTCATCAGAGATATTGGTCTGTAGTTTTCCTTTTTTGGTATATTCTTTCCTGGTTTTGGTATTAGGGTGATATTGGCTTCATAGAATGATTTGGGGAGGATTCTCTCTTTCTTTATCTTTTGGAATAGTGTCAATAGAGGATTGTTACTAACTCTGTTTTGTATGTCTGACAGAATTCAATTGTGAAACCATCTGGTCTTGGCTTTTTTTTCTGTTAGTAACTTTTGAATTATCCTTTCAATCTAGCTTCTTGTTACTGGTTTGTTCACAGTTTCTATTTCTTCCTGGTTTAATCTAGGAGGGTTGTATATTTCCAAGAATTTATTCATCTCCTCTAGATTTTCTTGTTTGTGCATGTAAAGGTGTTCATAGTAGCCTTTAATGATCTTTTGTATTTCTGTGGTATCAGTTGTAATAACTCTCATTTTGTTTCTAGTTGAACTTATTTGGATATTCTCTCTTCTTTTCCTGGTTAATCCTTTCAAAGAACCAACTTTTATTTCATTTGTCTTTGGTATTTTTTGTTTCAATTTCATTTAGTTCTCTTCTAGTCTTGGTTATTTCTTTTCATCTGCTAGGTTTGGGTTTCATATGTTCTTGCTTCTCTAATTCCTTGAAGTGTGACCTCAGGTTGTTTATTTGTGATCTTTCAGACTCTTTGATGTAGGCATTTAATGCTGTGAACTTTCCTTTTAGTATTGCTTTTGCTGTATTCCAGAGGTTTTGATAGATTGTGTCACTGTTATTGCTCAGTTCAAAGAATTTTTAAGTTTTCATCTTGATTTCATTGTTAATCTGACAATAATTCAGGAGTAGATATTTAGTTTCCATGTATTTGCATGGTTTCGAGGGTTCTTTTTAAAGTTGATTTCCAATTTTATTATTGAGAGAGTTCTTGATATAATTTCTATTTTTCTAAAATTTTTTGAGACTTGTTTTGTGGCCTATTATATGGTCTATCTTGGAGAATGTTCATGTGCTGATGAATAGAATGTATCATCTGCAGTTGTTGGGTAGAACGTTCTATAAATATCTGTTAAGTCCATTTGTCCTAGGATATAGTTTTAAGTCCATTGTTCCTTTGTTGACTTTCTGTCTTGATGATCTGCCTAGTGCTGTCAGTGGAGTATTGAAGTCTCCCACTATTATTGTGTTGCCATCTATCTCATTCCTTAGACCTAGTAGTGATTGTTTTATAAATTTGGGAGCTCTAATGTTAGGTGCATATATATTTAGGATTGTGATATTTTCCTGCCAGATGAGTCCTTTTGCCATTACATAACGTCCCTCTTTGTCTTTTTTAACTGCTGTTGCTTTAAAGTTTGTTTTGTCTGATATAAGAATGGCTACTCCTACTTTCTTTTGGTGTCCATTGCCATGGAATATCTTTTTCACCTTTTACCTTAAGTTTATGTGAGTCCTTTTGTGTCAGGTAAGTCTCTTGAAGACAGCAGATAGTTGGTTGGTGACTTCTAATCCACTCTGCCATTCTGTATCTTTTTTTTTTTTTTTTTTGAGACGGAGTCTCGGTTTGTTGCCCAGGCTGGAGTGCAGGGGCACAATCTTGGCACTTACTGCAACCTCTGCCTCCTGGGTTTAAGCAATTCTCCTGCCTCACCCTGCTGAGTAGCTGGGACTACAGGCGTGTGCCACCATGCCTGGTTAATTTTGTATTTTTAGAAGAGATGGGGTTTCACTGTGTTAGCCAGGATGATCTCAATCTCCTGACCTCATGATCTACTTCACTCAGCATCCAAAAGTGTTGAGATAGCAGGCGTAAGCAACCACACCTGCACCCGGCCTTTGTATCTTTTAAGTGGAGTATTTAGGCCATTTACATTCAACATCTGTATTGAGATGTGAGGTACTGTTCTTTTCATTGGGATTGTTGCCTGAATACTTTGATTTTTTTTCATTGTGTTATTGTTTTATAGGTCCTGTGAGATGTATACTTTAAGGAAATTCTATTTTGATGTATTTCAAGGATTTGTTTCGAGATTTGGAGCTCCATTTAGCAGTTCTCATAGTGCTGGCTTGGTAGTGGTGAATTTTCACAGCATTCATTTGTCTGCAAAATACTATATCTTTCCTTCATTTATGAAACTTAGTTTCACTGGATACAAAATTCTTGTCTTATAATTGTTTTGTTTAAGGAGGCTAAAGATAGGACTCCAATCCCTTCCAGCTTGTACGGTTTCTGCTGGGAAATCTGCTGTTAATCTGACAAGTTTTTCTTTATAGCTTATTGATGCCTTTGCCTCACAGTTCTTAAGATTCTTTCCTTCGTCTTGACTTTAGATAACCTGATGACAACATGCCTAAGTGATGATCTTCTTGCGATGAATTTCCCAGGTATTCTTTGAGCTTCTTGTGTTTGAATGTGTAGATCTCTAGCAAGACTGGGAAAGTTTTCCTCAATTATTCCCTCAAATATGTTTTCCAAATTTTCAGATTTCTTATTTTCCTCAGGAACACCAATTATTCTTAGGTTTGCTCGTTTAACATAATTCCACACTTCTTGGAGGTTTTGTTCATTTTTTAAACACTCTTTATTTTTTTGTTTTTGTTGGATTGGGTTAATTCAAAAGCCTTGTCTTTGAACTCTGAAGTTCTTTCTTCTATTTGTTTGATTCTATTGCTGACTTTCCATTGTATTTTGCATTTCTCCAAGTGTGTCCTTGATTTCCAGAAGTTGTGGATTTTTTTTTTTTTTAACTTATGCTATCTATTTTACTGGAGATTTTTCAATTCATATCCCATATCTTTTTTTTTTTTTTTAATTTGCACTCTACCTTTCTCTGATGCCTCCTTGATTGCCTTAATAATCGACCTTTTGAATGCTTTTTCTGGCAATTCAGAGATTTCATCTTGGTTTGGATCCATTGCTGGTGAACTAGTATGATTTCCTGGGGGTGTTAAAGAACCTTGTTTTGTCACATTACCAGAGTTATTTTTCTGGTTCCTTCTCATTTGTATAGACTATTTCAGAGGGAAGATCTGGGACTCAAGGGCTGCTGCTCAGATTCTTTTGTCCCACAGGGATGTTCCCTTGATGTGGTGCACTCCTCTTTCCCCTAGGGATGGGGCTTCCTGAGAGCTGAACTGCAGTTATTGTTATTTCTCCTCTGGATCTAGCTACCCAGCAGAGGTATCAGGCTCCAGGCTGGTATTGGGGAGTGTCTGCAAAGAGTACTGTGATGTGACCTGTTATCAGGTCTCTCAGCCATGGATCCCAGCAGCTGCTCTGGTGGAAGTAGAAGGGGAGTAAATTGGACTCTGCGAGGACCATTAGTTGTATTTTTGTTAAGCGTGCTGGTTTAGTGTTGGCTGGCCTGCAGCCAGGAGATGGTGCTTCAAGACTACATCAGCTGCAGTTTTATAAGAAGGATACAAGCTTGTTCTAGAGTCACCTTTGGATAAGTATTCATGTTTCTCAGGTGGAGAGTAAGGCCATAGAGCTCCCTAGAGATTATGGCCTTTGTCTTTGGCTTCCAGGGTGGGTAGAGAAAGACCATCAGGTGGGGACAGGGTTAGGCGTGTCTGAGCTCAGACTCTCCTTGGGTGGGGATTACTGCAGCTGCTGTGGGGGATGGGAGTGTTGTTCCCAGGCCAATATAGTTATGCTCCCAAGTGGATTATGGATCTCTCTGCTGCATCACACAGGTCACCAGGGAAATGAAGGAAAGCCAGCAGCTACAGGCCTCACCCAGCTCCTACACAGCCTGCATCCTAAAAGACTGGTCTCACTCCTACTGTGCCCCTGCAACAGCACTGAGTTTATTTCCAGGCAGCTGGTGAGCAGGATTGAGAACTTGCCCTAGACCACAAGTCTCCCAGCTGAGAAAGCAAGATACTCACAGCTCCTCAGCTGTCCCACAGAGCCTGCAGTGGCAATCCACCTCCTTCAAAGGGTCTGTGAATTCTCTCAGCTTTCCTGGTATGTTCCTCTGGTAGTTCTTGGAGCAAAAGTTCACGATGTGGGTCTCCACATGCTGCTCTGTCCCTCCACGTGGCAGCTGCAAGTTAGTGCTTCCTCCTATCAGCCATTTTTCTGATAACCGGGTCTCCTTAAGCCCATTTTTTCTGGGTCTCCTTAAGCTCATTTTGAGGTTTATTAGATTATACACTTGATGATGATGATGATGATGATGATTACCCTTAATCACAGCACTACTGGGTGGGCGCAGTGGCTCACACCTGTAATCCCAACATTTTCGGAGACTAAGGCAGGAGGATCACGAGGTCAAGAGATGGAGACCATCCTGGCCAACATGGTGAAAGCTTGTCTCTACTAAAAATACAAAAATTAACTGGGCATGGTGGTGTGAGCCTGTAGTCCCAGCTACTTGGGAGGCTGAGGCAGGAGAATCATTTGAATCTAGGAGGCAAAGGTTGCAGTGAGCTGAGATTGTGCCACTGCACTCCAGCCTAGTGACAGAGCATGACTCTGTCTAAAAACAAACAAACAAACAAAACTCCAAAACAACAACAAGAACAAAAAACCCATAGCACTATTATCTTATGTTATAGATATGAAAATTGAGGCTGGGATGATTTATATAGTTTGAGCAGATTTAGGTGGGACTTTCTTTCCTTCTTTCTTTTCCTTCTATTTATTCATTCCATCTTTTATTACATATTCATTGCCTATACTGTGTCAAACACTCCAGTGTATATGTGCATCACATTGGACTGCATTATATAAGAAGGAAATAACCTTTTATTTCTTAAGCCACTGAGATTTGTTAGTTGTTTGTTTTTGGTTTTTGTTTTTTATAACAACCCATACCTGACTAATGCAAAAGTATTGGTCAAGTCTGTCCTTGTGACTTCAAATGTTGAAAAAATTAATATATGGAATTCTTTCCTTCTAGTGTGACTAAAACATTTGAGATGGTGTGGTTATGATGATGGGACTGTATGACAGCTTATTGTAGTACTCACAGTTCTAACATATTTGCTATGTGATATGTTTACTTGGAGATTAAACCACATGCCCTGTGTATTATTCAGGGTGTGTTTCTTCATTTATTTTAACCTGGTACTTTTATTCTATTTGTACTATGTACAGAACTTTGGTCTTCTCATTTCTAATCAGCTTTCTCTTTCTATCTCTCTGTACTCTCAATTGTTTTAGTGTTTAGTCTAGTAGTAATTTCTAGTCTAGTAGTCTATTTGGTCTTTCCTGAAATGTTTCTTTACTCTTTATGATTTTTTTCAGTATTATCTTCCTTACATCTTTAAGACTTTCATTAGGTAAATGTTTAACAATGCACACAATTTTTTATTAACTACACAAACACTCTGAAACTCACATCTTAATAAGCCCTTAAATGCATTGTATTAAGTTCAAAATCAGTGACACATGTTTAATATTACATGCTTAGCATGTCCCAAAATTAATTTAAAATATTAAGCCAACACATCCTCAGAAATGCATTCAATTTTTTTTACCTGACAGTGTCAAGTTTTATAATTTTTCGTATTATCACTGGGAACTTGTCTTTTCATTGGTAGATGTGATCATCTGAAAACTAAGCTGAATCTTGGAAAAAGATAAGAATTTGGATTTTAATTGGTTCCTCAACAAGCCCTCTGAAATTAATATATGAAGAATAAATAAAAAACAGCAAAAAACTGAGAAACATTGGAAACTATAATTTCACTTACTTTTATTCTTAATAAGGCAGGAAAATAAAGGAATTACAGATATTCTGGAAGAGTAATTGTCAGAAGAGAAAGTTTCCAGAGTAAACTCCACTGACTTAGTTCATTTCATGCAGTCATTGAGTAAACTGCCAATCTGTGCTAGGCACTGGCAATACAAAGATCCATATTATGTGTTGATCAAGGTATTTAGGTATGGAGTATGGAGTCAGTGAGAGGTAGGTATGCAGACAGGCAATTACAATACAATAGTTAATTTCCCTAATAGAGCAAGCCTTGTACAAAGAACAAACATTTGACCTCCTTGGGAAAACAAGAACACTTCATCCAGGATGGGCCGATAATGCAAGGACTAATGGGACTTGGTGGAGAGACCAGGGCATGCGATACTGGTAAGGTACTATGAACAGCTCTGGATAAAGACAGGGAAAGCAATGAGTGCTTGGGAAATTGCAAACGATTTGGTATAAATAAATAAAGTGGGAATAAAGTGGGAAGTGGATAGGATATTGGGTGGGAAGGGTGAAGGTGGAGATGACAAAAAAAGGCTTAGTGGGCAATACTACCGGAATATAAGTTTATCCTTAGGGAACGGTATGTTATTGTGTGATTTTAAATCAGGGAGTCACAGGATCAGAGTTGTGTTTTAGGAAGATCATCTGTCAGTGGTGTGCAGGATGCAAGAAGTTGCCGAGGATGATGGCTGGAGGGTAGCTTAGGGGCCAACTAGTGTTACCAGGGGTCCTTGCTCCCAGAGCTCCCAAGATGGTGGCAGGTCACTTCCCAGATGGTGGTGAGGCGCTTCCAAGATGGTGGCAAACCATGTGCTCTCTGACCTGGGGTTCTTGGCCTCACAGATTCCAAGGAATGGAATCTTGGGCCATGCAGTGAGTGTTACAACTCTATTAGAAGCCATGGGTCACAGAAGAGAACCATGGAACCCAGCGACTAGTATTCAGCTTGATTAGGATGAACCTGAGCACTTAGCCGTGCAGGAACAATGGCAAGTATTTAGCCCAATCGGGAGTGGCAGTGGACTCCTCGCTGGATCAGGAGTAGAGCAAACACCCTGCTGGATCTTGAGGGATGGAAGTCAGTGGCGGGTCTGCGACAGCGGCAAACACCAGTGGTGGACGGTGAGCCAAAGCTCAGCTGGAGCCATAACAAACACAGACCAGAAGAGAGTGCAGTTGCAAGATTTACTAGAGTGAAAACAGAGCTCCCATACAAAGGGAGGGGACCTGAAGAGAGCAGCCGCCTCAAATGCCTGGCTTTATACCCCAATCATTGTCCCTCCCACTGTACTCTCAGGTGATAGATGATTGACTGTTTCTTTATCTCCTGTTTTTGCCTAATTAGCATTTTAGTGAGCTCTCTTTACTACCTTATTGGTCAGGTGTGAGCTAAGTTGCACCTAAAACCCCGTGTTTAAAGGTAGATGCAGTCACCTTTCCAACTAGGCTTAGGGATTCTTAGTCAGCCTAGGAAATCCAGCTATTCCTGTCTCTCACTAGCATAGTCCATGTACAAAATGAGGGACTGACTAGGGGAGGGCCATAAAGAAACACAGAAAGGGAGGAAGATATGAAGTATTCAGGAGATAGAATTGAGTGGATTTAGTACCTCATTAGATATAATCAATGATGAAGGAAAAGGAGTCGAGGATAAATATCAGGTTTCTGGCTTGGCTAATTGCATTCTCAGTGTTTTCACTCATAACAATAAGAAATGCCGGGTGTTGTAGACTGAATTATGTCCATCTGCATTCATGTGTTGGAGCCCCAACTCTCAACATCCCTGGATTTGAAGATGGGGTCTTTAAGGAGGTAAGTAAAGTTAAATGAGATCATAAGTGTGGGCTCCTAATCTGGTAGGACATATAAGAGGAAGAGACACCACATTTTTCTCTTTCCCTCTTTCTCTTCCTCATTCTTCCCCCAATACCCCCTCTCTTTCTCTCTCCTCACAGGAAAGACTAGATGCTGACACCTTGATCTTGGACCTCAAGCTTTCTGAATTGTGATAAATAGATGTTTATAATCAAGCCACCCAGTCTGTGGTATCTTGTTATGACAGCTGGACCTGGCTAATACACAGGGCATGTGGCAAGTTTAAGGGTAAGATGTCTTTCTGAAACTTTTGAATTAGAAGTTCTTTTGGAACAACTAAAGAAAGATGTCAGGTAAGCAGATGAATATATCTCTTTCAGTCAGGAGAGTTCTGGGTTGGAGATATAATTTTGGAAGTTACTGGGAAATATGCATAGTAGTGGAAGCCTTAAAAATGGTTATGATGGCTCCCAGTGAACAGGTTGATTCCTTCATCTATTTAGCAAATATCTAACAAATATTTACCGTATTCCAGAAATTCTGTGCACTTAGAGAGTGAATAAAACAGTAATCCGTGAGCATCTAGAACTTGGAGAAAGACAGTATACGGTAACTGTGATATGAAAGCATATTATACAGAATGTTAGAATAGAATAAATGATGTAGAATAAGATAAAATTAGCTAGGGCAAGAGGAATTGGGAGTGCTGGATTGGGGCAAGGTGAAGGTTGCACTATTTTACAAGATAGTCAGATAAAAATGATTTGAGCAGTGGTTTGTAGTTCTCCATGAAGAGGTCCTTTACATTCCTTGTAAGTTGGATTCCTAGATATTTTATTCTCTTTGAAGCAATTGTGAATGGAAGTTCATTCATGATTTGGCTCTCTGTTTGTCTGTTACTGGTGTATAAGAATGCTTGTGATTTTTGCACATTGATTTTGTATCCTGAGACTTTGCTGAAGTTGCTTATCAGCTTAAGGAGATTTTGGGCTGCGTTGATGGGGTTTTCTAAATATACAATCATGTCATCTGCAAAGAGGGACAATTTGACTTCTTCTTTTCCTAACTGAATACACTTGATTTCTTTCTCTTGCCTGATTGCCCTAGACAGAACTTCCAACACTATGTTGAATAGGAGTGGTGAGAGAGGGCATCCCTGTCTTGTGCCAGTTTTCAAAGGGAATTTTTCCAGTTTTTGCCCATTCAGTATGATATTGGCTGTCGGTTTGTCATAAATAGCTCTTATTATTTTGAGATATGTTCCATCAATACCGAATTTATTGAGCGTTTTTAGCATGAAGGGCTGTTGAATTTTGTCAAAAGCCTTTTCTGCATCTATTGAGATAATCATGTGGTTATTGTCTTTGGTTCTGTTTATATGCTGGATTACGTTTATTGATTTGCGTATGTTGAACCTGTTGGGGTCCGCGTGTTTCCTAAACAAAGCAATGAACACACAAGACAACACAAGACAAGACAAACATGGCGGACGCCTCGAATGGCGCGCTCTCCTTTATTTTATACAGTCGTTTGTGGAATGTTGCCAAGTCACAAGACACATTGTTGTTTTTCTGACCTTTCCCTGACTTTCTGGATTTTCAAGATATTTACATATAAACAGGCCCCCAATGCCCTGCTTCGTTTGCAAGAGCAGGACTTATTGGGAATGCCCTGCTTCGTTTGCAAGAGCAGGACTTGTCAGGAACGCCCTGCTTCGTTTGCGAGAGCAGGACTTATGGGGAACACCCTGTTTGTGAGCACGTAGTCCTCTACATTTCCCCTTTCCTTATCTATAAGTTTGAATTTCTTTTAAAACCATCATTACATGTTGGGCTCACTGGGATTCGGTGTTTGCCCTTTGGCACCGTCTCCAGCAGACTGTGAAAAATGACAAAGGCAAGAACAACAATCAATACATTACTAGAAACAGAGGTCAGCAAAGTTTTTACAGGACTCATAGGGTTCAAAGACATCAAACTTTGTGCAATACCAGTCATCAAATCTGCACCAGTCAGCAACGGTAACTGATTGCAAAATGTTTCAGAAAGGTTCCATGTTAATTCTTGTATTTCTAGGGAAAGATTATTATGACCAATTAAAAGTCTCTTTATCTCAGTCCAATTATGTACAGTGCTGTCAAAAGGAACAGGAGTAATACAAAATTGGGTAGTGTTCCAATCACATTTCAACAAAGCTCGGGTATTCAACACTGTTAGCTGATCTCCCAACCAAGAAACCACTTGTTCCAGATTATCTACTCATTCAGTCAAACGAGCATCTATGTCTCATTGCTGCTGCCACAACAAATGTGATTGTTCATGCCATTGTTGCACAAATTCTGCATTTTGTATATTCTGGTGTAGAGCTAATCCAGCAACAGCGGCAGTGGAAGCAATTGCTACAAGTCCTATCACCGCGGTCACGACGATTCCAACCATTCTCCGACTGCGGTGGACAAGATCTTGCATAACCTTATAAATTTGAGTAACCCCAGCAGATTCACTCTAAGTACGTGTTAAGTTTACAGGTAGCCAGGTTTCTTTCTGGCTCTTAGTATATATAAATCGGAATGAGACTCATTCCAATTATTATTCCACCAAGTAGTATTTATACAACTTAAGAATGTACAATTGTTTGTACAGTTAACTACCCCTGTATTATTATCCCATTTAAAAATTCCTGTCAACAACAAGTAAGGCTTTCTTACACATGCAATAACATATCTAGAACTATTTCAATGCAAAGATATATGGAAAGGGTTAGCAATATTAGTAAGATTTAAGGACATGTTTCCCGTGAAAGTGAACATTGGTTTACCAGCAGCTAGCAACTTCCAAATATGACCTTGTATTTGTGAGGTATTAGCCAAATGTGGCAAGGGGGTGATAGACCACCATCATGCCAAATAATAGTTTCATTGCCATCTGCAGAAATGCTGTGATTACCTTATGCCAACGCAGGTTGACATGGCTGAATTTAGTCTGAAAATCTCCATGTACACTCCAATCTGTAACAAAGTATTTACGACTCTTCCCTTTTACTTCTAACAATAATCGTGGCCCACTACTTCTACATCTAGTCCACTCTAGTTGGGAAACACCTCCGGACACATCAGGGATAGGGCATAAAGATAATGTACTTGGCAGAGTTTCATTAAGTACTGCAGTATGATTATACTTAAAACTTTGAGCAACAATAATCATAGTAAAGGCAGAGATATGACTATGGTTATAGTGAACAGCCCAAGCCTCATGAGAAAGATGCAGACAATGTGGACTACCCCCCCCAAGACATATAGGTAACCCTTCAACCCCAAATTGATATGAACTATTTACTGTGCCAGTGTCTAATTCAGGATCCTGGTTTAAAAAAGGTGATGGCATCCAAGCAGTATCATTAGTAAATACTGGGACTTCTGTCTCCCCAGGCCACACCTTGATATAAGGGTGGAAAAGGAATATAAGCCCAGTATGTAAATTCTCCAGCTGTTACCTGACAGTTTACTACAGCCAGCATAGCCAGGAATAAAGTCAGTGGGGTTTTGGGCTGCCTAGCTTGTTGAACAACCCCTTTAGCTTCTTAACTGTTTCAGTTGTCCCCATGTCGGGGGCTCTGCACGAGTTCCAAAGGTGAATGTTCTCTGAGCACTCAGATTTAGCTCCTGGAATTCCTTCAGGAACTGTTTGGATTGGTTCCTCTTCGCCATGGCACTGTTTCAACCATCGACATGGAAACCACTCGTTTCCGGCACCTGTACGGACAAGAGCATAGCCTCGGCCCCATTGTAAAACTTTTCCTTTTAAATATTTCCTTTGTAATGAAGGATAATACACCCACAGATTACTGTTTTGCGGCTTTTCTAAAGGCTGTTGAAAATGTTTCGCCGCTGCAGACTGCTGTAATTGGCGCCAATGGTTGAGAAAATTTAAAGTAAAAAAGGCTTTCAGAATTTGATGTTTTGGGGAATCTCGCCCATCTCCCCCTTTTTGCTTTAAAAGTTGTAATTTTAAGGTAGCATTGGCTCTTTCAATAATTGCTTGACCTTGACTGTTAAATGGAATACTAGTGGAATGATGAATATGGTATAAAGAGAGGAAGGCAGCCAATTTGCGAGAGCAATAAGCAGGGGCATTATCAGTTTTTAATTCAGCAGGGACTCCCATAACTGCAAAGCAAGTAAGTAAATGAGTAATAACAGAGTCAGCCTTTTCAGAGGGTAATGGTGTAGCCCACTGGAAATGTGACCACGTATCAATAGTATGATGAACATATTTTAAACGACCAAAGGAAGGAACATAAGTTACATCCATTTGCCAAATGTGATTTTGTTGAATGCCTCAAGGATTAATACCTGGACTTTAAAAAGGTGCAATAATAGGAGCACAAGGTGGGCAGGCTCTGACAATAGCTCGGGCTAGTCGGCGTGTTATAGAAAATCACCGTTGTAATCCTAAACTATTAGTATGATGTAGTTGGTGCTCATCTTGAGCCCGTTGGACACTGCCAATAAGTAAAGAATCAATCTGACTATTGCCAGAAGATAAAGGTCCTGGCAAAGCTGAATGAGAATGAATATGAGTGATAAAAAGGGGGGCAATGCGGGAAGTAAGAGTTACAAATAATAAAGACTGATTCAAATGGATAGTGAGAAATTTTTGAATTGTCTGAAGTCCAGTATCCAGCCTTTCCATTGCTTGAAGCATCAGTAAAAAAGGTGGGACCTTTAACTGGAGTGTAAGAGATAGGATTATATGGCAGTAAAGAATATTGTTGCAGAAAAGCAAACAATTTATTACTAGGATAATGCTGAGAAAAAGAACCAGTATACTCAGCGCAAGCCACTTGCCAACCCTCATGAGTTTCCAGCAGAGATTCAATGTATTGATTAGATAATCGGGTAATAATTTTTACAGGGTCAGCACCAAGCAACTGACGAGCTCGATATCGTCCTTTAATAATTAATTCAGCCAATTTATCAATATATGGGTGAATTTTCTTAATGGCTTTATTAGCCCAAAACAGCCACTCCAGAATATTATTATCTTGGTGTAAAACGGCCCTTGGCGAATGGGGAGTATGAAAAAGACACAACGAAAGTGGAAGATTGGGTACAATATAATCAAGGTGAGCTTCATTAATTCTATTTTCTACAAATGACAATTCTTCTTCTGCTACAGGGGATAAAGTCCCCATAGGTTGAATACAAGTATTTACAGTTCTAAGATCAGTTGATAAGTGCCATTTTCCTTTTTTTTTTTTTTTGACAAGACAAACACAGGGGAATTCCATGCAGAAGTACTTGGTTCAATATGCCCCTCGGCCAATTGTTCCTTAACTAAATTCTTTAAAGCCTTAAGTCTTTCTTTAGATAATGGCCACTGTTCCACCCAAACAGGAGTTGTAGTTTTCCACTTCAATTGTAAAGCTTGAGGCTTGTGGACAGTGGCTAAGAGTTTAAAGGGGCCGGGCGCGGTGGCTCAAGCCTGTAATCCCAGCACTTTGGGAGGCCGAGGCGGGTGGATCACGAGGTCAGGAGATCGAGACTATCCTGGCTAACACGGTGAAACCCCGTCTCTACTAAAAATACAAAAAATTAGCCGGGCGAGGTGGCAGGCGCCTGTAGTCTCAGCTACTTGGGAGGCTGAGGCGGGAGAATGGCGTGAACCCGGGAGGCGGAGCTTGCAGTGAGCCGAGATCGCGCCACTGCACTCCAGCCTGGGAGACACAGCGAGACTCCGTCTCAAAAAAAAAAAAAAAAAAAAAAAAAAAAAAAAAAAAAAGAGTTTAAAGGATTGTAGCCCATTTTGAACATCATATTTTTGGCAGCTGAAGAAATATGAGGAATGCTTAAAAAGGCACCAAATTGTTGTAAAAGATCGCGGCCCCAAATACAATATAAAAGAACACTTTTCCTTGTTGTCCTTCAGGTCCTACACAGCTCAGGGGCTCGACAGTTTGGTAGACTATAGAAGCAGTACCTAGGCCGGATAGAGTAACCGATACTTGTTTCTTTTTCCAATGATCAGGCCATTGAGCCAAACATTATTATATACATCCGCTCCTGTGTCGACTAAGCCCTCAAAAAGTATCCCATTAATTTGCAATGAACATAAAGATTTTTGATCAGAAACTAAAGTTTCCCAGAAAACAGTTTTCCCAGTACTACCGAAACCTCCTTGACGAGACACATCTCCAGATAAGAAAGGAAAAAAAGGCAATAAAAGCAATTATGCAATACATTCCCCTGCCTCTAGGCGCATAAGTTGTGAGACTTGTACCATAATAAGGATTTCATCAGTAAAATCAGGATCAATTATTCCTGGGACCACCATTAACCCCCGCATTGCATTGCTACTTTAACCTAGTAAAAGTCCTACATGTCCCTTTGGCAAAGGACCACACACTCCGGTAGCCAACTTATATATTCCTCTATTAGGAGTTAAAGTATAAGGCTGGACAATAGCTAGGTCAGCAGTGGCACTCTGCTTAGTGGCAGCATAAAGCTGAGAAACTGGGGTAGGGTAAGATGTCTTTAAGGAGGACTCGAGGTCATTCCTTGATGTTGTAAGCCACTGCTCACTGGGTACTAGGGTAGGCCTGCATTGTAGTTGTTGGGGCCCCAAGCCTGCGGGCCCCAGCTTCTGTTTCCCAAGAGGGGTGACAGTACATTCCCACTTTTATCAGTTTTTGAACGGCATTCATTGGTCCAATGTCGACCCTTGCCACATCGTTTACACATATTAGATGGTAACCTTTTTCCTTTTAGAGCAGAAAAGCCTAATTTTTTCCGGCATTCCTTTTAAAAATGACCGGGTTTCCCACATTGATAGCATATACCTTGTTTAGAATTGCCTTTTAAAGCCTTAGAAAGTGCCCCAGCAAACAATTGAGCATTGTAAATAGCTCCTCCAACACCTGCACAAGCCCGAATGTATTCATCTAAATCAGCCTCACTAGCTTTTAGAGGATGCAGCAATTTTTGGCACTCAGGATTAGCACTCTCAAAAGCCAGAGTATCCAAAAGAATTTTAGCAGCAGGGCCTGAACCTACAGTCTTTAATACAGCATCTTGAAGATGGGCTACAAAATCTGGATATGGCTCTGTGGCTCCTTGTAGGATCTTTACAAAAGATAAAGAAGTTTTACCCGCTATTTCAACCTTAGTCCATGCTTTTAAAAACAAGGCTTTAATCTGAGTGAGAGCAATATCATCTAGGCCTGCCTGAGCATTAAGAGTGGCGTATTGTCCTGAACCCGTAAGCTGCTCTTCAGTAGGTCCTGGGGGATTTCATGTAGCATTTTTTCTAGCTTGTACTCTTGCTTCCTCCCACCACCAACTTTTTAATTGAAGCCATTGCGAACAATCAAGGACAGCCTGTCCCAACGTTTCCCAGTCAATAGGAATCATCATATGTTCTGAAGAGAAGGTTTCGAGAAGGCCAAGGACAAACGGTGATTGAGGGCCATAATTAGAAATTGCAGCTTTCATTTCTTTCAAAAATTTAAATTGTAGGGCTGTAAAAGTCACATTCTGGCCACCGTTTGGGAACTGAGCATTGGGGCCGAAAGCAGCCCGTGTTATTGGGAATAAATCTAATTCCTCGAAATCACCCTTTTCCTTCTATTCCTTCTTTTCTCCTACAGGAGGAAGAGGCACAGAGAAAACCTGACCTGACATAGACAAAGAGGTTGGAGGTGGAGGCAAAGGGAAATCCTTTTAGCATAAGGGAAGGTAACAAGGAAGGCTCATGGCGGAGAGATAGAAGAAACAGGAGCAGTGGTATCTTGCAATTTTAACAACTGTTGTAACATCTCTAAAATGTGCTGCAAATCAGAATTTCCTTCAGATGAAGGAGGCTTTAGCTCTTTTTCCAATTCCTTGTCCTCAACAACCGGGGCGTAAATATGTTCCTCTCTAGGATCATTCCTCTCTAAAGCTTCAGATGCCTCACCTCCTGTGGCAGTATCACCATGCTCTGAGTCAGTTTCAAGTAACTCTAATGCCTGAGTAATGGAATTACACAAAGTCCACAAAGTCAGAGGCATCGTTTGCCCCTGCTGATGAGCTCGACGCAGGACTTTAACCACTTGTAACCATTCCTTTCGATTTAACTGCACTTTGGTTTGATATTGAAACCAATAACAATGTTGTTCAACATGGGCAAACAATCACTTCAAAGTCTTATGTTCCTTAACTAACTTCTACTCCTATAGACATCAACAGTCCCTGGAGTAACCACAAATATTCAGAGGCCAGAGAGGTGGAATTCCCCATAATTTTCCCGTGGGTCCCCCTTTCTTTATTTACCTGCCTGGGGTGTTCCCCCTCCGGTTCCTTGCTCTCGTGGAGCCACGGACCCTGCTTGCTGCGCCAGATGTTGGGGTCCACGTGTTTCCTAAACAAAGGAATGAACACACAAGACAACACAAGACAAGACAAACATGGCGGCCGCCTCGAATGGCACGCTCTCCTTTATTTTATACAGTCGTTTGTGGAATGTTGCCAAGTCACAAGACACATTGTTGTTTTTCTGACCTTTCCCTGACTTTCTGGATTTTCAAGATATTTACATATAAACAGGCCCCCAATGCCCTGCTTCGTTTGCAAGAGCAGGACTTATTGGGAACGCCCTGCTTCGTTTGCAAGAGCAGGACTTGTCGGGAACGCCCTGCTTCGTTTGCGAGAGCAGGACTTATGGGGAACACCCTGTTTGTGAGCATGTAGTCCTCTACAGAACCAGCCTTGCATCCCAGGGATGAAGCCCACTTGATCATGGTGGATAAGCTTTTTGATGTGCTGCTGGATCCAGTTTGCTTACTGCTCAGTGAAATAAAAGAGGACACAAACAAAAGGAAGAACATACCATGCTCATGGATAGGAAGAATCAATATCATGAAAATGGCCATACTGCCCAAGGTAATTTATAGATTCAATGCCATCCCCATCAAGCTACCAATGAGTTTCTTCACAGAATTGGAAAAAACTGCTTTAAAGTTCATATGGAACCAAAAAAGAGCCCGCATTGCCAAGACAATCCTAAGTCAAAAGAACAAAGCTGGAGGCATCACACTACCTGACTTCAAACTATACTACAAGGCTACAGTAATCAAAACAGCATGGTACTGGTACCAAAACAGCATGGTACTGGTATCAAAACAGAGATTTAGACCAATGGAACAGAACAGATTCCTCAGAAATAATACCATACATCTACAGCCAACTGATCTTTGACAAACCTCAGAAAAACAAGAAATGGGGAAAGGATTCCCTATTTAATAAATGGTGCTGGGAAAATTGGCTAGCCATAAGTAGAAAGCTGAAACTGGATCCTTTCCTTACTCCTTATACAAAAATTAATTCGAGATGGATTAGAGACTTAAATGTTAGACCTAATACCATAAAAACCCTAGAAGAAAACCTAGGTAGTACCATTCAGGACATAGGCATGAGCAAGGACTTCATGTCTAAAACACCAAAAGCAATGGCAACAAAAGCCAAAATTGACAAATGGGATCTAATTCAACTAAAGAGCTTCTGCACAGCAAAAGAAACTACCATCAGAATGAACAGGCAACCTACAGAATGGGAGAAAATTTTTGCAATCTACTCATCTGACAAAGGGCTAATATCCAGAACCTACAAAGAACTCAAACAAATTTACAAGAAAAAAACAAACAACCCCTTCAAAAAGTGGGCTAAGCATATGAACAGACAGTTCTCAAAAGAAGACATTCACACAGCCAACAGACACATGAAAAAATGCTCATCATCACTGGCCATCAGAGAAATGCAAATCAAAACCACAATGAGATACCATCTCACACCAGTTAGAATGGCAATCATTAAAAAGTCAGGAAACAACAGGTGCTGGAGAGGATGTGGAGAAATAGGAACACTTTTACACTGTTGGTGGTACTGTAAACTAGTTCAACCATTATGGAAAACAGTATGGTGATTCCTCAAGGATCTAGAACTAGAAGTACCATATGACCCCATATGACCCAGCCATCCCATTATTGGGTATATACCCAAAGGAGTATAAATCATGCTGCTATAAAGACACATGCACACGTATGTTTATTGTGGCACTATTCACAATAGCAAAGACTTGGAATCAACCCAAATGTCCACCAGTGACAGACTGGATGAAGAAAATGTGGCACATATACACCATGGAATACTATGCAGCCATAAAAAAGGATGAGTTTGTGTCCTTTGTAGGGACATGGATGCAGCTGGAAACCATCATTCTCAGCAAACTATCGCAAGAACAGAAAACCAAACACCGCATGTTCTCACTCATAGGTGGGAACTGAACAATGAGATCACCTGGACTCGGGAAGGGGAACATCACACACCGGGGCCTATCATGGGGAAGGGGTGGGGGGAGGGATTGCACTGGGAGTTATACCTGATGTAAATGACTGGTTGATGGGTGCTGACGAGCTGATGGGTGCAGCACACCAACATGGCACAAGTATACATATGTAACAAACCTGCACGTTATGCACATGTACCCTAGAACTTAAAGTATAATAATAATAATAATAAAAATGAAACTAAACTAAAAAAAAAAAGAAAAGAAAAGATTTGAAGGAGGGTGGGAGAACACAAGGATTTGTCTCAGTGAAAAGCGTTCCAAACAGAGGGAACAGGCGCTGCAAAGGTTCATGACTGGGAGGTGTTGACCAGGTGGTCAGTGTGGCTTGAGTGGAGTGAGTGAGAAGAGTGATGGTAGATGAAGTCGGAGAATTCACAGTAGGGTAGGTGTTCAGATCAAGGCTCCATGTAGGGTAAGGACTTTGACTTTGAGTCAAATGTGATGTAATTGGGGATTTTAAGTAGAGAGTGATGATAGACTCTGCCTTACGTTTTAAACACATCACTGTGGCTACGTTATGAGAACATAGACAGCAGTGGGGCAAGTGCTGAAGCAGAAAGACTGGCTAGAAGACTATTTTGGAGTTCCAGAAGAAAGATAGATGGTGGTAGCTTGATGCACTTGCTGACTGCTGTGAGGGAGAGAAGTGATAGAATTCTGCATACATTTTGAAGGTAGAGCTAGGAGGATTTGTTTCTGGATTGGTAGAGTTTAAGAGAAAGAGTCAAGCATGAAACCAAGCTTTTCAGCCTTAGTATTGAGAAGGATGGAGTTAGCTTGTACTGAAATGGAGCAGATTTCTCTTTTTCTTTTTGGTTTCAGTGGAGGTTTGGAGAGCAGTGCAGAGACAGGGAGGTAAGGGTAGCTTCTTTTTGATATGTTAAATTTGCATGTCCAATGCATATTGAAGTGCAAATGTGGTGAAGGTAGTTGGATTGTTTGAGTTTGAATTCAGGGAAGGAGTCTGTTTTCAAGTTACAAATTTGAAAATTATCAGTACATAGATGCTATTTAAAGCCATGAGACTGAATGCGACCCCTTAAGAAGATATTACAGACTGAGAAAAGAAGAGAGCTCAGTCATGTGTCCTGGGGCACTCTAATATTAAGAGATTGAAGAGAGAAGTGCAAAACAGAAGAAGCGATTGAGAAAGTGTGACCAGTGAGGTAGAAAGAAAACCAAGGTAGAAGAAAAAACCCCAAGAAAGTGTGGGTCCTGGAAGCTGAGTGGAGGAAGCAGAAAAAGGATGGGGGATCAGCTAAGTCAAATGCTCCTGATAGTCACTTATACAATAAGGACTAGGCTGGGTGCAGTGGCTCAGGCCTGTAATCCCAGCACTTTGTGAGGCCAAGGCAGGCAGATCATGAGGTCAGGAGATCAAGAACATCTTGGCTAACACGGTGAAACCCTGTCTCTACTAAAAAAGTACAAAAAAATTTAGCCGGGTCTGGTAGAGAGTGCCTGTAGTCCCAGCTACGCAGGAAGCTGAGGCAGGAGAATGGCTTGCACCCGGGAGGCGGAACTTGCAGTGATCAGAGATCGCACCAGGGTGCTCCAGCCTGGGCAACAGAGCAAGAATCCGACTCAAAAGAAAAAAGAAAAAAAAAAAGGACTGAAGCAGAGGATCCCAGCCTTTCTTGGTTTATGGTTTATGTCACCCTGGCTGTTTCAGTAGTTTTTTTATGGGTCTCCTAGGCCAAAAGAAATACATAACAATTTTGTTTATTAAGTGGCCTTACCCCAAACATTTCATAAGTATTTTTGTCCTATCAACTTAGTAGCCATTTGGAAACCTAAAACATACAAATTTAAAGAAAAAAATTAATATTTAATTTTATTCTAAAATAACCATAATTACTTTCTAATGAGATGTGTGTACCTATTGGATATAGTTATGAATAACGCTAAACCTTGGAACCTCTTTGAGAACTGCCAAATTTATTTCCTGTTCCACACTGGTTTTTGTACAGTCCTTAACTTTTTATGACAGACAGCAAACGCCAGAAACTCAGATCTGCAACAATACGATATCATTGAAAGGAATGCAGTGCAATCTAACATTGTAATTGTGAGTTAACTTGAGCTAGTAGCTTGTGCAGAATTTGAGAGATATGTTTTCCTTGACATTTTAAAACATCCCGAGGGGTCCAGTGATTTTGCTGGCTATTTAGGGAGCCTTGGAACCTAGAAGGAGAACTGAGGTGCTGAGAATTGACCACTGGGTTTTGCAGCCGGATTCATAAATAGGTAGACCATATATTTTATCGTTCAAATAGGGATAGCACATGTGAAAATGAAAGAGTGCACTAGCATTATTAAGTGTGACATCTGGAGTAACTCAGATTGTTGGGGAAAACTGGAACTATTGACTACCTAGTAACTTAGGTGGAAAGGTGGGGTGAGAACCTTATTTGAGTGGCTTTAAGAATGAATGAGAAAAGATAAGTTGAAGACAATGAGTACTGAAGAAAACTGAGAGTTGAGAACACAGCCTAATATTTATGGAGCTGATGGAGGAATAAAAAGCAAAATGATAGGAAAGAAGCAAGAGACAAACCAAAAGAGAGGAAAATTGCAAGGCTGTCATATTTGATGGTATCAAATGCTAAAAGCAAACAAGTTAAAATAATTGAAATGTATCCATAGGATTTGCAAGAAAGACAAGAACAGTCTTTGTCGACCTATGGGGATTATTAAGCTACCATTTAGTTAGTTGAGGCATGTAAAGAAGCAATAGAGGCAGCTAGTTCATTGTAAAAGAGATGAGTGGGGCACATGCTAGAAAGCGTTGCATGTAAGCAGGCTGAATTATTTGAAAATGTATCTCACACTTGAGAACCACCTAACATTTTTTTCTTAAGCATTTGCTGTGATGCTATTGCTCATCTTTGTAACTGCTTTGTAACTTTTATAAGCACTTATGATCATTGAATTTATTCCCGTGGGAAGAAAACCTCAAAAACATTTCAAGGCCCATTTAAACTCTCATCTCTTCCTCAGAGGTTTCAGAAATCCTCTGAGATTTACACTTTCATTTATTTCTTTTTGAGAATTTGTAATTTTGTTTTTGCATGTAGTCTTTTACTGATCTCTTATTTTCAAAGTATAAGCCTGCCCTTCCCAGTAGCTGTAAACATTCTGAACTTTGACCCTCCTGGCATCCATCAGGAATGCTCTATCCTCAGATTCTTGCACGGGCTGCTTATAAAGACACCCTTCTTCTTTGCTTCAGATCTGTGTTCAAATGTCCCCTTCATAAAGAGGCCTGTCCTGGGCACACCGATTTAAATTGCAACCTGTCTGATATGCTTTTGATGTCCCCTCCTAATCTCATGTCAAAATGTAATCACCAGTGTTGAAGGCGGGGCCTAGTTGGAGGTGTTTGGATTTTGGGGGCAAAACCCTCAGAAATGGCTTAGTGCCATCCGCTTGGTGATGAGAGAGTTCTCTGGAGATCTGGTAGTTTGAAAGTGAGTGGCATCTCCCCCTTCTCTCTCTCTTGTTCCCACTCTTGTCATGTGATGTGCCTGCTTCCACTTCACCTTCTGCCACTAGTAAAAGCTCCCTGAGGCCTCCCCAGAAGCTGAGCAATGCCAGCGCCATGCTTGCATGGCCTACAGAACCATAAGCCAATCAAACCTCTTTTAAATTACCCAGTCTCAAGTATGCCTTTATAGAAATACAAGAAGATCCTGACACACCTTCCTTCTCTCACCCCAATAACCTGTATCTCAACCACTATTACCCTGCTCCATTTTTTCCTATAATATTTTCAAATTCTGACATATAATTGCTTTTATGTTTAACGTTCATCTTCTGTGTTCCATGAAATAGAACATAATTTCCACCCTGGCAGAGATTTAGGAGGAAGAGGGTGGTCTATTTTGTTCAATGATGATCCTAACAGCCCAGTGTATAAAATATGCTCAATAAGTTACTTCTTGAGTGAATAAATTTTATTTTTATGAATCTCCTTCAGTAAGTCTCCTCTGTGGCCTCAATATCTCCTTTTTTCATTTCAAAGAACTGACTTGAATTGGTTCAAAAATCTTAAAAGTTTCCTAAATTCCCAAAGCCATGACAATTGCTTCCTTTATCTCTCAGTGGGCCGAAGCACACATTTCTGTCTAGATTGGCCAGTCAAGAGCTTTTCTTTCTTTCTTCTTTTTTTTTTCTAAGCTTTGAATGAAATGGTTCTTGAAAATTACATGGACTACTTTCATGTTCCACATTTTTATTCAGAATTTCTTTTTAATTGACTTTTATCATTTTTATTTGTCCCTTTTGTGTCACCTTATACTTTTCATACAGTATGCTGCCTCACAATGCTGTTTGACGACACTGGCTTAGAAAATAGAAAACAGATTTTTCTTTTCTCCAAAGAAATAGAAAACTTTCCTCTATACTCCAAGGGATATACAGGAAGAATAGAAACATGAATTTGAACTATGACTAAGAGTCAGCATGTACTTTCCTTTCTCTGGAAAAAGAAAAGAAAAAAGCTGGAGAAGTAAAGCTCAGAAGCACGGTTGGGTATGGTTGAGTTAAGTAGACTACATGAAAAATAAAGACTGTCAACAGTCTTATAAAGAAAATGAATTTTGCTCTTTCATGTAAGAAAAAATCCACTCACCTTTATTTTTAAAATGTCCTGAGTTGAGGTAAACAATATCTATTTTTGCTATTAAAACATTCTATTTCTGTCTGATATTTTTCCCAATTGATAGAAAATTAGAAGAACACTCCTAGAGAAATTAGCACTAAAATGCAAAAGCACTGTCATGGCTCCTCTTTGATATTATGAATTGACTTTAACCTGATTTGCTCTCTCAATTTCTTAGGTTATTTTTGAATTTTGTTTATAGTTTATTAGCATGTTAAATATTTTTTGTGGTTTTGGTTTTGTGTACATATACAATATTTTGGTCATATTAAAAATGAAATAACTGGTGTGTGTTTACTACCTCCTGATTTGCTTTCTGTCACTGGCATAAGCCTATTTTACATTGCTGTCAGGCCTATTTAGTTAATAGGATGTGTTAGCCAGTGTTTTCTGTACATACTTCAGTGGCTTTAGAGTTTTGCAGTTCAGCCTATTGCCTTTTTAAATTACTAGGTTAGAGTGGTTTTAGGTTTACAGTGAAATTAAGCAAAAAGTACGGAGTTGCCACATACTGCAACCTCTCCCCCTTCCCCTACCCATCCCTATAATACACAGTCTGCCTCACCATCGAGATGCCCTACCATGAACAACTATAAGCCAATAAACTGGAAAACCTAGAAGAAATGGATAAATTCCTAGATACATACAATCTACCAAAACTGAATCACGAAGAAACAGAAAATCTTAACAGATCAATGTCAAGTAACAAAATTGAATCAGTAGTGAAATGTCTCCCATCAAAGAAAACTCCAGGACCTGATGCCATCACTGCTGAATTCTATCAAACATTTAAAGAAGAACAATCTGAACAGATCAATATCCAGTAACAAAACTGAATAAGCAATAAAATACCTCCCATCAAAGAAAAGCCCAGGACCTGATGCCTTCACTGCCACATTGTCTCAAACATTTAACAATCTAATACCAACACTCTGTAAACTATTCCAAAAATTGAAGAGGAGGGAATACTTCCAAACTCAATCTATGAGGACAGTATTACCCTAATACAAAATTAGACAAGGACACAACCAAAGAAGAAACCTACAGGCCAATATCCCTGATGCACATAGATGCAAAAATCTCAACAAAATATTAGCAAGCCAAATTCAACAGCACATTAAAAATGCCATTAACCATGATCAAGTAGGATTCATCCCAGGTATGCAAGAATGATTTGAGAATATGGAAACCTGGCCAGGTGGGGTGGCTCATGCCTGTAATCCCAGCACTCTGGGAGACCAAGGAGGGTAGATCACCTGAGGTGGGGAGTTTGAGACCAGTCTGACCAACATGGAGAAACCCCATCTCTACTAAAAATACAAAATTAGGTGGGTGTGGTGGTGCACTCTAGCCTGGACAACAAGAGTGAAACTCTGTCTCAAAAAAAAAAAAAAAAAGGAAACCAATAAACTTGATATATCACATTAACAAAATCAAACACAAAACCCATGTGGTTATTTCAATACGCATGGAAAAAGCATTTGGGAAAATTCACTCTCCCTTTATGATAAGAACTCTCAAAAAATTAGGTGTAGAAAAAAATGTACCTCAACACAGTACCATAGCTAACATCATACCGTACAGGGAAAAGTTGAAAACTCTACCTCTAAGATCTAGAACAAGACAAAGATACCTACTTTTACCACTTTCATTCAACATGGTACTGGGATCCCTAGCCAAAGCAATTAGACAAGAGAAAGAAACAAAGGGCATCCAAATTGGAAAGGAGGAAGTCAGATTGTCCCTATTTGCAGACAACATAATCTTATAATAAAAAAAAGAAACCCAAAAGACTCTTCCAAAAACTATTAGAACTAACAAATTTGATAAAGGTACAGGATACAAAATCAACATATAGAAATCAGTAGCATTTTATACACCAAAAGTGAACTATATGAAAAAGAAAGCAAGAAGGCAATCCCATTTATAACACCTATAAAAAATACATAGGAGTAAATTCAACCAAGGAGGTGAAAGATCTCTACAATGAAAACTATAAAACATTGATGGAAGAAATTGAATAGGGCACAAATAAATGAAAAGATATTTTATGTACAAGAATTGAAAAAATTAATATTGCTAAAATGTCCATATCACTCAAATAATCTACAGATTTAATGCAATATCTATCAAAATACCAATGACATTCTTCATGGAAATAGAAAAAACAATCCTAAAATTTATATGAAAACACAAAAGACTCCAAATTGCCAAAGTAATGTTGGGCAAAAGGATAAAAAATTGGAGGCATCACACTACCTGATGTCAAAATGCACTACAAAGCTATAGTAACCAAACATCCTGCTATAAACATAAAAATAGACACATGGACAAATGGAATAGGAGAGAAAACTCAGAAATAAACACACTCACTTATAGCCAACTGATTTTTGACAAGGCACCAAGAACACACATTGAGGAAAAGACAGTCTCTTCGATAAGTGTTGCTAAAAAAAACTAAATATCCACCTGTAAAAGAATGAAGCTAGATCCCTATATCTCATAATCTACAAAAATCAACTCAAAATGGATTAAAGATATAAATTTATGATCCAAAAACTATAAAACTACTAGAAGAAAACATAAACATACAGGTAATGCTTCATGATATTGATCTGGGTAAGGATTTTTTGGATAAGAATTCGAAAGCACAGGCAACAAAAGAAAACACAGACAAATGGAATTACATTAAATGAAAAAGTCTCTGTACAACAAAGGAAACAATCAAGAGATTGAAGAGACAACCTAAAAATAGGAGAAAATATTTGCAAACAATGCGTTTGCCTAAGAGAAATTAATATCCAGAATATAAAAGGACTTCAAACAATGCAACAGCAAACAGCAAATAATTTGATTTTAGGCGGGGCACGGTGGCTCACTCCCGTAATCCCAGCACATTGGGAAGCCAAGGCGGGTGGATCACAGGGTGGTGAAACCCCGTCTCTACTAAAAATACAAAAATTAGCCGAGTGCAGTAGCAGGTGCCTGTAATCCCAGCTACTTGGGGAGGCTGTGGCAAGAGAATTGCTTGAGCCCGGGAGGTGGAGGTTGCAGTGAGCCGAGATCGCACCACTGCACTGTAGCCTGGGTGATATAGCAAGACTTGGTCTTTAAAAAAAAAGAAAAAATAATAATTTTAAAAATGAAAGCTTAGCAGCAAGATGGCCGAACAGGAACAGCTCCAGTCTCCAACACCCAGTGCGAGCGACACAGAAGACCGGTGATTTCTGCATTTTCAACCGAGGTACTGGGTTCATCTCACTGGGGAGTGCTGGACTATCGGTGCTGATCAGCTGCTGCAGCCCGACCAGCGAGAGCTGAAGCAGGGCGAGGCATTGCCTCACCTGGGAAGTGCAAGGGGGAAGGGAATCCCTTTTCCTAGCCAGTGGAACTGAGACACACAACACCTGGAAAATAGGGTAACTCCCACCCCAATACTGCGCTTTAAGCAAACGGGCACATCAGGAGATCATATCCCACACCTGGCCGGGAGGGTCCCACACCCACGGAGCCTCCCTCATTGCTAGCACAGCAGTTTGTGATCTACCAGCAAAGCAGCAGCGAGGCTGGGGGAGGGGCGTCCGCCATTGCTGAGGCTTAAGTAGGTAAACAAAGCTGCTGGGAGGCTCGAACTGGGTGGAGCTCACAGCAGCTCAAGGAAACCTGCCTGTCTCTGTAGACTCCACCTCCGGGGACAGGGCACAGTAAACAATAACAAACGCAGCAGAAAGCTCTGCAGATGCAAACGACTCTGTCTGACAGCTTTGAAGAGAGCAGTGGATCTCCCAACACGGAGGTTGAGATCTGAGAAGGGACAGAATGCCTGCTCAAGTGGGTCCCTGACCCCTGAGTAGCCTAACTGGGAGACATCCCCCACTAGGGGCAGTCTGACACCCCACACCTCACAGGGTGGAGTACACCCCTGAGAGGAAGCTTCCAAAGCAAGAATCAGACAGGTACACTCGCTGTTCAGAAATATTCTATCTTCTGCAGCCTCTGCTGCTGATACCCAGGCAAACAGGGTCTGGAGTGGACCTCAAGCAATCTCCAACAGACCTACAGCTGAGAGTCCTGACTGTTAGAAGGAAAACTATCAAACAGGAAGGACACCTACACCAAAACCCCATCAGTACATCACCATCATCAAAGACCAGAGGCAGATAAGACCACAAAAATGGGGAAAAAGCAGGGCAGAAAAGCTGGAAATTCAAAAAATAACAGTGCATCTCCCCCGGCAAAGGAGCGCAGCTCATCGCCAGCAATGGATGAAAGCTGGACGGAGAATGACTTTGACGAGATGAGAGAAGAAGGCTTCAGTCCATCAAATTTCTCAGAGCTAAAGGAGGAATTACGTACCCAGCGCAAAGAAACTAAAAATCTTGAAAAAAAAGTGGAAGAATTGATGGCTAGAGTAATTAATGCAGAGAAGGTCATAAACGAAATGAAAGAGATGAAAACCATGACACGAGAAATACGTGACAAATGCACAAGCTTCAGTAACCAACTCGATCAACTGGAAGAAAGAGTATCAGCGATTGAGGATCAAATGAATGAAATGAAGCGAGAAGAGAAACCAAAAGAAAAAAGAAGAAAAAGAAATGAACAAAGCCTGCAAGAAGTATGGGATTATGTAAAAAGACCAAATCTACGTCTGATTGGGGTGCCTGAAAGTGAGGGGGAAAATGGAACCAAGTTGGAAAACACTCTTCAGGATATCATCCAGGAGAACTTCCCCAACCTAGTATGGCAGGCCAACATTCAAATTCAGGAAATACAGAGAACGCCACAAAGATACTCCTCAAGAAGAGCAACTCTAGACACATAATTGCCAGATTCACCAAAGTTGAAATGAAGGAAAAAATCTTAAGGGCAGCCAGAGAGAACGGTCGGGTTACCGACAAAGGGAAGCCCATCAGACTAACAGCAGATCTCTCAGCAGAAACTCTCCAAGCCAGAAGACAGTGGGGGCCAATATTCAACATTCTTAAAGAAAAGAATTTTCAACCCAGAATTTCATATCCAGCCAAACTAAGTTTCATAAGTGAAGGAGAAATAAAATCCTTTACAGATAAGCAAATGCTTAGAGATTTTGTCACCACTAGGCCTGCCTTACAAGAGACCCTGAAGGAAGCACTCAACATGGAAAGCAACAACCGGTACCAGCCATTGCAAAAACATGCCAAAATGTAAAGACCATCGAGGCTAGGAAGAAACTGCATCAACTAACGAGCAAAATAACCAGTTAATATCATAATGGCAGGATCAAGTTCACACATAACAATCTTAACCTTAAATGTAAATGGACTAAATGTTCCAATTAAAAGACACAGACTGGCAAACTGGATAAAGAGTCAAGACCCATCAGTCTGCTGTATTCAGGAGACCCATCTCACACGCAGAGACATACATTGGCTCAAAATAAAGGGATGGAGGAAGATTTACCAAGCAAATGGAGAACAAAAAAAAGCGGGGGTTGCAATACTAGTCTCTGATAAAACAGACTTTAAACAATCAAAGATCAAAAGAGACAAAGAAGGCCATTACATAATGGTAAAGGGATCAATTCAACAGGAAGAGCTAACTATCCTAAATATATATGCACCCAATACAGGAGCACCCAGATTCATAAAGCAAGTCGTTAGAGACTTACAAAGAGACTTAGACTCCCATACAATAATAATGGGAGACTTCAACACTCCACTGTCAACATTAGACAGATCAACGAGGCAGAAAGTTAACAAGGATATGCAGGAATTGAACTCATCTCTGCAGCAAGCAGACCTAATAGACATCTATAGAACTCTCCACCCCAAATCAACAGAATATACATTCTTCTCAGCACCACATCGTACTTACTCCAAAATTGACCACGTAATTGGAAGTAAGGCACTCCTCAGCAAATGTACAAGAACAGAAATTATAACAAACTGTCTCTCAGACCACAGTGCAATCAAACTAGAACTCAGGACTAAGAAACTCAATCAAAACCGCTCAACTACATGGAAACTGAACAACCTGCACCTGATTGACTACTGGGTACATAACGAAATGAAGGCAGAAATAAAGATGTTCTTTGAAACCAATGAGAACAGAACAAAGATACAACATACCAGAATCTCTGGGACACATTTAAAGCAGTGTGTAGAGGGAAATATATAGCACTAAATGCCCACAAGAGAAAGCAGGAAAGATCTAAAATTGACACTCTAACATCGCAATTAAAAGAAATAGAGAAGCAAGAGCAAACACATTCAAAAGCTAGCAGAAGGCAAGAAATAACTAAGATCAGAGCAGAACTGAAGGAGATAGAGACACAAAAAACCCTCCAAAAAATCAATAAATCCAGGAGTTGGTTTTTTGAAAAGATCAACAAAATCGACAGACCACTAGCAAGACTAATAAAGAAGAAACGAGAGAAGAATCAAACCGACGCAATTAAAAATGATAAAGGGGATATCACCACCGACCCCACAGAAAAACAAACTACCATCAGAGAATACTATAAACACCTCTACGCAAATAAACTGGAAAATCTAGAAGAAATGGATAATTTCCTGGACACTTACACTCTTCCAAGACTAAACCAGGAAGAAGTTGAATCCCTGAATAGACCAATAGTAGGCTCTGAAATTGAGGCAATAATTAATAGCCTACCAACCAAAAAAAGTCCAGGACCAGATGGATTCACAGCTGAATTCCACCAGAGGTACAAGGAGGAGTTGGTACCATTCCTTCTGAAACTATTCCAATCAATAGAAAAAGAGGGAATCCTCCCTAACTCATTTTATGAGGCCAACATCATCCTGATACCAAAGCCTGGCAGAGACACAACAAAAAAAGAGAATTTTAGACCAATATCCCTGATGAACATCGATGCAAAAATCGTCAATAAAATACTGGCAAACCGGATTCAGCAACACATCAAAAAGCTTATCCACCATGATCAAGTGGGCTTCATCCCTGGGATGCAAGGTTGGTTCAACATTCGCAAATCAATAAACATAATCCAGCATATAAACAGAACCAAAGACAAGAACCCATGATTATCTCAATAGATGCAGAAAAGTCTTTTGACAAAATTCAACAGCCCTTCATGCTAAAAACGCTCGATAAATTCGGTATTGATGGAACGTACCTGAAAATAATAAGAACTATTTATGACAAACCCACAGCCAATATCATACTGAATGGGCAAAAACTGGAAAAATTCCCTTTGAAAACTGGCACAAGACAGGGATGCCCTCTCTCACCACTCCTATTCAACATAGTGTTGGAAGATCTGGCTAGGGCAATCAGGCAAGAGAAAGAAATCAAGGGTATTCAGTTAGGAAAAGAAGAAATCAAATTGTCCCTCTTTGCGGTTGACATGATTGTATATTTAGAAAACCCCATTGTCTCAGCCCAAAATCTCCTTAAGCTGATAAGCAACTTCAGCAAAGTCTCAGGATACAAAATTAATGTGCAAAAATCACAAGCATTCTTATACACCAGTAACAGACAAACAGAGAGCCAAATCAGGAATGAACTTCCATTCACAATTGCTTCAAAGAGAATAAAATACCTAGGAATCCAACTTACAAGCGATGTAAAGGACCTCTTCAAGGAGAACTACAAACCACTGCTCAGTGAAATCAAAGAGGACACAAACAAATGGAAGAACATACCATGCTCATGGATAGGAAGAATTAATATTGTGAAAATGGCCATACTGCCCAAGGTAATTTATAGATTCAATGCCATCCCCATCAAGCTACCAATTACTTTCTTCACAGAATTGGAAAAAAACTGCTTTAAAGTTCATATGGAACCAAAAAAGAGCCCGCATCTCCAAGACAATCTTAAGTCAAAAGAACAAAGCTGGAGGCATCACGCTACCTGACTTCAAACTATACTACAAGACTACAGTAACCAAAACAGCATGGTACTGGTACCAAAACAGAGATATAGACCAATGGAACAGAACAGAGTCCTCAGAAATAATACCATACATCTACAGCCATCTGATCTTTGACAAACCTAAGAGAAACAAGAAATGGGGAAAGGATTCCCTATTTAATAAATGGTGCTGGGAAAATTGGCTAGCCATAAGTAGAAAGCTGAAACTGGATCCTTTCCTTACTCCTTATACAAAAATTAATTCAAGATGGATTAGAGACTTACATGTTAGACCTAATACCATAAAAATCCTAGAGGAAAACCTAAGTAGTACCATTCAGGACATAGGCATGGGCAAAGACTTCATGTCTAAAACACCAAAAGCAACAGCAGCAAAAACCAAAATTGACAAATGGGATCTAATTAAACTAAAGAGCTTCTGCACAGCAAAAGAAACTACCACCAGAGTGAACAGGCAACCTACAGAATGGGAGAAAATTTTTGCAATCTACTCATCTGACAAAGGGCTAATATCCAGAACCTACAAAGAACTCAAACAAATTTACAAGAAAAAAACAAACAACCCCATGAAAAAGTGGGCAAAGGATATGAACAGACATTTCTCAAAAGAAGACATTCATACAGCCAACAGACACATGAAAAAATGCTCATCATCACTGGCCATCAGAGAAATGCAAATCAAAACCACAATGAGATACCATCTCACACCAGTTAGAATGGCGATCATTCAAAAATCAGGAAACAACAGGTGCTGGAGAGGATGTGGAGAAATAGGAACACTTTTACACTGTTGGTGGGATTGTAAACTAGTTCAACCATTATGGAAAACAGTAGGGCTATTCCTCAAGGATCTAGAACTAGATGTACCATATGACCCAGCCATCCCATTACTGGGTATATACTCAAAGGATTATAAATTATGCTGCTATAAAGACACATGCACACGTATGTTTATTGCGACACTATTCACAATAGCAAAGACTTGGAATCAACCCAAATGTCCATCAGTGACAGACTGGATGAAGAAAATGTGGCACATATACACCATGGAATACTATGCAGCCATAAAAAAGGATAAGTTTGTGTCCTTTGTAGGGACATGGATGCAGCTGGAAACCATCATTCTCAGCAAACTATCGCAAGAACAGAAAACCAAACACCGCATGTTCTCACTCATAGGTGGGAACTGAACAATGAGATCACTTGGACTCGGGAAGGGGAACATCACACACCGGGGCCTATCATGGGGAGGGGGGAGGGGGGAGGGATTGCATTGGGATTTATACCTGATGTAAATGACGAGGTGATGGGTGCAGCACACCAACATGGCACAAGTATACATATGTAACAAACCTGCACGTTATGCACATGTATCCTACAACTTAAAGTATAATAATAATAAATAAATTAAAAAATAATAATAAAAAAATAATCAAAAAATAAAAATAAAAATGAGAAAAAGGCCTGAATAGGTATATCTTATAAAAAGACATGCAAATTGCTAAGAGGTATAGAAAAAAATTCTTAATATCAATAACATGTTGTTGTTGCTAAACATCCTCGTCATTTTGTGGTATTAGAGCCCATCACTTAAACATTTTTTTTTTAGTTTATTATGTTAGGATTTTCAGAAAATAATGAAGCCTCAAAAGCTAGACATTAATTAGTTATTTTTTTTTTTCTTTTTAGGGGTGACAGAGAGACAGGAAGGGAGAGATGAGAAGGGAGAGGGTGGGATGGGATAAGGAAAGAGTGGAGAGAAATGGGAAAGAAGGAGAGGAGAGGAGACAGATGAGAGAGTTCTTTTCTTTATAGAATTTCTTAGTTCTGAAGTTTCCTTGGTATCTTGTTGATATGATTTAGCTCTGGGTTCCCACCCAAATCTCACCTTGAATTGTAATTCCCTTGCATTGAGGGAGGGACCTGGTGGGAGGTGATTGAATTATGAGGGTGCTCTCCCCCATGCTGTTCTCATAATAGTGAGTGAGCCTCATGGAATCTGATGACTCTATAAGTGTTCGGTAGTTTCTCCTTAACTCATGCTTCTCTCTCCTGCCACCTTGTGAAGAAGGTGCCTGCTTCCCCTTCATCTTCCATTTTATGTAAGTTTCCTGAGGCCTCCCCAGCTATGTAGAACTCTGAGTCCATTAAACCTCTTTCCTTTGTAAATTACTCAGTCTCCGGTATTGCTTTATAGCAGTGTGAAAACGTACTAATACACTTGCAGGCCATTCCTGGAAGAGAAAATGTACTCACAAGATTAATAACCATGAAGAATAGTTTGAAAAGGATGGACAATAAACAAATGCCTAGATTTTTAGCTCTATGTAAGCAAGGTTTAATAGTACTTATTTAGCAATATTCAATTAGAACTATATACTTCAAGGTACATTTACTTCTTCTACTGTCTATTTTTTACCTTCTACTTTTGTAGCACTCAAATTAGATAAGAGCCTTTTGCCATATCTAGTACCACCAATATTCAAGATTGATCTAGATATTCAATATATATATATGGAACCCATTACCTCCCTGTGCATTCTTGACTTCTTGAAAAGTTGCTATTGTTAACATAATTAATAATAATAAACACGTCATTTATCTCACAAACCAAATAATATAAAGCTTTCATTTTGCAATCTCCTTGCAATGTGAATGTATCACTTTTATAGTGCCCAAATTCTAAATTGTACTAATTGGAGGGATTTTGCTAATTGAATTACAAATACTGAGTTGGAAAATTCACGATAGTCAAGGCACCTGTTTCCCACCCGAGGCCCAAACCTAAGCACTGTCTTTAGCAGACTCAAGGGCCCTAACATGCAGAGTCATGCCTATGAACATCCGGAAGCCTTAGAGTTTTCACTTGGTGATTCATAAATCCACAAGGGTGTAAAAAGGGGTTCCCATTGGTTCATGAATTAAAGGTGACAATAGCATCTACTTAATTTCTGGTAATAAAAATGAACAAATAAACAAGTTGCTAATAAGTTTGTACCATTTTAAATTGGAACAATGCAGAAGTCTCTGTATTGACTGAATGTACACCATGAGTTGGAAGGAAGTCAAGATCAGAGGAGAGGAGGTGGCATGCTGAAGACTTGGATGTTCCAAGTTACCACTCAGCTAAAGAGTAGCATTAGTATTTTAAAGTTTTTAATATTTAAATTCTCATATATTGTTTATAGTCACTAATGGTTACTAGTTCAAGTCAGAAGCAAAAGGAATACAGATGCTAGAATGGAAAACAAAATCGGTGAAGACTGAAAAGTTGATAATTCTTTAAATTCACCTAAAGAGGATATTTCCCAGATCTGTGTCTTGCATGCATCAGATCAAATTATTCAAACTTCAATAAATCTCTTATACTTCAGAAAACAATGCTAAAAAGAGAAAATGTATTGTTAATAGATGATTTGGGTTTTTTTGGGTTATATGGGAATAAATATTTTCTGTAACTGCAATGCATTACTTGAACATAAATGTTATTTTTAAAAAGCCTACAATCCTCTCTTCAGAAATATTTTTCAAAATATGTTTTAAAAATAAGTCATAAAATTTAATTTTATGTAAGTATAATCTTAATAAGACCATAATGTATACAGGCACTAAGTTAACTAAAAATACACGAATACTTTAGGCATGGAAATTTGAAGCTCTAATCAAGGACATGGAAAACAATCTGGAAAAATGGAGTGACATCCCATGCACTTAGATGGAATGACAATATTATAAAAATGTCACTTCTCCCCAAATTAATCTATAAGTTAAGTGCAATTATAAACTTTTCTGTTGGATTTTTGAAGAACTTAATGAAGACCCTCTCAAGTTTATTTGGAAGGATACATATCCATGAACTAAATCGTCTTTAAGAAGGAATGTACAAGCTTGCCCTCCCAAGTTGCCCTTTCTTTTTTTCTCCACTATATATATGCATATCATATATATATATATATATATATATAGTAAAATATAATAATATGGTTTTGTCTGAAAGAAGCACCTAAAGGTTTTAAGAATATTTTAAGAAAACCAATTCACTAGAAGCTTTTAGACGTGATATGTTAAACATAATGGAAAAGAGATAACTTTACATGCACCTCAACTTAGAGTCATAGCATGAGCTCTGAAGAACTTTCAGCTGTTCTAATTAGGCAAATACTATTTTGGTCACAAGATCAGCTTGTATGGTGCCTGTATTTCCTTAGCTAAACTAATAAAGTATTTTTGGTTTGGACTGAGGTCTACTTAGCTTACTGTAGCTCTGTTTTCACCTCATTAAACAGTGACAAGCTTGACTTTCACATTTAGGTGGGAATTGCCACAGTTTTGATTTGCTAACTAGGACCTACTCTAAGTGAGAAATTTCACTGAGTGATGTTCCCTGAAGTATCAAGTTCTCACTTAAACTAATGAAGTGCTTAATTAATGAAGCTGCCAATGGCAATTTCTTTTTTCTTTTTTTAACTTCCAAATGTATTTATTTTCTTGTTTCACAATACACAGTTCATTTCTCACATAGCTTCTATTATTGCATTACTCTCAATTACATTTTTGGATATGGTCTTAACTACTGATTTGTTGGGTTAGAGTCAAGTGTAGTCCTTAGTACCTCCGATATAGGCTCAGTTCTTACCTCTTTAGTCTTCTTATACATTTCCTATGTCTGATATGTCTTTATTTTGTTTTCTGTTCTTGCGATAGTTTGCTGAGAATGATGGTTTCCAGCTGCATCCATGTCCCTACAAAGGACACAAACTCATCCTTTTTTATGGCTGCATAGTATTCCATGGTGTATATGTACCACATTTTCTTCATCCAGTCTGTCACTGATGGACATTTGGGTTGATTCCAAGTCTTTGCTATTGTGAATAGTGCCACAATAAACATACGTGTGCATGTTTCTTTATAGCAGCATGATTTATAATCCTTTGGGTATATCCCCAGTAATGGGATGGCTGGGTCAAATGGTACTTCTAGTTCTAGATCCTTGAGGAATTGCCATACTGTTTTCCATAATGGTTGAACTAGTTTACAGTACCACCAACAGTGTAAAAGTGTTCCTATTTCTCCACATCCTCTCCAGCACCTGTTGTTTCCTGACTTTTTAATGATTGCCATTCTAACTGGTGTGAGATGGTATCTCATTGTGGTTTTGATTTGCATTTCTCTGATGGCCAGTGATGATGAGCATTTTTTCATGTGTCTGTTGGCTGTATGAATGTCTTCTTTTGAGAACTGTCTGTTCACATGCTTAGCCCACTTTTTGAAGGGGTTGTTTGTTTTTTTCTTGTAAATTTGTTTGAGTTCTTTGTAGGTTCTGGATATTAGCCCTTTGTCAGATGAGTAGATTGCAAAAATTTTCTCCCATTCTGTAGGTTGCCTGTTCATTCTGATGGTAGTTTCTTTTGCTGTGCAGAAGCTCTTTAGTTTAATTAGATCCCATTTGTCAATTTTGGCTTTTGTTGCCATTGCTTCTGGTGTTTTAGACAAGAAGTCCTTGCTCATGCCTATGTCCTGAATGGTATTACCTAGGTTTTCTTCTAGGGTTTTTATGGTATTAGGTCTAACGTTTAAGTCTCTAATCCATCTTGAATTAATTTTCGTATAAGGAGTAAGGAAAGGATCCAGTTTCAGCTTTCTACTTATGGCTAGCCAATTTTCCCAGCACCATTTATTAAATAGGGAATCCTTTCCCCATTTCTTGTTTTTCTGAGGTTTGTCAAAGATCAGATGGCTGTAGATGTATGGTATTATTTCTGAGGAATCTGTTCTGTTCCATTGGTCTATATCTCTGTTTTGGTACCAGTACCATGCGGTGTTGGTTACTGTAGCCTTGTAGTATAGTTTGAAGTCAGGTAGCGTGATGCCTCCAGCTTTGTTCTTTTGACTTGGGATTGTGTTGGCAATGCGGGCTCTTTTTTGGTTCCATATGAACTTTAAAGCAGTTTTTTCCAATTCTGTGAAGAAACTCATTGGTAGCTTGATGGGGATGGCATTGAATCTATAAGTTACCTTGGGCAGTATGGTCATTTTCACGATATTGATTCTTCCTTCCATTTGTTTGTGTCCTCTTTGATTTCACTGAGCAGTGGTTTGTAGTTCTCCTTGAAGAGGTCCTTTACATCTCTAGTAAGTTGGATTCCTAGGTATTTCATTCTCTTTGAAGCAATTGTGAATGGAAGTTCATTCCTGATTTGGCTCTCTGTTTGTCTGTTACTGGCGTATAAGAATGCTTGTGATTTTTGCACATTAATTTTGTATCCTGAGACTTTGCTGAAATTTCTTATCAGCTTAAAGAGATTTTGGGCTGAGACAATGGGGTTTTCTAAATATATAATCATGTCATCTGCAAACAGGGACAATTTGACTTCTTCTTTTCCTAACTGAATACCCTGGATTTCTTTCTCTTGCCTGATTGCCCTAGCCAGATCTTCCAACACTATGTTGAATAGGAGTGGTGAGAGAGGGCATCCCTGTCTTGTGCCAGTTTTCAAAGGGAATTTTTCCAGTTTTTGCCCATTCAGTATGATATTGGCTGTGGGTTTGTCATAAATAGCTCTTATTATTTTGAGATACGTTCCATCAATACCGAATTTATTGAGCGTTTTTAGCATGAAGGGCTGTTGAATTTTGTCAAAAGACTTTTCTGCATCTATTGAGATAATCATGTGGTTATTGTCTTTGGTTCTGTTTATATGCTGGAGTACATTTATTGGTTTGCATATGTTGAACAAGCCTTGCATCCCAGGGATGAAGCCCACTTGATCACGGTGGATAAGCTTTTTGATGTGCTGCTGGATCTGGTTTGCCAGTATTTTATTGAGGATTTTTGCATCGATGTTCATCAGGGATATTGGTCTAAAATTCTCTTTTTTTGTTGTGTCTCTGCCAGGCTTTGGTATCAGGATGATGTTGGCCTCATAAAATGAGTTAGGGAGGATTCCCTCTTTTTCTATTGATTGGAATAGTTTCAGAAGGAATGGTACCAACTCCTCCTTGTACCTCTGGTGGAATTCAGCTGTGAATCCATCTGGTCCTGGACTTTTTTTGGTTGGTAGGCTATTAATTATTGCCTCAATTTCAGAGCCTGCTATTGGTCTATTCAGGAATTCAGCTTCTTCCTGGTTTAGTCTTGGGAGAGTGTAAGTGTCCAGGAAATTATCCATTTCTTCTAGATTTTCTAGTTTATTTGCGTAGAGGTGTTTATAGTATTCTCTGAGGGTAGTTTGTATTTCTATGGGGTCAGTGGTGATATCCCCTTTATCATTTTTTATTGCGTCTATTTGATTCTTCTCTCTTTTGTTCTTTATTAATCTTGCTAGCAGTCTATCAATTTTGTTGATCTTTTCAAAAAACCAACTCCTGGATTCATTGATTTTTTGGAGGGTTTTTTGTGTCTCTATCTCCTTCAGTTCTGCTCTGATCTTAGTTATTTCTTGCCTTCTGCTAGCTTTTGAATGTGTTTGCTCTAGCTTCTCTAGTTCCTTTAATGGTGATGTTAAGAGTGTCAATTTTAGATCTTTCCTGCTTTCTCTTGTTGGCATTTAGTGCTATAAATTTCCCTCTACACACTGCTTTAAATGTGTCCCAGAGATTCTGGTATGTTGTATCTTTGTTCTCATTGGTTTCAAAGAACATCTTTATTTCTGCCTTCATTTCATTATGTACCCAGTAGTCATTCAGGAGCAGGTTGTTCAGTTTCCATGTAGCTGAGTGGTTTTGATTGAGTTTCTTAGTCCTGAGTTCTAGTTTGATTGCACTGTGGTCTGAGAGACTGTTTGTTATAATTTCTGTTCTTGTACATTTGCTGAAGAGTGCTTTACTTCCAATTATGTGGTCAATTTTGGAGTAAGTGTGATGTGGTGCTGAGAAGAATGTATATTCTATTGATTTGGGGTGGAGAGTTCTGTAGATGTCTATTAGGTCTGCTTGCTGCAGAGATGAGTTCAATTCCTGGACATCCTTGTTAACTTTCTGTCTCGTTGATCTGTCTAATGTTGACAGTGCGGTGTTGAAGTCTCCCATTATTATTGTATGGGAGTCTAAGTCTCTTTGTAAGTCTCTAAGGACTTGCTTGATGAATCTGGGTGCTCCTCTATTGGGTGCATATATATTTAGGATAGTTAGCTCTTCCTGTTGAATTGATCCCTTTACCATTATGTACCATCTTTGTCTCTTTTGGTCTTTGTTGGTTTAAAATATGTTTTATCAGAGACTAGTATTGCAACCCTGCTTTTTTTTGTTCTCCATTTGCTTAGTAAATCTTCCTCCATCCCTTTATTTTGAGCCTATGTATGTCTCTGCATGAGAAGGGTCTCCTGAATACAGCAGACTGATGTGTCTTGACTCTTTATCCAGTTTGCCAGTCTGTGTCTTTTAATTGGAGCATTTAGTCCATTTACATTTAAGGTTAATACTGTTATGTGTGAACTTGATCCTGCCATTATGATATTAACTGGTTATTTTGCTCGTTAGTTGATGCAGTTTCTTCCTAGCCTCGATGGTCTTTACATTTTGGCATGTTTTTGCAATGGCTGGTACCGGTTGTTCCTTTCCATGTTGAGTGCTTCCTTCAGTGTCTCTTGTAAGCCAGGCCTGGTGGTGACAAAATCTCTAAGCATTTGCTTATCTGTAAAGGATTTTATTTCTCCTTCACTTATGAAACTTAGTTAGTTTGGCTGGATATGAAATTCTGGGTTTAAAATTCTTTTCTTTAAGAATGTTGAACATTGGCCCCCACTCTTTTCTGGCTGGTAGAGTTTCTGCTGAGTGATCTGCTGTTAGTCTGATGGGCTTCCCTTTGTGGGTAACCCGACCTTTCTCTCTGGCTGCCCTTAAGATTTTTTCCTTCATTTCAACTTTGGTGAATCTGGCAATTATGTGTCTTGGAGTTCTTGGAGTTGCTCTTCTTGAGGATTATCTTTGTGGTGTTCTCTGTATTTCCTGAATTTGAATGTTGGCCTGCCCTACTAGGTTGAGGATGTTCTCCTGGATGATATCCTGAAGAGTGTTTTCCAACTTGGTTCCATTTTCCCCCTCACTTTCAGGCACCCCAATCAGATGTAGATTTGGTCTTTTTACATAATCCCATACTTTTTGCAGGCTTTGTTCATTTCTTTTTCTTCTTTTTTCTTTTGGTTTCTCTTCTTGCTTCATTTCATTCATTTGATCCTCAATCGCTGATACTCTTTCTTCCAGTTGATCGAGTTGGTTACTGAAGCTTGTGCATTTGTCACGTATTTCTCATGTCATGGTTTTCATCTCTGTCCATTCGTTTATGGCCTTCTCTGCATTAATTATTCTAGTTATCAATTCTTCCACTCTTTTTTCAAGATTTTTAGTTTCTTTGCACTGGGTACATAATTCCTTCTTTAGCTCTGAGAAGTTTTTTGGACTGAAGCCTTCTTCTCTCATCTCGTCAAAGTCATTCTCCGTCCAGCTTTGATCTGTTGCTGGCGATGAGCTGCGTTCCTTTGCAGGGGGCGATGCGCTCTTATTTTTTGAATTTCCAGCTTTTCTGCTCTGCTTTCTCCCCATCTTTGTGGTTTTATCTGCCTCTGGTCTTTGATGATGGTGACGTACTGATGGGGTTTTGGTGTGGGTGTCCTTCCTGTTTGATAGTTTTCCTTCTAACAGTCAGGACCCTCAGCTGTAGGTCTGTTGGAGATTGCTTGAGGTCCACTCCAGACCCTCTTTGCCTGGGTATCAGCAGCAGAGGCTGCAGAAGATAGACTATTGCTGAACAGCGAGTGTACCTCTCTGATTCTTGCTTTGGAAGCTTCCTCTCAGTGGTGTACTCCACCGTGTGAGGTGTGTGGTGTTGGTCTGCCCCTAGTGGGGGATGTCTCCCAGTTAGGCTACTCAGGGGTCAGGGACCCACTTGAGCAGGCAGTCTGTCCCTTCTCAGATCTCAAACTCCGTGTTGGGAGATCCACTGCTCTCTTCAAAGCTGTCAGACAGAGTCGTTTGCGTCTGCAGAGGTTTCAGCTGCTTTTTTGTTGTTGTTGTTGTTGTTGTTTAGCTGTGCCCTGTCCTCAGAGGTGGAGTCTACAGAGATAGGCAGGACTCCTTGAGCTGCTGTGAGCTCCACCCAGTTCGAGTTTCCCAGCCGCTTTGTTTATCTACTTAAGCCTCAGCAATGGCGGGCGCCCCTCCCCCAGCCTCGCTGCTGCCTTGCCGGTAGATGGCAGACTGCTGTGCTAGCAATGAGGGAGGCTCCATGGGCGTGGGACCCTCCCGGCCAGGTGTGGGATATAGTCTCCTGGTGTGCCCGTTTGCTAAGATCCTTGATAGAGCGCAGTATTGGGGTGGGAGTTACCCGATTTTCCAGGTGTTGTGTGTCTCAGTTCCCCTGGCTAGGAAAAGGGATTCTCTTCCCCCTTGAGCTTCCCGGGTGATGGGATGCCTTGCCCTGCTTCAGCTGTCGCTGGTCGGGCTGCAGCAGCTGACCAGCACTGATTGTCAGGCATTCCCTAGTGAGATAAACCCAGTACCTCAGTTGAAAATGCAGAAATCACCTGTCTTCTGTGTGGCTCGCGCTGGGAGTTGGAGACTGGAGCTGTTCCTATTCGGCCATCTTGCTCCGCCCCTCCGGCAATTTCTTTTTGTAAAGCATTGTATGCTGTTAGACCGTTAACCATGCCAGAAAATAACTTTGCTTTTTTTTGCACTGGAACCCATTCTCCTTAACAAATAAGTCCACCATTTAAAATTCTTTGCCTTCATAGTTCCTGGCTGAAGGTCATTGAAATAATAGCCTTTGTGGTGTCCTTTTTCTTTTAACCAGGGATTATTTTGTGATTCAAATTGTACTTTATATACAGTGACAGTACTGCTTCTAGGATTTCTAACTAAAGATCGTGGAAGAAATATAAAACAAAGTAACTTTCTTAATAGAAAGTCTTCCTTTGTATTTTTCTGATTAGATATCAGAAATATATACTATTATGTTTTTAGAATGGGCATTCGGGTTGGGCACAGTGACTCACACCTATAATCCTAATACTTTGGGAGGTCGAGGCAGGAGGATTGCTTGAGGCCAGAAGTTTGAGAAGCTGGGGCAGCACAATGAGACAACATCCCTAAAAAATAAAAATAAAAATAAAAGAAAGTGAGCATGGCAGTGTGCAACTGTAGTCCTAGCTGCTAGGGAGGCTAAGGTGGGAAAATCACCTGAGCTCAGGAGTTGGGGTATAATGAGCTATACTTATGCCACTGCAATCCAGCCTGGGTGACAAAGTGGGAAAAAAGAGAGAAAAAAAAGTGCATTCAGTGAAAATCACACACAAATTTATGAATTTGAGATGTTGTAAAGTATTTCACAATGTATTATAAATATTTTTCCATGTTATTAAAAGTGTTCAGGCCAGGTGCCATGGTTCACACCTGTAATCCCAGTGCTTTGGGAGGCCAAGGCAGAAGGATCACATGAGCTCAGGAGTTCCAGGCCAGCCTAGGCAACATAGTGAGACCTAGTTGCTACTAAAAATTTAAACAAACAAACAAACAAAATCTAGTTTTGGTGTTATTTGGAGGTGGGAGCTACTTGGAGGTGGGAGCTACTCAGGAGACTGAGATAGGAGGATCACCTGAGACTGGAAACTATTTAGCTATTTTTTTACTCTTGTAATTAATGTTGTAACAAACAATGAAAACGTTTCTTTATGGCCTCTTTACTGAGGTGAACAAAAGAACAACCTGCAGGCTGGGTGTGGTGGCTTACACCTGTAATCCCAGAACTTTGGATGGCTGAGGCTGGTGGATCATAAAGTCAGGAGTTCGAGGCCAGCCTGGCCCATATGGTGAAACCCCATCTCTACTAAAATTTCAAAAATTAGCCAGGCGTGGTGGTGGGAGCCTGTAGTCCCAGCTACTCAGGAGGCTGAGGCAGGAGAATCACTTGAACCTGGGAGGCAGAGATTGTTGTGAGCTGAGATCGCGCCACTGCACTCCAGCCTGGGCAACAGAGTGAGACTCTGTCTCAAAAACAAAACAAAACAAAACAGACAAACACAAAAAACAAAGAACAACCTGAAATGTGCACTATTTGTGGAAATGGGAGACAGTGTTTTTAATTGTAATTGTAGCTACAGTATGTAACTACAATATTTAATAGTTACAAGGAAGCTAGTACTTCATTGGTTTAAGGTCAAACATTATTGACAGAGATAATACATATACCCATTCAGACTCATTTGTGATTTTGCAAGAAATCATTAATCAATCTATCTCTTATTACTTCCTAGCAAGAATGAGGCAGCAGGACATGGAACTGGTAATTATGACTGGAAGAAAGTTCTGGAACATTGGTTGCCCCAAGGTAGATAGGTCAATTAAGTCCTCAAGTTGGGACTTTAGGTAGACACAGGAGAAGTAAATGACTGAAATGGAGGATTAGAGGAGCACTTTTGGAAGATAAATGTACATCATAAACCACATGTACGAATAAATCACATCATAATAAAAACTACTTTGTGAATGATTGGAAAATTAAGGAGGCTTTTAACTTAAACATTAGTAACTTTCAATATTGTAAGTTGGTAAAATTATGGCCCTAATTAATTTTTAGGATTAAGTCACCTTGCCAGTGTAGTAAATATTTGTTCGGTTTGTCAGATGTTAGCTATGGTCTGAACGTTGTTGTCTTCTTAAAATTCATACTTTGGAGCCTAAACCCAGTGTGATAGTGGGGCTTTGTTCCCCCAAATTCATTAAGTCATAAGGACTCTACGCTCTAGTCAAGAGAGTGGGATTGTGCCCTTATAAAAGAGCCCCCACAGAGCTCCCCAGATCCCTCCCCCATGTGAGGATATGCACCAGGGCACCATCTATGAAGTCCTTACCAGACATCAAATCTGCGGGAACCTTGATCTTGGTTTTCTAACCTCCAGAACTGAGCAGTAAATCTGTTTTTTAATAAATTACCTAGTCTAACCTAGTCTAAGTTATTTTGTTATAACAGCCTAAATGGACCAAGACCCCTTCCCACTCAAATAAATAAACATATATTTAAATATAATATGGATAAAATATGTCATATATATTATTTTGCATGTATATAATTTACAAATATATAAATTATACATAAATATATATAATTACATATATATTTAAGAAATTTCATATATACTCAGTTTGCAACCATATATGAGTAAGGTGCAAGGTGGCTTTGATAGGAGGAACGCTGTCAAATAGGTGTTCTTAGCTTGTTGGTCCTGGCATCATTGAATATATTTTGACTCAAAAAGAGATTTGACTTCTCGTTATGTAGAGTATTATTTGGGGAATGACTCTCAATGAGTTCTGTGAATAATTTGACTTGGAAAAGGGCAATACTAGAGTTGTTGGTTAAAGTTTGACTTGAAGTTTAGTAAAGTTTATTATTTATATCTGTGACTGGGGAGTAGAATAAAAGATCCACTGTGAAAAATTTGACTTTCTGGGTCAGCCTGGCTTATTTCACTTAGTAAAATGTCCCCCAGGTTCAACTATGATGTCACAAATGACAAGATTTCCCCTGTTTTTAAGGCTGAACAGTATTCCATTGTGGTTATATCCCTGAATTTATTTATTCATCCAATGACAGACACGTAGGTTGCTTTCCTATCTTAGCTGTTCTGAATAATGCTGCAGTGAACATAGGAGTGCAGATATCTCTTTGGTATTCTGATTTCAATGCATTTGAATATATACCCAGAGGGGGAATTAATGGATCACATAGTAATTCTATTTTTAGTTTTCTGAGGAACCTCTATATTGTTTTCTATGAACGCTGTATTAATTTGTTTCACACTTTCCCAGGGGAAATGCACCAGCAGTGCATAAGGGTTCCTTTTTCTCCACATTCTCACCAACATTTGTTACCTTTTATCTTTTTGATAATGGCCATTCAAATAGGTGTGAGGTAATATCTCATTGTTGATCACATTATAACCCGTAAAGATATACAGTTATTTGTCAGTTAAAAATCAATTAAAACAAATTTAGTGGCCAGAGAGGAGTAGACAGTATATTGAAAGATAAGGCTGGAAAGAACATTGCTAAATTTGGAGAAGTGAAGTAAAACATGTTTACTGAGATCCTGCAGGACAATTTTCAAAAGAGGCCTTAAGCCATGGTAGTGATTGAAGCAGTTTGAGGTCCCTCCCTTTCTCCCTTCCTCCCTTTGTCAATATTCCCATATATTGAGGTGTGGGTATAGATCAGTTGATAGTTAAGTCATTTTTCCAGTTTGATTATTTCTCTAGGTAAAATATTTAAGTTCAATAAAGTGTTGACACCTTTATCTTTCTGCTGCCCTCAGAGGGTGGAATTTATGAGAGACACAGGCTTTCTCAATCTCAGCATAAAGAGCTGCTCATCAATCATCACTAAGTAGCAATAGGGATTGTGGGGTGGGGGTGGGAGGACGTAAGTACTGAGGCTAGGCTGCTGTTGAATTTGCTATACTTACTGAAGACTCTCGGATCTATGGACTTATGTTTATGCTCCCCTCTGGGAAAGTGTGAGAGTGACTGACTTAGATTACGTTTCAGAAAAAGTATTAAAAGAAAAAAACAGCAAATATTGTAGTGGATTCTTCGTTGGAAGTTAGATTTTGTGGATTGTCCCTTCTGTTCAGTAGGATATGCATTTACACATGCTTCTAAGCATGTTCCGCTATATCTGTTCCTCTATCTTTCCCCCTACATTGGAAATTTGTAATGGAAATTGTAATTTATGTTAAAATATAGTCCCTTATTTCATTAGGAGTTGGCAAATGACGACTTAGCTTACTTTCAGTCACTGTCATTTCTTATTTGCTAAAATATTGACCTTTTTTCTGAAAAAAATTCAACCAATATTTTAAAAATACCAACAGCTTTAGCCTACTATTAGATGTAGAGGTAATAGGAAAATCCCAGGCATGAAATGGAATTTGAGTCTGGTTAGAAATGCATTGATTTCATGTTACTATAACCCAATTAAACCCCCTGTGGCTTGGCAAAGCTATACCTTGTTGGCGTGGATCTCCTGTGTCCTCCTGCTGCTCCTGGGGATTTCTGTTCATGACACTTATCACCCCGCTTTGTCTGGGAGGACAGGATTTGTGTCTGTCCTGTTCATGTTATGTCACCAGTACCTAGGCAGCATCTAGTCTATAGTAGTGCTCAGTACATATTTATTCAATGAATAGATTTACTACCTTTTAAAAATATATTTCCTGAGCAGAAATTATAACTAAGAAATATCTATAATGGAAGTATACATAAATGTGATGAAAAAGTTTTTGAATTATGTAAGGATTTGGAAAAAGAGAAACTTATGTGTACACATGTGTGTGTGTGTGTGTGTGTGTGTGTGTGCATATACACCCCTCCCAGATTTATTATATTGTTCAAATGCACATAATAAATAAAATAATACCTGTCACTTCTCTCCCTCCCCATTTCTCCATCAACTAACCACTGGTATATTAAGGATGACGTTGAAGCAATTACCGATTTAGCTCTGACCTTCTTTCCCTATATCTGTTGTATTATGAGATCCAGCCATTTTCCTTATTAGACTGCCTCCTGAATATTCCATTTCAATATCTTTCTTATTTAGATTTAATATCCAGAATGCTCTCACAAGCAGTTTTTCTATTTAAATATGCTGAACCCTAGAAATTGATGGATGCTTGTGATCTGTATGTCAATGTGAAAAATGAGTGGCACAGCTTATTAGAATTTCTGTTTATATAAGCTTAAAATAGCAGTTCACTGTTAACATGTTTGAAAAATATGGTGCCTTCTATACTCAGCATAATCTGTTAATGAGATTGTCAAAAAGGGGTGATTATAATCAAGTTAGTAAATATGTACCACAGTAAATATTTAAGAAATTGAATTTTTATTGTAATTGGAGTTTTAAGATAAATTATTTTAATAAACTTTTGAGGAGGAATCTGATTTGTCCTTAGGGTTTCAAATCATCAACAGTGATATGACACAGTCTACAAAGATTGCAAAACCATATAATTCTTTATCCTTAGGAATTAGAGAGGGTATTGCAATTAATTAAGGTGGATCACAGCATAGATTTCTTTTTATGCATCTGTTCCTTTCTTTGAATGTAGTGAGTAAATAAAAAATAAATAGTTAAAATATATAAGTACAGCTGGGAATGTTAAGCGTACATCTAGGATATGGATAAATTAGTATACATGTACATATGTAAATTTTTCTTATCCAGTGGGAAATAGCACGGGAGCTAGACATTTATGAAAATGTTAAGTTTATGACAGGAAATTTGAACAAACTCTTATTGCACATCATCTCTTATTTTAACTTAAAAAACAATTATAATTACATATATAATATCAAAGATAAAAGCACATTCCTAGGAATAGTCCTAACTTTCAGCGAATAATGAAGATTTTCAAAAATTCATTTTTGAAAACACACTGAATTTGACTCTAACACATATTTAAAATTTTAATAAAATATACACTGTGAATAATTGTTGTAGTTAATGTTCCTGACCATTTCCTACTTTGTCACACTGCGTATAAATCATCTAAGATTTTCTTGTGTCTAAGGTTTTCCCATTCTGTCTGAATCTTAAATATTCTATCTAATTTTCCCCATAAAAGAAAATTAATTTCTTATATATTATGTCTCACTTTTTAATTTAAAAATATGGGTACCATATATATATGAGCTTGACAAGTTTTTAAATATGTAGAACTTTTTTAATTAAATAGTTTACTGCATTTCCAAAATATCGAATTGAAAAGTGGCTAAAAATCAAGTTTCTTTATTTCATTTGTACTATTTACATGAACATTTCACATTATTCACTTGAAAAGTAGTGCTGTAAAGTGGCAGTGTATGATAGATATGTGGGCCGTGCTTTTCAAGAGCCCTGGTTGGGTCATTCAGATGATAAAACCAGGATGATTGGTTTGCCAACAATAATATTCAACAGGATGATAAATGTGGTGCTCTACTTACTGAATTTTAAAATATCTCTACCCTATGGGATGTATATTTCCTTTACAGAAGCTCTCTTGTACGTCCTCATGTTATAGAGGGAGAGGGATTAGGTGATACACTGTTGTCTCTGTAACCAAGACTCTGTGTTCTCAAGGCATTTTCCTGTCAAAATCATTGTAACTTGAACTAGAAACAGAGACAGTGCTATGACACAGCAAACATGCAAATGTCTTCCTAGCCACATTTCAACAACCCCATTGAAATCACTGGGATTCTGAGCTTCTCTATTCTATTCTGAATTCTGCTGTGTCCAGGCAGAATTTGCCACAAGGAACCAAGTTCTCAGGAAGCTACCAGTGGAAGTATCAATATATTTGCCAACAGACTCAGTTTCCCACTTAAGGTGATTAAGAGATTTTTATGTAAAATTCTGAGAGACAACAAGTTTGTCTTTGAGAAACTTCTCTTGTACTTTTCACTAATGTTTGATGTTAACTGCCCCTTTCCCTTCCCTCATGACCAGATTCCAGGCTTCCTGTACAGATTATTAAAAAGCCAATCAGCTGGTGTGAATGAACTAGCAGAGGGTCCTTTTACTTCTCCGAAGATCCTTCCTTTCCACTTAGGAAAAAATTTAAACTTTTCCTTTTCCCTTTCTTAATTTAAACATTACTTCTAGTAAAATACAACTCCTCGTCCTTGTAATCCTAAAGCTGAGACTTCCTGGTTGGGAGAAAACATTTTTTGCTATGGCTTGTTAATGTGAGGGAAGGACACTGGAAGACAGAAACAAACAAACAATAATAAACAACAACAAAAAAGCTTATCATCTTGTGACTTTGGTTAGCTTGAGTGGCCCTCTAAGTAAACTCTCCCAACCCTAACTACATGGCTCCCACGTTCCAAGCCAAAGTACAGTGACTGAATTGTCAACAAGAAATAGCTTAAAATACCCTAAGAATTGGAATTTTCAAAGTTTTGAAAGAAAAAATTATAATCAATTTGCAACTTCGTTTACCTTGTTCTTAAATCCCTTAGTAGCTCAAGGGACCTAGATCATGTCAGATGAAAAAGTGTCTGATTATCCATTGATGTTTGCATTCTTAGGCTATTGTTATAACAATGATCCCCATCTCACTCCCCTGAAATAGACAGGGCAGGTATTATATCCATTTTACAGAGAACAATCCTTGACTCATAGAGATTAAACGACACACCCAGACTGCCACAGCCAAGGGAGAGCTAGATTAAACCCTAGGCCACCTATATGCTAATTTGATGTCTTTCCATTAAATGGTAGTGCCAGCCACTGGTAATGTTGTGAGAAAAACTTCAAGGAGTCCTTCTTGGCCTGGGTTATACTTCATGGCTCTGTAGAAAAAATTCAAGGCCAAAACAATTTATTCAAATTGTTCTGTATAAATACATCATATTCCATGAACAAATATAATTTTCCTGGGACAGTGAAGGCCGTAAGACTCCTCCATTTTTGTTCCATGGTTCTGGCAGGTGAGTAATTTATCTTTTGACAATTTTTAACACTTTTAAAATAAAAATCAGTACAAAATTTAAAAGAACTAGTAGGTTGTGTGCTGTGGCTCATGCCTGTAATCCCACCACTTTGGGAGTCTGAGGTGGGAGGATCACGAGGTCAGGAGTTCATGACCAGCCTGACTAATATGGTGAAATCCCATCTCTACTAAAAATACAAAATTTAGCTGGACGTGTTGGCTTGCACCTATAATCCCAGCTACTCAGGAGGCTGAATCAGGATAATCACTTGAACCTGGGAGGTGAAGTTTGCAGTCAGCCAAGATCACGCCACTGCACTCCAGCCTGGGCGACAGAGAGAAGCTCCATCTTGAAAAAATAATAATAATAATAAAAAGAACTGGTAAATAACCTATCTAACACTTAGTCCTTAATATATTACTATATGCTCTATGTTAGCATAGACAAAAATCAAACTTATAAGCTAAGCTTTACCATTACTGTTTTAAATATGATCAAACCAAAGCTTGGAAAGTTTGAGTGGCTTATCTAAAGTCATACAGCTTGAAAGTCCCAAAGCAATGTTGACCCCAGGAACACATCCCTGCAGTTGGTACAGAATAGGGAAGGAGAACTGGAAAAGGGCAGTGAGGCAGTGAGGAGACTTTTGGTAACACGCAAGAGATATTGAATGAGAAGCTCATGTGGACAAAGGATAGAAAACATAATAACCTGAGTACAGACTGAACTGATGCAATAATAAGGGTAAGTTAGGATGAGGGCTAGATGTTTATGCATGAAGCTATTCATTTAATGTTAATATTTGCTTGGTCTGAATTTTGAGAAACAGAAGTGAGAGAATGAAGCTTTCTATTAGTTGGAGTCGGCATTTTGTTTTTGGAGTATTGTAAGAATAAGCATTTCCAATTTAATCATGTAATATGGAGCAGTGGTCTTTTTACTCCAATTTTCATACTCCTTGGGATATGTGACGTTTTTCCTAGAGGTAGACGGCTACAGACAGCTTTGTAGAGCATGTACACATTTATGGGCATGTGTGTAACGTGTAGTTTGATAGATACTGTTAAATTCCCCTTAACAGGGATTGTGCAATATTTTGTCTCCATCAGCAACATACATATAAGAGTGCCCATTTACCAAAAAGGTATGTTGATCAATTTGATAGCCAATTCTGAGGTAGGTGTTTCATGGACCTTAATTGCAGAAAACACAGTTTAGAAATCATTTATAACAGAACCAAAAAGAGATCAAATGTTGCTTGTGACTACTATCAAAATATTAATTAAATCATGACTATGTTCAATTTGTGATTTTGGAGCAAAAGTGAATTGCATCTGTATTCCAACATATTCAATTTATGGGGACAAAGATTAGTAATCCATGAAATTGATTACATTAGTAGAATGAAAGTCCCCTAAATATCAAAGGTGAGAAAATAATCAGCATTGGCAGCATAAACCTAGGATTTTTAAAAAATGAAAGCCACAGAAGAAAGGGGATGAAAAAATATATCAGTATTATGGCTTTTTTGAAGGCCTGGTATCTGTTAGCTTTGAGAAAGCAAATAATAATAATAATACTTCCAATAATAATACTGTTAGCAGTATTATTATTGGAAGCCTGACAACTGGTATCTAGTCTGTAAATGAAGGAAGGCATAGCAAATAGGAAATAAATAATTATGTTGACTTTTGTGAAATCCATTTGGTAACATTTGGAAGATGATAATGAATAGACAACTAAGATTGAGGAACCATAAAATATGTGCATTCTGAGAATATTACAAGTGACTAAATAATAAATGTTAATACTGCATTTTTAAGGGACAGGTTTTTGTTTTACTCAGGCTGACAAATTTATAGTAGTTGCTTCGTATCCACCAGCTATTCCACTTGCAATCTAAGCATTTTGAGAGATACTTTTTTTTTTTTTTTAAGTTCTACAAGTGTCTTGATTATAATAAGTTTTCAGGATATCTTTTCATTTACCCTGCCCTGCTTTCCTTCTTGGTTCAATTCTAGACCAGCCAGTTAGTTCAAGTTCATGCTCAGCATCTGTAGCTGCCCTAATTACATAAGGACTGTCACCCTGATCCTGGAGTTTCCCAAGGCTGGTGTTTGGCCAGGAATTTCTGCTGGTCTCCATCTAAAATGTCAGGCATCCCACAGTGTTTTGAGAAAACTGACTCATGCTCTTCGGTAGCGTCCTCTGAACGAACTGACTGTTATCCAGAGTCAGGGGCAAATGAAGTTTCCTGTACCAACTGTGGATGTCACTGGTGTGTTGCTGACAATAAGGTTCCATGTTGCTTCTTTAATTCCAAACAAGAGGCTGCTTGTGCTATGCGGTTTCCCATTCAGAAACGCATCAATTGCCACCCTCAACCAGGAAACTCTCGAGAAAGCTGTGAAGCTAAAGGCTGTTTCTGGTGTTCCACAACCACTGCCAACATTCCTTGGTGGTTTTACCCAGCAGATGATTCATACGGCTACACCATAAATGATCAACCTGAAAAGACAGATTCAGGATGGAGGTATATGTTTCCAAGAACTTTTAATAAGCATTTCTCTCATCTAAAATTTTTGATCTATGCTTGTGGGTTTATTTGGTTCAGGATGACCTGTTTTTACACTTTTTCTTCTTTCTCAATCAGTTGTGTGGGCCCTGCCAAATAGCCGGAAAGACCCGTTATTTTGTGTAGAGAGATCATTCACTGCAAATGAGTTGGGCTAAGGTAAAATTTTTGTCGTTTATGGTATCATGTAAACCTTTTGAAAAAAGCTTTCTTTTTTTTTGCATATTTTTGTGAAGCACGAGACAGCATCTAATTTTCAGTGAAATGACATAAAAGAATGAAAAAATACCCTTAACAGCAACTATTTTATAACATCTGAAATCATACTCTAAAGTAATCAGAGTACTTATCCTAATCAATAAGTACAAAAATAACTCAATTACAAATGTTATGCTTAACCTCGTAACAAAAAAAATACTCATTTTTTTATTAAGATTTTCAAGAGAAAAGCCAGATTTAATGTCGAATGTCACTTAAAACGTTTGTCCATGCACTGATATTTGGAGACTAGATTCTTGATTTTGACGTGTTGGATATTTTTCTGGGAAATGTATGGAATGTATAAAACTGTGGCATTTGCTTGGAACTGAGCAGAGTGTTCTGAAAGCTAACTTTATTTCAATTTCTGTTTGGAATCTATGAACTATTTTCTCTTTACATTGCACGACCAGGGCTTGAGAACTGTGTCAAAATCTGTTTATAAGTTACATTTCTTACTGGGCAGTAATCCAAAATTGAATTATGATGCTTAGGAGAAGGGATTTGGAGGACCATCCTCTTTAAGGACAAAGGCAAAAAATGACTATAGAGACACAAGCAAGAAGCAGAAGAGTAAAATCTGGGATGAGAGGAGCTGATTTTATTTTTCCTATTTATAATAGGAAAGAACAGGGTAGTCTCAGGAATACAATGAATTCCAAATTGAAAGAAGAGAAGAAAAATATCATTACATTTCATATTTATTGCTTCTGGACCTTGAAAGTCCTCTGCTTTGAGGAAACCAGCCTATTTTACAGGCTTGAAAATAGAACTTGATTGAGCTAACTTATATTATATGCTATTTTCTGTTATTCTAAATTTGCCATTGGGCTGAGCTTTACAGATTTTAGCAGAGACCATTATGGGAAACATTTTGAATATTGATTAAAATTTGAAGTTAAAAGAAAGATTTCAGGAAAAGTAAGAGCAGTGAACCATAAAACTGAATAAAACAAATAAAAATCAGATAAATTAAATCATTAAGAAATTAAATTCTGATTGGGAACAGAGGTTAAATGGAACAGAATTGCCTAAGAGGTAGAAGGACTTTGAGCAATTCACTAAGACAGATTGTTAGTGTCTTCATAGTCTGGTCTGCCTTTGGCTTATTTGTAATGCATACCTAGACTGGTACTTAATTCTGGACCTGGGAGAGCTCATCATGCCCCAATTTTACCATTGGATCATTTTGCTTACTGATTTTAAACAGCTCCCAAATTGTAATGGAATTCCTTGTGAATCAGGTCTTTGGAAATAATCTTCCAGAGCAAAACAACACAAGAGGAGCTTTGCCACACTAGACTAAAACTTGTGGCCATCACTAAGAATTTACCTGAGGAAATGGGCCTCTGTCCTTGAACCTGAAAATGGAAGGCTTAGTTGGAATGGGTGAGTGGGTGGCGGTGATGATGGTGACAGTGGTGATGGTGGTGTTAATTGGAGGTTCCAGCAACTGAGCTGTGAGTGACCGTTTCAGACACAGTTGTGCAGGGTGAGGAAGAAGGATAGCACCACAAGGAGAGCCACTGTGCCTGGAGCTTCAGCGATCACCCATGGCTGCCCTTTGATGACTTCCATGGCAAGTTTTTAGAAGTCGTTGACAGCTGACTGAACATGACTAGAGGAAAGCCCCCTGTTCATTTTTTCATTCTACTACAGAAAAGACTGTATTGTAATCAATTAAATCAGAGTTAAATGACCAATTTTTTAATTGTTGCAGTTTTTCCTATTCTTGGAGATATACTGTGAAGGGAATTAGATTTTTCTTATTACCACTTCAATATCTAACATCTACTGCTCAATGTTTTTACTTTTACTTAGGCATTTTTATTTTAATTTCCTTTCTTCATTAGAATAAATTATTTCTTTATCTGTTTATCAACATTCTTTTAACTTAAGGAACAACATTCACTTGTAAAACATAAATATGTTTCATTCGAGCTAATAAAATCAGTTTATCTTATAGGATAATATTAAGCAAACATGACACTACATCTCTGCTTTGCAATTACATTTCCCCAGTTGCAATGGATATAGAATTTCATACTTCAGATCGGCTCCAATTTAAGGTAGGTAGAACTGATGGTCTATATTTTTCATGAATACAGTGTTTATTAATGGAAGTTTTCAAATATCATAACATCATTTGATTAAGTACTTCATGATATCTCGTTCTGGCAGTAACTATAAATTTCCCATTTTACTTATTGGTTACATTAAAACTGAACATAACATTAGAATTAGATCATGTTTTAAAAATTATTACAATTTTTCATTTTCAAATATATTTTAGATTTATGATTCTGGTAGTAAATGATTTGAAGTTCCACTCAATATTGATTTTCCCTTAAATGAGGCTGCTGATGCAAAACATAACATGGAATTGGTAAATGACAGGTTATCTCAATTCTGAGTCATAAGAAAAAAGGCGGCCACGTACGGTGGCTCACGCCTGTGATCCCAGCACTTTGGGAGGCTGAGGTGGGCGGATTACAAGGTCAGGAGATGGAGAACATCCTGGCCAACATGGTGAAACCCTGTATCTACTAAAAATGCAAACAGTAGCTGGGTGTGGTGGTGCGTGCATGTGTTCCCAGCTACTCGGGAGGCAGGAGAATCACTTGAACTTGGGGGCTGGAGGTTGCAGTAAACTGAGATTGCGCCACTGCACTGCACTCCAGCCTGGTCACGGAGTGAGACTCCGTCTCAAAAAAAAAAAAGAAAAAAGAAAAAAGACAAAGACAAAGACAGTATTTAAGTACAGTGTATGCTAATATGATGTTAGTTTTGTCCTTAGACAAAAAACCAACAAACTTAGAAATGTGTTGCTTAACTTTAAAACTGTGTGGTGAGTAGGAAAACTTTTTCATTTAGCTTCTTGTTAAATTGTGTACGCAGAAGAATTGAATTGTAAGGATGGTTGTCATTCTGTTTTAAAATTCTGTGTTCCTTTTCAAATTTCTAATTGAACTGGTACATGGTACATGTTCAGTAAGTATCAACTGTTATTATTTTCACTGTTATTATTATTAATCAGTGATGATATTCTTGACCATTGTGGCAATCAAAAACATATACTTAATAGTCTAAAGTTATAGTGACTATTTGAATTAATGTAGGACATATTGTTATTATCATGCAAAAGAGTATCATGCCAATTTTTGCTTTGGATTTCTAAGTTAATACTTATGACCACCTACTTATGACATACTTATGACCACCTACTTCCTTTCAATATGTCTTTGAATTACAACATGGCTATGGCTACACAGAAAGTAAAGCTATGCTTGGTTTTATAACTCAGATGATCAGCTTCTGGTTCTAATAGCCAGTGCCACACAGCTTTCAATGTTTATACAGCTCACTTAGCCATCTTTATTCCATGAGGATACACTGAGTTTCTAACTGTGATAGATTAAAAATGGCCGCAAGTACTTTACAGCTCCTCCCATCAAGAGGTGGGGTCTACTTCCTCACCCCTTGAATTTGGGCGGTCCTGCATAATGCTTTGACTAATAAAATGCAAGGGACATGATCTGTGGCTGCAAAGCTGGCCTCAAGAGGCCTTGCAACTTCTTCTTTTATCCTCTTTGACCACTTTGGCCATCATGTAAAGAAGCCTGAGATGAAAGTCTACACAGAAAGAGAGGTCTAGTCATTTCACTGGTTCCAGTCATTCCAGGTAAGTTTCCAGACATAGAGTGAGGCCTGTTGTACCATCCAGATCCAGCCACAGCATAGCTGACAGCTGGTTCCTTTCTGACTACAAGGTGCGCCAATCCTAATTTATGCTTGTATTAGTGGTGAGACCAACCAGAATCATTGCCCAGTCAGCTCACAGAATCATAAGAAATAATGCTTTTTAAAGCCACTAAATTTTTCAGTGATTTTTAGTATGCAGAAACTAATAACTAATACATAAAATGTGTTACAATGGCATACATTAGAAATGCAATGCCATTGGTGACGTAAATATAAATCATTTCTCATTGGCTTTGAGACCCAGTGATGGGCAGAGGCTGTAAAAATAGTAAATAGTAAAATCTTGTGGGATGGTGAACAAATTGTTAATGGATGCTAAAAAGATGGCCACACGTGTTTTGTACAATTACCAACAATAATTTGGAAGGTAGAAAATGTAGCTAATGAACTTGTGTATCTGACAAAGGAGATTTCTGGGCAGAATACTGAATATATTGACCTCTTTGCATTGTGTATAATGTTATATTAGGAGAGAAATAAACCAAACAAGGAAAAGTACAGTTTAAAAAAAAGAATTTAGAAAGAAAATAGAAGGTCTTGGACTGGCTGAGTTGGAATATCAAACTGTTTCTCATCCTCTGCCTCTCTAGCCAGCAAAATATTCCCAAAGAAAGAAATGGCTGTAGGTAAAGATCAGCAAGTGTGTGGCTATAAAAGCCTTTGTTGAGACCACAGAACAGTTTAGCATGGTGTCTGATAGGCCTTCTAAACCAGACAAAGGGCTTTAAAAAATATTAAAGACATTTTCTCACAGCACCCTGAACACCAGGAAGGGACTTCTGTCTCAACAATAATTATGAAGGCTTTTGGAGCACGGAATGAACTTCAATCACATTTATAAAAAATTTACAAGATTTTAAGGGCATTACATTAGAGCCTCTGAGATTCCACTCTCTATGAATAGTAAGTAGGATTAGAAAGCTACTCAGCTATAAACATTGACCATTTTTTTTTTGTCTGAGAAAGGAAGGACCTCTAAAAAGTGAAACCTGGAGCCATAAGAGGGAGCGAAGAGTAAAAGAACAATGTATTAGGGATCAATTTTAAAGGACAAAACTGGACCTTAATACAGAAACGTTTTCTACCTCCAGAGTAGGGGACCCTAACGTGTGCTGGGTGGATTTCAGAATTGCTATGGACCAAATATTGCTATGTATTTCCTATCATTTCTCTTTTTAATTGGGAACGATGATTGCAATTCTCCTATCCTTATTCAACCTTTGTGTATGTTGGGTGTGCAGGGGCAGATATTTTACCTTTGGACCAAGATGACTGGACCTGAGGAGACTTACCATGAGTATGAGATTGTGGATGTTTAACTAGATGTTGTTATGGGTGGATCCTTTTAAGGATTTTAGGAGGAAGCAACTATATTTGCATGTGGAAAGAATGCAAATAATTTGTACATAGAGAATAATCTATAGTGAATTCAAAATGGCCAACAAATCCTTTTCATTTCCTCCTACTAAAAGATGAGGTCTAATTTATCATCCCTGGACTTTGAGCTGGCCCTATCACTTTCTAGAACTAATAGAATGTGAAAGAAGAGATGTATGAGTTCTGAGTCCCAGCCTCAAGAGGCCTGATAGGTTCCATCTGATGCCCTTGGAACACTTCTGTTTCATGTGTAGAAGTTTGGGATGAAAGGTCATCTGGAAAGAGAAGCTCGATTAGCCCACCCAGTCTGACCGTCTTAGCTGAACTGCCAACCTAGTCATCAGCTGACTGTAGCCACATATATAATCCCAAGTAAGACCAGTGGAAGAGCTTCGCAGGCCATTGTGAGGAGTGTTGATATTCTAATTTACTTAGTTTTGGGGTGGCATGATGCATAGCAATAGAAAATTGATACAAAAGCATTGAACATCGGTCTTGCAGCTATGTGTCCTTGGTCACAGTGGGCAGAGTAAAAGAGAATGCAGTAGGTAGCAAGTTCATCGTCATGGAAGGAAAAGAAGCTTAAAGCACACTTTACAGAACATGGAAGTGGTAATATAACCTTTTTTGGAATTAAACAAATATTCAGACAGAAGAAATTCACCATATTCAATTGTACAGTCGTCCTTAGGTATCCATGGGGAATTGGTTTCAGGACCACTCCCTCACCTCCTGCGAATACAATATTTTATTTTCATCCAAAAACGGTTGAATCTGTGGATGTTGAACCTATGGATACCCAGGAATAATTGTATAGTCTTTAGGTCAGAGGAACTTGAATCCAAATTTCTGCTTCGCCACTTGGGTTGCTGTGTTAACTTGGGGAAGTAATTAAAAATCTTGAAATGTAACTCCTTTTTCTGTAAAATTGGTTTTCATTAAGGCTAGAGTGAAACAATACAGGCAAAGCTATGTTCTCTATAAATGGTAATTGTTATTGTATTTTTCTCTCCTTCACTCTGTGTCACAGGTACATATTTTATCTTCTTATCAATATTTGAAAGTTTCTTCTGAGTGTTTTTAGTTGTTTTATGTGTTTATTATCTTCTGTTAGAACAAATGATCCCTCATGGCGGGGACTCAAGTTTTGTTTCAGCATCCCCAACATATTGGTGCTCAGTAAATATGTGTTGACTAATTGTGAGCTTGAATCTAATTTTCTTATTCATTTGTGCTGAGAAAGCCACACAAAAAAACAATCCTTGATAATTTCACTTTGCTCTTCCTCTCTTCTCTCTGCACTTTCACCCTTGATCATGCCATTGCTTTTCTGGCCGCTCCTAGTCTGCAGATCTTTAAATCTGCATCTTATGTTTTGACTTGCTCCAGTTTCATACTTTCAGCTTCCTGTTGGAAAACTCCACTTTATTGTCCTTCTACTATTTCAACTTTACATATCAAAAACTTAGTTTATACCTCACATCCCATCCAAATTTTCCAATGTTCTTTGTATAGCCTACTTCCAGCCAAATTGGGCTACTGGCCTGCTATTTCTGGGGCCTGTCCTATACTTTTGCTCTTTTCTACATTTATTCAAACTGTTTCCTCTTTCTTCCATTTCTTGAATGCCTTTCTCTGCTGTCTCTGTACATCCAAATTCTTCCAATGCTTCATCTACCTTCTTCATGAAGCCTGCCTGAAAACCATATATAGAAATAATCTCTCTTTCTTCTGAACTCCAGAAGCACCAAATATATACTTTTCTTTAAAGTCTTATTTATATATATTTACAACATGTGTATTTAAAAAGTATAAAATAATATTTATATCTACAATATAAATATTTACAGTTATATTTAAAAAATTAAGTTTTCTATCTTGCATCATATTCATTAACTTCACTGTCTTATTTCTCCCTCCATATTTTGACCTCCTTATGGCAAAACTAATGTCTGGCTCAGTTTTGCATGTTTCACATCTCCAAGCATAATAAATATTCAATAAGTAAATACTGGTGAGTACTTGTCCGTTGCTCTGTAAATACCTTTTCGGGATGCAAAGAAATAGCAAGACACAATTGGACTGAAATTATAGAAATATGGAATTTCTTCACCAAAACTGAAAAGAATGCAGAAAATGTCTCAGAAAAGAGGATGTGAAAAAATTCCATCAACTGTGCTGATAAGATGGGGACTCAGAATTGAACATGGGTTATAGCAACCTGCAGTTCTTTGTTCATCTTGATAAGAGCAGTTCCAGTAGGGTTTTGTGGAGTTTAAGGCCTGAGATGAGTATCTTCAAGAGAGAGCAGAGAGAGAAAGGGAAAAGATTGAGAGTAAACAATTCTTTTGGAAAAGTTAATTTTAAGGAAGAGAGAAATGGATGAAATGAGGTCAAAAAAGGGAATGTAAGTTGTTATTTTTTGAAGATGAGATAAAAATATGTGTTGTATGATGATATGAAAGATGGTATAAGAAAAAGGGGAGGAAGGCTGGAGTCCAATGAGGTGCTGAAAGAGTTCATCTCAGGAGCACAGGCAGTTCATCGACCATAACAGATGAGAAGGTCAAGTTGGAGCACATGAGCACAGAAACAGTCGACTTGGTGGCTCAGCTAGGTTTATAACCAAGTTCTTTCGAATGACTGAGCAACACACGGAGGGATAATACATTGAGATTGAAGGGCTAAAAAAGGCCATCAAGTTCTATCCTTTTCAATCTGTCTTTTTAGAGAAACAAATCACAGAAACCTGAAGAAACTTGTCTGTATCATTTAATAATAGAAATGAGACTAGAACTCAGATTTGCTCAGAAGGCATTTCCCCTGTATTGCATTGTCTAAGAGGACTTTCGCCCTTTAAGAAAAATATTCCAGCTGCCTGAAAGTCTGGTTGTTAAGGCTGAGGCATGAGTGTTGGCTTGACATCCTCTCTGACTGAGCGTGAGCCTGTGGAGTCGTGTTTGCTCTGACATCAAATGCTCCCGTCTGTGCTGCAGTTCAGGAATCTTGGTAAATACATCCTTTATCTCCTCACCCCGCTCCCATTAAGCAGATTTGTAGGACTTTCTCCAGTGATTTGTGAATTACCATGTACCCAAAGTAGAGAGTGGAAGGGCTCAGTTTTCTGTTACTATGTATTCCTATACTAGATACTTAACAAATTCTGTTGCACCTTGTGTTTTCTCCAAGTATATAGAAAAATTACATTTGCTCAATATTCACTTGGTGTTTATTATTGGGAATAAGAAGGAATAAAGGACATACTACCTGTTCTCAAAAGGGCTAACTATGACAGCTAAGAGAATGCAAAAAAAAAAAAAAAAAAAAAAAAAAAAAAAAAAAAAGCCAAATGGAGGTGTGAGGAATGCAAAAGGAGATTTTAATTCTGACAAGAATTAGGTAAGACTTCAGGGAGGAGGTAGTTGCACTTAGGCCTTATTTTGTTTAAAAGAACTACATAAGAAAGGCACAAAAGAAGAAAAAGACTCTAGATATTTTCTAGTTATAAAAAGAACAGTATGACAGGAAGTAAAAGGAGGAAATATAAAATGGTTTTATAATTCTTGTCAGTACATAGCTCATATAATAAATGTTGGAACGTATGTGTTAGAATTCCATCATCTATTCATATATACAAAATATATAGTTTGCCTAGACCAACCCTTTCCCCTAACATTCTAAAAAAATAATATTTATTTATATAAGCCACAGTATGTGTACCTGTGCTTAGTTGAAAAGGCAGGTTAAATATAAAGAATGGATAAATATGAGGAATTCCTTATAATAATAAACAGATATGGAGAGCTATCTTTTTTGAAACAATAAGTAAAATGCTAAGGAAGTTTTATTTCACTTTTAATAAATAAATTTCATCTGATCTAGTCAGTTTTATTTCATTTATAAAATACTTAAAAGTAATGTGAAATTATTTTATTTTTATGTGGTATTATTTTAATTACACTCAAATTATTTAAGTTTCACTTGAACAACGAGAATGCTTTATTTCAATATCATTTTAAAACTCAGCATTGTTGACATCATACTATTTTTTCCTCCTCTTTTTTTTTTTGACTTATTAGTGTCTAGTTTGTAGACTGATAAAGCCCTCATTTTTTAATGTCAAATGTAGGTAATTTCAAAATAAACAATGAAATCTGGTTTCTTATTCAAGCATTATTTTCCTTTCCTTTATATGATTTTCTTTTCTTTGTATACAATCACTGTTCATGAAAGGAAAGGAGAAATAGAAGAGAACATTTGTCAATATGGCTTAGGAAAATCTCAAGAGACTGTGGACTCTCTGTAATGGTGCTAACCATTTTAGAACCTTGGAAGTTATAAAAAGAAGTGAGAGAGAGAGAGAGGACTGACACAGCTTATGCCTCTTATATCAATTATTCCCTAGTGAACTGGCAATAACAACTCACAATATGCCACAAACTGTGGCAACCCAGCTGTTTCAGAACAACTAATGTGAATTTTATAGATAATGATTAGATTAATTTTCTGCTAAGGAAAGTAGAGTCCAAAAGTGTGTACTTAACAAAATATATCTAGGGGGATGCATTTCAAGTTTGTGGTCGAAACTAATGAGACACACAGCATGTTGTCCTTGGTTCTGCTTGCTTTCTCTAAGTAAATAACACTTTAGATAATTCCAAGGAAACCAGGTTCTTCTATAAACAGGAGCATAAATTGCCTTATGAAGGATCATTCATTGATGGTATACTACTAAAGCTTAATTGATACTATTCTTTACATAGAAAAGTCAAGGCCAAAGATTTTCTCTTAAATGACATTTTCTGTAAGCTAAACTTATCTTTAAACTTTAGAGGTAAATTGAATTAGAAAATAATTCCATGCTGGGCGCGGTGGCTCACGCCTGTAATCCCAGCACTTTGGGAGGCCGAGGTGGGCGGATCACAAGGTCAGGAGATCGAGACCATCTTGGCCAACACGGTGAAACCTCGTCTCTACTGAAAATACAAAAAATTACCCGGGCGTGGTGGCGGGCACCTGTAGTCCCAGCTAGTTGGGAAGCTGAGGCAGGAGAATGGCCTGACCCCGGGAGGCGGAGCTTGCAGTGAGCCGAGATCGCACCACTTCACTCCAGCCTGGGCGACAGAGCGAGAATCCGTCTCAAAAAAAGAAAAAGGAAAGAAAATAATTAGCTGGGGCATGGTGGCACACACACACACACACACACACACACAATAGGAAATACTTCCTTAGAGGCATGCTGACTGTTATTAGAGACAGACACCAGCATGGTCATAGCTGTTGCTAACATGTTAAAGTACTTCCATAATAGTGAGTAGCTGCTGCCTTAGGCTAGTCTCATATCTCCACCCTCCTCTGTTGTCCTGCAGCCCCTCAGCCACTTTACAGCTTCCCTAATTCCAGCTAAGGGCCAATACCTGAAATCTCTTTCTAGCACAGGGCCAATGCCTGTCATCTTCTGGGGCATTCAGGTTCCCGCTTCAGGCTATGGCCCCTATGGATTCTGATTGGTCAGCATGTGCTGAGCTGATTTCCAATATTTTGAACGTAACCTTTTAGTATATTTATGAATGATTTCTTTGGAGCTCAAACTCAAGGTAATTTCTTAAGTACTGTTGATATTCTTATACAACCTTTGAGACAGATGCTTAACTAAGAGCACATCTTTCTCTCATTAATATTCATGACCCAGCGTGGTGGCGCATACCTATAATTCCAGTGCTTTGGGAAACTGGAGGCAGAAGGATTGCTTGAGGCCAGGAATTTGCCAGCAACCTGGGCAGCATAGTGAGAGCCTGTCTCTACAAAATTTTTTTTTGTTTAATTAGCCAGGCATGGTGGTACACACCTAGAGTCCCAGCTACTTGAGAGGCTGAGGTGGGAGAATTGCCTGAACGTGGGAGGTTGAGGCTGCAGTGAGTAGTAATCATGTCACTGCTCTCCAGCCTGGGCCACAGAGTGAGATTCTGTGTCAAATATATTTATCTATATATCTATATACAGCTCTCTATATCTATATATAGATATATAGATCTATATATAGCATCTACATAGATCTATATATAGATATACTTACACAATCTTTGAGGCAAATGATTACTATTAATATTATTAATTAATCAGAAAGGACTCCAGTAGCATTTTGGTGTTTATTTCAGGTTTTTTTTTTTGGCAAAGTGACTTTTTAATGAACTATTAGAAAGTTATACATAGAGGCTTGGATGCTTGTCAGAGAAAAAAAATGAAAGATAAATCTTGTTCAGAAGCTCCTGATGACTTGAAAGATTAAATGAGTTTTCTTATTTATTAGGGTCTGAGAAACCTGTATCCAACTAAAAACACAAGAAAAAGTTAATTAAAGCTTTTTTTCCTATGGGAAACAGAGTTGATACAGACTATTCCTCTTCCTATACCATACCTGACCTGCTCATAATAGCTTTCCCTGATCTTTTACCTTCTCAGGCTATGGTAAGTGCATGCGCTGTTCTGCGCCCTTATTAACAAGAGCTTGTCTCCACATAGCCCATTGTGTTATAATGATCCACTGTTCCTGCTTCATATTCCTCTGTATTTCTCCAGCTTATGGCACTAGGAAAAATTTCCTTGAATGAGGAGAGAGGGACTAAAAGCAATGATTTCTACCAAACATATTAAGTAACAACACTGGCCATACCATGCTGTTACTTAGTAGCAGTCTCCTCAAGTGTGTGAGCAACTCCTCTCACTGTGGACTTAGGTGCATCTGTCGGTCTTGTGGACTAGGAGCAGGCATTGAACCACAATAGAGGGCGGTAGGAGGTATGAGTTGGGCAGCAGCATGGGGCTACCATTACTGCGACTCTGTAATGTCACCAACACCACCGCTGCTCTTCCCTCTTTCCCTGAAGGGATTTAAGATAGGCTTCCACAATGTCCACAGGCATTCTATATAGGTTTCTATAATCTACTACCTTTGAAAAATGTCATATGTGAGAGTCACCTCTTGGAGAATCATTATGCTTGCAACAATCAAGCATTCTTGGGGAATCATAATGTTCCTCTATAAGAATTCTGAAAAAGGAGGCTGGGCGCGGTGGCTCACGCCTGTAATCCCAGCACTTTGGGAGGCAGAGGCGGGCAGGCCATGAGGTCAGGAGATCGAGACCATCCTGGCTAACACGGTGAATTCTCGTCTCTACTGAAAATACAAAAAATTATCCGGGCGTGGTGCCGGGCGCCTGTGGTCTCAGCTACTCCGGAGGCTGAGGCAGGAGAATGGCGTAAACCCGGGAGGCGGAGCTTGCAGTGAGCTGAGATCGCGTCACTGCACTACAGCCTGGGCGACACAGCGAGACTCCGCCCCAAACAAAACAAAACAAACAAACAAAAAATTCTGAAAAAGGAATCTAGCCAGGTTTGGGTAACCCAATATTTTCCAACCTTTGTTTGAACATGGACTATTTTTATTTCAAGAAAGACTTACTTCCATCTCCACAGATAAAATGCTTTACTAAAATTTGAGCAGGCAAAACTCACTGAATTTTGGTACTATTATTTGTAAAATTTTAGGCAAGTTATGGGACTTTATGTTATGCACATCCATGTGAAGAGACCACCAAACAGGCTTTGTGTAAGCAACAAAGCTTTTTAATCACCTGGGTGCAGGTGGGCTGAGTCCGAAAAAGGAGTCAGCAAAGGGATACAGGTGTGGGGCAGTTTTATAGGATTTGGGTAGGTAGTGGAAAATTACAGTTAAAGGGGGTTGTTCTCTTGTGGGCAGGAGCGGAAGTCACAAGGTCCTCTGTGGGCAGCTCCTGAGATTTATTGCCCAGGAGAAGGAATGTCACAAGGTTAATTGATCAGTTAGGGTGGGGCAGGAACAAATCACAATGGTGGAATGTCATCAGTTAAGGCAGGAACTAACTATTTTCACTTCTTTTGTGGTTCTTCAGTGCGTCATGCCATCTGGATGTATAGGTGCAGGTCACAGGGATGTGATGGCTTGGCTTGGGTTTAGAGGCCTGACACTTTACTCTTTCTGAGTCTCATTTTCTTCCTTTATAAAATGGAATAATAATGCTTTCCCACAGGGCCATTATAAGGATTGAATGAACATCTTAGAATTTATAATCAGTGTATGGGCTAGCATTTAGTAAATACTCAATGGACATGAATTTCCTACCATTCCCTCAGATCCCCTCACACCTGTTTTTGTGTTGTCATCCTCTATTTGAGCTAACTTTACAGGATTTATTAAAACCAGAATCTGAAGGAAAAAACACTTTCTCTGTAAGAGCTGCCTGGTTACTGTCTTCTTGCTTCTTGTCTGGCACAGGTGGGAAACGTTTCTTGGAGGCCTGATTTTTTCTAACCAGTTTATACGAATGACGACTGTGGTCCCATCCACTTCAGTCTATGGATTTGGTGAACATGAACATCTATCCTTTAAGCATGACATGAATTTTATTAAATATGGAATGTTTTCCAGAGCTCACTCACCAACAGTAATATGCGAGTATAGATTGTTAATACGAGAAATTTGTTTACTGAAAGAAGCAGGGAACATGAATAATAATGAGCTTCTATAAGATCCTATAAATATAATATGATTTACTCTCATAAATATAAATATGATTTACTCTATTCTTAGAGTATACATGTTATTTACTCTATAACTGTAAATATGACTTGCTCTCAGAAATCATATTGGTTTATACTTAGTCATAAAGACAAGTTCAAAATTTTACATCCATTCTGGTTTTCACTAGTTTGCCTTTACCCTCACAATAAAAATTATACATTTTTGGCAGGTCATTAATTGCTACTGTGTCTTTTTTAGTAGAATAATAAAATGATACTAAACCATCAGAAAACATAATATTTCTTCTTGCTGTTGCAGCCTTTTAGCAATCTCTACGGAGTTCATCCTTTTTATAATTGCATAGAGAATGATTTTAATGCTCATGGTGTTCTTCTCCTGAATTCCAATGCCCAAGGTAATGTGATTGTCTGGTTAAATTATAAAGAAGCAAATGCACAATTTAAATGCTAATTTTGTCTTTTCTCCTTTAAAAATACTTATTAATTAGAAGCAAATAGATCGAGAGATTGTCCACAATTTAATATTTTGGTTTCAAAATGGAAATTTTTTTAGTGAAAGATATACATTCATTCGAATTTATTGCAAAATACCATTAAGACACACAACACTAAAGACACATAACTGGAGAAATCAGAAGCCACTTGAACAATCAGTATTAGAAATTTCATGGTAATGTAATGTCTTTGGCTCTGCCTTGTCATCTCAGCAAGATAAACATTGCCAAGGCCACATTTCTGCATTAAATTAGTCTAGAAATATTTGAAATGCATTGCTTCTGCAGTGGCTTTCCTTAATTGTGTGCTTGGGTTTAAACTAACTCCCTCTCTCGGGGCGTGTGTGTGTGTGTGTGTGTGTGTGTGTGTGTGTGTGTGTAGTGGGGGTGGAAAAATTCTACCTCCCTTCTCTTAACGCTCCCAGCTTGATTTGATAATGAAATTGGTCTAAGATAAACTAATGATAAAGAAGTATACAGATTTATTTAACACATGTTTTACGTAGCATGGGAGCCCTCATAAAGAAATAAAGACCTGAAGAAGCAGAGTCAGATACTTATATACTGAATTGGACAAAGAATAGTAAATTGTGAGGAAAACAATTAAATTATTTGGGGGAGGCTTAAAGGACAATAGTTATTTTAACAGAGTCTGCACAGTATTTTCCTAGTCTCAATGTTCTGTCCTTGATGATGAGAATGTTGCATCTTTCTAGCATGGGGTGGATATCTTTCACATGGGGATTCCAAGCTTTTAAGAAACAGGACAAAGGTCAGAGTGATCTTTTTGCACCTGCTCTTTTTCTAGTGCCCTTAACTTCAATTGTCAATATGCCAGAACGGCATATTTTAATCCCTTCAGTGCATAAGTGCAGTAAGTAACTGACTTGATGAACTCTTTGAAAAAGAAAGTTGTGAACATGTGGAACTGGGAAATCCAGGCACACACTTACAGGTTATTTCAGCTATGAATAGGGCCTAATATAATTAGGCAGCCAGCCTAGGTAGCATACCAATGTTAGAAATATTAATAGTAATCTTTGCACTTCTTTTATTGGTGCTTATTTTGTACTTTGCTTTTTTCTCCTCAAAAACCACTCTTAGCCCATATCCTTCTTTAACATTCCAGGCTATTGGAGGAATTTTGGACTTCTACATGTTTCTGGACCCCACTCCTGAAAATGTCCAGCAATACACAGAGATGAGTACAGTACTGTAAGTAGTGCTCACATTCCCATTGCCCTTGTTCACATGAGGGAGAAGCAATTCATGAGTCTATAAATTACCCATTCTTCAGCCCTCTAATCTCAAGACTAATTGTGCCTACATTAAGGTCAAGACTCCTGACTTGATTGTAACTTTATTAAATAAGGGTTTTAAATCCTGTTGGAATAATTTAGCCAGAATTTACCTGAAATAAAATTATACCTTCAAAAAGTATTCTAGACTTCTAGACTGAAGAATTTTTTCCCCTCTAGTCACAGCCACAAACCTCAATTTTATTACTTCTGGTCTGTCATGTTCTGTGGCACTTGACAACTCTCCCAGAAGGATTCAAATCCCAGCCAGTCAGTTCAGCAAGGTCCATCAGAAGTGGGTTTTGAAGAGTCAATGTTTAGAGGAAAACTCTGTGATAGGAAAGAATTCATGGAAAACGCAGTAGCGACGATGGTTTATTCTCTGTTCTTCTCTTTTCCTACCCAATTTCTAGGTGTTTCCTTAGGGAGCCTCTGCTACCCTGTACCCCTCCTGTGTATCTATCAAGCATTTCTATACACAAAATACGCTGCTAATGTAGTGTTCATCTCCCATCAAATCACCATTCCATAAATGATGTCTTCTTTCTGGGGTAAATTAGTCAAATACCAAAATTCATAGGGATTTTTGCTGTTCAAAATAAGATAATTGGAGACTCAAATTAGAAACTCTCTAACAAAAATTATTCCAGGCTTTATTCTAGGTGGGTGAGAAAGGAGAAGAAATGTTTTGGGCCGGGGCAGGCCTTGGCAGAGCTATTAAATAATAATTACTAGAATGACTTTTGTTAGATTCTCACTGAATCTGACTGGTCAGAATTTTGTCATCAAAACATAATGCCAAGGCCTGGCGTGATGCCTCATCCCAGCACTTTTTGAAGCCAAGGCTGGTGGATAACCTGAGACCAGGAGTTTCAGACCACCCTGGACAACATAGTGAAACCCCATCTCTACTAAAAATGCAAAATTATCCAGGCGTGATGGTGCACACCTAATTCCAGCTACTCAGGAGGCTGAAGCAGGAGAATCGCTTGAACCCAGGAGGTGGAGGTTGCAGTGAGCTGAGATTGCGCCATTGCGCTCCAGCCTTGACAACAAGGATGAAACTCTCTCAAAAAACCAAAACCAAAACAAAAACATAGTGCCAAAAGCCTCTGTTATGATAATCATGGGAAGAGGAAAACAACCTTTCCTAATGGGAGATTTCTTAGTTCTCTTAGACACTAGAGGATGATGACTGATGAAGGTTACTGAGCTGAGCTAGAAACAAGGCCTACTTCCAGGGGTTCTATAATGGGTGCATTGTCTCACCTCCCAAAGGCTACAGAAGCTTCTGCACAGGATTTAGAAAAGATGGAACTGAGAGCGCGGACATGAGGAGGTTGCAGAGAGGGCTAGAAAAAGGAGTGACAGCTGTCCTCCTGAATCTTGTTGCTTTCTGGGTCAATCCTTCCTGCTCCTTGTCTACTGCTGACATCTACTGCAGGGGAATAGGGGATTGGGTGTCCCCACCCACCCAGCACCTCTGCCTAGGACAGGCTTGTTTGATTCTAAAATCCTTTAGAATAGCTAGCAATTGTGGTGACAGAGGTCAAGCAAAAGTTACTCCCATTTACCTTGTCCTTCAGGTAGTCTTCACTGTCCTGAAGAACTGATCTAAAGCTGGCAGCTTAAAAGAAATAAATTGTTTCTTATTTTCATCTTGTTTTTGATAATACAAACTTCTCTTAGCTCCTTTAGTATTTCAGGGAAGATGATGAGCTGGTTCTATACATCTGAATAATTAGGATTTCAAGTAAGAATATGGGTACTAGGTGACCTGGGTTGGACTCCTGTCTCTTCCCCTCATCTGTTGTGTGATCTCAGACAAGTTACTCAACCTTCTGGTATCTCCCATTTTCTCATTTGTAAAATGGGGATAATTATAGCAACAATCTCATAAGGTTGTTGTGATAATTAAATGAAATAATACACTTAAAATGCATTTAAATCTTTAAATCACCCTTTAAGCTGCAATGAATTCTATGCTTACGGGCACTTTTCTTATCTCAATGGACCTTTATTTTTATTTACTTATTTATTTTTAGACAGAGTTTCACTCTTGGTGCCCAGGTTGGAGTGCAATGGTGCAATCTCGGCTGACTGAAACCTCGACCTCCCCAGTCTAAGGGATTCTCCTGCTTCAGCCTCCTGAGTAGCTGGGATTACAGGCACACGCTGCCACCACACCCAGCTAATTTTTGTAGTTTTAGTAGAGACGGGGTTTCATTATGTTGGCCAGGATGGTCTCGATCTCCTGACCTCGTGATCTGTCCACCTCAGCCTCCCAAAGTGCTGGGATTACAGACATAAGCTACCGCACCTAGCCCACTATTATCTTTGTTATTAATTTTACAGTTCTAAAAACTTCCTGTTATTATAAAATGGAAGCTGCATTAGTCCGTTCTCACACTACTACAAAGAACTACCTGAGACTGGGTAATTTATGAAGAAAAGAAGTTTCATTGACTCACAGTTCCACAGGCTGTAGAGCAAGCGTGGCTGGAAGGCCTCAGGAAACTGACAGTCATGGTGGAAGGTGAAGGGGAAGCAAACAGGTCTTATCGTGGCAGAGAAGCAGAGAGAGAGTACGAAGGAGGAAGTGCACACACTTTCAAACAACCAGATCTCGTGAGAACTCACTCACTAGCATGAGAACAGCAAGGGGGAAATCCGCACCCATGAGGCAATCACCTCCCACCAGACCCCTCCTCCAACACTGAAGACCACAATTCATCATAAGATTTGGGTGGGGACACAGAGCCAAACCATATCAGAAGCTATAGTTTGAGTTTGTGTATAGACTTAAAGGTCCATGAAATAGTTGAATTTTGTGACACAAAGGAAAAACCCTTACAGAGATTATATGAAATAATATACTTTTCTCCATGGTCACTAAGAAAATAGTCCTTAAGGACATTATTCAGGATATAGAAAGCCAAAGGAAAGAACAGGACAGTACTTTATTTGGAGGCTTGGGACTCCAAATATGTTTGGTTTGGAATCTTTTTTCCTTTTATAGACTATCAGCTTTGGAAATCTTAGATTTCAAAAGTTTTGGAGTTTTAATAAAATTGTACTCCAAAAATTCCTTTTGAACTTTGCTTTAAATGGGATGTGATGCTACATGGAAAGTAATAAACTCTGGGCATACACTTACTAGGGAGCTTTATTTTCTGGCATGTTTACAGTTGTTACTCTAAATGCTTAATATTTCTTCATCCTTTTTGTTATTATTTGGTGTATGTATAGCTCAAGAAGACTTTGGTCTCTCACTTTCCTCAGTGCATGACTTTGCAATGGGTATATAGAATTTTCTGAGAAGGCAAATGTTGGGCTCAGACTGACATTGATTACTTACTTAATCTTTCCTTTCCTATATATGACTTGTATGTATTTATCCAACTGTTTTAGGCTCCAACTTTCTTCACCTTTAAAATTCAGGTTGTAGCACTCCCTTACGTAATTCTTTTCAACATTAAAAGTACTTACCTGTGTCTAGTTAGGGTTATATATGTAGTAGGTCAACGAGTGGTAACTTTTGTTCTTATTATAATTAGTTAAAGTCTGTCAGAAACATAGAAGATAGTGAGTTTGTATTTTTTGGCTGAATAATACTGTACTGTCTAAGAGGCAGTTTAATGTAGGACACTGACTCTGAAGCCCACTGCCTAAATTCAAATCCCATTTCTGTCAACCACGATTTGTAAAACCTTGGGCAGGATTTTTAATCTCATCTCGATTTTCCTTATCTATAAAATGATTTACTCATACTACTTTATAAGATTATTGTAGATATTAAATGAGTTAGTACATATGAAGACACTAGAGCAACAATTCTTGGCACCCAGAAAAACTTTGTAAGTATACTGTAATCCCAGCACTTTGGGAGGCGGAGGCAGGTGGATCACTGCAGGTCAGGAGTTAGAGACCAACCTGGCCAACACGATGAAACACCGTCTTTACTAAAACTACAAAAATTATCCAGGTGCAGCTGTGGGTGCTGTAACCCCAGCTACTAGGGAGACTGAAGCAGGATAATTGCTTGAACCCGGGAAGTGGAGGTTTCAGTGAGCCGACATCACGCCATTGCACTCCAGCCTGGGCAACAAGAGTGAAACTCCATCTCAAAAAATTAAAAAAAACTTTGTAGTTATATATTCATCCTGGCACATTCTAGGTACTCAATAAATGTGCTCTTATATAATTGCATTACAGGCAAAGACAGCTCTGACTCTCGGGTAGGAGTGGGAGTTTGGGGAAAAAAGAACAAAGACTTCTGAATGTCTCTAGAATATCACAATGTATATTAGATTTTGAGAGACCAATGATATTAATACATGGATTAGAAAGATGAGTGTGTATTATCAAAATTATGGAAATAATCCAACTTGCATTTTCCAGATACTTTTACATGTATTTTATCAGTTATTTATTATAAAACTTGAAAGAGATTCAGGACAGACATTATCATCCCCATTTTAAAAAAACTAAAACTTGAAGAAATTGAATCAATTTGCCCAGGAACAAAAAAACAGAAGCAAGCTACAAAATTATGACATTTACCTCCCCATTTTGGTTATTTTTATCATTATGATTGTGTCACCTTGTCTATATAGGAAATGCTGCTGGTAAATGATGAGAAGTGTTTTCTAGATTTTCCAATAAGTTCATTTAATTTTACCCTTTTAATCCCTTTCTGAAGGAATCTTCCACAAGAGAACTTTCCCTCAGGGAAGCTTACATTTGTGTACAGTCAGCTCTCCATATCCAAAGGCTCCAGCATCCATGGATTCAACCAACTGCAGACTGAAAATATTTGGAAAAAAAAAAAAAAAGGATGATTGTGTCTGTACTAAACAGGTACAGACTTTTTTTCCTTGTCATTATTCCTGAAATAATTCAGTACAACAACTATTTACATGGCATTTACATTGCACAAGGTATTAGGAGTAATCTAGAGATGGTTTATAGTATATGGAGGATGTATGTAGGTTATATCTAAATAACTACACAATTTTATATACAGGATTTGAGCATCTGTGGAGTTTGGTATCCACAGGGAGGACCAATCCAGAGTGAGGAAGCAATTCTCCTTGAATACTAAGGAACATTTGTATATACAACCTACACAGATTATATCTTTGAGAATATTTTAATTAAGTTTTAGTTCTTCAGACATGTAGCATTTAATCTTGACTAACTTAGGAGCAGTTTCATTTGTTGAAGTTTTTATAAGCAAAGCTCTTGGAAGTATGCATTAAAAAAATCTTCAGATAACTGGGATGTTAATGTAGTGTAGGTACTTCTAAAACCTAAATTGCAAAAGTTATTCTTTATTCTAAAGCTACATTGGCCTCAAGTAAAATGACATTTTACTTTTGTACAACATCAACAGCGACTTAACTTTTTACCCTTAGTTAAGAATTTGCATAGTTAGGCCAGGCGTTGTGGCTCACACCTGTAATCCCAGCACTTTGGGAGGCTGAGGCGGGTGGATCACCTGAGGTCAGGAGTTCTAGACCAGCCTGGCCAACATGGTAAAACCCTGTCTCTACTAAAAATACAAAAATTAGCTAGGCGTGCTGGCAGGTGCCTGTAATCTCAGCTACTCGGGAGGCTGAGGCAGGAGAATTGCTTGAACTTGGGAGGCAGAGGATACAGTGAACCAAGATGGCGCCATTGCACTCCAGCCTGGGGGACAAGAGTGAGACTACATCTCAAAAAAAAAAAAAAAAGAATTTGCATAGTTATTTGCACCATATTAGTATTCTTTTCACCTCTGGGGACAAAGCCATTAAACAATTTTAAGGAAAGAATTCCCTCTTCTGTAAGTTTTGGGATCTTTATGTTAGGTTTACACTCTTTAAGTGTTTGTAATAACTCAAATATCACACATTTAATGTATTGCCTGTGTAGTGTTCTAATTTGGGCATAATTTCAGAATATTATTTCATTTATTTGATTTACTTTGAGTCTGTCTAGTTATCAGTCTCTAGATCATAAGATATTTGGCTACTGTAGTTTGAACTCACAACATTGGTTCTGTACAGCCAGATGGCAGGGGCTTCCTCATCTGTGGTTACCATTTGAGTTTGAAATAAGGTTTTATCTCTTACACACACAAACATTTATAATAATTTGTTGAAAGAGAGCACTTTGGTTGATAAGTCATTGCTCAGAAACCACATGAGCACAGAAACAAAGGGGACTTAGACAGCAGGGCTTTTCTTTCTTTCTTTTTTTATTTGAGATGGATTTTCGCTCTTATTGCCCAGGCTGGAGTGTGGTGGCATGATCTCGGCTCACTGCAACCTCCACCTCCTGGGTTCAAGTGATTCTGCTGCCTCACCTTTCTGAGTAGCTGGGATTACAGGTGTGCGCCACTGCACTTGGCTAATTTTTTGTATTTTTAGTAGAGATGGTGTTTCACCATGTTGGCTAGGCTGGTCTCAAATTCCTGACCTCAGATGATCCACCCACCTTGGCCTCCCTAAGTGCTGGGATTACAGGCGTAAGCCACCTTGCCTGGCCAACAGGGCTTTTAAAATAACCCAGATCTTATTTCCGAAAACTTAAAGTCCTTTCAGTTTAATAGCATATTTTGTTCACCCCTACAAGCTCCTTCAGGAGATGGATCAACCCATCTTTGCAGAGGCTCTGAAAATCCTCCTACATAATTCTTTCTGTTTCTTGCTAGATGGTTCACGGTTATTTTTGGATGAGCAAATCAAATTATTGGTTTAGTAAGGCCCTACTGTTAAGGTCAGTTATTTTATCAAATGGGGCTTTTTGCAGTTCAGCCTGTCACCTGACCAACACAAACATATGTGATGTTTTTGTTAGAGCCCATTTTAATTCACTACTCCTTTCAAGACTATACAAAGAATGGCCAGTAGTTTTTTGGGCACAACTCAAATGCCTATGGGACTGGACTGCTAAAATAAACAAACAGAGTGGGTGGCAGAGACTGTGGCAAATTGTAGGGTAATATTCCTCCCAAGAATGAGAGGATGGGATGGGGCCAGGAAGAAAGTGTTCCTGAATAGGATACTCTGTTAGTTATTTTTACTATCCTTTGAGGCATGTAGGTTCCTCATTCCTTCTGAATGTCCCCAGTCACCTGAAACTGGACATACTTCTACCTATGTTCCCAACTGGGAACAAGAGGCTCTGTTTTTGTCGGTGAGGGACAGAGATGTGGAAAAGTCAGTTTACCTGCTGCTCTCGCTGAAGTATCCACCTAGTTAGTTCCTTTGTTGCTGGTGCCAGAGCCCAGTATCTGACTATCCACACTCAGAGTGCCTCCTTCTTGCAGGAGGCTTCTACTATGCGTTTGTTTCCTTCTTGAATCCAATTCCTCTGCTTTCTCTCTTTCCAGGATTTCTCTTTGGTTGTTGTTTACCAGGGGCACCCCTTGTAATTTTTCAACTCATAAATTTAATTTATAAAAAAAATGTTTAATTTTTAGAGCATTGGAGTGTGAAATAGTGACTTCAGGAAGTCCATCATGTCAGAACTCACCTATTTGTTTTATAGAAGATAATCAAACTATTGAAGAATAGAAATATACTGAGTATGAGGCTAGCATTTTTTGAAAATAATAACTTATTCATTTTCTTAGCTAATGCCTGTAGACTATTTTGGTTTTGTATAACACACAAAAAAACCATTTGTTTATAGGAAGCTCCTAAGTTTTTTGGTTGATTTTTTTTTAATTGCTCTTCCTGGGGCAGCACATCTTCAAATGCCTTCCAGTAATTCTTTTTTGATTTTTTTTTCCTAAACTTATCCTAACTTGGGTGCCTGAGATCTGAGAGAAGTGGAGTGTGAGACTAATATTATAAAATTAATTTGTGCTTACATGTTGATGCAAAACAGTTGAGTGACTCATCTTAAAACTCATGTATCCAATACAAGTAGAGATTGAGAAGGAAGCATATAAATAAAATCAAAGAGCTGTGTGGCAGTGACAAACCCGTACTCATAGTAGCTTTAGCTATTTGTCATCTGTCATTTTCACCTTTAGGAATCTGAGGAATATGAGATAATGAAGGGCATAGAGCTAAACATCTCATGTCCACAGTTTATATCCTTATTTTATTTTTATGTTTCTCCCCAAGGTTCATTACAGTTCCTGGTATGTAGGTGGTGGGGAATGAATGGTCCTAGAAAAGATGATGACCTACTGTCTATTGCAGATATTTAAATTATTTGAACATATAGAAGCATACAAAATATAATTACTAAAGTAACTGCTGTTTATTGAGCACTTAACGTGCAAGGCATGGTCTTTTTCATGATAACATTTTTCATTTTCACCAAGACCTCGTTTTATGAATGGGAACTAACTGATGCACAGAGAGCTGAAGACACACAGGTAACAAATGATAAAGCAAGGATTTGAACCCAAGGCTGTTTGACTTCAGAATCGATACATGTTACTTGTCTACTTTTCAGCCAGTAGACTGAGAAGTGCTTGAGAAGTTCAAGACCAACTCTGTAAACAAACAAGGCAAGAAATAATTAATTACTTGGGTTGTTCAGGTAAAATCTCTGGATTCCTTAGTGATGTGTATTTTAGGTTACCATGTTAGAGAAGAATTCCAAGCTTAGGAAGCAAAGATTGTTTTAACTTGATGAATAGTTTATTTTCATTCTTTGTTTCTTGAATTGCTATAAAATAATTTATGCATATAATAATAAAAATCAAAGTTGTATACAATGTTTAAAATTAATAGATAAAAGATTATTCTTCATCCCTGCTTCTGAAGTTTCTCTGCCTAAGGGAAGGCATGTTTAACCATTTCTGCCTGTATTTCATTTAGTGATTATTTCCATGCCATTAAATAATATATTTATAGTGCTTCTTCTGTGCTAGCCTCTATTTTAGGGGCAAGGCTTATATGAATAAACAGCCTTTAAAATCATCCTTCTTGTGGAGATAACTCTCTAATCAGGAGGCAATCAATAAACAAATATATAAGCTGGGTAATGTCAGAGTGACCAGTGTCTTCATGAAGACAATGATGTGAAGTACTATATAGAATGGTATGGAAAAGTGGTGAGGGAAATCCAATTGATTTCCTGATTTATCTTGGAATTTTAGCTCTTCTCTTTCTTTACTTCTGTTTTTTATACAGATATCTTGTTGTGTTTTGGTGGCTAATCTTATTTTTAAATGAAAGACCAGGTAGATTGTTAAGGGTGGCTTCTCATCCCTCCTCATTTAAAAGATCAGATCTGGGCCCGCAAGATTAAGGGAGGAGACCACCCCTCATATCGTCTTATGCCCAATTTCTGCCGCCAAAGAAAGAAGAAGTAAAAACTAAAAGGCAGAAATGAAATCCACACGCAGACAGCCCGGTGCCGCACCCTGGGCCTGGTAGTTAAAGATCCACCTCTGACCTAATTGGTTCTGTTATCTATAGAATACAGACATTGTATAGAAATGCACTGTGAAAATCCCTATCCTGTTTTGTTCCGATCTAATTACTGGTGCATGCAGCCCCCAGTCACGTACCCCCTGCTTGCTCAATCAATCATGACCCTCTCACACACACCCCCTTAGAGTTGTGAGCCCTTAAAAGGGACAGGAATTGCTCAATGCAGGAGCTCAGCTCTTGAGACAGAAGTCTTGCTGATGCCCCCCTGCCGAATAAACCCCTTCCTTCTTTAACTCCGTGTCTGAGGAGTTTTGTCTGCTGCTTGTCCTGCTACAAGACAACTTTACTTTAGGGTCTGCAGCTGTGAAACAGGGGTTGGCCACACGCTCCCAATCACCAAGCCAAAATGGGGAGGGATTTACTCTGAAGTGCCTACTAATAATGGAAGCAAGTTTCATGGACTATTTGAGACAAGCAAGTTAGATAAACAAGTGAAGCTTCCCGGTGAGAGAATTTTGCCTCTACTCTGCCCCCACTGGATTGTTTACAGAAAAGAATGTAGGTGTAGTATGGATGGACACCCTATTGACTGGCAAATGCAGATTTTTTTATACGCAACTTCCTGATTGCTAAATTTTGAGCCCATCTTTTAAAAATTGTCAAAAGCCAAATGGAACATATGAAAGAAAGGGCCATGGGTATGTGACTTCTTCAACATAGTGCTCCCAATCTTTTGTTTTGTTTTGTTTTAGCATAACACAGAGAAAATATTTGGTGGTACATTGTGGTAATAGATTGAGGTTGTTCAGTCTGGCCCTAGACCTCTGGATGCCTCAGCTTACCCAAGAGCTGAAAGGGTCAGTATCTCAGGACACACATAACTAGCAAGTCTATACTTGCACGTTTACCTGTGACAGTCTGTTTAACCTGTAGTCCCAGAATAGTTATTAATAACACTCCCCTTCACTCTTAAAAGTCTTTAGATTTGAACAAGAAGTTATATTGTCATGCTACCCATAATCCATTCATGCTACACAATGGGTGGGGAGTTCTGGAAGTCTTCTCCTGGGGGATATATACTACTCCTTTAGAGATAAACTCTGTGTTAAGTGCAACCTCTGTTGTTGCTCATGAAAGGAAGGTGGGGCAGGGGCAGCTGAAATTGTACAAGTTTTCTGTTAACTCTTTTCAATTAAATACTTTTATATCTGTTCCACTACATTTCTCCATTTTCATAACTGCCTGCCTTAAGATTGAGTTGCTGAGAACTCAGCCAGAGAAAAATCTCTCATCTCTATTGCATCGTTCCGTGTACTTTCTGAGTAATACCTCCCTTGACTGTTCATAATAATAATAAAATCCCATGTGTTTTATGCATTACAAAATACTTTAAATCACGAGCTTGTTAATTTGTCACCCCTTTCTCAGTAGTGTTAGTGAACAGATACCTTTTTGAAGTTTTAAATTGTATTTTTAGTGGAATTTGAGTATAGAGTAAAGAGAAACATGGGTATTCAATTCAAAATCTTGATCTAAAATTTTTTACCATTTTTTCTTATTTACCCAATTGAAATTGGAAACATAGACCCTGAATTCTGTTTTCCTTCTTGTTTTCTTGTTCCCTTGGTAGGCTTTCGCATGCTTAATAAGGGCAGAACTTCTAAATGTAAGGTTGTCATCTCTATAAAATTGAGCCAAGCTTTATCGAGATTACTGTTCAAACACATTCAGAGATTTTTGTCAGATCTTGCCTGTGGCAGTGGGGTCGTCCTGCCAGTTAAATCCCAAGAGTTGCAGACTATCCAGATAAATGAGATAACAGCAAAAGTCTCATATCTACCATTTGTGCAACACAACTTTTACACTGCTCAACGTCAGTGCTGCATTTGAATCCCGGCTAGAGATCAGTTTGAGACTGGACCCATTTAATTAGCTTGCTTCTTTAAATCCTCCCTTCCAAAGTAAATTCTAGGAAAGATATTTTGAAAAGCTAGTAGTGCTTTTGTCCTGAAATGCTGTAAAGCGGGAGCCACAAATAGGCATTATCAAATAGATTAGCAGCAAAGTGCCAGTGACATTTAATAACCAATGCTTGCCAGTGCTTTTGAGATTAGGAGTGGGAGAAAGGGAAAGGATTAGAAAACTCTCATTTAAACAATGAGCTTTGCCTATCTCTAATAAGCTGTTTCCTTTCTTGCCTGGGAGTTTCCTAGGAAATAAGCCGCCTGTGATGCAGCATGGTTGTCATCAGCAGCTTTATCTTTTTGCCTGCTTCAGTGAACAAGCACTGTGCAAACTATGTCTACTAGTAAATAATTTAATTTTGTTATCTAGACTGAGGAGTTTGCCTGTGAAAGCAAGTTCTTTAAAATGATCCTGTCACCATCACACAGACACCACAGGAACAACTGAGTGAATGGTTAGGGGAAAATCAGGCTTATAATTTAAAAATCAGGGGATAAAACAGGAAGAGTAGCTCTTGTTTCAATTTTTAGAGACCAGTTACCAAGGAGTTTGTTGTTGTTGTTGTTGTTGTTGTTTTTGAGATGGAGTCTTACTCTGTGACCCAGGCTGGAGTGCAGTGGCGTGACCTTGGCTCACTGCAACCTCTGCCTCCCAGGTTCAAGTAATTCTCCTGCCTCAGTCTCCCGAGTAGCTGGGATTACAGATGCCCACCACCACACCTGGCTAATTTTTGTATTTTTAGTAGAGATGGGGTTTCACCATGTTGACCAGGTTGGTCTTGAACTGCTGACCTCAGGTGATCCGCTCACCTCGGCCTCCCAAAGTGCTGGGATTACAGGTGTGAGCCACCATGCCCAGACTCAGGGAGTTCATTTTTATGCTGTCTCCCTGCTCAGCTGTTGGAAGATATATTTTTATTATTCTCTCCCTGAACCAAAGTAATTGCTAAAGTTAAAATTCCAGCATCACATTAATACCCTAATGGTATCTTTTTTTTTTTTTTTTTTTAGATGGAGTCTTACTCTGTTGTTCAGGCTGGAGTGCAGTGGCCCAATCTTGGCTCACTGCAACCCATACCTCCCAGGTTCAAGCAATTCTCCTGCCTCAACCTCCCAAGTAGCTGGGACTACAGGCATGAGCCAACATGCCTGGGTAATTTTTGTATTTTTAGTGGAGATGGGTTTCGCCATATTGGTCAGGCTGGTCTCAAACTCCTGACCTCAAGTGATCCACCTGCCTCAGCCTCCCAAAGCGCTGAGATTACAGGTTTGAGTCATTGCACCAGGCCCTTAATGGTGTCTTTTGTGAATGGATGGAAAGGAAAGTGATGCTGCCTGAAAGGGAAGCTGTTCAGAGAGACATTGTACTTTTTGGTCATTATTAAATCCTTTTTTAAAAAGAGACTGAACCTTGAAAAACTATATAGCTTATTATTATGACCATATAAAAAATGTAAAACAAGGCAGCCCTATAAGTGGATCTTAAAGGACATATTCTAGTCAAGTCATTTTTGGAAAATTAGAATAGAAGGGTTTCATACTCAGAGGGCATGGTCCAAAGGAGTCCTACCTCCACCTACAATAGCATGAACCTGGCGAAGACCCTTAACCTTTCTGTGCTGTAAATTTCCCATGTGCACACAGAGGTGAGGATACTGGGTCTGTCTAATCACAGAGTTCCTGTGAGCATCTCATACATTTTAAATACATTTAAAATTTTTCTGAAAAGCTGTGAGGAATACTGAATGTGAGGTAGTAGTGTTTTTATTCGTTTGTCTTAAAACCTGGCAGCTAAGAAGTTTGTTCATCTTGTGTAGACGAGGAAACTATTACATTTCATAGGCATTTTCCTTTGCAATTGAAACTGGCTGAATTGTCAATTATCTCAGCTGAAGCTAAACACAGATGTGTGTATGGAATCAATTTTCTTTCATTCCAATTTCTTCTGTCATTGATCATATGATTTCATAAGCTTAGCAGTAATAGGAAATATTTTAATAGCAGCATTCTAACATTGGTAGGAGTTGAATTCTTCAGTTATATCACATTTCACTCTGAAATTTTGTATGTCTTTTACTCTCTTATGATTTTTTTCCCATAGACCCTTATTTTCTGAATCAAAGGAACTCACAAACTAATTTTCTATCTTCTACCTAAACTCTGGTTCTCTTTTAATTCAAATCCTGCATACTGAACCTGAATCTATGGTTTACATTATATGACGAAAAAGCATTCAGTCAGCCTGGTGTATCTACTCTATCCAGTTTTGACAAATATATAGAGTGAAGTTTCAAACTCCTACGTAATTTAGGTTTCTTGTGACTAACCAATACCACTACGGCAGCTAATTTAAGAACGTTTTTCCCACTCAGATTTTTATAGCTTCCTCCTACATTGTTACTAAGAAGAAAAATAGACAAATATCACATCTTGAGTCACGAAGTATGTGTCTCATTAGGGCTTTCTTGAATTTCAAAGAAATTTCAGGGTGAATCCATATATATATAATCCTCCCTGAGACGTATTAGGCTGAAAAAGCGAAAGCCACTTACTGAGCTTTTGAGTTTTGAGTCAAACGGCATTGCCCTGCCAAGGCCTATACACAGTTCATATGAAGCTTATTGTAACCAATCATAAAGGAGAGAGGAATTTAGTAAGAATCCTTGTCCAGACATTTGTTGATTGAACTTTGCAGAGATTGGCAGAGATTGGCTGACCTCCTTAAAGTCACACCGCTGGCTCTTGGGTGCAGAGCTGGAATCAGAATGTGAGGCTCTAGCACAGTTCAATGCCCACCGCGCCCCCCCACAACTACTTCATGGCGCCTACTATATGCTTTGCTGCTTCATGTGCCAAACCTTAAGAAAGTCAAGAAATAGAAGAATTTTGTCTGTTTGGTTGCTTCATTTTCCAACCAAGAGCAGTCTATTAGATTATTGGGGAAATGGTGGTCAATGGAGATGTGACTAAATCTTCCTGCTGTGAAATTTAGGCTTTTTGAAGTCCAAACACAGATGGAGAAATGTAATTAAACCTTTCAAATTGTTATCAAATCAAATCAAGAGAAAAAAATTTCCACCTCAGTGAACAACTGTGTTGAAAATATGGGTCAACCTGAATATAAATTTATTTATGAAAAGCAAATTAATTCTTCCTGTTCTCCAAAACTGACTTATTTAGCCTCTGCGTTAAGGACATCTTACTGAATGACTTTGGGTAGAATAAATAATCTAATGAATTAAAAGTAAGGAGAATTAGCTGAGTCCTTGCTTGGTACCCAAGCTTTTGTGTAGTACTAATGAGCTTATTGGTGGACAAGGAAGTTTTCCCTTCTAACTAATACATGCAAAATCATAGGAGCAAAATACATCTCATGGCAACTGACTGCTAGGCAGTTAATGTGTTACTACCATCACTAGTTGTCAGCTCCTTATTTACTAATTACTCATGGATCTGGCTCACAGAAGTTTGGGCATATCAATTTTTCTAAACATATTGGAGGTTTATTTCAAAAATAATTTTGACTTCTGTAAATAATGTAGGACTGTGGTTCTAGTTTAAAGATTATTCTTAAGAAGTCACTTGAAGTTCATTGGTAATAAATTTGAAGTCACATGTTAATCTCATGTGATGAAAGCATCATGATTCAGTGAAAAGGGTAATAGATTTGGAATCAGAGTAGTTGATTCCGTTTCTTGTTGATTGAGTGATCTTCAGAAAGTTACATATGTTCACTGAGCTTTAGTTTATTATCTGTTAAACTGATATAAACTTATTATTTTATTTTTATTTTTTGAATTTTTTGAGACGGGTCCTCATCTGTTGCTCAGGCTGGAGTGCAGTGGCACAACCACAGCTCACTGCAGCCTCAACCTCCTGGGCTCAAGCGATTCTCCCACCTCAGCCTCCCTAGTAGATGAGACTACAGGCACATATGACCAAGTCCAGCTAATTTTTTTACTTTTTGGTAGAGACAGAGTCTCAATATGTTGCCCAGGCTAGTCTCCAACTCCTGGACTCAAGCAATCTTCTGACTTCGGCCTCCCAAACTGCTGGGATGGCAGGTGTGAGCCACTGCACCTGGCCAACTTCCTATTGAATAAAGTTATTCAGATGGTTGCATGAAAAAGATTTTTGACACTCAATAAGGGAAAAGTTATTCTAATATTAAAAATTTAATTAAATGGATAATAAATTAAGGAAAGCATGACAGGGCTAAAAATCTAGTAGGTAGTGATGGCAAGCTTTCAATATTCTTTTTTATTCCTCAGAATACTATTTTATTACTCAGAAGGAGTAAAGAGGAAGACAATAAATTGACAGTAACGTTGAGGTTTTATGCATAGGAAGAGAAGGCTAGGACAGATGGAGGGTTCTGTAGAGGAAGCTACGTATGACCTGTGCTTAGAAGATGCAAGGTGTCTGGATATGTCGATACTGAGGTAAAGGGTGTTTCAAGAAAAGGAAACAACATGTTTACGAATCTTGAGACAGGAAATTTGTGAAATGTATGCAGTTTGGTACCTGTGGCAGTTATAGAACCGAACGGAGGTCCACTCACCTGGTGCAGTAAAACCAGATATCTACACTAAGGTTTTGCAGAAATAGAAATAAAAGGCATGGCTGGGCGTGGTGGCTTATGCCTGTAATCCCAGCACTTTGGGAGGCCGAGGCGGGTGGATCACCTGAGGTCAGGAGTTCAAGACCAGCCTGACCAACGTGGTGAAACCCTGTGTCTACTAAAAATACAAAAATTGGCCGGGCATGGTGGCGGGCGCCTATAATCCCAGCTACTCGGGAGGCTGAGGCAGGAGAATAGCTTGAACTTGGGAAGTGGAGATTGCAGTGAGCAGGGACTGTGCCACTGCACTCCAGTCTGGGTGACAGAGTGAGACTCTGTCTCAAAAAAAAAAAAGGCCAGGCGTGGTGGCTCACACCCATAATCCCAGCAGTTTGGGAGGCTGAGGTAGGTGGATCACAAGGTTAGGAGTTCAAGACAAGCCTGACTAACATGGTGAAACTCTATCTCTACTTAAAATACAAAAAAAAAAAAAAATTAGCCCAGTGTGGTGGCACATGCCTGCAGTCCCAGCTACTCAGGAGTCTGAGGCAGGAGAATAGCTCGAACCCAGGAGGCGGAACTTACAGTGAGCTGAGATCATGCCATCACACTCCAGCCTGTGCGACAGAGCGGGATTCCATCTCAAAAAAAAAACAAAAAACAAAAAAAACAAACAAACAAAAACAAAAGAAAGAAAGACCTTTGCAGAGCACCAGGCAAGCAAGGAGGACCAGGCAGCTAAACACTCAAACCCTGAAAGGCAGGGGTAAATTTCGGGAAAGCAGAAGCTACTGGTAAAATCATAAATCAATACATGGAGGTTACACATTGGTTTTGGCCTAAAAGGTGGGGTATCTTGAAGCAGAGGCTTATAGGTCATAGGTAGTTTCAGAGATTTTCTGATTTGCAATTGGTTAAGGAATAGAAGTTTTGTTTAAAAATTTGGAGTCAGCAAAAAAGTGCTACCTAGCTGAGGGGTATGATTTTCTCCAAGCCCGTCAGGAAGAAAGAATGATGGTCAAAATTTCGTCTTCAATTTTCCCTTATCTGAGGTCTACAGGCCATTGGATCCATTTGGTGGGTGTCCTCACTAGAATCTGAGTCCCTGGAAGACAACTCAGGGACATATGTTAAAATGTCATTTTTAGTTTCTATAAGGAAAGCAAATATCTGTGAACTCTAACTTCCTTGACTATAGTTTTAGTCTACTATTACCTTTTTTTTTCTTTTTTTTTAGACAGACTCACTCTTATCACCCAGGCTGGAGTGCAATAGCGTGATCTTGGCTCACTGCAACCTCTGTTTCCCGGGTTCAAGTGATTCTCCTGTCTCAGACTCCCGAGTAGCTGGGATTACAGTCACCCACCACCACGCCCAGCTAATTTTTGTATTTTTAGTAGAGATGAGGTTTCACCATATTAACCAGGATGGTCTTGAACTGCTGACCTCAGGTGATCCACCCACCTTGGCAGCACAAACTCTACCACCTGGCTGTAACAAGTCTTTAACAAGTCACTTATTTGCTTCTGTGATTAGTTGGCTACGTACCTGGAATTTCGCTTGAAGGAATTCAGGATTTTACTTTATTTCCATCTGTGGAGGTGCACAGGCCCCTAAAAAAAGGGGGTCCCTGCTTCATCTCAGGACAGGAAATAGCTGAGAGTAATTGAGAACAACAGAGAAAGCTTCCCAGGCCCATGGGCAGAGATTCTAAGGTAAAGAGCTTTTTAATCCTTCCTGAAGATTCACTGTATCATTTTATTTGGGTCTCTCGATGATTTTACAGCATAGTTCCCTCTTTCTGTTCAGCATAGTTGACGTGGCCTTTCTTTTCAGAGCTTCTTTGGCAGCAATCCCAGACAACCTTCACCTCTCAGAAAAATGGAGATTCATTACTCCTGTTTGAGGGAGGGTAATTCAAAAGAAACACTCACAGATCCTTAAAATGATTAATGGCCTCTCAAGTTGGATGCTGGGTTGTCCCAGACCTGTCTCACTGTGTAAACTTGAAATAAGGTTAGGAAGTTTGCAGCTTAGGTGTGGACATTTTACAGTTACGGAACTAAAGATACACAGTTCCTTCCTTCAGTATTGGCATGTGATATAAATGTGCAACACAGGTATTCCCTTGAAAGACCACCATTCACTTTGTCTTCCAAATTAAGCCATTTGCTTGAGCATAAAATAAATGAAAGACCCAGTGTTAGTAAAGCAAGTCACTCAATATCATTGAATTCTTGGTTAGTGTATGGTGACTAGTCATGTCTATCTTTCGTTGGTGTTATTTTTCACCTTTATGTCTGCACCTGATCTGAAGGGAATAATTAAAAGATGAATGTGAGAAATAAGATTTGGCAATCTGTGAGGTAGGACTGAAGTGAGATCCAAAGTGAGCCATGTTACATTTTCTTTATTGACTCTAATAAGTGGAAATGACATTTGCAAATTTCTTATTTCTTATACAATCATTCAATATAATGAAAGAATATCCAACATAAAACTATATAATCTGTCAAAATTAATCTCTTATTATTACACACCACACACACACACTCGTCCATATAGCCACACCTTTTCCACACACACACTTCCTGGCCTTATGTCAGAAGAATTTCTGAGTGTGTATCTGTAATGGTCCATTAGTTGTCCATTAGTTGTGGGTGTAGATTTTGTATTACTTTCCAAAGACTTGCTTAGGCTGCATTGTAGATTGGATCCAGTGGGTGGGCCCTTATAAGATCAAGGTTCAGAGTGGACTCAACATTCAAGCATTAGGAGAGCAGGGAGATAGCATGTACCCACAGTGAGAGCAAGTAGCATCCACCCTGTCAAAGCTGAGAGGTTTTTATAATCCTAGTATCTTGGCCCTAGATATGATTACTGCATACATTGGTGCTACGACCTCTACCACCTGGCTCTAAATTTTATGTACATACTGTAAGGGGGAAAATTAGTTTGCTCAGGGCTTGTAACTTAACTTCAGAAAGAGTCACCTCAGTGCAATTTGCACATCAGAGAATGATACTTTGTATGTCGTAAAAACGTTATGTAAAGCAAGTTTCTGACTTCACCCACAGGCTAAGTGCAACTTTGTAAGAGTGAACCATCACTGGGTTTTAGTGTCTGGTTAAAAGCAGGAGGTACACATTGGGTTGCCAGTATTACCTACCAGTTGCTTGTGAATGAATTTTAATGAGACTGACATAAGGGATGTGAATAAATGATTGAAATTCAAATAGCTCATAATAAATACCAGTTCTGGCAGGCCAATATACATACACAGTATGAGTCTGGAAGACAGTATGGTTTCGTTTGAAAAGTTCAGAGTCGTTACAACTTAATTTAAGACTTACCTTCTGCTAGATTTGGTGTATAATTATAAGGTCTTTCTCTTTTTTTCCATTCTGTCATTAATGGATGAGATAACATGTTTTACTAAGTTTTGATTGGATTCAGAACTAGGTAAGAGTGATGGTATCTGTTAGTAGAAAGGAAAGCAGTTAGAGTCCCAAGCTGTGTGTCTTCAGTTTATTTAGCATTCAGTGTCTGTTAGAATTTTTTTTTGTTTTTGTTTTTTCATAAGAGAATGTCTTGAAATAGCTCAGAGGATGATTTTGCCATCAAGTTTAAGAACTTGATGAGTTTAGAATGTATGACAATAAGACCTATATTTACCATGAAACATTTTGTGAAAGATCTCAGTTTGAACAAACTTTTCTATTGGAGTCCATTAGTCTATTGAAACTTCCTCAAGAAATCCCATAAATTGGGCCAGAACCATTTCCTCCTGTTAGTGAGAAGGAAGAATTGATGGAGAAGTGACAGTGGAGTATTTATCAGATTCATAAAACAGGAAGAAAGTTTCAAGTCATATGTGACTTCCAGTCCATTGCTTAGTTTCCTGAGTTCCACTTCCTTCCATTCAAATTTCCTACAAAATATATGTATGAGATAAAAATAATTAATTATAATTCTCCCTTCAGTTGCTATAGCAATGGCAGTTTCTTAATGCATCCTCTGTTCTTTATGCCCTTCTGAATTAATTTAGCAAAAAGCAGCCCAATTGTAGAAATAAAGTCCTTTCAAAATAGGTGTCAAGTGGTTTTATAGGGATTTTATGGTGTCTAGATGAGAATTTCTCAAGACTTCTTGAACGGCCAGGGCCTTCTGACTAGGATTAGAAGGTGGAAGCTGCCCATGAACTGGTTTCCTCTTCCCTTCTATGGCTGTTTTATTTTGAGAACAGTTTTTTCTCAAAATAAGTCCAGATTAGGAAATGCATTGAATAATATTCAAACTCCTTTTTTTTTTTTTTTTTTTTTTTACAATCCCATACCACAAAAAAATAACATGGATTCAGAATTTCTGTATTTCTAGACCCACGTTATTGTCTCTTCTAACTTTTTTTTCTGATTATTCCCAAAGAGAAAAATAGAGTGTTAAAATAATTTTATTCAAAGTGATTTCTAAAATCCTGAAGAGCAAATCTTGTTCTGTTGTTATTTTATATACAGTAAATGATAAGTATCTGACCATTCTAAAAGTACCTTTCTTTACTTGCTAGATTTATTCTTACAGTTGTCTGCAATTATAATGATATTTGAAGCAGAATATACTTTAATAAAGTAAAACATTTCAGATATATATTTATAGAGAATAATTCACTAATGTAAAACTTCAGTATGCTAAGAAACAGGTCAATTTTTCTTCCTTTGAGAAAAAATATTTGGTCAAAAACCCATAACCAAACTCTTTGATGCTGCCTATTAACATCTGAGACAATCAACATAATTAATTGAACAAAGATTTGTATTATCTCTCTCCTTCATTGACCATTTGAATTTATTCATCCAAATTTTGGTCCAACTATGAGTCATCTTTACTGGAATAAAATGGAACCTGGTAATAGAGCTCTAGTTCTAATATATGATAAACAATTTAAAGAATGCAACCCATTGTATTCAATCAATTTTATGGGATTAATCAGGGTTCCATCAGAAAAGCAGAACCAGTAGGTGGTATATACTTGTTGCAGGGACTTTATCATATCCATATGTGTAAGCTTCTTGGCGCTCCAATGATCCCATAAAAATCTCCATTATGGTCTAATGGGGAATTCTGGGAAATGTAGTTTATCTAGCCAAGTCGTTACACGACAAAAGCACCATATGTGGTTTGAGATTTAAATCCAATCACATGTCACATAATGACGGTGATATACTCTGGGAAATGCATGATTCAGTGATTTCATTGTTGTGCAAACATCATCAAGTGTCCTTACACAAACCTAGAAGCTTACTACAGGCCTAAGCTATATGGTATACTGTTGCTTCTAGGCTACATACCTGTATAGCATACAGCTGTATTAAATAGTGTAGGCAATTGTGTCACCATGGTATTTGTGTATCTAAACATAGAAAAGGTTCAGTAAAAATACAGGGTAAGTTGAGCACAGTGGTTCACGCCTGTAATCCCAGCATTTGGGAGGCCAAGGCAGGCTGATCACAAGGTCAGGAGATTGAGACCATCCTGGCCAACATGGTAAAACTCATCTCTACTAAAAATACAAAAATTAGCTGGGCATGGTGGCGCACACCTGTAGTGCCAGCCACAAGGGAGGCTGAGGCAGGAAAATCGCTTGAACCTGGGAGACGGAGGTTGCAGTGAGCCGAGATAGCGCCACTCCAGCCTGGTGACAGAGTAAGAGTCCATCTCAAGAAAAAAAAAACAATACAGTGTAAGAGATAAAAAATGATACACCCTATGGGGCACTTACCTTAATGGAGTTTACCAGAGTAGAAATTGCTCTGAGTGAATCAGTGAGTGAGTGGCAAGTGAATGCAAAGGCCTAGGACATTGCAAACTATTGTAGACTTTATATATGAACACTGTACACTAAGGCTACACTAAATTTATTTTTAAAAATTATTTCTTCAAGAATAAATTAACCATAGCTTACTGTAACATTTTTTACCTTATAAACTTCTAAATTTTTAAAAACCTTTTGATGCTTGTAATAACACTTAGCTTAGAACACAAGCACAATGAACAACTATACAAAAATATTTTCCTTATATCCTCTTCTATAAACTTTTTTCCATTTTTAAAGTTTTTATTTTTAATTTTAACCTTTTATATTTTTCTGTTAAAACCTAAGACACAAAGACACACACTAGCCTAGGCCTACACAGAGTCAGTCAGAATCATCAATATCACTGTCTTCCACCTCCACATCTTGTCCCACTGTAAGGTCTTCAGGGGAAATAACATGCATAGAGCTGTCATCTCCTATGAGAACAATGCTTTTTTTTTCCAGAATACCTCCTAAAGGACCTGTCTGAGGTTGTTTACAGTGAACATTTCTTTTTTGTAAGTAGAAGGAGTACACTCTAAAATAACCATAAAAAGTGTAGCATATAAAATATATAAACAAGTAACAGCCATTCATTACCATTATCAAGTATTAAGTACATAATTGTATCTGCTATCCCTTTATATGATGGACAGCACAGTAGGTTTGTTCACACCAGCATCACAACAAACAAGTGAGTAATGCGTGGTGCTATGATGTTAAAACAGCTACAGTGTCACTAGGCAATAGTAATATTTCAACTCTGTTATAATCTTGTGGGACCATCATTGTCTATGTGGTCTATCAGTGGCCAAAATGTCGTTATGTGGTATAAGACTGTACTTCCTTTGAACCTTCAGAGATTAAAAAAAAATGTAAAATGCCCCAATCTACCTCAAGCTTCTTGCAAACGGTCTTTTCAAACCTGATTTTAAAAATCAATCATTAGAACTGTAAATAATACAAAGTGGGAAATGACACTAACTTTTGCCAAACAAAATATTGCATCTTAAAAAATAATAATCGAGTAACCATATGTCAATATAAATCACACATATATTGCTTGTTGTTATTATGCAGAGCAGGCACACCTCAGAGTTATTTCTGTTTCTGTTCCAGACCTCTGAAATAAAACAAATATTGCAATAAATTGAGTCACACTATTTTTGGTTTCCCTGTACATATACAGGTTATGCTTACAGTATACTATTAAGTGTGTAATAGTGTATGTCTAAAAAACCCATGTACATACCTTAATTTAGAAATACTTCATTGCTATAGAATGCTGAAACGGAGACATAAAGTGAGCATATGCTGTTAGAAAAAAGGCACAAATAGACTTACTTGATGCAAGGTTACCATAAACCTTCAATTTGTAAAAATGCAGTATCTGGGAAGGGCAATAATGTAATACACAATGACACAAGCTATGCCTGGATAATATAATGAACAAGAGCAAGATCTTTGAAATCTGACACTTGGAGAAATGTGAGTACTAACACTTGTCAGCTGCTAAACCAGCACTTTCTCGTACTCAAAACGAAGACAATACCTAAATCTTAGGATTGCTTGAAGGTTAGTTTTGATAATGTATTACATACCTTCTTTCATCTAGCTGTTAGCATAGTGCCTGGGACATAGTAACCACTAAAAAATTATAACCATAGTTATTTTTAATAAAGTGTTCACCATTATTTTTAAAATTTTTTTAGGCTTTTATTCATAAAACAGTGATTGATAGCTTTGACCCTATTTTGGTTAAATGAAATTCCTGACAGTACTCTATCAAAAGGTGAATATAGAGATTCTAAAGTGCATTCTTGGTACCTCATTTATTTTTCAGGTTTTTGAATTTTAAATCCCTAGTGCTGAAATGAGCTTTCTGCTGTCACTCATTTGCTTCAGGGCTGACTTGTTTTGAAGCCAGTGGGCAGCAGAGCAAAGCACCTGGTAAGTGGTGCGGCAGGAGAAAACTCCTCTGTTGAGACACACTTTTCTTATCCTTGTCATTCCTGTACAAACCTGCTTTATTTGCAGATGGTGAGATCCTGAAGCCAAATAATAAGCAAATGCAATTAGGGGAAATGTATAAAATGTTTTTAGGTAAGACTGACTTTCCTTCACTCCTCCGGCTGCAGGAATTGTAATTATTTGTAGCAGGAAGTAATAAGGGCAAGGAAATTTATTCTGGCTCTATCCTATAAAATGGGTGAAAGTGGTCATTTGTAATCCTCAGTGGGTTTGTTTCATCTGCCTGCTGAAGAAATATTGTGCTTGTGTGGGGTTTTCAGATATGAGGATGAACTTAAATCCCTCTCTCTCTGTCAACAATATCTATTTTAGGAAAGCTGTTCTACTCTTTAAAACAAATGTAGACTTTTAGGATAAAAATAGACTGAATAAACCTTATTCTTATATGCAGGCATTCTGAGAGTATAGGACCATACAGCATAAGGGAAGTGGTGATAAGGCAGAGAATTTTATCCCTTACTTTCTCAGCAATTCTCATCAGATATAAATAAAGATGTATTTGAAAATATAGAATGACTTCAATGGTATTGAAATTTATTAGACTTGGAGTCAGAAGATCTGTTTGAGCTATAGTTTTGCCACCTGCTATTTTCTTTAGCTTGGTACTTATGATCTTGGACTACAGATTTATCCACAATAAAACAGGAATGATAGCATTTGTTCTATATACCATATAGTATTGTTGGAAAGATTAAATATCATAATGAAACATTATACACAAGTATGTATAATGTATAATGTTTCATTATGTTATTTGATAATAGAGGTGCCACTACTTTATTACCAAACTACCAGTGAAGAAAAGTAATAGAACCAAAGAGCTAGAATATGCCTTGAAGTAAATTTTGAATAATTTTAGGACTGTTATTTGTTGGGTCAACATTTATTGCATATGGCTAATGGATTTAATCATTTTCTTTAGTATTCTTTATATATTATATGCCAAGTAAAAAATGTTATTTATAATAATGTTAATTATGATGGCATGCTTCAAATTTCAGGCCCTAGAGGTTGTCAATCTAAATAACAAACAGAGACGCTCTCTAAAAAAAAATGATGTTTATTTGGGTATAGGGCATTGCAATGGGAGTATGTGTGCCATAGTAAACTACGTGCATATTCAGGGAGATAAAAGAAGACCAAAGGCTTTTTTTTTTTTCTTTAAATGAGGAGGATTATATAATCATTTTGAAACAATTGTCCTTGACTACAAGGAGCAATAACAAGGGTGGTGCCAGTTGGAGGTTAGACAGGCAGTTTTTGGGAAGATGTCCTCCTAGAAATAATTTTTTTGCATAAGGTTGTGATGGCGTTTGTACAAGGTAGTGGTTTTTGCGAGTCTTTTGTGATAGTTCTTGTGATCAGGCATGTGTATATGAGAATCCTCCCTTCATAGTCTTCCTGGCTCTATTTCTCAGAGTTTTAAACCCAAGTGACTGTGACTCCATTTTGATTCTGAAAACTTTCACGTTGTCTAAAGAATTCTGGAAAAGTACATAGTAATGTGGCTGCTCTAATCCTTAGTTTAATATTAGAACTTATGGGACAGGGAGGCTGGTACACATAATTTCAGCTACTGTGGAACAATGAAATTCACATGTCCTTATATGTTATGTACAGCTTTACACTGTCAATTTGCTGTTTTTCTTCCTTTTCATTTGAGCTTCATCACCAGTCTGAAGTCCATGTTTTGTATGGCTGTGGTTTGTCATCCTTAAAGCATATTTTCTTGTTGTCAGGCCTTGTATCCCAGCTGCCTTCTTCTTCTTTAGTTTCTTCAGCTGTCTTTTAGGGGAGGTGTTTGCTGTGCCATTGAAAACGTGGAGATAAAACACTCATCACTTATTACAAGGTGATAATGAAAGAAAATGGATTTAAAAGATAGCAGCTGAGACTAACATTAAATATAGTAGTACAAGAATCAGTTGGTTAAGGATTAGGAGATTCAGTCAAAAAGGTATTTGGTGAGAAGTGAAGATAAGACAAGCTTGGGTCTGGAGATGGAGTTACAGTGCATAAGCACAGTCGCTGTTCCCAAGAACTCACAGTAGAGTGTAGTAATTCTCAAGCCTCATTCTGTACCACTCACCTAGAGGCCTTTAAAAACACAGATGCCTGTGTTCAATCCTTAGAAATCCTGACCGAATTCTTCCATAGTGGGCCCTGGAGAAGTGCGTAGTTTTGACTGCTCCCTACGTCATTTTATCTAATAATTCTGGTTTTATTCTTTCATATACTACGAAATCAGGCAAGTCTCAAAATATACTTCTAGCCTACCTATCTATGAAACATGGATGATATCATCTGCTCTTTATTCATTTATGTCATAAACATTTATGGCATTCATATTTTGTGTCAGACATTGTGATATGTCAAAGAGAGAGGCAAGTTACAGTGTCTATTGTAAAGGTGAGTGTGAGGAGAAAATTTGAAGTAAAACTATAAACCTGAAAAGCAAATTTGTTCATGGCTTTTTACATCAAGTCTGTATACAGCAGAGATCAAATCATTTCCTGTACCTGAGCAGCTAATAGCTTCTGGCAAAAAATCACCTGCTTGTGTTGGCCAGTTTTTCTTTAATTTAATCGCAAGCACATGTCACTGACTGGTAACCTTACTAAATGTGCTAGTTTAGTGATTTAAAATCCTACTTGCAGAAACTAGTGTTTCACACTCTTTCCAAAACCTCCAACATCACCTCTAGTCAACTGTCAGTTGCTGACATTGTTTATTTTACTGAGAAAATCAGAAGCAATTAACAAAGAATCACATTATTTTTAAAACATTACATTTATCAGTTTACCAACATACATATCTCTATGTTTTGCCTTTCTTCCTGTTACAGTTGTTCCTGCTTATGTCTAAGTATAATTCTTTCTGTGTTATAAATCTGTATTTTCAGCTGTCAAAGCACTTCTACAATTGTCTCTGCTCTCACCTGCATCATCAATTTATCCCTGCCTGTCAGATCTTTCCCATCAACAAATATGCACTAATGGCACCTACCTGAGAAAAACTAAACAAGACTATCATCCAAGGAACCTACAGTCTCCTCCAGCTCTTAATCTCATCTCCCTTCTACTTCTCTGTAAAACTTCTTGAAAGTATCTGTATGCGCTGTCTCTACTTCCTCACCTTACCACATTCCAACTGAGTCATTAATTATATCTATATATTCTCTGAAAATGTCTTTTTCTCCTTAAACTACACATACACATATATACATTCCTTGTAAATGCCTTATCAAATCAGAAGAGATAGTGGTCAAGTCTCTGTTCTCCTCTAAGTCAGCCTCTGGATGGTATTTGAACACAGGCAGCCACTTCTAGAAACACTCTCTTCTCTTCCTTTGGTATCTACCACATTGTCTTGGTTATCCTGTTATATAACCAATTACTTGTTTTTAGTCTCCTTTGATCATGTCCTCAAATGTTGAGCCTCCCAGAAGTTACTCCTAGGTCCTCCTTTGGCCTCTATCAGAACTCTTGTCATCTCTTCTGGTTCCACAACTTGTAGTCTATCAAGGGATAAACTATTAACATATTTAGATATTAACATATTTAGTCTACTAAGGGATAACCAGCAGGTGTATATATCCATCTGTCTTATCCCCTGAACTCTCTCTGCACAAACCTGCTCTTGCTCCTCCTTCAATCTTACCCAACTCAATAAATAAAACTAATTGTCCCTGCTTTTCATCTCTAAACCCTAAATACCAACCTTCATTCCTTTCTTCATTCTACCACATCAAATCTGTCAGGGAGTTCTGTTAGCAAGATATCCAAAATGTATTCCACTCTGACCACTTTTTGACATCATCACTTTACCTCTTTTGTTCAAGCTGCTTTCATCTCTGCCTCGACAGTGCATCAGGCACCTAAGTGGTTTTATTGCTACCACCTATGCCTTCCTGTAATTTATTTGACAGATTTGTCAGAGTGATTTTTAAAAATCAGATTATGTTGCTCACTTTAATGGCTTCAATTGCAATTTTAATATAATCCATCCCCTTCAAACAATTCAACTCTAAAAAGACTTTTTTTTTTTTTTTTTTTTGAGAGAGAATTAGGGAAATTTGAATGAGTATTTGAGAATTTTAAGGGATTATAGTCAATTTTGTTCTACTTTTATATATGTTTAACAATTTTCATTCATTCATATAAAGTTGAAGAAGGAGAGGTAAAGTTTCAGCCCTTTTCCATGGCCCTATGGGACTGAATGTTTGGCTGCTTCCCTGGCCTTTTCTTTCAGTCTCTCTTTGGTTGGCTGTGGTTGAGCCACATTCACCTGGCTTTCTTTTTCTGAACACTTCAAGCCTTTGCACTTTTTGATCCCTCTGCCTGGGACACTTCACAGAACTGGCTTATTTAGGTCTTGCTGCCAGAGACCAATCCCCTAACTTTTGCGCATCTCTCTTCTGCTTCCCTGTAAAACTTCCCATCCCCACCAGCTCCATACACACTCTCTCTTTCTCTCTCTCTATAATATATATAATATATTATATATAATATATAAAATACATAATATATTATATATAATATGTAAATTTATATTATATATAATATATAAATACATAATATATTATATATACATATAATGTATTATATGTATATATTTTTTGAGACGGAGTCTTGCTCTGTCACCCAGGCTGGAGTGCAGTGGCACAATCTCGGCTTGCTGCAAGCTCCGCCTCCCGGGTTCCCGCCATTCTCCTGCCCCACCCTCCTAAGTAGCTGGGACTACAGGCGCCCGCCACCTCGCCTGGCTAATTTTTTTTGGATTTTTAGTAGAGATGGGGTTTCACCGTATTAGCCAGGATGGTCTAGAGCTCCTGATCTCGTGATCTGCCCGCCTGGACCTCCCAAAGTGCTGGGATTACAGGCGTGAGCCACCGCCCCGAGCCTCCATACACTCTATTTTTAAAAATTAGTTGACTTTGTTTACATGTTTATTATTTCTTTTCTCTACTAGAATTTAAGCAGCATGAGTCAGAAACTTGGTTCTAAGATGTTGCATAGTGGGTATTCAATAAATGTTTGTAAATGAAGGAATTGGGCATTACTTTTTATTCCATTTTTAAAATGAGAAAACCAAGACTGTAAAAATTAAATACTTTTTCCTAATGTCACAGATATTAAGAGGCAGAACTGAGATGCGAACCCAAGTTTTTCTGATTTAGGAGCCCTTTAAAACTCCATTGTATAATTTTCTGCTAGAATAAATTAACGGAGGACAGAGGCAGAGGATAATTCCCCGTAAAACTGAAAGAATTGTCTTTGTAGCTATACTGACTTAGGAAGAAATTCCATGACTTTTATTAGATTCTCAAAGGAGTTCTTGAGCCCCCAGATTTTAATCATTGTCTCTTTGGTTGCTATCATGGCAACTCACAATGTTAGAGGCTCAATACAGTAGGAAAATTTTAAACTGCTTGCTGACTAAAACATTATGTTATCCAGTCCTAAACATCAACATTTGTCAACACTTAAATAACTTTTCTGGATTTAATATTTTTTTTTTTCCACAGGCTATTGGGCATCCCTATTTTCCTCCATACTGGTCTCTGGGATTTCAGCTGTGTCGATGAGGTTATAATAGCCTAGATATGCTGAAAACCACAGTTGGACATTTAAGACAATATGATATTCCCCATATAAGTGTACTCAAACAGTATGGAGGGAATTGAGAGGAATAAGGAAATTAGAAAGTGTAGTAATTATACTGTAATATATATGTGTGTGGATGTGGATGTGTGTACATATAAGAGAGAGAGATGTGTAACTGTAATCATTTTCATATATTCTCAGTTCCAATAAAATAATCATTTTTGTTCTCTTTTTCTTACAAGATAACCCAAAACTCACACTAATATTTAAATTTCTAATTGAATGCAGTCACTTATAAGCTACTTGTGATTCTTCAACAATATTTGGTTGTCTGTTTTCCTGATGTTGGAATCTCATATCTGCAGTGCCCCTTGGTACAGGATGTTCAGTATTGTGATACTGACTGCGTGGAACGTCAGATAGACTTCATATATGATGAAGACAAATTTGATGGTCTGCCTGAGTACATCAAGGAACTGAAAATGATGGAATGCATTATATCATTACTTTGGTAAATTTCTTTTGAAGATCAAACAAAATATTTTAATTTATATTTTCTAAGCATTTCTAAATACACACATATATGTATTACAATTAATGTATCAAAAAGTAGAAGTCCCAACACTAGTATATTCTTGAGGAATAAAATTTTATAATATTTAATGATAAATGTTATATTTCATTAAAGGATGATAGATTATAAGTACATTTTATGCTATTTAACGACATAGACATGTCATCAAGTGATGAAGGAATTCAGTTAAGTTTTTAAAACTCAGTGGTCTAAAAGAAAATTAACATATTGATTGCTCCATCAAGGTTTTTTCCACCATTTCACAACCTTATCTCAAATAAGAAGCAACAAACAAAAAAAAAACAGGAAAGGTTCCATGCCAAAATAGCAGGAATATTTCCTTTACCTATTCATATAGCTTTCAAAAATGTTTATTATTTTTAAAAATTTTTGTGGGTACATAGTAGGTGTATATATTTATAAGGTACATGAGATGCTTTGATACAAGCATGCTATGTATAATAATCACTTTAGGCTAAATGAGGAACCCATCACCTCAAGCATTTATCCTTTGTGTTACAAACAATCCCATTATACTCTTTAAATTATTTTTGAATACACAAATTATTATTGACTACAGTCACCCTATTGTATTATCAAGTACTATTCTTTATTCTTTCTATTTTTTGGTATCCATTAACCATCCCCACTTCCCCCCACCCCACACTACGCACCCCAGCCTCTGATAAACTTACTTCTATTTTTATCTCCATTAGTTGAATTGTTTTAATGTTTAGAACTCACAAATCAGTCGCAACATGTGATCTTCATCTTTCTGTGCCTGGCTTATTTCTCTTAACATAATGATCTCCAGTTTTATCCATTTTGTTGCAAATGACAGGATCTCATTCTTTTTTATGGCTGAATAGTACTCCATCTTCATTGCATCTAAGTACCACATTTTCATTATCTGCTCATTTGTTGAATACTTAGGCTGCTTCCAAATCTTGGCTATTGTGAATAGTGCTATAATATTGAAGAGATTGCAGTTATCTCTTCAACATACTGATTTCCTTTCTTTTGGGTATGTACACAGCAGTGGGATTGCTGGATCATATGGTAGCTCTATTTTTGTTTTTTGAGGAACGTCTAACTTGTTCTCCACAGTGGTTGTACTAACATACCTTCCCACCAACTAGGTATGAGGGTTCCTGTTTCTCCACATCCTCGCCAGCATTTATTATTGCTTGTTTTTTGCATATAAGACTTTTTAACTGGGGTGAGATGATATCTCATTGTAGTTTTGATTTGCATTTCTCTGATGATCAATAGTATGCACCTTTTCATATACTTGTTTGCCATTTGTATATCTTCATTTGAGAAATTCAGACCTTTTGCCCATTTCTAATTTGATTTTTCCTGTAGAGTTGTTTGAGCTCTGTATATATTCTGGTTGTCAGATGGGTAGTTTGCATATATTTTCTCCCATTCTGTGGGTTGTCTCTTTACTTTGTTGATTGTTTCCTTTGCTCTGCAGAACCTTTTTAACTAGGTGAGATTTGTCCATTTTTGCTTTGGTTGCCTATATTTGTGGGATATCACTGAAGAAACCTTTGCCTACTCCAATGTCCTGGAGAGTTTCCCCAATGTTTTCTTCCAGTAGTTGCAGAGATTCAGGTCATAGGTTAAAATATTTAATCCAGTTCAGCTTGATTTTTGTGTATGGTATGAAATAAGGCTCTAGTTTCATTCTTCTACATATAGATATCCAGCTTTCCCAGTACTATTGATTGAAGAGACAGTCTTTTCCCCAGTGTATGTTCTTGGCACCTTTGTAAAAAATGAGTTCACTGTAAATGTATAGATTTGTTTCTGGGTTCTCTATTCTGTCCCAGTGGTCAATATTTCTGTGTTTATGACAGTACCATGCTGCTTTGGTTATGATGGCTCAGTAACATACTTTGAAGTCAGGTAATGTGATTTCTCCAGTTTTGTTCTTTTTGCTCAGAATAGCTTTGGCTATTCTGTGTCTTTTTTGGTTCCATATAAGTTTTAGGATTGCTTTTTCTATTTCTATGAAGAATCTCATTGGTATTATGATAGAGATTCCATTGAAACTGTAGAATGCTTTTGGTAGTATGGACATTTGAACAATATTCATTCTTCCATTCCATGAACATAGAATATCTTTGCATTCTTTTGTATCCTCTTCAATTTATTTCATCAATGTTTTATAGTTTTCATTGTAGAGACCTTTCACTTCTTTGGGTAACTTAATTCCTAGGTATTTTATTTTATTTGTGGCTACCGCAAATGGGATTACTTTTTTGATTTCTTTTTCAGATTGTTAGCTGTCTGTATATAGACATGCTATTGATTTTTGTATGTTGATTTTGTATCCTGCAGATTTACTGAACTTTTGTATCAGTTCGAATAGATTTTTGTTGGAGTCTTTAGGTTGTTCCAAATACAAGATTATGTCATCTGCAAACAACGGAAATTTGACTTTTTCCTTTCCAATGTATATTTCTTTCTCTTTTCTGATTGCTCTAGCTAGGACTTCCAGTACTAGGTATTGAAGTCTCCAGCTGTTACTGTATTGGGGTCTACTCCCCCTTTAGCTCTAATAATATTTGCTGTATATGTCTGGGTGCTGCAGTGTTGTGCCTATACGTTTGTAATTGTTGTGTACTCTTGCTGAATAAACCCTTTATCATGATATAATCATCTTCTTTGTCTTCTTTTATAGTTTTTGTCTTGAAATCTATTTTGTCTGATATAGGTATAGCTACTCCTGCTCTTTTCTTGTTTCTACTTGCATGGACTATCTTTTTCCATTTCTTTCTTTTCACTCTATTAGTGTCTTTATAATTGAAACCTGTTTCTTGTAGGCAAGAGATTGTTGGTTTTTCTTGCTTTTTTTTTTTTTTTTTTTAATCCATTCAGCCACTCCATGTCTTTTGATTGGACAGCTTAGCCCGTTTACATTCAATATTATTATTGATAAGTAATGACTTACTTCTGTCATTTTGTTATTTGTTTTCCAGTTGTTCTGTTGTCTTCTCTTCTTTCCTTCCTTTCTGTCTTCCTTTTAGTGAATTTGATTTTTCTCTGGTGGTATGTTTTAATGTCTTGCTTTTTATTTTTAGTATATCTGTTGTATATATTTTTCAGTTGAACTTAGCAAGAAGCTTGCAAATAATATCTTATAACCCATTTTTTCAAGCAGATGACCACTTGACACTGATTGCATAAAAAATCAGGCAAAGAGAAAACTAGTAAAAAATCTATGCTTTAACTTCTCCCTCAGTTTTAACTTTTTCTTGTTTCTATTTGTATCTTATTGTACTGTGTCTTGAAAAGTTGTTGTAGTAATTATTTTTAATTGGTTTGCCTTTCACCTTTCTACTTAAGAGTAGTTTATACACCACCTTTACAGTGTTATAGTATTCTGTGTTTTTCTGTGTACTTATTATTACCAGTGAGTTTTGTACCGTCATATGATTTCTTATGGCTCATTTGTATCCTTTTCTTTCAGATTGAAGAACTCCCTTTAGCATTTCTTGTAAGACAGGTCTGGTGTTATGAAATTCCTCATCTTTTGTTTGTCTGGAAAAATCTTTATTTCTCCTTTATGTCTGAAGGATATTTTCACTGAATATACTATTCTAGAATGAAAGTTTTTTTTTTCCTTCAACACTTTAAATATGTCATGCCACTCTCTTCTGGCCTGTAAAGTTTCCACTGAGAGGTCTGCTGCCAGACTTATTGGAGCTGCATTGTATGTTATTTTTTTCTTTTCCCTTGCTACTTTTAGGATTTTTTTCTTTATCCTTGACCTTTGAGAGTTTGATAATTGGATGTCTTGAGGTAGTCTTATGTGGATTAAATCTGCTTGGTGTTCTATAACCTTTTTATACTTGAATATTGATATCTTTCTCTAAGGTTGGGATGTTCTCTGTTATTGTCCATTTGAATAAACTTTCTACCCCATCTCTCTCTCTACCTTCTCTTAGGCCATTAACTTAGACTTGACCTTTAAAGCCTATTTTCTAGATCCTGTATGCATGCTTCATTCTTTCTCCTTTTGTCTCCTCTGACTGTCTATTTTCAAACACCCTGTCTTCAAGATCACTAATTCTTAATTCTACTTGGTCAGTTCGGCTGACCAAGTAGGAGACTCTGATGCATTCTTCAGTACGTCAATTGCATTGTTCAACTCCAGAATTTTTTCTTTTTAATGATTTCTGTCTCTTTTTAAAATTTGTCTGGTAGGACTCTTAATTCCTTCTCTGTGTTATCTTGAGTTTCTCCAAGTTTCCTCAAAACAGTTATTTTGAAGTTTCTGTCTGAAAACTCATGTGTCTCTGTCTTTCCAGGATTTGTCCTTGGTAGCTTATTTTGTTCATTTTGTGAGATTATGGATGATCTTGATGCTTGTGGATGTTTGCCAGTGTAAGGGCATTGAAGAGTTAGGTTTCTTATAGTCTTCACAGTTTGAGGTATTTTATACCCATTCTTCCTGAGAAGGATTTCCAGATATTTTAAGGGACTTGGGTATTGTAGTCTACAGTTTTGATCTCTGCAGCCAAATCTGCATTAGGGGGCACCCCAAGCCCAGTAACACTGTGGCTTTTGCTGACTCATAAAAGTACCACCTTGCTTGTCTAGGATAAGATCCAGAAGAATTCTCTGGATTACCAGGCAAAGACTCTTGTTCTTTTTCCTTACTTTTTCCCAGTCTCCACCCACTACTCCCTCCTTCGTTTCCCTCCCTCCCTCTCTCTGCTGAGCTGCCTGGAGCTGGAGGGGTGATGCAAGCCCCCTGTGGCCACCATCCCTGGGACCATGCTGGCTCAGACCTAAAGCCAGCATGGTACTGGGTCTTGCCCAATGCCTACTGTAATCACCATCTAGCTACCACCGATGTTCACTCAACACCCTAGGGTTCTACAGTTAGCAGGTGTCAAAGCCAGATAGGCTTATGTGCTTCCCTTCAGAGTGGTGAGCTTCTCCCAGCTCTGGGTGTGTACAGAGATGCCCTCTGGGAGCCAGGGCCTGGAATCAGCAATCTTAAGAATGTACCTGGTGCTCCATTCTACTGTGGCTGAACAGGCACTCCAGCCACAAGACAAAGTCCTTGCTACTCTTTCCTTTCCTCAAACAGAGGAGTCTCTCTGCTGGTGACCATCACCACCCCAGGCCCAAAGCGAGTATAGCCTGGGTACTACCGATGTTCAATCAAGGCCTAAGGGTTCTTCAGTCAACTTGTGGTAAATGCTGCCAGGCCTGGGACCTTTCTTCAAGTGAAGTTGCTCCTCTTTTGCCCAGGGTAGGTCCAGAAGTGCTGCTCAAGAGCCAAAGTCTAGAATCGGGAACCCTAAGAACCCACTGAGTGCTCTACCCTACTGTAGCAGAGCTAGTACCTAAGCTGCAAGACAAAGTCTCTTTTACACTTCCCTCTTTTTCTCAAAAGCAGTCTCTCACCATAGCCACAACAGCTGGGAATGTCTAGGGTCACACTAGAAGCCAGCACATCTCTGAGTCTCACCCAAGTCCCATGGCAAGTACTGCCTTGGCACCACTGCTGATAATTCAGGGTCAAGCACTCTTTAGTCAGTAGGTGATGAATCCTTCCAGGAATGGGTCCTCCCATTCAAGGCAATGGATTCCCTTCAGGCCCTGGGTGTGCCTAGAAATGTCTGGGGGTTAAGGCCTGGAATGGATGCCCCTGGACTCTGTCCATTGCCCTATTCTACTGTGGTTGAGCTGATATCCAAGTTGCAAATACAATGTTCTCTTTACTCTTTCCTCTCCTCTCCTCAAGCAGGGAGAAGGAGTCTGTCTTGGAACTGTGAGCTGCACTGCCTGGGGTTGAGGGATGCGTAATGCAAGCACTTTCTTGACCACCCTAACTGGTATCTTACTAGTCTGCATGCTCCCAAAATCTGCTGGCTCTGAGCCTAAGAATTGCCTAGGAATTGTAAGAATTGCCTAGGAATTGCAATCCTTGTGACCTAGACAGCCTTTTAGATTTGTTTAGGACCCCAAAGCACTTTAGTCTGCAGGGCTGAGGTTTGCTGGAACTCAGGTACCAATGGCTAGAATGGATGATTCTGGCTAGGGCTGGTCTAAATGCTCCCTCGGTGGGTTCCAGCTGAGTTCTATCCAGTGTTGCTTTCCACTGTGACAGCAGCACTGAGTTCCAATGCAAAGTCCCACACATTCTGTCTCTGTGCCAGGAGGTTGCTGCTGGGGGATGGGGGAGGGTTGGTGTCAGCAGTTCAAGACTGTCTTTCCTACCCTCTTCAGTGCCTTTTTCTGTAATATGAAGTTAGAACCAAGTACTGTTATTACTTAACTGATTTTTGGTTCTTATGAAGGTGCTTTTTTGTGTGGATGGTTGTTCAATTTGGTGTTCTTGCAGGGAGGATAATCCTTGAAGGTTTCTATTTAGCCATCTTGCTCTGCCTCTTGCTCCTATAACATTTTTAGAAAAGAAAATGGATATTTTAATTAGAAGCAACTGATTCTACTACTAAATTAACATTGCTTGGGTCCACATTTTGCACACTAAAACATTCACAGAAAGAGTTCTTATATTTGTAACTGTACTTAATAGGTAGGAAGATTTTAAAGTGTACAATATTAAACATTGTTTATATGAATATTGGAGATTCTTACTTCAAACATTTTTGTAATGTTTCCACTTAAATATCAATTACCAGGCAGACTCTTACCAGTGATAACATTCTTGGGAATTTGCAGGATCCCTTTTTGACCAAAAATGAACCACAAGGCACTTATAAACCCCGTGAGCTTGGACAGGAAATGGGAATTTGAATCAATAACTCTGCTGGAGTCACACCAGCTATTGGCAAGGTAAACATGTTAAAGAATAAATGACAACCTCCTTTCTGTATTGAATATATGATAAGCAAGTACAGTTCACAGGGCTCAGTGAATTGATATTGCCTGAGTTCAGTTCAAGAAAATTGTATGCAGCTTCTCCAGCTGTGTTAACTCCTGAGTGTTTGGAGCATTGGCCTACATAATAAGACTTTTTAAGAAATCATTTACATCCCAGAGAATTGCCAAGAAATTCAAAAGAAATATTAGTACATTGTGTAACATCTTTTGAAAAGGCACTCTTTTATAATTATGATAAAATTATAGATAGTGTTGATTGATATTATATTGATAATTTTGGTTTTTGTAGATTGAGTAATGAGATATATAAAATATTTATAAAGCAAAAAGAAGTTTTTAATTTTTTCTTTTGCACAATAGAAATATCCTTAAAATGCTTTTGCCTGTTTATCAAAGTAGCACAAAATCGTTAAAAATATTATGTAATACTGATTTTTACGAAGTAGAAAGTGACAGTCCTTCTTCAACTCCCTAAAATATCACTTTTATCATTTTAGTGAATATTCCTCCTGATTTTTAAGTATATGTGATTATATTTTTAAGTGGGAAATAAACTATATGTCATTTAAAACCTTTAAAAACAATAACAATATTATGTATATATATTTTCATGTTAATACATATGAAGCTATCTCATATTTTTAAATAGTTACATGACATTCCATTGTTCCCAGGTAAGAAAACTAGTGTAACCAATTCCTAGTGATGAACATTTTCTTGTTTCTAGTATCTTAATATTATATTATTAATATGAATATTGCAGTAAACATTTTATTACAGATTATTGTATATATTCTTGTCTCACTATTACCATATATTTTTTAAATGGAATAATTATATTTAAAAATATACATTTCAAATCTATAAAGATATTTTCTCAATATCCTCAAAATATACCAATCTGAACTCTTACCAAACAGGTCTCTTTACTCATTCACCAACACAGGGCAACCAAAAAGGTGAAAGGTATTTTCTTGTATTAACTGCAGTTTTTCTATTATGAGTGAGGTTAAGCATCTTTTTCATAATATTTATTGCTGCTTCTATTTCATTGTAAAAAATCACTACTCTTTTTGTCATTTTCCTATTGGGGAATTCTTTCTTTTTCTTATTGATTTGTAAAATATTAATTCTGGTTTTTTAAACAGTTTATTCTGTCTTTTGCTAAACAGTTTTAAACTTTTTCATAGCCAAATCTACCTTTTTCCTTGTGGTTTCTGCCTTTGGTATCATGTTGCAAAGGGCTTTCCTTAACTAAAATTTGTAAAAGTAGAATCTATATATTCTTAGAGAATTTTTCTAAACACATAAATTATGAATCTGCTTTAATTTTGTGTACAATGTTGTCTTAATGTGCTTGAGCCACCATAACAAAAACTGAGTGACATAAACAGCAAAATTTTACGTCTTACGGTTCCACTGGCTAGAAAGTCCAAGACCAAGGTTCTGGCAGGGTCTGGTTTCTGGTGTGAGCCCTCTTCCTGGCTTTCAAATGAACCTTCTCATTGTGTTCTCACAAGGCAGAGAGAGAGAGAGAGAGAGAGAGAGAGAGAGAGAGAGAGAGAGAAATAGACGGACAAGAAAGGTCTTTAATAGGGGTACTAATCTTATCATGAGAGCCTCACCCTCATGATCTCATCTAAACCTAACCATCTCCCAAAGGCCCAATCTCTAAATACCATCATACTGAGGCTTTGGGCTTTGACATAGGAATTTTGGATAAACACAGCTCAATCCATACCTGGAATATGACTTATTTTTTTTCCAAGTGGGTAGATAATAGACCTGACGTCACCTATTAAATAATTCCACATTTCTTCATACCTTTGAAATATCATCTTTATCACAGAGCAAATTTCCATATAGATGTCTATCTGTATCTTATCTCAATTTCGTTGCATTGTTCCATTTATCTATTCCTATATTCAGTTTTGTTTTACTTAATACGAGCTTAGGGTATGTTTAAGTAGGCTTCTTATTTTTCTATAATTTTTAGCCAGTACCATTCACTTATACTTCCAGATGATTACAGAATCAAGTTACAAAACATACCATTGGAATTTGGGTTGGAAATACTTTGAATTTATAAATCAATTTGGAGCAACTTGACATTTATACAACATTGAGTCTTTCCATTCACAGTCTTTCTATTCATTCCATATCTCTTAACTTGTATGTCATCTTTTGTATACGTTATGAACATTCTATAGTTTTCATTACATTATTCTTTTTTTTATTATACTTTAAGTTCTACGGTACATGTGCACAACGTGCAGGTTTGTTACATATGTATACATGTGCCATGTTGGTGTGCTGCACCCATTATCTCCTCATTTACATTAGGTATGTCTCCTAATGCTATCCCTCCCCACTACCCCCTCCCCACAATAGGCCCCAGTGTGTGATGTTCCTCTTCCTGTGTCCAAGTGATCTCATTGTTCAATTCCCACCTACGAGTGAGAACTACGGCATTCGGTTTTCTGTTCTTGTGATAGTTTGCTGAGAATGATGGTTTCCAGCTGCATTCATGTCCCTACAAAGGACACTAACTCATCCTTTTTTATGGCTACATAGTATTCCATGGTGTATATGTACCACATTTTCTTCATCCAGTCTGTCACTGATGGACATTTGGGTTGATTCCAAGTCTTTGGTGCCACAATAAACATATGTGTGCATGTGTCTTTATAGCAGCGTGACTTATATTCCTCTGGGTATATCCTCAGTAATGGGATGGCTGGGTCAAATGGTATTTCTAGTTCTAGATCCTTGAGGAATTGCCACACTGTTTTCCACAATGGTTGAACTAGTTTACAGTACCACCAACAGTGTAAAAGTGTTCCTATTTCTCCACATCCTCTTCAGCACCTGTTGTTTCCTGATTTTTTAATGATTGCCATTCTAACTGGTGTGAGATGGTATCTCATTGTGGTTTTGATTTGCATTTCTCTGATGGCCAGTGATGATGAGCATTTTTTCATGTGTCTGTTGGCTGTATGAATGTCTTCTTTTGAGAAATGTCTGTTCATATCCTTTGCCCACTTTTTGATGGGGTTGTTTGTTTTTTTCTTGTAAATTTGATTGAGTTCTTTATAGGTTTTGGATATTAGCCCTTTGTCAGATGAGTAGATTGCAAAAATTTTCTCCCATTCTGTAGGTTGCCTGTTCACTCTGATAGTAGTTTCTTTTGCTATGCAGAAGCTCTTCAGTTTAATTAGATCCCATTTGTCAATTTTGGCTTTTGTTGCCATTACTTTTGGTGTTTTAGACATGAAGTCCTTGCCCATGCCTATGTCCTGAATGGTATTACCTAGGTTTTCTTCTAGGGTTTTTATGGTTTTAGGTCTAACATTGAAGTCTCTAATCCATCCTGAATTAATTTTTGTGTAAGGAGTAAGGAAAGGATCCAGTGTCAGCTTTCTACTTATGGCTAGCCAATTTTCCCAGCACCATTTATTGAATAGGGAATCCTTTCCCCATTTCTTGTTTTCCTGAGGTTTGTCAAAGATCAGATGGCTGTAGATGTGTGGTATTATTTCTGAGGACTCTGTTCTGTTCCGTTGGTCTATATCTCTGTTTTGGTACCAGTACCATGCTGTTTTGGTTACTGTAGCCTTGTAGTATAGTTTGAAGTCAGGTAGCATGATGCCTCCAGCTTTGTTCTTTTGGCTTAGGATTGTCTTGGCAATGCAGGGTCTTTTTTGGTTCCACATGAACTTTCAAGCAGTTTTTTCCAATTCTGTGAAGAAAGTCATTGGTAGCTTAATGGGGATGGCATTGAATCTATAAATTACCTTGGGCAGTATGGCCATTTTCACAATATTGAGTCTTCCTATCCATGAGCATGGTATGTTCTTCCATTTGTTTGTGTCCTCTTTGATTTCACTGAGCAGTGGTTTGTAGTTCTCCTTGAAGAGGTCCTTTACATCCCTTGTAAGTTGGATTCCTAGGTATTTTATTCTCTTTGAAGCTATTGTGAATGGGAGTTCATTCATGATTTGGCTCTCTGTCTGTTACTGGTATATAAGAATGCTTGTGATTTTTGCACATCGATTTTGTATCCTGAGACTTTGCTGAAGTTGCTTATCAGCTTAAGGAGATTTTGGGCTGAGACAATGGGGTTTTCTAAATATACAATCATGTCATCTGCAAACAGGGACAATTTGACTTCTTCTTTTCCTAACTGAATACCCTTGATTTCTTTCTCTTGCCTCATTGCCCTAGCCAGAACTTCCAACACTATGTTGAATAGGAGAGGTGAGAGAAGGCATCCCTGTCTTGTGCCAGTTTTTAAAGGGAATGCTTCCAGTTTTTGCCCATTCAGTATGATATTGGCTGTCGGTTTGTCATAAATAACTCTTATTATTTTGAGATACGTTCCGTCAATACTGAATTTATTGAGAGTTTTTAGCATGAAGGGCTGTTGAATTTGGTCAAAGGCCTTTCTGCATCTGTTGAGATAATCATGTGGTTTTTGTCTTTGGTTCCGTTTATATGCCTGATTACGTTTATTGATTTGCGTATGTTGAACCAGCCTTGCATCCCAGGGATGAAGCCCACTTGATCATGGTGGATAAGCTTTTTGATGTGCTGCTGGATCCAGTTTGCCAGTATTTTATTGAGGATTTTTGCATCGATGTTCATCAGGGATATTGGTCTAAAATTATCTTTTTTTGTTGTATCTCTGTCAGGCTATGGCATCAGGATGATGTTGGCCTCATAAAATGAGTTAGGGAGGATTCTCTCTTTTTCTATTGATTGGAATAATTTCAGAAGGATTGGTACCAACTCCTCCTTGTACCTCTAGTAGAATTCGGCTGTGAATCCGTCTGGTCCTGGACTGGTTTTGGTTGGTAGGCTATTAATTATTGCTTCAATTTCAGAGCCTGCTATTGGTCTATTCAGGGATTCAACTTCTTCCTGGTTTAGTCTTGGGAGAGTGTAAGTGTCCAGGAAATAATCCATTTCTTCTAGGTTTTCTAGTTTATTTGCATAGAGGTGTTTATAGTATTCTCTGATGGTAGTTTGTATTTCTGTGGGGTCGGTGGTGATATCCCCTTTATCATTTTTTATTGCATCTATTTGATTCTTCTCTTTTTTCTTTTTATTAGTCTTGCTAGCGGTCTATCAATAACCAGCTCCTGGATTCATTGATTTTTTGGAGGGTTTTATGTGTCTCTATCTCCTTCAGTTCTGCTCTGATCTTAGTTATTTCTTGCCTTCTGCTAGCTTTTGAATGTGTTTGCTCTTGCTTCTCTAGTTCTTTTAATTGTGATGTTAGGGTGTCAATTTTAGATCTTTCCTGCTTTCTTTTGTGGGCATTTAGTGCTATAAATTTCCCTCTACACACTGCTTTAAATGTGTCCCAGAGATTCTGGTGTGTTGTATCTTTGTTCTCATTGGTTTCAAAGAACATCTTTATTTCTGCCTTCATTTCGTTATGTACCCAGTAGTCATTCAGGAGCAGGTTGTTCAGTTTCCATGTAGTTGAGCGGTTTTGATTGAGTTTCTTAGTCCTGAGTTCTAGTTTGATTGCACTGTGGTCTGAGAGACAGTTTGTTATAATTTCTGCTCTTTCACATTTGCTGAGGAGTGCTTTACTTCCAACTATGTGGACAGTTTTGGAATAAGTGCGATGTGGTACTGAGAAGAATGTATATTCTGTTGATTTGTGGTGGAGAGTTCTGTAGATGTCTATTAGGTCCGCTTGTGCGGAGTTGAATTCAATTTCTGGATATCCTTGTTAACTTTCTGTCTCGTTGATCTGTCTAATGTTGACAGTGAGGTGTTTAAAGTCTCCCATTATTATTATATGGGAGTCTAAGTCTCTTTGTAAGTCTCTAAGGACTTGCTTTATGAATGTGGGTGCTCCTGTATTGGGTGCATATATATGTAGGATAGTTAGCTCCTCCTGTTGAATTGATCCCTTTGCCATTATGTAATGGCCTTCTTTGTCTCTTTTGATCTTTGATGGTTTAAAGTCTGTTTTATCAGAGACTAGGATTGCAACCCCTACTTTTTTTTTATTTTGCATTTGCTTGGTAGATCTTCCTCCATCCCTTTATTTTGAGCCTATGTGTGTCTCTGCATGTGAGATGGGTCTCCTGAATACAGCAAACTGATGGGTCTTGACTCTTTATCCAATTTGCCAGTCTCTGTCTTTTAATTGTATCATTTAGTACATTTACATTTAAGGTTAATATTGTTATGTGTGAACTTGATCCTGTCATTACGATATTAGTTGGTTATTTTGCTCACTAGTTGATGCAGTTTCTTCCTAGCCTCAATGGACTTTACATGTTGACATGTTTTTGCAATGGCTGGTACCAGTTGTTCCTTTCCATGTTTAGCGCTTCCTTCAGGATCTCTTGTAGGGCAGGCCTGGTGGTGACAAAATCTCTAAGCATTTGCTTGTCTGTAAAGGATTTTATTTCTCCTTCACTTATTAAACTTAATTTGGCTGGATATGAAATTCTGGATTGAAAATTCTTTTCTTTAAGAATGTTGAATATTGGCGCCTACTCTCTTCTGGCTTGAAGAGTTTCTGTGGAGACATCTGCTGTTAGTCTGATGGACTTCCCTTTGTGGGTAACCTGACCTTTCTCTCTGGCTGCCCTTAACATTTTTTCCTTCATTTCAACTTTGGTGAATCTGACAATTCTGTGTCTTGGAGTTGCTCTTCTCAAGGAGTATCTTTGTGGCATTCTCTGTATTTCCTGAATTTGAATATTGGCCTGCCTTACTAGGTTGGGGAAATTCTCCTGGATTTTATACTGCAGAGTGCTTTCCAACTTGGTTCCATTTTCCCCATCACTTTCAGGCACACGAATCAGATGTAGGTTTGGTCTTTTCACATAATCCCATATTTCTTGGAGGCTTTGTGCATTTCTCTTTACTCTTTTTTCTCTACACTTCTCTTCTCGCTTCATTTCATTCATTTGATCTTCAATCGCTGATACTCTTTCTTCCAGTTGATCAAGTCAGTTACTGAAGCTTGTGCATTTGTCACATAGTTCTCATGTTACGGTTTTCATCTCTATCAGTTCTTTTAAGGTCTTCTCTGCATTGATTATTCTAGTTATCCATTCATCCATTCTTTTTTCAAGGTTTTTAATTTCTTTGCACTGGTTATGTAGTTCCTCCTTTAGCTCTGAGAAGTTTGATTGACTGAAGGCTTCTTCTCTCAATTCATCAAAGTCATTTTCTGTCCAGCTTTGATCCATTGCTGGCGATGAGCTGCGTTCCTTTGCAGGGGGTGATGCGCTCTTATTTTTTGAATTTCCAGCTTTTCTGCTCTGCTTTCTTCCCATCTTTGTGGTTTTATCTGGCTCTGGTCTTTGATGATGGTGACATACTGATGGGGTTTTGGTGTGGGTGTCCTTCCTGTTTGTTAGTTTTCCTTCTAACAGTCAGGACCCTCAGCTGTAGGTCTGTTGGAGATTGCTTGAGGTCCACTCCAGACCCTGTTTGCCTGGGTATCAGCAGCAGAGGCTGCAGAAGATAGACTATTGCTGAACAGTGAGTGTACCTGTCTGATTCTTGCTTTGGAAGCTTCCTCTCAGGGGTGTACTCCACCGTGTGAGGTGTGGGGTGTCGGTCTGCCCCTAGTGGGGGATGTCTCCCAGTTAGGCTACTCAGGGGTCAGGGACCCACTTGAGCAGGCAGTCTGTCCATTCTCAGATCTCAACCTCTGTGCTGGGAGATCCACTGCTCTCTTGAAAGCTGTCAGATGGGAGCATTTACCTCTGCTGAGGTTTCTGCTGCTTTTTGTTTAGCTACGCTCTGTCCCCAGAGGAGGAGTCTGCAGAGGCAGGCTGGTCTCCTTGAGCTGTGGTGGGCTCCACCCAGTTCGAGCTTCCTGGCAGCTTTGTTTACCTACTTAAGCCTCAGCAATTGGAGGTGCCCCTCCCCCAGCCTAGCTGCTGCCTTGCAGTTAGATCTCAGACTGCTGTGCTAGCAATGAAGGAGGCTCTGTGGGTGTGGGACCCTCCCAGCCAGGTGTGGGATATAATATCCTGGTGTGCCGTTTGCTAAGACCCTTGGTAAAGCACAGTATTAAGGTGGGAGTTACCCGATTTTCCAGGTGTTGTGTGTCTCACTTTCCTTTGGCTAGGAAAAGGAATTCCCTTCCCCCTTGCACTTCCCAGGTGAGGTGATGCCTCGTCCTGCTTCAGCTCGCACTGGTCGGGCTGCACCCATGGACCAGCGCCAACTGTCCAACACGCCCCAGTGAGATGAACCTGGTACCTCAGTTGAAAATGCAGAAGTCACCCATCTTCTGTGTCACTCACGCTGGGAGCTGGAGGCAGGAGGTCTTCCTGTTTGGCCATCTTGGGTGCCCCCCGACCCCATTACATTATTCTTAAGGCTCTTGTTGGCATCATGGCTATATTACAGTTTTGTTGTTACTATAAATGTAATTCTTACATTTCCTAATCCTCCTATTTGAATTAATATAGATTTATATGTGGAGAAAAATTGCTAAAATTGTAACAGAATAATAAAAATACTATTTCCTGGACAATTTCATGACTGAGAGAGCACTGGACTGAGATGTGGGATTCTATTACCATTCAACAGTGAACTTGCTATATGCTTATACTATGTTCTTGGTAAAGTTATTTAATTTTACTGGCTGTCAATTTTTGTTTGTGTGTCTCAAAATGCAAAATGAGAACAACTACAGAGATTTCTATACCATATTAGCTAAGTTGCATTATTTAGTTTGACTTACGTGTCTATTGTATTACTGGCCACCAGGAGGATCAGTGTTTGCAGACTACTCCAAGCCCCAAATGGTAGATTGGTGGATCCAGATGTACAAGGAATTTAAGAACATCCTTGATTATGATAGGATCTGGACCATAAGTCTAACCTTATTATTTAAAAATATTTGTCCTTGGTGAAAAAGTGAAGTGTTCATCCACTTATCTTTTTTCAGCTTTTTTTCCCCCTAACCCTTCCACTTCTATGAGCCCATCAACATGCAACCTGCATACCAACTTCTCCATGGAGCCTTCACTGGCACTCTTACTAAAAGTAACTCCTCTCTTCTTTTAGTACAACAAATAAGTATTTATTGAGCACGTACTCTGTGCCAGGAGGCATTGGGGATACACTTAGAAAAACTCTTGCCTTCACGGAGCTGACATTTTAGTGGGAGATATAGAAAATAAACAAAATAAGTAAGTAAAACACAGAATATGTTGGATGATAGTAACTGCCCAAAAGAAAAATTATCTAGGAGGTGGAGTAGGAAGTTTGAAAACTTAAACAAGATTGAAATTTAAATAGGGTGGTCAGAGAAGGTGATAATTGCTAACAAAGGCCAGAGACTGGGCCATGGAGATATTTGAGGGAAGAGTATTCACGAAAGGAAAGAGCAAACACAAAAATCCAAAGCAGAACATGGCTGGCATTTTCTAGGAATGGCAAGAAAGCCAGTGTAGCTACAGCAGAGTACTCAGGGGTGACAACCATAGAGGAAAAGATTGCAGAGATATAGAGGCAGCATTGTAGATCATTGCAAGATCTTTGACTTTTGCTCTGAGTGAAATGGAAAACCACTGTTGGGTTTTAAGCAGAAGTTTTAAAAGGATCGTTCTGGTTGCTATATTGAGAATAGACTATAGGAAGCAAAAACAGTGTGAAGACAGAGGTGAATCCAGATTTTGTAAAGCTTTCTACAAATTGAACAACTGTCTTTAGGAAAAAATATTTAAAAATTACAAACAGAAAATTAGGCCTACAATTATGGAGGAGGTCATGCAAAAAGCAGCCGTGAAACTTCAATTTTGTTAGCTTCCAGATAAATCCACTTCAGGTCGCTATTGAAAAGAGAGGCAAATTAAGAAGACACTATTACAACAGTCCAGGCAAAAGAAAATGGTGGTGGCCCAAGATAGTGGCAATAGAGTGAATGACATGTGGTCAGATTCTGCATGTATTTTGAAAATATAATTAACAGTTTTGGTTGACAGATTAGATGGTGAGTTTCAAGAAAAAGAAATTAAAAATGATTTATGTCCATAGGCACTGGAAAATTTGAATTGCCTTGTGCAATGACATTTATAGGTTTGTGAAACCATTGCTAATTTGCCAGTGTATGCTACTTGAGACCAGGGACACAATGTTGTTTATTGCCATGCCTCATAGAGCTTCTAACTTACCATCTCACACATTTAGATGCCCAAAATATATCTGTTGAATGAGTGATCTTTACGTGTTGTGTTACCTCAATGGGAAGTAAGAAAACTATACCCATTATTACTCATTGAGTTTTTATTTTTATGTAAGGATATGAATGAACTAGCCAATTTTGGGACACGCCAGCACCCAAGATGTGAAGAGAATACTCTAAACTGCTCACCCTATGTACCTGGTAAATAGACTGAAAATTCCAAATGGTTTTTAAGCATTTTCATATCCTATAAGGAAAAGTCTCCTTACTGTTGTTCGTTTGTCTTAGGAAAATATAAACTCACCAATGTAGAAATAAGTAGTTCATAGCTCACCAATCTAAAACCAATCCAGAAAACTCAGAATACATATGTGTACCTACTGTACTCCTTCAGTGGGAGGGGCTTGGAATGTCTGAGAATTGTGTCCTTACTTGTCTAGGGAGGAATCAGAGATTCTCTTCATAGGCTGTCATTCCAAGGAGGCAGATTATGGTGTTGCAGTTGACTCTTAGATGACTGAATTCTTCCCTTTGGCTATAAGGTGTGTTCACTTTACAGTTTCCATAATTTTTGTTATTTCTGTAACTAATCTACATTCAAAAATGCTACAAGGTGGAAAAGTCGTGAAAATTTAATTGAGAAGTAGTTTTGCAGTCAGAGTAAAAGGGGCTTACCCTTGGCTGAGGATTTCAACTTTGAGTGATTATAGTCCTTCATTTACATTTCCTTTGCAATTATAGCCATTTTCATCTGCAGTGATTCAGTTCCCAGTAAAACCTAAAAAAAAAAAAAAAAAAAAAAAAAAAAAGAGAGAGAGAGAGAGAGAGAGAGGGAGAAAAGCAAAATAGGATAAAATTAGGTTCAGAGAACTGATGTTCCATAAAGTCCTGCTTACCTTCCTTGAATCCTGGAGACACGGACCCCTCCTCCACAGTTTACTTGTTAGGCAAAAGAATGGTGTGCAATAATTATTTCCTCTTTTATCATTGTCTGAAATATCTAAATGAAAATATCAAGTAGGCAGCAATATACGTAGGTCTGGAGAGAAGTCATATGGGCTTGAGATAAAAAAAAAAAAAAACCCCACTGGGAATTAGGTGCATAAAAAATGACATTTAAACCCAAAGGGATGGGTGATTCAATGTACTAAGAATGGCAGAGTATAAAAAGTAAAATCAACAAGCGGGCCTCCCAACTCTGAGTTCTAAGTGAACCTGTGCCCCAACATTAAGACCTTGTATAAAATAAAATATACAGCCTGGAAAACCAAATTGATGCAATTGGATAGGGAGGAAGAATGGCAGGAATACATGACTCAGCTGAGAAGACTACATAGTCATTTCTATCAGATGCTGCCAAACAGCCAAATACAACGAGTGGAGACTGTGTGTAGAGTTCAGCAATATAAAGATTGGCAATATTAGTTTCAATTGAGTAGTGGGAATGGATAGCAAACTGAAGTCAGTTCAAAAGTGAAAGGAAGGTGAGAAAGTAGAGACAGAGGTTCTTATTGTTGCTGGAAGAAGAAGAAAATGTGTACAGATGCATATAGATGGAAGGATTCAGTTTTTAAAATTTTTCATCGGGGGAGTGATATGGGGAATGTGATTGAATTTGGGGAGTAAGAAGTTTGAAGAGAGGTGAAAATATGAAGGGGATATGCCACAGTCATATCCGGGAGTGGCAAAGTGAATTTTTGAAAGAAGCATAGTGGGATTCTCAGGCGGCACTGAGAATTCATTTGAAGTTTGCATTCTTGAAGCAAAGGATGAAGAAGAATAGAGAGAAGGAAATTTGGGTGTTTTGGATATGAAAATGTCAATGTTGCTCTCTGAACTGCATTTGATCAAAATGTCAGGGAGTCCATGAAGTCACACACAATAACTTCAGCAATAAGACACCTGTGTTCTATAGTACACAATAGTATAGAAACATTTGCCCAGAAAGTCAGCTCGCATTACACAGGAAGATGACAACATGATACAGAGAACAAGCGTGGGCGTTAGTGTCACAATGGCTCCCAGTCCTGGCTCAAGCACTTTCTTGTCTTATGAATTAACAGAAGTTCTTTCACTTCTTTTGACTGTAGAATAGGGAATATGAATACTATTTACAAGTTAAGGATTACAAATATATGTCAGAGCGACTGACATACAGTGCGTGTACATAAGATAGCTACTACTAACAATTTAAACAAAAGCTATTACAAACAATTTGGGAGGACTCACATGTAACTCCAAATAGTTGGAAAAACACTGAAAAAAGCAACTAATATAGCCAATTATTATTGTAAACAATTGTCCACCATCTACAGTCTCCAGAGTATGAAGACAGAATTGTCTATCAAAGCGCGTCCTTATTTTTGCCCTGATTGGAATAATTCTTTCACAAGTGATGGTCCAGTGCTTAGCCACCTTGTTTCTGGTTCATATTCTTTTAAAGAACAAATCTGTCACTATGTGAAACTTAAAAAAAATAAAAGGAAAAAGGATGAATCAAAGAAGAAAGAGAATGTTAATGCCAACTTGGAACATGAAAGAAAGAAACAAGGCCAGTTAAGCTCCCATACGCATTATTTCTAAAACAGACTATTGTAAAAAGTTCTGAAGAAATCTGTTTGCAGTCAGGGTGAGTGTCACCAAGACACTGAACCTAAAGACTATAAAGATCTGATGCCACCTCCCATGAATATTCCTATTCCCTGTGCTATTTTTAAACAACATTAAATTTTTTTATCTCTTTTACAATTCAACAATCTAAGGTTTTTACTGTTTTGTATAATCTCTTTGATTGGTAACTGTTTCTGATTGTATAAAGTTAGGCATTTGAGATAATTAGGAGTTATATTCTGGTTAAAGTACAGGAGTTCTATAATTATCCACTGTATTTCAGTGGGTAATTATCTACATTTATAAATTTTTTCTTCCTGGCTGAGCAGGCTGGCTCTATTATGATATAGTTGATGTTTAAAATGTGTTCTCAGAAGTGAAAGAATATGATGAGGTAGCTGCCTACATCTGCAGGGGATAAGAAAATTATTACACAATGTCTGGATTCCTGTGTCACGGTTTTACATGTACTACAAATGGCTTTAACATGAACTGAGTTAAGAATGTAGTTAAATTTAAGCCATAACTGATAACTAAGGTAAGGTGATTCAGGTGTTCTTGACATATCAAAAAATCATGAAGAGTTTCATTAGAGTTATTCTCAAATATGTAGATTTGGAGGTCAAATGTCAAGAGGCCCTACAGCTCTTTAGAAACATGTTCTCTTCTAAATTATAACAGGTTGGGGGAAAAGTTTATGGTAGAAACAGTAATGCTTGAAATGGACAAAATTCTCCCTTCTCCTCTTCCCAAGGAGACCAGTCCTTTGGCATTCATGATCTTACGTGTCTTCAAAATGTTTCATAAATTCAGCTTAAAACGATATTAATGTCTCAATATTACTGATACATATCTAAAAGAGAGGCAAACATTTCAAGGCAGCAAAACCAGTACTAGAATTAGATTTTCTTGTCTATTGGACTCTAATCCTTGCTACCATGTTGAAAAAAATGCAGTTTAAAAAATCACTAAAGCTGAAATTCATGATTCCAAGGGAAAAAGCCAAGAAATAGAAAAATAAGTGGAGGGCAGCTTCCAGTGTGAATCCCTACAACAGAACACATTAAAAGTGGTATATGAAGAGATGTCTTTGAGTAGACTTGTTTAGGTCACGCTTTTGTGATATGTACTGGATATGTTTTGAGAGATATGATTTAACATTGGGAATCTTTGGATCTAGGTACAAAGGAGATACGTGGATGAGAGGCTTTTGGAATTCTGCCACTCTTGTTTGAATATGAGGCACATGGCCACAGCTCATGCTTTCCTAGCAGCACAGCTGCTGGAGGCATATCATCTCTAGCCACACACAGTACTTGATCTCCTCCACTGCAAGGTAAGAGTGGGTCTATTGAAAGACAAGTGTTTGACCAGAGGTTGCAACTTTTGCTTCAGGGCTGCATGTTTTATGGATTTTAGCACAGAACATATCTTTCTTTTTTCTATTTTTGAGGCAGGGTTTCACTCTGTCACACAGGCTTGGAGTGCAGAGACATAATCATAGCTCACTGCAGCCTCGATCTCCTGGGCTCAAATAATCCTTCCACCTCACCTTCCCAAGTAGCTGGGACCACAGGCCCACAGGCCCACACACCACCATACCTGGCTAACTTTTGTATTATTATTATTATTATTATTATTATTATTATTATTTTGTAGAGATAGGGTTTTACTGTGCTGCCCAGGCTGATCTAGAACTCCTAGGCTTAAGAGATCCACCCACCAACTCAGCCTCCCTAACTGCTGGGATTACAGGCGTGAGCCACTGCATCCAGCCCAACATACCCTTTTCATCTTGGTCTTTCTGCACAATGCAGTTAAAAACCACATTGCAGTTTTTATAGCCATAGTAATCTTGAAGGACTGTTGAAAATATGTGACAAATGTCTTCAGACCTTGTATATAGTAGGATGCTATTAGTGTGATTAAGATCCTACAGAATATGATTTAGTCCCATGTATAATCTAATCTACATCCAACTCAGTTCAAGTGTTTAGCACAGAGATAAAGAATGGGGAATTATTATGAAGAGGAGTTGAATTTCAACTTCAAAAAAGTACAGCAGTTAGTGACACTGGGCATATACTAAGAAACAGTTCACGACATATAGGTAGGCCTTGGAGATATCATGGGTTAAGTTCCAAACCACCGCAATAAAGCAAATATCACAATAAAGAGAGCCACGTGAATTTTTTTGTTTTCCAGAGCATACAAAAGTTATGTTTACACTTATACTATAGGTTATGAAGTGTGCAATAGTATTATGCCAAAAGAGTAAGTTATTAATTAAAAATATTTTATTGCTAAAAATTGATATCATCTGAAACTTCATTGGGTTGTAATCTTTTTGCTAGACTTGCTTCAATGTTGATGGCTGCTGACTGATCAGGGTGGTGGTTGCTGAAGGTTGGGGTGGCTGTGGCAGTTTCTTAAATAAGACGACAATGAAGTTTTCGATATTAATTTATTTTTCCTTTCACAAATGATTTCTCTGTAACCTGTGATACTGTTTGATAACATTTTACCCACACTAGAACTTCTTTCAAAATTGGAGTAGTCAACCCTCTCAAATCCTGCTATTGCTTTATCGACTAGGTTTATATAATATTCTAAATCCTTTCTTGTCATGCCAACAATGTTTCCAGCATCTTCACCAAGAGTAGATTACATCTCAATAAACCACTTTCTTTGCTTTGTCCATAAGAAGCAACATCTTATCCATTCAAGTTTGATCATGGGATTGCAACAATTTAGTCACACCTTCAGGCTCCACCTCTAATTCTAGTTCTTGTTGTTAGCATCATATCTGCGGTTATTTCTGCCAGTGATGTCTTGAACCCCTCAATGTCATCCGTGAGGATTGGAATCAACTTATTCCAAACTCCCGTTAATGCTGATATCTTGACCTTCTCCCATGAATCACAAATATTCTTACTGGCATCTAGAATGGGGGGTCCAGAAGTCTTTCAGTTTACTTTGCTCAGATTCATCAGAGGAATCACAATCTATAGCAGCTATAACTATGAAATGTACTCCTTCAATAAGAAGATTTGAAAGCTGAAATGACTCCCTTGATCCATGGACTCAAGAATAGATGTGTTAGCAGGCATGAAACAACATTAATCTTCTTGTATATCTTCATCAGAGTTCTTGGTTGACCAGGTGCATTATCAATGAGCAGTAATATTTTGAAAGAAATGTTTTTTTGTGAGAAGTTGGTCTCAACAGTGAGCTTGAAATAGTTAGTTAGTCATGCTGTAAACAGATGTGCTGTCATCCAGGCTTTGTTGTTCCATTTACAGAGCAGATTTAGCATAGAGTAGATTTAGAGTAGATTTAGCAGAGTAGATTTAGAAGAGTAGATTTAGCAAAATTCTTAAGGGCCCTAGGATTTTTGAAATGGGAAATGAGCATTAGCTTCAACTTAAAGTCACCAGCTCATTAAGTCCTAACAAGTGTCAGCCTTTGCTTTGAAGCTTTGAAGCTTTGAAGCCAAGCATTGATTTCTCCTCTTTAGCTATGGAAGTCTTAGATGACATCTTATTCCAATAGAAAATTGGAAAATAGAAGACTGAAAATCTATTGTTTGATGAATCTCCCTTTATCAATTACCTTAGGTATATCTTCTATATAACTTGCTACAGCTTCTCCATGAGAACTTGATGCTTCACGTTACACTTTTATGTTATGAAGATGACTTATTTCCTTAAACCTTATGAACCAGCCTCTGCTGGCTTCAAACTTTTCTTCTTCACCTTCTTCACCTCACTCAGCCTTCAGAGAATTGAAGAGAGTTAGGGTCTTGCTCTGGAATAGGGTTTGGCTTAAGGGAATGTTGTGGCTGGTTAGATCTATCCATATTTCTCAAACTTTCTCAAATATCAGCAATAAAGCTGTTTAGCTTTCTTAACACTCATTTGTTCACTGGAGTAGCAATTTTAATTTCCTTCATAAACTTTTCCTTTGCATTTACACATTGGCTATCTGTTTGGCACAAGAGGCCTAGCTTTTGGCCTGTATCAGCATTTGACTTGCCTTCCTCACTAAGCTAAATCATTTCAAGCTTTTGACTTAAAGTGAGAGGTGTGTGACTCATCCTTCCACTTGAATACTTAGAGGCCATTGTAGGTCCATTCATTGGCCAAATTTCAATATTACTGTGTCTCAAGGAAAAGGGAGACCTAAGGAGAGGGAGAGAAAAGGGGGAATAGCTGGTCAGTGGGTCATAACACCCACAACATTTATCGATTAAGTTTGCTGTCTTATATAGGCACGACTTGTGGTACCCCCAAACAATTACAATACTAACCTCAAAGATCCCTGATCACAAATCACCATAACAAATGTAATAATAATGAAAGTGTTTGAAATATTGTGAGAATTACCAAAATGTGACTGAGACATGACATGAGCACATGCTGTTGGAAAAATGGCACCAGTAGACTTGCTCCATGCAAAGTTGCCATAAACCTTCAATTTGTAAAAAAATGCACTATCTACAAAGCAAAGTGCAATAAAATAAGGTATACATATAAGGTAATAGTATTAAATTCCAGAGAAAATAGTACGTCTTTGTATGTTTAGCAAACTATTTTAAAAGAAGTTAGGCTGGGTGCGGTGGCTCACGCCTGTAATCACAGCACTGTGGGAGGCCGAGTTGGGCGAATCACGAGGTCAAGAGATCAGGACCATCCTGGCCAACATGGTGAAACCCTGTCTCTACTAAAAATACAAAAATTAACTCAGTGTGGTAGTGTGCACCTGTAGTCCCAGCTACTTGGGAGGCTGAGGCAGGAGAATCACTTGAACCCAGGAGGCAGAGGTTGCAGTCAGCCGAGATGATGTCACTGCACTCCAGCCTGGTAATAGAGTGAGACTCCATCTCAAAAAAAAAAAAAAAAAAAGAAAGAAAGAAAGAAAGAAAAGAAAAAGGAAAAGGAAAAAAAAAAGTTATACTGAATGCAAAGATTTTTTTCAAAATTTTATAGTCAAAATTGTATATATTTGATACAGAACGTGATGTTTTGATATATCTATACATTGTAGAATAACTAAGTCACAATAATCAACGTGTCCATTATCCCACCTACTTATTTTTTGTAGTGAAAACGTTTAAAATCTCTCAGTAATTTCAAGTAGATAATACATTGTTATTAACTATATTCAGCATGTTCTACAATAGATCTTCCGAATTTATTCTTCTTGTCTAACTAAAATTTTGTGTCATTTGAAAAACATCTCAATTTCCCACCAGCCCCTGGGAATCACCATTCTACTCTCTGCTTCTGTGAGTTTGACTTATTAAGATTCTGCTTTAAAGTGAAATCATGTGGTATTTATTTTCCTGTGCCTGTCTTATTTCAGTTAGCACAATGTCATCCAGATTCTTTTCACTTGAGAAGGGTGCTTCCCAACTTTGAGAGGGGGTAACCACAAGCTACTTCTCACTTGCCCTGTAATTGGTACCATGCTATCAATAAGAATACTTAGAATTCTTGCAGATTACTCAGTAGGAATACTTAGAAGTAATTAGTAGGAATGAGTAGGAATTACATCAGTAGGAATACTTAGAACTCTTGCAGGTTAATCACGCAGGTTAGTTTTCTGTTTCTGCCATAACAAATTTACCACAAATGTAGTGGCTGAAAAACAGCATGAATTTATTATTATCACACAGTTGTGTAAGTTAGGAATCTGACATGAGGCTCACTGGATGAAAATCAAGGTATTGGCAGGATTGCCTTCCTTTCTGGAAGCTCTGGAGGAGAAACCCTTTACTTTCCTTTCCAGCTCCCTTACTGCTTGGCTCATGGCCCCTTTCCTCTGACTTCAACGTCAGCAATGTTTTTTGTACCTCTCTCTGACCTTCTTTCAGCTTCATATCTTTCTGAACATAACTGGGAAAGGTTTCATTCTTTTAAAGATTCATGTTTTTGGATTGCACCCACCTGGGTAACCCATGATATTCTTCCTATCTCAAAGGTCTTAATTTTTTAAAAAAATTGACACATAATAATTATACATATTTATAGGGTATAAAGTGATGTTTCAATACCTACCATTCATAGTGATTAGATCAGCATAATTAACATATCCATCATCTCAAACATGTATCATTTATTTGTGTTGGAAACATTCAATATGCTCTTCCAGCTGTTTGAAAATGTGTAATATATTATTGTTAACTCTAGTCATCCTACAGCGCTATGAAACGCTAGAACCCATTCATCCTATCTAGCTGTAATTTTGTGTCCTTTAACAAATCTCTCCTTATCCCCCACTTCCTACTCTTCTCAGCCTCTGGTAACCTCTGTTTTACTGTTTGCTTCTGTGAGATCAACCTTTTCTTAGCATGTGAGTGAGAGCATGCAGTGTTTATCAAAGTTTATCAAAGTTCTTAATCTTTATCACATCTGTAAAATTCCTTTCACCATAGAAAGTAACATTCACAGGTCCCAAGGATTGGACATGAACAATTTTGAGAACTCTTGTTCTGCATACCATACCATGACTACAAAGTTTTATTACTATCTAGTCTTCTTTTGCTTAATTTTGACTCAGTAGACTTTATTCTCACTTTGGTTCCAAATTGTGCACAAACCTTTTCTCAATCCGTTTACCACATTTTTTAGATTTGATAATGTTTACCAAACTCTCCTCAATCTTTCCCTACTAAGTCTGATCATTTATCACTCGTTAAACTCTGTGGATTTCTTAAGACTCCATTCGAATCTAAATCATGGCTATATGATAAGTATTGCATTACTTTATTTCTTTTAAAACAAATCAAATCTGTTAAATCAAATGGATGTTACACCCCATCTCAGGTGTAAGAACCTTTCTCAGTTGCTACTGCAGTTGTCCTCTTTCTACTCTCAGTGTCATGCCAAGACCTTAATTGTTTCAGGCAGAGAAAAACTATTGAGAAAGGCGTTTTGGTCTTTTGTTTCTGTGGAGATGGAAGCCCAATTGTCCAAACCCAAAGTCTGCCAAAATTGTTGTCCTTCTATTATTTCTTTGCATGCATGTGGGAGATCTTTGCAGGGCTCAAGAACCTTGGTGTCTACAGATACAGATAGTCTCCTGAGGTGTTCTACATACTCATTTTCCTTTAAATGTCTTTTCTCTTCTCTAGGGTATTGTGAGTGTAGACCCAAGGCTGAGCACCAAATCTCTATCCCCTCCTAATGCCTTAAAGCTAATATCCACTACTCTAGCTTTGGTGAATTTGCCTCTTTTCCGTCATTGCCTTCATATGCAAGCACCTTTCTCTTTTACCCCCTCACATAATTTCCTTAAAAAGATTAGATTTCTGGAGGTAAAACTTGGAGATAAATTAGTCTGCTGAGACCTACTGCTTTTCAGAAAGCCTTCACAAACATCTGTTGAAATAAAGGGGACATCCTGAAATATCTTGAAACAATGGGAAGAAAAAATACTGCTCAAATGAAACACAAATTAATAATTTCATAAACGATCTCTTCATGCTACAGTTTACTTGCTAGTACAGATTTATGTCGCTCCAGGATTGATCTTATTAGTTCTCTAGCTAGATGTGCACAGCAGCTTCCCTCCAAGTTGCAATAAATGCCTCAAGGTTAGACTTCATAATTTTAGGATTAAAAAAATAGAGTCCTAGTAGATAGGTTGAGACTATACTTAAAAGGTCTACATTGTACAAGACTGTGTAAATTAGGAAATATTTTTATTTTATAGAATAATTCATATTAATATTTATCTTTAATATAAATATAAGTAATATCTTTATTATTAATACAATAAACTATTAAGTAATGATATGAAAAGACCTATTATTTATACTAATTATTTCATTTAATTCTCACAACATACCACTGAAGTAAGAATTGCTAGAACCATTTTCCAGATGAAGAAACTGAGGCTCATGAAATACCTTACTCAAGGTCACAGTGCTAGTATATGGCTGTGCCCGGACTTAAGAGCTCTATGAGGATCTGGGCTTTTACCGCCATGCTGTGCTGCTCATGGTGCAGTGTACTAACCAGTGGACTTCTATCTGGAGGTCCAATCTGAGTAGAACTGTCACATAAATAGGAGTTTAGGTTTAAAGCTGACATTGAAAATTGAACTTTCGTCTTTGGAGTTTGTTTGACAGAATTCAACACCAGCAGGCAGAGAGGTACAAACATGCCAGTCTTGCGTTTGTCTGTAATCTGTAGTCAGTTTGAAAATCTCTCAAACTCATTGCCATTTTATTTTATTCAAATAATGTGGAAGATTATAAAGCAGGACAAAAAAGAAAATCCTTTTCATGCTTCCCTTTGCATTACGGTACTGTTGAATTAACATTCTATACAGCCTAAGGCATGGGGAAAAGTAATTTTCTAATCCAAGGCAAAGTTTTCTCTAAACTTAAGTAAAATGATAAAAGTTGCTACATTTAAAAATAACTTTCTTTTTACAAGGACCTTGAAGAATATATTCTTACAGAGTATATCTTTTAATAACCTTTCTGAATTATTCCCCTACTTCTCATGTTTTAGACTTTTATGCAGCATTTTTTTCTTACTCATTTTGCTTCAGCTATATAATGCAAATATATTTCAGAGATAGGTATTGTATTTTTATGTGTGTGATTTGTTATGATATTACAAATCTGTATATATTTTGGAAGGTGCTGTGCCCACAGGGTACAAGACCCTATTCTTGATTATTTACATCTCTTTCACTTTCGAGAGAAATGGAAAAGCAGAAGGGGATGGGCTAATCCCTACTGTGAATAGTTTTTAGGAAGCAAAGATTAATCTCCAGTCCTTTATCTTATTTGTTTCAACACTCAGTTAATTTAGAGGGAGAAGTCCCTTCTTGTCCTCATCTCTCCTTTCCAGAAATTTCCATGTTCTGCCAACAGTAGATAAAACCTTTATTCCCTTCTGTGTTTATTTCTTCTATTCCCAGAAGCAAAGATTCTTACAGCAGGAAGGAAACATTAATGGTATCTAGCATTTTTCCTACATTGCAATAACACTGCTGTAATTTTTTTCTACAGTTGCAAAGTCTTCTATTCTTATGAATTTTCAGGAAGAAAATCATTATTTGTTCCAGTAATATTTTTCTTAAACTTAATCTAATCTTTGTTACTATACACCTATTTCCTCTCATTCAGTTATTTGTAGGAATGGGAGATAATTTCCTAGTTATTGTGCTCTGTGTAAGGATCCTTTATATGCTTGCTAAAGAATCATTCATTTGGAAAATATTTCTTGATCATTTGCTATCTGTTATGCACAGTACAAGATGCTAGACACCTACCATCTACCCTCACTATCAATGGGGCAGGGCAAACATACCTAAAAGACAGCTGTCTCTAGGAAGCTGACAGTCTAGTGAAGGTGACCAACATATAAACATACAGTCAAATATAATCAGAGATTTCCAGGTGATAATGGCAAAATAAATCTACACTCAGAATCTCCCATCTTCATTAATTACTGAAATTTTTTAAATTGGGAAAAAGCAAAATTTATCAGTAGCAACCAAAAAAGAAAAGATAATTCCTTCTTAAGCCTTTACCTTCAAAAGTGGCAGAGGATATCACTGCGTGGATTCTTTAGAAAATAGAGACTGAGGCAAAGTTTATCTGGTAAATGATGTTTTGATGGGGAAGGAATCAATGCTAAGCAGAAGGGTAAGGAAGAGAGGGAAATGAGGCTGGGAAAAAAGGAACCAAATGCAAGGTGGCATGTTAACCTGTTGCTCAGTCATCTCGATTTTTATCAAAGTGGTGAGTGTGAAATGTCAACTCTGTATGTATTTAATTTGCATATCTCTGATTATAAAGGAGACTAAGCATTTTTTCTCTTTGTTAGCTTTTTAGGTTTTATTGACTGGTTCAAGGGTTTTCCCCATTTTTCTACTGGGACGTGAGCTTTATTAATCTGTCTTTTTGATTATATGTATTAAAATATCTCCAATAATTTCTGGCTTATGTTTTCACACTCTTTTTAGAATCTCTTGTTGAACACAGGTTCTTAACTAAAATATTGTCAAATTTACCAATCCTTTTCTTTAACAATTTGTAACAATATTTTTGAAGCTGTGGCCATAAAGACATATTATTTAAAAATATTTTATAATTTTGCCCTTTCATGTTTGGGCTTTAATCTACTTCAGGTGGATTTTGAGAAGTATGTGATAACAATATAAATTCATTTTTTTCTATGTGGCGAAAGAATTGTCCCAGAACCAATGAAAAGCCTATCCTTTCCCCCAGTGATCTGCACTACTTATTTTTTCTTGTGATAGATATCCATGTATAATATGTGTTGCTTCTACACTACTTTTTCTGTTCATTGGATCATTTTCCTTTCCCTTAACCAATTTGACACTGCCTTAATTTCTATTGATTTATAATAAGTCATGAAATAGGGTAGAAAATAGATCTTCCCACCTTGGCCTTCTTTAAGAGTATTTTGGCTGTTGTTGCCATTAAAACCATATAACAATTTGGAAAGAATAAATATCTCCTTCATACAGTTTCCAAAGATACGGTATTGTTCATCCTGTATTTGTCTTTAAAATTACTTTTCATAAAATTTATAATTTCTTTATGAAATTTTCGACTCATTTGGTTAATCATATTTCTAGGTTCTTTATATTTGGATGCTATTTTAAAGGCCCTCTTTTAAGGCTTTCACTTACTATTTGTTGCTGATTTATGGAATGTAATTGTTTGTGTTTTTATATTGATTTTTTACTAGGAAAACTTGCTATACTGTTATATTAATTCTCATAATTTATCTGTTGACATTTTAGGATTTTCTGTGTAGACAGTCTTATCTGTGAATGATCCATAGCATTGGTTCCCATTCTAATTTTTTCACTTTTTTTTTTTCCTTGACTTATTCTTAGAAGGGAACTCCATTTCAGGATTGAATAAAAGTGGTGACAGCAGACACTCTTTTGTTCCCAATCTCAGTTAACTGTTTTTTTGTTTTGTTTTGTTTTGTTTACATTTTAGAGACAGAGTGTCACTCTACTGCCTAGGCTGGAGTGCAGTGGAAGCGATCACAGCCAACTGCAGCCTTGAGTTCCTGGGCTCAAGAAATTCTCCCATCTTGGCATCTCAGGGTTGGGACTACAGGTGTGCGCCACTGCACCCGGCTGAAGTGTTTTTAATATTTCACAGTTATGTATGAAATGTACTATAGATATTTTTGTAGCTAATCTTAATAAGGTTAAGAAAATTTATTTTATTTTATTACTATTTAAGAAATTCTTTATCAATAAAGAATTTGAATTTATCAAACACTTTTTTATATCTCTTGAGATAATTATATTCTTCTTTTAAAATATATTAATATATGAATCATGTTGCTTGATTTTTAATGATAAATTAGTTTTATATTTCTGAGATAAATGCACCTTGGTCTTGATACTAATATTCAACCATGTCTCAAATTCAGGATACAGCTTAAAATTTTTGTCATGTCAAGGTAACACTGTTTTCATTAATTAAAAAGACATTCAATGTTCCCAAAGACTAGTGAAGGCAACCAACATGCAAATAGACAAATAAAATACAATGATATTTAGATTATGTTAAGTATGCATATTTATTTTGTTTCATCCTTAGATATCACAGGTAGACTTTTGGCTCAGAAACATTATGCCCTGATTCCTGGGATATCTGGGATATCATTATGACACACATTCTCTGGCTGGTCACAAGCAGCACTTACTTTCTAGTGCGTAGCTTGTAAGTCTTGAAATGATCTTGATGTTTTAATACCCAAAAATTATTATTAAAATACCATTTAAGAAATAGGGAAAAAACTGTTTACAGCAGATGTTACCTTTTGTTATATCATTTCTTAATTTGTTAAGGACTAGTCAACAATCTTCCTTTTCTAAGGTTTTATCTTGCTGATTTTACAAGTATATCTAACAACCCATTTAAACAGCACAAAAGCAGAGTAAAATGGCCTTAGTAGAAGCCCAAAAACTTGTCTAAGGCAAAAATCAAATCTAAACTTCAGATAAATGGTGGAGGAAACAGAATTTTGGAACAATTTTATAATGTAGGATGTAATCATTAACAAATGCTGCAATTTTAAAGGTTATGTGCACTAATGTTGCCTTTATCTTGCTTCGACTAAATTATACTATTAGCTCTGAATAGAGACATTTATAAACCTGATTAAATATTGATGTGTAAAGTCCCTACCATTAGAATCGTAAGTCAGGATTTATGCATGTTGTTACACTGAGTGCAGTATACTCCAAGCTTGGCAGACAAAATCTTTTCTCTCCTGGAGTTAACAATCCCAGATCTTGAAGCACCTTCTCCATGACCACCTGATTCATGCTGTTCCTCTAATGAGGGTTTACTGTGTTGCATTATTTCTGTCTTTTCCTGTGTGTGTCTATTAGGAGATTCTCCTAGCCTGCATTAGTAAAAATGGGTTTATGGGCTCAGGGATAGAACACTGTGTTTCCATTTACTGCATCCTTGTCTGTTTAAAGCAGGTTTTCATTTCAATTCAGGTTTATTACAGTACTTTGACAAGATGTCATAAACATGGGTAAAATATATATGATTGATAGAATCAGCCTGTCTGATTTACAGACTAAGTTCTCAGAAATACTAGTTTTAAGGTATGAGAATCAAGATAGAACTGCTTATTTAGGTCATATCCAAGTATATACCATTTTAATGTTTTGGAATAGAGCCATTTTTCTAGACCATTACATTCAGGAAATGTAATGAAATTTTGTTTGGTAAAATAATAGATAATTACAGAGCTACAGATGAACATGAGACATTTAACGGGGCTCTCTTAACTACTACTGAAAAATTATTAGGTTTTGATTTGACCGAAAACAAAATAAACAGACTACCTAGTAAACTTGACAGACAAAGTTCTGAACATATATTTTTAAAATATGGCAATTAAATATATCTGCCAAAATATTACTCATGGACTGGTAAAAAAGAAGTTACCTTTAAATATAAAAGTAACAATATATTTAAAAAATAGAATCATATGTCAAGGCTATAAAACAGAGTGGTTTATAGCTGTTTTAGGTTCATTTATCCTATTTTAATAAGGATTCTAGATGTCTAATCAGTTCTTCAGACTTTAGAATGTACTACACACACCTAGGTCCTCGGTTGCCCAAGAAACTGCTACTTGTGTTTAACTCATAAAGAAGTTTAAACAAGGGGGAGAAGAGGAAAGGGGAGGGCTAGAGGAGGAAGAAGTTTAGACATGTATTCCTTTTCAGTGTTGAGAGATACATATCTGAACACTTTTCATATCTCTGAGATAAAGTGAACATGGCTTCCAAATTCTGAACTTCACTAAAATCAAACAATGAACATTTTTCCTGAAGGACATAACCATTTGGAAGCACTAGCAAGATTCACCTTGGTAAGGCAATAGGAGTGTCTACTGAATTTATTAGCAGAGCTTCTATCATTCAATGTCATCAAACAATCAGTTCAACTTTTCTTTTTGTCTCATTATTTTATCCTTGAGAGACAGAATAATTGGTTCTGAAGTTATGGTAAATAATGGCTAAAAATGAGATTCAGGTTTTTTAGCTAAGATGAAGTGGATTTGCAGCTGTAACTGCTCAGCACAATTTACTTGTTAAGTGCTGTTGTGATATATATACATTCTTTTAAACATTGCAACAACCTTGTGAAGTTAAGTATTATTAGCTTCTTTTTATGGTTGTTAAGTAACTTGCTCAAAGTTACAAATACTTTTCGTGAAAGAGATAATGGAGTTTAAACTCAATCTGTAGAATGCAATGCCTATTTCAATTTCTTTCTTGATTTATTGGTTTGATTAAAAAATGGCGAAATATACAAGTTAAATTCAAACAAAAAATAACCAAAATAAAAACTTAAAATAATGCTGCTAAAATATGTAAACATTCTTTTTCACATACATGTAAAGATTCACTAGGTAAATATAATCAATTATCAAAAGAAAATTACTAGCATTTCCACCATGGCTGCCGTATTAGAATCACACAGAATTTTTTTAAATGCTCATTTCCAAGTCCCAGCCCTAGATATTTTGATTTAATTGATTAGGAATGGAACCTTGGGGGTTTTTTTTGTTTGTTTGTTTTAAAGCTTCTAGAAGTTTCTAACATAAAACCATGGTTGAAAACCCCTGAACAATAGGATAACTTAAAAGAAGAGTTTAGCACAAGAAAATTTGGTTTGGATACTTATTATTGGCTTTTAACAGCTTTTTTTCCTTCCATCAAATGTGTATAATAAATATAATTTCTTTTTTATTTATTTCTTCCATTTCATGTTCACAAAGATTTATACTTTTGGTAAAATATTTGAATTACATGAATATTAGGGAATCATTAATATATTTTAAAACCATGTATTTCTTTAGAGAAAAAAAGGATCATTTTAGAATAATATTGAAGACAACTTTTCTTTTTTTTTTTTTTTTTTTTTGAGACGGAGTCTTGCTCTGTCACCCAGGCTGGAGTGCTGTGGCCGGATCTCAGCTCACTGCAAGCTCCGCCTCCCGGGTTCCAGCCATTCTCCTGCCTCAGCCTCCCAACTTTTCTGATGTTTCCTCCAGGGTTTCTCAGAATGCTACAAAAAAAAGCAAGCATTTTTTTGAGTCATTCAACATTTGTTGGGAGTGGGAAGTACCTTGGCCATTGGCTGGGTGATAACTTTTCATGTTGGAGAGACATGCATTTGCCAATTATTGGAATGCTAGAATGTAATCTCTTTGGAATTCCATATGTAAGTTTTTTTGTTTGTTTGTTTTTTTAGACGGAGTGTCTCTTTGTCGCCCAGGCTAGAGTGCAGTGGCATGATCTCGGCTCACTGCAACCTCTGCCTCACGGGTTCAAGCGATTCTCCTGCCTCAGCCTCCCAAGTAGCTGGGATTACAGGCACGTACCACCACACCCGGCTAATTTTTGTATTTTTAGTACAGATGGGGTTTCACCGTGTAAGTCAGTATTATCTTGATCTCCTGACCTCATGATCTTCCCTCCTCGGCCTCCCAAAGTGCTGGGATTACAGGCGTAAGCCACCGCTCCCGGCCCGTATGTGAGTTTTAAAATTAAATGAGTAGATTACCTATTTTCAGAACATTGCATATAATACACTTCATTTTGTCACTGTAGAAATTCTCTTAACCTGTGTAGATCTCAGGAGTACCACGTCTTTCTAAATTATTTTTTGTTCTTTTTGTCTTAAGTCACTAAAGTACTTGGTCATGGTAAAGCTGGTGAAGTTTATTTCCTCTGCCACTCATTTCTCACCCTACCATATTCATGACTCTTCTACAACCTATTATTTTAAAACTCATAGATAATGGGGAAAAAAGAAGGGACAGATAATTTGGATAGAAAATTCATGCCAGGAGTCTCCATCTCCTATGAATGGAGGAAGTGCAAAGAAGCTAACAAAATGCTTTAAATACACAGTAAAATACTCCCTTATCTGAGCCCTAGTGATAAATAAACAATTGAACTATTAAATAATTTGCTGCTATGTTACTAAATCAGAACATTTTATCATAGCAGTTTTTCCATATCTCAATGACATTTTAAAATAAAAGTATAGAGTATTTGCCTTATTTTGGAAAGCTACAAATATAATGATCTACTCTGAAATTTAGCAAGAATTGCATTGTTGTTCAAGTGATGAGTTAGCTACATTCATAGAAGAATTGCTAAGTATTGAAAAAGAAATATAGCTTTAAGTTGTATCTAGATCAGAAAATGACAGAAGCCAAACTTTTAATAAGCAGCTTCAGAGAGAAAGGTAACATGAACTCTTTTTTTCTCCAGGGAAGGCCTTATAATTTAGTGGAGCATACAGTACAACCTCTGTGGTTTGAAGAACATTTTTATTGCAATCAACATATTTTATGACTCCATGCTGTACTTCTTGATGACTTTTTAACCTACAAGCCTTGACATTAACCACAGCTTTGGGGTTAAAGGTTGTTTTCTGAGAGAACAAGAAGAGTTCTGAAATAAAACAATTTGAGAACTGTGAGAGGCCATCATTACATGTCAGGAAGCAAAGTATCTGTAATTTATGATTTACAAAGAGAGTATAGTCCGGTGCAATAATCCTGTGCCCTTTTGTCCCAGCTTGAGTAGTCAACTACTAAGGCTCTTGTATTAGCTAAACACATTGTGAATATTCTGTGTCTTTTAATTTATATTGAGACAGGAAATTTACAGCACTGCACTTGAAAATAAGCATTTTAATGCCAATTGGATTACTCAAAAGACTTCCTGCTTATACCACGATGTAGTTCACAGTTTTCTTTCAATCAAGGCAAGATAAGCGGGACTTGTCACTATTTTATTCCATATGCTCTTCTCAAAGAACACATTTACACTCTCAGATTCTACCTGAATATGATATCCTTGTGGTCTTAAACACATTTGTCATTCAAAATAGTGTAACCTGAAAGATTTCACAGTGGTTTACATGACAAAATTAATAACTGATATATTTTGAAGTCCATAGATTTTTCCCCAGGTTAGAGCTGATATATGTGGGTTTAATGAAGAGACAACTTATGAACTTTGCCTGCAGTGGATGCAATTTGGGGCCTTCTATCCCTTTTCCAGAAACAATAAGGCCATTGGAAATAAGGCAAGTGACAGTCAATTTAAAATAACTGCCATGCTTAGTATTAATCTGTAATTAGAAACTTCGTTAGAAAAAAAAATGTATACAATCATTAAAATATGAATAAAAATCAAACTGTTCTTTGACAGCTTTAAAAAATGTGATTTTAAAAAAAATATTTTGCACGTCATTCATTTTATCAAGAACTGTGAGAGGGAATGCCAAGAAGTACATTTTGGAGAAATAGCTTTTCTAAAATTGTTTTTGAAAATGCATTGTTTATAATTTCTAAGAGAGGGAGCATACCATATCATTTTAAATAAGCTGTGAAAGATCTTTCACTTTATGACACAGGCAGCAGCATACAAATGTATCATATTTGAAATTATCCTTAGCAGCTCAGTAATTGACCAAATTACAAGACTTTGTTTTGAGGGCAGGCAGATTGTAGTGTGATCTTGTGCAAGATTCTCTCTTAGGTCTGAAGGCAGAATTATTTCTCAGTCAAATGACTGTGAAGTTACCCACTCCCTTAAAAATAAGTTATAGTAATTCTATTGAGAAATTATTTGAGGCTTTGTGGGAGCTGGTCGTAGAGACTATATAGTACACACTACAGTATATGAACTTCATAGAGTACATTTAATTGAAAAACAACTCTGTAATAATCTACCTTGGTGAAAGGCTTTCAAGTACAGATAAATAATATTCAAAAATTGTCTACTTCTCCTTAACACCCTCAAAAAGAAAAAAAAAGCTTTACAAATTCACGCTTTAGTTAATAAGTGTGTTAAAATGTTTCTTTTTAATAGGAACAAGATCCTGGGGTGTTTGGAGAAGAGTTTGCTGCAATTTCTCATTCTCCATTAGGGATTAGATATTTATTGCTGCCTTACTTTTTTTTTTTTTTTTTTTTTTGAGACGAAGTCTCACTCTGTTGCCCAGGCTGAAGTGCAGTGGTGCCATCTTGGCTCACTGCAACCTCCATCTCCTGGGTTCAAGCCATTCTCCTGCCACAGCTTCCTGAGTAGCTGGGATTACAGGTGTGCACCACCATGCCAGGTTAATTTTTGTATTTTTAGTAGAGACAGGGTTTCACCATGTTGATCAGGCTGATCTTGAACTCCTGACTTTGCAATCTGCCCGCCTCAGCCTCCCAAAGTGCTAGGATCGCAGGCATGAGCCCACTGCGCCCGGCCTATTGCTGCCTTACTAATACACCGTCTTCCACCATTCTCATGTCGGGGGACATACAGTGGTCAGAGGATTGATGCATGAGTAAGTAATATTTAATAGTTACTCAGGTCTTAGATGTTCTGCCATTTAGATCCTGTAAGTCTGAGTTTTTCTACTAAGGCAATTGTTTCCGACGTTAAAAATAATAAAATCAGTTTTTATCTTTTCTGACTATGATTAGAAATGATTTACAAATTTGGAGAATTTAGTTAAGAAAACAATCAATTATCAAAAAGGGAAGGCTGTATCTTGTTGTCTAAATAGTGTGTGTAATATATAAAAAGGATGAAATGATTCTTTTTCATAGAAAACTGGGAAGATTATGATAAATTTGAAAAAAATTGATTACAATATAGAACATTGTATATTTATATCCTGAGTGTGTGGCATAAGCTATAGAATGCGGTAAAAATTCAAAGAAAGGTCAGGTTAACACGAATGACATAGGAACAGGTCTGTGTAGAAGAGGGGATTGACGCAACTTGAAGGATGTTCAGGATGCAAAAAGGTGCAACAACAACAACAAAAAACATAGAAAATTTGATTATTTGACACTATTTTGACTTTAGCTTTAACACCTAATTATCTTTGGGTGAGATAAGACAATTGATGTCAGTTACTTCACTTGATGACTAGATTTTTATTTCTAAAGCGCTGCTTGTACTCCCAAATTTTCCCTGTTTTTACCATTTTGGTCAATTTGGTATTGATCACTATCAACAAAAGTTGGTTGAGTAAAACTATTTATACAAAGACATAAGTTTGATTAAAGTAATGGGTTTTCATTCTAAATGTCTAGGTTTCCATCAGATCCTAAAACCCATGAAATCAACAGAGCATTTCTTTGGGAACCAGCTTTGATGACTGTCCATGTCTTACAGAGGTAAGTACTAGAATTTTATATCAGCACAATATAGTTATTTAAAGCAATTTACACAGTGACCATTTTTTACTTAAAACCAGTCTAGGCTTATCACATTTCTCTGTCTTTCTTACATTCTTTTTGTTCTTATATTTGAAAACAATGCATTTTACCTCATAAATGCCTTTTACCTTTTGTTTGAAAACAATGTAAAATATACTCATGTATGTCAAAGATCAGATGGTTGTAGATGTGTGGTGTTATTTCTGAAGCCTCTGTTCTGTTCCATTGGTCTATGTATCTGTTTTGGTACCAGTACCATACTGTTTGGTTACTGTAGCCTTGTAGTATAGTTTGAAGTCAGGAAGCATGATTGCTTCAGCTTTGTTCTTTTTGCTTAGGATTGTCTTGGCTATGTGGGCTCATTTTTGGGTCCATATGAAGTTTAAAGTAGTTTTTTCCAGTTCTGTGAAGAAAGTCAATGGTAGTTTGATAGGGGTAACATTGAATCTATAAATTACTTTGGGAAGTATGGCCATTTTTATGATATTGATTCTTCCTATCCATGAACATGGAATGTTTTTCCATTTGTTTGTGTCTTCTTTTATTTCCTTGAGCAGTGGTTTGTAGTTCTCCTTGAAGAGGTCCTTTGCATCCCTTGTAAGTTGCATTCCTAGGTATTTTATTCTCTTAGTAGCAGTTGTAAATGGGAGTTCATTCATGATTTAGCTCTCTGTTATTGGTGTATAGAAATGCTTGTGATTTTTGTACATTGATTTTGTATCCTGAGACTTTGCTGAAGTTGCTTATCAGCTTAAGGAGATTTTGGGCCGAGATGATGGGGTTTTCAAAATATACAATCATGTCATCTGCAAATAGAGACAATTTGACTTTCTCTTTTCCTATTTGAATACACTTTATTTCTTTCTCTTGCCTGATTGCCCTGGCCAGAACTTCCAATACTATGTTGAATAGGCGTGGTGAGAGAGGGCATCCTGGTCTTGTGCAGGTTTTCAAAGGGAATGCTTCCAGTTTTTGACTATTCAGTATGATATTGGCTGTGGGTTTGTCATAAATAGTTCTTATTATTTTGAGATACATTAAATTGATACCTAGCTTATTGAGAGTTTTTAACATGAAAGGGAGTTGAATTTTGTCACAGGCCCTTCCTGCATCTATTGAGATAGTCATGTGGTTTTTGTCATTGGTTCACATAAATGTGATAGATTACATTAATTGATTTGCTTATGTTGAACCAGCCTTGCATCCCAGGTGTGAAGCCAACCGGATCGTGTTGGATAGGATTTTGACGTTCATCAGGGATATTGGCTTGAAATTTTCTTTTTTTGTTGTGTCTCTGCCAGGTTTTGGTATGAGGATGATGCTGGCCTCATAAAATGAGTCAGAGAGAATTTCCTGTTTTTCTATTGTTTGGAATAGTTTCAGAAGAAATGGTACCAGCTCCTCTCTGTACCTCTGGTAGAATTCAGCTGTGACTCTGTCTGGTCCTAGACTTTTTTTAGTTGGTAGGCTATTAATTACTGCCTCAATTTCAGAACTTGTTATTGGTCTATTCAGGGATTTGACTCCATCCTGGTTTAGACTTGGGAGGGCATATGTGTCCAGAAATTTATTCATTTCTTCTAGATTTTCTAGTTTATTTGCATAGAGGTGTTTATAGTATTCTCTGCTGGTAGTTTGTATTTCTGTGGGATGAGGGGTGATATCCCCTGTATCATTTTTTATTGCATCTATTTGATTCTTCTCTCTTTTCTTCCTTATTAATCTGGCTAACGTTCTATCTATTTTGTTGATCTTTTCAAAAAAACAGCTCCTGGATTCATTGATTTTTTTTGAAGGGTTTCGTGTCTCTATCTCCTTCACTTCTGCTCTGATCTGTTATTTCACATCTTCTGCCCGCTTTTGAATTTGTTTACTCTTGTTTCTCTAGTTCTTTTAATTTTGATGTTAGGGTGTTGATTTTAGATCTTTCCTACTTTCTCTTGTGGGCATTTAGTACTACAAATTTCCCTCTACACAGTGCTTTAAATATGTCCCCAGAGATTCTTGTACATTGTGTCTTTGTTCTCATTGGTTTCAAAGAGCATCTTTATTTCTGCCTTCATTTAGGATTCCCTATTTAATAAATGGTGTTTGGAAAACTGGCTAGCCATATGCAGAAAACTGAAACTGGACCCTTGCTTACTCCTCATATAAAAATTAACCTAAGGTGGATTAAAGTCTTAAATGTAAGACCTAAAACCATAAAAACCCTAGAAGAAAACCTAGGCAATACTATTCAGGACATAGGCATGGCAAAGACTTCATGTCCGAAACACCAAAAGCAATGGCAACAAAAGCGAAAATTGACAGTTGGGATCTAATTAAACTAAAGAGCTTCTGCACAGCAAAAGAGACTATCATCAGAGTGAACAGGTGACCTACAGAATGGGAGAAAATTTTTGCAATCTATCTCTTTAGCATTTCTTCTAAGGCACATGTAATGATAGTGAATTTCTTCATCTTTTGTGTATATGGAAATGTCTATGTCTCCTTTATTTTTTGAAGAATGGTTTTGCTGAGTATAGTATTCTTAGTTGGCAGCTTTTAATTTTTTTCTTTCAGTAGTTGAAATAATTCATTCCACTCCTTTTTGTCCTACATTTCTGCTGAAAAATCTGCTGATAGTTTTACAGGTATTCACTTATATGTGGCAAGTTGCTTTTCTCTTGCTATTTTCAACATTCTGCCCGTACTTTTGATAATTTCATTATAAAGTGTGTTGATGTGGGTTACTTTAGGTCCATCTTCTTTGGGATTTCTTAGGCTTTCTGGATCTGTATTTCCACTTCCTTTCCTAGATAAGAAGTTTCAGCAATTATTTTTTAGGTCATGCTTTCTGATCCTTTCTCTCTCACACTTCTAAGACTCGCATTATACATATATTGGTTGCTCAATGGTATTCCGTAAGTCTCTTAAGCTTTCTTCACTCTTTTTCATTCTTCGTTCTCTTTGCTTCCCTGACTGAATATGTTCCAATGATCTGTCTTCATATTTACTAATTATTTCTTCTGTTTGATATAGTCTCCTGTTGAACCCCTTTAGTGAATATTTGAGTTACTTCTAATATTCTCCAGCTTTATTATTTCTATTTGGTACTTTTTATATTTTTTATTTCTTTGTTGAAATTCTCACTTTCTTCATGCACTGTTCTCCTGATCTTAGTGAACCTCTTTATAAGAATTATTTTAAATCTCTGTCAGGTAGATTACACAACTGTTTTATTATGGTTGATTTCTAGAAATTTGTGTTGTTCTTTAAAACATGTTTCTCGGTTTCTTTTTTCTCTTTTGACTTTCTGTGTTGGTGTCTGCACATCAGACAAAACGGTCATCTTTCTTATTCATCGTGTGACTGGCTTTCTGTAGGAGAAGACCCTCACCCATCAGCATGGACAGATTCTAGTGGCCTCTCCATTCCTCCACAACCCAAACATCTCCCACTAAACCCCACCTCCAATACTGGGGAGCACATTTCAGCATGAGATTTAGAGGGGACAAACATTCAAACTATATCAATAAGCATTTCATATTTTATATTTTTCCATAACTGTATGACAATTGTCATTGAGTTAAAATGCCACAAAGTAATTACATGGTATGTAATAATCTATATCTACATTATAGTGAGACATTAATATTTTGAAACATAGCAAATTTAGTGTTTTAGAAAAATGATGAATATTATACATTAAAATTCCACAATCTAGACATGAAATATGTTTTCTGATACAACATAAATGTTTCATGTAGATTCTCCAGCCCTACTGCATAATCTTATATGAATTCACTAGGACTTGGTTTAAATGCCAATTAATATAAGATTAAATATGTATACAGCTTAATTCATTTTAACTGGAATATTTTAATTCAACAGAATAATTTTAAAAGTCAAATATTTTCTTTTTTCCAAAGGGGAAAGATCTGTGTATGTGTATTTTCCTGAAGCAACTTGCTTTGACGTTCATACAGTATATGCTTTATAGATATTTTATAGAAAAAAATAAATTCATTAACTTGGAGATTTTTTATTGTTTTTATATGACTTCTAGAACCTTGGGCTGTGTACATTTGATGACTTAGTTATTTGTGAAGCCTTATGTTTAGAATTGCTTACTCTTCTCAAAATAGTGGAATTGATCATATATAGATCAGCAAATATTTAAGATCAAAATGTGATAATTATTTTTTGGAAACAGACTGGACTTGCTTTTTTCATGCGAACATTTAAATTCTTAAGAGCAAATGGGGCCAGACACAGTGGCTCATGCCTGTAATCCCAATGACTCTGAGGTCAAGGCAGGAGGATTGCTTGATGCCAGGAGTTCACGACCAGCCTGAGCAACATAGTGAGATACTGAGTCTACAAAATTAAAAAAACAAAACATAACAAAACAAAACAAAAACTCAAAAACCCAAACATTAGCCAGGTATGGTGGCATTCACCTTTAGTCCTAGCTACTCAGGAGGCTGAGGTGTTTGAGGCTGCTAGTGAGCTATTATCATGCCACTGAACTCCAACCTGGACTGGAGTCCAGAGTGAGAGCCCAATTCTAAAATAAATAAATAAATTCTTAAGAACAAATTAATCCCTGCAGTGAGGTTTCTTTATAGTAAAGTGTCATAGAGATTACATACAATCCATAAGACAGGTACTTTATCTTGCAGAAAAGCAGAAATCCATTCTGACTAGCTTGAGTATGAGGTTTATAGTAGGGATATAGGTGAACTGACCTAAGAAATCTCATGGAAATTCAAGAACAGCAACTATAACAGTACTGGATTTTATGGAGAATTCCAGGGTCAGTTGCTAGAGTTGGTGAAATTTCAGCCTGGTGTTGTGCCATTCCCAGGGCTCAGCATTCCATTGGACTGTTTTGTTTTACTAATAACTGCTTTGCAAAGGGGACTCAGCTTGTCATGAACTCTTTGGATGAGGCAGGTGAATATGGTCTGGAGGCAGGGACCCTAAAGCTGTTCATGCTGACTTCCTAGAACTAAATTGAAAAGAAAGCCCTAACTTGCCATGCCTAAGTAACAAAAGAACCAGAGGCTACTACTCCCTTTGACCTTTTCTGCCAGCAGATGAAAATAGGCTGTCCGCAACAAATCAGACTGATTGCAGGTCCAGTCTTCATTTGCAACTTGGTAGCTTCACTCCAGTCTCTGAAGGGTTGCTGTCCACAACCAATCAGATTGATTGTGGGCCACATCTTCGTTTGCATAGAATTATAACTTTGTAACTTCCCTCTAGCCTCTGATTGGTTGCTTTATGTGACTAATCAGATATTTGCACAGGAGTGTGACCTTTGTAACTTCACTTCAGCCTCTGGTTGTCTGCTTTCTGTAACCAATCAGACTGATTGTGGGCTACTACTTCATTTACATGAGGTGAGCATGAAGTGGCCAATAGGAAACTTCTAGGGTAACAGAAGTAGGAAGGCGGCCAATAGGAAACTTACAGGGTAACAACTTGTAGGGGGCATTTGAGCACAAGAAGATTCTGTATCTGGGCCGTTGAGGGCTAACAGAAGTAAGAAGTTACTAGGGTCACAGAAGTATGAAGTGGCCAATAGGAAACTTCTAGGGTAACAGAACTTCTAGGGGGCATTTGAACCTAAGAAGATTCTGACCCGAGCCGCTGCTCGGGTCCGCACCCACACTGTGGAGTGTATTTTTGTTTTCAATAAATCCCTGCTTTCATTCCTTTGTTGCTTCATTCTGTTTTTGCTTTGCCGGGTATTTTGTCCAATTTTTTGTTCAAAACACCAAGAACCCGGACAACTCGCAGTCGGGACCCTCTATCAGTTACACTAACAAGAAACTTTTATATTTATACAGTCTTTGAGCTTCTGTGATAAGTGGCAGGCTCTCTCCATATTTTGTAGTTCAAATTACTCCCAAGATATAATATTATCAATCCAACTCATCTTTTCATCCAAGATATACCTAGTCTCTTAGGCAGTGGGAGTTACAGTTGTGATGATCAAGGAGGGTGTGGACTGTGAGAGAGAAGCAATGTGTCATCTCTACCATGGAACTTTCATTTGAACTAATGAGTTCATTTCCGCCATTCTTTTAGTGTGGTTTGATGAACATTGACTAATCTTTCCCAGAAATTTTTCAACAAATTTTTATGGGAATGACTTTTGACTATAAATGTAATCTCAAATTGGAAGCAAAGGTATGTGACTTTTTTTTTTTTTTTTTTTCTGTTACCCATGCTGGAGTGCAGTGGCCTGATTTTGGCTCATTGCAACCTCCGCCTCCTGGGTTCAGGTGATTCTCATGCTTCAGCCTCCGGAGTCACTGGGACTACAGGCATGAGCCACCACACCTGGCTAATTTTTGTATTTATAGTAGAGATGGGGTTTTACCATGTTGGCCAGGCTGGTCTTGACCTCCTGACCTCAGGTGATCCACCTACCTTGGTCTCCCAAAGTGCTGGGATTACAGGTGTGAGCCACCACACCTAGCCATGACCTATTTTTAAACTACCAATTTGTCATGACTAATTATAATATTATTATATTAAATTTTAACACTTTTTAGTGTATAAGTGTGGTTATAAAGTTAAATTTTTGAAATAAGTATGTACTATTATAATAAATGCTACTGTTATGTGGTTTACATATTGGAGTTTGTACTTTTTTTTAAGCAATGAATTGGACATTTCAAATCACCCTTCCTGTTAGTGAGTTCTATGGATGCTTTGTGGAATTTAAGTGGAAGTTTGGATTTCAACTTCCCATGTCTCTTGAAATGTATGACTTCTTACCAGTTATAGAATTGAAACAGTTAACTCTGGCTTGTTCTATGCTAGTAGGAGTCAAATACTACCTTCTTGGCAGAAGAAGTTTGTTGAAGTTCCTGCTCCACTAAATGTAATTTCTCTTTTTTTTTCTTTTTTTTTTTTTTAAGAAAAATGAAAAAGGAATGAAACTTCCAACCTGGAGTACAGCGGCACGATCTCCATTCACTGCAACCTCTACCTCCCGGGTTCAAGTGATTCTCCTGCCTCAGCCTCCCCAGTAGCTGGGATTACAGGCACCCACCATCACGCCCCGCTGATTTTTGTATTTTTAGTAGAGACAAGGTTTCCCCATGTTGGCCAGGCTGGTCTTGAGCTCCTGACCTTGTGATCCACCTGCCTCCACCTCCCAAAGTGCTGGGATTACAGGCGTGAGCCACCAATTCCTCTTTTCCTTCGTGGAGTATACATTCTGCCTACACGATTTCCAGTCAGAACAACAAGGCTCAGGTAATAGGCACACCCTGTCTGGAGACTTCACAGGGAATATGATCAACCCTCCTGCTTGCAGAGTTTCCAAGGAGCGGGTGTTGTGAGTAGGGGGCCAGCAACAAGAGACTGGAGTAATCAGTAGTACAATTAGTTGCCTATGTGTGAGTTTATACCTATGTCTGCACATATGTGTGTGTGTGTGACAGAGAGAAAGCAAAGAGGAAGAGAAAAAGGAGTGAGAGAAATCAGTAGATAATTTTCTGTTTGAGCATTTGATTCAGTTCTAAGCTATCCTTCTCTAAATATATGCCTATCATCATTTTTAAGTTACTAGTGACTTCAGATACACAAAGTCTCTCCAAGATTTTATATGTAGACTAGGTCAGGTCCCAGAGCTTTTTTTTTCCCACCTAGGTTATATTCGATTAATCTGTTCCATAGATATCATGTAATCGAAGACTTTGTCAAGCAAATAAGCCGATTTTTTTAAAAAGCAATAATTTGCTCATACTTCTATTTTACATCAACAATACATAGTAGCAACTCAGAACTTTTAATCAACATTAATTAAAAATAAAAATCAGTTAAAATTATACATCATTAGAGAGTTTTGACCAGATATTTAAAAATATTGAACGCACACTGTCCAGCCTGGGCAACATGGCAAAATCCCGTCCCTACAAGAAATACAAAAAATTAGCTGGGCATGGTGGTGCTCTCCTGTAGTCCCAGCTACTTGGCCTATTTGGGAGGCTGATGTGGGAGGATCGCTTGAGCTTGGGATTCTATGACCATACCACTGCACTCCAGCGTGAGTGACAGAGCAAGACCCTGTCTTAAAAAAAAAAAAAAAAGTACTCAGAGGAGCCCAGAACCAGGTACTGAAGTAGATCCATAGCTTCTAAAGACTAACTTGAATAATAAATCCATTTGAACTTCAAGTTATTATATTATTCATTGCCAAGAAGAGCAGGTCTCACGTCTAACTTTCATTTCAATAGGAAGCATATAATGACATATGTATATTTTATATGAAACCAAAACATTTTTTTTTCTTTTTTTGAGATGGAGTCTTGCTGTGTCATCCCGACTGGAGTGCAGTGGCCTGATCTCGGCTCACTGCAAGCTCCGCCTCCCGGGTTCACGCCATTCTCCCGCCTCAGCCTCCTGAGTAGCTGGGACTACAGCCACCTGCCACCAGGCCCAGCTAATTTTTTGAGTTTTTAGTAGAGACGAGTTTCACCGTGTTAGCCAGGATGGTCTCGATCTTCTGACCTCGTGATCCGTCCACCTTGGCCTCTCAAAGTGCTGGGATTATAGGCGTGAGTCACAGCACCCGGCCAAAACATTTTTTAAAGAAACTTTCACTGTAATTCAAGTTCTCCAAAAGTAAGTTTGTTTTATTGCTTGCATTGTGTAGTTCTTTTCTTGTTATGCACCTTTCTGTTGCCAAGTGGTTAAAATTAAATCCTTGAGTCTTGTCTCCATTGTGGAAAAACAACAATGGGGCTCATGGATTCTGGCATTTTTGCTCCTGAGATGTTAATAAGACTCCCAGCTGTGCAGACTTACTGAGTTATTATTCAGGCCTCATTCTCCCTGGAATTCCATTGCTCATACCTTAAAATCAGTTCCCAGGATCTCTAATCCAACAACTTTGTGACAACTTTGTTACAACTTTCTTTTTGTTGTAGATAAGCCAAAGAAACTGAGGGATTTGCCTTCAATCAACATGGTAGAATAATTGTATCATTTTGTTAATCAAAAAAACATTTCCTCTTTTTCCAGTGGAAGGCTCTTTGTTAATTGTGTTTGATGAGATGTCCGTACTATTGCTATAACTTTTTTTTTTTTTTTTCAGATTGAACTATTCAGAGGTAGAATAGGTTGCTTAGGGATATTTTAAGTTTCTTATCACTGGAGGTCTTCAAAGATAAACTTGAACATTTGGTAAAGATAATAAGTGAAGATTTGGTAAAGATGTTTCAGAAAGAACTCAGCAATTTTCTGCATAGTTCTATAAGATGACTGGAGATAGACTTTTCTAACCCTGAAAATACACACTTATGAAAGAAAATTAATATCAATTTTCACTCTTCCTCTATAGCCATCTGAATCCTTTTGGCCTCAGAATTGCTCTAGACAAACAGGGAGAAGCATCTTGCTCCATTTTCTGGGATGATGGTGATTCTATTGGTAAACAGACTAACAGCACAATAGTTGAAATGTTCTGGATTTCAATATAACTTTATTTAACATTATTGGAGACCTAGGCCCACAAACTAAATATGATGTAATCAACATAATAGCAAAATTCTGCTTTTTTCAACATTACTGTACAGGAACATGAAATTTTCCTTATCTCTGACACTCCTCTGGGTTAAGCAACACAGGTGAGACATTATCTCCAGGAAGGTGCTAACAAAATACACTATGGTTACCTGAGAGAAGAACATATTTCCCCATTTTACTAGTTTGCTGAAATAAAATTTCTTCTCATGAATACACTGACATTTTGGGAGGAATGGGGACACCAGTGTTAAGGAGTAGGGATTTGAATGGAAAGTTGTATAGCTGTTAAGTCAGAGAAAGAAGACACTACTGAGGTTCTGCAGTGGATAGACCTGAACCTTTCGTTGAAGAATGTTGTGTAGTAGAGGAAAAAGGTATGACTTGACCCAAGCAAACAGGTCAAGATATAGCTAGCAAAAGCACAGCATCAGTGTTTTGTTTATTTATTTCTCTTTTTTTTTTATCCCTGTTTTCCTTTGATCTAATGTCATGGATCAGTAAATTATTAGGAAAGACTTTTAGGCACAGCATGGTGGCTCACACCTGTAATCCCAATGCTTTGGGAGGCCAAGACAGTAGGATCACTTGGGCCCAGGTTCAGGACCAGCCTGGGCAACATAGTGAGATCTTATCTCTACAGAATGTTTTTAAATATTTAGCCATATGCGGCAGCACATGCCTATAGTCCCAGCTACTCAGGAGGTTGAGGCAGGAGGATTGCTTGAACCCAGAGGTTGAGGCTATAGTGAGCTGTGATTGCGTGGCTACACTCCAGCTTGGGTGACAGAGTGAGACCCTGTCTCAAGAAAAAGATTTCCTCAGAGCAATAGAAATGACTCCCATGAAAAGAATGATGCATACTTACTATATACATGGATAAGTATATTCAAAGAGGCTCCATTTTACAAATCATAAATGAGTTTTCAGGGACTACATCACAGACAATAATGCTTCTGAGGTTACTGCTCAGCACATTTCTTCTTTCTCCACATTTAGATCACATCTGTCTTTATTTTCTTGTCTCTCTTTCATCAGTAAGACAGGCAAGAAGAAGAATCATTTTAATAAAAAAGATGAAAAGATAGAATAACAGAATGTGAAGCCAAATAGGATGATATTCTCCTAATCTTACATATAGATAATATGGCTGGTTGCTTCCGGATAGAAATTAAGGGAAATTAAGGGAAGGTACAGAAGCCCCCTGCCAGGGTCTGGATTTTCATGATAACTACAACTCTTTTATGTCCCTTTTAGTTTTCTTTATTTTCTTTTCTCTCAGCGAATTATCTCAGGATAAACTGATTAAATATCTAACACTTGAAAGAGATTGTTTCTGAATTTTAGAGGCAAGAATTGAAATCAGAAGAATATTGGCAGTGGAAGAGAGAGATGCCTATGTCTGTCTATGATTTTGTGTTTGCAAATATGGACAACATAGAGAGATTCAGGAGGAAGTTGTCCACAATAACATTATACCATATCCCTCCTTGCTAAATGAAAGTGTTGGAAACATGTCTAAAACAAAGTTCCTTATCTCTTATTTTTCCATATAAAATGAATGAAGAAATGAGGAAAAAGTGGAAGGCATGGTAAGGTGATGAGGTCTACTTCACCAGATTAACTTTAGTTTTTATTTTCCAAAGAACATCTTGAAAAATATAAGTTGGAGGCCAGTGATTAATCAATTAAAAAAAGTTTCCCCCAGAGGATTCTAAGTAAACAACATAGGACAACTTGTGGGCTTGGAGCTTCATTGATCAAAATCTAAATTAAAAAAAAAAAAAGGTAACATTGACCTTTATTTTCTGAAGTTAATGTTTGTTTTGTAGATTCTATTGAAAGAAGGGAGTACTTTTTATGTCCAATACACATTCAGTGACGTAAGTTTAGGCATTCAGTATTTGTGACATAATAGTTCATTTTTCTGAAGAAAACTATGTACCAAGAGATCTTAAAAATAAGTGTTTCAAAGTATTGACAGTTCCCCAAATTACTTTCCATTGTACATTTCTGTATATGTCATCATGTATTTAAAAATGTTTCTCTCCCCTAACAACAGAGAATGGTGAAAACCACTGTGATTAAAAATGGCTACTTTGGAATCAACAGTCTGGCATATGGCACAATTCAGATCCTTGGTCTGACTTCAAAGTCAAATAGTATTACTATAAATGGAGAAACATTCCAAGCAACAGACTACCATATAAGTCTAATAATCGGGTAAAGTTTAAACACTATTGACTTAAATGGCAAAGTTTCCTTAATTAAGTCGTGTATGTGCTAATAATTGAATTTTCCCTGAATACTGTCTCTTTGCAAAAACCACAGTAAATCACATTTCTTAAATAACAGATTACATATTTCTGAAGCACAAGGAAGACAATAGCATACAGTTATATTTCCAGACAAAACTCTTCCCATATCAGGACTAGAAATTTTGTTGGATTAAATGTCACAGGCAATATCATGCAAGGCTGGTGCATTCTCTGGCAAGTGTAACATTAAGGAAGGATAAATGGGGATCTAAAATAAATGAGAATTAAGTTTATAGAAAATTGAAAGTGGAAAGTTTGAAGGGACTATATTTAAATTCCTACATCTAACAGATACTCATTTAACTGAGCACCCAGGGAGGTGAAGTGACTTATCAAAGTCATATACCCATAATAACTGACAAAACTGAGTCTTGATCTTGAAACTCCTGACAGCTCATGCCTCTTTCCTTCTACTCCGTTCTATCTGGAAATTAAGCATATTTAGTGAGCTCCTGCTGAGAGTTTGAAAGTTATGCTATAGATGCATGCTTATGGATACAAGACATGGTTCCCACTCCTGAAGAACTCAATGAATAGTGTGCTGAATAGACATCACTTCCCTACAATATGAGGAGAGATCTAGAGATTTCAGAGTCTCCGAAGCCCCTATGTCTAATACTTTGTCACACAATACAACATAATTGTCTCTATAAATACAGAGAAGTGGAATAGAGCTCAAAATACTAGATTTGCTTTATTTAATCAAAAAATAATTGATAACAAGGTTGTTTGATGAATAATCTATGCAAAATATACCCTTCTCTATCTAAATGCATTTCTGTCTAATTGAGATTTTTTTTAGTCAGTTTGATATCTTAGTCTTAACAGTAATTCTTTACTTGAAGTTTTATAATTTACAAAGAATTTTTAGCAACATGACTCCATGTAATTCTCACTATGTTCCTGAGAGATAGATCTGTATAGCTGACATTATCATGCAGATTTTAGAGAGAAAGAAATGATGTCTTAGAATGATCTTGCCGTTAGTAATGGAGGGGTAGGAAACTCGGTCTGCCCTCCCTGCTCTCTGTGTTCGTTCTTTTTTCTAAGCTACCTGACAAACTAAAGCTGGTTGTTGAGGTCAAGAAAACAAAAATACTTCTGGGAAACTATTTTCACAAACTTTTGTTTCATGTATGTGTGTGGCTGATCTTGAATTAAAGAAACAAAAAACAAACAACAAGAAAAAACTTGATAAAGTTCTGTAGGATACAAAAGTAACTTTCTAATGAAATAAGCTATTGAATTGGAGGGGTCCATAGATTTATCATCTTAGGGTCTGGAAGTAATTTAGTCCAATGTGTGAATGTGTGTGTGTGTGTGAATACATATGTATTATATGCATATTTCATATCATATACACATTATTACATATAAATGTGTAAAAGTTTTCCCTTGACCCTTGATAACATTTGATTGTCTTTATGGCATCATCAGTTAATTCTGATGATTTCAACTGTAATTAAATTTCTTTACGTCAGTTTACTTTCATTAATTTATTTCCTTTCTCATCCGTAACAGAAAATTATTTTATGGATATTTGCACCCCTTTCCCAGGAGCTGACCATTTTATTTCATAAAATAAAGGATTGAAAAGTTTTCAAAATAACCAAAATAGTAGTGAAAAATTATCTATAACAGTTATTTATAACAGCTAAAAATTATTTGTGTAATATGGAAATTATTTAATTTAAATAGCAATACAATTAAAATAATTCAATCTTGAGTGTTGTCTGTGTTTATTACTCAAATTATCTGGCAATGTCTCTTACAAATGCTGGAAAAACTGCTGAATAAATTTTATCTGCCTTATGTGAACTAATAGATGTTGAAATGCTGAGCTGATAAATAAGTTTGTTTCTTGGTTCTCAAAGCAAGCCTCTAAAAAACATGTTGGAGAGTTTTTAGTTCAGTAGAAGGCTTGTGAACCCAATGAAACTTCGTAGATCTCTGGCAAAAAAAGTGGCATTTTATATTAACTTTTCAGCAGAAAATGTTTTTTTTTTTAAAAATGGGAATATACCTGATTTTCATTTTATATTACCTGAATTATTTCTTAGGAGTAAAATAAGAAAACACAATTTCTGATTTTTGTGACTTAAAGATATCTCTAAGCCCAAGTTTCCTAGTAAGAGTCAGGCATTTAAAGAAATTTTTCATTTATCTTTTCAAAACAGTGGCTTAAGTATTTATTGCACCAAATTAACTATTAAATGATGACTAGGGTATTAAGGAGCGGCCATGAAGTAGGAGGAAACCAAGAGAAAGTAAGGGTTCAAGAACTAGTCTTTCATGAAGTAAGACCTCTAGGTAAAATGCTATGGGTAGGTCAAGTAAATAGGCACTGAGAAGTGACCATCAGGTTGGTCACAGTGAGTGTTATTAATGAACATGGCAAGAGGGGATAAGGTAAACTGGAGCGGGTCTAAGAGCGAATGGGGAAAAGGAGTGACTAGAGAACACTCTTTAGTGGAACTTAACTGTAAGGGGCAACAGAGATTGAGTAGTTGTTGGAGGAAATGTGGGTATGGAGTTAAAGTTTGCTTTGTTTTTGTTTTTAAGATGAGAGATTTTACAGCATGGCTGGGTATGAAAAATAAGATGGATAAATGTAGATAAAAACTGATGAAAGGGATAAGAGAGGTAAAAACTTCAGGGACTAAGTCATTTAAAAAAGTGTGAGTGGAAGGAATCTAATGCACAAATAAAGATTCGGCATTAGAGTTGGGCGCAGTGGCTCACGCCTGTAATCCCAGCACTTTGGGAGGCTGAGGCGGGAGGATCATGAAGTCAGGAGATCGAGACCATCCTGGCTAACATGGTGAAACCCCATCTCTACTGAAAATACAAAAAAATCAGCCAGGCATGGTGGCGGGGACCTGTAGTCCCAGCTACTTGGGAGGCTGAGGCAGGAGAATGGTGTGAACCTGGGAGGCGGAGTTTGCAGTGAGCCAAGATTGCACCACTGCACTCCAGCCTCTGTCTCAAAAAAAAAAAAAAAAAAAAAAAAAAAAAAAAAAAAAAGATTTGGCATTAGATAAAAGCACAGAGAGTTCATTCATCCCAATGGGATAGAAAATAGATGTGTGTGGGTAGAGATATGGACTGATTTGTAAATTTGGTGGTGGGAAGGTGGAATTTCCTTTTTAATGGCTTATCTTTTTTCAATGAAATAAACAATGTTATCATCTGAGAATGAGGATAAATAAAGAAGTATTAGAAATTTGAGGAAAGAGAAGAAGATGGGAGAAGAAGAAAAATTAATTGAAGAGAGAGATTAATGTGATTGTTATTTAGTACCAAGGGCCCACTTAAAGTTACATCAGTTATCATGATTTGTGATTTCTCCAACCAGTTTCAGCTGTTTTGGTGCAAGTGGGAATTAGATGGAGAGTAGAATTTAGTCAAGTTGGGAATTTGGCCATGAGAATACAAAAGAGGGAGAGAGTGGAAAAGACATGGAAGGATAAAAGAGAATAATTATAACGATGGAACCTGGAATTTGACTTAAGCAAGAAAAGAAATGACATGCAGGATTAGAGGGACAAAAAAAATTGATAGTGTCAATAGATCAGAAGTCTTAGTGAGCTGGAGGAATTGCTGGAGAGAGGGAGAGGGTTGGGAAGTTGGCAGTAGGGGAGTGGGATTCTTGAAATTAACTTTATGTGGGCAGTGTCTGTTCAATGACTACCACTTATAAATGTATATGTTTGATTTGATTTTAAAATGTATGATTTAAAAATAACGTGCAGGCAATAATTTGGTGATGTCTAAAATCTATGTTTAAAGGTACTCTCTGAGCTTGAAAAGACTGAGTCAAAACCCTCTATACACCTATTAGAATGGCTAAAATCTTCTAAAAACCTGGCAATACCAAGTGCTGTTGAGGATGCAGGACAATAGGGACTCTCATTCAGGAATGCAAAATAGTACAGCCACTTTGGAAGACAGTTTAGCAGTTTTTCATAAAAGTAAACACTGAGTTACCATGACTTATGCCTATATAAAAACCAGCACACAAATATTTATAGTGGATTATTCATAATTGCTAAAAGCTGGAAGCAACCAAGATGTCCTTGAATAGGTGAATATATATAGTAATGACACCCCAGTAGCAACAAGCACACTTAGCTCTCAGATCTTGATGTCTAAAAACATTCTTCAATATAAGGAAACAGGCCAGGGATCCCTGGAGAAATGTCTGTTTTTAGGGATGAGAAAGGAAATACACAAGATGAATCTGGAGCATAACATAGTTCCAAAATTTATGAAAGTGTTCAAAAATGACACAATGGGAATATGCCAAAGGGACACAGGAGCCAACATAAAAGGTTCCCAATGGCTGAAGCTGGAATCCGATTTTACCCTAAGGATAAAATAAATGTCTATAGACCCAAACGATATGACTAAATGATTGAAAATAAGTCAATGTGGGGAAAGAGACTCATCTCCCTTAAAGAAGAATGATTTATAAAAAGACTTCCCTCTCAACTCTGGGCTACCCTTGGTGACTTCCTTCCAAAGAGCACATTTTAGAACAGGGGAGAAATAAAAAAGTAACCATACAGTGGAGAAACCTGATAAACACTGTCTCAGACTGCTGGTCAAGGTTAGTATCATAAGTAATAGATTGTGTTGATAGTATATAGTCTTGGTCTGTGGTGTTGAAAATGACACTTCACCCGTTATGAGCTTCCTCTCAAAAAAGTCATAACCCCAGTCTAACTATAAGAAAAACATCAGACAAACTCAAATTGAAGGATATTCTACAAAATACCTGACCAATACCCTTAAAAACTGTTAAAGTTATTAAAATCAAGGAATGCCTGAAAAACTGTTACAGTTGATAGGAACCTGATGAGACATGATGATTAATTATAACGTGATACCTTCGACAGGATCCTGGATCAGAAAAAGGCCATTATGGATAAAAACTAATGAAATCTGAATACAGTGTTGAATTTAGTTTATAATCATATATAAATATTGGTTAATTAATTATTGACAAATATACCATAGCAGTATGTTAACATACTGTTACAAAGATGTTAACAATAGGAGAAAGTGGATGCAAGGTATGTGGAAACTCTGTACTATCCTTGAAACTTTTCTGTAAGTCTAAAATTGTTCTAACCCAAAAAAGTTTATGAAAAAGAAAGCATATGGAGCTTCATAAGGGTCCATATTTTCGCCTGAAATTTAGCATTGTCTTCCCAGTAGGAGTCATTGCAGTCACTGTTAAATTATCTTTTCAGGTCATCGCCATTTCAACTTCCCATTCATTATGACTTCCTCCAAAGAAAGTTGCTGTGATACCAATCTGGTACTTGAAACAAATGGGCTGGTTATCTTAAGCCTGTACACAATGTAAAACAATTATGGAAATATAAACATCTTTTTAATTTCAAGAGCTTCCAGCCATTTACACTATTCTAATGAAAATGTTGTTAAAATCCAGATTGCTCCCAGTCTTAAATTTATGGTTGACCCAGGAATAGAGAGATGCAATAAATATTACATGGATATACTTAATGATTTTTACGGTTTATGACACCTAGTATTATCAGCATGAGACAAATAAACCTATGTCTTTATTGAATAAATGTCTGTTGTGGGCCTCCTGTGTGACAAGCATTGTGCTACCCGCTGGGATGCCATGAAAGAGCAAGACATCATCTTGGGCCTCTGACATTGGCATCCTTCTTTAAGAAGCTATGTCAGGGGCAACTGGGAAAGAGAGAGTAAATTGTGGTAAAGACCAAGCATCTTGCCAAACTGTTTTAAAGTCCTGGATGTCGATACTGAGCCCACATCCCTAGGTCTATCTCCATGAGACAGAATAAAATGTCCCAAAGCCCCTTGCAGGGACTCCTGTAGGTCAGGAGAGACAGTAGGAGATTTTTCCAAAACTGTACTCTTTGTCTTTAATGACCAAAGAAAGAGGCATGAAACATTTCTCACTTTTGAGGAATATCTTACCCTGTAACTTGATCCCCAGAGATGTTTGAAATTCTCAAATGAACTTTTTAAGAGCTACATAAAACAAGTGTTCCTTTTCAGGAGAGATAGCTCTCATTACATGGCAGCGTGTCCCACCCCATCCAAATATCATGACTCTCCCTGTCAGTGGGCCTCTTCTGCAGTAAGGATCTTTCAAGTGACTGCATTAATTCTTAGCACTTTGATACTATCCAGGATCTTTCATGCAGGAGTTTTTAAAACACATGTGATTTTATAAAGAGAATGATTTAAAAACATATTGAAACTAATCACTTGACTATCACCTTTAAGATATTTCTTAACATTTTCTTAAGCCAATATCTTGAACTTTTAAAGCCTGGGATCTTTTAGAACTAAGACAGAAAATCCTCATGCAGCATCCAACAACAAAAAGCTACATATTGGACCAAGCATGATGGCTTATGCCTGTAATCCCAGCACTCTGGGAGCCTGGGGGAAGGGAGAGGATTGCTTGAAGCTGGGAGTTTGAGATCAGCCTGGACAATATAGTGAGACTCCATCACTACAAAATATAAAAATTAGACATTAAAAAAATAAAAAGCTATATATAATTTCCTTGGCTTTTTAATTCTTCATAGTATATAAGGCTAGCGGAATTATTTTATGAGAATAAAAAATATCAAAAAAAAAAACCAGAGTTCAATGACGATATTATGGTTGTCAATTCATACTACTCGGGAAACATGGGATTAATTTCAAACATAATCTAAAGACCAAATTTCTGCCTATTTCTAACAGAAAATGTAAACTCAAAGCATATATCAAAATAATATTACCTCATTCCAGTTTCAGACGCAGTATATGTAACAAGTGGGCAAGATGGAGGCTTTCTCACAAAATGTATTTCATATATTGATTATGGATCAATTTATCTTATTTGCAAGCAAAACAAAGCCCTCTTGTTACTTTCCTCAGTGTATTGATACAGAAAGCAAATTCACTCAGCTTTTCCACACAAGGAAAACAAATGATACTGAAATTGGAAGGAAATTAGTGCCAATTAAAACAAGTGTGCAATTGTGAAAAGGGGCATGTTTATACTTAGATTGCTGCCCTTATGATATGCTTAATAATGGAAAATCTAACAATGTGATGTCTAAATCAAAGCTTGTAATTTTCAACAAAGTTTTAACTTTTATTTTCGAATGATGCTATTTTTATTGTGGCTCAAAAATTAGAGCATATTTGTGTAAATTACATAAAATGCATGCTGGAAGGTTCATTGTGCCATCACATTTTTCCATGTGCATTCCCCATTCCATCTGTCTTTTTTTTTTTTTTCCTGTGAGAAATCTGTACATGTTAAAACAGATTATTTCTTGTAGTGTTAATTATGTACAAGAGAAAACTCAACTGTGAATGGGTTGTCACCATCAAGGGCTTCACAATTTTACTCTTTCTGGGCTTTCTTGTATGTGGTAGTACAGCGTTCAGAACTAGGCAGACACAATATGTTAGTAGCAACAGCCTACATCCTCAGACATTTGTAAATGAATTTGTAGGTGACTTACAGACATACAAGCAAAGAGGCTCCCAAACACTGAGCAAATAGACATGAAATGAAATATTCATATTCTATAGAAGTATAGTATCGAAAACATTTCTTGAGGGAGCATACAGGTTTTTGTGGAAGCCTATGTTAATATAAAGGAGTTCCTCTGGTTGGTAAAAGATTTTGTACATAACAAAGATTTCAGAAGTTTCCAAATGAGGAAAGAAAGCAATCTTGTTAAACCTAAGAAAGGTATTTTGAGGGGAAACACAAAGTAAGTGTCCTTGTGTGTCCTTTCAAAATGCCTTTCTTAGACTCAAAGATGCCTTTGAAAGATTCAAAGTGGAAAGCATTAAAAAGCTTTTCAAAAGAAGGGAAATTGGCTGACTGTAGAGAAGGAAAGGAAAGAAGGGAGTCCAAGATGACTTGGAAAATTAGATAGTATTTCTAATAAAACAGGAAAAATACTATAATTGATTTAACAGCAGATGAGTTAAGTTTCTTAGTTACAAACCTTACTATGATGCTGAACATGAAGGATCACAGTGAACTGAGATGTAGACCACACTCAAACCCAGAAATAGAGAAGATTAATCTGCAGACAAATCATTATAGCTGGATAAATATCACAAAATGTCGTATGCCATTGTTTATGTTGGAGGTATGTGTAAGTCTGTGTGTCTTTCTGGGTATGTGGGAGTGTAGAGCTACATACACAAATCACTCCCCCTCCCATACAATGCACACACAAATGGAGATATTAGTGATAAATCTGGTGGACTAAATATCATGTACTTTTGACTTGTGGAATCTCTAAAAAAGATAATGTAGGTGTGAACATAAAGCAAAATGGAAAGTAATGTAAAATAGAATGTAGGGAAATCAAAGGTGTCTTCTCACTGTGCTCGAAGCAGCATCCTGGTGAAGAAATATCACAGCATGGAATAAGCCTGGGAGTAAGGTCAAGAGTGAGTCTTTGATCATGGTAAATGCTGCCTCTTAGGAGGTTGTTTCAAATCAGATTAAAAGTGCGATGAAGGCATTCCTCTTCTACTGAAGGTGAATAAAAAAATAAGATTGTTTCTGGATAGAATGGGATCACCAGGATTGCATTTACCCTCCCACCTTAAACAACTAAAACAAAACCAGACAACAGCAGCAGCAGCAACAACAAAAAAGAGAAAAAGAACGTAAGAAGCAAGAGTTTTCTGGCAGTGGATAACAGGTAGTAAAGAGTACAGGACAATGAGAGGCTGTAACAAATGAGGTAACAGCGTGTCCCAGTTCCCTGTCTGGAAAGAGCTCCCAAGCCATTGTGCAGAGAGGGAACCCAGGAATAGCCCAGCTGACTCCACAGATTAAGAGACAGTTTGGAATCTGAGGAGGCCAAGGCAGCTAAAATCTGCAGGGCAGGGGACCAGAGAGGATAGAGCTTCCCCACATTTCTGTTAAAGCAGCCCCAAATTGCTAGAGTGAAAGAAATCAAATACTATAGAAATTCAGTTCTTACTAATCTACTAATCTAATCCACGAATCAATTCTAATCTAATTATAAAATACTTTCAATTTTCCATTACCATTAAAAGGTACAATTTCTAATCCACAATAGCTCTTTCTAAAATCTAACTCTCTTACCCTCTGCAGCTGAACTCATAGAGTACCTTCAATTCTCCTCCAACTTCCCAAACACATCAAGAAACTAGAGCGGCTCTGGTCTTTGCTCTCTTGCCTCCCGCATTGCTCACATCTCTAGACTTTCCCTACCAGTTCTCCAAATTTCCATCACAAAAGCCCAAGGACTAATACCTAAAAGTCTCCTTAAGGAAGAGGAAGCTGAGTGGGCTGAGAAAGATTCTTCTAAGCAGTGTTGGTGGAGGAGAAAAGAGGGAAGACAAGAGACATCTACATGTGCATACACTTGTTCTTTTTATAGACAGATAAAAGCTCGTAGATATTTTGCATTCTCCTTTTGCAAAGAGTTAAACAATCTCTACGATGGTCTACCCTAAGAGCAAAATAACTGCATTCTGGTTATTCATCAGAATGGGCAATGCTGAATTTGCAGTTTGTAATATTTAATATGAATCCACTGTGACAAAACTAATAATTAAATCAACTGCAATTATCTCCACATTCTTCATTTGGGAAAAAAACAAGCTGCTAGGAAGGGTTTTTCTTTTTTTTTTATTGACAATTTTCTGGCAAAATCTAAAAATATTGAATTTAATTGAAGGAAACAAACCAATTTAGAAGCCAAGAACAGTATTTAAAGCCTCTATTGCTTTTTGAATAACAAGTCATCTATTTTAATCAGAATCTAACACACACAACAGAGAGAGAGAGAGAGAGAGAGAGAGATGCCAGATCCCTTCCACATAGATTTTTATCAGTATATACGGAGCGTTCAGTTAGCTCTCATAACCAAAGCTAAATAAAACATACAAAGGTGATACTGAGCAGATGGACTTATTAAAATAATGCTAATAACTCATGAAATGTGTTAATCTCTTGAAAAGAAAATCAAATGAGATTATTGTACATTCATGTACTCTAACTGCCACATTCTGAGTAGAATTCCTTGATTGCAAAATTTGAATCATGAATTTTAAGCTGAGTGTTATAACTGCAAATAACATGATCAGAATTTTCCAAAGAAAAATATTATTGAAAGAGAAACACAAAACTGCATTAACATTTAAATTCTTTGATTTAAATGCTACCAGGCAAAGATGCTCATAGGATAAAAATAACCTATAAATAAAATCCTTTTCTCCTCAGAGCCTTGATTTTTATTTCAACACCAAACTCAAATATAACTTTTGCTCTCATCTACAAGCTTGGATGATTCACATAACCAATATCTTGTAGAAATAAAGATAATTTATCTGCATCTTCTTAGGCATAATTAAAAGTAGGGCAGAAATAGGACCTCTCAAGTGGAGGATACAAAGATGCCCTTAATTTGAGGCAATCTATTTACTTAGAGTAATAAGCAATCTATGTCTTAGGCTTTGTATAAAGGTACGAATCTGTACTGAGAGAAGTCATGGGATCTTTGCAATGAGGAAAACCTGAACAGAAGATAAGTAATGGCACTACTGGAATTCAATGGAGACAGGAAAAGAGGGTTGAGTAGAGCACCAGGATTCACCAGGTGGAAACCGTCTATCAGTATCCATGGATAGTATCCTCAAATTCGAAAAGAAAGAAAAGCAGGTGTGGCCACATTTCTTAGTCCCTCTTCAACAGACCTAATCTTGTCTTTCTAGCACTATAAATTTCCCCACAGTGGCAAATCAGAAAGAATTGCTTGATATGCCTTGAATCAAATTCCCCTCAACAATCAGTCTTAGAACTAGAGAGACCAACACTAACATACCATTTACAATGCAAAACAGAATTAAATGTGTGCTATAAGGCGAACAGAGACCATGTGCTTTAGGGGAACCAGCGAGAGCCCAACTCATTCCAATGAAAACATCCAGGGAACTCTTGGGGGAATGGAAGTGGGGGTAGCGATAGTGAGGAAAAGAAAGAGCTATGGAGAGGCCAGTGGAATTATCATTTGAGAGAAGAGTAGACTGTTACAAGTTAGAAAATAGGAAAAATAAAATTTCCAGGAAAGGGAAGAGAATGAGTAGAAACAAAGATTATAGGCTAAGATGTTTAAAGTTTTTGGTTTTCAGAAAGTTTTTCCTTAGCATCATGTTATTGAATAAAATCTTCCTTTCTCACTGATTTTTAGTATTATTTTAGTCATATTTTAACTTCTTAGATGGACCAGTTTATCAAATGTGATATCTAAATTATCCCATTCCACATATTTGTCTATTCGCTTTAGAGAATCTCTGCATTACTAAATCCATATGCTATTAATAGCATCTCCCACATGTTAATTATCTGTTTTTGGGAATCAAAATTTTGTCTGAGAAAACTAACCAATAACCTAGGCCCGGTGTGGTGGCTTACACCTGTAATCCCAGCACTTTGGGAGACTGAGGTGGGAGGATCACCAGAGGTCAGGAGTTCGAGACCAGCCTGGCCAACATGGTGAAACCCCGTCTCCACTAAAAATACAAAAATTATCTGGGCACAGTGGCACACGGCTGTAATCCCAGCTACTCAGGAGGTTGAGGCAGGAGAATCACTTGAACCTGAGAGGCAGAGGTTGCAGTGAACTGAGATCACCCCATTATACTCCAGCCTGGACAACAAGAGTTAAACTCCATCTCAAAAAGCAAACAAACCAACAACAACAACAACAACAAAAAACCAACTAACCAAGAGCCTATTACTTATTATTTTAAAGAAAAAAAAAAAACGCATGCTTCATCCCAAATTCACCAGCAAATTTTCTGAAATTCAACTAAAACCTAGTAAATACAAATATAATATGATACTATAGGGTTAGGATCTATAGTGCTTTAAACATAGTTTCTACAGACCATCAGTCAGTGTTTTTAAAAAAACACAACTCTTGCTTTTTATACGGTAATATAGATTTTGCATGCTGTACTATGGTAAACACACAGAAAAAAATAAATTTATTGAGATAATGTGCACAAAGAGTAACAACCAAAAACAGGAAAATTTTTTGTGATAAACTTTACTTGCCAAGTAAGACAGAGACTTTAAACTTATAAATGGAGGGGAGTTTAAATGCATATTCACTCAGTATCCTTTTCAAAATGTCTAGCATATGATTCCAACAACGTACCCAATTGTATACAGAATGTAATTTAAACAGGTTTTTGCACATCATTAAATATTGTATTGAATTTGGAAGAAATTACTGTACTTTTTCTAAATAAATATTGTGTGATAAGACATGGATTGATAGATACTTGCATTCTATACATTTGCATACTAAAAACTAAGAAGCATGAAAAAAACAGGTGAAATGTGAGTAAGGATTTATATTTGATTCAATGGTATTGTGCCAAAGTAAAATACCAATATTGTATCAGCATTGATTTCCTGGTTTTGACAATGTATTATAAGATTATTTCTGTGGGGGAAGCAGAGTAAAGGGTACATGGGGACTCTGTACTATTTTTTGGCAACTTCTTGTGAATCCAAAACTATTTCAAAATTGAAGGGGTGGCCTGCCCCTCCACACCTGTGGGCATTTCTCGTTAGGTGGAATGAGAGACTTGAGAAAAGAAATGAGACACAGAGACAAAGTATAGAGAAAGAAAAAGTGGGCCCAGGGGACCGGCGCTCAGCATACAGAGGACCCATGCCGGCACCGGTCTCTGAGTTCCCTTAGTATTTATTGATAATTATCTTTACCATCTTACAAAAAAGGGACATAGCAGGATAGTAGGATCATCGTAGGGAGAAGGTCAGCAGTAAGACATATGAATAAAGATCTCTGTGACATAAGTTTAAGGAAAAGTGCTGTGCCTTGATATGCATATGCAAACATCTTCATAAACCTTTTTAGTGCATAAAGAGCAGCATTGCAGTCAGCAAGTCCCACCTTTCGCCCTAAGGCGGTTTTTCTCCTTTCTCAGTAAACAGAACATACAATCGGGTTTTACACCCAGATGTTCCATTGCCCAGGGACGGGCAGGAGACAGATGCTTTTCTCTATCTCAACCACAAACAATCACCAAGAGGCCTTCTTTCCTCTTGTACTAGTCCTCCTCAGCACAGACCCTTCACGGGTGTCAGGCTGGGGGACAATCAGGTCTTTCCCTTCCCACGAGGCCATATTTCAGATTATCACATGGGGAGAAACCTTGGACAATACCTAGCTTTCCTAGGCAGAGGTCCCTGTGACCTTTGGCAATGTACGTGTCCATGGGTACTTGAGATTAAGAGAATGGTGATGACTTTTAACCAGCAAGCTGCCTTCAGGCACTTGTTTAACAAAGCACACCCTGCACAGCCCAAAATCCTTTAAACCTTGAGTCACCACAGCACATGTCTCTTCCAAGGACAAGGTTGGGGGTAGGGCCACAGATTAACAGTATCTCAAATACAGAACAAAATGGAGTCTCTTATGTCTACCTCTTTCTATATAGACACAGTTTCTGTTCTATAAAATGTGATGAATTTATTCTAGGTTTTTAAAGTCAAAAGTAATAACTCATTCAGAAATTAATCAGATTTGTGTTTCCATATTTTATAACACCGTTACTATCACTAACTATATGCCAGATTTTAAGACTAGCTTTTGAGTGAGCAAAGAAGAATGGAGTAAAGAAATTCATAGTTACATAACATCTATTGTGTATCAACCTCTATGGTAGGCACTTTCATTTTCTCATCAAATCCTAATGACTCTGAAAGTCAAGTGTTACCATTCCCACTTGAAAGTTGTGAAAGTTGACTACAAGAGATTAAGCAATTTTTCAAAGGTTTCACAGCTAGTAAGTGTTTGGGGCCATGATTTAGCCTCAGATCTGGAGCTCTCATTCAGCCCTCACTCTCCTCTACTGAGAGGGCATGATGATACTGATTTGCTACTAGCTCAGTAATTGCACTTATCTACAGAGATAATAAAATCTTTGACTGATCTCTCCTTAGCATGGTATTCTGTATTGATCATTATGTCCTCCTAATCTTCCCGTACTTATGGAGAACACTTGTTCAAATGTGAGCTAAGCTCTATTCCTGAGCACTTTTAATTTCCTATAGTGTTCCATATAAATGATTCAGTAAGTTATTTTTGCTCCAACAACAGAATCTACTCCTATCACCTCCACAAAGAAAGAATTTATTTAAATGGTATTAGATAGACTGGACACGGTGGCTCATGCCTGTAATCCCATCACTTTAGGAGGCTGAGGTGGGCGGATCACTTGAGGTCAAGAGTTTGAAACCGGCCTGACCAACATGGTGAAACCCCACCTCTACTAAAAATGCAAAAATTAGCCAGGCATGGTGGCACATGCTTGTAATCACAGCTTCTTGGGAGGCTGAGGTGGGAAGATTGCTTGAACCCAGGAGGCAGAAGTTGCAGTGAGACAAGATTGTGCCATGGCACTCAAGCTTGGGCAACAGAGTGAGACTCCATCTCAAAAACAAAAAAAAAAAAAAAAAAAAAAGATATTAGATTGATCACAGAATCTTCTGATAAGACAGAGAAGCTTAACAGCCAGAAAAAACGTCCAACCATATCGTAGACATAGGTAGCTAAAATGTCATCTCCTACTGCTATATGCTTTCTGTGGCACTCAGAATTGAGCATCAGAACCTCTGGTAGTGCTTTTTTCAACAAACCAGTGCCTGTGTCATACTAGCCAGAAAATCAACCTTCCTCAACACAACTTTAGCCACATAATACACATTTCCACATCCAGGACACATGCATACATGTATCATTGGCAAAATCTAGGTCATATGACTACATCTTGAGTAAACATTTGAGGTCCATTTGAGGAAACACCTTTCAACAGTGACACAAGTAAAATCTTCTTCCTGGCCTTCATCAAAATAACTTTAGCCATTTATCCGGTGACTATGCAATGCAGAAGGGGAAATATGTAGGAATTTCAGGGATAACTGAGCACTGGCTCTGAACTGACATGAATTCCAGAAGTCCTAAAATGTCTTCGTCCTTCATTAGAGTGGGGATTTATGGAGGCCAGAAAATAAGTGAGGTTTTGGTTCAAGTTCCCTTCAAAATGGGTCCCTAGGTCCGTGAGTCCACTCTAGAGTTATTTCTCAGGTTCCTGAATTCATAATTGGGGTAGATGATTCGGCAGTTGCTGAATAACATTCTTGCCAGCAGCAAAGACCTACACAGGGTATCTGATGCAGTACCATTTCCTACAGAACCGTCTAACCCTTTCTCCTTTCATTATGGAAATGGCAGAAATTTGACTTTCACTGGATGCTTTATTCAACATCCTGGTGTCCAATAACAATATTACTTCCGATCAAAGAACTAGTTTTATAGCAAAATAACTAAAGCTCTTCTCTTAATCTCGTATTCATGAGAATCAAAAGTATTGCCACATCCACTGTCAACGGAAGCTGCTAACATGAGAGAACTATGCATAATATATTAAAAACTGACTTAGGTTATAGATTTAGTAATGGATCATGAGGGGTTGATATGCTGTCCCAAAGATTCACTAGGTATTCTAAAACAGTATCCAGTTTATGGTGTTTTATCTCCCATATTCAGAATATATGGGTGTGGGAACTGAGAGTGGAAATGAGATCAATAATTTTTTGTGCTTTAATGCCCTCAAATCTGTGCTCTGTTGGTTTAGAAGGGTTGTTTCTGAGGGAGGCAGGGAAGGGAAATGAGAATTGTATAGATAAAGTGACTGGTTCCAATTGTCATTGAAAAAGAAGGCTGATGCTACAAAGTGGGGATTAGAAGTATGGAATTGAGAGGATTCTATACCCTGGGGCACTTCTTATAATTTCTATACAATGATAGAACAGAAGACAACATCAATCTAATGCAGTTAGAAGCATTAATAACAGATCCATTTGGAATAAAGGTTTGGATCATGAAACTTGGTGAATCACATAAACAAACAAAACTAAACTAACTTATGATCAATTGAAGGACCTGTGGTAACAGGTATTAGAATAAGGGAACAATGAATATCAAAATGGCTTCACAACTAGTTATAGAATTAGGACTGTATAAGCTATGGATATTTTCTCCCTTGGTTTGTTTTATATTTGTATATGTTATTATTTTCCTCTTCACTCTCCTACATTTATATAGGATGTGTTGGTGATTTTTTTTTTTTTTTTTTTTTTTTTTTTTTGAGACAGAGTCTCACTGTGTCACTCAGGCTGGAGTGCAGTAGTGCCATCTTGGCTCACAGCAACTTCCATTACCCAGATTCAAGCAATACTCCTGCCTTAGCCTCCTGAGTAGCTGGGATTACAGGCACGCACCACCATGCCCAGATAATTTTTGTACTTTTAGTAGAGATGGGGTTTCACTATATTGGCCAGTCTGGTCTCTAACTCCTGACCTCAAGTGATCTATCTGCCTCAGACTCCTAAAGTGTCTAAAGTGTTGGAATTACAGGTGTGAGCCACTGCGTCTGGCCTTTTTTTTTTTTTTTTTTTTTTGAGATGGAGTCTCACTCTGTAACCCCCAGGATGAAGTGCGGTGGCACAATCTCAGCTCACTACAACCTCTGCCTCCCGGGTTCAAGCAATTCTTCTGCCTCAGCCTCCTGAGTAGTTGGGACTACAGGCATGGGCCACCACACCCGGCTAATTTCTTGTATTTTTAGTAGAGTCAGGGTTTCACCATGTTGGCCAGGTTGGTCTCGAACTCCTGACATCGTGATCCGCCCACCTCAGCCTCCCAAAGTGTTGGTATTACAGGTATGAGATACCGCACCTGGCCTGGCCTTTTTTTTTTTTTTTTTTTTTTTTAAGCAAATCTAATTCTGTAGTTGATTTACAGAGTACCAAAAAGAGATCATGACTGCTAAAAAGAGAATAACCATTATCCACAAATGGACATGGTGTTTTATGGGAATTTGTGTTACTTTTGCCTGTAGGGCTCTGGTTAGATTACACAATGTGAGGTAATCATGAAAAATTCATAAGGAGAGAATGAAAAACTATCATTCTCTTGTAGCAGCTGCAAGAATATTCATGAGCATCAATAGAGAGCAATGTCAAGAGCAGTGAAGGGTTGGAGATTTTACTCTGCTTGCATCAAGTTAGCCTGTGACAGGTTCATAAATGCTGGCAGAAGACATGAGCCTGCTGGGTCGGAGACAAAGAACTGTATTATTCATGGCACATCAGGCAGCATGAGCTTCATGTTCACATCAGGTCCCCTTGCCCAAGTCCCATAGGAGTGATGTGAAGCCATATGGGTAGATGTTTCACACATAGTGGCTTTATGTCACAGCTGAGAAATCCTGAATTTAGGACACCTCAATCTTATACGGCAGCTGCCAGAAAACTTGAGCAAACTTTGTACAGGGGGAAGGACATTATATTTGTTATTCTGATCAAATAAATTCTCTGCCCCAGAAGGAAACACTATCGCTACATTTCAAGGCTATTTACTATTAAACAACCTTGGAACGATAGTCCAGAACAAGAACTAATACAAGATATAAAGAAATGCTGTGGTGAATTGTCTTTTAATAAGCTTATGTGGTTGCATGAAAACCCTTCCTACTCAATTACTTGTTTTTCTAACCAAACACTGACAAACACTGTTGTTTTTGGAAACTCTAGTCAAGAAAATAAAATACAAAACAGTTAAAATAAAATGGGGATAAAATTACTATTTACATATCACGTAATTTTATTCCAGGAATACATTATAGAATCCCATAAAAAATATTACAATTGCTAGAAGTCCGTTAAAGTGACTAGAAAAGTATATTGTTTATAAAAATACAAAACTTACTAACTCTCCTATGTATCAGTAATAGCCTGTGAAAACACCTATGTCAAAAAACCCAAACTTATAACCAATGGTAAATTAACTGCACAGCATCCAGGAATTAATTTGAATTAATAAAAAGAATTGCATGAAGAAAACTAAACATTCTTATTACTAGATGTGGAAGAGGGATTGGAAGAAGTGAAGAGAAATATAGAGCTCTTGGGTCATATAACCTAATGATATATTTACACATTCTTTCTAAATTGAAGCTACAGTGTAATGTTTATCAAAATTCTAACAGCATAAACAAAGGGTCAAAGCAGTGAAAAGTGAAACTATGTGTGATGGTTAATATTGAGTGTCAGCTTGATTGGATTAAAGGATGCAAAGTATTATTCCTGGGTATGTCTGTGAGGGTGTTGCCAAAGAGAAACATTTGAGTCACTGGACTGGGAGAGGCAAACCCACCCTCAAGCTGGGTGGGCACAATCTAATCAGCTGCCAGTGTGACTAGAATAAAAGCAGGCAGAAGAACGTGAAAAGACTAGCCTGGCTTAGTCTCCGGCCTACATCTTTCTACTTTGCTTAATGCTTCCTGCCCTTGAACATCAGACTCCAAGTTTTTCAGCTTTGGGATTCTTGAGCCTTCAACCACAGACTGAAGGCTGCACTGTCGGCTTCCCTGCTTTGAGGTTTTGGGACTCAGACTGGCTTCCTTGCTCCTCAGCTTGCAGACAGCCTATTGTGGGACCTCACCATGTGATTGTGTGAGTAAACACTCTCTAACAAACTTTCTCTAATAATCTATCCTATTAGCTCTGTCCCTTTAGAGAACTCTGACTAATAACTGTGGGTAAGGAATAAATCATCAAATATCCAGGAAGAAAATAAATTCAGGTCTAGATGAGTTAAACAGGCATTAGAACAGAGAAAATAAATCAAGATCTCCTGATTCAAAGTCCATAGTTCTTTCATTCAAAGTCCATATATTCTCATATATTCTACCATAAGTTTAAATTTTGTATGCATTTCTGTCACATAGCAGATTAATGAATAGTTTTATTGCTGGTCAACAGAATATCTTCAATTTAATCCCAATGTTTTAAATGTAAGGAACTCTCAAACAGAATATTAAATGTTTTTATTATATATGAATCTATCACAAAGACTACAGTCATGTTTGGAAGACTTTCTAACAAGCTGTGATTTTTGTTAGTCCTCACCTCCCCTCCACCGTTTTGGTAATAGTACTGTTATTCTTTAGGGAAATGCCTCAGCGACATTCTCATTCCATGTGTTTTGATGCACCCATTCTTCTCAGCTTCAGGAGGTTGCCTGAAAGAGGAAGGAGTTGGGATGGAGAGCAGAACCTTGCATGGGCCTCACTCAGACCTAATGAAATATAATGAGATAACTTTTTACCAGGGTCACCTGGAGACAGGCAAGTTTTCTCTTCCATCGTAGCTGTGGTATTCATAATGACATGAGACTAGAGCTGGCTGGAGTATAATGAAATCAACAGAGGGAAAGAAGTTAATCATTTGACCTCCTAAGCCAAGCTCTGCTTTAAAAAATCAAATACTATTCCTGGGAATTTTTAGATTTTTTATTCAATAATGTTTTTAAATCAACTGATTGGGTATTCTGTTACAGTCAAAAACAGTTCTATTCATCCAACTATTTAAAAGTGAATAGTAGTCCTCCTTTTTCCCTGGTTTTACTTTCCACAGTTCTGGTCAACAGTGGTCTGAAAATACTTTCAGTGGTCTGAAAAAGAGTACATTACAATTAGATATTGAGAGAGAGGGAGACAACATTCACATAAGTTTTATTATAGTATATGGTTATAATTGTTCCATTTTATTATTAGCAATTGAAAATCTCATATTATGCCTAATTTATAAATTAAACTTTATCAAAAATTTGATGTATAGGAAAAACACATATACTATATGTGTTTTTGGTACTATATACAGTTTCTGGCATCCACTGGGGATAAGGAGGAAACTACTGTACATGAATATATATTTTAGAAAGGAAGAGGACAAACTTTGTATGTTAATAGAATGCGTAAAATATAAATGTAATAAAAGAAAACTTCAATGTCAGTATTTTTTAAGATATTTTAAGCTCTATTCATAAAATACCTATAGCTTTTGTTTTGAGTTAGGCAATGCTTTGGAGAGACACTTCCTTTTGTATGCAAATTTCCTTAATATTTAAATAATTCCATTTGAAGAAGCGATATATACAAAATGATAGTCAAAATAAATATGTATTTGTGCTTAATTTTGAACAAAAGTCTGAATCATTTGCAGGAGGAAAATACAAGTATATGAGAGTTGACAAGATTTTGATTGACTACCGAATTACTGAACCAATTACAAATATGGATATAAAAATCTCTCCTTCCTAATTGCTGTCTTTCATCTATGTCCCTATCACTACCACGTAATTGCCAACTTTCGTCTAGGCTGGGTGTGGTGTCTCATGCCTGTAATCCTAGGACTTTGGAAGGCCAAAGCAGGAGGATTACTTGAGCTCAGGAGTTCTCTACCAGCCTGGGCAACACTGAGACCTCATCTCTATAAAAATAAATACATAAATAAATTTTTTTTAAAAAGCAACTTTTGTCCAGCCTAGGGGACCTCAGCATCCATGTGGTCAACCATTTCAGTTCCTTGATCTCCTGATCTCCTACTAACAATTACATAAAATAAATATTTATCAAACTCCTAGTCATTGCTTATACAGTAAACCAAAATGGTTAATCTCCTAGTCATTACCTATCGCAGAAAACCAAAATAATTTTTTCTAGCTGCAAGGGGCTTACATTCCACTGGAAAAGACTTAGAAAATAATAAATAACTGTGTAATACAATGTCAGGTAATTAAGTGCCATGAAATTAAACAATGCAAAATTAAATAATAAAACATTGTCTGAAATAATGCTATTTTAGAGCAGTCAGGAAAGGATTCTGAAGAGTAATGTTTAAGTAAAGATTGTACTGACCTAAAGATGATCTATGCAACATCTTGGGACAGAACTGATGGAACAGCAAGAATATTCTCCCAAGTTAGAGTTCGTTTGTTAGGTTGGAGAAAAAGCAAGAAGCTCACCTGGACCAGAGGAAAATGAACCTGGAGAAGTGGCTAGAAGCCAAGTACATATGGCCTCATATGTAAAATAAATTTTGAATTTAATTCTAAAGAGCCATTGAAAGTTTCTGAACTAGAGCTGTTCAGAATGACTTGCACTTTAAAAAGATTACTCGAGGCCAGGCACAGTGGCTCACACCTGTAATCTCAGCACTTTGGGAGGCTGAGGCAGGCAGATCACGAGGTCAGGAGTTTAAGACCAGCCTGGCCCACATAGTGAAACCCGGTCTCTACTAAAAATACAAAAATTAGCTGGGCGTGGTGGCACACGCCTGTAATCCCAGCTACTCGGGAGGCTGAGGTGGGAGAATCAGGTGAACCTACGAGGCAGAGGTTGCAGTGAGCCGAGACCATGCCATTGCACTACAGCCTGGGTGACAGAGTGAGACTCCGTCTCAAAAAAAGAAAAAAAAAAAAAAAAAAGACTCAGGTTGAAATGAGATGAGGGATAAAAATTGTATGACAGGAAGCAGGGAGAACAGCCAGAATATTGCATTAAGCCAGGAGAGACATGGCAGAGCTTTAGATTACAGTGAGAAAGTAGAGGAGTTTGTCCTCTTGGTCATAGACTCCTGAGGTCATAACTTCTATCTTGTCGCCTTTATGTCAAAACTTGTTCTACAATCAAAAGTTTATAACATTCCAGCTTGGTTGATTAAGTTGTCCAATTATGATCTTTCTTTGGCATCACCAGGGTATGCAGACCATTGATCCCTCTGCTTTATCCATCAGTCTTTTTCCTTTATGGTCCTCCTTATTCAGCTTGGATAGCATGGTATAACACTCATGCTGGGTTGGGCGTGGTGGCTCACACTTGTAATCCCAGCACTTTGGGAGGCCAAGGCAGGTGGATCACGAGGTCAGGAGATCGAGACCATCCTGGCTAACACGGTGAAATCCCGTCTCTACTAAAAATACAAAAAATTAGCTGGGTGTGGTGGTGGGCACCTGTAGTCTCAGCTACTTGGGAGGCTGAGGCAGGAGAATGACATGGATGCGGGAGGTGGAGGTTGCAGTGAGCCGAGATTGGGCCACTGCACACCAGCCTGGGTGACAGAGTGAGACTCCATCTCAAAAAATAATAATAAAAATAAAAATAAATAAATAACACTCATGTTGACATCCCTAACATCCTTGTTCTTCAGACTGTTCATTTTACCAATTTGGAAAAAATGCAAATCTAGATGACTCCAGGATCTGCTTGTTCTATTCCTGTACCACAGCTTTGTGCTATTACTCAACACACACACACACACACAGAGACAAACCTGGGAATCATTCCTAATACCTATTCCCCTTCTCCCGTATCTCTGATATCCATTTCAAAATATCCTCAGGTTCTCTCAAGCTCTCCAATGGATCCATTCTTGCTATGTGAAAGACATCACTTTTGTCCTGAACTTGAAGATCCTCTAACCAGTCCCTACAACCTCCCACCCCCTACAATGCATTGATGCAACCAGAGTGTCATTTTTACTTTTTACAATCAAGTCTAATTATGACTTCTTTGGTTAAAATTTCAGTGAGTTCACCTTGGGATAATTTCCATAAAATGGCCTGTAGACAGGGTGAATATATAACTTGTAGTTCAGAATGGGACACTTTAGTAAGTATAAAGGAGAACTATTAATGGATGTGTTAGGACAACTGACATAAACCTGGACTACCCTGGAAAGCTGGAACATATGGCCAGATGACATAATATCCTGTTGATCCTGTTACTCTCTTAACTCTCCCATCTCATCTCATATTCCATTGCCATCATTTAAAAGCATTCCAGCCACAATTTCACAATTTCTACTCATTCCGCAATCCATGCCAATTTGGCTTCTCCCTCCTCCAGGATAACAGCTTCTGATCTTCCAATCTAAGTTAAGTCCTCCTATTATATTCACTTAACACATCAAGTACCTCTCCTTCTTGTAATTTTATATTTACTTCTGTTGTTGTATAATTGTCTCGCTTTCTAGACTGTTACTTTTGCTAACTACGTAACTAAATTTCCTGTAAAATGTCCACTACATACTGACACTCAATAAATATTTCTTAGACACAGAATAAGTAAATTAAAATTTAAATCATGTTGCAAAGAGGGTAATTATGCTTATCTGTTCTGAAGAGTGGTAGATCTTGGTTAAGTCACTTTCTATGTGTTAATTCTAACATGGTTTGAATGGAAAAAATACAGTTTTTTCCAATACGCCCCAAATATTTGCAATTGCTTTTCAGCAATTGTACAGCTTTGCTCTGTCCTACATTGAAACCAGGTTGAAACAGACACAGCTGCAGGACTGTCCCTTATGCTTGCTATTGTTGTGACTGATAAGTATGGCATAATGGGATATAAGAACAAACACATGTATATGTACAATAGAAATTGCCTGTGCATCTATTGTTACCTATATCCGGTCCCCACTCTCCATACCATCCCCATCAGGAACTTAGTTTGGAAATGAGGCATAAAATTCCATACATAAATGAATGCAAACAATTGTCTTTTTTCCTGAAAAAAAAAAAAAAAAAGAAAAAGAAATATTTGTATGGAGGGAGTAGAGTGGGATGGCATAGCCACCTTTTTTGCTGTCTTCTTGAGCTGGATGAATTGTTTGGGTTCATTATGACTCTACTATTCCCATAAATGAGTTATAATTATTCTGTCAGTACAATGTAGACACTAGTATCAAACCTGACAACTTATAAGAGCAAATTTCATGATAAAACAGCTTAAATCTTTTCAAAACTGTTGTTGAGATCTGAATGTTTGCCCCCTGCCCCTCCCCCGGCCCCCTACAACTCCCAAATTCATATATTGAAATTTAATCCCCAATACGTTGGTATAAAAAAATGGGACCTTTGGGAGGTGACTAAGTCCCCCATGAATGGAATTAGTGTCTTTATAAAAGAGACCTGAGAGGGCTGTCTTGCCCATCTGACATGTGAGGATTCATAGAAGGTGCCGTTTATGAGGAGTGGCCCCTCACCAGAAACTAAGTCTGCTCTCACCCTCACACTGGACTTCCCAGGCTCCAGAATTGTGAGCTATAAATTTCTATTGTTTATAAATTACTTAGTCTAAGGTATTTTGTTATAGTAGCCCAAACAGACTAAAAAAATCCGATAAATCTCTTAAGAGTCTAGGCAATGAACATTCATGGCCACTAGAATTGCAAAAGTGACTAGTCACACTGTTGTGCTATCAAATACCAGAACTTACTCATTCTATCTAACTATATTTTTGTACCCATTAATCACCTCACTTCCCTCCTCACTACCTTTCCCAGCCTCTGGTAACTGTCCTTCTACTATCTCCATGAGTTCAATTGTTTTAATTTTTAACTCCCACAAACAAGTGAGAACATGTGAAGTTTGTCTTTCTGTGCCTGGCTTATTTCACTCACATATTGACCTCCACTTCCATCCATGTTGTTCCAAATGAGAGGATCTCGTTCCTTTTCATGGCTAAATAGTACTCCATTGTGTAAATGTGCCACTTTTTAAAATTTATTCATCTATTGATGGACATTCAGGTTGCTTCCAAATTTTGGCTATTTTGAATAGTGCTGCAATAAATCTGAGAGTGCAAATATGTTTTTTATATACTAATGTCCTTTCTTTTTTGTATATATCTAGCAATGAGATTTCTAGACCATGATAGCTCTATTTTTAGTTTTCTGAACAACCTCCAAACTGTTTTCCATAGTGGTTGTACTAATTTACATACCCACCTACAGTGTACAAGGGTTCTTTTTCGTCACATCCTTGTCATAATTTTGTATTGCCTGTCTTTAGGATAAAAGCTGTTTCATCTGGGGTGAGATGATATCTTACTTAGTTGTGATTTGCATTTCTCTGACGACCAGTGATGTCGAACACCTTTTTATATATCTGTTTTCCATTCATATGTCTTCTTTTGAGAAATACCTATTCAGATCTCTTGCCCATTTTTAATTAGATTATTAGATTTTTTTTCCTTCAGAGTTGTTTGAGCTCCTTATATATTCTGGTTATTAATCCCTTGTCAGATGGGTAGTTGGCAAATATTTTCTCCCACTCCGTTGGTTGTCTCTTCCCATTGTGGATTATTTCCTTTGCTGTGAAGAGCTTGTTAAGTTGATTGTGATCCCATGTGTCCAGTTTTGCTTTGGTTGCCTGTGCTTGTGGGGTATTAATCAAGAAATCTTTGCCCACTCCAATGTCTTAGAGAGTTTTCCCCAATGTTTGCTTGTAGTACTTTCATAGTTTGAAGTCTTGGATTGACGTCTTTAATCCATTTTGATTTGATTTTTGTATAGATGAAAGGGGACTAGTTTCATTCTTTTAAATATGGATATTCCATTTTCCCAGCACCATTTATTGAAGAGATTGTTCTTTCCCTAAGGTATGTTCTTAGTACCTTAGTCAAAAATAAGTTCACTGTAGGTGTTTGGATTTGTTTCTGGGTTCTCTATGCTGTTTCATTGGTCTATATGTCTGTTTCATCTCTGATCTTATTTACTTGAGTCTTCTCTCTTTCTTTGTTAGTCTGGCTAAAGGTTTATCTTTTCAAAGAACCATTTTATTTCATTGATCTTTCATATTGTTTTCTTTATGTCCATCTCATTTATTTCTGCTTCAGTGTTTATTATTTTCTTCTGCTAATTTTGGTTTTGGTTTGCTCTTGCTTTTCTAGTTTCTTAAGATTCGTTATTAGATTGTTTATGTGAAGCTTTGCTAGTTTTTTCATGTAGGTATTTATAGCTCTTAGTACTGCTTTTGCTGTATCCCATATGTTTTGGTGTGTTGTGTTTTCATTATCATTTCTTTCAAGAAATTTTTCAATTTCCTTTTTAATTTCTTCATTGACCCACAGGTCTTTCAGGAGCATATTGTTTAATTTCCATTTGTTTATATGGTTTCTCATATTCCTCTAGTTTTTGATTTCTAGTTTTATTCCAGTATGATCAGAGATAATTCTTTGATTTTAATTAAGAAAATGTTTAAGACTTCTTTTGTGGCCTAACATATGGTCTGTCCTTGAGAATAATCCATGTGCTAAGGAGAAGAATGTGTTTTCTATAGCCATTGGATGAAACGTTCTGTAAATATCTACTAGATCCATTTGGTCTATAGTGCAGATTAAGATTGGTTGATTTTCTCCATCGGAGATCTGTTCAATGCTGACAGTGGGGTGTTGAAGTCTCCAGCTGTTATTGTATTGGAATCTATCTCTCTCTTTAGCTGTAATATTTGCTTTATATATCTGGATGTTTCAGCATTGGGTACATATAAGTTTAAAAGTGTTATATCTTCTTGCTGAATTGACCCTTTATCATTATATAGTGACCTTGTTTGTCTCTTTGGATAGTTTTTGTCTTGAAATCTAATTTGCCAGATATAAGTATAGCTACTTCTGCTCTTTTTTTGGTTTCCATTGGCATGAAATGTCTTTTGCTACATTTTATTTTAGGTCTATTTTGTCTTTATAGGTGAAGTGCATTTCTTCTAGGCAAGAGGTCATTGTTGTTTTAAATCCATTTAGCCACTCTATGTCTTTTAGTTGGAGAGTTTAGTACATTTATATCCAACATTATTATTGATAAGTAAGGATTGCCTCTCATTTTGTTATTTGTTTTGTAGTTGTTTTGTAATCTTCTCTTCTTTCCTTCCTTTTAGTGAATGTGATTTCCTGTGATGATATGTTTTAATTTGTTGCTTTTAATTTTTAGTGTATCTGTTTCTATGTGTTTTGAATTGAAGTTACCATGAGGCTTGTGAATAATATCTTATAACCTGTTTTTTAAAAACCAGTGACCATTAACGCTATTTGCATAAGCATACAATAAACAAGCAAAGAGAAAACTAATAAAAAATCCATACTTTAAATTTACTTCCTCACTTTAAACTTATGGTTATTTCTATTCATATCTTATTATAGTATGTCTTGAAAAGTTATTATTTTTAATTGATTCATCTTTTAGTCTTTTCAAGATATGAATTGTTTACATACCACAGTTGCAGTGTTATAATATTCTGGGTCTTTCTGTGTACTTACTCTTACTAGTGAGTTTTGTACATTCAGATGATGGTTTATTGCTCATTAATATCCTTCTCATTTGTATTGAAAAACTCCCTTTAGCATTTCTTCTAGGACAGATCTGGTGTTGATGAAATCTTTCAGCTTTTGTTTGTCTGGGAAAGTCTTTATTTTTCCTTCATGTTTGCTGGGTATGTTATTCTAGAGTAAAAGGGTCTTTTCTTTCAGCACTTTAAAGATGTCATGCTACTCTCTCCAGGCCTGTAAGGTTTCCATGGAGAAGTCTCTGGCCAAAGGTTTTGGAGCTCCATTGTATGTTATTTGTTTCTTTTCTCTTGCTGCTTTTAGGATACAGTTTTTCTCCTTGACCTTTGGAAGTTTGATTATTAAATGTCTTGAGGTAGTCTTATCTGGGTTAAATCTGCTTGGTGTTCTATAACTTTCTATAAACATACTTGAATATTGTACTTGAATATTGATGTCTTTCTCTAGGCCTGGAAAGTTCTCTGTTATTGTGCCTTTGAACACATTTTCTGCCCCTCTCTCTCTCTCTACCTCCTTTTTAAGGCCACTAATTCAGAGTTTTGTTTTTGTGGTTATTTTCTAGATCTTGTAGATGTGCTTCATTCTTTTTAATTCTTTTTTTCTTTTCTCCCATCTGACCATGTATTTTTAAATAGCCTGTCTTTAAGCTCACTAATTATTTCTTCTGCTTGGTTAATTCTGCCCTTAAGTGACTCTGATGTTTTCTTCAGTATGTCAATTGAGTTTTTCAACTCCTGAATTGCTGCTTAATTCTTTTCAATGATTTCAATCCCTTTGTTAAATTTATCTGATAGAATTCTGATTTTCTCTGTGTGTGTTATCTTGAATTTCACTGAATTTCCTCAAAACAGCTATTTTTGTCTGAAAGGTCACATATCTGTCTCTTCCACACTGGTCCCTGATGTCTTATTTAGTTTTTTTTTTTTTTTTTTTTTTTTGGTGAGGTCATGCTTTCTTGGATGGTATTGATGTTTGTGACTGTTCTTTGGTGTCTGGGCATTGAAGAGAGGATTTATTGTAGTGACTGCAGTCCGGGCTTGTTTGCACCCATTTGTCTTGGGAAGGCTTTCCAAGTATTCAAAGGTACTTGTGTGCTGTAATTTAAGTTTTTGATCACTGCATTTATGTCTGCATTAGTGGGTACTCCAAACCAAGTAACACCGTGGATCTTGCATACTCATAGAGGTACTGCTTTGGTGGTCTTGGATAAGAGCCAGAAGAATTCTATGTATAATGAAGCAGAGACTCTTGTTCTCTTCCCTTACTTTCTCCTAAGTAAATGGAGTCTCTTTCTCTGTTCTGAGCTGCCTGGATCTGGGGGATGGGCGACACAGCTTCCCTGTGGCCACCACCATTGGGAATGCACGGGATCAGATCTAAAGCCAGCAAAACACTGAGTCTTGCCCAAGGCTCACCGTAAGCAGTGCCTTGTTAGTTATTATGTTTGCTCAAGGCCCTAGAGCTCTATAACCAGCAGGTGTCAAAGCCAGCCAGACGTGTATCTTTCCCTTCAGGGTGGAAAGTCCCCTCTGGTCTCTGGTGTGTCCAGAAATGCCATCAAAAAGCCAGGGCCTGACGTTGAAAACCTTAGGCATCCACCTAGTACTCTATTCTATTGTGGCTGAGCTGCCATCCAAGCCACAAGACAAAGTCCTTGCCATTTTTTCCCCCCATTTCCACAGGCAAAAGAGTCTCTCCCTGTGGCTAACACCACCCAGGCCCCCAGCAAATACTGCCAGGCTACTACTGATATTCGTTCAAGGCCCAAAGGCTCTTCAGTCATTCTGTGATGAATGCTGCCAGGCCTGGGACTCTCCCTTCTGGGTAGTGGGCTTTCTTCTGACCTAAGGCAGGTCCAAAAATGCCGTCCAAGGGCCAAGGCCTGGAATCAGGGACCCCTAAGAGGCTGCTTGGTTCTCTAGCTCACTGTGACCAAGCTAGTGCCTACGTGGCAAGACAAAGTCCCCTTTACTCTTTCCTCTCCTTTCTCAAACAGAAGGAGTCTCTTCTCATAGCCACCACAGCTGGGAATGTGCTGGAGGACACCTGAAACCAGCATGTGTCTGAGTCTTCTCCAAATCCCAAGGCAAGTACTGCCTGTGTTCTGCTGCTGATTATTCAGGGCCCAAGTGCTCTGTAGTCAGCAGGTGATAAAACCTGTAAGGTCTAGGTCCTTCCCTTCAAAGTAATAGGTTCCCTTCTGTGACTAGAAATGTCGTGCAGGAGTTAGGTCCTGGAATCAGTGCCTCAGGACTCTGCCCAGTGACCGATCTTACTGTGGCTGTGAGGGTATCCAAGTTGCAAGACAACATTCTCCTTCCTCTTCTCTCTCTTCTCCTCAAGTGGGGTAAGGAGTCTCTCCTAGACCCCAAGCTGTGTTGCCTGAGGTTTAAACGGGGTGGCAGGAGCACTTTCTTGACCACCTCTGTTGGTGTTTCACTACACTGCATGCCCCTCATGTCCACTAGCTCTAAGCCCAGCAAAGCATCAGGACTTGCCCAGGAATTGCAATCCTTGTGGCCCTGACTGCCTTTCAAGTTTACTTAGGACCCCAGAGTCCTTTATCCCATAGAGGCAAGACTCGCCTTAACTCAGGATCCAAGTGCTAGGATAGACAATTCCTGTCTGACTAGGGCTGGTGTAAATGCTCCCTCTGTGGTGCCAGCTGAGCTCTGCCACAGTCACTGTGCTCTTCCTCCCCAAAGTGTACAGATTCTCTCTCCTCAGCATGCAGCCACTGCCAGGGCTTGGAGGAAGGATGGTGTCAGCAGTTCAAGACTGTCTTTCTTACCCTCTTCAGTGCCTGTTTCAGTGATTTGAAGTTAAAACCAGTTACTGTGATTGCTTGCCGAGTGTTGGTTCTTATGAAGGTGTTTTCTTGTGTGGATAATTGTTTAAGTTGGTGTTTCTGCAGGGTGGATGACCATTAGAGGTTTCTACTCAACCATCTTGCCCCACCACAGAACTTTATTTTTTACATCTACCTGCCAAGGTATTATGGTTGAAACGATATGATGTCTGGGATTTTCTTCAAAATAATCTAGGGGAAGGGTGAAAGGGAGTGGGGTATAGGTGAAACAAGATGGTTTTGAGTAGATAATTACATAAGAAAGGTTATGGGTATAGGGGATTTTATTGTACTATTGTTCATATATTTTAAACATTTTATAATAACGCCTCAAATTAAAAAAAAATTGCTAAGGAAAAGAAGCAATTCCTTTATCCTCTTCTTTTCCTCTTTCTAATACTTTTCCTTTTCTCTCTCTCTTTCAGAAATGGAGGCTAGGAGAGATAGGTTTATGTAAGGCACACTGATTTCAAAACTTGCAGTTTCTGAGAAGATTATTAATTTCACATCCCTGCGATAACATCTGTGTGTGTATGTGTACATGTCCTTGTGTATTTTACTCCCAGTAAAAAAATAATAATAATTTTATTGTAGTCTCAAAGAAATGTAGAATCTGATGTGTATACACAACTGCAGAGTACATATACTCTATTTCTTATACTTTTAATTGAATGATTATTCTTGTGCATAAAGGTGATTTTCATTTGATTAACTGTAAATGGTAAAGTATACACATTTTTCTACCTTTAGTCCTGACCATACTGAAGATGTAAAATAATTGTAAGTTTCATCTCTGAGCATTTTTATCAAAAGGAGAGAAAGTTTTGTTTTTGTTTCTATTTATTCAAGAGATACATGATTCTGATTGTGAAAAAACCCTCAGAAATTGCTATAGATTTACACATCTTTATCTATATTTCCACATTATATGCTTTTAAAAATATATACATGGGAACATCTTGGCCAGGCGTGGTGGCTCAAGCCTGTAATCCCAGCACTTTGGGAGGCCGAGTCGGGCGGATCACGAGGTCAGGAGATCGAGACCATCCTGGCTAACCCGGTGAAACCCCGTCTCTACTAAAAAAATACAAAAAACTAGCCGGGCGAGGTGGTGGGCGCCTATAGTCCCAGCTACTCGGGAGGCTGAGGCAGGAGAATGGCGTGAACCTGGGAGGCGGAGCTTGCAGTGAGCTGAGATCCGGCCACTGCACTCCAGCCTGGGTGACAGAGCGAGACTCCGTCTCAAAAAAAAAAAAATAATAATAATAATAAGTATAGAGAGCAAAAAAGGAAATCTTATTTCTCTGGCAAAGCATTTCCTTCAGAATATCCAGTATTTACAGTTTAGTTTGTATTGATTCAGAAATTGCTATAGATTTACACATCTTTATCTATATTTCCACATTATATGCTTTTAAAAATACATACATGGGAACATCTTGTATTTTTTTCCTGTGACTTTCTTTCTTTCTCTTAACAATAATCATTATCATATAATTTTTTGCAAACTTAAGTAGGTTACCTCATTGTTTAACCACTTTGTTTTGGTGAATAGTATGGATGCAGTATAATTTAACTATATCCATACTGATAGATGTTTGTTTCTAGTGTTGGTATTACAAACAGTATAGTGGCACATGTCCTTGTACATGAAACTTTGTTGGCATATAAAAGTATTTCTGTTGGATAAATGCCTTCTTTTTTTTTTTTTTTTTAGACAGAGTCTCGCTCTGTCTCCCAGGCTGGAGTGCAGTGGCACAATCTTGGCTCACTGCAAGCTCCACCTCTCGGGTTCATGCCATTCTCCTGCCTCAGCCTCCCAAGTAGCTGGGACTACAGGCTCCTACCACCACGCCCGGCTAATTTTTTGTATTTTTAATGGAGACAGTGTTTCCCCATGTTAGCCATGATGGTCTGAATCTCCTGACTTCATGATCCACCCTCCTCAGCCTCCCAAAGTGCTGGGATTACAGGCGTGAGCCACCGTGCCTGACTGATAAATGCCTTCTTGTATAGGATAAATTCCCCAGAGTGGAATTACTGCCTCAAAGGTCTTATTTAAAATTATATTCAATACTACTAAATTGCCTTCTGAAAAGCTATACAAATTACTTTTTCACTAGCAATGAATTTCAGAACCCATTCCCCTACATCCATGGTAATAATGGTTATTATCAATTTACCTAATTTAATTCAGTTTTATGTATAAAAAGTAGTCACTCATATTTTTTTGATTACTAGTCAGTTTAAATGTTATTTACAGACTTATGAACCGTTTATATTTCTTTCGTGAATTTCTCTCTGTGTATTCAAAACTTTTTTGTAGACACTCTTTCTATACAACAAATATTAAGTTTTCCTACTACAATTAATTTCAGATGTCTCTTTCAGTCCTTTGCTTGTGTTTAATTTTAATTGTAATAAACTTTGACATAGAGGAGTAAGTTTTATGGAATTTTTAGTTGTTGTTCTGTAGTGTTTCTCATTAAGAAAGTCTTCCTGCACATCAATATTTTAAAAATATGTATATATACCTATAGATAGATTTTTTCTTCTAGTAATATTAGACTTATTTTATATATTTGACCTATGAACAATTTGCAATTTATTTTTTGAATAGGATATAAGGTAGGTGTAGGATGCAGTAAAATTCTTCTTCAAAGGTTTTAGCCTGTTAACTTCCTTTAAAATCCAAGAGGGGAAAATCGTTAAGTACAATGAGTTCTGAGTTCCTCTTCAAAGAACCAATATGACAGCATGTTCAGCTTCCCTGTTCTTTGTTCCCCATTTTAAAGTTAACTTCCTCATTCTTTATGTCTCCTTGCTCCTAGTTTCAGCAAACAACCCCCTCCTAGCCTCTATCACCTGCTCTATCCTTAGTCATCCTTAGTCACCTGCTCTGTAACCATCCTTCCCACTGAAACTACTCACCCCACCACTCTAGCTCATGCCTCTGCTTTCTTTAAAACAGCCAATTGAAATTAGCTTAGACTGTGCGGTCCAACCCCAGTCAATAGGGGAAAGACACAGCAGTAGGGACTAGCTGCATTAGGATAAGAACTCCTCCCCCTCCCTTGTACTGTGTGCTCTTGCCATTGCGTCATCTGTGAGATGCACCCTTCTATAGAAGTAAATTGCCTTGCTGAGAAATCTTTTGCCTGAGTGCTATTTTCGCTTGGTGGCACTGAGCATTTACTTTCAACAAATTTAGGGGCCCTCCTGGGATCCCGTTCTCCTCTGGGAAATAGTCTCTGATTACCTCTCGTGAGGAGACGCGTCCTGCTGCCTCATTGTGGTGGCCTCAGGGGCAAGGGATGAGACCCACCTGGTGTGATGAATAAACCCGGACTCTCAGCAATGTGGGAAGGAAAGGCCTGCAAATAAAAACCACAGTGACCAGGTAACTCTGTGCACAGACCAAGGTAAAAAAAGCGGCAGGGGTGGTGAAGTATTTCTTTAGTGGTTGGGACCAAGATAAAAGCTGCGGGGGCAGTGAAGTATTTCTTGGTCGGGACATACCAAGGTAAGAAAAGCTGCGGGGGTGGTGAAGTATTCCTTGGTGGTTGGGACATCCTGGAAGTTGAAAGTGTGTGAGTGAGACACACAATTGAGTGCAGAGCAAGTGCAGAGTCTAGATCTAGTTCTGCGGTCACCTCATATGGCTTAAAGGTGGCTTGCCTATCATGGGGTTTATACTGACCTGCCTATGCTAAGAGGGACATGAAAATTCCCACAAGGGAAGCAGACGGAGAAGGACAAGGGAAAGCTGAAGGGTGCAAGAAATCTCTAATAGGAGAGGTTAAGTCCTGCAGACTCGCTACATTGCAAGAAATTTCTAGTAAGAGAGATTGAGCCCTGGGGACTCATGGAGAAACACTTTCTCCAGGATGGAAAATACAGCAAGTAGGACCAAAGATAGGAAGGATCATGATCATGATAATATCCCCTCTGATAGTCTCCTAGGCCTAATGTTAGAATATTGGAAGGATAACAGAAGCACCAAACACAAGAAAAAGCAGCAAATGATAAAATACTGCTGTTTTATTTGTACTAAAGAACCTTCCTCTTCTCAAGCAGCTGCCACCCCAGACCCTTCCCCTTCCCCTACTCATGTTATACCCCCCTGATAATCCTGATAATACCCCTCAGGAGGACTTCAGCATAAGATAGAATAATATAAGGAAGATATCCAAAATTTCCTTTCCCCCAGTACTTCCAAAGAGTCTACTCAAACTCTCTTTCCCTTAAGGGAAGTGCTTCTTGGAGGAGGGGGCATTGGCTTTGTGAATGCCCCCTTAACCAGCTTGGAAGTCTAAAATTAAAAAAAAAAAAATCTTAAACCACTCTTAGATGGATCCTTATGAAGTGGCAGGTCAAATTGATCAGTTTTAGGACTTACGTACTTGGGCCAAGTTAATGTCTATCTTACACATCTTATTCTCAGAAGAAAGGAACATGATATACAGGGCTGCTATGACCATTTGGGAACATGATCATCCTCCCCGTCAGAACATCCCAATGGCTGACCAAATTCCCAGCCCAGGATCCTCAATGGAATAACAATATAGCCCATCGAGGAACTGTGAAAGATCTTAGGGGAGACAGAAGTGAAATATAAAAACCAATCTGCTAATATCAAATTTCTATTAATTCCAGAAGCAGGGACAAATCTATTAGGAAGAGATTTAAGGCTAAAATTAGGCTTCCAAACCAATTATGGAAAATTCCTCCCCTCCCTAAACTTTTTCCCACATTCATCCTGAGGCATGGTCAAAAGATAGGAATTGAGGAAAGTTATAGATTCTTCTGATTCATGTTAAATTGAAAACCTTAGGGAAGTAGTAAAGAGAAAGAAATACCCTATTCCTTTAGAAGCCAGGGTAAATTTATAACCTATAATTGAAGGTATTCTCCATGATGGGCTTCTTGAACCCTGTATGTCTCCCTATAACACTCCAATACTACCTGTAAAGAAGCCAAACGGGTCACACCAGTTGGTGCAAGACTTAGAGCTATTAATCAGATTGTCCAAACTACACACCCTGTTGTTCTCAATTCTTATGCTATTATCAGTAGGATTCCCATACAGCCACTAGTGATTGCAGTCATAGATTTAAAAGATGCCTTGCAGACTTGTCCGTTAGCAGAGGACAACCAGGACCTATTTGACTTTGAGTGGGAAGACCCTCACTCCGGTCAAAACAGCAATACTGATGGACAGTCTTACCCCCAAGGGTTTACAGAGTCTCCAAATGTATTTGGTCAAATATTGGAACAAGTCCTAGAGAAACTTTCCCTGCTCTTGCACACTTTCCCTTTCCCTGCCTTGTCTCTTCCAGTACATGAATAATCTTCAAATTTCAGGAGATGATGGAGAAGAAGTAGCAGCCTTCTCAACCCATGTCTTAAATTTTCTATGGGATGAAACGCTAGGGGTCTCAAAAAACAAACTCCAATTTGTAGAACCTAAAGTAAAATATTTAAGGTATTTAATTAGCAAAGGTAAATGGAAATTGGACTTGAATGGATTGAAAGCATCATACCCTTGCCTCTGCCGGAGACTAAACAAGAACATAGTATCTATCAGATACTGTCGTCTATCGATAGACTCTTATGCCCTAGAAAGAAAACCCTTATACAAAAGCTTATGCAAGACGAGCCAGACCCCCTCATTTGGCAATTACCAAAAAATCCGACAGGTGGAAAGTTTAAAACATCTATTAGTAATTGCCCCTGTCCTAGCTTTAGCCTCCTTAGAGTAGTCATTCCATCTTTTTCTCAACATAAAAAAAGGTGTAGCCTTAGGAGTACTTACCCAAAAGCGCAAAGGCCACCAGCAACCCATAGCCTTTCTATAAAAAATCCTTGACCCAGTAACCAGCAGATGGCCTGAATGCATTCAGTCTGTAGTGGCAACTGCTTTGCTAACAGAAAAAAGTAGAAAAATAACTTTTGGAGGAAACCTCGTTGTGAGCACCCCTCACCAGGTCAGAACTATCCTAAGTCAGAAGGCAGAAAGATGGCTTACTGACTCAAGAATTTTAAAATACAAGGCTATCTTGTTAAAAAGAAAGAAAGAAAGAAAGAAAGAAAGAAAGAAAGAAAGAAAGAAAGAAAGAAAGAAAGAAAGAAAGAAAGAAAGAAAGAAAGATGATTTAACCCTAACCACTGATGATTCACTTAACCCTGTTGCCTTCTTAACAGGAAATCCCATGCCCCAGACCAAAAGAACTTGGGCATAGAAAATTAGATATCATTGATTGCCTATCAGACAAAAGTTAGATCAGATTTAAATGGAACTCCCTTTCAAACCAGAAGACACCTTTTTGTAGATGGTTCTTCTCAAGGGAAAAATAAGGAAAAGGCACAACAGGTACTCAGTAGTAGATGGAGACACCCTCACAGAAATAGAATCAGGAAGATTACCTAAAACTGGTCTGTGCAAACATGTGAATTGTTTGCAATAAATCAAGCCTTAAAATTTCTGCAAAATCAGAAGGAACTATTCATATTGACTCCAAGTATGCCTTTGGAGTAGACCATACCTTTGAAAATTTGGGCAGAGTGAGGCCTCACTAACAGTAAAGGCCAAAACAGTCCACTGAGACTTAATAATCCAAGTACTAGAGAACTTACAGCTGCCAGAAGAGATAACAGTTGTTCATGTTCCAGATCACTAGAAGAATCTTTCCTTCGGGAGCCAAGGATAACATAGCTGACCAAGTAGCTAAGTAAGCTGCCTCTTCTCAGGCAGCACCCATTTTCCACCCAACCCCTTATCTTCCCCCTCCAGCTGTAGTCCCTATCTTCTCCCCCAGACAGTAAGAAAACCTAAAAGAAATAGGAGCCAAAGAAAGCCACGAGGGAAAATGGGTACTACCAGACAAGAGAGAAATGCTGTCTAAGGCCCTCATGTGAGAGATATTGTCACAGCTACATTGAGGAACTCACTAGGGCCCCCAAGCTGCGTGTGATGCAGTCCTTTGAGTTTATGAATGCATAGGAATTTATACCCTTCCTAGAGAAGTTGCAGATAGTTGCACAGTGTGTAGAAAAACCAACAAATAAACTCTAAAGAAAATGGGAATACCACACGCTGTGGCATCTACCCTTATCAGGGAAAGTAGAAAGGCCTATTGCTCTGTTGAGAGTCCAAACTGCTCCCTGAAAAGACATAGGCCTATCCCCTTATGAGATGCTTTATGGATTGCCTTAATTTACATTCTACTACTGATCTTCCTACATTTGAAAAAAGATCAGTTTCTCAGAAATTATATACTTGGTTTATCTTCCACTTTCTCTTCCCTCAGAACTAAAGGTCTTTCAGCACAAGTGCCACCCCTAGAGTTTTCAGTACACCAACATCAGCCTGGGGACCACGTCCTCATCAAAAGCTGGAGAGAAGAAAAAGCTTGAACTGGCCTAGGAAGGACCTTATCTAGTGCTCCTAACTACTGAAACTGCAGTTTGGACAGCAGAAAAAGGAAGGACCCATCACACCCTAGTCAAGAAAGTGCTATCCCCTCTAGAGTCATGGGCCATAGTCCCAGGGGAAAACCCCACCAAACTAAAGCTAAGAAAAATTTACCTGTCTTTCATCTGTTCTATTACTCCTTCTTCTTTCCTCATTCTATTGCTGACCACCTCATTATTAATGTAACCAAGTCAATTTCACCTCAAACTGTTACATTTGATGCTAGCCTTGTTATACCCTGTGGAGACTTGTTAAGTCAAAGACTGCTCTCCACTTCAGAAAAGTACCTCTGTCCTTCCTGGCTCTACTCAGACTGGGCATTAGTAAATCGGGATCATTTGGTCTGGAGAGATTTCAATGAAGACCCCAGTGTCAACTGGGAGTCGTGTCCCACCCGAGACAGAGCTTTTATGCTGCAGTTGGTCCAACGTTCTGTGGACCACTAAAGAGCAAGGATGGACTGCCTCAACCAGTAGTTGTAATTTCCTAAAGCGATACATTCATTTTACTAAAGGAACAGCTTCCCCTAGCTGTCAGCTAAACCAGTACTATCCAATACAGGTTATTATCTCAAACCCTCAAAGTTCTTCCCCTTCTTTAAGCCAACTCCCTTCTTTAAGCCAGTTTTATGGTATGGGGGCTGAGGCTTCAGGAACAGACTATCTGATTCTTGAAATACCCTTCATTGATCCCCCACCGCCTACACCTTCCCCTAAGCCTTCTTCCAAAACCTCTCACAATGAAACTGTTGTTCCTCCTCCATGTAATGACCAGACCAAGGTAGCTATTGTAGAAGTTAAAGACCTAAAACAAACGTTGGCAACTGAGACAGGACATCAAGGTGCTAATGCCTGGTTGGAATGGATCAAATATTCCATCCGCACTTTAAACAAAAGCAATTGTTATGCTTGTGTGCATGGCAGGCCAGAGGCCCAGATTCCCCTTTCCACTAGGATGGTCCTTCAGTCAACCAGGCATGGGCTGTATAGTAGCTCTTTTCCAGCGTTCCACAGCCTGGGGTAACAAAGTCATGTAAAGCTCTCTCTTTGCTATATCCCGAAGTTCAACAACCCTGTGGGTCAGCCCCCGAGGGCCATCCAGCTTCCATTTCCCGACACTAAGTTCATTTCATGTCTCTCATGACAAGGAGGGAGCTTAGCGTTCCTTGGAGACCTAAAAGGATGCAGTGAGCTTAAGACTTTCCAAAAGCTTACCAATCAGTCAGCTCTTATTCATCCCCGAGCAGATGTATGGTGGTATCGTGGCAGACCTCTACTGGACACTCTGCCAAGTAACTGGAGCAGCACTTGTGCTCTAGTCCAATTGGCTATCCCTTTGGCCCTGGCATTTCATCAGCCAGGAAAAGGAAAAACACAACATCATAAAGCAACAGAAGTTTCTTATGAGTCTTACAACTTCCACGTTTATTTAGATGCAATTGGAGTCCCAAGAGGAGTACTAGATAAATTTAAAGCTCGAGATCAAACAGCTACAGAATCTGAGTCAATATTTTCATGGGTGACAATTAATAAAAATGTAGATTGGATAAATTACATCTATTATAATCAGCAATGGTTTATTAATTACACCAGGGATGCTGTTAAAGGGATAGCTGAACAATTGGGGCCGACTAGCCAGATGGTCTGGGAAAGCAGAATGGCTCTAGATATGATACTAGCCGAAAAAGGTGGTGTTTGTGTTATGATTAAAACTCAGTGTTGTACCTTTATCCCAAACAACACTGCCCCCGCAGTAACAAGGGCCTTATAAGGACTTAATGCTTTAATCCAATGAATTAGCTAAAAATTCTGGAGTTGATAACCCTTTCTCAGGATGGCTAGAAAGGTGGTTTAGTAAATGGAAAGGAATCATAGCTTCAATTCTTACTTCTCTTGCAGCCGTAATAGGTGTACTCATTCTTGTTGGGTGTTGTGTCATACCATGCATCCATGGGCTGGTACGAAGACTTATAGAAACAGCACTTACTAAAACCTCCCTTAACTCTTCTGCACCTTATTCAGATAAGCTTTTTGTTTTATGGATCAAGTCGAGCAGCAAAACCAAGACATGTTAAAAAGGTTTGAAGAGGAAGGACTATGAAAATCGAAAGGGGAAAGATTGTAGAATACAGTAAAATTCCTCTTCAAAGGTTTTAGCCTGTTAACCTCCTTTAAAATCCAAGAGGGGAAAATCTTCAAGTACATTGAGTTCTGAGTTCCTCTTCAAAGAACCAATATGTCAGTATGTTCAGCTTCCCTGTTCTTTGTTCTGCATTTTAAAGTTTATCTTTCTCGTTCTTTACATCTCTTTGCCCCTAGTTTCAGTAAACAACCCCCTCCTAGCCTGTATCACCTGCTCTGTTCTTAGTTATCCTTAGTCACCTGCTCTGTAGCCATCTGAAACTACTCACCCTGCCACTCCAGCTCGTACTCCTGCTCTATTTAAAATAGCCAACCAGAATTAGCTTAGACTATGCAGTCCAACCCTAGCCAATAGGGGAAAGACACAACAGGAGGGACTAGCTGCATTAGGATAAGAATCCCTTCCCCTCCCTTGTCTGGTGTGCTCTCGCCATTACTCCATCCGTGGGACATACCCTTCTATAGAAGTAAATTACTTTGCTGAGAAAACGTTTTCCTGAGTGCTATTTTGAGTTGGTGGCACCGAGCATTTACTTCCAATGTAGGGATTATTTTTTTCCAACTTGATTGCTAATTCTCTTAAGAGCATTTATTAAATAAATGATCTTTTCCATATTTATTTGAATTGTCAATTTCAACATAAACTATTTTCATTAAGACAGATTTTTTTCAAACTAATTATTTTGCCAACACAATAGTTTTTGTTGATTTTAATCAGCAGAGCCTTCATAAACATTGACATTTATTGTTGGTATGTATCATGCATATAGTAATATGAATAATAGACATTTTATGAATAATTTTCATAAGGCTCAGGTATTCATGCACATTTCCTCTTCTTTGTGAAATTTAGAATCCCAGATCCCTGCTGGCATTTTACTAAAATTTCATTGGATTCATAGAGTAATTTCAAAAATTGTATTTTAATTTATTGGCAAAAGTAAAATGTATCTATTTAGTTGGGGCTTTTTTACACCTTTCAGTCAAATTTGATAGTTATATTCCCATAGCTATTAGATGCTTCTCACCATGTTCCTTCTATTTCTGGGAAAAGAAAATGTATAAGATGAGTCTAAAACATGTTTTCAGACCAGAAAGCAAAGAAGCTGTCAAAGACTACTAGAGTTATGTCAAAAAGACAAGTTGAATAAATACCTAGTCAAAAGATGAGAAAAAGTGGTTACAAATAAATCCAGTATCTTCAGTCGATTGATTTGACAATGTTTCAATCCCTATGTATATAGTGACACACACAAAATTACTCGTTAACTTTGGAGATTGCTAAGGAACTCATTATTTGAAAAAACTGGCAAATAAAGAGAAAAAAAAATCAAGCATTTATCATACCTTTCCTATCTAAACTGAACAATGGGGTAGCCAAATATTTGATATAGGAATGTTTCCATGTATTTATTTATTTATTTGCTTCTGATAAAAAATTATTGCCATTTTGAAAAATTTTGTTAATTAAATGCATTGGGTAATGTAGCAAATGCTCAAGGAATGATAGCTATTACGATGATTATCATGCAGGTAATTCTTTTGGACATTTGGAGTTGGAGTAGTTGTAATCAATGTTTGCTAACATAACATAAGAACAGACATTCTGTACATCCTAATGAAAATCTACAATATCACTTATCAGTACTCTTACCATATGAAAAATGAAAATGAATCTGATCAAGCCTTTAGATCCAACTATGAGTTTATTAAAAAATACAGGGATAGAAGAATATTTTAACAGATAAAGCAGAAACGCATTTAATGAAACAAACACTGTGAAAAATTCTACAGGACAAAAAACCCAACTCTTTCAATAGCAAGAACTCCCCTCCCCCTGAAAAAAAAATCACAAGAAAAAATATAGAGGGAAAACTGTAGAATACAAGAGACCTAAGCGGCTTATCAAACAACTAAAACACCTGTTTTGTTCGCTGATTCCAACAAACTAAGACAATGGTTAAATGTGAACTAACTGGAAATAAGATGACATATGAAAATTACTGTTACTCTTTTTTTTTTTTTTTTTTTGAGACAGGGTCTCATTCTGTCACCCAGGCTGGAGTGCAGTGGCACGATCTTGGCACACTGCAGCCTCTGCCTCTGGGGTTCCAGTGATTCTCCTGCCTCAGTCTCCTGAGTAGCAGGCATGTAGCACCATGCTCGGCTAATTTTGTATTTTCAGTAGAGATGGGGTTTCACCATATTGCCCAGACTGGTCTGGAACTCCTGACCTCAAGTGATCCACCCGCCTCAGCCTCCCAAAGTGCTGGGATAACAAACGTGAGCCACAGCGCCCAGCTGATTGTTATTTTTTAAATGATATAATGAAATTGAAGTTATTATTTTAAACTGCATTCTGGGGGGATTCCTTTACTTCATCTTGCATCGTAAGAATGTAATCTTTACTGATACTTATATTGCTGTTAAGACAATTTGTTGAATTTCTTCTATTTTAACAATCACTTTTTATAGTTCCCTAAACTTCCTTTCCTAAAAGTTCACTAATGTTTTATGATTGTAATAGCTTTTAAAGATTTCTTTTCAGACATTATGTTTTAATGTATTTAAATTTATTCTTCAGCTCGTTCATTTTTTCCCATGAAAGTTGTTGAATGCTGGATGTTTTGTTGACTGAATGTAGTGATTCATCATGTTGACTTTCCCTCAATTTTTACAACTCTTCTTTACATTTTCATATTTTTCAATAAATGTAATATCTAAAGTAAGACCTGATATATATATAATCATATATATATATATATGAATTACCTAGATAAAGAGTATGGTAGGAAGTGATTGAAGTGAGAAAAACTCAGAGCTAGAATGGAAATGCACATTGCTTAGTATGGCTGAAATAAAATTGCTAAAGAGATGTGATTATAATACAGTAGGCCAGAGAGTTATAATAGAATAAAAACCAAAAACATGTCGGGCAAGGCTTTTTGTGCCACATAGGACATTTTAGACTGGGTTCTAAAATCAATGGGTAGTAATATTCAAATTTGTGGCTTATAAAGATCAGTGTGGGAGAGTGGTTTCCAAGCAAATAGAAAGCAGTCTCTTAAGAAAATTAGCTTTTGAGATAGAGGCTTTGTTTAATAGCTGTCTTCACAACTTACATAAGCTTTGTATATTAGGGCAAGTTATGTTACCATACCTTTCTAAATTTCAGTGCCTTTCAAAAATTGTAGCTAATAACACCTAGCTCACAGGGTTGTTGAAAGAATTAAATTAGATCATCTTTCATTGCACTTACCATGATAATGTAGTAAATGCTCATGGAATGATAGCTATTATGATGATTATTATGCGGGATAATCTTCCTTTGGACATTTGGAGTTGGAGTAGTTGTAGGATATTTTAAAAAGCCAAGCAACTGGCATTTTAATCTGGTCAGAGGTTCTTAGTGCACACCAAATATCCTCTATTTTCTCACCTTCCTTGCAGTAAGTTTGGACCATATGATTAGTTCTGGCCAATGAAATATGAGAAGTGACATATGTCCATTCCATAAGAAACTTGTAAGTCATATGTTTCAGAAGTTATGTATAAAACAAAGAGGTAGGATACCTGATTTGCACAGGATTGTGGTGTGAGGGTAAAGGAAAACTTTACCGTGTTAAGTTACTAAGATTTGAGGGTTTACTTGTTACTGCAGCCTATCCAATCTTGTTAATATTCAAATTGACCAAAATGATAGATGGTAGAATGGAGAACATAGAAAAAAAATTTAAACCACTGGAATATAGCCAAAATGTTTTTAAGAAAGAGCTTGTGATTTGGCTATGGATAAAATGGGAAAAGTTTTAGACATTAAAAATAATAAAATGTAGAACAAAGAGAACATATTGAAAGGGCAAATTCCAAGGCCCTACCACAACAATTTGAATCTTTTACAAGTGACCCAGATGATAAAAAGTTTGAGAATCCCCGATCCATAAGAAGGCTTCAAGATATTACTGAAATAACTAAAATAGAAGACAGAGTGCTTAATAATTACCATGTCAAACATAAAAATAAAGTGTTAGGAGAGCTGATAGTATGTTTCTAAGATATGTCCATATCTAAGTCTTTATTAGCAGTAGGAAAAGTATGAAGAAGGTGGCATTTGAGATGGAACATTAAAGGATACGATTTTGGTAGATGAATATGGGCAAATGAAGGGAATGGCACAAGCTGAAGGAGAGTAGAGATAGGTATTGCACCTGTACCTAAGGTAATCTGATAGCTGATATTTATATATATAGTGCCTAACAAGCTTTAGGAAGAAGATCCTTAAATTTAGGTTTCCAGTTCTAATTCCTCCCACAAGATCCTGACATGAAGACAAATGTTAGACTTTTTTGGTTTAATGTATACTCCCACAGTTGACTTTACACTACAAAACCTTAGATGTACTTTTTGAAAATGACAATTTCATGATTAGAGAAGAGGAATTTTTCTGCTCATATAGGATGATTTTGTCATAAATTTATAATGCTGACTTTACACTACAAAAACTTAGACATACTTTTTGAAAATGACAATTTCATGATTAGAGAAGTAGAATTTTTCTGCTAATATAGGCTGATTTTGTCATAAATTCTTAAATTTAGGTTTCCAGTTCTAATACCTCCCTCAAGATCCTGACATGAAGACAAATGTTAGACTTTTTTGTTTAATGTATACTCCCACACTTGACTTTACACTACAAAACCTTAGATGTACTTTTTGAAACATCTGATGTGATTGATTTGAAACAGGATGTGATTGATATTTACATCCTGTGGTAGTTGAGTTCAGTTATACCATTGAAACCTAGAACAATGCAATGCTTTAAAAATCAACTTCTCATATTCTTAAATGTTCTGTGTCTACTTATTCTGGAGAATTGTAAGTTACTTGCAGGCTCTGGGGGAAAAGGCTTTTATATTTTAACATAGGTGAGAAATCAGCAATCTGAGTCAATTGTTTGTGATGCCACTTTGTCATCTGCAGCTACCACTAAGGCACTTACACAATATTTCTGTAACTACTGTTTAGTACATTACTGTAGAAACACATGTGTGCATACAAATATGTCTTTTGATTCAAACATTAATTTTACCTCAATTTCCTCCTTATTTGGGAAGGTTCCTCAAGTCACATCTATAGGGTCCCTTGAAGCAAGTGTCATAACCTGGAACAGAAATATTCTGCATGTAAAACTCTGTGTTAACATTTCCTGCTATTTAAAATAGAGAGAATGACTTTTGTAATTTCCTACAATTCCTTGGTAGGAACAATATAAAAAGGCATAAAAGTTTTATGATTAAAACTTTTCAAGACACCATCTTGCAATAAAACCAAGTCTTGGAACAAGGCACGTATTTTCCATCTAATTTTAAGCGCAGTTACATAGTGCTACTTAATGCCAAAATCGAAGCAGGAAATAAGAAATTCACTTTGCCTTGTAAAGAAGGTATTAAATGGATGTCCCAAGCTTCAGCATTTATGGGTCATTAGGCTACCATTTTAAGACACTGGACTTACAATATTAGCCTTTTCGTCAAGTGGCCCATATGGTTGTATTTTCTGGCCTAAATTTCAGACTTGATAATGACTGACTTAGGAACTAGGGAGAAGAAGCCTACAGACTTTTGGTTTAATTTAAGAAATGCTCTTACTTTGAATGAGCTTAATTTTCTCTGGATAAAGTTATGTGTGTAAGATAATGGGGTGGGTGGAACAGTTCATTACTTTGGGTGTGCACAGCTAACAAAATCATTCTGCTAGGGTGTTTCTTCCTAGTTCATTCATTCATTAACATTTTTAAAGAACTTTTTCTATGCTAAGGGTACTATTGTAGGTGCTAAGAGTAAATAAAGAAGTGACTAAGACACAGTCTAGTCCCTGGTCTCCAGAAATCAACACAGCTCAGTGAGAGTTAAATATCACCCTTATATCCAGGAGAGGTTTCATATTATTGATCACTTAAATTTGGTGTTTGCTACTGACTTATGCAAGTAAGTATGATTGGAAGAAATTCTGTCTCTTGAGAAGGCATCATATTCTAAACTGCTAATATAGAGAAGGAACAAATTTTCCACTCTACAAAATGTATGTTCCAAAAGACAACTTTATTTTTTCTGTAACTGAACTTAGTTTCAGTCTCAAGTTCCTTTTCTGCCCAGTGATGGGGAAATCTAATCTTGTAAATTTAGGGTAAACTCAATTAATTTATGGTTATTATTATCCTATTATATTTCTCTAGGCATTTAATTTTCTTGAGGCTTGCATAACATCATAAAAACATAAGTCCAAGATCTGTTATTACGAATAAAAATAAGAATCCATTTATGCTTGCTTCCTGTCCCTCTGTCTGTCTCTGGCCTCTACTTCATTATTTTCTCTCCTGTAAGGTAAGTTCCTTGGACAGAAGCAATTTTAGTGTACCATGACGGTCATGAAGTTTCAATTAGTACTCAAGGCAGTCAACTTTTAACTAGCTAACAAAGGAATGGATCTGTTGAATTAGAAGGTGTGACAACCAGTTGGACATATAATTCTTTTTTTTTTTTTTTTTGAGACAGAGTTTTGCTCTTGTCGCTCAGGCTGGAGTGCAATGGCACAATCTCAACTCACTGCAACCTCTGCTTCCTGGGTTCAAGCGATTCTCTTGCCTCAGCCTCCCAAGTAGCTGGATTACAGGCACCTGCCACCACACCCAGCTAATTTTTGTATTTTTAGTAGAGACAGGGTTTCACCATGTTGGCCAGGCTGGTCTCAAACTCCTGACCTCAGGTGATCCACCCACCTCAGCCTCCCAAAGTGCTAGGATTACAAGCATGAGCCACTGTGCCTGGCCTGGACAGATAATTCTTACCTGGCATTTTGAGACCATTCAGTTGGCTGGTATTCAGTAGTTACAGGTTTGTGGTACAATAGGCTGATTTCCACAAGATTAGGTTTACTGCAATCTCAATGTTGTAGGCTTGCAATGTTGAGAGATTGTTGTCATATAAAACAGTAGAAGACTCAATTACACTGCAAGCCTGGAGACAAATTCTTGTGAGGGTGAGGTGTTCTCCTGTAAGATGCCTAATATCCTCTGAACTCATTAAATGGTGCATTCTCTCTCATAGTCACAGTATTTGCTTTTATACAACTCTGGGATCTTCTTGTCTACATGTTTGAGAATCCATGGAGGAATGCTTTGACTAGAGATTCTATAAGAGTTCCATTGAACTGGAATCTGAGATTGCTGCCAGACAATTCTAGACTCCAAATGACATTTAATGAAAGACAAAAATAGGATTATGGTGTGGGCTTGGGTGACTTAGCCTGACTCTCAACAGGAAACAGGTTTGCTACTACAAGCAGGAATGAAAAATAGTATGGATAGAGCCCAGGAGATCTCTGGTGCATCCGTGTTTATTAAGTTGAATAAAAAGCAATATCACAGAGGCAAGACTTCCAGGAGTTGGCTTCTAAGAAATGCAGTTGTAGGCCATAAACTTAGGCAATAAACTCAGACCAGATTAGATGTTAGCTAAAGGAAAAAAAAAGAAACAAGTAAATGAGAGAATTAATGAGATATGGAGATTGTCAATACCAACTATGGCCTTATAACCAGTTATAGATACAAAATAGAGTATACCTGCATTTTTTTCTTGCAGTCATATGTACACACACACACACACACACACACGCACTGGTAATTATCTCTCTGGTAATTACTCTCTTTTCTTTCCTGTCATATTATTTGATGTTAGTTCATAGTTTAAAGATTATCGAGGCAGAATTATGTTGAAATAAAAAAGGAATGGGCATTCCCTAGAGATCTTGAAACTGAATGTGGTAACTTGTAAGTCTTTGTGGAAGAAATGAGTGTATATTTGATGTGCAAGGCATAGTTATGATGTGCCACATGTGATCACACAGCTAGTTTTATACATCCAAATATATATTTGGAAGTGTTGAAAGGAAAAGAACTAGATATTTTTTGTATGCCAAGTGCTATAATTCTTTTCTACATTTGGATTATTCTTACTTTGTTAATTTTGGTGGGAGACACACTCCATCTCTCAATATAAATTCTAATAAATTCTTTATTTTCAATTTCCCAACTTTCCTTGCATCTGAGGAATAGACATCTGCTCTTAACCGAATGTCCCAAGATAAATAGACTAGAGTAGTTTGTCTTTGCTAGTGATGGCAGTGATGTAATTGGTGTAGGTAGTGGTGGCAATGGTGAAGAAATGGCAGTTGAGGTGATGAAAATGAATACAATGGTAGCAAAAATGGCAGTCTGGTCTGTGGGGCTACATGGGAGTCAATTTTCCAAGTACAATAATGGAAGTGGTAGTAGGGGCAGTATTACGTAGCTGCTCTAATAATAGCAACAATATAAGGGCAACATCTGATATTCATTGGTGTACTCATTAGACCAGTCGTGAGGTGTGATTTTGGGGTATTTTAACTTCACTGTCTCAACTTCATTGCCTTGAGACTGGTTCTCTTGAACTCCTAGTGATTCTGGGAGCAACCCAATATATAATTAATTTAATCAATTTTCTGCTTAAATAAACCAGAGTCGGCTTTAGTTGCTTCAATTAATAACTTGACTGATAAGACCTGTTGATTTAAAGCCTTTCTCTGAGAGAAGGAAGGGGGTCAGGGAGAGGTTTGTCAATTTTTCTGACAACTAAAATTTCTTCATTCTTCTCTGATTAAATTATCCTTTTGGATAAGAGCCTTGCAATTTCCTCCCCATATCTAGATTAAATCCACAAAAACCCTTTCTCCAATAACACACACACATATATATATATACACACATATGTGTGTCTGTGTGTGTGTGTGTGTGTAACTTCCCCAAATACTAGATTACTCTTTTCTTACCTTCAATAGAAGTTTTCTTATATGCTATCATCTGGGATTTCTTGTTGGGGGGGGGTTCTCTCATTTAAAAAAAAATCTTAAGTGGCTTATAAAATCTTATTTTTAATCAAGGTGTTGACTCAGTGTGAGAGAGAAAAAAGCAAAAAGACTACTTAAATAAAACGGAAAAAGACCTTTAATTAAATGCTGTGTACCTGGAAATTTTGGACTAAGTTTAATACAAGTTAAAAAAAAAAGTAAACTACTGTGTATTTGTTACAAAAAGGATCAATGACAATTACCCATTTGGAAAATGATAAATACTTCATGCTTCTTGAAATTAACTTGATTATAACATATATTCATTTGAAAGAAAAAGATAACATTTTAAAGGGGCACTACACACGTGCAAGAGAAAAAAACAGAAAATTTCCAAATTCGATATGTTTCTTTATATTATGATTTACAGTAATTTAAAGAAATATGTCTACCACTATATCATTTTTTTGTTTTTTAACTTACTTTTTGTTCTGAAAAATTTAATAATAAAAGTTACACCTCTTATCAGAAAAAACACTCCCACAACAACATTTTGCACATAATTTTATGGGATTCACGGGACCTTTGAAGTCCCTTCATTAATCCTTTTTTAGGATCCTTGGTTATCATGTTAAACATCTCTAATCTAATCTACAAAAAGAAATTCAATCAATTTTTCAGCCAATTATGTTTAAATTTATATTATTGTGGTATTGATTTAATATCTTATTTAAGAATATAAGCTTAACTTATTATAAATAATAATCTTATTCCATTGAGTATCTTATGAATAGAGTTTGAGGAAGCATAATACGTTAAAGAATAAATGCCATTAATTCTTTTTAAAACAGGGTCCTATTTCTATTTGATTGAAATAGTACTTTAAATAGTAGAAAGGGCAAAGAAATCTTTAGTTAAAACAAAAGTAATACAAAAATTTGAATCTGAACAGTCACAGCTGTTCACAACAGCAGGAAGTAAAGTTATTTTAAGAAAGTCCGTTAACGGTTATTTGCACTCCCCCTAGAAGGTAGGCATGTGCCACCTGCTGGTCAGCTAGTTTGAGCTGCGAATATTATCAGAATGTTACATGCATGAGTCAGGAGCCTGGAGTGTGGATATACTTTTCCAAAACAAAACCTGTCGAGAGTCTATCTATCTATGTATGTATGTATCTATCTATCTATCTATCCATCTATCTATCTATCTTCTATCTATCCATCTTCTATCTAGCTCTCTATCCTCTATCTACTCTTCCAAAAGAAGGTATTTCTATTGTAGCATAACTCTAAATGCCCATAGATTTAATTTATGAAGCTATGATGTTAGTTATGTGTTGAACTGAAATCTACTTGCTGCACAAACCTAAATGTTTGCTTTGGTGCTGTTGTTTTCTCTATTTATTGAATCTCCCTTTCCACCAAAGCAGATGTATTATTAGAGAGTTTTCAATCAAATTACAAAAATAATCCTTGGGCAAGGACTTATCTATTTATCTATCTTTCAGAGCCTGAGACAGAGATAAATACTAAATGACCTCTCAAGACCTCTTATGGTGATGTTTGAAGATTTATGGACAATTACTTGAACTAAACATGTATAAGATCATAAAGTAAGTCTTCATACACTCAAAACTGTTTTTATATAATCCTTTTTATCAGACAACATTGTAATTGGATTATTAATCAATAATAGAAAGGTGATAAGATACTCTTTTGAGAAAAAAAGACAGCATACAATCAATTGGTTAAAATGAAATTTGTAAAGTATTATAAAGCAACAGTCAGCCCTCTGCACCTGTGAGTTTCACATCCATGGATTCAACCAACCACAGATAAAGAATATTTTAAAAAATATTTCATTTATGTACAGACTTTTTTCTTGTCATTATTCCCTAAAAAGCACAGCATAATAACTATTTACATAACATTTACACTGTATTGTTGTACTAATATAAATAATTTAGAGATGCTTTAAAATATACTGGAGGATGTGCAGGGATTATATTCAATACTGTGCCATTTTATATCAGAGACTTGAGGATGTTGGTGTCCATATGGGTCCTGGAACCAAGCCCCCTGGATACTGAGGGGCAACTGCACTCTATATTAAAACTTGTGGAATGCAGCTAAAGCAGTATTATAGGGAAATTCATGGCTTTAAGTCCTTGTATTATAATACAAAAAAGTGAAAAACTAAACATTAAACTTAGTAACTCAGAAAAAATGAAAACAGAGACAAAAGACACACAAGAAAAGAACAAAAATGAAAAGAACGGAAATTAATAAAATAGTAAATAGATAAAATGATACACAATTATAGGCTGTGTCAGCAGAGCTAAATGATTATGAGCAATTGTAAATGCTATGGACATACAGAGGAGGAACAGATTGGCTATGAGGGAAGGGAAGATATGTGCTATAGTGAGAAGAATTCAACCTTTGGAGTTATTTGATTGGAGCCATTTGCCACTTGCTCTAGATATGTGACCTTTAAGTCACGGAGCTTCCCTAACTCTAAATTTTCTTACGTGTGATGGGATTAAATAATACCTATTTTAAATAATACTTACTTCACAAGGTTTTGGTGAGAAGTAGTTGTTGACCTTATTTAATATACATCAACTTTGACTCTCACTGCCTCACGAGTGATCTGATACAGCAAATTTCATTTGAGGTTCTGAAATGCTTAATGTATACATTTTTACATGTCATTCGTAGCTTATAATACATATGTACAAAACAAAACATCTTTATTATTAGAATTCTAGATTTTAAAAACTCTCTGAATTGAAAAATCATACTGCCTCCCAGTTAACTTTGCCGATTTTCCTTCACATTTAAAAAAAAAACCCTCCCATTTTTAATCCGTTCAATACATATTTACCGTAAGTCACTGTGTGCCAGACCCTGGCCTCAGCAGTCAGGTGTATTGGCTCACTGTCAGCTGATGGATGGCCATGGTCTCTCGGAAGCTGACTCAATTTTTTTTTTGTGGGTCATTTTGTTTTGGGTGAAAACATGTTTTGTGTTTGCAATTGTGGAGGGCCAGGTAGACATCAGTTGCAACCAGAAACAAAAAAAGAGCGTATTTGAAGTTTTTAATGTTGTTTTAATTTTTTCCCCGGTGGTTTGACTATGTGTATTGGACTACATACAACTTTTTGCTTCCTTAACCAAATCTATTTATGTGGACCTTTTATACTGTTGTTAACCATCTGGAACTTTATCTTTCACTTGCAAATTCTGGAGTCATGGAGCTATCATTTGTGTGAAAAATAAAGCAGGTTTATGAAAAGAGATTTGCACTGAAGATGTATCTAGCATTCCATATATTGAAGTTACATAATATCCTGCTATTTTTGGCTATAGTCATAATAAAAAAAAAGTGGCAGAAAAAAGTCTCTTGTGAAGAATAAGAATATTTCGTCCTTCCAACCTGTGATTCTTTGAATGTTAGTGTAGTATCAAGAAAGAAAATATACCTTTTTTTTTTTTTTTTTTTTTTAAGACGGAGTCTCACTCCATCACCCAGGCTAGAGTCCAGTGGAATGATTTTGGCTCACTGCAACCTAGAGGCATGTGCCACCATGCCCAGGTAATTTTTGTATTTTTAACAGAGACGGTGTTTCACCATGTTGGCCAGGTTGGTCTCAAATTCCTGACCTCAAGTGATTGCCCTCCTTGGCCTTGTAAAGTGCTAGGATTACAGGCGTGAGGCACCGCACCCAGCCACCAAATTTTTAAAAATTTTAAAATCCAATGTAGTCATCAATCTTGGCAATCAGAACAATTAACTGCCCAGCTAATACAATGAGTCACACTAGAAATGCTTCTTAAAACAAGCATAACAACCACCACCACACCCACCATCACCAAAACCTAAGATTTAGTGGAAAATGGTTTTAGTGGCCTCTTGAAGGTAAGCCATTCTAAAATATACATGGAATTAATGAATAGACCTTTTAAATATTAATTTTTCTTTTCAATGTTTGTTGACATTCTTTGACCTGTTGATTCATGCTGGGATAAGCATGAGTTTTCTTGTACTGATTTTAAAAGCTCCTAATAGAGAAACATTGAGATCCTATAAACACCAGACAGAATGCATAGAAATCAGTCTTTTTCTCACTGCCATATGGAGAGCTACTATACCAAAAATGTAGTATCCCAGAGGCCACTACAAATCTGTGGCATAGTGTGATATTTCATAGTTTATGAAAAGAAAGCAGAAGGAGGCAGAAAGAAAGGAATGGTGGGAAGGAAAGTGAGAGAAAACACACCTGCAAGTAAGACGCTTTTAGCGTCTTTGTGGCCAGTGGTTTGGAAAGGATCGCTGTTGGGGTAAAAAACAAGCAATAGTTGGAACAATTGAATTGCTTGAATATTTTCCCAGAGATCTAAGAAATATTTATTATGTATTTAAAGAATTAAGAGTTTTAGCTAACTGTATGTATCATAACAAAGATTTGAGAATAAAAGCTGTCTTCCCTCAATTGAGTGACAAGGTCACTTAATAATCATTTTATCCAGCCAGGCGCGATGGCTTACACCTGTAATACCAGCACTTTGGGAAGCTGAGGTGGGCAGATCATCTGAGGTCAGGATTTGGAGACCAGCCTGGCCAACATGGTGAAACCTCATCTCTACTAAAAATAAATATTCTTTAGTATGCCTGCCTGATATTCAACTGTGAAACATGCTTTATTTATCAAATTCCTTACTGATGAACACTTAATTTGTTTCCAGTCTTTTGATATTGTTTACTGGTGTAATAGGTAACCTTAGGCAAATATAATTTCACATTTGCAAACATTTCTGTACAATATATTCTTCAATTGGAAATGCCAGGTTAAATGGTATGTGCATTAAAAAAAAAAAAAAAGCTTTATTGAGGTTTTATTGACGTACAATAAACTATACATAATTAAATTGTTCATTTTGATACATTTTGACATATGTGTTCAATCAAGAAAGCGCCACCACAGTCAAGATTATGATTATATCCATCACTACCCACTGTTTTGCTTTTTCAGTATTACAAATAAAGCTGCTGTGCACATCCATGTATGTATCTTTGTATGAATAAATGTTTACTTGTGCAAATACCTAGTGGTTGAATGGCTACATCATATGATCATATGATGAGTGTATGTTAAACTCACACATCATATGATCAGTGTATGTTTAACTTTTAAGAATAAATGTCCAGACTTCCGAACTGTTTTCCAAAGTGGCTGTATCATTTTACATTTCCACCAGCAGTATATAAAAGTTCCAGTTACTCCATATCCTCACCAATACTTGGAATAGCCAATTTTTTTTTATTTTAGCCATTCTAATATGTGTGCTCTAGTATCTCACTGTGATTTTAATTTGCACTTTTCTAGCATTTTTTGAAGTATTTATTTGTTGTCTGTATATCTTCTTTGGTGAAGTGTGTGTGTGTTCAAATGTTTTTTCAATTTTTCAAATTGTGTTGTTAGGTTTGTTATTAAGTTTTGAGTTCTTTATATATTCTTGTCATAGATCAGATATAGGTTTTGCAACATATTTCCTCTCCTATGTGATTTGTCTTTATTCTCTTAAGAATGTCTTTGAAATAATAAACATTTTTAATTTTGATGAAGTCCAGTGTATCAATTTGTTCTTTTCTATATCAGACTTTTCTGCCTCAACCTCCCAAGTAGTGAGAATTACAAGACCCACTACCATGCTCAGCTAATTTTTGTATTTTTAGTAGAGATGGGGTTTCACCAGGTTGGCCAGGCTGATCTCGAACTCCTGGCCTCAAGTGATCTGCCTGCCTTGGCCTGCCAAAGTGCTGGGATTACAGGTGTGAGCCTTTACACCCAGCCAAACCTTACAACATTCTAAGGGACTCACTTGTGAAACAATAATTTAATTATTTGAACTTTCAGTAAAGAATATTGCAACTGTTATGAGAAAATTATGGTAAATTTAACAGCAATTAACATAACTATGAAAAACAGTTTTGTGAATTACAAGTTTTGCCTGAATCTCTTGGACAGTTAGAGAAAGGTCCTGTAGTATGTTAACATTTTCTAATTAAAATAATTATTTTCAAATATACCAAAAAGGCTAGGTTAACTCATAGGAATGTCAATTATAACAAGTTACTAAACACCCAAGATTTATATTCTTTTTTCCTCTCTGTTTCTATTTCTCTAGTTTTCAGTAAAACTTTTACTTTTTTGCATGGTTGCACATTCTAATTGTCCAAGCAGTAAAGAAACCGGAGCAGACTCTGACCACATACTAATTAATGCTTATCTGCCTGCTCTAGCAGCAATCTAAAATCAGGTTTGGAAATGAGGCATTAGTTCTTCATACACCTGGCCATAGTAGGCCAGAGGGGATTGTTCCTATGTAAGGTCCTCAGCCATGTAGTTGCTTACTTAAGAGCTATTTTCTGGCTTAATGGCATGTGAAGTAGGTGGGCTTTATTCTCAAGACATCACAGTGGGAGCTACCGTTGGGGTTCTAGGACATTTTGGCAGAAGAATCTGAAAGACAGTCCTTGGATGATTACAGAAAATCTTTAGAGGATTCTGTAACATTGGTAACTGCCCAAGAAAAAGAGTTAGGCAACCCACAGGGACAACAAAAACAAGGCAGGAATGTGGCCTTTGCAGCTTCTACCACAATGATCCCATTGACATCTTTATCTTTAATAGCTTCCTCTTTTTATTTAGTGTCTTGATGCTGTTTTGTTTGTTTGTTTGTTTTTCTTTTCTTATTTGTCCACATCCTTCTTCCCAACTTGTTTCCTTGGTGGGAAATTTCTTTGTCCTTCTCTCCCAAGGCCAGATACGCATCAGATTTGATCCTTATTTTTCTTCTTTTCCTTTCTTTCTTGGAGTACTCACCAAAATACTTGGCATCCACTACTAATTCTAAGCTATTGATTCCAGTGTCAACAATCTTGTACTCTCACCAGTTCCAAATGCCTGTTGGACAATCCATCCAAGTGCTCAGCTCTCGCTGAACTCAACATATCCAAGTGAATTTAGATACTTTCAACAGTCCTTGGCCACATAGCACCTCACTCACATCGGTGTACACTGAGTGCAGGGGACAACCAGTGAGTAAGACAGATGGACTTCTATGCCCTTGAGGCTCAAAATCTAGCAGGGGAAATAGGTATTAAGCAAATTGTCAAATAATACTTATTCTAATTATGATAGTTAAAAGTTATCGCTTATTTTGGGCATTTAGGAAGGTGTCTGTAGGTGCAAAATATTTTAGACTTCATACTCCTTTTATAAGAATGTATTTTTTCTTGTGTTCTTTTAAAAAGTTTCAGAATTCTTTAGGCCTGCCTTTCTGATTCATTCTTGCAAATGGATTTCTTTCGACAGTCTTGAAAAATCAAACTCTCTGAATTAGCAGATTTAGTGAAAAGCTACTTAGAAGACATTTTTGATAAATTTAGAGGCTGAAAACATTTACAAAAAATAAGTCTTGTTCTGTGCTTAATAATCATGAAAAAATATCCTTGTAAAATTCTTATGGACAGGCCCCTTTCAAAGACATCTGAATTTCAAGGAGTAAAGGCTTTATTCTAGGAAGTCTCTCAATGTTAGCTGGGTATCATTGAGTAATCATATTCAAATAAATGTCTACAACTCTAGAAGAAACATACTGCTATTTTCTTTATTAGATAAAAGAATCCTCAAATTTCATATATGTCTCTTCTCTATGCATTAAGTTGTCCTGCTAGATTCATTATTTTAAAAAGCAATGCAAACGAGAGTATTTATTGAATACATCCATGAGGAAATGACATTTTAGGTAGGCCATGAGGACTGAACAGGAGTTGGCCAAGTAAGACAGAATTAAAAAGCAGTACAGTTTAAAAGCTTTGAGAAGGAGAGGGGCAAAGTAAGTTAGAATAGTTCAGGGAAGGCTGTGCAGCTGAACTGTAGTGAATGTAGATGCCTCTTAGTCATATAAGCCACGTAAGTAATTTTAAATTATTACTTGGGAGATAGGTCACACTTGGAACGCTCCTCTGGGAAGCTTAAGTAAGAAAATAGAGTCAGAGTGTTTAAACCATCACCACCAAATTATGGTCTTCACTATAATCAGCATCACTACTCTCATTTTAAGTGTTAAGTGCTAAATGAATTACATACATTTTCTCTAATTTTAACTAACTGTATATCACACATAATGGTACCATTTAACAGGTAGGAATACTGAGGCTCAGAAGTACCTGAAAAGACTTTGTTGAGGAAGTGACATCTGATTTGGGGCCAAATATGTTGTGTTAGCTAAAGAAGAAGGCAGAGAGGAGTATCATAGGCAAGGAGAATGGTATGAATAATTTAGGAAAGATTTTGACAAGATCAGATTAATGTTTTATAAAGTGCATTCCAGCCATGGAATGGGTAGCAGATTGGAGGAGGGGACTGGAAACAGGGAGACAAGGTAGGAGAGTGTTGCATTAACCGGGGTGAGAGATCACAATAGACTGAACTAATGTCTATCATTAATGGAGTGGTGGAAAGAATGTGAAAGTTGAGGAGACTTAAGAAATATTTAGGAAGTAGAACAGGTTGTCAGCACTATCCAGTAGAACTTTAGAGAGTAGACCGGGCATGGTGCCTCACGCCTGTAATCCCAGCACTTTGCGAGGCCCAGGCAGGCAGGTCATTTGAGGACAGGAGTTCGAGACCAGTCTGGCCAACATGGTGAAGCCCCATCTCAACTAAAATACAAAAATTAGCTGAGCATGGTGGTGTGCACCTGTAATCCCAGTTACTCGGGAGGCTGAAGCAGGAGAATTGCTTGAGCCTGGGAGGTGGAGGTTGCAGTGAGCTGAGATCGCACCACTGCACTCCAGCACTCCAGCCTGGGTAACAGAGTGAGACGCCATCTCCAAAAAAAAAAAAAAAAAAAGAACTTTGGAGAGTAAAGGAAATATTCTATCACCTGCACTATTCAATAGGGTAGCCCATAGCCATGTGTGGATATTGAGCATTTGAAATGTATTAGGTTAGTGCACAAGTACTTGCAGTTTTTGCCATTACTTTTAATTGCAAAAACTGCAATTATTTTTGCACCCACCTAATTGTGCAACTGAAGAACTGCATTTTAAATTTTATTAAATAGTAATTCATTTAAATAGCCACTTGTGACTCATGGCTACTCTACTACAGTTCAGAATTGTATAATTTTAGATTGCTAAAACTTTTACATATCCTCACTTTAATTACAAGATCTTTTAGGATAACTTTGTGTTGTCTATCCAAATTTGTACACTTCTTTGGTGAGTTTGGTTGTCTTTCTACTGTGCAAACATACGTAGTATTTAATTTTACTTCTATATTTACTTATATTGTCACCCTCTTCTATATTGGTCAGTTGTCTTTTTTTTTTTTTACCTGTTGGAAAGTGTTAAGTCCCATTTTTCCAGGAAAGTTTTAATAGCTTGTCTTTCTCATTAATATGTATTTTCTTGGGCATCAATCACATTAGTCTATACCACACTATCTCATGACAAATCATTGCTTATTTCTTGCTCTTTCATATTCTTCATTGGTGCAATGAATTGAAGCTGGGTCTTCCAAGATACTTGGAAGGAGGGAAGATATCATTCATGTCTTCTCTATTTCTTCCTTCACCTCCACTGTTCAGCCTATAGTTGGCATAACAGCAATTCTTCAAGACAAATACTTGCTCACTACTGTGAGCCTACTCATTACAATGTATGCTACGAGATTTCTGGTTCCTTAAATGTATTTGTTCTTTTCAAACAGAAGAAGTCTAAACTAGTGAAAAAAATATATCAATGTCTTTTTTAAAATGAGGGATACATGCTATTTTAGCCTCTATTGACTATTTTAAGTAGGTAGTCCCCAAGGATGCCTTCCAACAATTACTTCCCTCATAATATGTGCATGCTGCTCTACCCTGTAAGTCAAGTTGGTCACCCCTCTCCATCCAACCCTTACACTGGCCTTGAGACTTGCTTTGACAATTAGAAATCAGTGACACTGTGCCATTTCTGGGCCGAGGCTTTCAGAGGCCTGGCAGCTTCCACTTTGGCTCTGGGAAAGTCAGCCACCATGTTGTGGAGAAGCTCAGGAGAGACTTGAGAAGGAGGAGAAACCACAGAGCAGCTACATGGGGGAAAGGCACTGAGCTGCCAGACACAGGAATGAAGCCCTGTTGGATTTTCCAGTCCAGCCAGCCTCTAGCTGAATGCAGCCATGTGTATGACCCAAACAGCTGCTACATGGAGCAGAACTGCCTGGCCAAGCCCTGCCCTAATTCCTGACCCAAAGACTCATGAAAAAGAGTAAAATCATGTTGTTTTGCATGACTAAATGCTGGAGGGCTAGTTATACGACAATAGATAGCTGAAATATTATCATTAAAAATAATAAAAGATTCAGTTATAGTAAAACAACTAACCTCAGTTTGCTCACCTTCCTGATCTACACTCTCCCTTGACTCCTGCAAGTTTATGGCCTCCCTTTACTGAATAGCCAGTGGGTGGAGCCAGTTGACTCTGTGATAATGGAAAACAAATATCTAAACCAACCCAAGATCTTCAAAACATCATGTGAAATAAATTATATGCTTCAATATGAAGTGTGAAATTCTGAAATTTAAAAGATTTTGCATTCTATGTGCTCTCAAGTGTAAAATTTACTTTGGAAACATTTAGTTGAGACTAGGTTTACCTAAATAATCATACATGGTCCCTTAGAAAAGTGTCACTTGATTAAAATATGGATTTACTGTCCCTAGACACTTATTCATGACAGATCTTAACTTTGTTATTATTTATAGTATTTTAAAGTTGATTTTAAAAGTGACAGTCTTCCGACTGTCTTAGCGATTGGCAAGGTGGTAATTGATGAGGTTGGTGAGACATTGATCTTACTTGGTCACAAAGGTAACTTTAAGCAAAAAGTGTTAGTGATATTGACAATTTTAATGTTTGAAATGATTGAATTGTTTACAGACTTGATCCACTTTGTATGGTTTAAAACCAGGTGGTTATCTGATCCAGAGAGAAGGCAGGTACTCAGAAAACATGTTTTGGCCACTCATCACAATGTTTTCCCTCATCTGCCACTCCCCCAAATTGAACAATTAGCCCGTTTTTGCTGTGATATAGGTTTATTTTATTTTAAGCTGTGATTTCATAGAGCAGGTCTAGTAGTTAAAGTAATTATAAAGCTATCCACAGAGGGTAGAGAACTATATATTTTCTTCAATTTCCTGAAGGTATTTTAAAGGTGAGCATACGGCAATGCTGGTATTTCTGACTTATCTTTGGCTAGGATAGTTGTTGGAGCCAATAGAACAAATGTCCCATGATGATGCTATACCCTGAAGAAATACTCAGTCCAATTTGTTTTGGATTTATATGTGAGCTGATACATCACTTGCCAGGCAAGGTAAATACATTTTATCCTTATATTATAAGTATACACTGTTTCAGGGACATGCTTCAAAAAGTATGTTCCTTTCTTTCTGTTTTGTTGCTTTCATTGGAACCTCAACAGTGGTTGTTTTTTTTTTTTTTTTCTTGTTTGTTTGGTCTTTCTCTTCATATGTTTTTCTCATTATCCTCTCCTTAATGAAGCTATTTTGTAAATAAGTCCTTCTGAAAATAATGTTTAATAATCATTTAATTTACAAATTGAAGTCTTCTCTAATCTTGTGAAATAATAAAAATCTCAGAAATGAAAAGAACTCCTTGATTCACAATAACCAAGATATGGAATTAATGTAGGCGCCTGTCAACAGTGGATTGGATAAGGAAAATATAGTACGTATACACCATTGAAATACTAGGCAGCCATAAAAATGAACAAAATCATGTTCTTTGTAACACAGATGCAGCTAGAGGCCGTTATTCTAAGAAAATTAATTCAGGAACAGAAAACCAAATACTGCACATTCTTACTTATATGTGAGAACTAAACTTTGGGTGCTCACGGACATAAAGATGGCAAAAACAGACACTGGGGACTAATAGAGGGGGGTGGGAAGGATGGAGGCAAAGGATGAAAAACTAACTTTTGGTAACTATGCTCACTATCTGGGCAACAGGATCATTTGCATCCTGAACCTCAGCATCACAAAATCTATCTCTTTAACAAACCTATACATGTACCTCAGAGATCTAAAATAAAAGTTGAAACTATTTAAAAAACAGAGCTCGATGATTCAGTCAGTATAAACTTTACCAAATAATGTATCTCCTTGCTAATTTTTACTTGGTCTATAAGTGCCAGAAGGAGCTTTAGCTCTTATATCTAGTACAGTGCCTAGTGCATAGCAGACATTGAATTAATGTTTGCTAAATCACTGATTCAGTGAATGATGGCTTATTATGTTGTAGTAAATGTAACTTATCTTTGATTTTTAGCATATTCCAAGGGCTTTATATTATTTAAATGAATTTTAACAAATATAAACTTTTTATTATAAAATCTCCAAAATAAAAGTTTAGACATGTCATAATTTATATTTTATTAAATTTTATTTTTAAAAATTATATCCCTTTCCGTATTGTGCTAACTATAGCAACAGAATTTGAATATACTTTCAAAGTTTTATTTAAAGCTTACTTCACTATGACGAATTTATAAGCACAGAACTTGAAAGAGTCAGTAAAATGGAAATAATAAATGTTATCGATATGTATTACTTTTCCTAGGGCTGCTGTAATGAATTACTGCAAACTGAATTGCTTAAAACAACAGAAATTTATTCTTTCACAGTTTTGGGGGGCCAGAAGTCTAAATTCAGGGTGTTCCAGGGTCAGGCTCCTTCCAAGGTCTCTAAGAAAAATCTTTCCTGGCCTCTTCTAGCTTCCTGGGGTTACTGACGATACTTGATATTCTTTGCCTTTGGTGGCACAACTTCAGTCTCTGCCTCTGTCTTCACATGGCCTTGTTCTCTGTCTGTATTTTCCAAATCTCTCTCTCCTTAAGCACACGAGTCCACTGCTGACAGATATTACGGAAGACCTAAATAAATGGAAAGATATATAATATTCATAGATCAGAAGATTAATTTGGACCAAATGTCAATTATTCTCTAATTTGTTGACAGAATCAATGCAACCCCAGTGAAAATCTCAACAAGACTTTTTGTGGACCTTGTCTAGCTGATTCTAAAATTTGTATGAAAATGAGAAGGATTAAAAATGAAAAACTAATTTTGAAGAGGATCAAAGTTGGAAAAGTTATACTACCTGACTTTAAGAATTATTTTAAAGCTACAGTAATCAAGACTCTGTGGCATTGGTTTAAAGAAATACAAATAGGTCAATGGAATAGGATAGAGTCTAAAAAATTGACTCATAGATATATGTTAATTTTTGGCAAAGGATGCAAAGACTTTTCAATGAAAAATGGTAGTATTTTCAACAAATGGTGCTGGAAAAATCTGATGACAATGTGTAAAAATAAGAACTTTGATTAGAAAAATCAAAATAAATTATAGAGATAAATGTAAAACCTAAAACTATGAAATTTCTAGGGGAAAGTATAGAAGATGATAATTTTTGTGATCTCACATTAGACAAATATTTCTCAGTTTTGACATCAATATTTTGATTTATAATAGATAAAGCTGAAGAACTAGATTCATCAAAATTAGAAACTTTTTCTCTTTGATAACAGTTAAGAGAATGAAAACACAAGCTACAGACTGTCAGAAAATATTTTGTAAACCACATGTGATAAAGGTCTTGGATACAGAATAAAGAATTTTCAAAACTCACAAATAAGGAAACCAAAATCTAATAAAAAACAAGTAAAATATATGACGACACTTCACCAAAGAAGATACATATACATATAGCAAAAAGACATAGGAAAATACGTTCAACATCATTAGTCATTAAGCCACATGAGATATTACTACACATCTGTTAGATAAGCTAAAATTTAAAAGACCATAATAAATGTCGGCAAGGATGTGTGCAACCAGATCTCTCATATACTGTTGTGGGAAAGAAAAGTAGTAAAACTATTTTGAAAAAAAGTTTAATAGTCTCTTTTTCTTTTTCTTTTTGAGACGGAGTCTCGCTCTGTTGCTAAGCTGGAGTGCAATGGTGTGATCTGAGGTCACTGCAACCTCTGCCTCCTGGGTTCAAGAGATTCTCCTGCCTCAGCCTCCGAGTAGCTGGGACTGCAGGCACGTGCCACCATGCCCAGCTAATTTTTGTATTTTTAGTAGAGATGGGGCTTCACCATGTTGGCCAGGATGGTCTCGATTTCTTAACCTCGTGATCCGCCCACCTTGGCCTCCCAAAGTGCTGGGATTGCAGGCATGAGCCACCGTACCTGGCCTTAATAGTTTCTTAAAAAGTTAAACATACACATTCCATATGATCCAGCTATTCCACTCCTAGGTACTTACTCAGAAGTAATGTAAACATATGTCCACAGAAAGAGTTGTACATATATGTTCATATCAGTTTTATTTGTAATTGCCCAAAGTTCGAACAACCAAAATGTCCATCAACAGGTGAATGGACAATTTATAGCGCATATATACAACGAAATACTATTCAGTTAAAAAAAATAGAATGAACTATTGATGCTAACATAGATGAATCTCAAAAGAATTTTGCTTAGTAGAAGAAGCCAGACCAAAAATACTACCTGCTTTATGATTCCACATACACAATTTTTAAAAATGCAAACTCATCTATAGTGACATAAAGATCAGAGGTTGCTTAGAGGGTTGTTTCAGTGATGAAAGGAGGTACATAAGAAAATTTTTGGGGTGATGGAATGATTCATTATTTTGATTTTGGTGATGGCTGCACGGAGAGATACATGAGTCAACATTTATCAAATGAGGGACGCACTTTATGTGCAGTTCATTATATATCAGTTATATCTCACTAAAGTGGAAACAAATTAGAAGTAAGTATCCCACATGTTGACTACTAAAGTTCTCAACTTTCATTTCTTCAGTAGGCTCCTGTAAAGTAAAAAATCTGGTGAGCTTAAACAAAAAATCTAGATTTCTATGCCAAATTAATTTTGAGCAGCATAATAGAAATGCCTGGAGTTTTAGGGCATTTCCAAATCGCAGTAAAGTACAGTTTAATTTGTAATAGGACAAGAGGAAGAAAAAAAAGAAAAAGAAAAAGCGGTGGGTGGGGAAATCAGGAAAGGAAACCAAATAGAAACAGGGGAAGTACACTCGGCAGGGGAAGCAGCGAGACTGCACCTACACACTCTCACCCGCCTCTACAGATTCTCTAGGCAGGGGCTACAAGTGGATTAAAATGTTACAACTCAAGGTAAGTCCTCCACCGCAAAAACTGCTCCTCCCAGACTTAGCCCAACCAGCTGGAAACTCCATGCTTGCAGCGCTGAATCTGGCGGGCGGACACCCGCCCCCTCTCCATCCTTCGCCTTCCAGCTGCGCCGCGTCCTGTTCTCCCTCGCCGCCTGGTGGCGGGCGCCCGGGACCCGCAGGCGCTCGGGTGAGGCAGGACTGAAGGCGCGGGGAATAAAGGTCTCTGCAACGGAGGGGCGCCGCATCTACCTCTGGATGCTTTTGCCGCGACTGCATCTTGGCACCAGTCTTACTGCCCTGGAATGCAGTTTCCTCAACGCAGCGCTCACTCTGACTCCTCTCTGCTTTAATCCGTCAGGTCTCAGGTCTTGCGGGTGGGAGTCGGGTGAAGGAGCTGCGTTATATGGTTGTGACACCCACCCCCTGTCCCCATTTTCAGGTCAGAATTTTCATGCCTTTGGAAACGAGGGACCCAGAAGAACCCTTATTGTAGGAGGATTGTCGCCGTTAGACCTCTAAGCTCCAAAAAACCAAGGGGAGACACAATCCAGATTGTTCCCTTAAATCCCAAGTAGTATTGTTCTTTCCTCCTTAGAGTCCGCCCCCCGCCCCCACCTGTCCCATATATTGATCGGCCACTTTGCCACCGCGTTGCAAGGTTTGGAGAGCGTCACAATGCCCCACCGTCCCCAACTCTTAAGTGGCCGACGGTGGGCAGTCCAGAAGCTAGGACCAGACTCATCTGCCTGAGGGCACAGTAGGAGGGACGGAGGGATCTCCCATGAGCTCCGAGGGCGAGGTGAGAACCAATTGTGGGGGGGGGGGCTTATAACGGGGCAGTTAGGAACCGGCAGAGGTACCCCCACCTCCAGCTTTCAACTCAGGCGAGGAAACTTCGAGACATTCCCGTCCACACCTGATTGACAGGAGGAAGCTGTCGCGGCCCAGGAGGCGAGTGTGGGTGTGCAGAGGTAGAGACGAAACCTAAAAGCTCGCAGAGCCGGCGAGGGCTTGCAGTCCTGGACGGTACGGGTCTGCGTCTGGTGCCCCCTACTCCATCAGGCTGCTTGCTGGGTCCACCAAGCCTGACCCCTCCAGCCAGAAGGGGATCACGGAGTGTGTCCGCCGCCTGGGCTCCTGCCTGCCGGAAGGGGGCTGGGAAGCCGGGAGCCCCGCGCGCCACTTCCCCGGCAGCGTCAGTTTCACCCAGTACTGGCTCGTGGTTCCCTCCTGGCTCTGCGCGGAAGTCCGCCTCCGCCCTTCCCTCCCCCATCCTGCGCGCTGCCTCCGCCTCCTTCTTCTGCCTCCACCCTCAACCCCCATCCCAGCCTGACGGGAGCTAGCCCTCAGTCCTCCCGAGCTCTGGTTGTGAGCGCCGGACAAGTGCAAGGCGCCTCCTCCCAATATGGACAGCCGCTACACCAGCACTGCGGGCATCGGGGACTTGAACCAGCTGAGCGCTGCCATCCCGGCCACGCGAGTGGAGGTGTCCGTGTCCTGCAGGTGAGGACGCAGCCCTTCGCCTCCCTCCTGCTCTCCTATCTGCGGGGTTGGTAGCACTTGGAGAGCGCTCGGGGTACCACGAGGCTTTGCGCGGGCGAGAAGTTGCCCCATGAGTGGGAAATATCTCAGCAGTGGGGCTGGAGTTATCCTGGGTCAGGTGACACAGGGGAGTGGGAATTAGAAGCGAGTGGTGGGCTCCGGGACTGGGACTTTTTATTTTCTTTCTGGGAAACGCTGTAAAAGTTGGCTGGGCTGTGACTCAGCTGCGAGAACACCGGCCGCCGCCCAATTTACAAGCCTGTTTTCCGTCCCAAACCCGGGCTAGATGGTTGCCTGATGATCGGAATCGAAGGGGACAGCACTGCCCAAAGCGCTCGTGACCGCTGCACGCTTCGGCCCGGGACTCCCTCTGCTAGGCGTGTGCGAACCTTCTGTTGCTAGGGTTGGCTCCAACCTCGGCAGCTTTCTCCCCACCCACTTCCTGGAGCCATCCAGCTTGCTTCTCCCCCACCCTTCCGGGCTTTTTGCCCGGATAGGTAGAAATTTCGGATAGGTAGAAATTTCGGCCCTCCTTGCAGACGAATGTATGCCTTACCTAAGATCTGGGAAGTCACGACTTTGTTTTGTTTTGTTTTCGGGCCCAGACACATTTGAGTGCTTGTAATAACTGACTCTCGGCCGGGCGCGGTGGCTCACGCCTGTATTCCCAGCACCTTGAGAGGCCGAGGCGGGCGGATCACGAGGTCAGGAGTTCGAGACCAGCCTGGCCAATATGGTGAAACCCCCGTCTTAACTGAAAATACGAAAATTAGCTGGGCGTGGTGGCGGGCACTTGTAGTCCCAGCTACTTGGGAGGCTGAGACAGGAGACTCGCTTGAACCCGGGAGGTGGAGGTTGTAGTGAGCCGAGATCGCGCCACTGCACTCCAGCCTGGGCGACATTGCAAGACTCCATCTCAAAAATAAATAAATAAATGAAATAAAATAAAATAAAAAATTAAAAAAATTAAAAAAAGGAAAAAAAAAAAGCTGACTTTCAACCCTGTCCAGAGACTGTAACTTGCAAACTCGTTGTCCTGACGTTCTTCCGGTTAGTTGCCCTGTAAATAAAGCAACATCACTGCTATATTGTAGACGATTTTGAGAAGGAGATAAGCGACGGTGCTAAATTGGTATTGGCCACTAGTTTGCGAATTAATATTGACCCTAAAGCCCACTCCCTTGTTTGCATAATTGGGTCTGTCTCACTGGAAAACTGCCTCCTCATTTATCTATTTTTGCCGTAAGATTGTTTTTATGCCCTCAAATCCTCCCTTTCCTTTCCTTAGCAAACTTGCCTTGAAGAAATCTAATAAATTTGGGTAATCTTGATGTAAATAAGTTTAAAATTCCATCAATCTTGACATTGCATTTTCACAAACTGACCCTAAAGCCAAAGAAATTCTTTTCTGGGGGTGGAAATTCGAGCACCAGCAACCCTAGTAGAAGTATTATTTGAGGGTAGAGGACAGCCTTTAGCCCTGAAACTATCACCTGATTGTTTGCTCTGCCGCCTCTTAAGACTGATCTGGGACTATGGAAATAATCATGCTGATAATGATAGCTAACATTAAGCTCTTGCCTTATTGCTGTCACTGTTTTAAGTGCTGCCTGAGATTTTTCTGTCAATGGAACAGGTGAAGCTGTATGGAAAACTCTTTAGAGAATTCACAGGACTTTTTCTTTTCTCTGAAGCTGGTTTTGGATGTTAGAGGGAAGTTATTGATATATACAGATAATGGATAGCCAAAAGTCCTGGAATAATAGCATTACTAAGAGTTCTTATCCTCTACTCAACAGTCTGCAAAGTCTAAATGGCATGTGGCCTATACTTGGAATGAACATAAAAGAATATTGTCAATCAAATCTGAATTTTTCCATGAGCTTTTTAAGGGAAATTTTATCTAAACTGGTCATTCTGCCAGTAGGGCCCACGTTTAATGGAGCCCCTTTTTTGATGCATGTTTTCTGTGAGTGTGCTGGGCAATTTGTTTCAGTTTGCTGCCTCGGCACCTGGAAATCCCTTGTTCCAGCTTTTTTTCATAACATTGCTTTGACATTTTATTTTTAATTTTTAAGATTTCTAATAGGAAAAAAAAAATTCCTGAAAGAGAATGCAAATACTTAGTGTCAAGCATCTCTGCCAGGGCCACTAGTGCTTAGTCTATTGTTTGAGTTGCTTCTGACTCAGCTTACTATTTACTATAAGTTTGAGATAAAAAGCATCTTTTGGGCAAACAGAAACATAATTAAATACCCAAGTTAGTGCCTTTGGAATAGGTTCAGGAATAGTTCCTGAAAAGGTGGATTAAATTTATTTTTAATACATTAAAATTCAAAAATAAAAATATTTGAGTATTGTTGGATCTTGTAACCATAGAAGGTGATTTAGTTTGGGCTTTGGCATCAGAGACCTAAGTAAAAATTCTAGCTTTGTGACTTGTTCTTGCTATCTTGGAGTAAGTTCTTATTCAGTCTGTCTAAGCATTCTTATCTCTAAAAATAAGAATAATTATGGTATTTTCCTTATATAGAGTGTTATCAAGGTGATGTGTGAAAGCACTTACACAATGCATGAAACAAAAACATGTTTTCAAAAATGTTAGCTATTATTATAATATTGGAAATAACATTTGTTGAATAAATGTGTTATATATGATTCAGGTATGGAATTCTGTAAAAGTCTTTCTCTTTTGAACTTCAATAAGTTGGTTAAATAACACAGGGATAGAACCAGCATTGGGATACCTGTTCCCTCTTTCTCTATCTTCTTTAATGTGCATCAAGAACATGTTTTGTAGAAAGTTTGTGGGGATTTCACTTAGCAACAAGGCACAGTTGAAGGCCTCTAAGCTTTACTATGGGCAGGCAGAGTAAGGAATTCCCTTGCCTTACTATACCAGAGGCTGAGGATTTGCCGACACTTCAAAAGCAGCTCAGATTTGAATAGGTTCTTTCTTTCTCATTCTTTCTTTCTCTCTCTTTCTTTTCTTTTCTTTCTTTCTCTCTCTCTCTTTCTTTTATCTTTTCTTTCTTTCTTTCTCTTTCTTTCTTTCTTTTTCTTTCTCTTTCCTTTCCTTTTCTTTTTTCTTTCCTTTTCTTCTTTTCCTTTCTTTCTTTCACCTCCTTTCACTGTCCCCTATCATTAAAAGCTTTATGGCGAAGTTTTTATCTGCATTTTGGGGAAGGTGAAAAAGATCAACAATTGAAGCTTGAATATAATTCATGGAAATAATTTAGTCTGTTTATTCATCAAGTGTCTGAGTGCCTTTTATATGTCTATGTTTATGCTAGGGTCTATGAGAAATGCAAAAGACATTCTCTTTGAAAATGTAAAATCTGATTGGGAGATAAACATTACATAAGATATGGTAACAGGGCTAAATTCAAAGATGAGGCTCATGCATGAGGAGGGAAAGGACCATTGTGGAATAGGGTGCTTGGAATATATTACAAAGGGGAGATGGGGCTTGGGCAGAGACAAGCTGGATAGGCATGGTTTGGATTAGGGAAGGGACAATGTACATGGAAGTTTTGTAGTGGCTATAAATTTGGTGTGTTAAGGGGGTGGGAGGTACCCTTTTCTATATGTATTTATACAGAGGCAAGCTCCTGCTGTTTGACTTCCTTCCTCTTCTACCCATTGTCTGGCTCTTCTTGCATTCATTTTCCTTTATTGTGTAAATTTGTAGATTTTTAAATTAATTAGCTTACTTAATTAACTAAAAATGCCTGTAGCTGAAATGATACAACCTTGAGAGATAAACTAAGGTAATATTTCCATTTTGTTCTGAAAGCTTATTACTATAGAATTAGGTAAACTCACTGGGAAAACTAATATGCGGTAATCTCCTGTTTTCCTTGGGTCCTTGATTTGTTGCACTATTTCACTGATTTTCGCCATTTTCTCTGATTGAGAAGTAAGCTTATCAATTATAAAAGCAGTGAGAATATTGTGTATTTCTCGACTTTGTATGTTAGGTATCAAATGTACATCCTGTCACAGAAATAATCCTATAATGGTGATAATACTGACTATTTTTTTATTTGAGATGGAATCTCACTCCGTGGCCCAGGCTGGAGTGCAGTGGTGTGATCTTTGCTCACTGCAACCTCCACTTCCCGGGTTCAGGTGATTCTCCTGCCTCAGCCTCTCGAGTGGCTGAGATTACAGGTGCCTACCACCATGCCCAGCTAATTTTTGTATTCTTAGTGGAGATGCGATTTCACCATGCTGGTCTGGAACTCTTGACCTCAAGTGATCCACTCACTTTGGCTTCCCAAAATGCTGGGAGTACAGGCCTGAGCCACTGCCCCCCGGCCAATACTGACTTTAAACATTAAAGTGGAAGGAAGACTATGAAGTGGAAAAGGCTTGAGTACCTACTTTGTGCTAGGCATTCTAAAAAGCCCTTCCTGACCTGGTATAAGTCTATTGCCTCATCTCCCATCACTCCTTGCATGAACCCAGCAACTATATATAGTCTAATAAACAGGTGCTTGCCATAGACCAAAATGCATACCAGATAAATACGACTAAAAAATACTCCTAAAAGGTACAGTCCCAAAGTGTGAGCGTTCATCCTAGACAACCAAACTCCTCCTGCTTTTGTGGCTACACAGGTGCTGCTCTTTGCCCTGCCCTACCTCCCTTCCTCTTCTTTTCTGAATTAGGCTGTGCTCCTAAGTTGGATTAGTCCCAAAGTAGCCGGGGTGTGCCAGTGTCATAGGTATATTACAAATCTTAGTCTTTCTACTCTCCTTGAGGACAAGTTTTGTCTCTTTCATGTCCATGTACTGTATTCTGAGCTTGGCACAGAATATGTAGTTAGTAAATGTTTGATGCTGTAGTTCTATAGCCAAATTGTCTAATGTGGGGAGGGGGGTTTCTCCTGTTAAAATATCATTCTTAGGTCCCATAGCAGATCTATTGAATCAAAGTCTCCAGAGATGGGACCCAGGAATCTGAGCTCTTAACAAGTTCACCCTGTGCTGGTTATACACACTAATTCTTTTAATCTCCTGGTTTCATGAGTAAGTGACTCTGACTATAGTCCTTGATCTGAGTTAGTAATACCCACCCTACTAGGGTGTTAGGAAGATACTTTTTGATGGTGTGCTGGAGCTTAAATGGGTTTGGGAACAGAAATTTGTAAGTCAGTTGTAAAGTGACTATTAAAAATTGAATTGTATAAACAATATTAAATTATATTAAAAATAAATGTAAGAAATGCTGAAAGGTTATAACTTCCTAATTGCTTTACTACATTTTACTGTCATCTATTTTTTTTTATAATCATCTATTCTCTATTTTTTAATCTGTGCGTTGAAAGTATTCTTCAGTGGTGTGCTTCTGTTCTCTTCCCAATTCATGTATGCCACCTTGGCAGCTTGAAATCAGCCATAGTGGGAATATTTACACCATGGAAATTGGCAAACACAGCAAATCAGTGCTTGACTTACCCTTTTGTCATCTATACTTAAGAAAGCATTCTGTGGGTATCAGTTGGCTCTATGGAGTTTATAATAGAAGTACTATATGTAACTTACTATTTGTAGATTGTGTGCCAAGCTACATACTCTACATATCAGTAAAATATAACAAATTTTGTACACAGACACACATTCAGCTTTTTATTGGGGAGCCTGTTTTAAAATATATACTTGCACATCACTGTTTATGGACTTTTTATAAAAAATATATATAAAAGAAAATTATTGTTGTTTGTCTGGTTCAGTTCTGGCTATTATAATAAAGTACCAGAGATGAGGTGACTTATTAACATCATACATTTATTTCTCACAGTTCTCGAGGATGGATGTCTGCAATCAGGGTGCCTACATAGTCAGGTTCTGGTGAGAGCTTTTTTTCAGGTTACTGGCTGCCAACTTCTCACTTTCACATGGCCTACAGAGAGAGAGAGAGCTCTCTGGGGTTCCTTTCATTAGGACACTATTCCCATTCATAAGGGCACCATCATCATGGCCTAATCATCTCCCAAAGGCCCAACCTCCTAATATCATCACATCGGGGGTTAGGATATCAACATATGAATTTTGGGGCGACACAAACATTCAGTTCATAACACTGTTGTTAGATTTTCAGTATTAGAAGTGGTAGTGTCAAGTTCAGCACTATCTCTGGTCTTCCTTCTCTACTGCAGTAAGTGGGGTTGTATGATTTTATAATCCATAAAAGTTGTGATAGCAATTATATTGCAGTAGGAACTTATATACTTTTAAATTTCTCCCTCTGCTTTTCATGTGGTCCTCTCTACACCTTTATTCTTCTCTTACTTTGAAGTTGTATTTTTCTTTCCCTGTTTCTCAATCCACTGGTGGCATATCCTTTGCAAGTTTACATGTTACAAGTCCAGTTACACTTAGTTATTAACTGACCACCTGCAAAAACAAAGTTACATTCCGAGAGAGAGCTTCTGAGCCTTTTTGGAGTTGGCTGTTTCAGGTAGATACCTGTGCTGTTCTAATGATCTGTGGTGAAAGGAATCAAAGTGTTCAAACACAACAGTTGGAGGCTTTACCTTAGTCCACATTGGTTCATCTCTCAGCACACTTTACCTTTCTTTAGTCAGACAAAAAATTTGAAGGTACTATGTAAATAGGTTGTCAAATGATGTTGTTAGCTGATAAATTAAGTTATATAAGCTAGGGAGATTAGACTGCCTGCTGTGCTGTGAATGAGCCATATGACAGGTAGACGGAGGGCAAAGTTGTTGTAGGCCGTAACATCCTATTCTGTCTCTGTAGCTGCTGAGATCCTGCGGTTCAAGATTGTAGTCATCCCATAGTGCCTTTTTTGATCACATTTAGGTTTGTCTTAGCCCCAGAGTTTCAGTAAAATTTGTCCTGGGAACTTTCTGAACTGTGGCGTTGAAGTCTTAATGTGAGAGTTGCCCTGGTATATATATATTTTTTTTCAGAGAAACACCTTATTTAACATTGTTGTTCCACCAATATTTTAGTCTGCTTGTGTTTTTTAGCATTCAGGGCCTGAGGGGTTCTAAAACAGCCCTGGTATGTGGAGAATGCTAGTCTAGAAGCAGTTTAAAGGACAGGATCCCACAGGAGAGGGTGGTAATAGCTGTGCTCCTTTAGGTCTGTTATTTGTGTTGTAACAGGCAGAAGCCTACATCCCCTATTTGAGTTTACTCAAGGCTGAGAAGAAATACAATTCCTTTCAAAGAGATTTCATCCAGTTCTTAGCCTGTTTGAAAGCCAGTTTTGTTTAGCGTTGAGGAATGTGGTGTAGGGGTAGATTAGCTCTACCACTTAATATCTCTGAAACATCTGTTCCTCAGTTTCCTTATCTGTAAAGTGGGGATAATAATAGCCCCTACTTCTTATAGTTTCTTTGAGGATTAAGTAAGTTAATACATGTAAGTGAGATAAAACACTGCTGTGACATTAGTTAAGCACTTGATGATTACAAAAGGATAATAAATTAAAATCCTTCACTATTCCATCAGACTATGAGCAAATGAGTTCATTTCTGTCTCATATATAGCATCACATTTATATTCTCTCTCTGTGTATATTAATATATACACACATATATAATATATAATACAATATGTAATATATTAATTGTGTGTATATAATATAGAATATAATTGTATACTCTATACAATATTTCTTCTGTACTTTTCTATTAATATTATATCATGAATATGTTGTTGCTATTAGTCTTTGGAAACATAACCTTCCATGTCTGTGCAGTATTCTATTATATGGTTGTACTATATTTATTTAACTTATTTAGCTTGTTTTGGTTACTTCCATCCCATTCCTATTTAAGTACGCAGAATCAAGGCTAAGCTACTGGCTGCACTTTTCTAAATACTTTTATTACCGTAAGAACGTTGCATTTAGAGATTAATGAGAATTTGAGGCAGCAGAGTATAGCAGCAAGAAAATGGAATTAGAAATCAGACAGATGTCTTTAAATCTCATTTTTATCCCTTTTTGGAATGTTATTTTGGGTAACCTGTTTAAACTTTTGGAACCTCATTTCCTAATCTGTAACATAGAAATGATTTAAAAACCAAAATTTCAAGGTTGTTGGATAAGTAAATGAAATAAAGTCTGTACAATGTCCAGCCTGTCACAAGAAAAGCGCTAAGTAGCTACTAGTCTTATCCCAGTTTCTTCAGCATTTTACTGTGTGGCACACACAACATAGAATAAGGTATCTGTACTTTGGAAAATTTACAGTCAATTTGGGGAGTCATAGAAACATAGAACCAAGGTGACGGTGATAAAGCTGCATGTTATCCCATGCTGATTAATTCAATGTGGAGAGAGTGTAGAATAAAACAGTGGTTAGAGTAGTGTGGATTTATAAATGCACACTCAGTTTCTACAGATTCCACCCCATAGGCCCACTTCTGCCAAGACACAATCGGTCATGTGGGATTTGACAGGTAGGAGGTAGTCTGCTATAATAATCAAGTTTTAGAACCAAAGAACGTTCTTGTATCTGCCCAATAAAATCAATGGGCTGATATTTAAGACAGCTCTTTCGTGTTGGACATGATAAAACAGATACTGCGGTAGTTGCCAACACAGGCTGAGGGAAGGCAAGTATTTATTGTCCCTAATAAAATAGGATGTATTTAAAAGATGCCTGCCCCAGGGACCTATGTTCACTCCCTGATACACAATACCTTAATGTTGGCAAACTTAATGACATCTTTCAGTGTTAATGCCTCTCCAGCCAGGACCATTAGCCACCAGACATTCTTGTTCAAATTGTGAGGTTTTTTGTCAGGTTTATTCTGTGAAGAATAATGCTCCAGACCTTCTGAGGGAATTGTCAGCTGATTTTCTGAAACTCTGAAGAAACAAAATATCATTGATAGTTCCCAGCAAATATTTCTATTTATTAGACAGTAAAGGAATTCAAATATAAGCTGTTTCAATGAAGCCAAGAAGCACGCAACTTTTGGACATTTGCCATCTTTTTTTAAAAAAAATTAATCTCAAAATCTAACTCTTTGTCAGACAATGTATACAGTGGTTAATGTGGGCTAATTCAATCTTTGCCATTCTGAAAAGAGGTGATGTTATGTCCTGTTTTACAAGTGAAGAAATTGAGGTTTAGAGAGAGTATAAGTAGTTTGGTCAGAGTCACATATCTAGTAAGTGGCAAAGGTGAGTTCCTAATCCATATATGTCTAATTCCTAAGCATATGCTTATGACCATTAGCTATATTATGTTGTTCTTCCATAAATTCTTTATTGTAGGCTTGAAGAGTGGAACACTTTTCTGTCAATATCAGTGTGTTAGTAACTAAAAAAAAATTATAAAGCTTAGGAGACGCAATTATAATAGATGATATCAACACTATTCTACCACAAAGGAAATATTTCTCAGAGGATGCAAAATACAGAATTCTTTCCTGTTTTTCTGTTCCCTACTGTTGAGAGCTTTGAGTAGAGAAATTCACAGGAGTGGCATAAAACTTTAACCATGTGATGTTTTATTTCCAGTATTGATTCTTATCTTTTTCTGGTGCTGAGTTACCTAATGAAGATGTGGGAAATTAAGTAATGAGAAGACTATTTAGCTAGAAATCAGCAGGCAGGGTGAGATGAAAACTAAATACTAGAGAGAGGTGATGGACTGGGCAAATGAAAAGTAAGAAAAGTTCATTGAATTGACTTTGTGACATTTGAATTTACCAGTGGAGTTGAGAATTGACCTCAGGCCCTACCATTTCAGTCCAGTGCTTTCTTAGTACTGGGAAAGTCACCGTTTAACTTGCTAGTTTTTCACTAATACTTAATTCCAGAGTTTCCCTTTATGGCAAATTCATTCTTCAGAATTTCATGTAAATAAAATAACTACTTAGATATTAACAATGTCAGTACATTGTTCTGAGCTATATGAATTGTGGCATGAGTTTGTAAAAGTCAATTTTTTCTTACCTTGCTAATTAGCTTCATGCTCTCTCTCTGTGTATGTAAAATAAGTAACAAGTGACACATTAATTTTATTAAGAATGATCTCAAATGTCAGAGAGTGTAATGAACCAGAGATATGATTATAATTGCCATTACTGGTTGAAACCGACACATATCTCCGCCTTAGCATAATAGTGGTTTTATAATCATTTTGAGAAATAAAATTGTTTCTCACTGTCTGCAGATCCTTATTGCATCCATCTCCTATAACTCTGAGCATTCCTACAAACCTGTTTTATCTAAATGTACTCCTATAAAGGAGCACTCTTTTATCTAAATGTACTACTATTTGTGGATTTTTCAGGTAATTGAAAGTAACACAAACATTATTCATTAATGTCTTAAATAGGTTTTCATGTTTCCAAGCTATAAGCAAAGAATATGAGAGAGAGAGAGAGAGAGAGAGAGAGAGAGAGAGCGTGCGCTAGAGTGAGAGCAAGCAAGACTAATGTGAGAACTACACCAGAATAATAAATGTATTTGCTAAACCCATCTCAATTACCTACGATTTTAGATGTAGCTTATTATCTGACTTATCTTGGTATCTCCACTCTCAAATTAATTATGGAAACAGAGATATTAGAAAGTTGATTACAATTGATTTTTATGCCAGTGGTTTCATCCAAAGCCCCTTGTAGGCATTGAGGAAAGGAGACATAATCAATATCAGGTTACTAGTGAACTTCTCTCTTAATTGATAATTTAAATCAGTAAATTAAAAATTTTTTTTTGGGAAAAATTTGAAATATGCTACCTAAATGATGATTGATTTTTTAACTTAAGATGTGTCTTATAATGGCTTTAATTTCTTTGTTTCACTTAAATCACTGTGCCATTGGAATGTCATATATATGGCATCTTGCTTCCTTGTGGAACACTTCAGCAAAGAAACAGCATCTGGTCTGTTTCTGGAACTAGCTCTGTGACCTTTGACAATCATTCCACTTCATTGGATCTTAGATCCTATAGAAAGGTTGGGTCTCTGGTCAAGATGACCTATGATATTACTTGGAGGTTCATAATTTTATGATTGGAGAAGCAGGACCTTGAAATAAAATGGAGACATACTCCAGTTTAAGGAAATAATGTGATTGTCAAAGCCCATTGTAAACCAGCTAAACCAGGTGGTGATAATTTATGTTTAATAAAACAAACAAAAAAGGATATTTTACTTTCAAAATATTTATCTCAGAATGTCTTTAAATAGACAATTCCTCTAGTGTATTTAAAATGATATTGATGTATGAATTTTAATTTTAATCAGAACAACAAGTACAGATATAGAGTAAAATTTATTATATTTGAGTTTTTTAAATAAAGAAGGTTTGTGAAGAAAAAGTAATAGGGAAAGGAGTAGTATTGTTACTGGAAAGGGGTCCCAACCCAGACACCAAGAGAGGGTTCTTGGATCTCGTGCAAGAAAGAATTCAGGGTGAGTCTATACAGTAAAGTGAAAGCAAGTTTATTAAGAAAGTTAAGGACTAAAAGAAGGGCTACTCCATAGGCAGAGCAGCACCAGGGCAGCCGGTTGCCCATTTTTATGGTTATTTCTTGATTATATGCTAAAAAAGGGGGGGATTATTCATGCCTCCCTTTTTAGAATATATAGGGTAACTTTCTGAGGTTACCATGGCATTTGTAAACTGTGATGGCGCTGGTGGGAGTGTAGTAGTGAGGATGACCAGAAGCCACTCTTATTGCCATGTTGGTTTTGGTGGGCTTTGGTTAGCTTCATTATGACAGCTTGTTTTATCAGCAAGGTCTTTATGACCTGTATCTTGTACTGACCTTCTATCTTATTCTGTGACTAAATGCCTTAACCTCTTGGCAATGCAGCCCAGGAGGTCTCAGCCTTATTTTACCCAGCCCCTATTCAAGATGGAGTTGCTCTGGTTCAGACACCTCTGACAGTATTAATATATATTTAGAAAACCTTAATTTCCTCCAAACAGTTTAACTTTGTTGCCATATTACACTTGATTTTCTAGACATAGGCTCTTAAACCTTTGTGTGATCATGAGACTTTAAAAATGTAGGCTCTAATTCCAGTGTCTAAGGTTTTTTTTTTTTTTTTAAAGAACTATTGTGATAGATTATTTCTAATACCAACTACTTGCTATTTCAACGTCCTCATTTTCCTTAATATTCTCCCCAAGAGTTGTCAAGTTCTGCTGTTGCTGTTCTAGTTTTTTCTCTCAACGGAAATCTATAACAAATTGTATTCATGGAAATGAAGAGTGTTTGATATGAATAGATATCTGTGCCTTTTCAGTAATTTACTTTTCTAATATGTTACTTTAAAAAAATCATTTATGTCTCTTTGTCAAATAGAGAGTTTTTAGTAAAGATGTCAGATGGATTCGGTCTTGTGTGCTTCCTCTGATCAGTTGTCACCGAGTGTGGGCTAACTAGGCTTTCTGGAACAGTTGACTTTCAAAATGAAATAAGCCAATACTATGAGTCATGTATGCTATTACTTCCCTACCATTATAATGCTTGACTTACTATATTTCATAAGCTTTATGAATGGTTTCAGTACTTTTAAAATCACCTTATCAGTCACCAAGACTTGCTTGTTCCGTTCTCCAAAGTGTCGGTCACCTCCTTTCCATTTCTGCTATCTCCACTCTGGTTCAAGAAGTAACCATTTTTCCTCTTCTTCACATATGTAGTGAGCTTCACATGTTTAGTTAGCTTTGTAAACCAAGGTTGAATTACATGATTTTTCTTTGCAGAAACTTCCACTGTTTCAACGTGTCCCCTTTGTTTACAGAGTAAAGTCCAAGTACACCAGCATGTGTTCAGAGTACTTACTCATCCTGCCCAGATTCCTTTCCCAGTATCATCTCAGACATGAGCACCAGCCAAAGTGGACTAGGTGTTAATTCCCACGTTCCTTTGTATCTTCCCTTTCCCCACCCTTGTTGGTACTTTCCTACAGCCTGAGAAGCCTTTCCCCTATTTGCAGCTCTCCTTGCTTGGTTGTCAAGATTTACCTCACTCAGTGCAATTTGTGTTATTTTACTAGATTCTTGAAATTGAAATTAATTGTTGCTTCCTTGGAGTTCCCAGACAACATTTCTTGTGCATTCTTTTTGTTCTATTTTGACTTAAAAATTTTTAGGTTTTTGCACGCCTGTCTCCCCAACCAAGTTTAAACATACCTATTTGTTTTATCATTGATTATTGTAAAACCAGATTTTGTGCTTTGCACATGAAAGGTTTTCAGTAAATGTTTGCCACTTGATAGATTGGAAGAATGAATGTGGATATCTATAAATTTGAATATGTTTATACCCTTAAAAATATTAGTTTATATTTCCCAGGCGAGGTGGCTCATGCCTGTAATCCCAGCACTTTGGGAGGCTGAGGCGGGCAGATCACATGAGGTTGGGAGTTTGAGACCAGCCTGACCAATATGGAGGAACCCTGTCTCTACTGATAGTACAAAATTAGCCCAGTGTGGTTGACGCCTGCCTGTAATCCCAGCTACTAGAGAGGCTGAGGCAGGAGAATCACTTGAACCTGGGAAGCGGAGGTTGTGGTGAGCCGAGTTCGTGCCATTGCATTCCAGCCTGGGCAACAAGAGTGAAAACTCCATCTCAAAAAAAAAAAAAAAAAAAAAAAAATTAGTTTATCCACATAGTGAAAACATTAAAATGCCTGATTTTGCTATTCAGTAAAAATAGAATTATTTAATCTTTGTTTATATAATGTTCTACAAAGTTTTATTTGTGAAGAAATGATAAACAAATAAATTTAAATTAAAACACATTGTCCTCAAGCAGAGCAAAGCTAATTTTAGAAGTGGCCACAGTACCTGCTAAATATTGACAGATAATTTGGCCAGGTGCAGTGGCTCATGCCTATAATTCCAGCACTTTGGGAGACCGAGGTGGGTGGATCATTTGACGTTGGGAGTTTGAAATCAGCCTGGACAACAGGGTAAAACCCCATCTCTACTAAAAAATACAAAAGTCAGCCAGGTATGGTGGTAGCGGCCCATAATCCCAGATACTTGGCAGGACAAGGCAGGAGAATCTCTTCAACCCATAAGGCAGAAGTTGCAGTGACCTGAAACTATGCCACTGCACTCCAGGTTGGGTGACAGGGTGAGACTCTCTCTCTCAAAAAAAAAAAAAATATATATATATATATATAAATGTTAACAGATAATTTGCTTAATCTGGGCATGAATACAATGCAAAAAAGAATATAATTTGCATGTGTGATATCCTATATAAAATACCTAAGTAGAAAAATAAGTAAACATATCTTTTACTCAAGGAAAATTTTTGTCTTGGGGAATAATATTTATTAAAGTACTTGGTGAACTAATAAAGTGCAGCAGCACATGATGGTTTCACTTGGGTATAATCTAGGGTAAGAAGAGCTGTTTGGTGGCCTGGCCACTTGAGGAAGCAAAAATTTGTTTATGTGCCGATGTACTTCTTCCAGACTGTGTATTTTTTATCACTAATTTAAATTTTGTGCCACATAATGCAAAACAAAATTTTAGAAAAGCCAAAATCCAACTGAAGAAAAGTGTCCAGGATGAGAAGATGGAAAACAATGCTTTCTATTAAAAAGGAAAAGACAGAACTTGTTTACACATGTTCATGTTAAAAATGACTTAAGTTTACTTAAGTCAACTCACTATCCATAAATCATGTCTTTCCTACATTTGTCTGGCTATAAAGTTTCTTTGGATGGCCTAAGTAATTTCCTAAGCGCTTGCAACAGCTGTAGTATCTAAGTGCTCAGTTGATTATATTTAGCCTAAAATGTTGTCATCCCTGATTACATCAAGTATTTCCAGAGAAACATACCTCATTAGTGGCTATAACTATAAAATTAGAAAAAAAAAATTATAAAGCCACTTTGTTTCAGTGAGGTCAATAAATGGTAATACAAGGTGATGATGATGATGACTGATGAATAATTTCCAGCACATATATAAAATGCTGTGATTTAAAAAATGCAACTCTTGTGGGGTTGTGTCATTTTCATTTTGACAGCATGGTCTAAACCAGCTATTGTCAACAAGAAGCACCATCAAAATTGCTTCAGAGGTTTTGCCAACTACTTCTGGACGCTCCTGAAAATTTTAGGTTGCTTTCCTACAAGGGACTAAGTTCTCCCCATCATTTTCTCTAGCCCCCAATACCCCAGTAAAACTTCTGTCAGTTGAGCCTTAGGCCTCACCCTCCCATTCCTTCTACTTCCATATTGTCTCTTTCACATGGCTGACCATTCTGCTAACTAGGTCCAGGCCAGTCTGACCCATGCAAAGACTATGCACTAGTTCCTTGATTTTTCCAGCCTCACAATCTCTGGCCAACCTCCTCCTCCTCGCCAGGAATCCTCTACTTTGAGCTGGTAGAGTTGTACTCAGAAAGGGCAAATGACACCACACTATTACTCCCTTGTTTAAGACCCTCTAGTTGCCTGTATAATGAGTCATCAGGATCTTGCAAACCCCGACTTAAATTTTCAGCCTCATCTCTGTCTCTCCATGTCCCACTACCCTCCCCTTCTCCCCTTTTGCCTCTAAACTCTTTCCTAAACTCTAAGTCACTTCAGACACCTGCATTTCCTGAGAAAACCATGATGTTCACACTGTGGTTCTCTCTGGTAGGAACAGTTCGGCCTCATGTTGTTATCTCACCTGATGGACTCTGCCGATAGTTCAAGCATCACTCATACTATAAACACTTTTCCTGATCCTTCAGATTGAATTGTCCACCCCTCCCTTTCTCTAATCTGTAGTGAATTTATTTATTATGCATATTCCACATTTCACTGCACGTATTTGTTTACAAATCTGTCCCCTTAATGCAATGTAAATAATCTAGGGCCTGGAGACCAGTGTGTTCATATCATAGTCTCCAACACCAAATCCTTTATCTGGCACTTAATAACCTAATGCTGGTTGAATAAACATTTGAATGAGTGTCAGATAGCTATTAAACTATAAACTCTTATAAGATAAGAATCATGTCTTATTCAGCTTTGCATCCCACTTAGCTTCTAGTCCAGTGTATTGCATATAGAAAGTGCTTGATAATTATTTATTCAATATATAGTTGAAGAAAGGAAAGCTAGTGGAAGAAAAGCTTATCACATATGAACAGGGACCATGGCTGGAAGACTTGAAGGCCAGAAAGAGTATAGCATTAATTGAGTTGAAAAAAAAATCAATTGTAAAAAGGCAGGATGAAGGAGACATGGCTAAGCAATTGCCAATGCCTGTTTCATTCAGTGATTAATAGTCTATTAATCTAGCTAATTGTGTAAAATATTTGGAAGTTCATTGTCCACTTAGCTGTTAGCAAGTGAGCTGAAATGCGGATCACTTCATGAAGATAAAATTGTAAAAGTATACAAAAAAAACAAACCAAACTATGTTGAAAGGAGCAAAGGAGAAAGTACAAATCACCCCAACTTTCTTACCCAGCTATAGGTCAGGCCAAGCAGATTTCTCTTTGTGCATTTATTTAGAGGTATACAAGGCATATTTCCATTCATATTTTTTTTTACAATGACTTAGGTAAGATGGAAGTTGAGTTTTTTCCCTTGGATTTTGGCTCCAGATATTAAAACCTGAAACTAGCTGCTGCTTTGCAGGTCTAGTACCCCCTGCCTGGAGAGCATCTCTCCAAGGGAATGATCTCAGCTGTGTTCTCAATACACCCCTCTTCCTATCTGTCTGCCTCCATGGAGCCTTCACTGCTGTTGTTAAAACGTCGCTGTTGACAGTGCCACTGGGAAGTTGCGGTAATGCCCTATTGCTACAGGGCCTGGCATGAGGCCTTGCTGTCTGCTGTCCCTGTAACTCTGTCTATAACTCTGCTCACTGCCTCCTGGTGCTTGTCTCTGTTGATTTACCAGATCTTTGTGGTTCTATGTGGTCCTTCTTGGTTCAGTCTCAGTCAGGAGTCCTCCTTTCTAAAGACTCCCCAGGTGTCATCATGTCTTTAAATCCATATATTCACAACTTTTTTGCTCTGTGGGCACACACCCCACAGTTCCAGGCTCCAGACTGTGTGGGCCTGTCTTTGTCTCTGAATCTGGGTCTCCCATCTGACTCTACCTTCTTTTGTAAAGAAATTCCTCTCAGAGTTTCCTATTATATATTCCTTCCACCAGACCCCAGCTGGGCCAACAGTATAAACTTAAAAAGATATCAAGAGGATTCATTTTTCATTTTACCAGGAGGCTCTTCAGCCCCTTTTAATTTCATAGAAGGCAAAAGGAACTTGGAGGAGCAGCCTTAGGCTCACATTACATCTCTTCTTTCTTCTACAAATTGTACTTGAGATCAGGGCTTAACTATTCCCATACACTACTGTTGTAATGCCTGGCACATAATATAACATGCCCAGTACATCTGTGTTGAAAGAAAGCATGAATGAATGTTTTCGAATGAATTTGACCTTTTTCCTTAATCACAGTTTAGGGCTTTGTCACTTAATTAGGGCATTGCATATCCACTCTACATTATTCTCTTTGCCTTTGCCTCTAGGTAGTTTTTCTAATATTTACTATATGCTGAGTTTGCTCTAAGTGCTTTATATTTACTAACTTACTCCTCAAACAACTCTATGAGTAGGATACTATGATCATCTCCTTTTCACAGATAAGAAAACTGAAGCCTAGAGAGTTTTAGTTTACACAGCTAGTAAATGATGGAGCTGGTGGTTCCCAGTTGTAATGACTGTTCAGAGGTGGCACCCTACCAGGTGATGACAAGTTCATGAGATCTGGTGATGTTAATGAAGTGGGGAAAAGGTGACAGACTCTTCTTGGGTGCCAGAATTATAAAATATGAAGCTAATAACCCCAGGCATCTATACTAGCCTGTTCTCGCATTGCTGTAAAGAACTACCTGAGACTGGGTAATTTATGAAGAAATGAGATTTAATTGGCTCACCATTCTGTATGTTGTACAGGTAGCATAGCTGGGGAGGCCTCCGCAAACTTTCAATCATGGTGGAAGGCACAAGGGGAGGCAGGCACGTCTTTACATGGTGGAGCAGGAGAGAGAGAGAAGGGGGAAGTGCTACACACTTTTAAACAACCAGATCTCCTGAGAACTCACTCACTATCACAAGAACAGAAGGGGGAGGACTGCCTCCGTGATCCAATCACCTCCCACCCAGCCCCTCCTCCAACATTGAGGATTACAATTCTACATGAGATTTGGGTGGGGACATAGAGCCAAACAATATCAGCATCTATGTTTCCCACCATGTAGTTCAGAGAACTAGAGGAAGCAGTTTTTTCAAAAAGGTTGAAATAGATAATACATGCATGCAGAAAAAGAGTTTTGATGTTTCTGTCCTTGTTTTTGTTCTTCTCACAGGGTCAGCTACATGCCTGAGTCTGGGCTCTATAAAATATCTGTATTTTCACCATAAATTTCCCTTTTCTTCTGTAACTTGCAACTAAATGAGTTCTATTCACGCAGCTAATATTTGTCTGTCTCATAGTAGAGTATTATCTTATTATTTATTTTATTTGCATGTCATTACTCATTTATTCAGGATGAACTTTATTTAAAATGTGAGTGACTAAGTATATTTCTTCCTCTTATAAAATGCCAAATCACTTCTTGAAGTCATTTTTCTTTTGGGGTGCTTATACTTTTTTCTCATTAATTTAGAGAATGCTTTGTATATTTATAGCCTTAACATTCTTATATATGATATATGTAACAAATGTTGTATTTTGAGTTTAATTATTATATCATTTTCTGTATATAAGTTTAAAATACATTCATTATCATATAAATTAATTTTTTCTCTAGGCTTTGTATAAAGCTTAGAAAGTATCCTTTATGCCAAAATTTTAAAATAGTATGTTACATTTTCATGTTTTTTTCATTGATTCTGGTTGATGATATCTGTTCTGTAATTTACTTTAAAATATTTCAGCAGAGAGTGTCATGTAGATGTGTGTGTTAGACTGTAGAGTTAAATCTCAAGGATCCTAATCAGTTCTATATACTTTGGGTGTGGTGAGTTAGCATTGGAAGTTTAATCAGTAGCTCATGCTCTGGAAGTGGCTACTCCTAACTGTTATACTATCTTCACCCTTTATCAACACCAGAGCGTTCTGTAATTACTATGGATGTTAGACTTAAAAAAAAACAAACTGATAAAACATATGGTGATCAGATATGTGGACTGACTACTTCATACCACTATACGGTTATAAAAAAAAAAGACTGACAATAACACTGGAGAGGATGTGGAGAAATTGGAACAATTATATATTGCTGGTAGGAATGTAATGCAATGCAGTCACTTTGGTAAATAGTTTGGCAGTTTTTTTTATAGATTTTAAAAATAGTGTTACCATTAGGACCCAGCAATTCTGTTAGGTATATACCCCAGAGAAATGAAGCCATATGTCTGTATAGAAACTTGTTCAAGTCTTCATTGCAGTATTATTGATAATAGCCAAAAATAGAAACAACCCAAATATCTAAGAATTGATGAACCAAAGTGGTGTATCCCTACAATAGAATATGATTTGGCAATAAAACAGAATGAAGTACTGACACATACTACAACGTGACTGAATCTTCAAAACATCATGTAATCGAAAGAAGCTAGTCACAAAAAGAGCACATATTGTATATGATCATGATTCTATTTACATGAAATGCTCTGAATAGGCAAATACATGGAGACAGAAAGATTAGTGGTTACCAGGGGCTGGGGGAAGTCGAATAGGGTGTGATTTTTGATGGGTTCAGGGTGTTTTTGGTGGGAGGAGAGAGGAAAATGTTCTGAAATTAGATAGTGGTAATAGTTGCACAACTCTGAATATACTATCGACCACTGGATTGTACACTTTAAAAGGGCAAATTTTATAGTATGTCATTTATATCTGAATAAAGCTGTTATAAAAAAGATATGTGGATTAGCTAGACATATTGCACATGTGAACAGGAGATACATGCCTAGGGACTCGGGGTTATGCCCTTTAGAGTGGTGCAGTAGGCCTAGAGACGCCTTAGGTAATGGGTATAAATGTTTAGAGAATTCGCTACGCTTATCTGACCAGAAAGTTAGATATTGTCAACAGAATATTGTCACATCTGCCTGAAGGTGCTATTTAGAGTGTCTGAAAGGACAGAGAGCTGGAAGTTGATTAAACTGATGGAGTACATTGTGTAACTGTTTTGAGTTCTTCTTAGTAATGAATATTTGTCACTTTGGCACAATTTGGCCTGAGACTTGCTTTCTTGGTAACATGCTATTTTGCAGTGAGGTTATAGTGAGAGCTGCATAGCTCACATACTTCAGCTATTGAAGGCAACATATAACTACTAAACAGCCTAGTTGGATAGAATGATTATTAGCAGTTGATACCCAAGAAAATTATTGACTATTATGTATTCATCAAGCTTCCAATCACTCTACTGAATTATCTTACTAATTTAAAAAGCTTTTGTTAATTATCTTGCTTTTTTTGTGTACAAAATTAAATCTTCTGCAAGTAAAGGTAATTTAATTTTTCTCTTTCCAGTACTGCCTAATTTTTACTTTATATCTTTCTCTGTAGAGCCTATGAAATGATGCTAAATAATAACATTATTTGCAGCTCATTTCATTTTGTTCTCAATGATATAGATGAATAGCGTAACAAATACAGACATCAAAAATCAAAATCAAATTCAGAAATCAATAGAAGATTTGCAAAACAGCCTTCAAGTGTTTGCCTTTTCTGTGACTTTGGCCACTTTATTTAACCTCTCTGCATTTGATTAATTTATTTGGAAAATGGATCCTGCCAATAATTGCTACTTGGTAGGATTATGGGGAGGGTTAAGTGAAATGATTTATTTAAATGCCCAGCTCAGCGCCTGGCACTTAGTAAATAAATAGTAGCTGTGCAGTTTGTGATATAGATTCGTGTGGAGTGTGATGGGGCACCTGGGGAAATAATCAGTGCTACATGCTAGGACAGAGCCATGGAGAGAGGCTGAAAGAGGAATTCTCATTTCCTAGTAGGAAAGGGGTTGGTGTAGAAATTTTGGGAAAGAGAATGTTCTGGGTAAAATGTAAATGTAGAGAAGTGGTTTTCCTTCTAACAGTCAGGACCCTCAGCTGTAGGTCTGTTGGAGATTGCTTGAGGTCCACTCCAGACCCTGTTTGCCTGGGTATCAGCAGCAGAGGCTGCAGAAGATAGAATATTTCTGAACAGCGAGTGTACCTGTCTGATTCTTGCTTTGGAAGCTTCCTCTCAGGGGTGTACACCACCCTGTGAGGTGTGGGGTGTCAGACTGCCCCTAGTGGGGGATGTCTCCCAGTTAGGCTACTCAGGGGTCAGGGACCCACTTGAGCAGGGAGTCTGTCCCTTCTCAGATCTCAACCTCCGTGTTGGGAGATCCACTGCTCTCTTCAAAGCTGTCAGACAGAGTCGTTTGCGTCTGCAGAGGTTTCGGCTGCATTTGTTATTGCCCTGTCCCCAGAGGTGGAGTCTACAGAGACAGGCAGGTTTCCTTGAGCTGCTGTGAGCTCCACCCAGTTTGAGCTTCCCAGCAGCTTTGTTAACCTACTTAAGCCTCAGCAATGGCGGGCGCCCCTCCCCCAGCCTCGCTGCTGCCTTGCCCGTAGATCACAGACTGCTGTGCTAGCAATGAGGGAGGCTCCGTGGGTGTGGGACCCTCCCGGCCAGGTGTGGGATATGATCTCCTGGTGTGCCTGTTTGCTTAAAGCACAGTATTGGGGTGGGAGTTACCCGATTTTCCAGTGTTGTGTGTCTCAGTTCCCCTGGCTAGGAAAAGGGATTCCCTTCCCCCTTGCGCTTCCCAGGTGAGGCAATGCCTCGCCCTGCTTCAGCTCTCGCTGGTCGGGCTGCAGCAGCTGACCAGCACCGATCGTCCGGCACTCCCCAGTGAGATGAACCCAGTACCTCAGTTGAAAATGCAGAAATCACCGGTCTTCTGTGTCGCTCGCGCTGGGAGTTTGAGACTGGAGCTGTTCCTATTCGGCCATCTTGCTCCAGGACACCTACACCAAAACCCCATCAGTACATCACCATCATCAAAGACCAGAGGCAGATAAAACCACAAAGATGGGGAAAAAGCAGGGCAGAAAAGCTGGAAATTCAAAAAATAAGAGCGCATCTCCCCCGGCAAAGCAGCGCAGCTCATCGCCAGCAACGGATCAAAGCTGGACGGAGAATGACTTTGACGAGATGAGAGAAGAAGGCTTCAGTCCATCAAATTTCTCAGAGCTAAAGGAGGAATTACGTACCCAGCGCAAAGAAACTAAAAATCTTGAAAAAAAAGTGGAAGAATTGATGGCTAGAGTAATTAATGCAGAGAAGGTCATAAACGAAATGAAAGAGATGAAAACCATGACACGAGAAATACGTGACAAATGCACAAGCTTCAGTAACCGACTCGATCAACTGGAAGAAAGAGTATCTGTGATTGAGGATCAAATGAATGAAATGAAGCGAGAAGAGAAACCAAAAGAACAAAGAAGAAAAAGAAATGAACAAAGCCTGCAAGAAGTATGGGATTATGTAAAAAGACCAAATCTACGTCTGATTGGGGTGCCTGAAAGTGAGGGGAAAAATGGAACCAAGTTGGAAAACACTCTTCAGGATATCATCCAGGAGAACATCCCCAACCTAGTAGGGCAGGCCAACATTCAAATCCAGGAAATACAGAGAACGCCACAAAGATACTCCTCGAGAAGAGCAACTCCAAGACACATAATTGCCAGATTCACCAAAGTTGAAATGAAGGAAAAAATCTTAAGGGCAGCCAGAGAGAAAGGTCGGGTTACCCACAAAGGGAAGCCCATCAGACTAACAGCAGATCTCTCGGCAGAAACTCTCCAAGCCAGAAGAGAGTGGGGGCCAATATTGAACATTCTTAAAGAAAAGAATTTTCAACCCAGAATTTCATATCCAGCCAAACTAAGTTTCATAAGTGAAGGAGAAATAAAATCCTTTACAGATAAGCAAATGCTTAGAGATTTTGTCACCACTAGGCCTGCCTTACAAGAGACCCTGAAGGAAGCACTAAACATGGAAAGGAACAACCGGTACCAGCCATTGCAAAAACATGCCAAAATGTAAAGACCATGGAGGCTAGGAAGAAACTGCATCAACTAACGAGCAAAATACCCAGTTAATATCATAATGGCAGGATCAAGTTCACACATGACAATATTAACCTTAAATGTAAATGGACTAAATGCTCCAATTAAAAGACACAGACTGGCAAACTGGATAAAGAGTCAAGACCCATCAGTCTGCTGTATTCAGGAGACCCATCTCACACGCAGAGACATACATAGGCTCAAAATAAAGGGATGGAGGAAGATTTACCAAGCAAATGGAGAACAAAAAAAAGGGGGGTTGCAATACTAGTCTCTGATAAAACAGACTTTAAACCATCAAAGATCAAAAGAGACAAAGAAGGCCATTACATAATGGTAAAGGGATCAATTGAACAGGAAAAGCTAACTATCCTAAATATATATGCACCCAATACAGGAGCACCCAGATTCGTAAAGCAAGTCCTTAGAGACTTACAAAGAGACTTAGACTCCCATACAATAATAATGGGAGACTTCAACACTCCACTGTCAACATTAGACAGATCAACGAGACAGAAAGTTAACAAGGATATCCAGGAATTGAACTCATCTCTGCAGCAAGCAGACCTAATAGACATCTATAGAACTCTCCACCCCAAATCAACAGAATATACATTCTTCTCAGCACCACATTGTACTTACTCCAAAATTGACCACGTAATTGGAAGTAAAGCACTCCTCAGCAAATGTACAAGAACAGAAATTATAACAAACTGTCTCTCAGACCACAGTGCAATCAAACTAGAACTCAGGACTAAGAAACTCAATCAAAACCGCTCAACTACATGGAAACTGAACAACCTGCTCCTGAATGACTACTGGGTACATAACGAAATGAAGGCAGAAATAAAGATGTTCTTTGAAACCAATGAGAACAAAGATACAACATACCAGAATCTCTGGGACACATTTAAAGCAGTGTGTAGAGGGAAATTTATAGCACTAAATGCCCACAAGAGAAAGCAGGAAAGATCTAAAACTGACACTCTAACATCGCAATTAAAAGAACTAGAGAAGCAAGAGCAGACACATTCGAAAGCTAGCAGAAGGCAAGAAATAACAAAGATCAGAGCAGAACTGAAGGAGATAGAGACACAAAAAACTCTCCAAAAAATCAATGAATCCAGGAGTTGGTGTTTTGAAAAGATCAACAAAATTGACAGACCACTAGCAAGACTAATAAAGAAGAAAAGAGAGAAGAATCAAATAGACGCAATCAAAAATGATAAAGGGGATATCACCACCGACCCCACAGAAATACAAACTACCATCAGAGAATACTATAAACACCTCTACGCAAATAAACTGGAAAATCTAGAAGAAATGGATAATTTCCTGGACACTTACACTCTTCCAAGACTAAACCAGGAAGAAGTTGAATCCCTGAATAGACCAATAGCAGGCTCTGAAATTGAGGCAATAATTAATAGCCTACCAACCAAAAAAAGTCCAGGACCAGATGGATTCACAGCTGAATTCTACCAGAGGTACAAGGAGGAGTTGGTACCATTCCTTCTGAAACTATTCCAATCAATAGAAAAAGAGGGAATCCTCCCTAACTCATTTTATGAGGCCAACATCATCCTGATACCAAAGCCTGGCAGAGACACAACAAAAAAAGAGAATTTTAGACCAATATCCCTGATGAACATCGATGCAAAAATCCTCAATAAAATACTGGCACCCGGATTCAGCAACACATCAAAAAGCTTATCCACCATGATCAAGTAGGCTACATCCCTGGGATGCAAGGCTGGTTCAACATTCGCAAATCAATAAACATAATCCAGCATATAAACAGAACCAAAGACAAGAACCACATGATTATCTCAATAGATGCAGAAAAGGCTTTTGACAAAATTCAACAGCCCTTCATGCTAAAAACGCTCAATAAATTCGGTATTGATGGAACGTATCTCAAAATAATAAGAGCTATTTATGACAAACCCACAGCCAATATCATACTGAATGGGCAAAAACTGGAAAAATTCCCTTTGAAAACTGGCACAAGACAGGGATGCCCTCTCTCACCACTCCTATTCAACATAGTGTTGGAAGTTCTGGCTAGGGCAATCAGGCAAGAGAAAGAAATCAAGGGTATTCAGTTAGGAAAAGAAGAAGTCAAATTGTCCCTCTTTGCAGATGACATGATTGTATATTTAGAAAACCCCATTGTCTCAGCCCAAAATCTCCTTAAGCTGATAAGCAACTTCAGCAAAGTCTCAGGATACAAAATTAATGTGCAAAAATCACAAGCATTCTTATACACCAGTAACAGACAAACAGAGAGCCAAATCAGGAATGAACTTCCATTCACAATTGCTTCAAAGAGAATAAAATACCTAGGAATCCAACTTACAAGGGATGTAAAGGACCTCTTCAAGGAGAACTACAAACCACTGCTCAGTGAAATCAAAGAGGACACAAACAAATGGAAGAACATACCATGCTCATGGATAGGAAGAATCAATATCATGAAAATGGCCATACTGCCCAAGGTTATTTATAGATTCAATGCCATCCCCATCAAGCTACCAATGAGTTTCTTCACAGAATTGGAAAAAACTGCTTTAAAGTTCCTATGGAACCAAAAAAGAGCCCACATCTCCAAGACAATCCTAAGTCAAAAGAACAAAGCTGGAGGCATCACGCTACCTGACTTCAAACTATACTACAAAGCTACAGTAACCAAAAGAGCATGGTACTGGTACCAAAACAGAGATATAGACCAATGGAACAGAACAGAGTCCTCAGAAATAATACCACACATCTACAGCCATCTGATCTTTGACAAACCTGAGAGAAACAAGAAATGGGGAAAGGATTCCCTATTTAATAAATGGTGCTGGGAAAATTGGCTAGCCATAAGTAGAAAGCTGAAACTGGATCCTTTCCTTACTCCTTATATGAAAATTAATTCAAGATGGATTAGAGACTTAAATGTTAGACCTAATACCATAAAAATCCTAGAGGAAAACCTAGGTAGTACCATTCAGGACATAGGCATGGGCAAAGACTTCATGTCTAAAACACCAAAAGCAACGGCAGCAAAAGCCAAAATTGACAAATGGGATCTCATTAAACTAAAGAGCTTCTGCACAGCAAAAGAAACTACCATCAGAGTGAACAGGCAACCTACAGAATGGGAGAAAATTTTTGCAATCTACTCATCTGACAAAGGGCTAATATCCAGAATCTACAAAGAACTCAAACAGATTTACAAGAAAAAAACAAACAACCCCATGAAAAAGTGGGCAAAGGATATGAACAGACATTTCTCAAAAGAAGACATTCATACAGCCAACAGACACATGAAAAAATGCTTATCATCACTGGCCATCAGAGAAATGCAAATCAAAACCACAATGAGATACCATCTCACACCAGTTAGAATGGTGATCATTAAAAAGTCAGGAAACAACAGGTGCTGGAGAGGATGTGGAGAAATAGGAACACTTTTACACTGTTGGTGGGATTGTAAACTAGTTCAACCATTATGGAAAACAGTATGGCGATTCCTCAAGGATATAGAACTAGATGTACCATATGACCCAGCTATCCCATTACTAGGTATATACCCAAAGGATTATAAATCATGCTGCTATAAAGACACATGCACACGTATGTTTATTGCGGCACTATTCACAATAGCAAAGACTTGGAATCAACCCAAATGTCCATCAGTGACAGACTGGATTAAGAAAATGTGGCACATATACACCATGGAATACTATGCAGCCATCAAAAAGGATGAGTTTGTGTCCTTTGTAGGGACATGGATGCAGCTGGAAACCATCATTCTTAGCAAACTATCACAAGAACAGAAAACCAAACACCGCATGTTCTCACTCATAGGTGGGAACTGAACAATGAGATCACTTGGACTCAGGAAGGGGAACATCACACACTGGGGCCTATCATGGGGAGCGGGGAGGGGGGAGGGATTGCATTGGGAGTTATACCTGATGTAAATGACGAGTTGATGGGTGCAGCACACCAACATGGCACAAGTATACATATGTAACAAACCTGCACGTTATGCACATGTACCCTACAACTTAAAAGTATAATAAAAAAAAATGTAGAGAAGTGTGAGGCAGGATTCGTTTGAGGGACCACAAAGAATCTGGTGTCTGGAAGCAAAGACTGTAAGAAATAATATGGATAGAGGTGCAGCTGGAGACATAGCCGGGGGTCAGAATGCGGCAGGTGTTCAGTGCAATGTTATGGAGTTTGGAATTTCTGGAGGGAATGGGTTTTTTGCAAGTGAGGCATTTGCTCAAGTATTTACAATAGAGAGTTTTCTCCTGGAGGCATCTTGGTGAATGAACTGGGATATGGGGACAAGATGAACTGTTACTGAGGCGTCTTGCTTGGAGGAGAAGAGGTTGGACAGTGTTGCTGGCTGTATTAGTTTCCTGTGGCTGTTGTAATAAATTGCCCCAACCTTGTTGGCTTAAAAGAACAGAATTTTGTTTTCTCACAGGTCTGGAGGCCAGAAATCCTTAATCAGTATTGCCGGGCTGAAATCAAGGTGTTGGTAGGGCTGGTGTCCCTCCAGATGCTCTAGTGGACAATCCATTCTCTGCCTTTTCCAGCTCCTGGTGGTTGTTGCTAGCATGCTTTGGCTTGTGACTGCATCACTCTTGTCTTCAAGGCCAAAATCTACAACTCTCTCTGTGCTGTCACTGTCTTGTCTCTTCTGTAAGTGTCAAATCTCCCTCTGCCTTCCTCTTATATATGGTATATGTGATTGAATTTATGGCCCTTCCAGAGAATCCAGGGTAGTTTACTCATCTCAGGATTTATAGTTTAATCACATCTGCAGAGACCTCTTCCAAATAAGGTCACATTGACAGGTTCCAGGGATTTGGACCTGATATGTTTGGGTGTCCATTATTTTTCTTTCACAGTTGTCATTTACTAGGACAGAAAATACAAGAGCCATAAGATTGGGGGAAAGATAATGAATTTAGTTTTGTACCTGAGATTTAGATTTTTAAGAAGACCCATATCCTGCTCTCAGTCTCCTTTTTTAAAAGAGTTTTTAAAGCATAAACATGTTTCCCTTTTCCAGTTGAAATCAGGAGTTGCATTCTGTATCTTTTTCTGAAAGTTTGCATTACCCTGAGTTAACCCTTCATTACTTCAAACCTGTAGGTTCTTGTGTTTATCTCAGGCTAACCAGAGCTCTGACATGTCAAGTTCTGACAAAGCATAGGTTTCTTTTTAAGTAATTTCCAAGGATATCAATCACAGTTGAATGCCTCAGAAGGAATATAATTATACTGTTATTTCTCCTTCCCTCAAATTTCTGTTAGTATCTAACCCAAATTCACCCATGCAAAGGTTGAAACTGTAATTTTATAACTGGCCTTTTCAGCTTAACGGTAGTAATAAGTACTTTGAACAACCAATTTCAGCAGAAACTGAAAAATAACTTAAAGTTTGTTTTATCCCTAGTGTCTGTTGGGTAATATCTGTCATTTATGATAAAGTTCTTGCTGTATATTCAGGCTACCAGAGGAAGCTGTTGAACTGAAATTTTTAATCTATTTGTGCAGCTTCAAATCTGAAAGTCTATTCTTACTTTCTTGAAAGCCAGATAATCTTGTTAAGTACTTTCCAATGACCCTAACTGTCAGAATTACTTGGTATCTTAGATTCTGGCTGAGTTTGGCTTTTTAATAAGTTTCGGTTTTAAAATATTTCTTTCTTTTTCTTTTTCTTTTCTTTTCTTTTTTTTTTTTTTTTTGAGAGGGAGTCTCGCTCTGTCGCCCAGGCTGGAGTGCAGTGGCGCGATCTCGACTCACTGCAACCTCCGCCGCCTGGGTTCACGCCGTTCTCCTGCCTCAGCCTCCCGAGTCGCTGGGACTACAGGCGCCCGCCACCTCGCCCAGCTAACTTTTTGTATTTTCAGTAGAGACAGGGTTTCACCGTGTTAGCCAGGATGGTCTCTATATCCTGACCTCGTGATCCACCCGTCTCGGCCTCCCAAAGTGCTGGGATTACAGGTGTGAGCCACCGTGCCCGGACTTTTTTTTTTTTTTCATTTCTAAACCTTTCCTTTTTGCCTGTACACAGTTTGGCTCCTCTTGTTATAGAAATTGTAGTTTTGGGAAATACATTTTTTCCTGAAATGTGTATGTTAAATTTCGCAGGGTATTGTTTATTCAGTGAATAAAATAAAAGAATGAATGAATGAATCAGAATTAAACATTACATTCAAATCACTTCCAAAAATTGAGTAAACTTGCTTTCAGTTGCCCAAAAAAAGTTTTGATTTCCTTGTCTTCATAAAACAGAATTTCTGAAAGCCATTTTGTGTATGTGTACATTAAAAAATGCATATACATACAAATAACTTTCTAATTCCGGTCCATAAGATAACATAATGCCCTAAATAAAGGCCGTGGGCATGGCTCAATGATATGGGGCTTGCTTATAATTCCAGTGATGCTGTCACTCTCAGGGATTTTCAGTTAGTGGATTACCTATTAGGGCAAAAGCCCCAAATGCTAGATTCCCCTTCTACTCTGCTCTCTATAATAAAACACCTAACCTTACCTAAAGTGAAAAAAGATGATGCTTTAGATTGGGGACTAAAACTCTTCTTTCATTCAACAGGCCCCACTTATGTGCAAGCTTGTGCTAGTTTCTGTGGCTGCCTAAGCAATATTTGGTTAAGACTTTGCAGGTTATCAGTGGTCTAGAGACTACACTGAAAAATAGATAAATAAAAGGCCCTTAATAATTTACAAAATTTTAATTAAAACCAGAATCATTCTGCTTATTGACACAGGGCAATTTGCAGGGGATGCTATGATTCAGAGATATTGGTCTCTGTCCACATGTGGAAAATTTATTCTGGACAGTGTTTGCAAAATGATAAAGCATTGTTTGGCTCTACTTATGAACTGTATTTTTGTCCCTATAGAAAATTAAATATTTTTTTTGTTGGGCTCTATTTACAAACTATATTTCCATTCCTGTTGAAAATTAAATAGAAAAATTGCACTCAAAGTACAGCAGTAGATTTTTTAATGTGTTGTTTCACGTCTGTTGGTCACAGTGCTGTTTGGAATTAATTTTATGTTTCCAAGTTTAGGACTTAACCCCTAAAACAAGTATCTTGTATTTTTTTTTTTTTTAATTAGAACTTAGCAAAATTGCCTTTACTCTGAAACTATTAACTTTAAAATTCATATACATATCAAGTAGGTTGTCTTTTTCAAATTTCATCTGTGGAAGGATAATGATATTTGTTTCCCTTTTAAAGGATTTTTTAATATGAATATTTATTAGGTGATTTTATCTGCTGAGCAGGAAAGAGTGAATAGCATGCCTGCAACTTTAGGATTAACTCACGAGTCACTTTTTACTTTAAATACATCATGTTATGCTCATTTTACATATGAAGAATTCAAAGTTTTTATTTTCTACTATTAAATCCTTAATACATATAAATATAATAGAAAAAATACTTAGCTTTTTAAAAATAATATTGCAGGATTTTTTCCTTAGTTTGGCTAAAGACAGGGTCCTTGTCCCACAGTCATGAAAATTTAGGCTCACAGACAATTCGAGGAGGGAGAAAAATGGGGGACATATTTGGCAAAAAGGGAGAAAAAAGGGGGAAACAGAGACTCTCTGTAAAGCCAGAGTCCCTGCTGGGGTGCTTCCTGTCTGGCAATTTGAATCTCAGGTTCCACACAGGAAGAGGAGTGGCCAGGCTCCTCCCTGATGCAAAGGGGCAAACTATGGCTCCACTGCAGTGTGCACTCCCAGTGCACAGGCTGGTTGGAATTTTGCCAGGGACCCCCCTCCCACCTGGGTGTCTCAATAAGGTACTTATTTCAGGATATGTATTTATTTAGATCGCTTGCATTATATATATATTATCAATTATTTGAAAAATAGTTGGAATAAGAGCTAATTACTGTATCTGGCTTTTGTTGTTGTTATCATAGCTGAATCAATTTGACACTGTTTAATTTGACACCTATAAACAGTGTTTTCTCCCTATAATAAACTGCGATTTTATATACCATCCTATATTGTTGTTTAGTTATTTCTGTAATAAAATTCAGGCTTCTTGAAATAAGCCTTTAATACAGATTGTATTATTTTTGATAGTGCTTAGTTAGGTCTTGGCCATAGATTATTTGCTTGAAAAATACTTGCAGATTTGCTTTGAAGTTGAAAGAGAATTGCTACTTCCCAGTTTGAGAAAGATAAGCGTGAGATACAATTTTAAGAGGCTAGCTGGCTGCTCAGTATGGGTCTCAGAATGCCAATTGACAATAAAACCCACAACAGTAAAGACAACTGTGATATTCATGTTGGCTACTCAGTAACTGCTATATGGGAAACTGTCTTAAATTTGGAAGATGGCTTGTTGAGCATAAAATCGGAGCGGGCTGGGTTATCAGATGAGCTAACTGACTATTGTCTTTAGGGGAAGGTAGCCTGTTCTCAAGGATGAATATGGATGAGAATTGACTAGGAAGGCTGAGGAGTCAGGGAATTCTTTCTCTTGGATGGTTTTGGAAAGGTGTTGCTAAATTCCTGCTTATCTGCTTCTTAATTTTACATTTCATGCAAAATATACCTCTCCAGTTAACCCAGTGATGTACTAGAAAGGTGTCCCAATCCAGACCCCAAGAAAGGGTTCTTGGATTTTACCCAAGAAAGAATTCGAGGTGAGTCAATCAAGTGAAAGCAAGTTTATTAAGAAAGTAAAGGAACAAAAGAATGGCTACTCCATAGGCAGAGGAGTGTCGAGGGCTGCCGGTTGCCCATTTTTATGGTTATTTCTTGATTATATCCACAAGGGTGGATTATTCTTACCTCCCCTTTTTAGAACATATAAAGTACTTCCTGATGTTGCCATGGCATTTGTAAACTGTCATGGCCCTGGTAGGAGTGTAGCAGTGAGGAAGACCAGAGGTCACCCTCATTGCCATGTTGGTTTTGGTGGGTTTGGGCCAGCTTCTTTACTGCAACCTGTTTTATCAGAAGGGTCTTTATGACCTGCATCTTGTGTCAGTCTCCTTATACTGTGACTAAGGATGCCTTAACCTCCTGGGAATGCAGCCTAGTAGGTCTCATCCTTATTTTACCCAGCCCCTATTCAAGATGGAGTTGCTGTGGTTTGAACACCTCGGACAGTATTTCTTCCTACAGGTTAGAGTTAAATTGGTTGGGCCTTGGCTTTAGTTAATGCTATTTCAGTTATCCCCCTTTAAGCTCATAGGTTAGGAATTTTAATGAAATTTGAGGATGAGTGGATACTAGAACGACTCAGGCAATTTATAGGTTATAATTTTGATTAGATGTTTCATCAAATAATTTTTCTAACTCGTACACTGTATTTTTCCAAAATTTCTTTTGAAGATTTTGTTCTTTTGTATTAGCTACATCTAGATTTGCAGAATAGAAAGACACGTTCAGGATTTTTAACCTAGTGTTGATGTTCAACATCATGTTATAAAATGGTAGGAACAAAGTTACAGGCATCCTAGCTCAAGCAGATGAAAAGTCCGTGGAGGGAAGCGTAGCCTTTTCATATAAAATCTGGTCATGGAGGGTTGTGTGTTATGTTTATTTTTAAAAGTGCAATATATATAAAACAAATATTTTTTTCTATGGAAAGTACGGTGGGTTTGGCCTCTCATTCTGGTTTTCTCTCCTCATTCGATAAGCAGCATCTCTATACTAGTCTATGAACAAGAATTTATTTTCCTTTATATTCTTGTGGTAGGTAAAATTGGAGACCTTTGACATTTCCAGTATTCATAGAAAATAAGAAGTCTTCTGGACTTCTCCAGAAACTGAGGTATTTTGTAAAGAACAGAAGCATCAGATTCCGAATGGTTGCTACCGTTAGATTATTCTGTACTGGGCTGTGTACACTGACTCATTTACTCACTTTCTCTGAGCCCCAGCTTAGTTTCTGAATTTATGAAATGGCCTTCACAATAATACCTATCTTATTTTACTTAATGTGAATAGGCTTTGTTTCTTTTTTTTTTTTTTTTTTTTTGAGACGGAGTCTCGCTCTGTAGCCCGGGCTGGAGTGCAGTGGCCGGATCTCAGCTCACTGCAAGCTCCGCCTCCCAGGTTTACGCCATTCTCCTGCCTCAGCCTCCCGAGTAGCTGGGACTACAGGCGCCCGCCACCTCGCCCGGCTAGTTTTTTGTATTTTTTAGTAGAGACGGGGTTTCACGGTGTTCGCCAGGATGGTCTCGATCTCCTGACCTCGTGATCCGCCCGTCTCGGCCTCCCAAAGTGCTGGGATTACAGGCTTGAGCCACCGCGCCCGGCTAGGCTTTGTTTCTTTTTTTTTTTTTTTTTTTTTTTTTTTTTTTTTTTTTTTTTGAGACGGAGTCTCGCTCTGTCGCCCAGGCTGGAGTGCAGTGGCCGGATCTCAGCTCACTGCAAGCTCTGCCTCCCGGGTTCACGCCATTCTCCTGCCTCAGCCTCCCGAGTAGCTGGGACTACAGGCACCCGCCACCTCGCCCGGCTAGTTTTTTGTATTTTTTAGTAGAGATGGGGTTTCACCGTGTTAGCCAGGATGGTCTCGATCTCCTGACCTCGTGATCCGCCCGTCTCGGCCTCCCAAAGTGCTGGGATTACAGGCTTGAGCCACCGCGCCCGGCCTAGGCTTTGTTTCTAATAGGATCTTGGGAAGATAAAATTCTTATTCCTAAAATAAATCCAAACTGAATGATGGATTTTAACAGTCACTGGTTTTTTGCAGTGTATATATCACTAAGAATATTTGCCTTTTCCAGCTTCGCAATCATATATGCTTGAGTAAAGTAGTCTTTTGGGAATTCAATCTGTCAGAGATAGTCTATTCTATTATATGCATATGACCAAAGTACAGGTAAAATTATTACCAAATATAATTGGAAAGTTAAATTGCAAATTTCAGATTATGTTATGAAGATTTATAGATTTTTACTTCTCATTACACAAAGGGTTTTTTGTTGGCTTATTTTTGATGTTACCATTATGTGTTATGGATCACAATGGCTGAGTGAAACAAGGTGACAAATAAAGTTTGTGATTAAGAATACTAATCTCAGCAGGGCGCGGTGGATCACGCCTGAAATCCTAGCACTTGGGGAGGCAGAGGTGGGTGGATCACCTGAGGTCGGGAGTTCAAGACCAGCCTGACCAACATGGAGAAACCCTGTCTCTACTAAAAATACAAAATTAGCTGGGTGTGGTGGTGCATGCCTGTAATCCCAGCTACTTGGGAGGCTGAGGCAGGAGAATCGCTTGAACCTGGGAGGCAGAGGTTGCAATGAACAGAGATCGCACCATTGCACTCCAGCCTGGGTAACAAGAGCGAAACTTCATCTCAAAAAAGAATAGTAATCTGTTCTATTGTTGATAGAAATCCTTTATTTTATATTTGTGGTTAAAACATGTAGTTTCTTTCTTTTACATAAGTAAGGCATTGAAACAACATTGTTTTCTGTTAAATACGTATATAGCATAGTTTTTGAGTCGCAGCCACATCACAATATTTTGCACTGTCATCTCAGTTTTTTTGTGAATTCCAAAAGAAACAGCATAACATTTTCCTAGGATACCTAATGAGCAAAAGCTTGAGTCACAGGAAGGATTGGGAGAATTCCCACTTAAGAACTACCTTTGTATAATAAATATAATATCACAGTAATTTCTCATATGGAAATGTTTTAATTTACCGTTTGCTAACCATTGCTGGAATCATGGTGTCTGCTCAGGGGACAGAAAGGATTAATTTAATATGATTACTGACGAGTGGTCTTCGAGTCTGATTTAATTCCAAATGTGAATATGTCTGATGTTTCTCCTTTCTAGGAATATTTCAAGACATGATCTCATTTCATTGTCTGTGCTGCATTGTTTTGTTGAATATGTTCTTATTTTTTCAGTGCATAGAGATTCAATGGAGGCAATCGCTTTCGAGAACCTGAAATTAGAAAGGATGCCAGATTCATATGAAAAAGGGACTTTTCAAATACCAAGGGCCCTACAAATAAATGCACTTGAATAGTAGTCCTAGTGGAAAATAAGACAGCTTGAACACCTGATTTTTATTATAAGTATTACAAATAGGAATGCAATTTAGCTATTCCAAATTATTACCAATTAATGGAAGATGATTATTAAACACAAATTTGAACTTTTAGAACCCTTAAGTCATCAAGTTTTTCAGAAAAGCATATAGCTTTAAATCATAATTTTATAAAAACTAATTTTAGATGGAAATTTTTCTAATAATTTTCTACCTTGTGGATCAGAGCATACCGAATTTAACTTTTTAATGAGTACTCAGGGTTATTGTTATGAGCATAAAGTATAGGACTGTATTACTACCACCGAGGGTGGCAGTACACTGGTATCAGAGGAATCCAGGCTTTCCTAATTTTTGATTTTCCATTGTTATTCTGTTTTAGAAATATCTGGAAAAAAAAAAGTGCTAATAATGGCCTTGTGTATGTTTTTCATGTTTACTGAAGAGTCTTCAGGCAAGGTCTGCATGTTCATCTTAAATTCCCAAACTGTAATAGCAACATAAAACTCATCAGAGTTGATGTAACACAAATGTCAAGAGATGCTGCTTCACAATTGCATTCTAATTTTATGGATTAATGTGATCATGTGCTCTGAACTGCAAACAATTTTTGCATTAATAGCAACTCACAGTTTGTTGAACACTTTTATATATATATATATATATATTTTTTTTTTTTTTTTTTTTTTTTTTTTTTTGAGACGGAGTCTCGCTCTGCCACCCAGGCGGGAGTGCAGTGGCACAATCTCGGCTCACTGCAAGCTCCGCCTCCCGGGTTCACGCCATTCTCCTACCTCAGCCTCCCTAGTAGCTGGGACTATAGGCGCCCGCCACCAAGCCCGGCTAATTTTTTGTATTTTTAGTAGAGACGGGGTTTCACTGTGGTCTCGATCTCCTGACCTTGTGATCCGCCTGCCTCGGCCTCCCAAAGTGCTGGGATTACAGGCGTGAGCCACCGCGCCCGGCCGAACACCTTTATATTTTTAATGAAGGATTAAATGGAAACCTAAAACAATTAGTTCTTTCAAAGAGATTTTAATCTTAGGATGTAAGGAGTCATGTTATTGGTTAACTGGAATGCAAGTCTGAGAAAATAAAAACTTTTATTTTCGGAGTCCAGTGATGTTCAGTCTGAATAAATACAAGCAGACCCTTAGGACATGTTTACTTAGTCATACATATGTGTATGTGTATGTTTATATATACACAATTATGTACATATACATTTTAATGTGTCTATATAAATATAAATATTTTGCTTTTATATCCAACTAACATTTTCTGTTTTATTCAACAGAAATCTTCTTGACAGAGACACATTTTCTAAATCTGATCCAAGTAAGTATTTATTGCTTGCCTTTTGAAAAATCATTTGATTTTGCAAAAGTTGTATGAAACTCATAGTTCTTGTTTAAAGGTTTGTTTTAAAGCGTAGAAAGCAGCAGGGGAGTGGTCCCAAGCTCTACACACTCATCAGCCAACCCCAGGGAGTACTGTGGGTAAAGAGGGACTTGCTGAGCACTTTGAGAATAAAATGAGAATACAAATGACTCCAATGTGGGACAGTTCACTTTGAAATTAAAACCTCATGCTATGGCCATTTGGTAGAAATTATTATATTTGAAAGAAAACCAAATGGGCCATAATTTAAAGTTATTTTTAGTCATGGAGTAATACTTTTCTTTCTTCTTTTTCTTGTTTTTAAATAAAAGTGGTGGTTGGGCAAGGTGGTTCATGCCTATAATCCCAGCCCTTTGGGAGGCTGAGGCAGGAGGATTTCCTGAGCCCAGGAGCTCGAGACCAGCCTAGGCTACATAATGAGACCTGCCCTCACCCCCACCATCTCTTGGGGAAAAAAAAGAAAAGAAAAATAAAATAAAAGTGATATATAAAATTTACAACCAAGTGAAATATGTAACATCTGATATGAACCAAAGTGATTACTAATTAGAGGTACTGAAAATTAGAGATAACTTGTAAAGTGAGAAGGGTAGTTTGAATTAGAAAACAGCAGAATGAACTGTATAAATCAATGTGTTTCCGAATCTTGTAATATTTAGAAATGAATATACAACAGTTCTCTATCTCTACAAATGTGTGAACAAATATGGTTGAATTATAGAGGAAAGGTTTTTGTCAGTTACCAGAATTCTTAAGGTAGTCATTGGGAAAAAGGCATTGCAATTGGGGTATTAAAAATCCCTGGGGCTCATTTGACAAATGGTTGGGACACTTCATATCCCTTAATCTTTACTCAAAGCCCTTAATCTCCCTTTTGGGAATTCCTTTCTTGGTTGACAGGATTTCTTACCTATTTACAAATATTGAGGGAGGAAGTTAAAATATTAAATGTAGAGCGTGACTTGCCCCCAAGTTTTCCTTCCTATTATACCTTTGAACACCGTAAATATCTTAGGAAGAACTTGATTTGTGTTTCACAACATAATGAAATATTTCAAATTGTTTAAATTATGGTTTTAAAATTTATCTATGAAGACCTTAGCAAGTATTATTTTATGTGCCAAGCTCAGTACTTACTAAGTTCTAAAGATCTGGCATAATAGTTTGTTTTCTGTTTAGTTAAATTAATTTTTAGTCACTTGATGATTTACTAGCCTTTTTTTTTTTTTTTTTTTGAAAGGGTAAGACTAGGAATTAGGCATTTATTTTTGATGTAGCTTTTGAACAGCTGAAAGCCAAATTGTATACATTCACATACGATTTTCATAAAAGACATTTATATGTGTGTATTTTTTCATCTTTTGTAGTTTGTGTCTTATATGTACAAGGAGTTGGAAATAAAGAATGGAGAGAGGTAAGTTTAAAACTTAAAAAAAGAATCACTGGACTTGAAGATATAGTAAGTTATAACTTGATCAAGATGATACTTCCCGTTTTTCACTGTAAGTCCTTTTCAACCCAAAGATTGAATTGTTTTTATCTTAGGAAAGTTACCTTTGTGTTTTGTTTTTAATAACAGTGATTGTTTAGCTGACTTATGACCTTCTTGTGGAATATTCTAGGCCTGAAATTTCTACTTCCTTTATCCAAACATAAATTTAATGTGTTGCCATCAACTTGACATGATTTCTTACAAAATTTAAGTTTGTGGGTTAAGTCTTATTTTTAGAGATCAACTGCTGATATTTATAAAATGCCACCTTAAAAGATTTTGATTGGCTGGGCACGGTGGCTCACACCTGTAATCCCAGCCCTTTGGGAGGCTGAGGCTGGCGGATCACGAGGTCAGGAGATCAAGACCATCCTGGCTAACACAGTGAAACCCCGTCTCTACTGAAAAAAAAAAAAAAAAAAAAAATGAAAAATTAGCTGGGCGTGGTGACCGGTGCCTGTAGTTCTAGCTACTCCGGAGGCTGAGGCAGGAGAATGGCATGAACCCAGGAGGCAGAGCTTGCAGTGAGTAGAGATCGTGCCACTGCACTCCAGCCTGGGTGACAGAGCGAGACTCATCTCAAAAAAAGAAAAAGAAAAAGAAAAAAAAAGATCTTAATTATGCTGCTTAATACCAAATATTGCCTACTTTTTGCTACATATTTAAAAATAAAGTTGAAATTCAGCTTCTTAATACAAATGTATGTTGTTTAATGAAGCAAAAGTGAAGAGACAGAATTGTTAATTTATTTTCTAGAGTGTCTCCACATTCAAATGGGTGGTTGATCATTGGAAGGTGGAGGGCATATTAAATAAAAGGCATTTCCATCTGCCTCTAGTTGCCAGTTATCTCAGGAAGTTAGTGCATTGTTTTAATGAGGTTACAGTTTCTGGCTAGATTTCCCTAGTGAGGTTTGTGCTATTTGTGCCACAGAGTGCATTTGCCAGTCATTTTACCACTGTGCCTCAATTTTGGGTAGAGGGCAAGAATAAATCATTTAATTTATTCTTAAAATCTGGGGAAAATAATTAAAACTTGTTTCTACTGATAATGGGCTGGTGGTCAGTAGTCCATAAACAGATACACGTTTATTGTATCTAACTGCTTCTGCACTTTTTTTTTTTTTTTTTTTTTTTGAGGTGGAGTTTTGCTCTTGTTGCTCAGGCTGGAGTGCAATGGCACGATCTTGACTCACTGCAACTTCTGCCTCCCAGGTTCAAGCGATTCTCCTGCCTCAGCCTCCAGAGTGGCTGAGATTACAGGCATGCGGCCACCACGCCCGGCTAATTTTGTATTTTTAGTAGAGACGGGGTTTCTCCATGTTAGTCAGGCTGGTCTCAAACTCCCGAGCTCAGGTGATCCACCTGCCTTGGCCTCCCAAAGTGCTGGGATTACAGGTGTGAGCCACTGTGCCCAGCACATTTCTATTTAGTTCAATATTTACCTCAAACTCTGTATCAAATGTAAACTCATCATCTTTACCCTATGTCTGCTTCTTCTTCGCTTCAAATATAGCTAAAACTGCTAGCCAAAATATGAAACTGCAATTTTTGTAGTCATCCTGAGTTTCTCTCCCACATCTTCATCACTTAATGTCATCCAGTGCTATGAGTTCTCTTTCATAAAAAAGAAAAATCCACGCTTGGATAAGCCACCCTTTTTATTCAGACTCCTTTTCTCTTTTGTCATCCGTGTTGCAACAATTCTCCTACCCCCTTTTTTCCATGTTCATCTGTCTAATCATTCCTTTGATTATCTTCCTGAAAGACATGCTGTCTTGTCATTCTCTTCGGAGTTCCCTTTCTCAAAGGCCTGAAACAATACAGTGGAACTGCTTATTGACCATAGATGCCAGGCTAGATGGGACTGAGCATTGACCAGGGTGTCCACAAAATGACTTTGCTTCAGGCACCAAAAAGTTACCAGGATAAGGATACCTAAGTTATAGTACCAGACATCTGGGCCAATGCAAATGCCTAATAATGAGGCAACTGGAAACTTTATTGGATAAAGGGAGTTTGAAGAAGGACAACAAACAATTTTGGACCTAAACCAGGGTTCTGGGAGTTAATTCTTAAGTGGGTGCTGACCAAGTGGTATTGGCCTGTTAGTTTAAGGGCAGCCTCAGCTCAAAATCTCCCTTCCTTAAAAAATTTCTCATGCTTTCCTATTGCCTAAGCAATGAAATATAAATTTCTTACTTAATTTACAACTTTTATAATAATGATGGCTAACTAATGTTCCAAGCCCTTTATAAATATTGACTAATTTAGTTTTCACAGCAACTTTAAGAGGTAGGTTATGTTATAATCCTTATGTTTCACGAGAAAAATGAAACACAGAAAGGTTAAATGACTAGACCAAAGTTACCCAGTTGTAAAGGACAAAGTGGGAATTTCCTTTTTTTTTTAACTTAAATTATTTAAACTTTTATTTTTATTTATTTATTTATTTTTATTATACTTTAAGTTATGGGGTATATATGCAGAATGTGCAGGTTTGTTACATAGGTATACGTGTGTCATGGTGGTTTGCTGCACTCATCAACCCGTCATCTACATTAGGTATTTCTCCTAATGCTATTTCTCCCCTAGCCCCCCACCCACCGACAGGCCCGGGTGTGTGATGTTCCCCTCCCTGTGTCCATGTGTTCTCATTGATCAACTCCCACTTATGAGGGAGACCATGTGGTGTTTAGTTTTCTGTTCCTGTGTTAGTTTGCTGAGAATTATGGTTTCCAGTTTCATCCATGTCCCTGCAAAGGACATGAACTCATCCTTTTTTTTTTTTTTTTCTCTTTATGAGACGGAGTCTCTGAGAGTTTTCTCAGCAATTTTGGTACATCTGTAAAATCAATTTATTGATGGAGGTATCAGCATTATCTCAATAATATAGTGGTTATATTTAAATTCAGGTATATTTTGGAAAAGTATGTGTAACAAGCCATACGAATTTACGTTCTGAGATGAATCACTTTTAGATAATAAGGGGAATAAGTGAAAAAATAAAGCTTAAAAATGTGTTGAAACAAATGCTCCAAATAAAGAAATATAAAATTATGTAAAATTAATCTTTAGTTCAAATTTGCAGTTTAAAAATTATCTCTAACATGATTATAATTACCACCTATATTGTTGATAAATTCTATCTAATGACTGTGAATTATGAAAAACTCTTGAAGTAATGGATGTAAAACTAAAATTATTTTTAGTGTATAGTAATTTCAGAGCTAGAAATGATGTTTAAGCACCATGAATTACGAAAATATGGAAACCTAGTGGCAAATGGAAATAAAAAAAGTAACATCTCTAAGAATGGCCACTTTACTCAGAGTTGGGAAAATATTCCAACTAAGTTCGTGAAGTTGGATTTTAGTTATCCATAGCCAATTCATTTTGTGAATTACTTTTAAACATTTAAAATTATAGAATTTGTTCCAGGTTCCCTAAGTTAGTATGTGATAAAAGGCATGCTGAAGTTGTTTATGAACTACAGTGATTATAGTGTAGAGGCAAACAAGTCTACTTTCAAATGCTGATTACTACAGTTTGACTTTGTCTCCGCTCTGCCCCATTCCATTGACACTGAGCTATGTTAACATTTATTCATCTCCATACTGAATAATACTTGTTTAGGTGTTTCTCTGTCTCTCTCTCTCTCACACACACACACACACACACACACACACACACACACACACACACACACTATACTATTCAACAAACATCAATAACTTTTTTGCAAACTTACTCTCTCATATGTCTTGGCTTCACTGTTTAGCTTTGTGCTTCCAAAGGTGAAACCTCCTGCACAGCATTTAGAATATGGCTTTCTTTGTTCCTTTTATTTATTTTTATTTTTATGTTTTTTTTGACGGAGTCTCACTCTGTCCCCCAGGCTGGAGTGCAGTGGCGCGATCTCTGCTCATTGCAAGCTCCGCCTCCCGGGTTCACGCCATTCGCCTGCCTCAGCCTCTCGAGTAGCTGGGAATATAAGCGCCCGCCACTACGCTCGGCTATTTTTTTCTATTTTTTAGTAGAGACGGAGTTTCATCTTGTTAGCCAGGATGGTCTCGATCTCCTGACCTCGTGATCCTCCCGCCTCGGCCTCCCAAAGTGCTGGGATTACAGGCGTGAGCTACCGCGACCGACCTTTCTTTTGTTCTTGAAAGGTGTTGAGGGCCAGGTGCAGAGTGGCTCAGGCCTGTAATCCCAGCACTTTGGGAGGCCGATGTGGGCAGGTCACCTGAGGTCAGGAGTTAGAGACCAGCCTGGTCAACATGGTAAAACCCTATCTCTACTAAAAATACAAAAATTAGCATGGTATGGTGGCGGGTGCCTGTAATTCCAGCTACTCAGGAGGCTGAGGCAGAAGAATCGCTTGAACCTAGTAGGCGGAGGTTGCAGTGAGCCGAGATCCCGCCATTGCACTCCAGCCTGGGTGACAGAGCAATACTCTTAAAAAAAAAAAAAGGTGTTCAATTAATATTTGATTGAACACCCAAATGTAGGGACACCTAAATTTAGCTTCTTAACACAGGCACACACAGTTTAGTGTCATGGTTTCAGAATTTATGTGGTGGAAGGATCCCTGTAGATAAATTGCTGTGTAGGCCACATTTTTTTATATTAAATGTGAGAACATGTATGTGTCATGGTAACTAGTTATGGGAGCCTAAGACTTTTTCTTCTACTCTTTAAGCTTAACTACATGTTTTGGAATTTGAATTATTGCATCAATTGACAACATGTTATGTATCTCTTAAGGCTTAGGGATATTCATTATATTCTTTCATTTTTGTTTTAGAGAAATATTATGATGAAACATATAAAGCTATTGATACAGGAGAGAGGAAGCTTTTAAAATTTTTAGGCCATCACTGTTGCTAATCGATTAACCATTCTGCATGGCTACTGATACTTTCTTCACTATTGAATGCATGTTGCAGAGCAGCTGAATATTTTTATTTTGTTTTGTTTTCTCTCTTTTAGAAAAGATTTGAATTGCACTATTCTGCTGTGCATTCAATCTACAGCATTATATTTCTTTAGTGGATATTGGAAGGAGTCTCACAATATGTATAAAGACTTCCTGTGATTGATTGAGGGGATTGTAATGGAAGACGTTTACTGTGTTCTTGTAAAAACAGTTGTGTGACATGTAGTTGAAAGAACTTAGTAAAGCCAATATATTTTATGAAATGTGTGGCCATTAATATTTCAGCAAAAATATGTTGTATGTTACACAGACAAATACTATATTGATCCATTTGGATTTCCAATGTCAGCAATACCAGTTTTAGAAAGAGATCTGCAGATTGGCATTGGAATCTTTCTGTTCAGAAAAGGATATAAAATAGTATTACAAATATTCCTGGATATAGATAAGTAGAAATTGTGGGTTAATATAAGTTACCCGTAGTTTATAAAGCGTAGTTGAACTCTATTAGCTCTATGCATATCACATGTTCAATTGAACAAGAATCACACTTTAGACAGAACTTTTCTCATTGTTAGCTAAAAAGCAAATCCAGAATGTTTTGATCTCTTAAATTATTTTTTCTGTCCCACTTTTAATATACCTTTTTATCAAAATAAAACTCAACGAAATGAACGGCACAAATTATACAGCACAATGAATTAGAAGTAAACACAGCCATGTAACCACCATCTAGATCAAGAAAGGGAACATTCCTAGAAATCCAAGAATTTTTATTGTGTTCCTTCAAGCCTCCTCCTAAATTGAACTACCATTCTGATTTCTAACACTATAGAATAGTTTTGCCCATTTTTAAGCCTTATATACATAGAATCATATAGTTTATACTCAATTATGTTGTTTCTTTCAGTGAGCTCTATCCATGCCTGTGGCAAGAGGTTGTTCATGTCCGTTGCTGCATGGTTCTCTGTTTTATGAATATGCCCCAATGTACTTATCCATTCTACTTTGGACAGATTTTTGGCTTGTTCCCTGTTACTAAATATTATTATCTGTTTAGAACATTCTTGTACATATCTTTTGGGTCTTAACATTCACATATTCCTAATATTATATGTAGGAATGAATTATCTGAGCCATAGGAGGAATGCATATTTTCATCTTCAGTAGATACTGCCAAATGGTTTTCCAGAATTTTCCATCTGCCACTTGTATTGCCGTACATCTTTGCCAATGCTTTTTATTGCCAGTTTTAAAAATATTTCCATTCTGATTAGTGGGTAAAGATATCCTGTTTTTGTTTTTTAAGTTGCCGATGATTACTATGGTTCAGAACCTTTAGGTAGGCTTAATGGCCATTTGGCTATTCTCTTTTAAGAAGTATTGCCTATTTTCTTACTAATTTTCAGGAGTTATATCTTCAGGACAGGAATTCCTTGTTGCTTGCGTATCTTTCAAATATCTTCTCCCTTTATATAGTATGGCATTCTACTCTTTGAATAGTGTATTTTGATGAACAAAAGTTCATAATTTTAATTTAATCTAACATAGCAATATGATCCTTTATAATCATAACATATCCTTTATGATCTGTGCTTTCGTTCTTTTTAAGAAAATCTTACTCTCTGAAGGCCGTGATGGTATTTCCCAGTGTTACCTTTTAGAAGTTTTATTGTTTCACCTTTCATGTTTAGACCTACAGTTCCTCTGGGATTAATTTTTGTATATGGTTTGAGATGAAATTTACTTTGATGCCATATAGTGTCGAATTGACTCGGGAACATGTGTTGAAGGGATCACCTTTCTCCGCTGCACAATTACATCACCTTTATCACAAATAACTGTATATGTGAGGACCTTGTTGAGAATTCTGTTGTGTAATACCATGCTGTTTTAATAACTAGTGCTGGCGGCGTGAGCTTTGTAGTTTTTTTTTTTTTTTTCTTCTTCTTTAGATTTTCTAGGGCAGGGGCTGGCAAATTTTTTTCTGTAAAGGGTCAAATGTAAATAGGAGCCAGGGCAAAGATTTTAGGCTAGGTGGGCCTTATAGTCTCTCTAGCTACTGTAGCATGAAAGCAGCCATTGACAGTACGTAAATGGATGATGATGGGGCTGTGCTTCAGTGAAACTTAACTTACAAAAACCAGCAGCAGGCCAGATTTGGCCTATGGGCCATAGTTCTCAAACTCTATTTCTAGGATATTCTTAGCTTTACACAGCTCAACAGAAATTTTAGAATCTGTTTGTCAATTTATACATACATTTATCCTTACTGTACTGACAGGGGCCTCTTGTATAGTGTTTAATAAAAGTGGTGACAGGAGGCATTCTTGTTCTTGATCCCATGGGTAAAATTTTCATGTGTTTGCATTTATTCAGATGAGTATATGATTTTTATTTTGTCATTAAGATGAAATACATGCTTGATTTTCATAAAACACGTATTTCCATAATGTTTCCAACTGAATAATGATGTATGGTCTTTTAAGTATATTGCTTACTAGGCCTTGCTACTATTTGTTAGAATTTTGCCTGTTACAACTTATATTGATCTATAAATTTACTTCTTTGTCATAAACTTGTACCTTTTGTTGTTAAGATTAGGCAAGCCTCATTACTTCTGCTTGAAAGCATTTCTGTTTTCTCTTTGAAGGAGTATGAGTAAAATTGGTGTTGTATTTTAGTTAAATGTTTGAAAAAGTTTGCTGCTAAAACATTCCGAGTCTGGACATTTCATTATAGGAGGTTTTAATATCAGATTCCATATCTTCGTTACATACATGTCTACTTACAGTTTCAATTTCTTCTTCTGTCAGTTTTGTGTGCCATGATTTTTCAGGAATTTATCCATTTAACCTGAATTTTCAATTTATTGGCATAACACTGCTTGTAATACACACTTACGATATGTGTATTTTCTGTGGGATTTATAATGATGTCCCTTTTTTTACCTTCTTATATTGATAATTTGTGTTTCTTTTTTTTGGTTCTTCTTGGCAAAGGTTTATCAATTATTAGTCTTTGCAATAATCAAATTTTGCCTTTAATGGTTATCTCTAATTAAAAAACAGTCACTGGTTACTGCAACTGATTTTTTTCTCATTTTTCGATTTAATTTGATCTTTTATTTCTTTTTTGAGACACAGTCTCAGTCTCTCATCCAGGCTGGAGTGCGGTGGCATGATTTCAGCTCACTGCAGCCTCCATCTCCTGGGTTCAAGTGATTCTCATTGGTCAGCCTCCCAAGTAGCTGGGACTGCAGGTGTGTGCCATCAGGCCTGATTAACTTTTGTATTTTTAGTAGAGACAGGGTTTTGCCATATTAGTCAGGCTGGTCTTGAACTCCTGACCTGAAATTATCTGCCTGCCTCGGCCTCCCAAAGTGCTGGGATTACAGGCGTGAGCCATTGCACCCAGCATTTCTCTTCTAAGTTCTTGAGAATGATAGCTTAACAGTTATTGTCAGTCATTTTTCTAATATATGCATTTTAGGCTAAAAATTCTCTTTTAAGAGGCTTTAATTATATCCCAGTTTGTTATGTTATGCTTCTATTACCTTCCAGATTCAAAGTTATTTTTTAAAATTTGAAAATATGTCAGACTTACAGAAAAGGTGCAAATATAGTATAAAGGATTTTTTTTCCCTTTAAACTGTTTGAAAATAAGTTGCTGACAATATGCCCCACAACATCTGAATGCTTTATTTACATAAAAGACATGTTCCTCCATAATCATAATATAATAACCAGAATCAGGGAATTAAACTGATATGTTTCTACCATCTAATCCTCAGGATTATATAGGAGAAATATATAATGATTATAATGTATATGATATATATAATGCTAACAAGCTAATTTGACCTGTAGTTACACAGTCAGAATCTTGTTGACCATGTGCTTATGGTGCATTTCATTATATTTTTTTCTGTTATTTGCAGTTCCACAATTTGGCAAATTGAATCTGAAGGTTGAATAGAGATTTAGTTTCTTTAACAGATCTATTGGTGGTTGTATGAACTTTTCATTGGAAAGCAAATGATGTCTTGTTTTCACTCTTTTGTGATATTAGTATCCTTTGATGCTTAGTGCCTAGATCATTGGAGATTTTCATGTATTAGTTAGAATAATGTTACACTATACCAACATTAGCAGATTATATTGCCATTCATACTTTATTTTTTCTTTCAGCCATAATTTAGTCTTAGTTCTGTAAGTAATGCTCACCACTACTCTATATGTCAATATTTCTCTAGTAATTATGGTTTTATAAAAATCCATCTTTAGTAAATTCCTTAGAAAAGTTCATAGGAACAGTATTTCCCTAGTTCTTTCATGTTAATAACAATTTGTGTCCTTTGTATTGGAAGAACATGAAATCTTTTGATCACATTTTCTTTCCTTGCATATATTTAATATATTATTTCATTTTTGTTCTGTCATAAAGCATTTCTGACAAAAAGTTTTATGAAAATATAATTTTATTTTAAGCCATGTACTCATTCTGCATGAATGGCTAGTGGATTACTTTTCTTTTGAAAATAATATTAAGTACTTTCACTAGACTGTGTCTTGGTATTAGTCATTCAAGATTGATATTCTGAGTAGGTCATATTTTCTTTTAATATTTCAAATTGTTTTTATGCTTGAAAGTTTAATAAGTTGTTTTTAATATTCATTCTGATTTGCTTTGCTTTGATTTTTTTTATTTTCATGTGATAAGAACACTTAATATATGCCCTTTAAAAATTTTAAGTATACAGTACAGTTTTATTAACTATTGACATAGAACTTGCTCATCTTGCATAACTAAAACTTTATACCCATTGAACAACAACTCCCCGTTTTTCTCTCCCCCACAGCCAATGGCAACCACCATTCTTTGCTGTTTCTATAAGTTTGACTATTTTAGATACCTCGTGTAAGGGAATTACACAGTATTTGTCCTTCTGTGAGTTGTTTATTTCAGTTAATATAATGTCCTCCAGGTTTATTCATGTTGCTGCATGTGGCAGGATTACCTACTTTTGTAAGCCTGAATAATATTCCATTGTATATATACCATGTTATTTTTTGCTATAAGAACACTTAATATCTACGCTTTAAGCAAATTTTTAAGTATGGAATACGGTATAGTTAACCCTAGGCACCATGCTGTACAGTAGATCTTTGGGACTTACTCATTTTTCATAACTGAAACTTAATACCCAGTCATTCTTCCCAGTTTCCCCTCCCTTCAACCTCTGGCAAACGTTCTTCTACTTTTTGCTTCTATGAATTTGACTATTTTAAATTCATCATATAAGTGGTATTTTGTAGTATCTATCCTTCTGTGTCTGGTTTATTTCACTTAGCCTAATGTCTTCCAGATTCATCCATGTTGTTGCAAATGGCAGGATTTCCTTCCTTTTAAAGGCTGAATCATGTCCCGTGGTATGTAGGCTATTGTGAATAATGCTGTAATGAACATAGGAGCGCAGATATCTCTTCAAGATTATTATTTGAGTTTTTTTGAATGTACACTCAAAAGTGGGATTGCTAGACCACATGATAAATATATTTTTAATTTTTGGAAATTTCATACTGTTCTCCACATGGAGACTGGAGTGGAGTGGCTGCACCATTTTACAGTTCCACCAGTAGTACACAAATGCTCTAATTTCTCCACATCCTCAACAACAATTCTTCTTTTTTTTTTTTTTTTTGATAATAGCCATTCTAACAGGCATGAGACAATATCTCAGGGAAATTTGAATTTACAATTCTCTAATGATTAGTGATGTTGAGCATCCTTTCATATACCTGTTGACCATTTGTGTATCTTCTTTGGACAAATGTTTATTCAAGGTTTTTTTTTTTTTTTTTTTTTTGCCTATTTTTAAATTGAGTTATTTGGTTGTTTTGCTGCTGAGTTTCTGATTTCTTTTTATATTTTAGTTGTTAATCCCTCATCAGATGGTACACAAATATTTCCTCCTTCTGTGGGTTGCCTTTTGACTCTGCTTTCCTTTGGTGTGGAAAACCTTTTTAATTTGAGTTACTCCCACCTGTCTAATTTTGCTTTTGTTGCTTGTGCTTTTGGTGTTATAATCAAGAATTCATGGCCCAAGATCAATGTCATGAAACTTTTACCCTATGTTTTCTTCTAGGAGTTTTATAGTTCCACATCTTACATTATGTCTTTACTTCATTTTGAGTAGTCTTTTGTGTATGTGTATTTGCATATGAATATGAAATTTTTTCTACACCATCTGTTGAAGAAATTATCTTTTCCCCATTGACACCCTTGTTGAAGATCAGTTAAACATCTATGTGTGAATTTATTTATGAGCTTTCTCTTCTATTCCAGTGATCCATGTGGCTGTTGTTTCAGTACTATATTATTTTAATGACTATAGCTTTTTAGTATATTTTGAAAATCAGGAAGTGTGATACCTCGAGCTTTGTTCTTTTTCAACATTGTTTTAGCTATTCAGGATCTTTTGTGGTTCCATATGAATTTTAAGATTTTTTTTTGTCTATTATTAAAAATGTCATTAGGATTTTGATAATTATTGCATTGAATCAAAGATCAAGATCACTTTGGGTAGTGTGATTATTTTGATCTTCCAATCCATTAACATGAGAGGTTTTTCCATTTCTTTTTGTCTTTCTTATTTATTTCATTAATGCTTTGTGTTCAGTGTACACAGGTCTTTTACCTTCTTAGTTAAGTTTATTACCAAGTATTTTATTCTTTCTGATTCTGTTAGAAAGAAATTATTTCTTAAGTATCTTTTTGGATGGTTCATTGTTGGTGTATAAAAGCACAACTGATTTTTGTATGTAGATTTCATATCTGCAACTTATGAATTTGTTTATTATTTCTAATAGTTTTTGTGAAGTCTTTGGGATTTTTTTTTTTTTTAACTATAAGGTCATTTGCAAACGAAGATAATTTTACTTCCTCTGTTTTGATTTGGATACCTTTTATTTCTTTGTCATGTCTAAGTGCTCTGGCTAGGATTTTCACACTATGTTGATTAGAAGTGATGAGAATTGTCATCTTTGCCTTTTTCCTGATTTTAGAGGAAAAGCTTTCAGTTTTTCACCACTGAGTATGATGTTGCCGTAGGCTTTGTGTATATGGTTTTGTTATGTTCAGGTAAAGTATTTACTAAGTATTTTCATCAGGAAACGTTGCAGAATTTTGTCCAGCGCTTTTTCTGTGTCTATTGAGATGGTCGTGGTATTTTATCTTTTAATCTGTTTTACTGTATATTGCATTAATTGATTTGCTTTATTTGAATCATCCTTGTATCACAGGAAAAAAATCTCATTTGCTCATAGTATAACTGAGGTGGAAGTTGAGACTTGACTCCAGAGGTGGGGCTTAGACGCTAGACCAAATTGAGGACTAGCAAAAACAGGGCTGGTGTAGAAGCAGCTTTCCATAAGATGTCTACCAATGTGCCATGTCAATTTGCCATTGCTGTGACAACACCTGGAATTAATTGCCCCTTTCCATGACAACAACCTGATGACCTAGAAGTTACCACTCTTTTCCTAGAAATTTCTACATAAACTGCTCCTTAATTTGCATGTAGTTAAAAGTAAATATAAATATGACTGCAGAAGCACCTTTGAGCTGCTACTTTGGCACACTGCCTATTGTGTAGCCCTGCTTGCAAAGAGCAGTAACTCTGCTGCTGCTGTACACTGACACTTCAATAAAAGTTGCTGTTTAACACCACCAGCTTGCCCTTGCATTCTTTTCTAGGTGAAGTTAAGAACCTCCCAGGCTAAGCCTCAATTTTGGGGCTTGCCTGAACTCCATCATAACCATCTGTGTTAGTTAATTGGCTTTATATGGAGGAAAAACAAACTTCCTGTCTTTAGGACAAAAGGTAGTTTTGCAACTTGGAACAATGACTCTACCAAAATTAGGCTCCTGCTTTCCCACAGAAACTGGGAGACAGAGGTGCAATTTATTTTTATGTTTACATTATATAAAGATGGCTCCTATGTTCTTGAGAAAGACATTCCCGGGTTATAAAGCTGACCAGAGTTTTCAAAATGATTTATATACATTTCAGAGAGAGAAAGTACTTGTAATTACATGTTTTCCAAAGTAAATTCTCTGAATAAAAGGAGGGAGGGAAATATTTTCTATTATCAACAGGGAGAATTAAGTCTTTTATTTATTTTTTTTAGATGGAGTCTTGCTCTTGCCTCCCAGGCTAGAGTGCAGTGGCACAATGTCAGCTCACTGCAACCTCCGCCTCCTGGGTTCAAGCAATTCTCGTGCCTCAGCCTCCTGAGTAGCTGGGGTTATAGGTGCCCACCACCATGCCTGGCTATTATTTTTTTTTGTATTTTTAGTAGAGATGGGGTTTCACCATGTTGGCCAGGCTGGTCTCAAACTCCTGACCTTGTGATCCGCACGCCCTGGCCTCCCAAAGTGCTGGGATTATAGACGTGAGCCACCACCTCTGGCCTAACCTTCTTATTTTTAATTTTTGGTTTGTGTTTGTCTTTACATAAGAAATAATACAGAGAAATCCTATGTCCTGTTTCCTCACTTTCCCCAAGTGGTAATATCTTAAAAACTCTAGTACATTATCACAACCAGAATATCGACATTGATAAAGTAAAGAAATAACTATAATGTAGTTCAGTGTTTTTAGTTGTACTTTGCAAGAAAAATAGAGAAATGACTCCATCTTTCTGGAAATGAAAGTCCCATCCTTACAATTTCTTTGATAGACAATCAATAAACAATGACTGAGATCTATGGTTTATTTATAGTCAATATATTTGTGTACTGCCAATTATATTACAAAATAAAATATGAATTATTTGAGTTGTAGCTATGATTTTAATTAGGTGTGTCTCTTTCTTGTGTAAAGGCTACATTGGCATGAATAATACTGATATGTTTTGTTGACATTTATGTATGTTAAATCAGTGTGTGACAGGGTTTTGCTATATGAATCAGTAACATTTGAAGGAAAACTATGAAGGTTGTCAATGTAGGTTGCTAGCCCTTTATTTTGAAAATTAAGGAAAAAGACAACAAGATTAAGGTAAACATCTACTCTATTATCATAATTTATTCCTAACTAAAGAGCATTTATCTTTACCCAAAATATATCTAGGCTGTATATTGGAAAAAAAAAAAAACCCTGATACTCATAGTATAGTCCAGTTAGAAACTTTATGCAGTCACAATTTTCTTTAAATGTGATGCATCTAAAGTTTTAAATAAAGATAAATCACAACATGAGATTTTGTGATAGTACATGTATATTGAAAAACCACAGCCTAAAATTTTATTCCATAGTTAATCATTGATATAGTAGCTGTCTTTTCCAAGTTTTAAATGTGGTGATCAGTTTCTTGCAAACAACATGAAGTATAGAACAATGTCCAACCTATTTGTATTTTTATTTTATGGGGATTATAAAAAATTCAATTTACATAGGCATTTTGAAAAATTTATAAGCACTACTGTCAAATTTATTTTATCAATTCAGAATATTATAGGAAAACTAAGAAAAATCTAAGGTTCTGCCCTCTAGGCAACCCATGCCATTAGTTGGTGATACCAGGTGTCTAGCTAGTGAGGATTATAGACAAGGATGATCCTTTTAATATGCTATTGAATTTGGTCTATTTGTATTTTCCTGAGGATTTTTACATCCATATTCACCAAGGATATTGGTCTATAATTTTCTTTTCCAGTTGTGCCCTTGTCTAGTTTTGGTATGATGATAATGCTGACTTCATAAAATGAGTCTGAAGGTATTTCTTTTTTTTTTTAATATTTTGGAAAGAATTTAAGGAAGATTGATATTGATTCTTGTTTAAATGGTTGGTAGCATTCATCAGAGAAGCCATCAAGTCCCAGGCTTTTCCTTTTGATTACTGCTTTTGAGGTTGTTGATTACTGCTTCAATCTCTGATTCACTATTGGTCTGTTCAAGTTTCTTATCTTTTCATGATTCAGCCTAGGTTATATGTTTCTAAGAATTTTTCAATTTCTTCTGGGTTATTCAATTTGTTGGCTAAAGTTGTTCATAATAGTCCCTTATGATCATTTTTATTCCTGTACCATCACTTGTCATGTTTTCTCTTTCATTTATTATTTTATTTGTGACTTCTCTCTTTTTAAAATTAGTTTAGGTAAGGGCTTGCCAATTGTTTTGTTTATTCTTTGGTCCCTTTTAATCTCTTTCAGTTGTTTCATTAAATTTTCAAGTTTTTGTTTTAACTTTTAATTGGCAATAGTTGCATATTATATATTTATGGGATACAATGTGATATTTTACATGTTTACATTATGGGAATAATTAAATCAGGTTGTTTAAGAAATCCAGTACCTCACCTACTTAGTATTTTTTTTGTGGTGAAAACATTTAAAATCTTCTCTTAGCAATTTTGAAATATACAGTGTGTTATTATTATAGTCACTTTTTTCTACAGTAGATCATTAAAACTTATCCTCCCGTTTAACTGAAATTTTGTACACTTTGATCAACATCTTGCCTTTCCACATGCTGTGTTGTGCATGGATTTATTTCTGGACTCTGTATCCTGTTCCACTGGTCATTTTATGTTATTATGCCAATAACATGCTGTGTTGGTAACTATAGCATTGTAGTAGATTTTGAAGTCAGGTAGTGTGATGCCTTCAGCTTTGTTTTTTTTTTCTCAAGGTTACTTTGGCTATATGGGATCTTTTGTGGTTCTGTATAAAACTTAGGATTGTATTTTCTATTTCTGTGAAAAATGACTTGGAATTTTGATAGAGATTGCATCACTTATGTAATATGGCCGTTTTAACTATATTACATTTTCAGTCCATGAACATAGAATAGTTTTCCATTTATTTGTGTCATAATTATTTCTTTCATCAGTGTTTTGTTTTTATGATACAGGTTTTTCACCTTTTTGGTTAAATTTACTCCTCAGTATTTTGTGTTTTTTTTTTTTAATGTTATTGTGAATGGGATTTTCTTAATTTACTTTTCAGATAATTTGTTGTTAGTGTAAAGATACACTACTGATTTTTCTGTGTTGATTTTGTATCCTGTAACTTTACTGACTTCATCAGTTGAAATAGTTTATTGGTGGAGTCTTTAGAACTTTCTCTATATAAGATCATGTCATTAGCAAATAGAAACAGTTTCACTTCTTTCTTTCCAATTTGCATACCTTTTATTTCTTTTTCTTGTCTAATTGCTCTGGCTAGAACTTGCAGTCCTAGGTTAAGTAGAAGTGTGAGAGTGAGCATCCTTGTCTGGTTCCTGAATTAGAGGAAAAGCTTTCAGTATGATGTTAGCTGTGGGCTTTTCATAAATGTCTTTTATTGTATAGAGGTTTATTCCTTTAAAACTTAACTTGTTTTGAATTTTTTATCTGGAAACATTCTTGAATGTTGTTAAAAGCCTTTTCAGCTCCACTGAGTTGATCATATAGTTTTCGTAATTCGTTCTGTTAATGTACTGTATCATCTTTATGGAGTTGTGTATGTTGAACCATCCTTGCATCCCAGTGATAAATCCCACTTATGATAAATGATTCTTTTAATGTGCTGTTGAATTCAGGCTGATAGTATTTTGTTAAAAATTTTTGCACCTGTGATCATCATAGACAGCTGCCTTTAGTTTTCTTTTCTTATAATGTTTTTGTCTGGCTTTGGTATCAAGGTGTATTAGTCAGGGTTCTCTAGAGGGACAGAACTGATAGGATAGATGTATGCATAAATGGGAGTTTATTAAGCAGTATTGACTCACACAATCACAAACCACTGGTGTAAGTCCAAGAGTCCAAAAGCTGAAGAACTTGGAGTCTGATATTTGAGGGCAGGAATCATCTGGCACGAGAAAAAGATGAAGGCCGGAAGACTCAACAAGTCTGCTTTTCCATCTTTTCCTGCTTGCTTTATTCCAGTGTACTGGCAGCTGATTAGATGGTACCCACCCAGATTGAGAGTGGGCCTGCTTCTCCCAGTTCACTGACTCAAATGTTAATCTCCTTTGGCAACACCCTCACAGACACACCCAGGAGCAATACTTTGCATCCTTCAATCCAACCAAATTGACACTCAGTATTAACCATCACACAGGGCAATGCTAGACTTGTAAAATGAGTTTGGAAGCATTCCCTTTTCTTCAGTTTTTGGAAGCGTTTTAGAAGGATTGGTATTACAGATTGATTGTCCTTAATCTGAAAGCTCAAAATCCAAAATACTCCAAAATTTGAAACTTTTTGAGTGTTGGCATAATGCCACAAGTGGAAAATTTTACATGTAGCCTCATCTGATGGGTCACAGTAAAATGCGATCAAAACTTTGTTTCATGAACATAATTACTAAAGTTATTGTATATGATTGCCTTCAGCATATGTGTATAAGACATACACTGAAGCATAAATAAGACACACACTAAACCATAAAACAAAGGAGTTTCATGTTTAGACTTGGGTCCCATTCCCAAGATATCCTAATATGTATATACAGTATTCCAAAATTTGAAAAATTCTGAAATCTGAAACACTTCTGTCCCAAGCATTTCAGATAAGGGATAATCAACCCGTATTTTTTCTTTTAATATTTGGTAGAATTCTGTGTGAGTCATCTGGTCCTTGTTTTTCCTTTGATGGGATATTTCTTTTCTATTATTATTGATTTAACCATTTTATTCTTTATTTGCTTACTCAGGTTTTCTCTCTTTTTTAAATTCAGTCTTTTTGGGTTGTATGTTTCTGTGAATTTATCCATTTTACCTAGGTTATCCAATTTGTAGGTAACTTGTTTATAGTTGTCTTTCATGATCTTTTGTATCTCTGTGGTATCAGTTGTAATGTCTCCTCTTTCATTTCTGAATTTATGTATTTGTCTTCCCTTTTTTTTCTGTCTGGCTAAAAGTTTGTCAATTTTGTTTACCTTTTCAAAAAATCAATTCTTAGTTTTATTGTTATTTTCTATTATCTTTCTAGTCTCTATTTTATTTATTCTTGTCTGATCTTTATTATTTTCTTCCACAGACTTTGAGCTTAGTTTTTTCTTTGTTTTCTAGTTCTGTGAGGTATAATGTTGTTTATTTGAGATCTTGGTCTGCTATAGGCTGCTATGATCTATTACATAGAGCTGGAACAGAAGTTCTTATTTCTGATGATAATTGCTGCATGTGGTATATGAAAAATTAGAGATAATGCAAAGGTTTGAATGATTTTATATTTTTCTAGAGGGGGTTTACTTTTACTTATGTAGATACAGAAAGGCTAGTAAAAGTTCACCTTAATTCCTTAAACATTTGAATGACGCTAATCTGGCTTTCATGGCTCCTGAGGGTTGTTCTTCTGATTTATCCTTCTCGATTGTAGCCCTTTGGAATCCCAGCCTAAAGGTTTGTTGACTTATTTTTTTTTTGGTAATTTTTCTCTCTCACTTTTTAAAGGTTTAGACATATTATAAATGGAAAGAAATATAGACCGAACATGCATATACACTGCTAAAATCTCTGACTAGTTTGGCCTTTTTTTTTTTTTTCCCCAAAAAGAGCCTTTTAGGGCTTCTTTCCTGGCCTCTCTTTTGTCCATGTTTTTTTGTTTCATAAATTGTAACCTTTTGTTAGGTCTCTGGTGCTTCCAAAATGATTTTTTAAAATATTTCGTCTACTTTTTCTAGTTGTTCTCAGGGGGAGAGTTGATGTAAGACAACATAATTTGTCACTGGCAGAGTAAAATTTGCTCTGATCACTCGTGAATGAAAATAATTCTCAGGCTTAGTTTTGCAATGTTTCTATTTTCCTGCAAAATTCATAGTACAAAATTAAATTAAATAAAATTCACAAAAATAAACATTGAGAATTTAAAAACATCAGTGCTCAAACTGTGCCTAGAGATCATATTTTATGCAATACTTTCAGGAAAAGGAGAAAATGTTGTAAAAGTTTTACAAAGGGAATAATGAAATTTAATAATTCTGAAATATCTAAGAATTATTGCCCTGGAAGAGTTTTAAAGATAATCGATCAAAAGTTTGTTTTGAGTTTATGAAATTCATTGTTGTTTATTTTGTAATGAATGCTAGTCCACAACATTTATAGAGCATCTGTGTGAACTATTTTGAGATATTCAAATACTTCAGGGTTGGTGTCAATACATTATATTTTTTCAAGTTTATTTTCAATTGGATTTATATAACCATTTAAATTAAAATAATCTAACTTAACATAGTCTGCCCAGTTCATTTAAAGATGTTTTGTCTCACATAAATGAACATCCAACTGATATGTTATAAAATTAATTCATATTTCCCAATAAGGATCTCTTGGATAAACTGAATCAGTTTTTTTTTTCATTCGGAGGGTGAAACATGTTACTAATCAAATAATTAATAGCAAGTAATGACATGTTAAGTTTCATAAGATATTTTTATTTTAAAGTATATGATAAAACTTTAATAATTGTTTTAACTAAAGTTTTAACACACTATAATATAATTTTAAATGCTGGTAGACTTTAGTTCTATGTTTTATGTGTGAAAATTACAGAGACATGATGTAGGTACTCATTTGTTGGTGGTTAAAGATTTAGGTGACTTCCTAGAAACAGAAGATCCTAAAAATTGAATGACAGTCACTTATGTGAAATATTTTGTCATAACCAAGAACATTAGAAGGAAGTCATTTTACTTCTCTCTCTCTGTGTGTGTGTGTGTAGTGTGTACATGTATTTTTATATCTGTAGCTACATCTCATTGATCTGTAGTATTGTAAGATCTAGATAAAGCTTTCAGATGTTCTACTTGTTATAATAAAGTGAGTTTTGGATTATTGGATTGTGAAAAAAATGTCTTGGACAATGAATTATATAACAGAAATATATCTCTTTCTCTTGGAAGAAGAGGGCTGGGGATTCTCTGGTGAGGTCAGTGTTTTATTTCCAAGAGGAAGAGTATGAGAATGTAAACCTTCTGTGTATAGCTGTGTGTGTTTGTATGTTTGGTATCCTTCATGCAAGTTGGATATTTATAGTCCTAAATTGCGCTTTTAGATTAAATTTATCTTAATATTATGTCAGAATATTCTGCCTGCTGTACTCATCTATTTTACTCTTGTCTAATCTCTGGAAACTGTGGCCGTATATCATGGCTGCTAAGATTTAATTATAAAGTAATAATTGAATTAAAGATGTGCAGTTGTTCAGATGACCTTTTTTCTTCATCACTTTCACTTCAGTTGACAAGTGAATGTGAGACTGGATGGTTGTGCTGGGCCTTCATAATATATTAAAACTTTCTGAACATTTTAATCAAAACATAGTTCATCTGCTTGGTGCCATAAATAGATGAAGTTACTGAGTGTTCTTCCCATTACTACTTCTCTGAAGTAGTTTAATAATCAGTTGATTTGGAAATGAGGAGTATTTCTATTCTATTATTTTCGGCAAGATTTGTTCCTAAATTGGGAAAGTAGCTATTTATCCGATTAGCTCAAGCATAAAACAAAGGAAAACTTTGAAAGACTTGATTGTGAATTGTTTTTCATTTTTTGCTTGGAATTTTAAAGGGAACATTGTTTTATGGTTTTAACAAATTTAAGTTTACATACTTGTTTTTCAAATAACTGAAAATTTTCATACTTGGTGAATAAAAGAATAGTTTCCTAACTACAAGATTACGAAAACGTAATACAGTATCATTATGTAAAAGTGCTTGGCTTCCACATATTTGTACATGTACATTGTGCCTGTGCCAGAGGTTATTGTAATTAGATTTGTAAGTACTTTTGATAATCTAGTATTATTGATATTCAGAACAAGACTTTTTAGGACACAAGTTAAAATGCTTTAAAATGTAACTGTTTCTGGGTGTATAACATCAATAAATATTATTAATAATTGTCTTTCCTTAAAATTTTACACCCCTTTGATAGGCATACAATGATATGCCACTGCACATTTTCCAAAGAATTAGCAATTATTTATTTAGTAGTATAAGACATTAGCTAAGATGTAAATTTTATTTCAAGTCAAAAAGATTAATCACTTGGTTGATAGCTAATACATTCCAGCATCCAGGAAATAACCGACGTATTTCCCATGAGCTGAACTACTCATAACATATGTGTAGATTTCTTATTATTTCCAGTTTTCACTTTTTATAATAAAGTGAACTAAAAAACAGGAAAGCTGCCTGAAAGTTTTTTGTTTCTGATTTTAAAAGTAAATTGTACTCATTGCAAGAAATTGGGAAAACCCAGAAATGCATAACACATTTTTAAAAATTAGATGATAATTACATTCTCGTACACTGTATTCTATTTTTTTCTGTACATATATATACACACACACATATATATGCATATATATGCTTATGTTTTAATCAAATTGGCATTATGCTACACATATACCAAAATTGGTATTATACTATACATTACCCTTGATATTTTTTCTGAACAATATGTCTCAGATCTCTTTTATTTAACCATTTGTTCAATTTTATTCAGGTGTAAATCAAACACATATCTGTGTCCTGTTCTTTCATGAAGCTTACTGTCTAGTGGGGGAAACATAAACATTTTATTTTTATTTATTTTTTTTTTTTTGAGATGGAGTTTCACTCTTGTTGCCCAGCCTGGAGCGCAATGGCGCGATCTTGGCTCACCGCAGCCTCTGCCCCCTGGGTTCAAGTGATTCTCCTGCCTCAGCCTCCCGAGTAGCTGGGATTACAGGCATACGCCACCACGCCCGGCTAATTTTGTATTTTTTTTTCTTTTCTTGTTTTTTTTGAGACGGAGTCCCACTCTGTCTCCCAGGCTGGAGTGCGGTGGCGCGATCTCGGCTCACTGCAAGCTCCACTTCCCACGTTCACGCCATTCTCCTGCCTCAGCCTCCTGAGTACCTGGGACCACAGGCACCTGCCACCATGCCCGGCTAATTTTTTGTATTTTTAGTAGAGATTTGATTTCTCCATTTTGGTCAGGCTAGTCTTGAATTCCCAACCTCATATGATCTGCCCACCTTGGCCTCCCGAAGTGCTGGGATTACAGGTGTGAGCCACCATGCCCAGCCAACATAAACATTTAAATGTATAATATCAAAATATAAGTTTTATTAAGGGGGAAGACAGGTCCTGTGAGAGAGACTAACTTTAAGAATGGAGCACCTATTTCAGATTGATGTTTAGAGCTGGTGTACTGACATTTAAGTAGAGGCTTTATAAAGGATGAGGAAAAAGCCATTTAAGAATGGGGTTAAGAACATTCTAGTAAGAGGAAATAGCAGGTGCAAAGGCCATGAGGTGGGAAAGGGTTTGGTGTGTAAAAGGGCCTACAAGAAAGCCAGGAGGCTGGAGCAAAGAGAAAGAAGGGATACTGCCTATAATGAGGTTAGAGAGGAAAATAGGAGCCAAGACCTGTAGACCAAAGAAAAGAGATTTCATTATAAGTACTATGGGAAGCCATTAAAAATTTTTGGCTGGTGGAATGACATGGACATGTTTACATTTTCAAAAGATTACTCTGGATGTCACATAGAAGATGAACTGGAAGGAGAACAAAAGAAGAAGCAGAAATGTAAGTTAGGAGGCTCTTTGGGTAGACCATGAGAGGGACGAAAAGCTTGAATTAGGCTGATAATAGGAGCTATGGAGAGAAGTAAACAGCTGTGAGGCATATTTTGGAGTTATAACTGATAACTTATGAGCTAGTGATGAATAGGAGTTGGCAGATTAAAAAGAAAGACTTGAGATTGATGACTTTCATTTATGGCCTGATAAATCAAGCGGATAGTGGTAGCATTTATTGACAAGAAGTAAACTTGGTAAGCCACCAGTATTAGGGTGATATTTGTGATACAAAATAATTATTTTATGTTTGGATGATACTTTTGAGGGATCTATAAAACAACCACTTATATAAGTTAAGAAAGCAGTTGTATGCATGAGTCTGTACCCAGAAGTGAGTCTCAGAGCTGATGACATGCCTTTGGAAGTTATCGTGTAGATGGTATTTGAAACCGAAGAAATTATCCTGGTCTGTTTTGTGTTGCTATAACAGAATACCTGAGACCAGGTAATTTAAAAAGAAGAGAAATTTATTTTCTCACAGTTCTGAAGTCTGGGAAGCCCAGGATCAAGGCACTGGCATCTGGCGAGGGCATTCTTGCTGTATCCTAACATGATGGAAGGCAGAAGGGCAAATGATGGCCAAATGCTGTATGAAGCCTCTTTCATAAGGGCCTTCATTCCATTCATAAGAAAGGTGCCCTCATGGCCTAATCACTTCTTAAATGCTCTGCATCTTAATACTGTCATGTTGGTAACACCTGAATTTTGGAAGGGATACATTCAAACTATAGCAGAAACAGATGAAATAACCTAATAAAAAGTGATTGTATAGGGAACAAGAGTGCCTTGAACTGAGGTCTGCCAATGAGATGTTGAATACTTGAGAATCTGAGAAGAGGAGAAACACAGAGGAATGTGGTGTCAAAAGTCAGGAAAGACGGCTTCTAAAAAGAATGAGTGGACAGCTGTGCCACATACTGTGGAGAGGTCTGGCAAGATGAGGGCCAGAAGTGACCACTGAATTTGGCAATATGAAGGTTACTGGTAATATCATCAAAAACAATTTCAGGACTGTGTGTTAGAAGACATATTGTTATGGATGTAGTCATAATTTATAGATTATTTGCTAAAACCAGGATTTTAATGGCTACAAATTAATCTTCACTAGAGATAGCAGAGTATACTTAGTCACTCCTATTGCTGAGGAGCAGCATTCTATGAATAATAGGCTTGTGTGTGTTTTAAGGGCTAATAGGCTCTGGGGAGTTGCTGGCTGCACCTCAATGGGGCTTACTGTGGGAAATTTCACTTCATTTTAAAAAATTCTCTCTGAGTGGGAGTTTGGGTTAAAAATCCAAATACTTGGGAATATGGGTACTGGCTGAGTTTCTCTTTGAGAGTGTTGTGCATTTGCAACTTCGGTGCTCTCTGCTCTGGTCTGGAACCCATCTTTCCTCCCAGCAGTAGGAAGAGTGGGAGGGTGGAGGGTCCCTCTTGTTTATACTTGAACTTACTGACCTCTGCACAGTTGTCTTGAAGTACACGAGCACTGCCAGCCCCTGGTTATTTGGGTATATTCTCTTACTCCGACTCCCTTCAAATTAGAAAATTAAAATGGATAGGCTCATTGTTGGATCTTCTCCAGGGCCTATGTTTTACGCTTAAATAGAGGAGAGTCCTAGAAAGAATGCAGATTTTATAGCCAAAGTGACTTAGGTTGAAACTCTGCCTTACTTTTCTTATCTCTAAAATGGGCTAGTTCTATCATGCAGAATTATAGTAAATATTTAAAGTAACGTATGAAAAGTGCTTGGAACAAAGTAAACACTCAATAACTGGTGGCTGTAATTGATATTATTGTTTAAAGTAAATTCTTGATATTATTGAAATGTTGAATTAGTGACTTGGGTTATAATTTGTCTGTATGATATTGTTCTGTGATATAAAACATTGTCCAATGGCATAGACCTCTGAAAATTTGTTCTTTTTGGGGGTGATCCGTTGGAAGTAGCCTTAGTAAATCCTATGTCATCAATATTTTGTACTATGGTTTTATTATTACAATTTAAGAAAGCTTCACATTTTAATGGATTAACACAGTTCTTCTGTTTTCCTATTAAAAAGATAATATTTCATTGAACTTTAATAAAAGTTGGTTCGTGATAAGACAGCATGCTTCATTGCCTAATGTTGCTCAGAACTAAAGTTAAAATTCTCTCATTAGAATTCCATGGGAGTTGGGAGGGAAGAATGTAAGCCAAGGATGGAAAAGAGATGTAAATTTTATATTTGTGCTCTATCTTTGGGAGAAGTGCCAAATGGCCTTCTTTCACATTGAAAGGAGGGAGGACTAGAAAGTGTAATATTTTTTCCTGTTTTCCACTTGCCCTAAGATGGAGAGACTTAGTTTTTCTAAGCTAAAGTGCAGCATATTGCTTTAAAAGATGCAAAAAGAATAGGTTCCATTTTAGCTATCTAGATATGGTAAAAATTAAAACATGATTAATCAGAAACAACTGATTGTTGTGACATATGTGTGTAGGAGATTTTCAGAGCATTCTCCCCAAAACATGGCTAATAAACTGCATTGTATATGGGACTGTTTTGTATAAAAAGAGGAAGAAGGTTATGAATACTTTGATCTCTTCAATTATAAGAATATGTATTGCCTGGCCTTCTCATATACAAGGTTAGGAAATATATTTAAATTTTAGGTAGAAATAACTTCTTTTCATTAAAAGAGGATTTAACTTTCAAGTAGGGAGAGGAGAAGGAGAAGCATTATGGTTTGTCATATGAATTTTGGGGAGAAGCTGATTTTTGAATGAACTCAGGGCTTGTTTTCTGATTTCCCTGAATAAATAAGAGAGACGATTTGATGTCTAAAAAATTTTTTATTATTTGGATATTTATTGCTTATTTTTTAAAAGAACTGTATGATGTTATGTACTGTACTTGTAATAAGTAGCCATACAATGTTTAATTTTAAATTCTCTCTTTCCACAGTTTGGAAGAACTGAAGTAATTGATAATACTTTAAATCCTGATTTTGTAAGAAAGTTTATTCTGGACTACTTTTTTGAAGAAAGAGAAAATCTTCGTTTTGACTTGTAAGTTCTACTACAATTTGCATTTAGAAAAATTTGATTTTTAAAGACAGTATTACTAATGTAAGGCAAGGTCTTATGGTTGCACTGAGTTCTAGATTATATTGGCAGGAAACCATATTAATTCTTTTCAGAGTGTGACCCAAGCAAGCCCCTTGCTTTGCATTTTGTAGGTCTGAATACGTATTCAATGAATAGGTGAGCAGTTTAGCCATGCAGGACGGTGTATATGGATGTTCTTCCCAACTGCCCTGGGCTTCAGTGGATTTCCTACAAGTTCTATGTATACTCCAAAGTTATCACATCTACTCCTATGGCTGATGTCTCTCAGATCTTTGTCTCAGCAGCTTCTTAGCATAGCACCTGGATCCCTGCCTAACTATGGCTTCCGTTCATCCCTTGGTAGTCTTGTATTTTTCCAAGGGCCAGGATAATCGAGTCAGCATTTTAAATATGTTAAGTATTCTTGTTACTTTGATACTGAATCTGGCATATTAAAACATTACTGTCAAATCCAACTTCCTGTCCACAGAGAACCTAGAGTCAGCCTGTTTATATTATTAGAGAGTTTTTGTTCCACAGAAGTGAACTGTAGTGATTGTTGAAGTATTTAGATATGATTAAAAGGAAATCTGTTGTGGGGAGGTGGGTAAAATATGCTTAAAATATCAAAATAATTAAAGGAAATTTATGAACATTAAAAAGATAAATGTCTTGTTTTAAATAGCTGAAAATCCTGATGTACCATGCTTTTACAATTTATAAATACTTTTGATAACAAAAGCTATCAATATCTTATTTGAAAAAGTCATAATTTGCTTCATAATTTAAAAAATGAGAGCTTTTTACTGTTAATAGGCTTTCTCATTTTCCTCTAAAATACGCACAGTAAAATAACCGGCAGCGCTTGTGTTTAAAAAAGATCTTAAACTAGCTTCTTTCTTCAGGAATACTAAGTATTTGTCATATTTATCAAACAAAATTTATTACATCCATATTTGGTTTTTTATTTTTTAGAAACTCTTTTCCAAATAGTAAAAATGAGGCTTATCAGAAGAGAAACTGAGATAGAATGTGGCAACTTCCTGATGATGTTTATGATACAGGCTGCACTCAGTGTTGCCACTAAAAAGCAGATTTCAATCATATAGTATGTGGTTGAAACAGATATCAATCATGTAGTATGTGGTTGAAGTCTCCCATTATTCTGGGCCTTGGTAGCAAGTGCTTTTTAAGAATTTTCTTTTACACCAGCATGGGACTCTTAATTTTTCCTCCTTAATCCCAGACTTAACTTTCTGTTTAAACCAGGCTCTATTTCATGATTCTTTATTCCCCCTATTTGTTTTTTTCTTTCTTTTTTCTTCCTTTTTCATTCATCTGCATTATTTTCACGGTTGAAAGTAATCAATATTTATTACAAACTTTAAGTGATACAGACATTTAAAATGAAAGCTTCCTTTTATCCTAATACAAAAAAGCATCGTCCCCTGCCCCCCAAACCTGCAAATGATTCAGTGTATATGCTGGCAGATCTTTTTTTTCTTTAAGCATACAGATATGCATACAGGAATTGCAATAAATATATTTTCCTTTACCTTGTATTTTGCAGGTATCCTTTTATGCCACAAAATATGCAAACACCACATTCATTTTAAAGGTTATATAATTTCCATTGTTCAAAAGAACTGCAATTTATTTAACCAAACACTTTCTGATGGGCATTTGGCTGGTTCCATTTTTTCTACTACATATATCCTGCAGTGAGTTTCCTTGGATGCAAATCTTTTTGTAATATATATTTATATATAGTTTACGTTTTGAGAGGACACATTACTTAGAGTCAAATTTTAGGATTACAGGATGCAGACCGGAGTATCCACTGTCTGGTTCTAAATCTTTGAAATCAACTTCGTGTGAAAGTTGATTATATGAATTGAGTCATTCTTGTCATACCCAACTAAATCGGAGTCAAGAGGCCAGGGGAAAAAAGCACTTACAGCACCTGTTCCAAGAATTGAATTTTCCACAAGGCCAATTGCTGAATCCGTTCACTGTAACCCTAAAGAACAGTCATGACCTGCCATGACTCTATGACTGGTTTTACCTACACCATCACTCACCAATCACCACTTTTGCCAGCTCCCAAAAGCTTCTGTAGTGCCAATGAGTTTTCTTTCAAAACAATATATAGCATTTCTCTTTCTAATAAAACTCCCAACCTTCTCTTTGTTTTTTGGACATACTGCATGAAAACCACCCTCGTCTGTGTATATGCGCCCTGAATTGCAATTCTGTGCATCCCAAATAAAATATTTAATTTAGAGATTCATCTCTATATTTTATTTTAATTTCAACATTGGAGATCCTATAAGCTTTGTTACTTCCCTAAACTCCTTGTCAGTTATTTAGCTCTGATTTTTAGATCCATGTCCTGCTCTTCATTCATTATGTGATACTCAAAACTCATCTGTTCCAGGAACATTTACCTCCGAGTGACAGGAAACTATACAGTAACATAAATCAGTGTTAAGTAAATAGATATATTTTAACTTTCTTAACTTCCTAATTGAAGTTGAAGCAATTTTTACAGAAACAGTGTAATGTTTGAAATGTGAAAGCATATTGCAAAGTGGAATTAAATAAGTATCACTTTACCTTTTGTATGTATTTGGTTAGTTTCAGAAATTCAAAGAATATCTCCATTTTATATGATTGCTGAAAAGTTCAAACAACTAGGGCTAGAAAGGTTTACCTGCAGAAGATCATCAAGAAGAGTAACAAGCCCATCCTCTTAGTTCATGTAGTGTCTTCTCTATCACTTTAATTCCTTTTGATTTTCCATTTTTTAGAATACTCACATAATAACCTTTAACCTGAAAGAACAGGCTTATTATTATCATTATCATTATTATTATTGTGATTTCTTCAGGATATCTATGTAAGTAAATGTGGAAATAGTGTAATAGTTCATGAGTTATGTATATATATTATACCTGTGGTGATTTTTAAAATACTTAGCAATGTGTTATTCCTAGTAAAAGTAACATATTCATGATAAGAAAATTGGAAAATAAAAAGATTAAAGTAGCAATACAAATTACCAGTAGTCCCAACCTCTACCACCCAGAGAACTACTGCAAATATTCTGACATATTGGCAGTATCAATCCTAAGTAAATATATACTGAGATTAATCTCTAAGAAAAGGGTTTATTTGGGAATAATATATAATAATTAGAATTGCAATTGGACACGTACACACGCATACCAGAATGGTTTCTGGTGCGTTCAGAGAGCAAAAGGAAAGGCTGGAGTTTTATTGGGAAAAGAGAAAAATTACATGGGTTATTTTGAAAGAAAGTTTATTGATGCTGGTTGTGTTTTACAGAAGCTAGCGATCTCTGTTTGGTAAGGGGTGGCAATTACTAGGTTAAATTTGTCTCAAGATCATAGCAGGTCCTTGAGGTTTTGGATTGGTCTTGTGAGACAGTTCTTGGAGTAGGTGTTTGTGACTCCCAAGTGATTTTCCCTGTGGCTCTGCTGCCCCTTCAGCCCTGATTCTGTTTTAGTTGGGTTTGACAAAAATGGCCTCATTTTATCTGATCAATTTTTATTGCAGTAACATAGTTCGTTGAAGGAACAGCATGCTGAAAGATGCGCTAGTGTAAATTAACCAACAGATAGATGCAAATGGTTTTCAGAATTGTTTTGGATTTCCTTAATACCTATTGATTTTGTAAAATTCTAAAAAATTTAAAAAAGAAGCTTTGAACATGTTTTATCTAAACTGGAGAAATGGCTTTTATAAACTTAAAAAAAATTTCAGTGCTTAAACAATTGTAGTGACAGTGAGAGAAAAAGAGAAAGACATAGAGAGAGACAAATTATTTCTGCTACCACTGACCCAAATTCTTGTAAGTACTATAATAGTTAACCGATATTAATTTTTATTATTGTTACTATGTTATGTCTGAGATATATTTTCAAGATTACCTTATCGGCTATGAGTCCTAAAATTCCCTTGCCTTTTTGATCCAGTATGTACTTATTCTCAAGAGACATGGTTTCTCTCGTCATGTTATGTATATATCACAGAGAAAGTAATAAACTTTGACATTTATTTATTTTTATTATAATTATCACACTGATGATAATACAGGTTCCTCATAAATCCACTTTGTTGTCATGGTTGAAAACTTTATTATTGGTAGAGCAGCTGTACCAAAATGCATTTGAACAGGAAGTGTGGCTAGCCTTATCACTTCATAGTATGTGCCAGATATAGGATAATTTAGAAATTACACTTCTCATTCGTGTTTCCATTCAGACTGGAACACTAAAAAGGGATTCCTGAGTCTAGATATGACTTACCTAGAGAATTATTTTCTTTCTTGATAAATAAAATGGTGATAATCATGAAATGTATAATGTTACCATAAAATATTTTAGATGGATCTCAACACTTTGAGGAAAAATAAGTTGTTTTATTTCTTCTAGTATAGTTGTCTCAATACAATGTCAACTGTGATTTTTTTCCACTGGTTAAGGGCTCCCTTAACAATGTCAAAGTCTAATTTCATACCTTTTCAGTCACTTTTGTTTCTTAAAACCATGTTACTCTTTTAATTGTTAGATACTTTTTATTTTAAAACTTTAATCTCAAACTTAATTTAAGACTTTTCACTTCCTCTCCCTTCAACTGGAGCTGTTGCCCAGCTCCTTGCAGGACAGAAGGGAGGTGGGAATGCAAAAAGGTAGGCGGTGTTGGGAGACTGAGATGTGGTTCTCCTACTGTCCAAAAAATCCAGACCTTATATGGGAATCAGCCTCAGGGGACACATTTTAAGCACCCTGCTTGTCTTGTCCTTATGGAGGAGGGGCCAAAGAGGACATTATTCTATGTTTTTCATCTCTCAGAAAACACTTTCTAGAACTTTCCAGTGAGTTTCTCTTCCATTGATGGCCCCAGGGTGGACTTGCAGCAGGGCCCCATAGCTTACTGATGAACCAGATGCAGTACTCCCCTTCTTGCAGGCATCCCAGATTTTGGAGCCATACTTTACTTGGCTTTGGGGAGTAGAAAGAACCTCCCTACTGCCCCCCAACAGAGAGGGAAAAGTCCTCACTTATGAACAGTGTGTTCACCTGGCGATGGACTAGTCCCCTGAACTTTGGGGAGAAAGTATATGACCCTGCGATTGACTCAGTAGCTCTGAGCTAAGCATGATCACATATTTTGTTTTTCTCTTTGGGCCTTAGTTGCAATTCCAGAAATACAAGAAAAATTTCCATCATTATCTGTTACTCTCGAATCAAAAACATAATCCTTGAGGTGCACCCAAATCAGCTACTGCCAATTCATTACTATAGTAGTAAGGTTTCAATGGCAGGATGAAGTTGTTTACAAAATTTGTTACTAAATTTAGGCACAGTGGATGCATCCTCTTAGGAGAAACCACCAAGCTTCTTCCATGATGATATATTATCTCTTCCTTAAAGAAAGTATGGAACTCATAAACAGATACACAGGTACACGTATACATTGTAAGCAAGTTAGGATGTAGTGTTTATGTTGTGACCTGTGAGAGTGAGGCCTAGAGAAGTCTTCATATATTTAGAAAAGCTAGAAGAAAAATTGTGTTAAAAGAGAGATGGTAATTTTAGGCTAGGCATTGTGGCTCACGCCTGTAATCCCAGCACTTTTGGGAGGCTGAGGGGGTGGATTACTTGAGTAGTTCGAGACCAGCCTGGCCAACATGGTGAAACCCTGTCTCTACTAAAAATAGGAAAATTAGCCAGGTGTGGTGGCGGGCACCTATGTCACCCACCTATGTGACTCTGGAGGCTGAGGCAGGAGAATCACTTGAACCGGGAAGGTGGAGGTTGCAGTGAGCTGAGATTGCACCAGTGCACTCCAGCCTGGGCAACAGAGTGAGACTCTGTCTCCAAAAAAATGAAAAGAAAAATGGTAATTTCTAATGCTTTATAATCTAACATATTGTATTCAGGTGTATTATATAAATTACCTGTGAGATAATGGTATTTAAAAAGCTTTGTAAAATACAGTGAAAGAGGCTTGTATTTGAAGATACTTATGCTTTTTGTGATGAAAACATTTTCCTTTTACTTCTTAACTGAACATTCGATGTCATTTCTCCCCAATCCACACTCGGTTCTTTAGAAGATAGTTTCCAGAGTTGATTTTTGAGAAGGAGCTAGCACAGCTATATTTCATCTCTGATATTGTTTTAGTTGCTAATTTCAATCTTACCTTAAAAAAATTTTCTCATATAAGAAACATTTCTTGGATAAAAATATATATATTTTTTTACTAGCGACTGTAGTTCTACAGTGAATGTTGGCAATTTGCTGATTTAAAATTCCAGGCTATAGCTGTTGAAAGTGCTCAGAATGCCTTGATGTGAAGGAGAGTAATTTGTAATTCTTCTGAGGCAGGCTTTTGCATCATGCGTTGTTTTTTGTTTTGTTTTGTTTGGTGTTGTAAAGTTTAATTATACAATTATGAAAATAAATTCATTTATGTAGGTAAACAGGTCATAATGAGTGTGTGCTGTTGGAAGAGAGAGGGAATTAACTTCCTCCTTATTTAAAAAATAATAAGAAGTCATATTCTCTGCATTTAATCCTTCATCTTTCTGCTTCTCCCTATGGAAAGGAAGTCACAGGACTTCTGGAGGAGAGGCTACTTGGATAAACACAGAAAAAGCTCTAAATATTTTAACTTTTATCATGGACATTTTCAAGCATATTCAAAAGTGGCATGTACATATTGCCAGTCTTAGTTCATTTACTTCCTCCAGGTTATTTATTATATACTTACTGCTGAATCACTTTAAAGCAAATCATTTCACCTTTCAATACTTCAAAATAAAGCTCTCACACATAAGGGTGCTTATTTATGACCCTCCTGTTTGTTTGCTTGTTTTTAGAAGACCACTTTACCCCAAATAAGTACTTAATGGCAGCTAACATTCAGGCCATTTGGAAATTTCTCTGATTGTCTTAAAAATGTCTTACAATTAGTTTATTTAAGTAAAGCTCCAAACAAGAGTCACACATTGTATTTTTCTCCTGTGTCTGCTGTATTCTATAATAATCTCCTTCCCCTCTTTAATACCAGTTATCTGTTGATGAGATTCAGAATATTTTTTAAAAGAGAAGGTGAGGCAAGACATTCCATCTCTATAGAGTGGCTCTGTGTGTTATCTCTCACATCCCATCACTTGGAGTAAAGAGCTGATTGTTCAGGTATTGTCTGCCTGATCTGTCCATTAGAAAGGACCATGTCCTTTCACCTCGAAGCCTTAGTATCCTTGGATAATTATTACCTAGAACCATTGCAATTCTAAAGCTAGTTTATGGTGAACATTCTTTGCTAGGCAGTGAATGGACCCTCTGCCTAGCATCCATATACTCAGTGAACATTTATTGATTGAGATGCTTTCTTTATTTGTGAAAACATTCTTGTTATGTGAGAGAGGAGACTTTAATTAACCTTTAAAAAGGCAGTTAATTTTTGGTAGGAAGCTATTCACAAGGAATTTGAAATGAATATATGATTTGGGAGAAAGACTGTAGTCAGTACAAATATTTTCCTATACAAGAATTTGGCAAATTGAAGGTATTTTGGCTATCAGTGTCCTCTCTACTTCTACAAACTCTTTAATGCCAGGGGATAAAGTGATAATGAATGATCTTATTGCCGAATCTCTCCAAGAACTGATTAATTTCTGGTACCAACTGGTCAAAACTAGAACACATGGTAGTCTTACTTAAATATGTTTCTGTTTCCATAAAATGTATGTTTTCTTTAAGTTCTGTGATTAGGGAAAAATAATGTCTCATTACTCCAGCCAATTTAACAATAGCATTTAAGATAGAAAGTAAAAATTAAAATGTGTGCTAAGGACAGCCTGTTACCAGGATCTGTTTGTTAAATAATTAATTTGATTTTTAAAAATATTTTGAGATAAACACAGATTCATTCACATGATGTTGTAAAAAATAATACAGAAATTATACAGAGAGACCTGTGTATCCTTTACCTAGCTTCTCCCAGTAGCAACGTCTTGCAATATCACAAATAGGATATTGACATTTATCCTAGCAACATACAGAGTACTTCTATCACCTCAAGGATCATCCCTCATGTCGCCCTTTAAAATGATGTCCAGAGAAGAGGGCTTTTCAGTTTTTAAGGAATTTTGAGGTAAGTTGAAAAGTACTAGGATACTACTGACGCACAGAAAAGAGAAATTTTAAACTTAAGTGCAGAAAAGAGAAAGTTTAAACTTATCAAAAAGCAGAATTGATTATTGAGAAAATATTAAGACTTGTTAGGTGTTTAGAAATGAAAGAACCCAAGGATCGTGAATTCTACCGTTGGCATGTAAGCCACAGATTGTGTGAAACTTTAAAATTTGCTAAGTTTTTCTTCCTATTGGTATTATTTTGGATTTCATTTTTATATTATTTATGTGTTCTGGAAAATACTGTTTTTTTTCCTAGCTGTATTTTGTGGAAATAACTTGAGTTTTGTATTTCAATCCTTTAGGTATGATGTTGATTCAAAGAGCCCCAACTTATCCAAACATGTAAGTTCATATTTTTATGTTTTTTTAACATTATAATATAATGATTAGTACTTATGCTGACTTATTAATATTAAAGTTATACACCTATTAAGTTATTCATGTAACATGATCATCATAGAAAATAAGTAACATTTTAAAAGAACCCCAGAAAAACATTTTGGAGGAGCTAATTTTAAAAAGTGACCTTTAGTAAGTAAAACTGACTAATCTTCTTTTTAATTTTTAATTTTTATTTTTTAAATAAATGATGATTGCAGTTCCCAGTGATGTCTGAAGTTGGATCAAGTTAAGCAAGATGAAACAATGAGCCTGTGTCTTTTTGGAAGGTTTAACTTCTGAGAGAATGGGAAGTAGTTGAGTGTAGGTACAGTGGTTTGTTATTCTGTGTTTTTTTTTTTTTGTAGTTTATTTACCAATATTTCCTGAATACCTGTATATGCCAGGCACTGTACTAGTTTCAGAGGGCATAATATGGGCAAGATAGACATAATCTCTGTCCTCAAGCCACTTACAGTGTTGTTTTCTTTTTGGGGTCCCTCCTTTGATCTATTCCTCTTTTCTCAAGAGCTCTAGTTGCCAGGCAACACTTGTTACCTGGGGAGATTTCTAGGTCCAGGAGTAGTTGGGCATCAGAGCTAGACAGAAAAAGAGGTGCAGATGGGAAGGGAGGAAAGAGAATGAGATACTCCAGCAAAGTATTGTGCTAATCCATCAACTTGTTTATTGACCTGTGAAGTTGGAATTAGGCCACCCCCAGTAGGAAGGGCTGAATGAGGGTGAAAACAGCATTCTGAAAGGGGATAACTGAGGTGCCAGGTGAAATCTGGGTACACAGATGTAGAATTAGCAGCTGTGTCAGGGTTAGGAGGCTAGCTGGACTAACAGTGCCCAGAAATGTAGGAGGGTAAGATTTTTTTTACTTTTCCACTGTTGTAGGCTGTCAAACTAGAATAGATAGACATGCGATTTCCCATGAAATTTGGAGAAGGGGAGTGTAATGATTCAGAAAAGAGATGAGACAGAAAGGGGAATTACAAGCTAGGAAACAGATTTGGAAAATCTGGGAACCTGGATATGTACGGTGGCAAAAATCACATTTACTACTGCCCCCTTCACTGAAGGAAGTATGAGATTTATTTGTGTTATGAAGCATACAGCAGAATCATGTGAAGAAGTATTCAGGAACAGTCTGTCTAAGTGATTTACCTCTTTACAGGTTGAAAAAAAATGCTGCAACAAGCTTATTGCTCTCCATAAGTAAAGTTTGTTGTGGTTGCCATGCCACCTTCCTGCTCATGATTAAGGTTTATAGCATTGTGACTAGACATTTACAATTTATTTACATAACTTTATATTGGAAGTTTTCCAAATGTCCTAAAAAGAATCAGAAAAGAAACTGCATTTTATAGTTGTTGAGTTATAAGGAAAGAAATGTATTCACTTCTCACTCATAGGTGGTTGATTAAAGGGATTGTGAGCATGTCATAAATGTGAAGTGTAACTTGACTTTATGGAAGCTGGCATTGGAAACAGGGTGGTGAGTTGTGAGTGAGATAGCTATCCTCTCCATTTCTCTTTCTCTCTCTCAGGCCACATATTCTTTTTACCATGTCTTTTCTCTGAGCTTCTGCTTCTCTCTGAAGACCAGGTTTCTCTGTTTAGGGAAATGACCTCACTACTTCTAACTGGACATAGACTTCCAAGTACCAGTCTCCCTGAATATAGTTTCTGTGTTTCTTAGTTCAAACTACTCTTTAAAGGGCATACTAACTGGCAGGTAAGGACATTTCCACTGGGTTGGATATTTTGAGTGAAGTTGGGAACATGTGTTTCCTATTAGTGTAGTTGCCTTGTGTACAGGGCAGAGAGAAGTGTATGGGATAGGAAGGTACCTCAAACATGGCTAATTCTTTTCCCTTTAATAGTCACTAGTGACTAAATTTCATTATATAAGAGATATTCCTCCTAGAAACCATAAATGTATATTTCATTTCAAATCTTTCTCTTTTGTAGGAATACTTTTATTTTCATAAGAAAATTTTATCTTCTCATCGTAAGAAATTTTATCTTGACACTGCTTTATCCTCATGATACCTCTTTTACTATCTCCTCATCAGATTTTCACTTCTGCTTAAACTACCCTGACATAGGTTAGATCAAGATTGAGTATCTTCTCTTCACTCGTTACCTCTTAATCTCTCTCTCTCTTTTTTCCAAATAGAATTGACTACTCCATTCTTGAAACGTTCGTTTCTAACTTCCACAGAAACTCCCTTGCTGCTTCTCCAGCCTCCCTGTTTACCCATTATCTGTCACTTGAAGCTTTATTTCCTCCTCTTATTCCTTAATATTATTTTTTCTCATAGCTTTATTTTCAATTTTTATCTCATCTCACTGTATAAACTCTTTTGGGGAAAGCTCAGCCGTGTCCCTACCATACCTGATGACCCTCAAGTGTTTATCCCTCTGGATACCTTAGCAAATGCAAGTTTCAATAGCTTGTTAAGTATTTCCTAGTACATACTTCACAGAAGCCTAAAACTCAAGTAGATCTAAAATTTATGATTTTTTTCCTTCCAGATCATGTGCTTCTGCTTCTGTGATTTATCTTAAGAATAATTCATCAACACAGTTTACTCAGTTAGAAAACTTGGATGCAGAGTTAACCACTTTCTGTCTCACATTTGACATTTACTGAGTCACCAAGTCCTGTTCCTTCTAACAAAAAAAATGCTTCTCTTTCTGTCTTCTTCTTTCCCTTCTTGCTGTTATTGCCTTAGTTCAGATTCTCATTACTTTTCCACCGAGGTATTGCATTGTCTCCTGTAGGTCCCATGGTTTATATTATTTCACATTTTAAGCTATCCTTTATATTTGTATCTGTGTTATATTTAAAAAATATATTTAGTCGACTATATGGATTAGTTAATAAGTGCCTGAGCTTATAAGTGGCTGAAGCATGTCGAAAGAGAAGAAAAATGTGTTTTTGGAATGTTATAAGAACTATTAGAGATGACTATCTAGAATTTCTGTTAGAAATTAACAGCAAAAGCCGTTCCTTAATTGAAAGCATTCAAGTATGATTTTAGGTAAAGGGGCATATAACTCTTTCAACCCAAAAGGAATTCATAAGGATTTTTGAAGATCAGACAGAATCAATGAACAAGATAGGTTTATTCCCTGAGGATATGATTCGTTAAGACTGTTGTTGTCTACCTGCCAATTTTGCACAGTGAAATAAATATAAACTGGAACCTTTTAGGGAAGACTGCTAAGTGCCCAGGTTGCATGTGGCATAAAGGCACTTATTTATTTTTTTTACAAAAGGGATTTTGTAGCAAGAGAGACCCCTTGAATTAGTAATAATAATTTTTTTTTCATTCTCATTTCTGATAATTTTGAAAGAATTTTCTTTCAGGATGACTTTATTTGGTGTTCGGTACTTAAGACTCTTGGGTCAAATTCCTATTTTTTGGTACTGTTAGGGAAAATGGAGATAGAATATAGAGCTACACCTTAGATTTCTAACATTGCAAATAAATATGATGTAAGACATAAAGGATCATAATTACTTTAATTGATTCTATTTGTGATGGAAACATGTTTTAGTGAAAATCATTGTGCACCAGGCAAAGACTTATGCAATCTAGGGACATCTTTCTTTAGAAGATTTATTCTGTTTATGATTCTCTGAGGAAATAGCTTTACTAAGATATTTTTCCCTATAGTGTTAGGCCCTGTGAATAAAACATGGCATTTTGAATTCCGAGTTTGTTCTCTAAGGTGCTAGTGAACCTACTAATCTTAATACCATTAGCAGAACTACATTGCATACTTTCATTTGCTTAATTAAACTGCATGAGCCAAATCATTAATGAAAGGATTAATGACAGGCCCATAATTGGTATGTATAGGATTCTGGATTGCATGTTGGACCAGAGTACATAGAAACTGTACTCTGTATACATAGAAACTGTACTCTGTATAACCCACAAGGCAATCCAAAATACATTTATCCACTTGGTTGGTTGCAGAAGGCACCACTAAAATTTTTGTTTCAGATATATTCATGGCTCACTGGATTATTTTGGCCACTAGACACTAGCCTTCAGTGAAGATGTATATTTTTTAACACACTTTCTAAATATTATAAATATAAACTTTCACATACAGATCAACTTGAAAAATTTTATTTGAATGTTGTTTGGACTATGAAATGGATTTTCTCATAGAAACAGATTTTTAAGTGGGGCAAGATTCTTTCATTAGAATATAAAGCTAATTTAACCTATATAGAGATGAACTGAATTCTAAAGTATTCATATATATTCATGTAGGCAGACAGGCAATAAATATAGGACAGGCACTTGTCATGATGGGGAATATAGCAATGAATAAAACAAACAAGGCCTCTCTCCTAAAGTAGCTTACATTTTGGAATTGAAGAGGTGAGGCGAGCAGATTTACTCAATGAACATGAATGCAATAAATGATTAAGATACTTTACTTTCTTTATAGTACTTTAACTAATAATATATTGATACTGGGAGAGAGTGACTGGGGAAGCACCAGTAGTTAGAAGCTGAGGTTTCCCTGAACCAACCAGCATGGTTCTATGCCATTTATCACCTTGGGTGTATATTTACTGAGGAGGAGGAGGGAATGATTGAAAATCTAGGAGAACAGCATCCCAGGCAAAAGGAAGAACAGTACAGTGGCCTTGAGTCAAGAAAGAGTTTGGGGCCAGGTGCGGTGGCTCATGCCTGTAATCCCAGCACTTTGGGAGGCTGAGGTGGGCGGATCACGAGATCAGGAGATCGAGACCATCCTGGCCAACATGGAGAAACTCCATCTCTACTAAAAATACAAAAATTAGCTGGGTGTGGTGGCACGTGCCTGTAATCCCAGCTACTCAGGAGGCTGAGGCAGGAGAATCACTTGAACCAGGATGTACCAGGAGGCGGAGATTACAGTGAGCTGAGATCATGCCACTGCACTCCAGCCTGGTGACAGAGTGAGACTCCATCCAAAAAAAAAGAAAAAAAGAGTTTGGAATGGTGTGACAGAAAGATGGCTACCATATGTAAAATATTATGAGTGATGAGGGGAGTGGACTGAAATAGTTTGGAAAGATACATAGGAATCAGATAATGGAGAGATTTGTAGGCCACAGTTAAAAAAAGAATTTGGATTTTTCTTTTTTTGGATGGATGTCACTGGAGGATGGTGTGATCTGATTTATGCATTTAAATGGTGACTGTGACAGCTGAAGTGGAGAATGGGGTTGGGGAAGCAAGACTGGAATTAAGGAGGTCAGTTATAAGGCTGTTGTAGTTTGACTGGGTGAGCAACCTTTGGTGGTTAAAAACCATTGAAGTGGCAAGACATGGTCAGTTTTGGAATATATGTTGGTAGTATGACTGATGATGAATTGGATGTCCAGTGTAAAAATAAGAGAAGTTAAAGTGGCTACTAGGTTCTCGATGAGAACAATTGGGTAAATAGTGATGTGGTTTATATAATGAGATACATTGGGGAGAAGGAGATTGAGGCAGAGGGGTGAGGATTGAGAGACCCATGGTAAGCCAAGTTCATGTTAAATTTGAGACCTCCAGTAAGCATCCAAATGGAGATATTGATTAGGCAGTGTTTGAAGACTAAGATACAGATTTAGTAACCATCAGCCAATCAAGTTGGAACTCAGAGTTATCTAAGAAAATGCAAATGGAGAAGAGAATAGGATAGAATCTTGAGGGAAGAAGAGTAGGTAGAATGATCATTTTAAAAGCCAGCTAGGACACGTCACTTTCCAGTTTAAACCCTCCGATGGCTTTCATCCACACTTAGGATAGAAATCAGTCCTTGATGTAGCCCCTGGTTACCTCCTCTCCTGCCATTCTCATCATTGCTCACCCTGCTCTAACCCGCTATCTCTCTTGCTTTTCCTCGAGCACCCAAGTACTTGTCTCAGGGACTTGTTCTTGCTTTTTCTCCTATCTGTAATGCTTCTGCCCCAGATACTCACATGGTTCCCTCCCTTACATTATTCAGGTATCTACTTGAATAGATAACTGCGAGGGCTTACCTGACTGCCCTGTGTAAAAGAGCTGTTCATGTTATTCTTTGACGCTTGTTCAATAAAAACTTTCTTTTTTCCTGTAGCCTTCTTTATAGTTCTCATTAGATGATGAGAGGTAGACTTATACACATATTCAAGCTAAAGTGTTTATGACTGTTGCTGTACATGGCTGTCTTTCCCATTTGCATTTTCAGTAGCGTCTTACAGAATCTGCCTTAGACTTTCAGACAGAGATAGGGATAATGCCTGAGATGGGTTTGAGTATAGTAACTTTATCACTCATTAAGTTATATTAGGTGGGACAGAAAGAGATAGGGATAATGCCTGAGATGGGTTTGAGTATAATAACTTCATCACTCATTAAGTTATATTAGGTGGGATCGTTTACACATAAAACTCACCCTTACTCAGCTTAGTATTTAATAATGATACTTTTTCATAGTGTTATGTCATATTTAATATTATTTGATACTGCCATATTTCAGATATTTAATCATAATATTTAGTAAGTTTTCTAGTTATTTGGCGTAGCACCTATCTCACCATGTTTACTAGCAGTGAGAATATTTACTTATTTTCTGTTAATGTATTACATTTTGAACTTCATTATTGATGAACTAGTGTTCTATCAAAAGTGATGTGCTGTAATAATATAAATATTTTCCATAGATTTGTTATATTTGTGAATATAAATATTTAAAAACTATGGTAGAATGTTGTTTTCCTATAGCATAGCTTTATTTTGAAAAGCTGTATGTTGTATATGTTTGCAATTACTGAATATGTATGTGCATCTTTTTTTTTCTTTTTTTTCTTTTTTTTTTTTTTTTTGAGACAAGGTCTTACTCTGTCACCCAGGATGGAGTGCAGTGGCCCAATCTTGGCTCACTGCAACCTCCACCCCCCAGGTTCAAGCTATTCTCCTGCCTCAGCCTACCAAGTGGCTGGGACCACAGGCCCGCATCACCATACTAAAAATTTTTGTATTTTTAGTACAGATGGGTTTCACCAAGTTGCCCAGTCTGGTCTTGAACTCCTGACCTCAAGTGATCTGCTGGCCTCTGTCCCCCAAAGTGCTGGGATTATAGGCATGAGCCACCGTGGCCAGCCAATGTGTGGATACTTTTTAAAAATTGGGGGCCGGGCACTGTGGCTCACGCGTGTAATCCCAGCACTTTGGGAGGCTGAGGCGGGCAGATCATGAGGTCAGGAGATCAAGACCATCCTGGCTAACACGGTGAAACCCCGTCTCTACTAAAAATACAAAAAAATTAGCCGGGCATGGTGGCGGGCGCCTGTAGTCCCAGCTACTCGGGCGGCTGAAGCAGGAGAATGGCGTAAACCCGGGAGGCGAAGCTTGCAGTGAGCTGAGATGGCGCCACTGCACTCCAGCCTGGGCAACAGAGCAAGACTCCGTCTCAAAAAAAGAAAAAAAAGGTTAATTTCAGTCACTGGTCATCTACTTGTTGAAAACTTTCTTTCAGTGTCTTATTTAACTGCCTTCATCTGACTGTTAAGAAAGCCAAAGATATCTTTTCTTTTCTTTTTTTTTTTTTTGAGATAAGGTCTCGCTCAGTTGCCCAGGCTGGAGAGTACAGTGGCACGATCTCGGCTCACTGTTACCTCTACCTCCGGGATCAAGCGATTCTCCTGCATAAGCCTCCCAAGTAGTTGGGACTACAGGCACACACCACCACACCCAGCTAATTTTTGTATTTTTGGTAGACGGGGTTTCACCGTGTTGGCCCGACTGGTCTTGATCCTCTGACCTCAAGTGATCTGCTTGCCTTGGCCTCCCGAAGTGCTGGGATTACAGGCGTGAGTCACTGCTCCTGGCGTAGCCAAAAATATCTTTAAAATCAACAGTTGTGCTGGGGGAAAAAGAAATGAATAAATTCAGGGATAAGGTATAATTTTAGAAATAGTATTTGTAATTTAAGTTTAGAACTTTGTATTATCTCTTGGAGGTTGGATTTAGCATTTTGGTTTGTAGATGGATTTATCCATTAAAAAGACAAATGCTTTTTTTTAAATAATATTAAAATGTGAGAAATTGTTTCTACTAAAATATTGAATCAAGCCCTGGTGCAGTGGCTCATACCTGTAATCCCAGCTCTTTGGGAGGCTGAGGCAGGTGGATCACCTGAGCTCAGGAGTTCGAGACCATCCTGGCCAACATGGTGAAACCCTATCTCTACTAAAAATAGAAAAATTAGCTGAGAGTGCCATAAATATGTGGGGGCAAAATGTTCAGTACCTGTAGAGGCCTCCATTCAAGTTGTATGTACATTACACTTAACCTGAATTTGGAAGAGCAACAGGCCGAGGTCATCTATTGCCTTACACTTCCCAGCTTCACCTTTAAGAGAAAGGCCTGGGAAAGGCGATACTGTATGGCTGTATGTCCAGGTTACCGCCTGTTTTCCTTCTCGACTGATGCCTGTGCTTTTCACGTCCGCCATTATGGGCCTGTATTGATTCTTCAGCAGTCCCAGTTTAGCTAATTGGTGATTGCATTCCCCTGCGCTGGTGGAGGTGGAAAAGGAAAGGACTTCTGACTTAGTTTTCTCCTTGGGTTTTTTTCTGTAGAGTTCGGTGGTGTATGTCATAGTGTATGTCAAGCCACATACACTTTCCTATGCTTCTTGTAGGTATGAAATCGTCCTCATTACCTAACACTCAGGTGTTTTTAATTCAGGGGTTTATCAAACCAGTCTAGTGTAGTTCTGTCCAATTAACTAGGACTGGCCAGAGCTGGTTGACACCAGTGTGTTTGTGGCCTTTGACACAGAAATACACATATTCACGTCATAGCTTTTTGGTGCACATTTTGTTGACTTTGTTCAGCCAGGATGATGTTCATGTTTTCTCTTGTATTTGTTAGTATGTCTCCATGTTAATATGATCATGCTCAATATTTATGTTTTATTCTCTTGAGTAATTTCAGCACAGATGGCTTTTACTGGGACTCGCTACTCCGTTGGCAAAGTCCATTTAATATGTAGTATTTGCAAGTGCCCATTAGCATAACTATCCTTAGAAAAGAATTCTGGAATTCCCCTTGTGTGTTTTTTTGCTGCTGACTCAGAAGAGCAATGATACATTTCAGATCTTCAGTTTTCAGTTCAGCTGTCATGAGACTTAAAGAAATTTAGGTTTATTAAAATTCCATAAACATTTGTAAGATCTGTTTTGACATTCATAAAGAAGTGCCATTATGAAAGGTATTTAATTTAAATATGGGAAAGCTTTATCTTAAGTTCTCTTTATGTATTTGAAAGCAAGTTTAAAGTGATTTGCAGTTTAATGAAGGTATAGCTATGCTGGCAGTATCCAAGTATCAGATGTGCGGTTATTTTTTGTCTCATGTGCAAATACGGTTTTCACCAAATCCTGTCATTTTTCTATGCAGTACTGTTTGGGGCCTTAACACTTTTCTTCTTATTAACTACCATAGCCTTCTAATTGATCTGGCTTCTAGTTTTTTCCCTCATTCCCGAAATCACTCTGCAAATAGGCACTTAAGTAGTCTTCTGAATGCACTGCTCTAATGGTGTCCCTGAATTGGTGAAAGGCTTCTGGTTGCTTCTGATGACCCTAAGACAACTTTTGTGTCTGGTCATGAGGGCCCTCTCTGGGCTTGGCTCTTCATCTCCATTTCTGCCTTTTACTTGAGTCCTTCTCTTTTCTCATTATTCTCTAGCCTGTAACTCTGATCTGTTCTCTAAATCTAGAATGTCCAATTATCTTCTTTCCAAGCAAGATCTCATCTTCCTTACTGGCTCTCAAGAAAGTAATTCCTTTGGAAAAATGTTCCCTTGACTATCCTAGTCTACAGAGGTCTTTTCCTCCTCTTTTTAATTAAAGCACTTCTCACCCCCAGTTTCCCCACTCCCAACACTGAAGAACGTAGTTTTTACTTTTGTGGCTTGGTAAGCTTTTTTGGGACTAGGTCTCATTCCTTTCGTAAGACTAGAGGCGGAGAGTCAGCATGGCTTGGCATAGTGATTAGGTGAGTAGTAAGCCTTGGGTTTAGACTTGGTTCCGAATTGTAGCTCTAAGCAATTTACTTTCTCTGTGCCTCAGTTCCCTTATCTGAGAAATGGGGCCAATACTAGTTCCTCACCATGAGTTGGCTTTTTTTCTTTCCTCTGAGAACAGTCATTTCTCTGTAAAACTACTAAACTAAATAGATTTGTTTATTTAGTATACTGAACACATTTTGTTTGCCATTAATCCTCTCTCTGTCCATCCTTCTTAGGGATTTTCTTGGTCCTGTTCACTACACAAACAATTTAGAGAAATCTCCCACCTTGTTTTAGAACAGGGCAATTCTTTGAATCATATACAGGCTAAACTAGAAGGCACGTGTCTTTCCGTGGAACAACTTCACATTTTCTTGACCTACATATCCAGATGGTGTTGGTGCACTTATTTTATAGATATATGAGTTTGCATTGTACTTATGGTATTTAAATTCTTATGTGGCATATCAATCTGGAATCAGAACATCAGAGTGGGTCCTGGCTTTGCCATTTATAGAAAATCAACCTTCTAGATATTTAGTTTCTTTTTTAAAAATTAAATTAAATTAAATTAATTTAAAAATTTTTGTGAGTACCTAGTAGGCATATATATTTATGAGGTACACAAGATGTTTTGATATGGGCATGCAATGTGAACTAAGCACTTAGTTTCTTTATATGTGAAATGCAATGTTAGTATCAGACCTCTCATTTTCAGGGTTATTCTGAGTCTTGAAAATAAGAATCATACAGTTGTATGTCAATGAACTTTATAGTGTATTTTACTTAACCCATTTTTAGGCACTTACAATATGCTAGTATTGACCCATCCAATAACTAATTGAACCATCAGAACGATTTTGTGAGGAGGTACTAATACATTATAGAGAAGAGCAAACTGCAGAGCTTAATTAATTGCCTACGATCACAGCTAGTAAGCGATAGTACTAGAATAGACACCTGGCAGGTTGGATGTGGACCCTAGTTGAGGCTACTGCATCATAAGACCTTTCTCTAAGTGTTACTGAGATTAGCCCCCTTTGCTATGTGCTTTCTCATTTTGTCTCCTCAGCCAACAATTCCAGCAATTTCAGAGGCATCCGAAGTTAAGCCAATTGTGCATTCAAAACCTCCAACTTTTGTCTATTTTTTATGTTAGCTTAAAACATAAAAAGAAAACAAACGCAATGCCTGTGAACTCAGAATAACTGCTCTGTGATTAAAAGCACAAAATGCTGTGCAAACATGTGAAAGTCACATGGTAAAATTATGCATATTGAGCTTATTTTACCTGTTACTGGAAGTTAGAAATGTCAATATTTCAGCAATGAAAACAATGCAGATGTGTGATGCACAAAACATATACCGTAAAGATAGTTTGGAAACTTATGAGTTTTAATCTTTTTATCTATTTCAGGACTTTCTGGGACAAGTGTTTTGTACACTGGGAGAGATCGTTGGGTCACAGGGAAGTCGCCTGGAAAAACCAATAGTGTAAGTATTTTTAAATTCAGATAATGAAATGCCAACTCTTAACAGTTTCTATTTTGTCTGTTTGGAATTGGTGAACGCATGGTTGTGGAGCAAAAGTGGGTTTTAAAATCTTGTTTGAGTTTTTTCTTTTAGCAAATAGTTTTGACATATTTTTAAAGAATAATTTCTATGTCACCTGTCATATGCTATGCTAAAAAATTTTCACAAGATGAAATGAGCAAATTTAAATAAGGAAGTGTGTTATTTTTTCTTTTGGTTTTACTGTTAATTGTTAGATTTAGTACTTCTTGAAAAAGAGATTTTACTCTTTTGGGTTAGTAACTACATGTAATAAACTGTTGTTAATGCCATGTATTTCATAAATGCACTTTTGGTTACTGAAATTTTAATAATAATTTTTACTATGGAAGTGGCTTGTAGAGAAAGCTGTAAGTAGGTTTATACTGAGAGAAGGTAATCACTAAGAATGGTATACTCCGTCTTCACCTTCAATTACTAGGATCATGTTTAGTTTTCAGGTCAATTGCATGAGTTTATTCTATTTTCTCCAGTTCCAAATAAGGCAGGGAGCAAATTTTAGAAATTTTTCATGGCTTTATTCTCCTTTCCTCCTTCTTTCCCCTCCCTAATCCTGATTATTTGGATTGACTTAACTGTTCATAAAATTCAGAAGATCTAGAAGGAATAGTACATTTGCAGAGCTAACCACAATGTCAAAAACTTTAGGGAATTTTGAAGTCTTTATCTTCATCAATCTTTTAAGAATCTCAAACTTAAAAAATAAATATGTCAATACTCCATAAATCTGTTTATTTCTGACATAAATACTTGAAATGTTGAAGCATTATTCTTACATTTCTTATACAAAATTAAACTTTTTATTTAGTGTGTTCATTGCTATGAAAGAAATTATTAGGCTAATAAGAATTCTATAAATTCTTTGAAATTTAATTTGATTTTCTTAGAAAATTATTACCAAATGTCAGTTTGAAAACTTTCATATATCAATTTCTATTTTAAGTTCTTTTTGTGTGTAATTTATTTTCACGTAATTATAGGACTTGGAAGCTTATTACAAAAATATATTTATGCTCACTTTAGTAAGTAGTAAGCAATCTGTAAGGCAAATGCAAATATTTTATTGAGTGCATATAATTCTAATTGCATTTCCTAGTCCAATGACTTATGCTCACAAGGATTCCTAAGATCACTAAATCTACCTTTTGTTTTTTGCTGTGAAAAGAATCAATAATATATGCAATACCACCTTAAAGATGCTTAACATTATTCAAGAGAAAACAAAAGCAATTAAAATACAGAATTTTCATTTCCAAGTGACAGAATAGAGATTTTTATGAATGGGTACACTTTTTATTCTTTTATTTTAGGTTCAGAGGTACTTGTGCATGTTTGTTATGTAGATAAACTGCACATCACAGGGCTTTGGCATACAGATTATTTCATCACTCAGGTAATAAGCATATTACCCCATAGGTAGTTTTTCAGTCCTCACTTTCCTCCCTTCTTCCACCCTCAAGTAGGCTCGAGTGTCTGCTGTTTCCTTTTTTGTGTCCATGACTACTCAGTGTTTATCTCACACTTATAAGTGAGAACATGTGGTATTTGGTTTTTTGTTCCTGTGTCAATTTGCTTAGGATAATGACCTCTAGTTCTATTACTGTTGCTACAAAGGATAAGATCTCAGACGTTTTTATGTCTATCTAATATTCCATGTTGTATATTTACCACGTTTTATTTATCCAGTCCACCATTGGTGAGCATTTAGGTTGATTCCATGTCTTTGCTATTGTGAATAGTGCTGCAATGAAAGTAAACATGAATGTCTTTACGGTAGAATGATTTATATTCCTTTGGCTATGTACCCAATAATGGGATTGCTGGGTCAAATGGTAATTCTGTTTTAAGTTGTTTGAGAAATCACTGAATTGCTTTACACAATGGCTGAACTAATTTACATTTCCACCAGCAGCATATAAGTGTTCCTTTTTCTCTGCAACCTCACCAGCATCTGTTATTTTTAGACTTTTTAATAATAGCCACACTGACTGTTCTGAAATGGTATCTCATTGTGGTTTATATTTATATTTCTCTAATGACTAGTGATGTGGAGCATTTTTTTCCTATGCATGTTGGCTATGTGGTATACTTTTTTTTTTTTTGAGACGGAGTCTCCCTCTGTCGCCCAGGCTGGAGTGCAGTGGTGCAATCTATGCTCACTGCAACCTCTGCCTCCCGGGCTCAAGTGATTCTTCTGCCTCAGCATCCTGAGTAGCTGGGATTACAGGTGCACATGTGGTGCCCTGCCAATTTTTTTTTTTTTTTGTATTTTTAGTAGAGACAGGTTTCAGCACATTGGTCAGGCTGGTCTTGAACTCCTGACCTCGTGATCCGCCCACCTCAGCCTTCCAAATTGCTGGGATTACAGGCGTGAGCCACCGTGCTCGGCCTATGTGGTATACATATTTTTAAATTAGTCATTTTATTAGAAATTTTTATCTTTTCTTAGCATGAGGAAATCATAATTCTGATTTCAGAAAACTATTAAATTATTAAGTTATAAAAAATTTCCCAGTAGAAAATCATATTTATATTAATCTTGGAACCTATTAAAAATTTGATATTATTACAATGTATTGATTGGGGTATATGGTGAATAGAACATAGCATAAGATATGGTCCTTGTTCAGCTGATTCAATAATTCCCACTAGGTATGAGCAGCAAAAATAAATTCTTGCTAAAAGGTGAAGATACCTAGGGTAGACTGGTAGACTATGCAGATGTTGGGAGAATTTGCTGGGGGTTGAGTCATGATCATTTTATGTAATCAGAAAGGATGAGATTCTCTTTAGATTTTTCTTAGCTCTTGCTGAGGGAGGAGTAAAACATATACATATTTCATATAGACTAAGGAGGGAAAGACTTCAAAACTTGTTCATCCAACATGGATCTACAGTAACCACATGCTGTACTTCATCTATAGAATATTCTGAAATTTAGACAACTTTATTGAAGGTCCTCAGGTTCTATCTTTCTTATTGAAAAAGGAACAATTAATTTGATTTTCTAAGCTTATATAACTAAACTTTTATTCAGCCCTTCATCTCCTTGGAGAATCTTCTCAAGCAAATAAACATTAAGAAAATAGTTTAAAGGTAAGATGATTGTTTGAGCAGGGGAAGATTTTTAAATTTTTTAAAGAAAACTTAGCTAGGCAAGTTTTAGTAGTAAGTGGATATAAAAATGTAAAGCTTGAGTGTAGCAAAGAGATGGGCTACAAAAGAAAAAAGCAAAGAAACAAAACCTTAGGAATTGCAGAATGGTTGCAATTACATTCATTAAACATGAGTGAATTGGATTAGATACCTCAGATAATCCAATAGAGGGAAGAGATGAGAGGGTGAAATGAAATAGGAGAGATTAATTAAAAATGGGAGAGTAAAAGTGAATACAATTAGTTTGCTAACGGAAAGATACTTTGGCTTTATTAATTAAGGCACCTAGTGACACGTGCTATCACTGGATCAGATGTTCAAACGCAGGTGAACAATGGACTGGAAAAAACATTTTGTAGTCACCCTTCCTCTTGCATGAGATAAGCCTGGCTTTAATGAAAAACTCTAGCTGTAAGAGAGGCATGTGTCTGGAGGAAGAACATGTGGACTGAAGAACAAGGTCTATTGGCTAAGTATCAAGTTCAGGTACTTTGAGAGAAGATGCAGCTTCCATGCAAACAGCATTTTACTCCCTTACCTCAATCTCAAATGAAAAACAAAGGCATTCATACTTTTTGTTTGAAAAAGCACAGTTGGGTTGAGGAAGAGCAAAATGCTGATAGTATGGAAGCTTTATCTGCCAATAATGCCAAAGTAGCCTTTCAGAGCAGCTGGTGCACTCCATGGACTCCTAAATTTCACATTCATCTTTGCTAACTCCTGCACTTCCGTGTACTTTACTTTTTTCCTGAATCAATCTAATAAGCAAATAGTGAGAAGAGATGGGAACATGGGAAGATCTGAGCTATTTCAGTGGAAGAGGGAATGGCTTTGGAAAAAAGGATGAAACCAGGGAAGATATTAGAGATGACACAAGGTCAGGAAATGTTTTCTTCTCGTGACAGGAAGCTTGGTGACAGACACAACTTTGAAGCCTCCATGTTTTCACACGAATATATAAAAGTAGTAAAATTTATGGATGCATGACTGAAATAGTGGAGAAATTCACACTGGGGAAATAATAGGTATTTAAAGTGTAGCTCTTCCGTCTCTTCTTCATAAGTTCCACTGCCTCCTGCTGTCTTGTTGTGTGAACCTGCCCTGGCCAAATATCTTTAACTGTCTGGTTAAAGATAACATTGTTGGATAGCCACTAAACATTCTACTGTTTTTCATGTTCTGTTCCTCATGACTGGGGATAGAAATAGAATGTGCACACTCCTGGTGCTGCAGCCATTACTTTTTGCAATCATGTTCGGGATAGGTTAGGTCATTTTTCCCTATCTGGATGGCCACTGGCTTCTGAATTGCAGCATAGGACACCTCCAGAGGCAGATATCCTGAGACAGACAGTCCACTCACAAGTAACGCACAATTGATTTATCATTAATTAAAAGTCTTCGTGTGTCCCAAATGTTATTTGCCTTAAGTAGCATTATCCAAGTACCTCTTATTTATTAATTTTAGATTAGAGATTTATTTCCCAATTAGTTTCCCATTTATATTCTAAGTTATTCAGAATACTTCCTTGTTTGTTTGTTTGTTTTTCTTTCTTTCCTTTAAATGGCCTAACTTATTTTCTGATAAGATACTCAGAATAATTTCTCCTAGCTTTTAATTGCGATTGTGTTGTAATATCTCCTCAGAGGTAGTCTTTTTACATTTATGATAACTGTAAAATTGGGAGATTTAAAGGAGACAACTTAAAATTTGAAATTATTTAATATCAATCAAACTTTTGACAACGAAGTTAGGATTATTACAAAGGTAAAATGGTTTCTTGTATGTGGCCTTTTGCCTCATTCAATAATGAGAATTTGAATTTAACCTCGGGCTTTTTTACTTTCTGTGTTTTGGTTATGGTTGTCATTTATAAAATTAGATTTTCTCCTTTTATTATGAGAAAAATTTTTATTTTTAATATTTTATATGCATAATGATGAAATAATTTGAAATTGATGTTCAATAAATTTTAGTTTACTTTTTAATAGCAGCTCAAGATTTTTTACAATTTCAGTAGTCTGTTCTGTTAGATTTAAGCTTTGGGCAAACACGTTTCTCATCTGAATTCCATCCTACACTTTTGGTCTTTTCCTGGAACCGTCCTAAAATGAGTCTTGTGCTACTTAATTTGACTGAAACATTTACTGGGCTTCCTATGACTCATCGGCTCCTCTGTTTGGAGCATCCTATCATTATTTAGCATTATATCCACTCAGCAGTGTGTTTTCTCATGCTGTGAGATTGTATCCAGTTTTCTGTGTGATACTGTCAAATAGTCGTATGTCTTCTGTCTTTAGGGATCTCAGTGATGTATTCAGCAAAGCCTTCCAAAATGCAAGAATCAGCACCGGTTTAAGAAAGATTGCCATTCTCTCCTCCAGGAGGAAAATATTTATTATGTTCCTCAAGTAATAGGCCTATTTGTTCCTGTTACTCTCAGCCAGGCATGACTGGTTCCATATAAAAGGATCAGGGAAAAAGGCAGGGACTGGTAATAATTAGAAACTAGATTCTTACTCCAGGGAGAAGCAGGATACAATGGGAAGAAGTAATACCAGCGGTAATGGTACCAGCAGCTGTTTTGACTAAAGGACGTTTAGGAGGGCAAAGGCTATGTTTTTTGTAGGCTGGCAAAAGCACTTTGTGATCTAGGTAGTTGGTAGTCGGTGGAGGATTAAGGGAAGGTTCCTAGATGGATGCGTGAGTGTCCTAACAGGTGAAGACGACAGGGACAGGGACTTGGAGGCAAGTGATAATTGAAAGACCAACTTGTAATTGTCTGATGGATGTGGGGATCTCAACTGTGACTTGAAGTTCAAGGACAGAGACAGATAGGTGCTGAAGTACAAGATGAAAGCAGGGAGAGGAACAGAGCAGAAAGGAAGCTTCAGAATAAAGAAGAAGACTAAAATAGAAGAATAGTGTTTAAGGGGACTTGAGGCAGAGACTTACAGGGTTGGCTTAAAGATTTGACTCAAATGTGGACTTACCCTGATAGCTAGGTTTTGACTGTGACTGCATTTAGAGATCAAATGTCTGTGAGAAGGAAGAGGAGGAAGAGGGATAGGAGAATGGGTAGTCATAAAAGTGGGAAACATACAAACTCACCGTAAAACAGGCCTTGTTTTTAGCATGCAGCTTTTTGCCTGTAAAAATGTAATCAACTTTGGGGGAAATTTTGAGGCTCAAAGTAATCTTTATTAATTAGATTGATATTGTTATACTCTCGAATTTACTTTAGTGGAAAGAGTAGTGGGCTGGACTCAGAGGATGGTGTTTTTAGTCCCATCTCTACTACTAACTTGCTATTGCAATATTAGGCCATTTTAACATCTATACTATTTTTTTTATGTCTGTTGGTCACATTTGTAATAAGAATTTGCTGTAGAGATAAATAAACAGCCACAGTAATGAAGTTGATAGTGCATGAACTTTAGGAGCAGTCAGACCTGGGTGCTAACAGTTGATTAGGTATGCAATTTGAGTAAAGTGCATTAAATTCCTGAGACCCAGCTTCCTCATCTGAAATATCTGAATAATACTCATTTAAGAGTATTATTGCAAGTAATATCAATATTTTATACAATTGATTTGTGACAGAGCACATGAGAATTTAATCAACACTCAAATAGTGACTATTATTAATACTGTTTTTATTAAAAATAGCCAGTATCTTCCCTTCCTTCCTTCATCTTTCTTTATTTTTCTTAGAGACGTGTTTAGCTAGTAATTCCGCAAGTTTAAGGAAAGGACCGTGTTAAACCAAACTTGATTACACTTATGTAAAGTGTTAAGTATTATCCAAATATAAATGTTAAAAACTATTTGTCTGTTTTCAGTATGTAGCTGAACAATCAAATAGGGGAACTGAGTTAAATTTCTGCTTTTCATTAGTTTGGGTTTTATAAGATAGTTTTGGAAATATCCGGAATTTCCCATGTTAATATGTAATTGCAAAAAATAATCCAGAGTTCAGTGCCAATTAAGAATTCTATTCTTTTATTTGAAAAGACTACATGGATGTGTATACATGTTTGTAATTTCACATGATTCAACACATTAAAAATAAAACCACTGATTGCCTTTCAGATAGATATTAGATACTTCACCAGCCTAGAGAACAGCTTTAATCTACTTCTGGGAAAGCCTCTCGAAAAAAGGTATATTCTTTTTAAAGGCCAAAGATAGAAGGAATTTTAAGACATTCGCTCATGTTATTATACACAAGCTTCTGAGGTTTACATGTAATCAAAGTTTAATAAATGTTGAGTTGAACCACTTTCTTACATTCATTTTTGAATGTGAGCTCATTCTCTGGAATGATCTCCAGGGAGGTAAATTGCTTACTCTAAATAGGCCGATTGTGTATATCTGCAGATTCCCATGATTCTCTGCTCTACTCAGAAATTCCAGTAGTGACAACTAAAGTCATATAGATGAAGAAATCGTCTGGATGGAAAGGATTGTAAAGGATATGACCAGTCATGAGAGATATAGGTAAAATGAATGAGTTTTTTACAAAATAGCCTTTAATGTCATTGTCAGAGACAAGTCTCAGAATGATTGGTTGGTTGTTATGACTTGGTGTGACATGTGTCTTGTTCCTATGAGACTTGTGTGCAACTAAGTCCTTTGGGCATCCCAGTTTAGGAAAGAAAAACAAAAGGAAAAATTATTTTACTAATGGTAACTTTATAGAGCAAATAATTTACTGACAGATTCTGGTAGATAGAGTCTGAGTATAATAGAGGTTTTAGGGATTATATTTTTTAAAAATAATATATTCAACAAATCTTTACTAGGAATTGATTATGGATCAGAAACTGTTAGCTGCTGAGTATATAATGATGAAAATGCAAAGTCATTCCTGTCTTTATGGTTTTTACCATTTATTCATTAAATGAATAATCACACAACTGAAGTATAATTACATATTGATACAGGCCCTATGAAAATTAGAATATTAGCTTACCCTACAATATGTAGGTCATTTTTAGTATTTTAAACTTTATCATAAATGCAACGGGAAAATTTGCGATTTTTTTTCAAAGAGGATCATTGACTTCTGTGTAGAGAATGGTTGTATGTGGTTAACAGGTAGTTGTTTGGATTAGGAAGATGAAGAAAAACGGACAGATGAAAAATGTGTTCTGAAGGTTGATTTCAGAAGGATTGGTGAAAGATCAATGGTCTAGGTTGAAGAAGATTTCAAGGACCTTCAAGTTTCTTGCATGAGACAGTGGATGTAAGGAGGATGTATGCTGACAAAAGGAAGATCATCCACTTTTGAGGTTGCCACACAGATTGGTGAGCTACAGCTCACCAGTAGTAGTAGTAGATGGGCCATTCTGTCCATGTGTTTTAGGTGCCAGTATTCACCCAGAGTTTCAACATTTGTAAGATATTTTTATTTATATTTGCCTAACCTCATTGGTTGGATTGAAAACCTGTTGGAAACATATAACTGAAGGAAACAAATGATAAAACATGATCTATGTTATTTTGGAGGGTGAATTCTAAAGTAATACCTTTATAGATTCAGTGAACATTCTCAGTTTCACTCAAATACAACTAATAAACAGGTTAGTTTTATTTGATACTTCACCAGACTATAAAACTAATGAAACTTTATTAGTTTTATTAGTTTTAATAAACAAGTTTTATTAGTTTTATTTGCGTGAAACTGAGAATGTTCTTAGTTTTCTAAATAAAACTACTTTATTCAGATGAGTTTCTTTTTTTTTTTTCTTTCTTGCTTGTTTTTTTTTTTTTTTTTTTTTTTTTTTTTTTTTTTGAGATGAAGTCTCACTCTGTTGCCCAGGCTGGAGTGCCATGGCACAGTCTCGGCTCACTGCAACTTCTGCCTCAGCCTCCTGAGTAGCAGGAATTATAGGTGCACACCACCACACCTGGCTAATTTTTGTATTTTTTGTAGAGATGGGGTTTCACCATGTTGGCCAGGCTGGTCTCGAACTCCCGACCTTGCGATTCACCCACCTTGGCCTCCCAAAGTGCTGGGATTACAGGAGTGAGCCACTGCGCCCTACCTATTCAGTTTAGTTTTCAAATGGTTGCTTTTTGCATAGGAAGTGTTTAGAAGTTATATTGTGATAAAATCTTTCAAAGAAACTACAATTTCCTCTACAGTGAAATTTATTGCTCCTTTCTTCTTTTTTTCCTCTTATGTATGGCATAATTTGATGATTCTAGGATTCAAAATGCAGGCTAAGAATATTAGTGCTGTAGTTAAACAAATTAATAGGTGAGGAAAGACCTTTATGGACCAACCTTGGAACATAAGCATCATTCTTATCTTGGTCTGAGTTATAATGCACTGATAAAATGAGTGTTTGGAAGGAACGTTTGGGAATTATCTCTGCTCTTATATTTAGTCTCAGTTGGATCTTAGTTATCAAAGCAAATAAAAGGGAGCTGTGAATTGTTATTTTAAGTAATGCCAGTGGCCAACTTGATTGCATTTAATAATAAGTCAGTTATGGCTAGCCATATGCAGAAAACTGAAACTGGATCCCTTCCTTACACCTTATACAAAAATTAACTCAAGATGGATTAAAGACTTAAAGGTAAAACCTAAAACCATAAAAACCCTAGAATAAAACCTAGGCAATACCATTCAGGACATAGGCATGGGCAAAGACTTCATGATTAAAACACCAAAAGCAATTGCAACAAAAGTCAAAACTGACAAATGGTATCTAATTAAATTAAAGAGCTTCTGCACAGCAAAAGAAACTATCATTAGGGTGTACAGGCAACCCACAGAATGGGAGAAAAGTTTTGAAATGTCTCAATCTGACAAACGTCTAAAATCCAGAATTTATAAGGAACTTAAATTTGCAAGAAAAAATCAAACAGGGCAAAGGATGTGAACAGCCACTTCTCAAAAGAAGACACTTATGCGTCCAACAAACATATGTGAAAAAGCTCATCATCACTGTTCATCAGAGAAATGCAAGTCAAAACCACAGTGAGATACCATCTCATACCAGTTAGAATGGCGATAATTAAAAAGTCGGGAAACAACAGATGCTGGAGAGCATGTGGAGAAATAGGAACACTTTTACACTGTTGGGAGTGTAAATTAGTTGAACCATTGTGGAAGACAGTGTGGCGATTCCTAAAGGATCTAGAACGAGAAATACCATTTGACCCAGCAATCTCATTACTGGGTATCTACCCAAAGGATTATAAATCATTCTGCTGTAAAGACACATGCACACATGTGTTTATTGCAGCACTGTTCACAATAGCAAAGTTGGAGCCAACCGAAATGCCCATCAATGAGAGACCTGATAAAGAAGATGTGACACATATACACTATGGAATACTATGCAGACATAAAAAAGGATGAGTTCGTGTCCTTTGCAGGGACATGGATGAAGCTGGAAACCATTCTCAGCAAAGTAACACAGGAACAGAAAACCGAACACTGCATGTTCTTATTCATAAGAGGGAGTTGAACAATGAGAACACGTGGGCACGGTGAGCGGGGGGAACATCACACACCAGGGCCTGTCAGGGGGTGGGAGACAAGGGGAGGGAGAGCATTAGGACTAATGCATGCAGGGCTAAAACCTAGATGATGGGTTGATGAGTGCAGCAAACCACCGTGGCACATGTATACCTATGTAACAATCCTGCACTTTCTACACATGTATCCCAGAACTTAAAGTATAATTAAAAAAAAAAAAGTCAGTTACTATTCTACTGGCTTTACATATATTAACTCCTCTAACCTTCATAGTACTATTACGAGCTAGGCAGGTACTGTTATTATACCCATTTCATCAGAGGGAGAAACTGAGACAAGATTCTGAAAAAACCAAGTTCAAATACAGGATGTTTGGCTTCCATGCCCGCATGCTTAACCACAGCATTATATTGCCTTCAAAACAAAAAAAAAAAATGAATAAATTGGCCAGGTGCAGTGGCTCACACCCGTAATCCCAGCACTTTGGGAGGCTAAGGCGGGCGGATCACAAGGTCAGGAGATCGAGACCATCCTGGCTAACACAGTGAAACCCTGTCTCTACTAAAAATACAAAAAATACAAAAAATTAGCCGGGCGTGGTGGTGGGTGGCTGCAGTCGCAGCTACTCGGGAGACTGAGGCAGGAGAATGGCGTGAACCCCGGAGGCGGAGCTTGCAGTGAGCCAAGATCGTGCCACTGCACTCCAGCCTGGCTGACAGCGAGACTCCGTGTCTCACAAAAAAAAACAAAACAAAACAAACAAAAAAAAAAACCTCCGTCTCTCACACACACACAAAGAGAGTAAATTAATGTGTAACTTTAAATGAAATTAAAAAATTTGGTATCACTTTAGCCATACAAAATCATGTACTGAAAAGTCAAGAGTATCTCTAGGTGCAAGAAGAGCTCCCAGGGAACACCCATTCAGAGTTAGGTCATTTCAAGGATGAGGTTCCTTCCTGGTATCTGTTCCCAATGTAACTCTTCCTCAAGCACAGTCCAGTGGCCCACCTTTTTCTGAGATAAATAGGGCTCAACAGTTTTCCAGCACAGAGCCAACACAGTCTAAATATAGGAAGGCAATTGGAAGGATTAAAAAATAAATTCATTTTTAGTTTTGGAAATAAATAAGTACTTCTGTTTTTTTCCCCTTATCTGGAAAATCATTGTTTTGAACTGACAATGTGGTAACAAGAAAACTGCACAATGTTGTCATCCTACCTGGTCATTTTTTCTGTTTGATAATTCAGAATGATTTGCCCAGTCTCCAACTCTACAGAGCTTTCTAGGGCTTTCTATTCTTTCAAAAGTTCCTGTTTGAATGGCTTACATATTCCTTGGAGAAAGGGAAGGGGAGAGATTAGACATACTGTTAGTGTTTGTATTCATTCATTCATGTATTTAAAAAGTTTTTGAGTATTTAGCCTTGATTGGGCGGTGGCATCATTTTAGGTCCAGGTAGACTCAGTGCATCAGGCTGCCCTGAGAATAAATACCAGTAAGTAAAAAATTCCAATAATCTTGACATTTTACTGTTTTCTTTGATAACAACAATAGTGATTAGACCCTCCCAGTAATTGTGGAGATAGATCAACTGGCTCTCAATTCTTTCACAGTTTGAGGTAACTCTGATGAAAGATTCTAAACATGGACAGCAGTTTAGTAAGTGAACATTCACAAATACAGTTACGTTCCAGTATATATTTCTAATCATTAGCAGGAATGTATTTCAGTTTTTAAAATAAATGTACAATTTGTAGTTAACAGTGAATTGTTAGTTTTTCCGGTATTAGAGTGATGGTTCTTTCTCCCCTTACTTTCATAGTATTTTTGTTTGTTTTAAATTATCAATTTCTTAAGCAGGTCTGATTAAACAACAACAAAACAAAGAACCTCCAGTAGTTGTTCCTGTTAGGTTTTTATTAAGTCTCCTATATACTATGACACAGGGAGTCCACAGCATGCTGGATCAAAGAACCTGAACAAACTTCTAAAACTCAATCAAGAGGCTGAATACCTTTCCCCCATTTCTTTCTTTATAGGACAATTGTAAAAAGACTTAAAAAAGAAACATTATATTCCCTGTATTGTAGGGACCTGTTGTGCCTTGTAAATAGTAAGAATTCAATAAATGTTTATTGCACTGAATTTTCCAGGATAATAGTCACATTTATATGTTTCTTCTTTTTCTCTTGATTATTTTAAGGATCTCTCCTGCACATTATAACTTTGCACTTGTTTCCCAGGACTTGGAACAGAATTTTAAAATTATGATAGCCTTGCTTCCTGTGTACTTTACTACATTATAAATGCAAAGTATGATTTTAGTAATTTTAGAAACCTCATATTTCTGTGGATGGATAGATAGATAGACCTGGCTTATCAGAGCACAACAATTTCTTGAAACATTTTTTATATATGTGGTATGTAAGAGCTAGGAATATGCTACTCTATTCAATAATTGTTTATTTTTAAAAACAAAATCTGAATCTACAGAGATTGAGCAGTTTACTTTGTTTTTGTTACTGAAAAAACTATGTATTACATAATTTATTGTACTCCTTATGATTCCTTACCATGATGATAACTATCTTGCTTTCCTTTTAATGTCAACATTTACATTCTTACTATAAAATGAGATCCCATTTAATCTGATTACTATGTTAAAAATTACCGGGTAACAGATGGATTTCTTGATTAACATAGTGTTTTAAATTTTAAACAAAAGTTGCAATTTTAGTTTCTGGCATATGATGTATTTTAACACTGAACATAGTGTGTTTCATGTGTGACAGCGAACTTATTACAATCTTAGAAATGATATTTTGTTAATAATTTGAAAATAAAAAAAGCTGCATAGAGAGATAAATGCATCTGCTTTAATTAAATGAATCATTAGTTTTAAACTGTACTTGTATGCATCTTTTATTTTTAGTTGAGGAAAGATTGAATGATATGTGAAAAGCTCTTGGGCACAGTGTGATAGAAGATTAGATAATAAATATGACAACTAATATTTAATATTACATTATCTACTCAGAGTAAAAGGTGAGATTGTAAAAGTAAAAGGCTAGGAGTGGTGAGAAGAGGAAAGGGTGAGTGCTGGGGGTCTTGAAAAAAATTATTCATAATATTTGGAGAAGCTACTGAGCAGAAAAGGAAACTGTGCTTGGAAGGGTCACAGCACACTGCAGATGGAGCTATGGCTGGAGCCTAGGACCCAGTGGTGGCACCAGCCTGTTTGGTTCTGTAGTAGGATCCTGCAGTGCTCTCACCACATGCGTCTACCTAGGGGCAGAGAGAGCAAACAGCTGGGGTTGACGACATATACTATTTTGATTACTGTAGCTTGTAATATGCTTTGAAATCTTGAAGTGTGAGTTTTCTAATTTCATTCTACTGTTTCAAAATTGCTTTGGCTATTTGGAGTCCCTGGAGATTCTATATGAGTTATAGAATGATTTTTTCTTCTCTTTATTTCTGCAAAAAAAGAAGATTCTATATGAGTTATAGGATGATTTTTTTCTATTTATTTCTGCAAAAAAAAAAAGCCATTGGCATTTTGGTAGGAATTACGTAAAATCTGTAGCCACTTTGGGTAATATGGACATCTTAACAATATTAAGACTTCCAAACCATGAACATGGGATGTCGTAACATTTTTCTGTGCCTTTAATTTCTTTCAGCAGTGTTTTGTGGTTTTAATTGTAAATGTTTTTAACTTCTTGGTTAGGTTTATATCTAAGTATTTTGTTCATTTTACTGCTATTGTAAATGAAATTATCTTAATTTCCTTTTCATTATTGTTAGTATATAAAAACACAACTGATTTTTAATACTGATTTTATATCCTGCAAATTTGAATTTGTTTATTAGTTCTAACAGTGAGTGTGTGTGTGTGTGTAATTTTTAGAGTTTTCTACATATTGCATGAGATCTTCTGTAAACAGAGATAATTCTATTTCTTCATTTTCAATTTTGATGACTTTTATTTATTATTCTTGCCTAATTGCACTGGCTGGTACATCCAGTATTATGTTGAATAGAAGTGGGAAATTGGGCATACTTGCCTTCCTCTTGATCTTAGAGGAAAGTCTTTCAGTCTTTCACCATTGACTACAATATTTGCTGTGAACTTTTCATATACTGCCTTTTTTATGTTGAAGTAATTTTCTTCTGTTTCTAGTTTTTATCATAAAAGACCGTTGGAATTTTGTCAAATGCTTTTTCTGCATCAGTGAAGAGGATCATGTAGTTTTTTGTTCTTTATTCTGTTAATGTGGTATATTGCACTGATTGGTTTTCATATGTTGAACTACCCTTGTATCCCAAACATGAATACCAGCTAGTGATGGTGTATAATTCTTTTAGTGTGCCATTGCTTTCAGTTTGCCAGTATTTTGTTGAGGATTTTTGCATCAGTATTCATCAGGGATATTGATCTTTCTCTTTCTTTGTATAGTGTTCTGATGGGCTTTGGTGTTGGGGTAATTCTGGTTTCCATAGAATGAACTTGGAAGTAGTTTTTCCTCTTCAATTTTTTGCAAGTGTTTCATGAAGACTGGTACTAATTCTTTTTGAAATGGTTGATCAGATTCTCTAGTTGAACCATTGGGACTTATGCTTTAATTTTGTTAAGGGTTTTTTGATTATTGATTTAACTTGTTTTTGCTAGTTATTGGTCTATTTAGATTTTCTATTTTTTCGTGATCCAGTCTTGATAGATTGTATCTTTCCAAGAATGTGTCAATTACTTGTAAATTTTTCAGTATCTTGGCCTGCAGTTGTTCATAGTATTCTCTCATACTTTTTTCATTTCTGTGGCATCAGTTGTATTGTCCCTTCTTTCATCTGATTTAGTTATTTGAGTTTTATTTCTCTTTTTCGTATTTAATCTAGCTAAGGGTTTTTCAATTTTGTCAATCTTTTCAAAAAACCAACTCTTAGTTTCGGTGACATTTTTGTATTCTCTATTTTATTTATGTGTGCTCTAAATTTTATTACTCCTACCTTTTCCTAGCTTTGGGTTTAGGTTTTTCTTGTTTTTATTAGTTCTTTGAGGTATAAAGTTAGGTTGTTGACTTGAGATCTTTCTTTTTGTAAATATATATGTTTACAGCTATAAACTTTCTTGTTAGTACTACTTTCACTACATTATAAGTTTGGTATGTTCTGTTTTTATCTTCATTTGACTGAAGGTTTTTTGTTTGTTTGTTTGTTTGTTTTAAATTTCTCCTGTGATCTCCTCTTCGACCCATTGTTAAGTGAAAAATGTGTTAATTTCTACTTATTTGTGAATTTTCAGTTTTCCTCTGCTGTTGATTTTAAACTTCATTCTATTGTAATTGGAAAATATGCTTTGCATGATTTCAAGCTTTGTGAATTTGTTCAGATTTGTTTTGTGACCTAAAATGTGGTCTATCCTGGAGATAATTTCATGTTCACTTGAAGAGAATGTACATTCATTGTTATTGAGTGACATGTTCTGTATATGTCTTTTAAGTCCAGTTGGTCTATAGTGTTGTTCAAGTTTTCTAGTTCCTTGTTGATCTTTTGTCTGGTTGTTCTATACATTATTAAAGATGTGATATTGAAGTCTCCATATTATTTTCTTTCTGTTTTATTATCATTTGTTAACATACTTCAGAATTGTTGTTTAATGCTAGTTTGTTTAGATTTTTTACATACTCTAAATATAAACTAGTAGAATGTTAGAAGTATTATTTTCATTATTGTGCAATTCTAAGTATTCTCTTCTCTATTTTTATTCCTTTTTTCTCAACCAATAAGTTTTTCAGAAATGTTTTAATAATTACCTTAGCCATTAATCTCTAACTCAATTTTTTGGTTAGTAAGTATATTTTAATAACTATTCTATAACATAGTATATGATCCATTTTAGTCTGTGTTTCATAAGTTAAAGCTAATTTTGAAGAAGAAGAAGAAATAACCGAGATAAGAAAAGGCCATTGAGTAGTTGGTAGGGTCAATAGTCTAGGTAAAGTCTGGGAGAAATGAAACACCTGTTCTGAGTTCAGGTGACTCTTTAGTAAGGTGGTGGGAAAGATGAAACTATATAGCTATATCTTATGAAGGCAGTTACATGTTAATTAATAAGTTTAAAATTATTGTATGATCTATATAGAGACACTGGAAGATGAAAGTGTACATAGTTAATATTTGTTTCCAGATCAATTTGGCATTAATGGAGAGTGTAAACAAAATGGGTATTAGTCTGAGACAACTATGAAAGAAGAAAACTTCAGGAATCGAAGCAAAAGTAAAAAGTACAAGCTAAAGCAGTGGCAGATATAAAGGAGAAATAGTAAGACATATGAAAAATGTTACAAAAACAAACAACTACAACAATCAGTACAGGGCAAAACAAACCAAATCACACAAAAAACAAATTATCCAGTCTCTCAAAGGTCATTTATTCTTCATGTGCTCAATTTTGTTTTTTGTTTGTTTGTTGTTGTTTTTAAATTTTAATTTTTAATTTTTATGGGTACATAGTGGTGTATATATTTAAGGTGTATGTGTGATGTTTCAATACCAGGCATGCGGTGTATAATAATCACATCATAGAAAATATGGTATCCATCCCCTCAAGCATTTATCCTTTATGTTACAAACAGTCCAGTTATATAATTTTAGTCATTTTAAATATACAATTAAATTATTATTGACTAGAGTCATCCTGCTGTGCTATCAAATACCATGTCTCATTTCGTTATTTCTAACTATTGCTTTTATATTCCCATTGAGTATCTCTGTATTACCCCAAGCACCCACTACCCTTCTCAGCCTCCAGTAACCATCTTTCTACTCTCTGTTTTATGAGCTCAATGGTTTTGATTTTTAGATCCTGCAAATAAGTGAGAACGTGCAATGTTTGCCTTTCTGTGCCTGGCTTACTTTACTTAACATAATGACCTTCAGTTCCATCCATATTGTTGTAAATGGCAGAATCTCATTTCTCTTTATGGCTGAATAGTACTCCATTATAATAAGTACCACATTTTCTGTATCTATTCATCTGTTAATGGAAAGGTAGGTGGCTTTCAAATCTTGACTGTTGTAAACAACGCTGCAACAAACATGGGGTACCTCTTTGATATAATGATTTCATTTGTATATACCTAGCAGTAGGATTACTGAATCTTATGATAGCTGTATCTTTAGTTTTTTGAGTAATCCCCAAAGCGTTCTCTATAGTGGTTGTACTAATTTACATTTCTACTTAGAGGGTCCAAGAGTTTCTTTTTCTTCACCTTCTTACTAGCATTTGTTTTGCCCGTCATTCAGATATAAGCCATTTGAACTGGGGTGATGTGATATCTCATTGCAGTTTTGACTTGCAAATCTCTATCAGTGATGTTGAACACCTTTTCATATGCCTGTTTGCCATTCGTATGTCTTCTTTTGAGAAATGTCTATTCAGATATTTTGCCTATTTTTTAATGAGGTTATTAGATTTTTTTCCTATAGAGTTGGTTGAGCTACTTATGTATTCTGGTTATGAATCCCTTGTCAGATGGGTGGTTTGCAAATATTTTCTCTTATTCTGTGGGTTGTCTCTTCCCTGAGTTGATTGTTCCCTAGGCTGTGTAGAAATTTTTTAACTTGATGTGATCTGATTTGTTCATTTTTTCTTTGATTGCCTGTGGGGTATTACCTAAGAAATTTTTGCTCAGACCAATGTCCTAGAGACTTTCCCAAAAGTTTTCCTTTTTCACAGTTTCATAATTTGAGGTCTTTTGTTTAAGTATTTAATACATTTTGATTTGATTTTTGTATATAGCAAAAGATAGGGGTCTAGTTTCATTCTTTTGCATATGGATATAGAATTTTCCCACTACCATTTATAGAACAGACTGTCTTTTCCTCAGTATATGTTCTTGGCACCTCTGTTGAAACTGATTCACTGTAGGTTTATGGGTTTGTTTCTGGGTTCTCTATTTTGTTCCATTGGGCCATGTGTGTACTTTTATGCCAATACCATGCTATTTTGGTTACTATAGGTCTGTAGTATAATTCAAAGTCAGGCAATGTAATTCCTCCAGTTTTGTTCTTTTTGCTTAGGATAGTTTTGGCTATTCTGGGTCTTTTGTGGTTCCATATACATTTTAGGATTTTCTTTTTATTTGTGTGAAGAATGCCATTGGTATTTTGAAAGGGATTGCACTGAAACTGTAGAATGGTTAGGGTAGGATGAACATTTTAACAATTTGAATTATTCCAATCCATGAACAAGGAATATCTTTTCATTTTTTGGTGTCCTCTTTAATTATCTTTCATCAGTGTTCTATAGTTTTTATTATTGTGATCTTTTACTTCTTTGGCTAAGTTAATTCCCAGATATTTAATTTTATTTGTGGCTACTGTAATTAGTGTTACTTCTTTATTTCTTTTTCAAATTATTCACTTTGGCATACAGAAATTCTACTGATTTTTATGTTGATTTTATATCCTTCAATTTACTGAATTATCAATTCTAATAGTTTTTTTGTGGCATCTTCAAGTTTTTCTAAATATAAGATCATAAATTTTCTGCAAAAAATTGTGATTTGACTTCTTTCTTTTTGATTTGGATGCCCTCTATACCTTTCCCTTGTCTGATTGAGTTAGCTAGAGCTTCCAGTACTGTGTTGAATAACAGTGGTGAAAGTAGGCATTCTTATTGTGTTCCAGATCTTAGAGGAAAGGCTTTCAGTATTTCCCTATTCAGTATGATACTACCTGTGGGTCTATCATAAATAGCTTTTATTATGTTGAAGTTTGTTTCTTTTATACCCAGTTTTTAAAGGTTTTTTTTTGATGAAGAGATGTTCAATTTTATCAAATGGTTTTTCAGCATCAATTGAAATGATACGGTTTTGGCCTTCATTTTGTTGATCTGATATATCACATTGATTGATTTGCATATGTCAAACCATCCTTGCATTCCAAGGATAAATCTCACTGGATCATGATGAATAATCTTTTTATTGTATTGTTGAATTCAGTTTTCTAGTATTTTGTTGAGGATTTTTGAATCAATAATCATCAGAGATATTGGCCTGTAGCTTTCGGTTTTGATGTGTTGTCTGATTTTGTTATCAGGGTAATACTGGCCTTGTAGAATGAGTTTGGACCTATTCCCTCCTTCTCTATTTAAAAAAATATTTTGAATAGGATTGGTATTAGTTTTTCTTTAAATGTTTGGTGAAATTTAGCAGTGAAGCCATTGGGTCCTGGTTTGTTTTTTGTTGTTGTTGTTGTTGTTGTTGCTTTTTTATTCCTGGGAGACTTTTTATCATGACTTCAGTCTCCTTACTTGTTATTGTTCTGTTCAGGTTTTGGATTTCTTCAAGGGTCAATCATGGTGGATTGCATATGTCTAGGTATTTGTACATTTCTTGTAGATGTCTTAATTTATTGGCATATAGTTGCTTATGTTAGCCACTAATGATTTTTTGAATTTCTGCAGTATCAGTTGTAATGTCTTGTTTTTCATCTCTGATTTTATTTATTTGGATCTTCTCTTTTTATTTGTCTGCCTAAAGGTTTGTCAATTTTGTTTAACTTTTCAGAAACCTTTTTGTTTCATTGATCTTTCATATTTTTGTAATTTCAATTTCATTTATTTCTGCTTTGATCTTTATTATTTCTTATCTTCTACTAATTTTGTGTTTGATTTGCTCTTGCTTTTCTAATTCTTTAAGATGCATTGTTAGATTGTTAATTTGAAGTTTTTCTTCTTTTTTTAAATGGAAGCACTTACAGCTATAAACTTTTTAGTACTGCATTTGCTGTCTCCTGTAGTTTTTGATATGTTGTGCTTCCCTTATCAATTTTTCAAGAAAAATTTTCAATTTTCTTCTTAATTTCTGACCCACCATTCATTCAGGAGCATATTTTAAATTTTCATGTATTTCTATATTTTCTCAAATTAGTTTTATTACATTGTGGTCAGAGAAAATGCTTGATATTATTTCAATTTTTTTGAATGTTTTTAGACTTGTTTTGTGACATAAAATATGGTCTATCCTTGAGAATGATCCATGTGATGAGGAACATAATGTGTATTCTGCAGCTGTTGGATGAAAAGGTTCTCTGTGTGTCTGTTAGGTTCATTTGGTCTATGTACAGATTAAGTCCAACGTTGCTTTGTTGATATTTTGTCTAGAAGATCTGTCCGGTCCTGAAAATGAGGTGTTCAAGTCTTCAGCTATTATTGTATTGGGATCTGTCTCTCTCTTTAGCTCTGATAATATTTGTGTTATATATCTGGTTGCTCCAGTGTTGGGCACATATGTATGTAAAATTGGGTGTTCCAGTCTCCAGTTATTGTATTGGGACCTGTCTCTCTCTTTAGCTCTGATAACATTTGTTTAGTATATCTGCAAGCTCCAGTGTTGGGTGCATATGTATTTAAAATTGCTAGACTCTCTTGCTTAATTGACCCCTTTATATAGTGACCTTCTTTGTCTCTTTTGATAGTTTTTGGTCTTGAAACCTATTTTGTCTGATATAAGTATACCTGCTCCTACTCTTTTTATTTTGGTTTCCATTTGCATGGGATATTGTATTAATCAGGTCCTCTTGTGGGACAGAACTATTGGAATATATATATATATATATATTACTCACATGATCACAAAGTCCCATAATAGGCCATCTGCAGGCTGAGGATCAAGGAGAGCTAGTCCAACTTCCAAAACTGAAGAACTTGGAGTCTTATGTTCCAGGGTAGGAAGTATCCAGCAGGAGAGAAAGATGTAGGCTGGGAGGCTAGCCTTGTCTCTCTTGACACATTTTTCTGCATGGTTATATTCTATCTGCACAGGCAGCTGATTAGATTGTGCTCACCCAGATTAAGGGTGGGTCTGCCTTTCTCAGCCCACTGACTCAAATGTTAATCTCCTTTGGCAACACTCTCTCACACACATCCAGGATTGATATTTTGTATCCTTCAATCCAGTCAAGTTGAGCTCAGTATTAACCATTGCAGTTATCTTTTTTCATCCCTTTATTTTCAGTGTATGTTTGTCTTTATAAGTTAAGTGTGTTTCTTCCAGGCAACAGACCATTGAGCTTTGTTCTTTAATCCATTCAGCCTCTCTGTGTCTTTTGCTTGGAAAGTTTAGTTTATTTACATTTAGTGTTATTTTTGATAAGGACTTTCGCCTGTCATTTTGTTATTTTTTTTTCTAGTTGTTTTGTGTTCTCTTCTTTCTTTCCTTCTTTCTTCCATTTGTTGAAGGTGATTTTCTCTGTTGATATGATTCAGTGTTTTGTTTTTATTTGTTTTTTTTTTTTTTTTTGTATCTCCTGTACTTTCTTGTTTGTGGTTACCATGAGGCTTACAAATATTATAACTCATTATTTCAGCCTTTTAACAACATAACACTGTTTGCATAAAAAAGGAAGTAAGCAAAAAGACAACTCTTAAACTCTATGCTTTAACTTTGTTCCTTGCTTTTTAACTTTTTGTTTTGTCTATACATCTCTTCTTGTATGTCTCGTGGTGCTGAAGACATACCTGAGCTTGAGTAACTTACAAAGGAAAGAAGTTTAATTGACTCATAGTTCCACATGGCTGGGGAGGCCTCATAATCTTAGTGGAAGGTGAATGATCAGCAAAGTCATATTTTACATGGTGGCAGGCAAGAGAGAACATGAGCAGGGGAACTCCCCTTTATAAAATCATCAGATCTTCTAAGACTTATTCACTATCACAAGAATAGCCTGGAAAAGACCAGCCTCCATGATTCAATTACCTCCCACCAGGTCCCTCCCACAACAAACATGTGGGAATTATGGGAGCTATAATTCAAGATGAGATTTGGGTGGGGACACAGGCAAACCATGTCATGGTTTTTTTTTTTTTTTTAATTGGTTAATTTTTTAGTCTTTCTACTTAAGATTATTTTACACACCACAGTTACACAGTTATAATGTTATAATATTCTATGTACTTACTACTATCAGTGAGTCAGTGAGTTTTGTACCTTCAGATGATTTCTTATTGCTCATTAAAGGGTCCTTTTTTTTTTTTTTTTTTTTTTTCGAGACAGAGTCTCACTCTGTCACCCAGGCTGGAGTGCAGTGGTGTGATCTCTGCAATCTCTGCCCCTGGGTTCAAGCAATTATTTGCCTCAGCCTCCTGAATAGTTGGTACTACAGGCACGTGCCATCGCACCCAGCTAATTTTTGTATTTTCAGTAGAGACGGGATTTCACCCTGTTGGCCAGGCTGGTCTCAAACACCTGACCTCAGGTGATCTGCCACCTCATCCTCCCGAAGTGCTGGAATTACAGACGTGAGCCCCCACACCAGGCAAGGCCCTTTTCTTTCTGATTGAGATATTCTCTTTAGCATTTCTTATAGGAGAGGTCTTGTGTGATGAAATCCCTAAGATTTTGTTTGTCTGAGAAAATCTTTGTCTTATTCATGTTTGAAGGATATTTTCACCAGGTATATTATTCTAGGGTAAAAAGTTTTTTTTTCCTTCAGCATTTTATGTATGTCATGCCACTCTTTTCTGTCCTGGAAGGATTCCATTGAAAAGTCTGCTGCCAGACATATTGGAGCTGCTTTGCGTGGTGTTTGTTTCTTTCTCTTGCTGCTTTTGGGATTCTTCCTTTATCCTTGACTTTTGGGAGTTTAATTATTACATGCCTTGAGGTAGTCTTCTTTGGGTTAAATCTGCTTAGCGTTATATAACTTTTTTATCCTTGGGTATTGATATCTTTCTCTAGGTCTGGGAAGTTCTCAGTTATTACCTCTTTGAATAAACTTTCTTCTCCTCTCTCTGTTTTGCTTCCTTTTTAAAAGGTCAGTAGCTTTTAGATTTGCCTTTTTGGGGCTTTTTCCTAGATCCTGTAGGCATGCTTTTTTGTTTTTCATTCTTTTTTCTTTTGTCTTCTCTGAATGTCCATTTTCAAATAGCTTGTCTTCAAGCTCACTAATTCTTTATTCTGCATGATCAACTTTGCCATTATAAGACTCTGATGCATTGTTCAGTATGCCAATTTTATTTTTAGCTCCAGAATTTTTTATTCTTTTAAATTATTTTAATTTTTTTGTTAAATTTATTTGATAGAATTCTGAATTACTTTCTGTGTCATCTTGAATTTGAGTTCCCTCAAAACAGCTATTTTCACTTCTCTGTATGCTCACACACCTCTCTTTCTCCAGGATTGGTCCCTGGTGCTTTATTTAGTTCAAATGTTAAGGTCATGTTTTCCTAGATGGTCTTGATACTTGTAGGTGTTCATTGAACATTAAAGCCTTGAAGAGTTAGGTATTTGTTTTAGTCTTCACTGTCTGGGCTTGTTGGTACCCATTCATCTTGGCAAGACTTTCCAGATATTTCAGAAAACTTGAGTGTTGTGATCTAAACTGTATCTACTTTAGGGGCCAAAACCCACCAACGCTGTGGTTCTTGCAGACTAGTAGAGATACTGCCTTGATAGTCTTGGATAAAATCTGTAAGAGTTCTTTGGATTACCTGGCAGAAACTCTTGTTCTATTTCTTACTTTCTCCCAAACAAACAGGGTCTCTCTCTGTTCTGAGCCACCTGAAGCTTGGGATGCAGTGACACAAGCCTCTCTTTGGCTGTCATTGCTAGGACTGTGTGACTGTGGTAAGGCTGGTTTAAATGCCCCCTCTGTGGGTGGGCATCAGCTGAGTTTGGTTTGGTTTTACTTTCTGCTATAATAGGGCAGCACTGAGTTCAGTGCCTCACAATTGCTGCACTCTCCTCTCCCCAGCACATGGAGATGTTCTCAGCACCACAGTGTAGCTGCAAGGGGATTAGGGCGGGGTGACATTGGTGATTCAATGTCTGATTGAGTAGCACTGATTTTCCTACTTCTTCAGTGCTTCTTTTGATGATATGAACTTAAACCCAGGTACTGTGAATGCTCACCTGATTTTTAGTTCTTATGAAGATGCTTTTTGTGTGTGTATAGATAGTTGTTAAAATATAGATATTTGTCCTTGCAGGAGGGATGATCAGTGAAACCGTCTGTTTCATCATCTTGCTCCGCCTTCCACCAGTCTTACCTATGTACTAAATTTTGTGAAGGATTACTCATATCTCTTGAGATCATGTTTAACTGTAATGTGAATGAGTTTTATTATTCTATGTCTCTCAAAATGTAAGGATACAGTTATAAGAAGCAATCTTTAAAACTGATCTTTTTGGGTAACTTTCTTTTTTGGTATAATTTCAATTGCATGTAAAAATTGCGAGAGTAGGCAAGGTGGGGTGGCTCATGCCTGCAATTCCTGCACTTTGGGAGGCCAATTCGGGAGGATTGCTTGAGCCTAGTAGTTTGAGAGCAGGCTGGGCAACATAGTGAGACCCTGTCTCTAAAAAAATGAAAAAACATTAGCTGAATATGGTGGCACATTTCTGTATTCCTAGCTACTTGGAAGGCTGAGGTGGGAAGATTGCTTGAGCCCAGGAATTTGAGGCTGAAGTGAGCTCTGATCACTCCACTGCACTCCAAACTGGGTGACAAAGTGAGAACCTATCTCAAAAACAAACAAACTAACAAAAAACAAATGTAGTTCAGACACTCCAATTTAATCAGGAGCTAACTTTATTCTGTTCACTTTCTTACCCTCTTTCTTATTCTCTTTCTGTTTCATATTCTAGGTCTTTCTGAGTCATTTGAGAGTAAGTTGAAGACATTGTTGGAAAAATTGTGCCCTCTTTCCTCTAAATACTTGAGTGTGAATTTATTTTTATTGTTATTATTATACTTTAAGTCCTAGGGCACATGTGCACAACGTGCAGGCTTGTTACCTATGTATACATGTGTCATGTTGGTGTGCTGCACCCATTAACTCGTCATTTACATTAGGTATATCTCCTAATGCTATTCCCCCCTACCCCTACCCCACGACAGGTCCCAGTGTGTGATGTTCCCCTTCCTGTGTCCAAGTGTTCTCATTGTTCAATTCCCACTTATGAGTGAGGACAAGCGGTGTTTGTTTTTTTGTCCTTGTGATAGTTTGCTGAGAATGATGGTTTCCAGCTTCATCCATGTCCCTACAAAGGACATGAACTCATCCTTTTTTATGGCTGCATAGTATTCCATGGTGTATATGTGCCACATTTTTTTAATCCAGTCTATCGTTGATGTACATGTGGGTTGGTTCCAAGTCTTTGCTATTGTCAATAGTGCCGCAGTAAATGTACATGTGCATGTGTCTTTATAGCAGCATGATTTATAATTCTTTGAGTATATACCCAGTAATGGAATGGCTGAGTCAAATGATATTTCCAGTTCTAGATCCTTGAGGAATCGCCACACTGTCTTCCACAATGGTTGAACTAGTTTACAGTCCCACCAACAGTGTAAAAGTGTTCCTATTTCTCCACATCCTCTCCAGCACCTGTTGTTTCCTGACTGTTTAATGATCACCATTCTAACTGGTGTGAGATGGTATCTCATTGTGGTTTCGATTTGCATTTCTCTGATGGCCAGTGATGATGAGCATTTTTTCATGTGTCTTTTGGCTGCATAAATGTCTTCTTTTGAGAAGTGTCTGTTCATGTCCTTTGCCCACTTTTTGATGGGGTTGTTTTCTTCTTGTAAATTTGTTTGAGTTCTTTGTTTAGTCTGGATATTAGCCCTTTGTCAGATGAGTAGATTGCAAAAATTTTCTCCCATTCTGTAGGTTGTCTGTTCACTCCGATGGTAGTTTCTTTTGCTGTGCAGAAGCTCTTTAGTTTAATGAGATCCCATTTGTCAATTTTGGCTTTTGTTGCCATTGCTTTTGGTGTTTTAGACATGAAGTCGTTGCCCATGCCTATGTCCTGAATGGTATTGCCTATGTTTTCTTTTAGGGTTTTGATGGTATTAGGTCTAACATTTAAGTCTTTATCCATCTTGAATTAATTTTTGTATAAGGTGTAAGGAAGGGATCCAGTTTTAGCTTTCTACATGGGGCTAGCCAGTTTTCCCGGCTGGGTGTGGTGGCTCAGGCCTGTAATCCCAGCACTTTGGGAGGCCTAGGCAGGCGGATCACGAGGTCAGATGGAGAGTGAATTTCTTAATGAGAATCTTCTTTTACACAACCACAATATGATGATCAAAATCAGGAAACTTCATAATGATACAATACTATCTAATCTACTCTTCACTCACATTTCAACATTGTAGCAATAATGCCATTATAGATATATTTTCCTCTTCTAAAATTTAATGAAGAATTGTAATTGAGATTAGTCATTTTAATTCTAGTCTCTTTTAACCTGAAATAGTTTCTTAGCCTGTCTTTGTCTTTTATTGACCTTGCATTGTTTCAATAAACTTCGTATTTTAGAATAGTTTTATGTTTATAGAAAAGTTACAATAGTACAGAAAGTTCCTGTATTCCTGTCATACCAGTTTCTTCTAACATTAACATCTTGTGGTATCGTGGTATTTAATACATTTGTCACAACTAGAAAGACAACAGTGGTGCATATATTACTATTAGCTAAATTTCAAACTTTACTTGAATTTCACTAATTGTTTCACTAATGTTCTTTTTATATTCCAGAATTCATTCAGAATTCATTTCAGGATATACACTTCCTTTGATCTGATATGTTACAATTTCTTAGTCTTTCCTTGTTTTGTATGACCTTGATAGTTTTGAAGAAGTATTAGATTCTTTGTAGAATGTCCCTAAATTTGTGTTTGTGTGATGTTTTTCTTATGGTTAGATTGGAGTTAAGGATTTGGGGAGAAGGCCACAGGAGTTGAAGTGTCTTTTTCCTTATATCTTATCAGGAATATATATTAATATGACTTATCACTGGTGATATTAACCTTGATCACCTTGCCAAGGGTGTTTGCCATGAAATTGTTCAACATAATCGTGTGTTTATCTTTTTGTAGTTGTGTCAATTTTGCTTTATGTATTTTGGAGCTATAATAGTAGGTGCATGCAGTATTGAGATTACTGTATCTTCCCAATTAATTGAATGTTTTGTCATTACACAATAACTATTTCTTGCAAACCTGTTTAATTTAAAATCTGTATGTATGCTATTAATGTAGGTACACTGATTTTCATTAGAATTAGTTATTTTTCTCTGAGCTATCCTTCCATTCTTTTCTTTTGAATTTTTTGAATCAAATTTTGATATCTATTTTGAATAGTTAATGGCTGAATTTAATTTTTATATAATTCATACAATATTTGCATTTAATCTGGAGCATCTAGTTCATTTACAGTTATATCAGTAACTATTCCTCTAGGTTTATTTCTGTCACCTACTTAGTGCTCCTCATCTGCCCCATTCTTTCTTTAGTCTTAGTTCCTTTTGAACTGATTGCATTTTAGAAACAAAATTTCAAAAATTTTCTTCTCTAAAGTTGAAATTATAAAGTACTTAAATAATTGTAGTTTCTTTGAAGTTTTTAAACATATTTACTCATTTTTTATGAAATTCTATTTTTCAGCATATTTAATTTCTTCCTGAACAATAAGAGACCATGAGAAGGCTTTAACTTAAATTATCACCTTGCTGGTTAATGCTATCATTATCATTCGTATTTGTTATTTTAGTTTTTAACATTAATGTCGCTGATTTAAGGTTAACTCATATTTAGTATTTCCTTGGCTTCTCTCATTCTTTCTTTTTTCTTCTTAGATCTCCCATCTGTGATCATTTCCTTCAATTTGAAACCCATTTTTTAGAAACTTCTCAAGCAAAGATTCTTGGGTATAAATATATTTGTTTCTTATTTGTTTCAAAATATCTGTAGTTTATGCTTGTTCGTAGAATATATCTTTACTGTTTACAATCTTATATTTAGAATTATTTTCTTTCAAACCATTGAAGATATTGTTTGAATTATCTTTCAGTTTCCAGTGTTGCTTCCAAGTAGTCAGCTCTTAGTTTAATCTTTGTAGATCATCTGTCTTTTCTCTCTGGTTCCTCTGGAGGTACATTCTTCATCTCTCATGTTTTTCCCTGCTCCTATCATGTCCCCAAGTATACATTTATTTTTCCTTAGGCTGCTTGGGATTCATTGAGCTTTCTGAATCTGGAAATTGAGGTGTTTCACCATTTCTAAAAGTTTCCCAACCATTATTTCTTCAAACATTGCATCTGCTCTATTTAGTCCTTCCTCTACTGGAACTCTGATTAAACATATATTAGACCTTTTACCTTTGTGTTCTGTGACTCCAAACCTCTTCATAATAGTTTCCATGTCTGCTTCTCCATGCTGCATTATGGATAATTTATTTATATCTTTCTTTCAGTTCACTGATTCTGTCTTCTCCTTTGTCTAATCCAAACATATATAGTCAACTAATTTTTCACAGGGGCACCAGGAGGATAGGATGGGAAGCAGATAGTCCCTTTAATAAATGGTTCTGAGAAAACTGGACTACAGCATGCAAAAGAATTAAATTGGACCCTTACTTTACACCATACGCAGAAATCAACTCGAAATGGGTAAAAGTCCCAAACATAAGACCAGAAACAATAAAACTCCTGGAAGAGAACATAGGGGAAGAGTGCCTGGACATTGGCACTGGCAATGACAGCTTGGATTTACTTCTGGGCTCCCTATTCTGTTCCAAATATCCTTGCTTATTTTTTATAATACTTTGGTAGTTAACCATATGTCCATTTCCTCTTTACATTTTAAATATATTATAAATACTTATATTTTGTGTACTATTCATAATATTTACAACATTCTAAATCTGTGTTTGATTCTGCAACCTGTTGTTTTGGAGATTCTAACTCATGATGGGTGCATTTTTTCTTGTGTATTTTTTGATATTGTAAGACGAGCCTCATATTTACTTTTAAAACTTTAAATGTGAGATATTTTGAGATTTAATTTGAAGGGAAACTTTTCTAGAGAGGATATGCGTTTACTAGGCAACTGTGGTCGCTTGAATTAAATGTAATTCTTGGTTTGAAGTTTTGGTAACTACTCAAGTGATGTCAGTTAAGGCAGCAAGCCTGATTGAACTTAAATTATTAGGACACATTTTTTTCTCTTCATTCATCACCACGTTTTAAGGCAGTGATTTATTTTTTAGGCCCATAGAGTGAATGTTTATATATATAACTCATGCTACAGTCAGGCAACCTAGTTAATGAGATATAAGCTTTATGCTGTGGATTGGCTGTTTATTGAATTTCCCACCTTGTGAGTCCCACCTCCTCTTGTTTTTCTAATTTTTATGTCCTAGGTAACCATAAAAATCAGAAACCTAAGATCAAGTTCTCCAATGTTCAGTTCTGCTTATCTTTCTGCCTTTACTTTCAGCTTCTGATTGGTCCTTACTTTCTTGCAAAGTTATCTGAGCATTTATAAAGATCATTGCATATTTTATTCAGCATTTTGAAGTGTGTTCAGTTTTATGCTCAGTTGGGGTGTTTGGTTTTCCAAAATGCTGAAAGTATTAAACTCATAGTTCACAAATAGAAAGAAGAGAAAGGTACAGCTGGATTAGAAAAATTAACTGATTAAAGATGCTGGAAGGATGCTGAAAATGATAATATAGTAATATGAGACAAAATGTGCAATGTTATATTAATTGAGTTCTTAGACATAAGGACCTAGGGAAAATGGAAGATCTTGACATGTGTAATTACCATGGTTAAGAGTAAATACATGTGGAAATAAGCCTTAAGCAATGCACAACTGTATATTACATACTTATCTATAGACTAAACACCTGCTGTACACAGACATTTAACTCTGTGCTTACAAGAGCTTTATGTCATGAATATTGCTCTTATAGAAAATGTAATCAACTTGAGAAAAGAAAGGTTAACAATTTGTGCTTTTAGCAGTTAAGGAATAATTAAGTGCTAAACCTTACAGTATTGACTTTAACATCAATAGGAATGCAGAAAAGGCTGAGCTTTGTGTAAGGTTGCCTAGGATAAGATTTTCTTGGAACAAATGGAACTTCATCTGGGGATATGGCAAGTTTGAGGCAAAATAGGGAACAGTTAACAAGCTATAATATGTCAAGGCATGGTAGTGAACACAAAGAAGAAATAAGCACAAAATGTCACCAAATTGATGAAAGGATAGGGAACAGTGAAACCCAGAGTTTTATATAGGTTTTAATAACATAGTAGAAAACTTAGAAACCATGAGAACATTTTGTTCTATAGTCATGCACTACTTAACAACAGGGATATGTTCTGAGAAATGCTTCCTTAGATGATTTCATTGTTGTGCAACCATCATAAACTGTACTTATACAAACCTAGATGGTCTAACCCAGCAGTCCCCGACCCTTTTTGGTACCAAGGAGCAGTTTTGTGGAAGATAATTTTTCCCTGCATTGGGGGTTTGGAGGTAGTTTCGGGATGATTCAAGTCCATTACATTTATTGTGCACTTTATTTCTATTATTATTATATTATAATGAAATAATTATACAACTCACCATAATGTAGAATCAGTGGGAACCTGAGCTTGTTTTCCTGCAACTAGATGGTCCCATCTGTGGGTGATGGGAGACAGTGACAGATCATCAGGCATTAGATTCTCATAGGAAGTGTATACTACTTAGGTCCCTCACAGTTCACAATAGGGTTCAGGCTCCTATGAGAATCTAATGCTGCTGCTGATCTGACAAGAGGCAGAGCTCAAGTAGTAATGCCAAGGATGGGGAGCAGCTGTAAATACAGATGAGGCTCAGCTTGCTGGTGTCTGCCGCTCACCTCCTGCTCTGCAGCCCTGGGGTTGCAGACCCCTGGTCTAGCCTACCACATACCTAGGCTATATGGTATAACTTCTTGTTCCTAGGCTACAAATGTGTACAGCATGTTACCTCACTGAATACTCTAGGCAGTTGTAACATCAGTATTTGTGTATCTAAACGTAAGTAAACATAGAAGAGACACAGTAAAAACATTATATAAAAGTTATAAAATGGTATACCTGTGTAGGGTACTTACCATGAATGGAGCTTATGGAAATGGAAGTTGCTCTGGGTGAGTCTGAGTGAGCGATGAGTGAATGTGAGGGCCTGGGACATTATACTACTGTAGACTTTATAAACACTGTATAGTTAGGTTGCACTAAGTGTATTTACAACTATTTTTCTGTCTTCAGTAATAACCTTAACTTACTATAATGTTTTTACTTTAAAATATTTTAAACTTTAAAAAAATTTTTTAATAATAACACTTATCTAGAACATAAACACATTGTACAGCTGTACAAAAATATTTTCTTTATATCCTTATTCAATAATCTTTTTTTCTGTTTTTAAGTTATTAATTTATTTAATTTTACTTTTTAAACGTTTTTTGTTAAAAATGAAGACACAAACTTACACATTTACCTAGGCCTACCCAGGGTCAAGATCCTCAGTATCCCTGTCTTCCACCTCCACATCTTGTCCCCCGGAAGACCTTCAAGAGCAATACCATGCATGGAGCTGTTGTCTCCTGTGATAACAGTGCCTTCTTTTGGAACATCTGCAGGACCTAAGTGAGGCTGTTTTTACAGTTAGCTTTTTTAATTTTTGTATGTGTAGAAGAAATACACTTAGAAATAATGATAAAAAATATAGTATAGAAAATACATAAACAGTAACATATTTGATGTTTACTATCATTGCCAAGTATTATGGACTGTACATACATAGTTTATATGACTGGCAGCACAGTAGATTTATTTGCACCAGCATCACACCAACACGTGAGTAATGCTGTGTGCTAAGATATTACATCATTAGGCAGTAGAAAGTTTTCAGCTCCATTATAATGTTATGGGGACACCAGTGTATATGCAATCTGTTGTTTATTGAAACATAATTAGGTGATGCATAACTATTACATTATATTATATATTAGACAATATGGAATATTGAAGATTCTTGAGAGGATCGACATGTTTAAAGTTATGTTAAAAGTTTAGCCTCATTGAGGGCCGGGTATGGTAGCTCACGCCTGTAATCCCGGCAGTTTGGGAGGCCAAGGGGAGCGGATCACCATAGGTCAGGAGTTTGAGACCAACTTAGCCAACATGGCGAAACCCCATCTCTACTAAAAAAAAAAATACAAAATTTAGCCAGGTCTATAATCCCAGCTACTCAAAATATATTTCGTTAGGGAAGAGCCATCTTATTATTATATGCTCTTTATTAGATTACATAAAAATAAATATGATATATAAATTTATATTATATAGTATTAATATAACATATTAATGTACATAAATATATTTTTGTTGTTTCAGAGGAATTCCAGGGAAGAAATGTGGTACAATCATACTTACAGCAGAGGAATTAAACTGTTGCAGGGTAAGTAAATATTTCTTTTGTTTAGAAAACACTTCCATACTTCAAATGCTATATCTAAAATTGTACTTAACTAATTAATTTTTAAGTAATTGTAGCAAAAATGTTATACAATTTTATAATCCATAAAATATCATTTTAGATACTTAGCCCTATGACCAGAGAGACTGTATTTCATAGTCCGAAAAGTAAAATCAATTATTTTAATAATCTTTTAAGGAATTGAAAGTATTAAAATAACACCTAATATCAATACTGCTTTTTAAGCATTAGTATAAGGAATCATCCGTTATAGCAATCAGTTCAATTACTGTAAAACTTTTGAAGATTTGTGTGTAATCCTGAAGGAATATTTCTTGACATTTGCATTTACCCGATTTGTATAACATACTTTCCCCAATTTTTCTAATTTAATTAATTCAGAATTTATATTACTTCCATCTCTTGTTAGCTTGGGAAGTCCACATTTGAAGAAAGGATCAGCTGCCACTCCATCTAGCAGTATGACTGCACAGAGTGCATACTCTGTAGTTTTAGAAGATTGTTACTTTTAGTTGTGATTTGCTGATGCTCATTGACTCATGTTTAATGATTTCACTGTTGTCAAGAAATGGGAAGATAACTATGACACTCCACACTGAAAGTAACGATGGCCAGCTGAATCTGAAGTCAATATTGTCTGTTTAATGTGGGCCAACAGATCTCTGGGAATTGATATTTCCAGAGGAAATAAATTTTCCCTAGATTACCTCTAGTGCCCTTTATTTTTAATTGCTGCTTGATCGTAGGAACAGAAACTCACCCAAACTAACAAAAGCTTAACACTTTGACACTGACCATAGTTTTTATAGAGAGAGCCATAGTTTATTTTTTTATCTCAAGAAGTTGTCTTTTTAACTTTTAGATAAATTATGTGGCCTTGTTTACATAATACATTTCTGATAGGACATGGTGGCTCATGCCTGTAATCTCAGCACTTTGGGAGGCCAAGGTGAGTCCAGGAATTCAAGGCTGCCGTGAGCTATTGTTTCACTGCACTCCAGCCTGGGCAACAGAGAAAGCCCCTGTCTCAAATATATATGTATATATATTATATCTCTCAAATATAGATAGATGATCAGTAGATAGATAGATAGATAGATAGATAGATAGATAGATAGATAGATAGCTGAGATAGTATGCTCAGGGAATCATATGATATTACTTGTCAGCAAATGATAGAAACTGGGTATTACAACTGATTACATACCTATGGGATTCTGGGGGCGGGGGTAGAACAGTGAGATAACAATAGGAACTATAATAACAGGTGAGTGGAAATAATTAAACACTAATGTTAGAATTTAAGTCATTTAAAATAACATGTAAATTGAAGCCTTCCTATTGTTGTGCTCATTGTCTTTGTCCCCCTGGGCATGTCATAGTCATATCAGTCTCAGTTTTCTCATCTATAAAATACCCAAACATGCCCACATGTAATGCTGTTAAAGACTATCAGATTCAAGTTAAGTTTTGGTTTTGCTACTAATTTGTACTTTGTCTGATCAAGACACTTCACTACTTACTCTGAGTTTTACTTTTCATATTTGAAGGGCAAAAAAAACAAAATATGTGAACTAATCACTAGACTATTTAAAAAAAAAATCTTCCAGTCCTGACAATCAACTACCATAACATTAAGTTTGATACTATAATGTACATAAAAGTAGTATGTATATACTAAGCAATGCCTTAGAAAATATAGCATAATTATTTAAATGCAGAGATATTACCTGTCATCCTATTGTTTTTAGTTAAAATGATACAATGATTCTTTTAAATTATATTATCTGATCACCATTTATACTTCTGGTCTCAATTTGTAAATGTTTAAGATAATATAGGCTTTGTATTAGGAAAGAAAAAAGGAAGTTCACAGTTAATAAGATACATGTTCTTTATGGTGATATTAACATGCTATTTTGTCAAAATCTTGAGTTTATTGAGCATATTTTGTGTAAATATGTCATGAATACAGTATTATCAGTTATATTTCAAAATAGAACCAAGATACCAAGACGTAGGCTGGGTATGGACAGGCTGCATCCTAAATATCTTCCACTTTCAGTTCTAGTCTCTTGTTGGAAGAGCCTGGAAAATTATTTTACTAGGCCCTGGTAAATGAAAGGGAATGTGTCATTTACTGGTGTAGGTATTTTTATCCCTTTTTTTACAATTAATTCAAGAACATCTGGAATTCTCTTTCAATGAGTCAACACGTATTTCTCATACTTAGAAATTATAGATCTAATATTTTTATCAATATTGTTTAAAATCTTGGTGCAACTTCATCTTATGTTTTCTGTGTCCTAATTCTTGGCTAGAGCCTTATTGATCATCAGCATCATTATTAATATTAATAAACTTGAAATAGTATTTCATTATTATGTTAGTATAGTAGAATGCACAAGTGTACTCAAAGCAATGTTCATAGTTACTTCAGAAGAATCAATGATTTTTAAATTTATGCTTTAGAGAACATTAAAAGTATGGGCATTATTATTTATAATGTTGAATGCAATCATTTTAATTCACCTACAACATCATAAAAATCCATACTTTTTTTCTTTAAAACAAGTTGTCAGTTATTAACTTGTACAATGAACATAGGCTTTGGAGTCAGGTCACCTACATTTTAGTTTTGCCTTTTTCACTATTTAGCTGAGTGAGGTTATATTGTTGGAGCTTTAATTTATGCATTTGTAATATGACAATTTTTTAAACCAGTTTATTAGGTATAATTGGCATACAAATACCTGCACATGTTTAATGTATACAGCATGGTGAGTCTGGAGATAGGTATATATCCATGAAACCATCACCATATAATTGATGTCATAAATATGTTAGTCACTTCCAATGATTCCTCCTACCCTGCTTATTTATTTATTATTAATATTTTTGTGATAATAAACTGCATAAGATTTACCCTCTCAGCAGATTTTTAAATATACAGTACAGTATTGTTAACCATAGGTACCATACTGTATATAGTAGATCTCTATGACTTATTCATCTTGCATAGCTGAAATTTTGTGCTCCTTGATAATACCTTCCAGTTTCTTCTTCCCCTCAGTCCCTGGAAACCATCATTCTACTCCCTGCTTCTATAATTTTGACTGTTTTAGAATCCTCATGTAAGTTACGACATGTAGTATTTATCTTTTTGTGTCTGGCTTATTTCACTTGTACAGTGTTTTCCAGGCTCATCTATCTTGTTGCAAATGGACAGATGTTCTTCCTTTTTAAGGATGAATAATATTTTTAAGGATGAATAATATGTGTGTGTGTGTGTATAAATTATATATATGCATTTTCTGTATCGATTCATCTGTTGATAGACACTTCATTTGCTTCAATGTCTTGACTTGTGAATAATGCTAGAATGAACATGGGAGTTCAGATATCTCTTCAAGATACTGATTGCAGTCTCTTTCTTTGTACATATACCCAGAAGTGGGATTGCTGGATCATATGGTAGTGCTGCTTTTAATTTTTGAAGAACCTCCTACTATTTTCCACAGTAGCTGCACTAATTGCATTCCTACCAACAGTGTACAAGGGTTTCCTTTTCTCTACCTCCTCACTGATACTACTTCCCATTGTGTTTGTTTTTTTGATAGTAGGCATTCTAACAGGTGTGAGCTAATCTTTTGTATGCATTTGCATTTCTCTGATGATTGGTGATGTTGAGCATATGTTGAGCATATGTTGAGACATATGCTTATTCAGGTTCTTAGCCCATTTTTAAATTGAGTTGATTTTCTATTTTTCATTTTTATATATTTATAGTTTTTGCAGTATTTTTGAAGATTTGTAGGAGTTCCTTATATATTTTGGAAATTCACCTTTATGGTATACAGTATCTTAGTCCATTTTGAGTTGCTATAAAAGAGTATCTGAGACTAGGTAATTTATTTTTAAAAAGAAGTTTATTTAGCTCACTCTTCCACCAGGTGAGAAGCTCAAGAGCATGGTACTGGCTTGTGGTAAGGGCTTTCATAGTGTTTCACAATGTGGCAGAGAAAGTGAAAGTGGAAGCAGACATTTGTGAACATAGGGAAGCCTGAGGGGCACCCCAGCTTTATAAAAACCCACTCTCAAAAGAATGAACTCATTCTGAGAGAATTAATCCAGTCTCACTCAAGACTGTGAAAGCAGCAACTACCTATTCATGAGGGATCAGCACCCATAACCCAAACACCTTCCATGGGGCCCCACCTCCCAGCACTGTCATACTGGCGATCAGATTTCGACATGAGCTTTGGTGGGGACAAACAAGCCATAGCAACCACAGCATATTTTCTCCCATTCTGTAGGTTGCCTTTTCATTCCGTGGATTGTTGTTTCCTTTGCTGAGCAGAAGCTTTGTAGTTTGATGCAGTCCCACGTGTATTTTTGCTTTTATGGCCCATGCTTTTGTATCATATCCAATAAATAATATCCAAGGCCAGTATCACAAGGCTCTATGTTTCCTTCTAAAAATGTGAATATTATTAATACTTCCTTTAGATGGATACTCTACAGGAAAGAAATGGTAGCATTTAAGAGATGTACAGGTTCACGCCTGTAATCCCAGCACTTTGGGAGGCCAAAGCAGGCGGATCACGAGGTCAGGAGATCGAGACCATCCTGGCTAACACGGTGAAACCCCGTCTGTACTACAAATACAAAAAATTAGCCTGGCATGGTGGCAGGCACCTGTGGTCCCAGCTAGGCAGGAGAGGAGGCTGAGGGAGGCTGAGGCAGGAGAATGGCGTGAACCTGGGAGGCAGAGCTTGCAGTGAGCCGAGATTGCACCACTGCACTCCAGCCTGGGCGACAGAGCGAGACTCCGTCTCAAAAAAAAAAAAAAAGAGATGTATGGGTCATAAATTTATACAAATGTTTATTTGTAGTGTAATGATCCTAATTATCTCAATTAATTTTGAGACAGTTTTATTCAAATGCAAATTTTATACTTAATTAAATGCCACAATAAAAACTAATATAGTTTAGAAGTTATAGTGGGAGTGTATCTTCACTTAGTTTTTTTTTTTTTTTTTTTTTTTAAGACAGGGTCTTACTCTATTGCCCAGGCTGAAGTGCAGTGGCACAATTATGGCCCACTGCAGGCTTTGAACTCCTGGGCTCAAGTGATTCTCCCACCTCAGTCTCCCTACTAGCTGGGACCACAGGCATGCACCACCACACCTGGCTAATTTTTTTTTTTTTTTTTTTTTTTGGTAGAGATGTGGTCTTGCTGTGTTATCCGGACTGGTCTTGAACTCCCAGACTCAAGTGATCCAAGTACCCCTTGCCCTCCCCAAGTGCTTGGGTTACAGGCATGAGCCACTATGCCTGGCCTTTTATGTAGTATTTTAAAAGTAGTTTAAAATTTTTCATAAAGAATTTTTTTGTTTTTATTGATTGATTCAATAGTGTTTACAAAATGTTATTATGTCATTGGAGTGAATGCTTAGAATAGAATAGCAAGAAAAAAATAGTACAAAACACAACACCACAACCCCCAACCCTGGTCCTTGTTTTTAATGAACAGAGTTTGTGGAAAAGAAAGACATTAGTCGGCTGACTATTCAGGTAATATATGTCATGGCATGTGCCAAGTGATTCAAATATATTATGAGAGTACAGTAGGGATGTAATTTCTATTAAGCCTTAGGGGGATCACTGGGCCTCTTTGAGAAAGTGGCATTTAAGCTAAGACCTAAAGAAGAAATAGCATTTGCCAGCCCAAGGATAAGAATTCCAGCAGACACAGCTGTGTAAGTTCCTGAGGTGGGAAAGGCACATGTGGGTCTGAGGTGAGATGGTCAGGGGTGAGCAGTGGGAGATGATTGAGCTAAAACATTGCCAGATGAAGGTGGAAAAGGCTGGTAGAGCCTATTTGATGTTGGCCTTTGCGGATCATGTTAACGGTTCTGCATTTTTCCTAAATGCAAGGGAAAGCCTAAAAGCATTTTATGTTGTGAGCAACATGAGTTTTTCATGTTTCAAGAACCTTACTCTGTCTGCTGATGGAGAATGGATTAGATACATCAAAGAATGGAAGTGGAAGTAAGGAATAAATGTCGCTGAACATGTCTGGCTGAGAAATAAGATTGAACTGGACTGAGGTGGTGGCAGCAGAGCCAAAGTAAAGATTTGAGCAAAACTTTAGAGGTAAATAGTGCAACTGGTGGTGGATTGGATAAAGGATCAGGGAAAGAGAAGAGTCAAGGATGGCTTCCTTGGGCACTTGAGTGAATGACAATGCCACAAATTGAGCTGGGAAGATTATAGGAGAAGCAAGTTTATGAATAGACATTAGATGTTCAGATTGGAACATGTTAGAAGTGTCTGTGAAATATCCAAGTGGCTTTATTCAATAGAATGTTCCTTATATGTGGAGTATTAAAGAGAGGTCTTAAAAATGTGTTAGGTGACATTAAGCATAAGGCATAAAAACAAAACAAAACTTTGCAGTGATGCTTGTGTATTTCTAAAAGTATATAACTACTTTTCCTCTCAAACAAGATTTATTTTGTGCTTGATACAAATGTACCACTTAATCCCTGCTAAGTTGTTAACCTGGGCAATTGCAAGAACATTATTTTTCCTAAGGTTATATAATTTTCTGCATTGAAATAAATCTTAATTTTGAATCAGTTACTCATTTTGCAAGTCCTAAGGAGTATAATTTGAAAAATTAAATTTAGTATTACATTTACCAATAAGCCAATGAAAATTCATGCTTTTATAATAATATACCTCTGATGTTTTATTCACAATCCATTTGAAATAAACACATTTCATTTATCTATTATGCATTGTAAGTATACAGAATGTTTCTTGGAAGTTTATATTTTGGTCCAGGTGCTTTGGGAGAAATGTGTTAAAGTGTACTGTTTTTCTGCAAGAACAATGTCCTTGGAATGTCCCCAGGTTCTTAGAAAGCCATTCTCCCCCAGGGGCATTTAAATATATATGGAAATGAAAGGGCATTCAAAATAAACAAACCAAACCAAACAGCTAGTCCTTTTCAATGCTGCCCTTGATTTTATAATTTGATCACCCAGAATGAGTATTTCACTGCTTCTATAATAGATAGTATAGAACTTTTTGATCTTTAAATCTCAAATTTAAAAAGAACATGATATGCTTGAGAGGTTTGAGGTGATAATGATGTCCATATTGTCCTTACCTCTGTTGTCACTATACCTTGCTAGGATGTATTTCCTGCTCTGTTATAAATGTTCCTCTGATAGAAGTTATCATATCATGCTAAAAGTAAAATCAAATAACACTATACCAATAATTTTGAAAATGGGAAATTAAGAAATCTGACCTTTCCAAGGGTAGATACTGCCTTGTTTGTTACCGTATTCCTAGATTCCAGCTTGACTATGCTTGAGAAATGTTTGCTAAGTAAGGAAATGAGTGAATGAATGAATGATAAAGATAGCATCATGTTTTGTGTAGTCTTCTGGAATTACTGAAAGGAAATAATTTAAAATTTTAGGTGTATACTTAGTAAGTATTGCTGGACTCTGTAAGATAAAGAAGTGATGAATAAGATGCTTTTTTAGACATTGTTAACATTTTATCAAGTAATATTCAAAGTTGTAACCTCTTTGTTTAATCTGAATTACTTTGCCACTTCACCTCTTTCCAACATTTTTAGCTTTCCTCTTCAGTTAAAAAACACACAAGCCTGTAATCCTAGCACTTTGGGAGGCCGAGGTGGGCGGATCACGAGGTCAGGAGATAGAGACCTTCCTGGCTAACACCATGAAACCCTGTCTCTACTAAAAAAATACAAAAAAAATTAGCCGGGCGTGGTCGCTGGCGCCTGTAGTCCCAGTTACTGCGGAGGCTGAGGCAGGAGAATGGCGTGAACCCGGGAGGCGGAGCTTGCAGTGAGCGGAGATCGCGCCACTGCTCTCCAGCCTCGGCAACACAGTCTCGCTGTTGCGACACACACACACACCCCACAAAAGTATTTATTTTAATTTTAAATAACAGTACATTTTCTACTTTAAAAATGGTTATCAATAATGTGTTATGATACCCTAGCTTGTTTTCCTTTAAATCATGTAGCTGCGAGTGTTTGAGTGCATAGAATGATGAAAATGATCTATTTGACATAATAATTAACATGCAAATTGTAATTTAAGTTATAGAAGAAAATAGTTTTTAAATGTAGTTACTGATTCGTTATAGTGCACTTGTTTATGATTAAGAAGGAACTTTCCTGTCCCCAGATTATAAACTATGTGGTCAGTGTTTATCTTTCTTATTCCCCATCTAATCATCTAATACATCTTAACATTTGATACGTAGTAGATATGTAGTAGAAACTTAGTAAATATTTCTTTAATGAACAGGAATTTGTTTAACTATGTTCTAAAAATGTGTACCTGCATAACTGAAGATATGAATGAGGATCCTATATTATAAAATTGAGTACCTGGCGTCACCTAGCTTAATATCACTTTTCAAGGGAAAAATATTAAAGTTTTTGAAAAGTAATAGTTTTGTAACTAGAATAAAAATTACCAGCAAAATTTTTAAAGTTATATATAGCCCTTTAAAAAGCAATTTTATGTTGTCTGGGATTCTCCCTAACTTGGCCATTTGCATTAAAATAGCAAATATGTTTTCTTATCGAGTCTTGTTTGTGATCTGCAGTTTCCAGTTATTTATAGCCCAAGTCGTGAACTATTTTATTAATTTTGCTTTTAGGATGCTGTTTTGATGCAATTTTGTGCAAACAAATTGGACAAGAAGGACTTTTTTGGAAAATCAGATCCTTTTCTTGTATTTTATCGAAGTAATGAAGATGGCAGGTAGATTTATCTTTTATGCATTTTAACTATATGGTAATGATGATACTTGAATTATAATTATTTTTCTCAGAGAAACTCATTAAACGGATTAATGAAGTAAAATAGTTTGAGATTTTAAAAATTGATGTGATTTTTGCATCTCAAAATAATGTGCAACTTTATAAATAGTTTATGTTTTGTCTGATACTTAAAATGAAACATTTCTAGTTTCAGAGAAATATTTCCTCTTTACTTATTATACAATTATAACATTGACTAAATAGTTTAGAAGAATTATATTTTGTGAAAACCTGAATGCTGAAACAAATATATTTTGTTATAGATTTGAACCAAAACCCTTTTCTTAGATGTGGAGCTTATGGGTTTTTTTTTTCCCAATAATATCTGAGTTTAACTTTCAATAAAAATGTTCATTATATTCTAGTAATTTGAATACTTTTGCCAGTTATGATTAGACTAGTTTCTATAAATTTTGAATGTCTTTATGAGTTATAGACCATAATTTAATATGTATGGTTCTACTATTAGATATATTTGACTTGTTTTTTGTGATTCATATTGTACTTAGTATTTGTGAGAATGTTTAGTTGTTAATAATATGGCTAATTTCTGTTGTCTAGATTTAAATAATAACCGTGCTACTTAATAGCTATAGTACTATGGCAAGTTTTTAATCTATGTGAGATTCCATTTTCTCCTCACCTGTAAAATGGGGTAGTAATCATAGCTACCTCACAGGGTTGTTGATCAGATTAAATTAGTTACTATACAAAAAAGTTTCTAAGTTTTCCTGACACATAAGAAGAACTTAAGCATTAGCTAATATTATTATGTTATAGTTAATTTTTTTTTTGTTTTTTTAAACTATGTGTAATATATCAGCTAAAGAGAACATGTTATTTGGAAATTAAAAATTAGGGAAATAGAATGAGAAAAATGTTACTCTTATATATGAAACTATACAATGTGTTATTAATAAGTATAAAATGTTGCATGATATAGAAAGTTTGCTATTCAAAGTGAATGCACTGGCCTGTTTAAAATGATGGTTTACTTATTGGGAGATGTTTGCTGATGCAGCTACTGAGCAACTGTTAGATATATTTGCTATTGTGTTATACTGTTAGATTTTGTGTATTTCCCTTCTTTTTCAGTGGTAAAAATGTCAGAGTGTCATATGCATCTAAACACTAATTTTATTCATATGAAAAATGTTAGAAAGTGAAGAAAATAATATTTGCCAGGCATTTCAAAAACAGAGGAAAATCTCAAGAATGATTCCGAATTTCTTGAATGAAAATGGTCTTATGAACTACTTGGTCCCTGAATTTTCTATTTTTATTCTTATTAGTTTTCTTTATCAAGATTAGTTGTACAATTATAAAATTTCACTTTATCACACATCTAATTCTCCTAGTGATACTTTTATTAGAAAATGTATTGTGCTTCTAAAAATGATGATGTTCACGGCCAGGCGCGGTGGCTCACGCCTGTAATCCCAGCACTTTACGAGGCAGAGGTGGGCGGATCACAAGGTCAAGAGATCGAGACCACCCTGGCCAACATGGTGAAACCCCGTCTCTACTAAAAATACAAAAAATTAGCCGGGCGTGGTGGCAGGCACCTGTAATCCCAGCTACTTGGGAGGCTGAGGCAGGAGAATTGCTTGAACCTGGGAGGCGGAGGTTGCAGTGAGCCAAAATCGTGCCATTATGCTCCAGCCTGGGCAAAAAGAGTGAAGCTCTGTCTCAAAAAAAAAAAAAAAAAAGGTGTTCACTCATTAAATAAAATCTAAATATTAAGAAAAATACATCTAATCCAAAAATGTCAACTAGTTTGAAAAAACTATTTTTAAAAGTTGGTGAATCTCATTTCAGAAAACTTTCCATTTATATTTACACACAGAAACCTAGTTTGCAGCTTGATCCAGATATTTTATGTATGTATATGCACGCATATACTTTGTTGTATTTTGAATGTATACAGATGCTTTTACGCCTCACTTTTTGTCTCTATTTTTAACTGCAAAGATTCTAGCTTTATTTTAAATATTTTTAAAATATGGAACTATTTCAAAAATTGCCTAATACCTAGTGTATTTGTTACTTATTTCATAAGAAGGGAAAAACTTAATTTCTACTGGAAGTATTAATTAAAAGCCTTCATACTATATGATCTTATACTCTTATATTCTTTCTTTGACATCTATTTAGTAACTTAACATTTATTTATGATTGGGTAATAATTTTCCTTTGGAATAGCCATTTTTGGTAAGTGGCCTCACTTAAAGTATCTTAATACCAGTTATTTAATAAAAATACATTTTTATAATACTATTTGTAACACACACACATAATATTTATATAGAAATACTTCTGAATGTTAGGAAAAGCTACACTGGGCTCCTGCCAGAATTTTTACGAGTTACACCAGGACTGGAATTCTTACCAGTGAGGTTTTCCTGTGTATATGGTATCTAATACATTAGAAATAAGAATGATTAGTAGGCAACAAATGACTACCTGCCTCATAAATATCTCAGTAAAAAGGACATGCCTTCCCTGAGAGGAAATGTTTCAAGTGTCAAAACTATTTAATTATTGCAGCTGGTGACACTAGGAATATAAGAGAAATTTTGATTTAACTATAAGCAAAGAGGCCAAAAAGTCGGTAGATGGTTGAACATGTTGGTCTGAAGATGGTCAGTTGGTCTGTCAGTCTAGTCTCTCTCTCGGTCTCTCTTTTTCTCCCTTTTCTCTTTCTCTTCCTGTCATCTATCTATCATCTATTTAGCTATCTATATCTATCATCATACCAAAGATTTGCTATATATTAGAATATGATACAAGAGAAATTCCCTTTGTAGATCTTTAAGAACTTATTGCATTTTTATGAATGGATCTTAATGAATATATTGTTTATTTCTGAAACAAACCAACATAGAGCTCTGCCTTCCCTCTGTAATTTGTTTTCTGTGAATTTTTCTTAACAATTTTTGGTACCTTTGCCTTTTCTCTGTGTTCTGAGCCCCTACAGCCCTCCCTCACCTTCCCCTATCCACTTTGATTTTCTTCCTCTGCTTTAGACATCTTCATTACCCTTCAAGAGTCTTCTCTGTCTGCCCCTCTGTCTTACTTGTAATGCCTTTCCCCCCAGTGACTCCTAAATTGCTTCAGGTGAGTCAGCTCTGAGAACATTTGACCACAGATACATTTTCCTGGGCTCTAACAATTTAGTGACACGAGTTTCCTTAGATGGGTGAGGATACTCCCAGGAAAGAGAAGGCACTAATGCCATAAGTCTTGTGATAAAAACTTGATCCTTTCATAAAGTATTATGCTTCTATCTTATCTCTTAATAGAACCACATCCCTCTTGTTTGAGAGTAGGAAAATGAACTTGAAGACCTATCAAAGAGTGGATATTTCATTGTGGGGGTTAGGGGCAGTATATTCACTATGGTATTTATTAATATTTTCATGTGTCATTACTATTAGATACTTGCATTTGAAACACTTCATGACTAAGGTCTTGATGAAGATTGGGTTTATTTATTGTTTCAGTGAAGATTACTTTAAATGTTTCTAGCTCAGAAACTGTTGCATAAATTCACATGAAGGAAGAACATTTCGAGGAGCTGACTGATGTCTTCAGATTGAATCATTTTGTAGAAATGACACTGGAATTTGAATCAGAAAACCAAGCTTAAGGCTTCATGAATTCTGTCCCATATTGTGAATCACTGTCTTCCTTCCCTTAGGAATTCTTTAGATATATAGAACCAGTAGTTTCAATAAAGAAAGAACCCACACACTGATTGGTCTTTCTATAGATTCATGATGTGATGGTAAACTTAAATGGGCCCTTGGGGTTCCTGAGGAATTGTACTCCTTTTTCTTAGTAAGTGAACATTTTCTTTATCCCAGACACTTTATCACTTATGTCTCATCCTCCTTCTTTGCTCATTGTTATGCATCCTCTTTCATAAGAAATTGGTGGCAATTGGAGAGCCTCCTCATGATCCCATCACAACATCAACCCATGTACTCTGCCTTCCTGAATGTTCTTGCAGAATGACTATCTGGCCTCTCAAGAGCAGGTCCTCCACTGATGCTCAGGATCCCATCTACTCTTACCTGCTTAAAAGACATTGCTCCTAGTTGGGTGCAGTGGCTCACGCCTGTAATCCCAGCACTTTGGGAGGCTGGGGCAGGTGGATCACAAGGTCAGGAGTTCAAGATCAGCTGGGCCAAGATGGTGCAACCTCATCTCTACTAAAAATACAAAAATTAGTTGGGTGCAGTGGCAGGCGCCTGTCATCCCAGCTACTTGGGAGACTGAGGCAGGAGAATTGCATGAACCTGGGCGGCAGAGGTTGCAGTGAGCCGAGATCGCGCCACTGCACTCCAGCCTGGGCAACAGACGGAGACTCCATCTCAAAAACAAACAAACAAACAAAAAAACATTGCTCCCACCTTTCTGTCATGCATCAGAAGTGGCTTCCTTTCTACCAGATCTTTTCCGTTAGCAGACAACCTTGCTGTTATTTCTTCCATCAAGAAGTAACAACAAGAACAACAAAAACCTTTCCTGTGATTAATCCTTTCTTTTCCCTTAAATTATTCTGATTTTTTCCTTTTTCTTCACAGCTAGACTAAAAAAAAGGTTTACACAGTGTGCCTCAGATTCTCTTCTCTTTCTTAAACCCACTCTAAAACCAGGTTTTTCTTCTTAACACTCCAACAAAACTGTTCTCAAAGTTGCTGGTGACCTTCATATTCTTAGGGACCAATGGATATTTTTCACTCCATCAGCATGTCACCACAATTTTTACAGAGATTCTTTACAAAACAGCTTCAGGATTTATTGAATTTTCAGTTTGCTTTTGGTAAATTTATTACAAAGGAGATTATGGTGATGTGATCTTTCAAGTTTTAAAATCACATATCTCTTTTCATGAAGTGATGTAGCAGCAACAATGGGACTGACTATTCTGAACAAAAGGTAAATAGAGGAATGACTACTAAAACAATAGATCAATTAAAATAGTCAAATCATGCAAATAACTGAAAACTTTTTTTCTTTACAGTTTTACAATTTGTCATAAAACAGAAGTTGTCAAAAACACTCTAAATCCGGTATGGCAAGCATTCAAGATCTCAGTTAGAGCATTATGTAATGGAGACTATGACAGGTAAGAAGGATAGTTTATTCAAAAATCTTCAAATAACTTTAAAAAAAATCTACAGTGATTTGGAGAAGTGGCATAAATTGACTAATTAAAATTTGGTTAAACTTAACTTTCCAAAAATGAAAATATGTAAATGCAAAAATACATTGAATATTAATTTTAAATTTTAATTTATTCAAAAGTTATTTCAGAATCTTCATAGCCTTCAGCCTTTGCCGTGGTACAATCCTTCTAGAGTGGAACAAGTAGAAAAACAAAAGTTGCAACACTATGCTTAGATATGTTATCAACCCTGAAATACTCTTGAAAATGTTATACTGAAATACTCATGATTGCTGACTCACAAAAGTTCCATAGTTGTAGCACAAGAGATTTTAATGTTTCACAATTACCTGGGTAAGGTGGGCCTGAGGATTTTCCCATAATATACCTGAAGATTTCTTAGTATCCGAGTTTTTTTTCTTATGAAACTTTATTGTATGATTGTAATATAAAAACCCCATCCATCCCAAAGAAAAGCAAATAAAAAGTAAAAATCTCAATGTTTATTTTGTTACATGTGATAGAAAAATAGTTTTATTAACCCATGTCATAGAACTATTGATTACCAATATGTTACTAAGTTTAGTTTGAAATTTATCATGCCACTTGACTATCATTCTTTTCATTTAATAAGATCATATCTGTATTTAGCTGGACTCATTTTTTCCTAAGAAAGTTCTTAGAAAAGTTCTTAAGAAAGTTCATAATGTTCTTCCTGATTAGCAGCATCAGTCAGCATCACCTGGTGATCTCATGGAAATTCAAATTATCTGGCCCCAATCCAGACCTACAGAAACTCCAGGAGAGAGGTCCAGTAATCCATGTTTGGACAAGTGCTCCATATGATTCTGATCTATGCTGAGTTTGAGAAACACTGCTCCAAGACAGTGATTTTCAAGAGTGGAGAAGTGGGTGCACACCATCCCTTTGGGGGGCTCTATCAAACTGCACCTGCTTCCCCTGTAGACTCTTCTTACTCTCTTTAAGGAATCAATGAAGTTTTAGAAGCCTCTTTTAAGATACAAATTGGATTATAGTAATGAAATTAGCAAAATTAACTTCAAATTCATATGTAAAATCTATAAGCATACACTGTTTTATCTAAAAAAACAACTTATTTTTAAATTCTCATCCATACATTATTTTGATCTTACTAAGTAACTTTATGTTTTTCTCATGTACAGAACAATCAAAGTAGAGGTGTATGACTGGGATCGAGATGGGAGGTAAGACTTTTCTTATCTTCTTACTCTTGAACTAGGTGTGCTTTAAGAGGCACATACATTGAAATGGCCACATTTTTAAATTGTAACTTTTAGATTGCATATTTGTTTTGTTTTTCCAAATGTTACTGATGCATTTACATGACATGTTAAGAATGAGCATATTTTCCTCCAACCTCAAGATGAAAATAGAGGGTTTTCTTATTTCCAGTAACTTAGTAAAGATTTTCAACTTAAATCTGATGATTATAGATGTCTAGTTTTATAGCTGTAATGAGTATCAAATTTATGCATCTCACAGTTTCTCTGAACATTTCTATAACATTGATATCCCATACTGTTCAAGGGAACGGAAGTAAGCATTGCATTCACCACCCAACTCTGCCTATATATATATATATCATACAACAAAACTCAAGAATTGTGTCTGGTCATTGCCAGACCAAATAGTTGTTCAGAGCTCTGCAATCACTGTAGTTCTCTGCATATCAAAGTAGATATTAAAGACTAAAAGAGAAGAAACACACTACTTTTTCTTTTTTAAGCATATTTTGTTTCTACTGTCATCTACGTAGGATGATGATGAGATGTTTGTAAAATGATCTTAAGCCAAGGGACCCAGAAATGCTCAAATCCTATTTTGCCCTAGACTACTGCCTGAAAGGGCTGAATATGCAGATGTCAAGGAAGAATGATAAATAGGAAAGCAAAGGGTACTTTTAATTTTTCAGTTGATGCTTGTCCTAAACTCAAATCCATAGCTCACTGATAAATGGAGCTGAAACTTGAGGTTAAAGCTAAACAATGCTTTTCTCTCTGCATCATGTACAAGCCAGAAACCAACCCCAAAGGGATGGAAGTGCCTGGATACCTGAACACTCCTGTGAATACAGGAACAAGTTCAAGAAGGCTGGCCTGTGCTGAGAGGGCACCCCCTTCTCATCCCTTCTGCTGCATAGGCAGAAAGTTGCTCAGTTGGAGAGCCACATGCCATCATGTGTATGACACTTGCCCATATGCTTACTGACAAACACGGTGCAATAAGTGTCCTAGAATTTGATGCAACTAGTATTTTCTTTTCTTTCAAGAAGTGATAAGAGAAGATGGGGAGAGAAGTGGAAATTATTATTCCACACTTTAGCTGCTACCAAATAAGTATATAAAACTCAAATATTTCAGTCTTTAAGTTGTATCCCAAGCATTATTATGAAAATGAGTTATAACACGGATTTGAAGTTTGCTGTTAGAGATAACGTCATAATAATACATGCTATGCTACTGATCTTTACATTTCTGCCAGGTATTCATTTGGTTAGTGTATTATTTAGTTCTATGTGCATTCTGGAGAAACCTTATCAGAAAACCTTCTATTTTTCCATAGGGAGTTATGCTCCATTGCGTTATTAAACTTGATTCACTGAGAAAATGAGTTTTGCTGCTCAGAATAATAGAAAAGGAAGTAATGCCAATCTGAGTAATGGACTTTATGCCCTGTGTTATATACCCTATTTTCTATTTTAATTGTGAATAGGCAAAAGTGGTGGCTTTTCCCTAGTAATTTTTAACCAGGTTCCTGTTCAGAAACAAAAAGTGCAGCTCGCTGCCAGAGCTCCTTTAATATTACATAAACACAATCCTTGAGGCTGAAGCACATCTGACTGATTTTCAGTTTGAAAATATAAAACCTGTTTTTGGAGTTATTTCTAAATAGAACTTGTCTCTAATCCTAATGTAACAGAAATGTACGTGATATTACATTAGAATTAGAGATGAGTATTTTTGGGCACATGAGAAATGGCTTAAAACTTTGGGAAATGGTTTTAATTTAACCACTAATAAATAAGGGGTATAAATTTAGGTTTCATCCGCATCCATAGACATTCAATCCTAAATTTGCTGAAATTATAGATATTGTAATGTCTTCCTTCAAATGGTGAGTTTCTGTGCCTCTCCTATTGTCTCCAATCTATTTCTGAGCCATAAGAATTTTGAATAGCTTTGAAGATCAGAATTACCTTGGAATTTAATTATCTTTTTTCCTGACTTGAGCACTTTGAGCATTCCTATTCAGGATATGATTTATTGAAAGTTTCTAACATGCCAGGTATTGTCTAAGCATTTTTAATGTTATTCTTTATTTAATTTTCACAATAAATTATAGGTACTACATTAATTACCTTTTACAGATAAAGAAACTCAGGCAAAGAAGTAACTTGCCTAAAGTCACAAAACTAATCAATGGTGGAACCAGGGCTTGAACCCTGGCAGTCCACTTCCAATAGTATATTCATAACTATTGCACTGTCTTTTTTATAGCATTGTAATCGTAATTCTTGGCATTAAGTGAAAGGCTGCAACCTGGACATTGGACTTACTCTGTGCTACTTTAATGTAATAGTTGTGAAGACAATAAGGAGAATTTAAGAAACAATCTAACATAATTTTTTTTATTATCTGAAATTGTATATTGTCTGGAAAAGTGGATAAAGCTTTTCTTGGTAACAGTTTTTATGTAACTAGAAGTTAGGTAGAAAGAAATGAGTATTACAGACTCTGAAAGTATCCTCATAGACATTGAAAGAACCAGTAAAATGTAAAAAAGAGGTGGCTTAAATTAAGCGAATGAGAGCTATAATAAGAGCAAGAATAGAGAGAGAGAGAGAGAGAGAGAGAGAGAGAGAGAGAAAGCAAGAGTTCGTTCACAGAGGATTTGGGCCATTAGATAGGAAAAATATTTTTCAACAAGAAATAGTAATTTACTTTTGAGACATCAGATTTAAAAGCAAAGAAACTATTTAGATATTGAGATTTGATCAGCGTATTTTGTCATTGGGTCATCAACTGCCTGGGGGGGAGGATGGGTGGTGCTGGAGGGTATATTGATGTATTTTTAAATACTCATTTTACTATATCATCATTAACAACATATTCAAAAGAAGTCTAAGAAGTTAAAGACCGAAAATAAAGGGATGAGATTGGGAGGGGAAAACATCGTGAGGTGAAATTTAAACATTCCTTGTAAATGAATTATATGATTAGTAGAATAATTAGGGGAATGGATTGTAATTTTGTAAGTGTAAGTTTAATACCTTTTTAATGTTTAAGTGCTCTTTTATTAATCCAAAAATAGATCTATATTTTAATGTAGAAAATTTAGTGTATAATTCTACATAATACATTTTCACCAAGAAACCTTTTTCAGTGTTAGCAAAATGATCAGTTTGTGGATGCCATATAAAAAGAAAAATTAAAATAATTCTTGATAATTCTTTTAATTCAATAACATGTCTTATGTATGAAATTTGAAAGGTGCATTAGTCTCCAAAAAATATAATACATAAAAGTTTTTTAAAATCCAGACATTAATTTTATAATTTAATAATAATGATCACTGTGTGGATTATTATACAAATTGATATGAAGCTTATGATTATGTGTGGTCTAATAACATGGTTATTACACTTTTTACATTTTTTTAATCTGACAAATTTGCCCAATGTAGATTTTTTTTAAAAAATCAAAGTGACTATGATAGGACTCATTATATTTCACAACATAATGATCAACAGAGACTGTTTCCTATTACTTATTTTTGTATTCCTGTCGTCATTAGTATTTGTCCTAAATCCTGTACATGTGTCATTTTTTTACCCTATTTGTTGATCCAGAACTTTTAATTCTTCTTCTTAAAAAATGTTATTTGCTCAGTGGATGTTTTTTGACAGCTTGGACTAACATTGTCCAATGGAAATATAATGCAAGTCACATATATAATTTTAAATTTTCTAGTGATAACATTGCAAAGTAAAAATAAACCAGATTAATGTAGTAATATATTTTATTTAATCCTGTGTTTCCAGAGTATTATCATTTTAATATAGAATCAATATAAAATTACTAAGAAGGATTTTTTACTTTTTAAAAATACTAAGTCTTTGAAATGTGGTATATGTTTTGTGTTTGCAGCACATCTCAATTCAGGCTACCTACGTTTGAAGTTATAGCAGCATGTGGCTAGGGGCTGCCATATTAGATGGTACTACATAGACTTTAATGAAGTCCATGTAATATACATCATAAGTAACTTTATATCAGATGAAATGTTTGTCTGAATTTAATAGAAGTCTAGAATCTACTCCTTATAAAATGGGGAAAAGCTGGTCAGATATCTGTATTATTTTGTGTATAAATTTGCTCATGGAACACCAATAAGGCAATGCGCTCTTTCAATCTAGAGAGAATATGTCAGTCAAATATTAAAGTGGCAGCCAGAGCAACAAAACAAGACCCTGTCTCTATGAAAAAAATACAAATATTAGCTGGGCATGGTGGCATGTGCCTGTAGTCCTTGCTACTCAGGAGACTGAGGCAGGAAGATGGCTTGAGCCCATGAGGTTGAGGCTTCAGTCAACTATGATCATGCTACTGCAACTCTAGCCTGAGTGACAGAGTGAGACCCCTGTCTTAAAAAAAATAAAAAAACAGTGGAAAATGCTTTACTTGCTTATAATGATATTTTGTTTTACTAGCTAGAGTATTTCAGACAGTTGTGGTGGTAATGATATTCACAGATTGGGCACTTCAGGGACTGGTGTCCTCTTGCGTCAGAACTCTGATAGCATTTTTTACTAAATTCATCAACTGAAATTAATTCTGTAAGAAACACCTCACAAATCTATGAAGCATACAGAAATGCGGTAATGCTCTGTTGAGCATGTAACCAGTTGACATTAAATTAGGTATCTCGAGCTAAACTAGAGTAGAAGAAATACAGTTATCTGTTCCTTTTATTGAAACACATTGACAAGGGTCTGAGAGTTAGAGGCATTGCTTGACCTTGGTATTAATAATCAGTTGAAATGTATTCAATTTTCAACAAGTTAAACCACAATACTAAAATCATTTCTATACTTCTCACTATCTTTTTTTTTTGGAGATGGGTGGATCACTATTTCTTTAAAAGATGTGAAGGAAGAATATTTAAAGCTTACTTTAACAATTGAAAAGCTAAAGTGCTGAGAGCCTTGTCTTGGTTGCAAAGCAATCAGTAGCGGTATCCTTGAAAAGCTTCAATTGCTTGAAGTTTCTGCAGCTGAATTTGTAGCTTAACTTAAAATTCAGGGAGCACTAGTGGAACAGTGCTGCCTTAATACCATGTGGTTGTGATGTGGGACTGATTGTAAATGGGCCACCAAGTAGATTGCTGCCTACCAGAAAAATGACATTTTGATGAAAAGGCTGTTAGGGAACTGTCCATCAGAAAATCCCCACTTGTGAACAGGGAGGTAAAAGTTTCATTTTTACCACTCTGTATTTTATCAAATGCAGTCATTTCAATAATGATATTTATTATAATTAAATGCAAACTTCATTTGTCTCCAAAATGCCATACAAATGCTGTCATTTTCTGTTGTTACCTTAGAAGACATTTGATCAATGCATTTAATGTTTTCATTCTGGGATTATGCATCATCATGACCAAGTGATTCCTTGCCTAGTGCTTGAGAATGTATTTGTGAGTTGTCTAAAACATTAGAACTCATTTACAAGAAGCATTTGTAAACCTTTTATATTTTTCTTATTTTGTTTCCTCACTTACTCTATGGAATCTTCCCTTAACCGTAACCTACAATTTGCTTGCAGTTAACCCTGAATATCCTAAACCTGTATTTAATAGGCAAGTTTCAGCCTCTTTTTCCTGTTCCCTTACGTATCACTTCTTTGAGACTTAAAATGTTGATAAATGGAATTTCATAATCAATGTATGATTCACTGACATATCTAGTCTTCCACCTGCTAAAAATACAGGTAATTATTTCTCTCAACTGTAGCTTGTGAATTTTTTGTCGCCTTTCACTTCAGTCTATAATTCTTGCTCTCAAGAAAGACTGATTTAATTTTATATGTATCTAGTATACCTGAAGTGGTAATCAGTTTTTAACTTCTGTACATCTTCATGTATTTATGACTCAATAGAATTATGTTAATTCATTTATGAAGAAATTGTTACTGAGCACTCATTATGTGTTCAACAGTTTGCCAGGTAACATGACTTAACTAAAAACTTCAATCTTTATACAACAAGATTTTAATTTTATTTAATGTGTTTTATATATCTATCTATATCTATATTTCTATATCTATATCTATATCTATCTCCACCTGCCTACCTTGAATGGTTTGGGATTCTTTCAGATAATGTTTCAGAGGAAAGGCTTTTTCTCATTTTCAATAACATTTTTAAGAAAATTATATTCAACACCAGCCCTTTACTGGAAGATCTTTGCAGGATTTCGGAAAGTGGTATTTCAGCCAGTTTCACTATGCAGTTTTGGTGTTTGTCCTGTGCTCTTCTATCCCACATATTTGCCCGGCCTCACCATTTGGAAAGCCCTTCTGTGTTCATTTTGCCTGTTGATATTCTGTTCAGGTTCGATTTCAGTGCTGTCATTTGTATGAAAGTTTTCCTTATATATTGAAAGTCCCTCTCTCCTGTGTGTTTACTTTGCCACTTTGGAATGTTTATCAGCATATCTATCACATTATGACTTATACTGAAGTTATTTGTTTCTGCTTTGTCCTTCATATCACAGTAATCCTCTCTTATCTCTGGGGGAATATGTTCCAGGACCCCCAGTGGATGCCTGAAACCGTGAATAGTATGGAACTCTTTATATAGCTGTATTTTTCCTATACGTACATACTGACGTTGAAGATTAATTTTTACCTTGGTAAGAGGTGAACAATAATACAAAGATAGAGCAATTATAATATACTGTAATACAAGTTATGTGAATGTGGTCTCTGTCAAAATATCTTATTGTACTGTATTCACGTAGTTGACAGCAGGTACCTGAAACCACAAAAAGTAAAACCGTGGTTAAGGGGGCAGGGGTAGGGGAGACTTCTGTAATTATAAACTACCTGAAATCAAGGACTGTGTTTTGTCATATTATTCCTCACAATGTAGATTATAGTGCCTTTAATGTAGTAGTTTCTTGCTATGTTACTTCAGTAATACAGAAGAGAGGACTTAAAATAGAGCTCTAATATCTTTCTTTTTCTTTTTCTTTTCTTTTTTTTTTTTTGGAGATGGAGTCTCACTCTGTCTCAGTTCACTGCAACCTCTACTTCCCGGGTTCAGGTCTCAGCCTCCTGAGTTGCTGGGATTACAGGTGTCTACCACCACGCCTGGATAATTTTTGTATTTTTATTAAAGACAGGGTTTCACCATGTTGACCAGGCTTGTCTCAAACTCCTGAGCTCAATGATCCACCCGTCTCGTCCTCCCAAAGTGCCAAGATTGCAGGCATGAGCTACTGTGCCCTGCCAGCTCTGATATTTTTCTGTATCAACACTCAGTCCTCCATCAATACTTATATCCCCTTTATTTTAAATCATGAAATTACCTTAAATAACATTAGAGGTCTTATTTCTCTGGTGAAACTAAAGATAGTGAGTAATTAATTTAGATGTCATTTACTTAGTCTTGTTTTCACAGTTTGCATGTATCTTAGATGTTATATTCAGGAATCTATCATCTTTCTTGTCATTCAGATTGCTTACTTTTTCTGCTTTATTCCTATCTAAATACCGATAACTTTCACCAACAGGAGAATTATCAAGTTCAAATCATCAAATACATTTATATTTTAAATTTTTATTTTTAATCACCTTACTATTTAAATTCATCTCCATTAGAATGTCATCAGTCAAATTTGGAATATAAATTAAATTCTAATTCTGGTATAAGGTGATATTAGAATCTTATGGCTAGAAGAGGCCTTTAGAGTTAACTCTTTATTTACCAAGAAGAGACTGAGCATATTTATTGATAATTGATCCTGAATGAGTTATTAATTTCACCACTAAATCTGCCTTTTCTCTCTGAAGTTGTATTCTGTTGTGAGGTTACCAGAGGTGATATTGAAAATATTTTTCTGCCATCAAAATAGATGGGAGCTATACGATGGGAATAGGGTCCTGGAAGGTCTTTTCTTTGCAAGAGCCAGCTTTTTAATTGCTGGATTATGGGGTGGCCCAGGGAGTCCAGGGGAAGGTTTTGGGAAGCTGAGGTAGTAGCCAGGCACACAGAAAATGGTGAGCAGTGACTAGTTATCAATGGGAGGGTTGATAGATATCTTTGTATTTTTATATTTACTTTGGCTTTACTGATTTACATCCCTTGAATATAAGGCCTATGCATTACTATAACTCCAACATTGCAGATTGGAAAGAACATAGTATATTAACCCTGCCCTTGCTCTCATCCACTAAATCCAATCAATTGCCAACTCTCACATCTGTTAGAAATAAATAATTAAATGTTGCCTCCATTGTCACTAGAATGAATGAATTAATTTCCTGAAGTTAATTATGTAATTATTTATACTTTTATGACATGAAAAGATGGAATAAACACAGATGTTTATGAAAAGAGTATAAATATTTGTTACCAGGCTAAATTTATTTTGCAACAGTATCACAATTTATACAACAAAATACTGAAGATGAATTTTTAAAAAGTAAACAGATACTGAAAGAAAAGAATAGTAAAGAGAGCAGCATAGCAGTAGAAAAAAGTTTTTACAATGCAGCCTGGTGAAAAAGAAAATAAATCAGAACTAACGATAGCTTGAATAATAGAAATGGTACAAAGTGATAAAAGGGACTATTGTGAATTAGACAAAATACTCTAGGAAGCTCTGGAATGAGGGCAAGTGGGTGGACCTGAGGTTTTATAAATGTCTGTCAAAAAGTCTGAGTTATAAATCCAACTTTCCAAAATAAATAATTTTTTATCTCCAGTGCCACTATTGCTGAATTAGGATTAACTCTATCACTGAAAATGAACTCAATTTATCTGAAAGTCCTAGTTTTTAATTTGGCTTGTAGGCATAATGTAGTATCAAAATTCCTAGCTTTCTAACTCAACATCCCACAGCAACTCAAGCTGAGAATTGCTATATGAAGTCCACAGATTTAAATATATAAAACTTTATAGGTAAAAATATCATATAACAAAAAGTTAAAGGATGATTAGAAAATAAATTGCAACATATATAGTAAAATAAGATTTCTTTAATTTGTAAAGAGCTCTAGTACAATAAGAAGATGCCCATACCTAATTACAAAGAGGCAAAGACTTTGACAATTTTTTTAAAAAAGGTGAATAAATATTTTAAAAATGAAATGTACTAGTGTATTAGTCCATTTTCATGCTGCTGATAAAGACATACCTGAGAATTTACTCTAGTGGTCTGTTTTCATGCTGCTGATAAAGACATACCCGAGACTGGGCAATTTACAAAAGAAAGAGGCTTAACTGGACATATAGTTGCAAGTGGCTGGGGAAGCCTCACAATCAACGCAGAAGGCAAGGAGGAACAAGTCACATCATACATGGATGACAGCAGGCAAAGCGATAACTTGTGCAGGGAGACTCCCATTTTTCAAAACCATCAGATTTCATAAGACTTATTTACTATCAGGAGAACAGCATGGGAAAGACCTGCCCACCAGGTCCCTCCCACAACACGTGGGAATTCAAGATGAGATTTGGGTGGGGACACAGCCAAACCATATCATCCTGCCCCTGGCCCCTCCCAAATCTCATATCCTCACATTTCAAAACCAATCTTGCCCTCCCAATGGTCCCCCAAAGTCTTCACTCATTTCAGCATTAACTCAAAAGTCCACAGTCCAAAGGCTCATCTGAGACAAGGCAAGTCCTTTCTGCCAATGAGCCTATAAAATCAAAAGCAAGTTAGTTACTTCCTAGATACAGTTGGGGTATAGGCATTGGATGAATGCAGCTATTCCAAAAGGGAGACATTGACTAAAACAAAGGGGCTACAGGCCCCATGCAAGTCCAAAATCCAGCAAGGGAGTCAAATCTTAAAACTCCAAAATGATCTTCTTTGACTCTATGTCTCACAGCCAGGTCATGCTAATGTAAGAGATGGGATCCCAGGTCTTGGGCAGCTCCACCCCTGTGGCTTTTCAGGGTACAGCCCCCTTCCTGGCTGCTTTCACGGGCTGGTATTGAGGGTCTGTGGCTTTTCCAGGTGCAAGATGCAAGCTCTCAGCAGATCTGTCATTCTGGGATCTGGAGGACCATGGCCCTCTTCTCACAGCTCCACTAGGTGGTGCCCCAGTAGGGACTCTATATGGGGGCTCCGACCTCACATTTTCCCTCCGCACTGTCCTAGCAGAGGTTCTCCATGAGGGCCCCACCCCTGCAGCAAACTTCTTCCTGGGCATCCAGGGGTTTCCATACATCTTTTCAAATCTAAGCAGAGGTTCCCAAACCTCAATTCTTGACTTCTGTGCACCTGCAGGCTCAACACCATGTGGAAGCTGCCAAGGCTTCGGGCTTCCACTCTCTGAAGCAGTAAGTCAAGTTGCACTTGACCCCTTTTAGTCCAAGCTGAAGTGGCTGGGATGCAGAGCACCAAGTCTCTAGACTGCACAGAGCATCACAGGGACCCTGGGCCCAACCCAGGAAACCATTTTCTCCTAGGCCTCTGGGCCTGTGATGGGAGTGGCTGACATGAAGACCTCTGATATGCCCTGGAAACATTTTCCCCATTGTCTTGAGGATTAACATTTGGCTCCTCCTTCCTTATGCAAATTTCTGCAGCCTGCTTGAATTTCTCCTTAGAAAATAAGATTTTCATTTCTATTACATTGTCAGGCTGCAAGTTTCATGAACTTTTATGCTCTGCTTCCCTTATAAAACTGAATGCCTTTAATGGCACCCACATCACCTCTTGAATGCTTTGCTGCTTAGAAATTTCCTCTCCCAGATACCCTAAATCACCTCTCAAGTTCAAAGTTCCGCAAATTGTTAGGGCAGGGACAAAATGCTGCCAGTCTCTTTGCTAAAACGTAACAAGAGTCACCTTTATTCCAGTTTCCAATAAGTTCGCAATCCTTAGCATGGACCTTACTGTCCATATCGCTATCAGGTTTTGGTGAAAGCCATTCAACAAGACTCTACGAAGTTCCAAACTTTCCCACATTTTCCTATCTTCTTCTGAGCCCTCCAAGCTGTTCCAGCCTCTGCCTGTCACCCAGTTCCAAAGTCGCTTCTGTATTTTTGGGTATCTTTTCAGCAACACCTCACTACTGGAACCAACTTACTGTATTAGCCTGTTTTCAGGCTGCTGATACAGACATACCTGAAACTGGGCAATTTACAAAAGAAAGAGGTTTAATTGAGCTTACAATTCCACATGGCTGGGGAAGACTCACAATCATGGCAGAAGGCAAGGAGGAGCAAGTCAAGTCTCACATGGATGGCAGCAGGCAAAGAGGTAACTTGTGCAGGGAGACTCCCATTTTTCAAAACCATCAGATCTTGTGACACTTATTCACCATCACAAGAACAACATGAGAAAGACCCACTCCCATGATTTAATTACCTCCCACAGGGTTCCTCCCAGAACATGTGGGAATTATAGGAGCTACAAGATGAGATTTGGGTGGGGACACAGAGCTCAAACCATGTCAACTAGTAATCAACAACAACAAAAAAAGAATTTAAAACATATAACTTAATATATAACAAATAATATTTAAACTAATGTAAACTATTTAAACTAAATAACTTTTTAAATGAAATGAGCAAATATTTTAATATATATTACCCAGTGCTGTTTAGGGTGAACTGAGATAGGTGTTTTTATATTTTTAAGGTATTATAAATGGGTACAAATTTTCTAAAACTTATTTAGTTACATGTATTAATATCCTTAAAAATACTGTTATGACTTTTATCTAGTAATTTTATTTCCAAGAATGTATTCTAAGGTAATACCAGAAACCTGAAAAAGGCTTGTGGTAAAAATGTTCAACTCAGTTATTTATGATAGAACAACACTGATGTCCAAATTAAATTGTGGTACTTCTATCAAAAAGAATATTATGTATCTATTAATAGTATTGCGTCTGGGTGCAGTCGCTCATGCCTGTAATCCCAGCACTTTGGGAGGCCACGGCAGGCAGATCACTTGAGGTCAGAAATCGGAGACCAGCCCGACCAACATGGCAAAACCCCATCTCTACTAAAAATACAAAAATTAGCTGGGCGTGGTGGCTCATGCCTGTAATCCCAGCTACTCAGGAGGCTGAGGCAGGAGAATCGCTTAAGCCCAGGAAGTGGAGGTTTAAGTGAGTGGAGATCGCGCCATTGCACTCCAGCCTGGGCGACAGAGTGAGACTGCCTCAAAAAATAAATAAATAAACAAATAAATAAATAATTACAACAGTATTACTTTCTAGGAATGCTTACTTATTTGGGAGAATGCTTTTTTTTAATAAAATGAAAAGTGAAAATTACAGAGTACTTTATACTAGTACTGTCTAATAGAAATGTAAATTACATCTATTCTAGTAGCCATATTAAAAATGTAAATAGAACCAGTTAAAATTAATTTTAATAATATATCTTACATTGATATCAGAAGTATTAAACATTATTAATATCTAAATTATTGAGATATTTTTCTTTTTTATGTACTATCTTTGAAATACAGTGTATGTTGTACATACTTACAGGAACACTCAATTCATACTAGCCACATTTCAAGGACTCAGTGAGTGCAAGTGGCTAATGTCTACTAGATTGAACAGTGCAGCTTTATACAGTGTATCTGGAATATTTTCTTAAAATATATACATGGAAAAGATATATTGACCATCAGAAAGATTATCCCTGGATGGTGGGATGAAATACACTTTTTACCCCTTTTTTAATGCAGTTCTGTATCCTCAACATTTTTTCCCAGGAGCTTTAAAAATATATTCAGAAAAGAAGGTTTTAACCAACTGTCTAGAAATGTCCACATTATAAATAAGCCAACTTGTCATACCAATTCTCCATTCCTATAGGTGGCTAAATAACTTAAATTCATAATCCACTTCATACTCCTTTACTTGTGGTATTGAGACACAGATAAGTACGTAAGCAAGCAGAGACTTCACCTCGGTGTGAGAGAGACACAAAATGGAGAATAAGCAGTGACACTACAAAGGATTCTGTGTAGAAAATCTTTGGCAATAGCTACGAATATTGGTGATAGTAGTTTGATTAAACTGTTCGTAGAGCATATAGTGTTTTATTACTGAATCAGGATCTGCTTTTCTTTAAAAATAAATTCAGAAAATCTGGTTGCTTCTGAAAAGTGTGGGAAGATCAGATGAGAGTAATTCTATATGCCAATAATAGAGGCTTGGATTTTAGTGTGCCTGATCTGAGGTGGCCTGTAGATCACTCATTTGTCCCACGTTTCTTATTTCTCTTCATAAAAACCACATCTTACATTTTTTTCTCATTCATTCGATTAAGATATATTACATTTCAATCTTACTAGTTCAGGAGAACAAAACCATCTAAGTCATATGCAAATTCAATCACTTTTTTGATTCTAGTTCCTGTTTTAAAGTTGAGCAGTAACAAAGAGGAAACTTTTAATTGTACTTTATTCTCTGTAAAAATTAAGATAATACCTGCTTTACAGCTGATGATTTTGATTCAAGTTCCTGTTAGCATCTCCAAGATGTGTTAGTTTTTGTCCTTAAACCGAAAATATTTCTGTTCCTGTTACATTCGAGACATTTATGAATGATTTCTTATAAAGATGCTTTTAGCAAAGAACAGTCTTCTAATGAAAGAAAGCAGAGTTCTCAGTATCATGTTGAGAAACTGACCCTTGTGTCAAAATGATATTTAGTCGTTCAACTCTGAAGCACCTCAGCATTGTTTGTTATTGTCAATTTTGTTATCATCTTATGTTGTCTAACTATCTTACAATTTGTAGCTTAAGAAAAAATTAGTGTGGAAAAATAGTTTGTTTATATTGTAACATGCATGAGAAATATACTAAGGTTTCCAAAGAAAAAACATGAAAGCCTGACTTCTTTCCCCCATTCATGGTAATCCTTTTGACCACCAAGTTACTGCATAAAATACTTCATTGATTAGCATGTTTGTGACTTTAGGTAATCTTACCACCTACATCTTAAAATATTTTTGATCTGGCCGGGCGCGGTGGCTCAAGCCTGTAATCCCAGCACTTTGGGAGGCCGAGATGGGCGGATCACGAGGTCAGGAGATCGAGACCATGCTGGCTAACACGGTGAAACCCCGTCTCTACTAAAAATACAAAAAAATTAGCTGGGCGAGGTGGCGGGCGCCTGTAGTCCCAGCTACTTGGGAGGCTGAGGCAGGAGAATGGCGGGAACCCGGGAGGCGGAGCTTGCAGTGAGCTGAGATCCGGCCACTGCACTCCAGCCTGGGCGACAGAGCGAGACTCCGTCTCGGAAAAAAAAAAAAAAAAAAAAAAAAAAAAAAATATTTTTGATCTGTGTTCAAAAGGTTTTTTTTTTTTTTGTATTAAAGAATATTTTGAATATCTCTGTGATGACATTGTCATCTCCATCCTATGACATAGAATACCTTGACCTCTTTCTGTAATCAAGAACGAAATATATTGAAATTGTCCTACTGGTTGCCAGAAATACATATTGGCATATGGGCCACTTAATACATATTGGGCCACTTAAAGCAGTGGTTTTTACTGGAGGTATGCATAAGAATCACCTGGAGAGCTTTTATTGAAATAAATTCAAACTCGTGGGTAGCATGGTGAGACCTTGTCTCTACAAATAATTTTTTTTAATTAGCCCAGCATGGTGGTGCACCCCTGTGGTCCTAGCTACTTGATAGCCTGAGGTGGGAGGATCACTTGAGCCCATTAGGTCCAGGCTGCAATGAACTGTGATCACACCATTGCACTCCAGCCTGGGAGACAGAGGGAGACCCTGTCTCTAACAAACTTAGTAACCTCACTTGGTGAAACTGTTATGTTTTAACAAATGTTTTCTGAACATCTATTAAGTATGGGTCACTATACTAGTTACTGCAGGGGAATTTAAAGATGATTGCTATCCAGCCCATGGACTGAAGAAGGGTATGTTCCTGTAGAGTGTGCAATAAAATTCCAGGAACAAAATACCAGGTAGAGCATGGATGTTTCCTGAGAGAGGTATAATGTGATGCTGGATTTCAGGAAAGGATAAGTTCACATCTGTGTTGAAGTATCCCAGATGTGTTCATGATAAAGTATGATATGTGATTTATCTGAAAGGAGTGTAGGACTCAAAAAAGGGCAGATATTGTGGATGAAAAGTTCTGCTTTGGCAGTGTGGTTCTGAGTAGGTTATAATGTATTAGAGGGAATTCAGGAGAAATGCAGACATAGAAAAGTAGGTCAAGATCATATGGTAGAAGGCCTGTAATGACACACTGGGGATTATGTATTGAATCCCATTGAAATTTTGGAATCTTTGAGAAACTTTTTGACTCTGAATCAGGCACATTTTGGCATGGCCAAAGGTGTGGGAAAATATCTGTAGAATGAATTGGAATCAGACAGATACAGAAGTGCAAGGACTAGTTGGAAGGTTATGGAGGTCATTAGGAGAGTAATGAAAACCTATATTACGTTGGTAGCAAAGGTAAGAGAAAGAATAACAAAACCATTGTTATGAATGCCATCTAAAGTACACTTTGAATATGCATAGAGCTCTTCCGTCTACAAAGTACTTCTTTTACATGCTTTTCCATATGATCCTTGCAAAAATCCTGATAGGCATACGTAACGTATGGTCGTTCTGCTTTTGTTGATAAATGAATTGAAGTTCAGTTTCTTGCCCAAGTTTACCTATATGACAGCTTCAAAATGTGGAGCCTTCAGATTTCACATTTATGAGTTTTCATTTTTCAACATCACGTGAAGCTTAGGTAGTAGGGACAGTGTTAAAGGGATAACATCTATGGGTTTATAACAGCAACATTATTTTAATTGAAGTCTGATGTAAAACACAATTCTCAAAGTCTAAATGTAGTTGACAAGGAAATATATATAGTATTATTGATGGGAATAGGAGAGTAAGGCGTTGCTAACTTGTCAGTTTGGGGGTATAGAGGTAGATATAATGGACTTAGATTCTGAATGGGTGAATTTAAAATTCTAATATTAGCCTTTCTTTAGTTCTGATGAGGAGAATACCAACTATAAATCTAGCAGACAGTTATAATCCAGACAATACTGGAATTCGTGATTACCTCATGCTAGAGGAATTGAAATATTTCAGATTACACCAACCTGAATCTATTGTGCTTTCTTATGTAAGGTTTAGTTCATGCTTCCTAACAGACACAGATGTTTCCAAGACCTCTCTGTGTTTTACTCTGGTTCCCTTTATCTGAAAACTGGATATTTCTTCTGATATTCAGAAGTCCAGAATCTTTTCTTGAAAGCACAAATTCTTAACCTTTAGCACTTGATGCTGATTATAATAGATACAACCTGAGATAATTAAAACCAAACAAAAATATGTTTAGCTATTTATTCATGTTATAGTCAAATCATGCCTGGAAAAGAAAATTTTATAGTTATTTATCTGGCAGAAACAAAGAGATGTAGCATACTGTCACTGCCAATAAAAATTCAGCTTTGATAAATACTCAGATATATTTCAGTGTTGCTTTTACTTATTTGTAATTTTTTTGACTGAATGACTGACACACACTTCTCCAGTATACTGGAGATACTTTATGTATCTCCTAATGTACCCTAAATATTACTGTATGGCCTGAAGTTTGATTTTCTGCTCCCTAAATCAAGAATTTTGTCTTTGCTTTTAAAATTTAGTCTCTGGAGTTCAACTGTGACATTCTTGGTTACAGCCTGCTTGTGCACATAGTTTTAGATACTCATACTTTTTAATTTGTATGAACGTATGAGAGAAGTAAAATAAAGGCGTCAAGTCGTTCTATTTAAAATATATAGGTAATTGTATATTTCAGTGATCTAAGTAATTGCCTCAATTATCCACATCATTACAAAGGGAAGCTATACTTTTTCTGTGGCATATACGATCTTTTAAAATATTTTGGATAATTTTTGCATTATAGATTTAACCAGAAAATATAGTCTACAGTAAGATTTATGCTACTAAAAATTAGAGCATTTTAATATAAAGCAAACACCACATAAAATCTTTGGTATTTCACCAACTTTGACATCGTCAAAGAAATTTAAGAGACTAACCCATTCTCTTCTACTTTATTAAATATATTTCATGTGCATATTTAATGGTTGTAATATCATTATTTGGCATTAAAATTCAGGAAGAGGAAATACTCAGTAAATGCTTTCTGACTAATAAATAAGGTCATAAAAAGATTTACTCTTTTTGGTATCATAATTCTATGATTAATATTTATTATATAAATGTTCTTTAAGAATATCAAATTAATGTGAGGTTTTAAATTTTCAGTTAAATTGTGTATTTAGTTAAGTACAAATGAAATAGTATTGTATATACTATGCTATGGAGTGTTTTAGAATTATTTAGACAACTTTTTCCTTCAGAAACCAAATATTCTAAATTTCTATATTGATGCACACATGAAATAAAATATTATAAACATGAAAAAATGTTTATGGATCATGCTACTTATATTGCTGGTTTTTCTTGTATTATACTATGATTACAACTCTAGGATAGACATGCAAACTTGTTAACTTACAGTTTTTGAGTTTACATTGTATTGTATGTAGAACAAAATAAACATAGCAAACAAGAAAAGAAATTTCTGATGTGGAAGGATCAGAACCAAAGGAAGAATGCTTCCTATGGTTTATGTTTTAAAATGAATTCACAGTGGGATTTTTGTTTAAATCTATAGAAAAATATCCTTCTATTTAAGTCTTCACACATTGCCAGTGCCTCTTTTAAGTCATTATTATCTAAACATATCTCTACTGTTATGTTTCCTAGAATTATAGAATAAGATATTACATATGTAGAAAGAGTCTACCATATTGTAGAGTTTCCCTTATCTTATCATATCTACTTTACAGCACAAACTCATTCTGAATATATCATAGTAGAGACTAAACGAATCAAGCCATTGGAATACATGTGTTAAAATGTAAATTTTAATCTCTAAAATTAATTTCAGCATATATTGAGATTAGGGCTACATTTTTATTTTCTAAGATAATACTTTTCTTCAAAGAAACCAAAATAAAATTTTGGTATCCCCTAATTAATTATATCAACTTTAAAAAAGTGAATAGGAAAATGCATTTTATGGTTTTGAGGGGGTGAAAAAATGTATTACAAAGCCTACAAAGTGACCCAAAGTCAGTAGAACCCAAAGGTAGAACCAACATGCAGACATTATTTTTGTGGGATGGCAAGGACATTTCTTTCATTTTCATAGAATATTCAAAGATTTTTATAATGTGTTTTAGGAACAACTTACCTGCTATGCATATTTAAAAGAAGAGTTTCCACACACAGATATTATACCATCCAAGCACACAGCTTTTTAAATTCTTAGATTTAATGTCTCTGGGGAGCTCAGTAATTCTGAAACTTTACTTCATAGTTTTCGGGAGCCTCACTTGGTTAAAAAAGTATATAAAGTGTGCAGACTTCTAACAAAAAGTCTTTTTTGAGGTGAACTATACTATTTCCATATTCTAATGCTTTGAGAATATTTATATTGTTAAAACCATTTTCAGAAAGTAACACTCTTCAAAAACCATATAAGGAATTATTGAAGCCTCACAAAATCTAGGAAGTTTGTTTCAGCACTTTGGGAGGCCGAGGTGGGTGGATCACGAGGTCAGGAGATCGAGACCATCCTGGCTAACACGGTGAAACCCCGTCTCTACTAAAAATACACCAAAAAAAACATTTAGCTGGGCGTGGTGGTGGGCGCCTGTAGTCCCAGCTACTCGGGAGGCTGAGGCAGGAGAATGGCGTGAACCCGGGCGGCGGAGCTTGCAGTGAGCCGAGATCGCGCCACTGCACTCCAGCCTGGGTGACAAAGCGAGACTCCGTCTCAAAAAAAAAAAAAAAAAAAAGTTTTAAGAAAGTAGTTTTAGGCTGGGCGTGGCAGCTCATGCCTGTAATCCAAGCACTTTAGGAAGCCAAGGCGGGTAATCTCTTGAGCCCAGGAATTTGACACCATCCTGGTCAACATGGCGAAACCCCGTCTCTACAAAAAGACAATTAGCTGGGTGTGGTGGTATGCACTGTGGTTCCATGCACTGTGGTTCCAGATAGTTGGGAGGCTAACGTGGGAGGATCCCTTGAATTGGAGAGTTGGAGGCTGCACTGAACCAAGATCACCCCACTGCACTCCAGTGTGGGCAACAGTGAGACTCTGTCTCAAAAAAAAAAAAAATAATAATAATAATAATAATAATTAATTTTGAGAGGTGAAAAGAGTAATGATGTAAGAATCCAAAGAGAACTTTATAAATACCGAATGGTAATAAGTAGTTATTACTTTTACATTAATATTAAAATATGTACACAATCCCCCACTGGCTGAAAATTCTTTCAAATCAGAAAGGTCTGAGTTGCCAAATAAAATCTATGTCAAGGATTACAGTACACTGTCACCTCTAAATTCAAAATTTCACTGAAGTGGTGGGATGATCTTTTAAAATTTCATAATGTACCTTTTTTGACTAAGAAGCCCTTGTCTACACAGCACAAAATAAAATTTGTGAGTTACTTGATTTATTTCAGGCAAATATTCTAGGCAAATTTGATGGGAGCTGGGATAAGTGCTTTTGGGACTTGAATTATCTAAATTGTCTCTGCGTATTAATTGACTGAAAACGACAAAAGCAACAATTTACATAACGTTGTACTGGGTAGACGTATATTTTTGGGGTTTGTAAGACTATTAAATCTAAAACCCTGACATTATCAAAGGATGTTTTCCAACATGCATTTCCCCCGCATAGGTTTGAAAGAATTTCAATAGTAAATTTACTTTAATCTCCTCCTCTTTGTGACTTACCCTTTGCAGTTGATCCTTGTTGCCCTTTTTGGAGTCCCTCAGTCTGTCAGGAAGATAATGAACAGTATGTAGACTGGTGGCCAGAGAAAGCATGGAAACTGGTAGCCGGCTCCACAAGCAAGAATGGCGGGGGAGCTAGAACGCTTGCGATGCCTTTTGGCAACTCTGGCACAACTCTGGGAAGTGGTGTCCCGAAATACAGAGAGGAGAGGATACGCCAGAGGCAAAGAAGGGACTGTTTGAAAAGACCCTACCCTTGGGTAGCAGTGGAGTCTAGAGTGCAACTTGCCAACTTTTGCTACTTCAGGCTGGGGGTTTTGTGTTGTATACGTGTGTTCAGGAGAGAGAAAGAGAATGAGTATGTGTTACTCCTGGCAGATTTTTTTTTTTTCTTTGTGCTTTCTTATCAAGATACGAACTTTGGTTCAAAACGTTATGGACTTCCCTGTTCCAGGCTTAATCTCTGTGAAAACGTGAGAGAAATTGAGATGAAATTATTATCTTTAAATGACGTATGGTGGTAGTGATGGCTGACAGAGAAAAAACATTTTTTGAACTACTGTGCTATATAGTTAAAGTAAAATTTTTTGAACTGCAAATTTAATTTGTCTTGTCTACTTATGACTGAAGTATATGTGTATATTTGTTTATTTGTTCCTTTTTTTTTTTTTGAGACGGAGTCTCGCTCTTTCGCCCAGGCTGGAGTGTGGTGGCGCCATCTCGGTTCACTGCAAGCTCCACCTCCCGGGTTCCCGCCATTCTCCTGCCTCAGCCTCCGGAGTAGCTGGGACTACAGGCGCCCGCCACCTCGCCCGGCTAGTTTTTTGTATTTTTAGTAGAGACGGGGTTTCACCGTGTTAGCCAGGATGGTCTCGATCTCCTGACCTCGTGATCCGCCCGTCTCGGCCTCCCAAAGTGCTGGGATTACAGGCTTGAGCCAACACGCCCGGCCGTATATTTTATATTTGTTCTTGAATAAAGTATCTGTTACTAGTATGTGGGAGAGTAAGTGATCACTTTTAATTGCATTTATTTAGCCATAGACCAATGACATAAAAAGAAAAAGATACAAGAATACAGATTTAGTAGCACAGTTTTTTTTAACTTCAGTCTTTGTTCAGCATTGAATATGTGATCATTTTATAATAATGCTGCTTTTTTGTTTTGCTTATAATAATAATTATTGTTACTATTATTAATTACCATTACTCTGAAAAAATTACAACTTACTGGCTTATAGTTTAAACTTTTGAAACAGGATACTGAGTCACACAGACTTCCTTTTCTAGAGATTAACGTTCAAGCTAAAAACTGAATTCAATCACATACAAAGTATGTGAGCGACATAAATATTTTAAAATCCATGAAATTGGACAAGATTTTAACCTTAGACATGATCACAGTAAAGTTTCTAATTAATATAATTCTAGATAAGTATCCAAGGTCATAACTGGATAAAGAAACTCCATTCTACTTTTTAATGGATTAAGTTACATTTGTGAAACATTGCTAGGTAAAAGTTATTTCCTGTTAAGAATTTTTTGTCTTAACTATTGTATGCTTTCTATTTGTGTAGACAAATTTTAATTTGAATGGGGAGCTTCTCTTTGACAATATTCTAGTGCATTCAGCTTGTTAGAAGCAATAGAAACAGAATGAAAGGTATTTATATTTTAAAAGTATACTTTATGTGGAGTTAAAATTTAAATTATGTCTAATAGATACCCATGCAACTTAAATGACCTACCGTTATGAATATACTTAAAAATATGTATATATCCTGTTTTTTAAAAAAATAATTTGGCATAACTAAATTTTGGCATGCAATTTTGGCTTTAAATGTGATAAATTATTATATATAACATATCCTTAACTATGGCGTATAGCACTTGCTTTACCAATGTAAACCACAATAAAAATATTATCTTCACCTTAGAAAATGTGATTTGTTCTAGTCTTCTTGTATCTTTGTATAGATATAATCAAGAGGTGAAAATAAAATTAATAAAATATTCAATAATCATAATAGATGAAATAGTAACATACTGAAATTTAGGATTATATAAATGTACCATTTTATACATACACACACACACACACACACACACACACACACACACACACCCAGCAGGACAATAGAACTTACTATATATACGTATAAAAAGATATTTATCTTTTAAAAATTCTGTCAATATTTGAAATGGACTAATGAGCAGGTGTGGATAAGACTGATAATATTAGCCTAGTTCTCCTGCTGAACTCTTAACTTATGAGAGTGGTTTTATCTATCTATTTCTGTCTTGGAGGCCCAGAGTACTATTGAAATCTACATAGAGAGCAAAGGAAATATAAACCTCTTGAAGTGATTTAAAATGTCAGCAAAGCTGGAGATAAATCATCACTTCTACATTGAATACATTGATATACATCTTATATATAATGATTTATACTATTAATAGTAAAAACATGAACCAGGACTTTATGAATAAAAAATTATTTTTGCTCAAAATATGCTTATAGTTTGTGTTTACTGGGGCAATTAATTAAAAATCATGCTAGTTCTGCAGATTTAGACATAAATCAGCTCATAATCTAGGAATGCTGAAAGATCATGTTTCTTACCTTTTTAAGAAACTAGATTATCAGGATTTGAAGAAGTTAAAAGGGAAAAAAAAGGCTTGATTTTGTTGATGTTTTAACTATTTACTTTAAGAATCAGTGAAGGTTGTTGATGTTATCATGTAAGAAATCATTCTTAGATGCTGAAAAGTTTGTCAAACACTATGCCTACAACAAAAGCAAAGAAAGCAAAATCAGGGAGAGCTAATATGTTGTTATCTGGACCTATGAAGATGGCTTTTTGTGGTGATAGTAAGAAAGCACAAGTCTCATGGTGCATTTTACTTGTAATCATGGAATTAAAGGCTTGGTTCCAGTCACCTCTGAAAAACTCTGCTGCCCTCTGCCCACAAATACAGGTTGAAACAGTGAAAATGTCTGCAACCCATGCATTTAATTAGGATCATCGTAACTACATTTCAGTCAAAGGGGTATTTTATTTTCGTGACTGCTCCATTTTCAAACTCACTATTTTCAAAAATCTTGATATGTGTTCCAGGACTTGAACAGAATTGCAAGACAGGGAAACATGGTAAATCACTGCTCTGAAGTATAAATGAGAGACAAAAACTAAGGGTGATGTTCCCATGAGAAAGATCATGCCAATTTTGTTCCAAAATCCCTTTAGCATCCAAATTAGAGAAGTTGTCTTTCATATACAATTTGTGTACAAATCCTCATTTGAGATATCCTTTGATACATACCTGAAACATGTCACACTGTGATGTACTCCAAAGGGGAGACATGCCTTGTGAATTAAGCATACCTGGGTGAGAACACCACAAGCCACATGCGTGTGTAACTCCAAAATATTATGATACAACACACATCTGTTCATAATCCTATTACTTCTTTACAAATTAATTTGATTAAAACTTCTTTATTGAAAAAAATGTGTCTGAAGTTATTGTCTTCATAATTAGATTGTATTCTAGAAGTGACTTTTTGATAAGTTAAATACCTTTCATAGAAAGAATCAAATGAATTCTCTGGGTTGATGTTTGAAATAGAAAGTAGGCATTACCTCCAATTTTGAGGTGAAGACTTAAGGACCCAGAGGTTGACTGACTAACTCAATACAACATGGTGGTAGAGAAAGGGATGAGATGGATTAGGTATGTATTTGCCATTGATCCATATTATATGCAAAACTAGATAAATGTCAGGAAAATAAGCATTATCTATTGAAGAGTGGCCTTCAGGAAAATCTTCAGTTGTGCCAAAAAAGGCAATGTTCTCTTTTTTTCATACCTTTGTTGTAATTATACGGGGGCATTTTCATGGAAAATCATAGTTGTCCGCATTACTCTCAGAGTTGTTTTAAGGAGATAGAGAAGGTTAATATGTTTAATATGATTGGCACTTGTGCCATTCTTTTGGGCTGAATATAATTGATGTGAGGCAAATTTGTTAATATCACTGGCAAGGTAAAATCACGGCATGACTGTGCTATTGCCCTAAGTGTGTTTGCAAAACTCAGCTGCACCCATTGTGTAGCAGGTACAGAGGGGGATGCTGGGAATCCTGAGATGAAGTTAATACCTTTCTTGCCTTCAAAACATAGGTGAAGAGAGGAAGCACATGAATAGATGGGTTTAATACAATATAGGAACTGTGATGAGAGATACTGGTTGTTTGCTTGTTTTATGTTTTTGAGAGCAAAAAAGAATGAAGCAGAAAAGGCTTCTTGATGGATATCATAGCTGAACTGTACAGTAAAAGATAAGTGATATAGGGGAGTAATACCCCAAAAGTAGAGGAGGATGGATAAGTTTGTAGACTGCCCTACAGGTTTCAGGTATAAATGTGACTATGCATAATACCGTTTTCCCACTATTTGGGAATACTGTATTCCCAAAAAATACAAGCATAGAAATGATCCTAATGAACAGATTTTATTCAACAGTTTAATCACGTTACTCAAGGACTAAGAGCCAAATTACTAGCTATAGTAGTAATCACTTTCCTCAAAATACCTCTTTAATTCATTCCCTCAGACTTTAAATAACACATACATGTAATAAAATGTATGGAAAAATATAGAGATACCAGCCAGATAAATGGCACTGGAGTAAACTTTATTTTGTAAATGCAGTCAGAGAGCTTGGGACTTATAACATAGAATAATTATTTTAGTTGTGATTACATTAACAGGAAATAGCAAAACAGTATTATTGAATCACAAGGAAATTACTGGTTGTGATTTATTATCAAAGTATTTTTCATCATGTTTCTCTGTTTGTTATACTGCTTTAGCTCCTACAGTCTGTATCTTCTTCTAACATACTACATTTCACCATTGCACTGAATACCAGCATTTTGCACTTATTTCTCAGCAGTGTGTGTTCAACTTAGCACTGGCCATTAAATTAACTCAAAGGAGTAGAATATGAGTCTGCTCTAAACCACTGAATATTTAGCATGTTTTTTGTAGTTGCACAGGTCAAACTCAGTTGATAAAAGCTTTTTAGTGAGAACTAATACATGTTTACTCAATCCTTACCCCTCCTCCCCTAAACTGAGAAGGTACCTGAGGACATAGTGATGATTACTTAAAGTGAAGAAATTCTGAATTAACATGTTGTTATTGATAAAATATTTATTAACTATTATTGTAGAAAAAAAGTCGAGTGACTGTTATACATGTTAATATGTTATACCTTTTTAAAATAGCATCCTATTACACTATGGCCCTAGGAAAGTTTGAAGATTTTTAAATCATTATATTTAAAAAATATATATCCATAGGTATGGACAATAATAAATTTATTAGTGTAGTCTCTAACTTTCATCCTAATTAATCATTTGAATAACAGGTGATTTAACAGTTTTGAGATATGAGTTATTAAAACTAGTATACCTGTTTGAAATGTTAATATTAGTGGAATAAATTAAACATTTGGATATTAATAAAATATAATTGTCCAGTATACATAATTTTGGATTAGGGAAGAATGTAGTTATGTGTTAGTCTTTTTAAATATTTTATAAATTATTAAGTTATATTCATAATAATATCAAGCATTTTTTTCATAATGATTAAACCTTTCTAAAACCTTTAAAATACAATTGACAAATATATGAAAGCTTATGTACCTTTTTCCTTTAATTTTAGTCATGATTTCATTGGAGAATTTACAACAAGCTATAGGGAACTTTCTAGAGGGCAGTCACAATTCAACGTATATGAGGTAAGAGCCATTTTATTTTACCATTGTTTTTCTCTAGAATAAATAAGTCTATGCTTTGAAAGTATGGATTCTGCAAAGCATAACTGCCAAAGGTTTACTAAGTATCAATGTATGTAAGAATCTTTGAAGTTGTTGAGCAGACATTTTTAGATTCAATAATAATACTTCTTCAAGTCACATTTAAATGTTTTTGTTTTTTAATTCTTGTGTATAAAGCATTTTACTTTTAAAAATATAGATATGAGTTTATTGTTTCTTAAGCTTCAGCCTTTATGTTTTGCCTTTTTATCAACCTCCTTTTCCATCCCTTCCTAATAAAGAAGAAGATTAGGCATTTTAGTTGTCAGTGTGGCATTATAAAATGAGCTGTGGTCTGCATATATATCTGAGCACCTTCACTACCGTTTAGGTGGAGACTGAAGGGAATGACAAGGTAATATGCAGGCATTAAAGAAATTCAGGTTGTTAAAACAGAGACATTGTAGTTATTTCTGCCTGAAACCACCGTGCCAGTTAATCACCAAATATGTGTTGAGCATATAGTATGTTCCAGCACTGTTGTTCCTTGAGCTATGGTATCTGTACATTTCCTATAACTTTAAAATTTAATATAGGTGGATACCAAAGGAGAATATCTCAGTATTTAATCAACAGTGGTAATACTTCCCTGCCAGGTTGATGCTAAAATTGGCCTCTGTTAAGTAGAGAGTGGAGAAATCTCCTTCTACCACTTTATTCCAGCCTTCCCTGAAACAATTTTATTAAGTAGTTTCTACATTTTATGTTCTATGTTTGGCGCTGGGGATACAAAGGTGAGTATAAATTTCAGTGTCTAATGGGAGAGGCAGATATAAAATATGTTTTGTATAGATTGATATGTGCTCTATATAGTAGTATACTTAGTGCTCTATGAGATTATTACAGAGGGGCCAAACTCAGCTCTCAAAAAAATTTCTCAGTCAGAGACAAAGATAAAGTAATACATTAGTCTATGTGGGTCTTTCAAGGAAATGATATTTAGGCTCTAAACAGGAAATAAGTCATGTAAGACTGCTCGTAATTATGTAAATACCTATTTTGTCTGCCTAACATCAAGGCTGAGGAAGAACACACGTGCACACTAGTTCTCCTTGTACTTAGGCATCATCTGCTGCTGGTCAGCATATAATACTCCAGCAATTAACCACTTTTAGTTTCTCTAGCTTTTATAGCATTTTCTCATCATTGGTTTCAGTCAGTCCCCAGACTCTCTTGTCCAATAAAGCTTGCTAAATGACAAGACTGGTGCCACATCTCATGAGATGACAAAGAAGCTTAATAATGTTTATGTGTTCTTAAATACCCTGTAAGGCCATGACTTCAAATATAAATGTTTTTTTATTATACATATTTTCAAAAGAAGACATCAGTCTGAAGAAAATCTAGGAGACCATTATGAATTATGTACAAGTAATTTTAGGAGTTCAGTGGACAATCTTTGGTCCAATACGTTACAAACTTTATTATCTATACTTGTGCAAGGGATTCAGGTTTATCAAGTAACCAAAAAATTTTTCAGCCATTAGTTCTTCAAATAATTATTTCTGCCACTTTCTCTTTCTCCTCTCTCTTTTTGGTACTACCATTCTACTTACCTTGTTATGCTTAATGGTGTCGCATGGCTCTCTTGGCCTCTGTTTTTTTCTTTTTTGTTGTTTTGGTTTTTGTCCTTTTTTTTTGTTTTGGAAACAAAATCTCAATTGACATATCTGTAAAATTACTGATTGAAGGGGTGGCCTGCCCCTCCACACCTATGGGCGTCTCTCATCAGGTGGAACGAGAGACTTGAGAAAAGAAATGAGGCACAGAGACAAAGTATAGAGAAAGAAAAAGTGGCCCCAGGGGACCAGCACCCAGCATACAGAGGACTCATGCTGGCACGGGTCTCTGAGTTCCCTCAGTATTTATTGATCATTATCTTTACCATTGAAAAGAAAAAGGGGAAGTGGCAGGACAATAGGGTCATAGTAGGGAAAAGGTCAGCAGAAAGACATATGAATAAAGATCTCTGTGACATGAATAAGTTTAAGGAAAAGTGCTGTGCCTTGATGTGCATATGCAAACATCTCCATAAACACTTTCAGTGCATAAAGAGCAGCATTGCTGCTAGCATGTCCCACCTCCAGCCCTAAGGCGGTTTTCTCATGTCTCAGTAAATAGAACCTACAATCGGGTTTTACACCAAGACATTCCATTGCCCAGGGATGGGCAAGAGACAGATGCCTTTCTCTATCTCAACTGCCAAGAGGCCTTCTTTCCTCTTTTACTAATCCTCCTCAGCACAGACCCTTTACGGGTGTTGACTGGGGGACAATCAGGTCTTTTCCTTCCCAGGAGGCCATATTTCAGACTATCACATGGGGAAAAACCTTGGACAATACCTAGCTTTCCTAGGCAGAGGTCCCTGCGACCTTCCGCATTGTATGTGTCCCTGGGTACTTGAGATTAAGAGAATGGTAATGACTTTTAACAAGCATACTGCCTTCAGGCACTTGTTTAACAAAGCACACCCTGCACAGCCCAAAATCCACTAAACCTTGAGTCACCACAGTACATGTCTCTGCAAAAACAGAGTTGGGGGTAGGGTTACAGATTAACAGCATCTCAAGGCAGAAGAATTTTTCTTAGTACAGAACAAAATGGAGTCTCTTATGTCTACTTCTTTCTACATAGACACAGTAACAGTCTGTTCTCTCTTTCTTTTCCCCACAACTGATTATTTATTCTGCCAGCTCAAATGTTCCGTCAAACTCTTCTGGTGAATTTTTCGTTTCAGTTGTACTTTACAAGTTGAGAATTCTTACTTGGTTCCTTTTTATATAATTTTGATCCATTTTTGATATTTTCTATTGGGTAAGGAATTGTTTCATACTTTAATCCTTCAGACTTGATTTCCTTCTTTCAATATATTTATAATAGCTGAGCTAAAGATTTTGTTTAATGAATCCCATATCTGCACGTCCCCAGGGAGAATTTCTGTCAACTTCTTTCTTCTATGAATAGAAAAGTATGGGCCATACTTTCCTGTTTCTTTGCATATCTTATTTTTGTTGTTGTTGAATGCTGGAATCTTTAAATAATATAATGCAGCACATTGGGAATCAGATTCTCTACCTTCTCCAAGGTTTGTGTTTTTTGCTCTTTGTTTAGTGATTTTCATGGACTAATTGTATAAAATTATTCTTTGTTGTGTGGGCTACTGAAGTCTTTGCTTGGTTAGCTCTGTGGACAGCAGATGTTTTGACAGAGATTTGTGTACATTTGGACATTCCTTATATGCTCCAACGAGGTAAAATCCTGCCTTAGCTTTCACTTGTTGTTTGAGCAGAGATTTGTGGTTGAACGGAGAAAACAATTCCCTAGATCTTTCCTGGGCATGTGTACACCCCTTCAAAGGGCATAGGCTTCTAGATTTCCAGCAATATACCAGAGATTTTAAAAGCCCCCTCTAAACATCTCATTCCCTCGATCTTCCTTTTTGGTTTTTGAGTTAGCCTCTTACTTGCCCCAGATTATATCATCACCTCCAGCAGATATGCTATTGTTAAACACCTGCCACTGTCTGCTTTCAACAAATGTCCTGGAGATAGGGCATGTCCCTCTGAGCAGGCTTTGAGTTAAGTCAGATAACCACAAGCCCAAGCCCTATGAATGGAGCTTTTCCAGAAAGCTTCCATATAAGTCAGTTAATGACAATTCTCTAGAAAAGACACTTTTTTTAAAGTTTTGTTTTTAATTGACACATATTAATTATAAATGTTAATGGTGTACAGTGTGGTGTTTCAGTACATATATACATTGTGTAATGATCAAATCAGGGTAATTATCATATTCGTTACCTCAAACACTTTTTGAAGAACTTCATATCCATTCCGTCCCCTCCAGTGGCTTTTAGACTGTTGGTTTACACAGCTACTGTAGTTGCTAGGCTGACGGTTTTCAATGCTACTACATACAGAGCTGGGAAAAGTAGATTTAGAGTAAAGCAAGTTAAAATGACACAGTGAGATTTACTCTTTTTCTTGAATGAGTGATCACTGATTGTTGCAAGCCTTTGATTAATTTCCAGATTCATGAAAAAATTTGATTTTGACAATTTTTGCTGGTGTTCTCATTGTCTTTATGGATGAGCAACTTTTCAGAGAGCCTTACTCCATCATTCTAAAGTAACTTCCCTAGTTCATTATTTAGTTTTAGAAGTGAGAAATGCTACTATGTTTATATATTATATAACTTTATTATTGTTATATCAGATGTGTTATTGGCGATTGAAATGGCCCTATATGATTAAATGAAAACATCTTTATGCAATTAAATTTAATTATGTAATTTAAAACCAAGTCATAAGGTAATTTTTCTATGATAATAGTATATTATGATGTGCTGACAGCAAAAAGACTCATATGAACTGAAAGATGCTTATGAAATTCTACTAAAAAGTTACTCCTAAAATTTAGGAAAAACCTCTTCTAAACCAAAGGCATAATGCCAGATGAATGATTTTTAGGTAGAAAAATACTGAAATACAGTTTTTCAAGAAAAATGTATTGCTGAACTTTTTATTTTCAAACTTTTGATTGAATTAATTTTATTCACTGATTTCCTATATATTGTTCAGAGTGCTGTGTTCCTCAAATTATCTGGAAGAATTGAGGAATTCTTCAAACCTTGAGATTAAACATTACCTTTCTCCTCCAAACAACCTGCTCCATATTTAATAGTATAACCATTGAACCATCTGAAAAATGTGTGATCTTGCCAATGATGCTCAATATCCTTACTGTTGCATGTTTTCCTGTAGAATGTGTTCAGTTAGGGCTTTCTGAAATACACAGTAAATAATACATGGAATGAATGAATGACCAATTTCTCCTTTAGATTTTCTACTTAAATCTGAAAAATGTACTTTATTCTGTTTTCTTAGTTTTTTTTTTAATTATTATTATTATTATTTTTTTTTGCGAGCCGTTTTCAATGGGGCTTCCTTATTTAATGATTCATTACTTCTTGCATAGAAAATTTAAAATAAGACCCTAACTGTTGCCTTCATTTTCTCACCTTACAACTCTATCCTGTAGACCAAGGGTCCCCAACCCTCAGAATGCAGACTAGTACAGGCCTGTGGACTTTTAGGAATTGGGCCACACAGCAGGGGGTGAGCGGAAAGCAAGGGAGCATTACCACCTGAGCTTTGCCTCCTGTGTTCTCCTTATAAGAATCTAATGCCTGATGATCTGAGGTAGAACAGTTATCATCCCGAAACCATCCTCCCCACCCCCATCCGTGGGAAAACTTTCTTCCATGAAACCAGTCCCTGGTGCCAAAAATGTTGGGGACTGCTGCTATAGACCTATTATATCATTCTCCTGTTTAAACATCAACTAAATAACATCCAAACTCCCTGGCCTAGGATTAAGGATCTCCTTAACATGGCCTCAGCTTATTTTTTCAGATTCACTTCTCATCTGGTTGTGTGGGTTCTCTGCCCCAGCCAACCTGGATCAGTTGCCTGTTTTTCTTTCTAGAATGGTGTATTTTTTTTTTTAATTGAAGCCCTAGTTTAAATTAATAAATTATGGTTCAAATAATACTTATTCATAAACTATTTCATCTTCTTTTCCCTGTCAAATGCTTTCTCCATATTTTGGATTGAGATGATTTGAAGAAGTCTCTCTTCAGGCAATTATGTATTACATTTATCCTATTAGATTGGCAGGTCTTATTTATCATAATATTCCCTATATCCCCTAATGTCTTATGAAGTATAGAAGTACAACCTTATTTACTCATGGATCAAATAGTCAAAAAGCCAATCTTGTGTCTACAAACCAGACCTTTACCAATTATTGTGTAGCATGGGTAACTGGTGGAAATTACCATCATTATAAAGAAATAGTTAAGTTAATAGATCCTTTAAATATTCACACATTGGATGATTTGCTATGTTAGTGTATTTAATTTTTAAAGTTATGTCACTTGAATATACTTTAACAACCCATCATTTTTCTATAAAGCAATAATTAGTTAGGACATTAGATGTTAAAAGCCTCTATCATATCCAGAACGTGACTATAGTTATGGGTAATCAATATGTACAGGTGAGAAGAATATTACAGACAAAACATTTTTTAAGATAGTCAGTATTAACTTTTGCAGGGAAGTTTTTGCTGAATGATCGTCCAAAGTCATACTGAAAGCATTTGTAAATGCATACATGCATAAGAAGTGAAGGCAGCAGGTTGAACTACACATTTGTAAAACTTCAATATAAAAATTCAGTATAAACCGTAACACATTTTAATTGTTTTATCTGCTTTTTAAGGTGGTGAATCCCAAAAAGAAAGGAAAAAAGAAAAAATATAGTAATTCTGGAACAGTAAGTCAAATTTTATGTTATTTATTAAAGATTAAAATAAATGAATAAGCATATATGTAGATGGCATCTTTAATCCTACTGGAAGCAATTAAACTGAGCTGTGTTCCACTCAGGGTTTTAATAAGTGAACACAATAGAAAAATCAGCTTCCCAGGGGACTGATTGTAATGAAGAATACCTTATAGAAGGTATTGACTTGGCTTCTTGCAGATAATCCTAGGGGCTGCAAGGCCTCTGAGAGACGCTGAAGTTTTGTTATGAACTCTTCGTTCAGTGGAATCCGAGTGTAATGAATCGGGCAGACATAAAAGACACAAGTGGTAGTAAGAAATACTATACTGTTTACAGGCTAAACTTAACAACTGTGACTCATTTAGTGGGATGTGTATGTGCTCATTCAAAAAAGTTGTCATTAAAATACAACTCTGTGGGAATGATGTACTAAATCAGTACAGAAGATGCAAAGATGTATCAAAAATTATAAAAAATCAGTGTCATCCTATTTTAAGAAAAAAATACTGCAGTTTTTTTTTTCTTAAGATTAACTTTTTTGGGGAGAAGCAAAATCTAAGTTTTCTCTCAGTTTTCTTTGAAAGATCTCTATAAAGCAAGACAGTTAAAATATTAGATGAGCTCATTACAAAACCATGACTGAAAACACACATTTCCTCTTGAAGGCTTTGTTCACTCATTTTGGTTTTTTGGTTTTAACCATTTTCCAACTCCTTTTCATCTTTCCTTTTATCTAAAATGGGAAGTAACACAATGTCCTTGTAGATAATTTTCATGCTGTTCTTCAACGGAAGTAAACTGGTCATAGAAAGACATTGGTTAATTTTTTTGGTCCCTTTCCTTCAGATAATTTTAAATGTAAGAACAATCAGTCCTAGCAGATGTTAATAAAAAATAATGTCTTTAGTGATTTTCAAAATGCAAAGAAATATGATTTTCTCTCTAATAGTTAGAAAAGTCTATTTGGGGTCACAAACAACTAGAAGGTAATTCTGTCTTTTTCTTTTTCAGGTAACTTTACTCTCTTTCTTGGTAGAAACAGAAGTTTCATTCCTTGACTACATTAAGGGAGGGTAAGTCATTTTCTGGAATTGTTTTGTTGCTTAGGCATTCCGTAAAATTTGTATAACAAGTGCTACCACGAGGTACCTGGCACCGAAATGATCACCTTTATTATATTTTGATGGCAAGCCTATTATAATTCTGTTTCAGATATAAAGTAAAAAATGTACATACCTAGAGCTGTTACTTTTGGGGCAAATTGTAACTTTTCTTTAACCAAGAGAAAATATTGTATGATTAATAGTTGTAAATAATGGCTATTATGTGCACTTTCATAGGATGTTTTTGTTTGCTTAACACATAGGACATTGTACATGCACTATTCATTATTTGTAATATAGGTGTAAAGCTTCAGGGCCTGATTTAAATATATATACTAGGTTAAGAATATTAAAGGAATGTGCCTTGTCATAAAATCAGAATGCAGAAATGGATGGTGTAGTCATTTATTCAGTCCTACAGCTCTCAGACAGGAATACATTTCAGGAAAAAAAATAGTTGTAACCATTTTTGAAACTTTTCAAAACCCAGACAGATCCTGTGTTGGTAATGTACTGTTAGTTCTTATACCCTCGTAAACAGGGAAGTATTTTCAGTTTTGCTTCTCATTTTAACCTATTTCTTCCTTTTCTTAACCTGACCAAGCATCCCCTGTATTAGTCTGTTCTCACACTGCTATAAAGAAACTACCCCAAACTGGGTAATTTATAAAGGAAAGAGGTTTAATTGACTCACAGTGCCGCATGTCTGGGGAGGCATCAGGAGACTTATAATCATGGCGGATGACCGGTGGTACAGGGGAAGCAAGGCATGTCTTACATGGGAGTAGGCGAGAGAGCGCATGTGAAGGAGGACCTGTCAGACACTTCTAAAACCATCAGATCTCATGTGAACTCACTCACTATCATGAGAACAGCATGGGGGAAACTGCCCCCATGATCCAATCACCTCCCACCAGATCCCTTTCTTGACACATGGGGATTGTGGGGATTACAATTTGAGATGAGATTTGGGTGGTGACGCAGAGTCAGACCATATCATCCCCAGAGATTTAAAACAAGCATTCATTGTCTTGCAGTATAAAATGTCTACATATTCTATTTTCCTTCACCTTGTATTTTCAATATGCAAAAGTGGAGCAAAGCAAATTTGAATGTGTTTAGTAACTTCATGATGAATATCACTCATATAAACCTCTTTCTAATTACGATTCAGCAACTGCCCCCCGCTCCATGAAGACTCACTGATAGAATGTCCTCAGGTTGAAAAAGGGGATGAAGGAATGGGGGTACCAAGGGAACAAAGATAGCTTCACAAAACCCTGAGAGCTTGCCTCTTGTTGCTCTTAGTTAAGGATACAAAGCAAACAAACAAACAAAGTACCTACTTAAATGAGTACTCTTTGCTATATGCAGGCATCCAAAATGCAAAGTGGCTGCACAGACTGAGAAGCAACAATGGTTGTTTCAATAAAGTACAAAGTAGAAGAAAAAGTTTGCCAACTCTTAGTATTCCAATGTCTGTGCCTATTTTTATTTTTAGAAGATAGAAAAATAGGATGTTGAATTTGTCATAAAAATATATTCCTGTAAAAAATCCTTAGTAGTAGTAGGTAATAGTGTTACAGGATCTTTGGGGTGTTGCTTTTTCTGGCGTGAAACCTCTGGCTGGCGGTGCCTTTTCCTGAGTTTGCTCAGGCCTGCTGGGCTCGTTCCATCCACTTGGCCTAGCAGGCTGCACTTTTCTCACACTACCAGCCTGGGTCTCATGCCTGCCAAGGGTGTATCAGGCATGGAGTGGCGAGGGGTGTGTGAGCATGGGATCCAGCCACTGTGCAGTCTGACATGCTGGCTGCTGCAGCAGGGCGGGCACCTACGGGTGCTGGCACAGGTGCCAGCTCTCTGTGAGGCTGTGGCTGGACCAGACGCACCACAAGCAGCTTCCCTGGTGGTACCTGGAAAGCTTGAAGATGGTAGGCACTGCAGGACCCCAAAAAGGAAGTCACAGCCTTGGCTGAGGGAGCTCCCAGGTCTGGGATCCCCCAGGGGCCACAGCTATTCTATCCTTCTCTATGCCTGCAACATGGTGAGCAGTGGGTATGTTTCAACGCTGTTTGTGTTGTAGTTCATTTAGCTCCGCTGTTTGGCAGGTCCTACGTTCTTCTCTTGCGACCAGGAAGAATGAGATATGCAGAGAAGTGAAGGGTGAGCCGAGATGAAGAGGAGTTTTATTGAGCAATAGAACAGCTCACAGGAGACCCACAGGGGGTAGCTCCTTTTCGCAGCCAGGCCATTCCTACTATTTAGCTCCTAGCAGAGCTAGGACCCTGGAGTGGGAAGCTCCTCTCTTCAGGCAGGTTGTCCTATCATCTGCCCAGCTCTCAATGGATAGGAGGCCTTGGAATGGGTTGCTCTTCTCTGCAGGCAGGCCCTCTCATCTCCCCAGCTCCGAGCAGAGAGAAGGCCCTAGAGTGGGTTGCTCCCTTCTGCAGCTGACAGTCCTGATGTACCTGCAGGTCTCTGAAGTGCTCAGCAGAAAGGAGGCCCTAGAGCAGGTAGCATCCATCCCCTCGGCCCAGGAATCTGTCTGTCTCCTGCTGCTGCTCTTCTTGGCACCTGGGCTCAGCCCTGACTTTGCTCCAAGATTAGAGCGGAAGCGAACAGCAGGGAGAAGCCAGGCAGTGGGAGGAGGCACTTCTCAGCCCGTGAGGGAGGGCAGGGGCCCTTCCTGGGTCCCCAAGGGTACAGGGATGCCTGAGTTTGCAGCTGCGGTTTGGGCAACTGCAGCTGTGTGGGGAAATGGGAGGGGGCGGCTCCTGCCTGCTTCATGGAGCAGAAGTGGCCTGGGAGTCCCGGGTCTGTAGCCATGGCTTGGACGGCTACAGTTTCCCCACTGGTGCTCCTGCCCCTACTCACAGAAGGTGGAGATCCCACTTGTCCCCAGCTGCCGCACGCTCCCTGGAGCATGCAGCCCTGGCTACACCTCCTTGCTGCAGCCAGCATACTGGCAGCATAAGGCTGCCTTAAGCAGCTGCTGCCATCAATAGTTGATAAAGAAATGAGGTAAGTAAATGGACATCCCTTAGCACCTTCTTTACAACTTAAAAAAATATTACTTGATATATCTGGTTATATTTTATATATAGAAATACTGATTTGTGGTATTGAAATGTTATAAATTTCTTTCAGTTTTTGTCTTGTTTTCTTTATTTTGCTTTGTGATCATGTGAAGAGTATGTATGTGTATATGTATATATAACAGATATCCAGTACGTTTGGTCAGCAGTGCAAATCTAGCAATATTTGGGTGTGAGTCTATCAGTATAAAACATTTCAGAATCTGGTACCAATAAATCACTTTTACTGTTTGTTCTCAAACTCCTGTTGAAAATTCTTAGGGCTAATCAGAGCAAATGGGTTTCTACAGTACCTAGAGCAATGGCAGTCTTTATCACGCTGTCATATTTTTCTGTTGCTTACAAACCTTAGGATTCTTTTTCTTAGCTACACGCTTCCTACTTACAGCACTGCCTGTGCAGGAAGAAATGCTAGTTATTCTGTAAGTGGAGCCCCAACTTACGGGGTACAGTTTGCTCCCATCCTGGCTTCTTGAGGCTTTTACAAGAACCAAGTTCTGATTTACAAATGGGGCCTGGGGAAATATAGTTTAAGTTTCACTACATAATTAATCTAACTAGACCTAAGATAATTTCTATAAAACTGTGTTATTTGAAAAGGACATGAAAAAATATTATTTGCATAGATTCCATTGTTTTTATACAAACACATATTATAAATGTATGTAATATCCTTAAAATGTATTACAGTTATACATTTAACTATTATTCACTATAATATATAATGTTTATAAGTAAAATACAGAGGTATTAACTTATTCTTTTGGATAGTGAAATCCAAATCAACAAGCAATAATAATCATCGTATTATGTATCTTTAAATGTATTTATATATCTTTGCCCTGAAGGACTTCTTAAAAGCAATTGGCACAATTTCTTTCCTCTTTTTTTTTTTTTTTTTTTCCCGAGACAGTCTTAACTCTGTCACCCAGGCTGGCAACACTGCAACCTCTGCTTCCTGGATTCCAGCAGTCCTCGTGCGTCAGCCTCCCGAGTAGCTAGCTGGGATTACAGACTTGTGCCACCACGCCCAACTAAGTTTTGCATTTTTAGTAGAGAGGGGTTTCGTTATGTTGGCCATGCTGGTCTTGAACTCCTGGCCTCAAGTGATCTGCCCTCCTCAGCCTCCCAAAGTGCTGGAATTATAGGCATGAGCCACCACACCCAGCCAAATTGGGCACAAATATAAAATTTGACTTTTATGGTAAAGAGATCTAGCTTGGTCATGACACCCTTGTGTTATACAGTGACAGGCAAATCATTTAAAATATCTACACTTTAATTTCCTGTAGTTCACATGAATTGGATATTCTGAAGTTCGTTTGTAAAAGGATATAATTCAATTCTATCTTCCAGCTCTTCCATGACCTTAATGACATCTTATTTATTTTTTCTTCACTCTGAAATCATTGTTTGCATTTTGACAGAAGGCTTACTCTAACCTATCGACTTACTCTCGGGTGTAATTTGTGTATGATAATAGCTAACATCTGCTATTACTATTTTTTATAATCATGGGATCACACTATGTACAATACACTGCATTGTATGTTTTGATTATTAAATGTATTGTGTGTATATGCTAGTATGTCATTACTACCTTTTTGTAAACAGTTTTCCATTATATGATTGTACATCGTTTAATTTAAAAATTTCCTGTTAATACATGCTTTAGTGACATACATATTTTATTATAAACAAAGCTGCAACATATATACATGGTACTTGGCATTTTATGCACTTCATTAGTGCACTTGTGTATAGATATGCTAGCATATCTGTAGAGTTCCTTCCTAGAAATAATGTTATTGAATTTAATGATATATGTATTTCACAATTTGTTAGATATTTCTAAATCGTATTGCTAAAAGACTCTAAGAATTTATACTCCCCAAATCTATGCAGGATGTTTACCATATCCTTACCTTTTCTGAATAGCGCCCCTCCTTTTTCATTTTCATTAATTTAATAGATATAAGTCCTTGTCAGTTTTCATCTGTAAAACCTTTTTATCAGCTATTTTCATGTTTTCTGTAAAAGCTCATGTCAAACCAGCTGTGTCTTTGGAAACAGACCTTTAAGAATTTTTTGTCTTCTGCTCCTTCTTCCCCCACTTCCACCATAAAGGACTGTGTATTTTCAAAGGAAGAAAAAACACAGAAAGATAGCTTGGAGCTACATTCCTTAGAGCTACATTCCTTTTTTAACAAGTCAGCTAAACATCTGCACCTTGGTCTTTGATCCCGCTCCTCTTCAGCATGCCTCAGGGGAGACTCTTCTTAAGTTAGCTCATCTGGCCTTTGTGCCCTCTGATGACATTGCAAAAGAATAAACAAACACTTTGGGCTATCATCAACTAAACCACCCAAATTAATATTTTGGAGGGCATATTTATTAGTACATTTGAAGATCTGTGGAATTATCAAGGTTAGCTTTTTTTAAAAAAAGATGCCCTTCCATAATACATAATAAGTGTGATATATCAAGGTAATTGGAACAAATTGCTGAATTTAATTTGTTTTTTATAATGAATCATAGTAATTCCTCACTTTTAACTTAAAATACCAAGATAAGAGCACTGATTACTGCATTTGTGGATGGTTTTGTTGCTAACTTAAGGTGGCATCATCAATTCAGGGACCTTTTTTTTTTCTGGCTTCAAGGCTTATTTCTTTATAATTTTGGGGGGGTACAGGTGGATTTTGGTTATATGGTTAAGTTCTTTAGTGGTGATTTTTGAGATTTTAGTGCACCCAATACGTAGTCTGTAATCCCTCACCTCCCTCCCAACATTCACCCCTCAAATCCCCAAAGTCCATTGTATCACTCTTATGCCTTTGCGTTCTCATAGCTTGGCTTCTGCATATAAGTGAGAACATAGGATAGTTGGTTTTCCATTCCTGAGTTACTTTACTTAGAATGATGATCTCCACCTGCACCCAATTTGCTGCAAAATACATTATTTTGTTCCTTTTAATAACTAAGTAGTATTCCATGGTGTGTGTGTGTATATATATATATATATATATATATCACACTTTCTTTGTTTACTTGTTGGTCGATGGGCACATAGGTTGGTTCCATATATTTGTAATTGCAAATTGTGCTGCTATCAACATGTATGTGCAAGTGTTTTTTTCATATAATGACTTCTTTTCTTCTTTGTAGATACCCAGTAGTGGGATTGCTGAATGAAATGGTGGTTCTACTTTTAGTTCTTTAAGGAATCTCTGTACTGTTTTCCATAGTGGTTGTACTAATTTGCTTTCCCACCAGCAGTACAAAAGTGTTCCCTTTTCACCACATCCATGCTAACATCTATTGTTTTTTGACTTTTTAATTATGACTATTCTTGCTAGAATACGGTGGTATCTCATTGTGGTTTTAATTTGCATTTCTCTGATAATTAGTGATGTTGAGCATTTTTTCATACATTTGTTGACTGTTTGGATATCTTCTTTTGAGAACAGTCTATTCATGTCCTTTCCTCATTTTTTGATGGGGTCATTGTTTTTTTCTTGCTGATTGGTTTGCATTCCTCATAGATTCTGGACACTAGTCCTTTGTCAGATTTCATCATTTGCATATATTTTCTCCCACTGGGTGGGTTGTCTGTTTACTCTGCTGATTATTTCTTTGGCAGTACAGAAGCTTTTTGTTTAATTAGGTCTGATTTGTTTACTTTTGTTTTTGTTGCATTTGGTTTTGGGTTCTTAGTTATGAATTCTTTGCCTAAGCCAATGTCCAGAGAGTTTTTCTGATGTTATCTTCTAGAATTCTTACGGTTCAGGTCTTTAATTTAAGTCTTTGATCCATCTTGAGTTGATTTTTGTATTAGGTGAGAAATGGAGATTCAGTTCCATTCTTCTACATGTGGCTTGCCAATTTTCCCAGTATCATTTATTTAATAGGGTGTTCTTTTCCCAGTTTTTATTTTTGTGTACTTTGTTGAAGATCAGTTAGTTGGATCTGACTTTACACCTGGGTTCTCTATTCTAGTCCTTGATCTATGTGCCTACTTTTTACCAGTACCATACTGTTTTAGTAACTATAGCCTCATAGTATAATTTGAAGTCAGGTGATGTGATGCCTTCAGATTTGTTCTTTCTGCTTAGTGTTTATTTAACTATGTGAGTGAGTTCTTTGGTTCCATATGATTTTTAGGATTGTTTTAACTCATTCTGTCAAGAATGATGCTGGTATTGAAGGGAATTGCATTTGAGTCTGTAGATTGCTTTGGGCAGTATGGTCATTTCACAATAGTGATTCCTTCCATCCATGAGCATGGGATGTGTTTCCATTTATTTGTGTCATCTATTATTTCTTTCAGCAGTGTTTTGTAGTTTTTTTTGTAGAGATCCTTTACTTCCTTGCTTAAGTATATTCCTAGGTATTTTATTTTATTTCTTTTTTGCAGCTGTTGTAAAAGGGATTGAGTTCTTGATTTGATTCTCAGTTTGTCATTGTTGGTGTATAGCAGTGCTACTGAGTTGTATACATTGATTTTGTAACCCGAGACTTTACTGAATTCATTTATCAGATCTAGGAGCTTTGTAGATGAGTTTTTAGGGATTTCTAGAGATGCAGTCATATCAGTGGCAAACAGCAACAGTTTGACTTCCTCTTTTCCAATTTGGATGCACTTTATTTCTTTCTTTTGTCTGATTGCGCTGGGTAGGACTTCTAATACTATGTTGAATAGAAGTGGTGAAAGTGGGCATTATTATCTTGATCCAGTTCTCAGGGGGATGCTTTCAACTTTTCCCTATTCAGTATGGTTTTGGCTGTGGGCTTGTCATATACGACTTTTATTACTTTGAGGTAAGTCCTTGGCATGCTTATTTTGTTGAGGGATTTTTATCATAAAGGAATGCTGGATTTCATTAAATGCCTTTTCTGCATCTATTGAGATGATCATATGTTTTTATAAATTCTGTTTATGTGATGTATCACACTTATTGACTTATGTATGTTAAACTATCCTTGCATCAATTTAGGGGCCTAATTACCATAACCTTTCCACTGTCAGGTTATGCTCATGTTGAATCTGAATTGACAAGCAAAATTTGAAGTCATCAAAAGGGTGAAACATTATGATGTAAGATATCATTAACAACAATTATATTGATTTTATAGCTAGCTCTGATTAATCCAAATACTTAGTTGAGTTTTCCTGAATTTATTTTGTCCTCTACATTAATTTTATACAATATTTCTCTTAGACCAGATGCAAGGGAGCATGGGGATACAGAAAGAGTGTGAAACAGGCAGCTGTTGTGAACTGTTTAGCAATTGTGCTGAGAGTCAAACATTGCAATTAAACTCACAGAAAGAACTTAATGAATTACAGTTTAAAATTTTATCTCTTCTTGTTTCTTCTCACAAAAAAATAATGGAATCGAAAATTATAAAAATGTTAAGTTGGTTTTTTACTCATGAATCCAATTAGAAATTATGCAGAGTTAAGAAAAAACACATTTAACTACTAAACAAAATTGTTTTCATAGCCTTTTAATATCTTTTCCTTCAAAGGAACTTCTTTTTAGGCCTGGTTCTTAGTATTCAATATTATACACTTCCATTAGTTTAGTTATTATTGATGTAGGTATTTACATGAAAATACAAGCTTGATTGTTTGTGAAACCAGGTGGTTAGTTTGTTACTTTTCATTCATTGTCTCAATCCCTAAAATAGTGTGTTTAGCTGCAGTAGACAGATTTATGGATTCAGGTACACAGTGAGCGGATGAGAGAGATGCATTCTAAATCAACCAAAATCCAATTTTTATTCAAATATTCTCTGAAATACAAATCTAATTTTTAGATTTTTTTTTTATAAGCAGTGCCATGTTTTTTTCTGGAGTATGAGATACATTCTATGATTTGAAATAGTAAAAAGTTTTATTTTCTAAACAGAAGAATAATATTCATGAAGGGGCTTTGTTATAACATAATAAACACTGATGGTCTCTTCTGGATTATTGACCTTGGTGTCGTCATTTTTAATCATACTCTGTACTTTTATCCTGTAGTTATTTTATTCCTCTTTATTTATTAAAAATAGTTTTAGATACTAAAATTTGAATACAATTGTCTACCTAAAATGTTTATTTAGTAATCTCTAACCTTTGACATTGAATACTTCAATTATCATTAATAAGGACAATGTCAGATTCCTTTCAAATTACATACTGTTAAGAAATCTAAGATAATTTCTTAGGTAGCATCATTATTATTTCAGTTATTATTATTTGTGAAATGGGTATATTCACTTTTACAGACTTGTAGAATACATACTTCCATATTCTCAGCAGCTCACACTAAGTATCTGAAGACAGAATCATAAATTTCAATTTGCTTCTTTTGCCTTTTAGTCCTCTATGTCTCTCAAGTGTTATGACACTTCACTTCCCCATCACCTTAACTCAGAAACAAATATCTACAAAGTTTCCCACATCTCTTTGATTGGCAGATGAAGGGGGAAAACAGATCACAAACTTCGTTGCACACTGAGTCCCTGCTAAGCCACTAGAATTTCATGTCAACATGAAATCTTGGTCTATGCTTTTATCAGAAAATTGAGTGTGTTAGAAACTTGGAGGTCTACAGACTGTCATTTTTTTCCTTTGAAGAAAGGCCAAACTCTAATCCAGCCAGTCCAGGTGAGCTTATACTAATTTTCCTGGGTATCATTTTAATTGTTTATTTGTATGATTTGTTTGTTCAAAGAGACGTAGTTTTAAAATATTTCTGTAGGTCTGAACACAGAGTGGCCATTGAGTAAGTACGGACTAATTAACCATTTGGAGCATGATTTTCTACCCTTTTTTTCTTCCAAATTTCTTAGCAAAATTAAAACATAATGAAAAAATATAACTTTAAATACAGAGTGTGACAAACTGGAATACAAACCCTCACATCTGTCTCTCTCAGACCTTATCAATTTGCGATCTTACTCTCTCCACGAGTCATACAGCAATGATCAGATAAAACAGATGGACCAGGCTTTCTGGAATAAGAAAACATGCTTTTGTATTGCCTCTACTAGAATTTGTCTCAGCTGAACTCTATATCTTCATTGTAGTTACTTGGAGGAAAGGCAAAATCAAGATTAAAAGCACAAACTGCTTGTTTTTTTCATATCTTAAGAGAAAGGGAGTATGAGAGAAGGTAATAGGAAAGAGAGTAAGTGGACAGGAACTTCTAGGAAAGAAATTCAGTAAGGAATAAATGTTTGGGAAAAAGCCCAATTGCAAAGAAGTGGTTGCAGATAATTGAGGCATTGTATAGTAGTGGCAAAGAATTTGGGTTCTGGCCAGATCCTGGATCTGCCTCTTGCTAGCATAACCTGTTTTCATTTCTGTGAAACAGGAATATAAATAACAATGCCTATTTCATAGAATGGCTGTGAGGGTTAACTAAATTTCATATAGTTAACACTAAATACTAGCTATTAATTTTATGAAAAATCTCAAAGTTCTAATATGTCTAAGCTCATCATATTGTTGTAGTAATTGCCCTAGTTATGAGAGACATGAAGAAAAAAGTATGTATTCAAATTTACAAAGCCAATGAAAATCACTTTCTTACAGTTCATTTCTGTTTGAGGATAACCCCAGGATACTTCTTTCAGTCCAGACAGCCCTGTTCACTCCAACCCAAACTCAACCCTAAATCTAAATCTTGTTTGAAAAATTTTTTAAAAGCACTATCTACCTATCATAAGCTAATCTTAAAGACTAAAGTGGGCTTCTTGATACTACTTATTGTAGAGGCTAGTTGAATATCAGTAAGTTCCTTCATCAACAGGCCCTATACAGATTTTTTTTTTTTTTTTTTTTTTTTTTTTTTTTTACTTAAAAATACTTGAACAATTGAAATAATTCTGTAAAACATTTAACTTAGTTTTATAAAATTGGTGGCAGGCTGGGCATGATGGCTCACACCTGTAATCCCAGCACTTTGAGAGGCTGAGGCAGGTGAATCTCTTGAGCCCGGGAGTGTGAGACCAGCCTGGGCAATATAATGTGCCCGCATCTCCATAAAAATTAAAAAATATAATAGTTGGGTGTGGTGGCACATGTGTGTTCTCCCAGCTACTCAGTGGGCTAAGGTGCAGGGATTGTTAAACCCAAGAGGTTGAGGCTGCTGTGAGCCATGATGATGCTACTGACGTGCAGTCAGCCTGGCAACAGAACGAGACCTCTTCTTAAAAAAAAAAAAAAAAAAGTGTCATTGCATTGGATATGTTGCTTCAGGGAGCACATTTTGCCAGAACATGCAACACTATAAAGTTTTTTTTTTCCATTAATCCAATTTCTTATTCAAAAATGAAATATACATGTCTAGGATTTTTATAATGCTTTTTGTTGTGGCACTCAAGTACTTTCATTTATCAAATTAGTGGAAAGCTAAACCCTGCGGTGCTGAGTAGGGTTAAATCTAATAAAAACAAAGCCATTCTGCCGTCTATAAATATTTTCACATGGAACATTATCATATCGAAACTGAACTCATCTAAAGTAAGATCTAGAAAACAAACTTTTAGGAATATTAAGAAGACTGTCATAAACATTGATTTGGTTAAGGTTTGATTCTCATTTTTGTACATTTAAAATGTATACTTGGGCTGGGCACAGTGGGTCACGCCTGTAATCCCAGCACTTTGAGAGGCCGAGGTGGGCGGATCACCTGAGGTCGGGAGTTTGAGACCAGCCTGACTAACATGGAGAAACCCCGTCTCTACTAAAAATACAAAAATTCACCAGGCGTGGTGGTGCATGCCTGTAATCCCAGCTACTTGGGAGACTGAGGCAGGAGAATCGCTTGAACCCGGGAGGCAGAGGTCACAGTGAGCCAAGATCGTGCCATTGCACTCCAGCCTGGGCAACAAGAGCAAAACTCCATCTGGAAAAAAAAAATGTATACTTGGAAAGCATAGAGATGTCTAGTTACATACTTTATGATTGTGATTTCGTTGCCAGTTTATGTTATGCTTCAGATAAGTTTTTTCAGAGTCCTCCATTTCAAAGTCAAAGGAAACTCTTCAGGTATGTCTCATCATCAGGGCTAGCACTAATCTTGCCAAATATTGACACTCTGTTGGTATTGGGCAGTTTCATAGCTACGTTGCTTGGTTACAGTGTGCACTTTTAGCCACACACAGTGAAAACTGAAAGAACTGAGTGATGCAACAGCAATGAATTTTTGTAAAACTATTATTAATACTAGAAAAACAACTTTACATCTTTCCCTCCTGATGATGTGCTAATAATTTCCTCTTTAAACATATAACTTTTCTTTGAAACTTAGAAACTTTTGTAGGAACAAAATTTTATCATCTACGTCTGTGAAATTATTCTTTTGTAAACAACACACTTTGCTATTTCTAAAATAGTTTCATAGTTGAGGGCAATTAAAAGGTTGGGGGCTGGGAGCAGGAGAAACAGAAATACATAAAAACAGTAGCTCACCAAAGGCAGGAGGTAGTAGGGTGGGAAAAAGTTTGTCACTGACATTGCTTAGAATTGCTAGTGTATGGTGATATTAAAATGTAGTTTGCATATGCACAAGATATATTACTATATTTAAGTTCTGTACAGACAGTGTACTCCTCTACTGCCTGTACTGGTTGGAGCTTCATTGCCCCACCCTTGATACATCACTAACCCACATTACAGGAAGGACTAATGAAAGATAAATTTATGTTAATATAAAGAAGGAACTCTCTTCTGACCCAACAGAGAAGAGGATTATTGTGAACCAGGAGAAAATGGCATGGGTTACTCAAGGAATTCGTCTTCCAGCATGTAGAGTATTTGCTATGTGCAAGTACTTTAGAGCTTTATTTCTAACATTTAGAAGTCTCCTTCACAGTGGTTGTTACCTATTTATCATGAGAAAACTGAGACCCAGAGAGTTGATAGTTTTGCAAGGAGTCACAACTAGCTAGCTAGTGGTGATTCTGGGATTCAAACTCCAGTCTATATGACTCAAGAGTTCACTATCTTCCTACTAGGCAGGCATTACGTCTCTGGCACCTACCTCATTTTAAATGGGATTTTGATGGACAGTGCTTACATTTTCGGTTTGGGGTTGATTATTTTGTTAGCTTATTTTGATTATGTCACATATATTTTCTAACTATTGGTTAGAAAAAAGATTAGCAATTTTGCATACCTTTTTGATAAGGTGTTCTTGAGTTGCACGAAGATAAGCTAGCCTCCTTGTGAAGTTGTATTTTGGAGTAGTAGTATTGTGTGAAAAAATATAGAAATCAATCTTCAAAGTCTAGAGAAATTAGAAAGTTTTGTTGATTTGTAAAAACTGGATTCAGTAAGAATGAAGAATAAAAAGTTGAGGAATCGTATCTCTTGTCTCCAGTTATTTTTTTTTTACTGTTACTTTTGACATTTCACTGATCCCCAGGAATCCAGAGTGTGTGAAGGAAAGAAAGGATAGAAAATAAGGCAAAAGTCAAAGTTTACAATTACTTCATGCAGTAGAATTTTGTTTGAGGAAGTACCTAGATAACACCTAATAAGGTTAGATCATAAATTCATAGTGCAGTTTTGGGTTGGGCAGGTTGGGACCTAATTAGTGGGTGTGAAGGAAAGGAAATCTGACATGGGAAGGTCAGATACTGAGAAATAACCCGAACCTCTGGTAGACCCAGAAATTTGATAAGCATTATACAATCCAGTATTCAAAGAAGTATGCTAAACTCAGGTTCTGAAAAACTAGTATCAGTAATCGTGATAATAATGAATCAACTACTTAATGGGCCTTCTAAAGGACAGGTGCTTTTATGGTCCTCACAGCAACAATCCAAGGAAGGTTTTATAATTCTTTACAAGTGAGCTGCAGAAGGTCGAATAGTTTTCTCAAGGTCACATGAATCATAAGTGAAGGTATTTATATCTGAATTGCATTTGTGCATCTCAAAACCTGCCCTCATTCTAGGATATATTACTTGGCAAGATCTTAATTCACTGAGTAGTTCATGGGCATGGGATGCTAGAATTTTGAAGATGCAGCAAAGTTTGGAATCAGGCATCTGTCTGCATTGCCATTCAGGTAGTTGAACCACTTTTAAGAAAAGCAAGAAGACAAGACAGAAAAGGGCTCAGAGTTTAGCCCATGGTGAAAGAAGGTCAAGAAGGGTTAGGTTGGATGACAATGTTTGAGGCAAGTGCACCAGGGCTTCAGGACGTGTTCCATAACCAAAGTGTGAACTAGAATGCATATTGGTAAATCAAGGCAGAAGCATAGTCCTGATACCAACATGGAAAGAATGAGAGGAATATTATTGTTGGATGGGCATCCCAACTACATTTTTGAGTTCTAGATACCAACAGCTAGTGGATCTGAATCTGTTTGTCAAGATTAATTTAAAGAGGAGTGGGAGAAATTCATTGTATAATTTACAAAGTTCGCTTTGTGCAACTGAACCAGATTTGAAATTGGTAAGAAAGGAAAACAAGCCTTATGCACATCCCCATCAGAGTTTTGTTAGTTCTCTGTAATGAATTCATAATAACAGCTGTAGAAAACACGTGTAAGATGGTATTACTCTCTGTATGTGTACATGTGTGTCTAGTTTTCTTTGATACTCCCATATATACTTGTTTCCTGTGGATCTTTGCTGTTCTAGTAAATTATTCTCATCTTGACATCTGATTTCTCTGTCATTCACAGCTTTTGGAAAGATGGTAGAGTAAAATAGGGACATTTTCCAAGTGCATATTTTAGTAGTACTAGGACATATGTATTGGGAAGTCTCATGAGATGTTAGTACTAACTCATGCAATTTGGCAGGCATAACTTTTTTATATTCTAAAATATAATGCTGCTAACTGGATTTTATGAAATCCTTCTGTCTTTTCTGCTTCTGAAACATAAAATGACAGCTAAAGTAACACTTCCTAAACAAGATGTTTCGAGGATTTAAATGTGATTGTTTATGAATATTCTGTCAGGAGTAATCTTGTATAAATTTGGATTTTTTTTTTACTTTGACACATGATTGATTTTTTTCCTCTAACATTAGGCTTCAAGCAATATTAGAGAATGAAAAAGGGTAACAACTTGACTGACTGAAATGTTGTTTGGTTTACTTTCATAACAGATTGTTTATTAAAGTCTTCAAGAAACCTGTTTTATAACTTGAGGTTATAGTATTGCTAGGAACTTTCTTTAAAATTTTTATCAGTTATTATTTTCTAAATACATAGAGTATGGCACTTGATTTGATAAGTATGTATTATAATATGAATGGAAACCCTTAGGAATCATGGGGTTGAACAAACTGATGTTCACAGTAAATGTGCAGGTGAGTTTTAGGTTATGCTATTGATTTTGAATTCAATGATAAAATGCTGTGTTATCTTTGTCATTGTTTTTTAACAATATAAAACTGGAGTTTTGCCCTGTGAGTTCAAGAATAGTGTTTCATTTGCTCCTGTTTCTCTTGATCCTACAGCACAGTGCTTGGCCGTTGGAAGGTGCTCCATAAATCGTTGTTGAACTGTGGTTTTCTAAGTAGAAAAATCTCAATGGTATGATAGTAGTTAGCCTAGTGACCATCGCTACCATGAGCTGCTTTATTTAGTAAGCCATGGTATTTTCCTTCTCAGCTGAATGCTGCTGCTGATTCAAAGTAATAAAGGCGAGAGATTCTTCCTGACATGCAGAATGAGACAAAGAATTAACCAAATCTTGTCATCAATCAGTCATCAAATATGCTTCAGGATTCTGCTTTACTCATTGAGTGTCTATGTTGCACTGTAATTACCAAATGGTCTTATTTATCATTTAGTGCTAAACGAATGCATCCACCTTTTATACTTAAGCTTAAGAGTATAAGTTTCCACATATTGGAAACCACCTCACTGTATTTACTGGGCAAGTGGACACATTTGTTTTATGATTGTTTCTAACTTGTTCTTCAGGGTAGCCTAGGATGTGTAGCATAACCATCAACTTCCTAGAAGCATTGGTTGCAGATACAAGACTTCAGTAGTTGTAGATACAAAAAGTGCCCTGGATTTCAACAGTGCTCATTGGTCCTGCCTTTCGTTCTTCTTCCTCCCTTCCTTCTTACCTTCCTTCCCTCTCTTTTTCTTTTCTTCTTTTCTACAGTTCATTGTTTTGTTGTACATAGTCTACATAGTTTTGTAATGTAGTTTAGCTATTTATAGTTTTAGTAAGTGAGTTTAATTCTAAATATCTGCTCCTTTTTATTTTCATTTTTTAATAGTATCTCACTCTGTTGCCGAAGCTGGAGTGCAATAGTGCAATTATAGCTCACTGCAGCCTCAAATTCCTAGGCTGAAGAAATCATCACACCTCAGCCTCCTATGTAGTTGGGACTACAAGTGTACACCACCCCACCTGGTTATTTTTTAAAGTTTGTATTCAGACTGGGTCCCAATATGTTGCCCAGGCTGGTCTTGAACTCCTGGCTTCAAGTGATCCTCCCACCTCAGCCTCTCAGAGTGCTGGGATTATAAGTGTGATCCACTGTGCCTGGCCTCTGCTCTCTCCTTCTTTTTAACTCTTATGTATGGTTCTTTAGTGAATAGCCATAACTTTTCTTTATAGCTTTGGTAGGCACAACTTTGGCTTTGAGAGGACCTTTGCATCTATGACTACTGAAGTCTTGTATCTGCAACCAGTGCTTCTAGGAAGTTGAAGGTTATGCCACACATCCTGGGCTACCCTGGAGAAAAAGTTAGAAACAATCATAAAACAAATGTATCCATTCGTCCAGCAAATACCATGAGGTTTCAATATGTGGAAAGCGTTGTGCAGATGCTGTTACAAGAGAGAGTTGAATCAAGATAATAATGTGTATTTTCCTACAGTGTATTGACATTGAACCAAAGACTGGACTTCCAAATTGATCTTTATAGTCTGTTAAAACATATATTCTTAAAGCTCAAAGTTATTTTTTATTCCTAATGAGGTGTTATTTGAATAAAATAACAAAAAAGAATATATACAGATTATTTTATTTATATATTTGATAACATATTTGATAGAAGGAAAAATTTGCCCAAGCATGAGATTATATCCAGATTTTTTTTTTTACCATTAAGAACATCTATGTAGAATTTTTTCCAGGATTGCAGCATAATATTAATAATAGAATCCATATCCTTTATTGTGTGCCTATTATAGCCAGGAAGTTTGCAAATATTTAACTGGAGAAACAGATTAGTATAGAGGTTATGATTATGGTCTTTGTAGTTGAATGTGAATTCAAATTCCAGTGTTCTTGTTTATTACTGGTGTGGAAATTATTAAGTTTTGTAAGCATAGATTTCCTTCTCTGTAAAAAGAAGATGATAGTATCTTCTCTTTAAAATTATTGTGTGGTTAACTGGTAGTAGCCATGTAACGTCACATTATATATAATGTGTGATATATATAATGTGAATATCTTATGATATATGTATATATATTATGTGTGTAAAATAAAACATGTATGTAATATCTCATGTTGTTTCCTTTCAGTTCTCATTTCATTTCTATGGTCCAGGTACCTGCCCTCCAAGAGTTTTGAAATTTGGCTAAGGTCACCAACTGGGTTGCTGGGACTCAAACCCAGTTCATTCAGATTCAAAATCCACACCCTTTCTAATCTACCATACTGCTGTGTGTCACAGTCATTTCTCTCCCTACCACAGCATGACAAAGCAGTGTGCTGATGGTGATTGTTCTTTTCAGTCCCTCAAAGGGGCTTTTATCTGAAAATGTTCTCCCAGAAGTCTTACTATATTCTTTTTTTTTAAATTTGTACTCACTTAAGTTCATGCTGGTTAGTATTATGCTCCAAATTAGCCTATATTCTTAGCCTATAAACCTGATTTCTGCTCTGAGAAAAAAATACCATATAACTATTCATATAAAGGGAATCTATACTAGTTTTTGTTAAATGTAAGCAAGAAAGGTTGTTGTTTCCGTAGGGAAAAAAAAAAACAATGTGTGAATTTGATTCAATACCTGCATTGCATTTAGGTCTTTCCAGGCTGGATATTTGGAGAAAGAAGGAAATATCACTATAGTTTTTACAAAGAGAACTACCAGGGACCCTATGCTGTAATAGCAGAATCAGATTGCTTTATTTAAATCCCATCATTATTTATCCAATAGTTCCAAACTTCAAAGTGTTAAATCAATTGTGCTGTGTGATCAAAAGTAATTTGTTGCTAAAAAAAAATAAGGTACTCGTTTTCAGATGATTTACTTTTAATTAAAAATTATTTTGTAGATTAAATGTGATTCCAGGTTATTACAGTATTTATAGCATTGTCATGTATTTGTGTTTGTATATTTTCTCTGGGAAGAAAGAGATGGAATTACATATAGAGTCATAGGTATGCTCAAAAAAGTGAATTTCTTATGTGAATGCCACCACCTCATTAGTTTCCATCAGAAAAAAAAACTAAACTAATTCAGTAAAATAACTTTGGGTAACAACCATGTGCTGAAATATGTATACACACACACACACACACACATATATATACACACACATACACACACACATATATATACACACACACACACACGGTCCCCAAGTTACAATAGTTCAACAAGATTTTTCTTTACCATGGTGCACAATCAATATGCATTCAGTAGAAAGAAAAGCAGTATGATATGCTCTCCTGATGCTGGGCAGTGGCCACAGCTCCCAGTCAGCCACAGGATCACTGGGTAAACAACTGATACTCCAAAGTGTACTGTGTTGCCAGATTATTTTGCCCAACTATAGGCTAATGGAAGCATTCAGAGCACAATAAAATAGGCTAGAGTTAACTATGACTTTCCTTAGGTAAGGTATTTAAATGCGTTTGTCTTACAGTGTTTTCAACTTATGGTTGATTTATCAGGATGTAACCCCACTGCAAGTTGAGGAGCATTTTGTAACATATTTCATCAATCACTACATATCTGTATTTATCTATATCTGTAAATACACCACACACACATGCACACATACACATACACATACACAAAAACACACAGAGAGAAATGCTGTGAGCAATGGGAGACTACTAGTGTCTGAAATACTTCATTTCTGAAGAAAACAAAAGAAAATCCTGTTTGTTTCTTTTTTCACCTTTTCTTTTAGATTCAAGAGTTACATGTGCATGTTTGTTACCTGGGTATATTGTGTGATGCTGAGGTTAAGGGTACAAATGATCCCATCACCCAGGTACTGAGCATAGTACCCAACAGTTCATTTTTCAGCTCTCAAGACATCCTTCTTCCTTCTCTCCTCTAATAGTCACCAGTGTCTGTTGTTGCCATCTTTATGTCCATGAGTACCCAATGTTTAGCTCACACTTATAGGGAAGAATGTGTGGTGTTTGCTTTCTGTCCCTGCATTAATTTGCCTAGGGTATTGGTCTCCAGCTATATCCAAGTTGCTGCAAAGGGCATGACTTTATTCTTTGTTGTGGCTGTGTAGCATTCCATGGTGTGTATGTACCACATTTTTTAATATCTAATCCACTGTTGATGAGCAGCTAGGTTAGCTCCATGTCTTCACTATTCTGAATGATGCTGCAATGAACATGGAGTGCATGTGTCTTTTTGGTAAAATGATTTGTTTTCTTTTGGGTTTATGCCCAGTGATGGGATTGCTGAGTCCAGTGGCAGTTCTAAGTTCTTTGAGAAAACTCCAAACTGCTTTCCACAGTGGCTGGAACTAGTTTACATTCTCACCAACATTGTATAAGCATTCTTCCCTTTCTTCCACAGCCTGGCCAACCTCTGTTGTTTTTTGACACTGTTGTAAGAGCCATTCTGACTAACGTGAGATGTTATCTCATTGTGCTTGTGATCTGCATTTCTCTGATGATTACTGGTGTGAAGCATTTTTTCATGTATGTTGGCTAGTTTAGAAGTGTCTGTTCATGTCTTTTGCTCATTTTTTAATTGGGTTTTTTGCTTGTTGGTTTAAGTTCCTTGTAGATTCTGGATATCAGACTTTCGTCAGATGCATAGTTTGTGAATATTTTCTCCCATTCTCTAGGTTGTCTGTTCACTCTATTGATAGTTTCTTTTGTTGTGTAGATGCTCTTTAGATTAATTAGGTCCTACTTATCAATTTTGTTTTTGTTATGATTACTTTTGAGGATTTAGTCATAAATTATTTCCCAAGGCCAATATCCAGAATGGTGTTTTCAAGGTTTTCTTCTAGGATAATTATAGTTTGAGGTCTCATACTTAAATCTTTAATCCTTCTTGATTTAATAATTTTTGTATATGGTGAAAGGTAGGGGTCAAGTTTCATTCTTCTGCATGTGGCCAGCCAGTTATTCTAGCACCATTTGTGAAATAGATACTATTCAATAAAATGCTATTCAGTAAATTTCCCCATTGCTTATTTTAGTCAACTTTGTCCAAGATCAGATATCTATAGATGTGCAGCTTTATCTCTGGGCTCTCTATTCTGTTCCATTGGTCTGTGTGTCTGTTTTTGTACCAGTGCTATGCTGTTTTGGTTAGTCTTATACTAAAAAGTCAGGTAATGTGATGCCTCTGGCTTTGTTCTTTTTGCTTAAGATTGCTTTGACTCTTCAGGCTCTTTCTGGGTTTCCTAGGAACTTTAGAATAGTTTTTCCCAATTCTGTGAAAAATGACGTTAGTAGTTTGATAGGAATAGCATTGAATATTTAGATTGTTTTGGGCAGTGTGCCCATTGTAATAATTTTGATTGTTCCAATGCATGAGTATGGAATGTTTTTTCTTTTGTTATGTTCTATGATTTCTTTTGAAGTGTTTTATGGTTCTCCTGGTAGATATATTTCACTGCCTTGGTTAGATTTATTCCTATATATATTTATTTTTTGTGTGTCACTCTTGTGAATGGGATTGCATTCTTCATTTAGCCCTCAGCTTGAACGTTACTGGTGTATAAACATGCTACTGATTTTTGTACATGATTTTGTATCCTGAACTTTGCAGAATTTATCAGTTCCAGGAGCCTTTTAGTGTAGTATTTAGGATTTTCTAGGTACAGAATTGTATGGTCCGTGAAGAGAGATGGTTTGACTTATTTTCCCATTTGGATGCCTTTTATTTCTTTCTCTTGCCAAATTGCTCTGGCCAGCTCTTCCAGTACTATGTGGAATAGGAGTGGTGAGAGTGGGCATCCTTGACTTGTTCCAGTTCTCAAGAGGAATGTTTCCAGTTTTTGCCCATTCAGTATGATGTTGGCTGTGAATTTGTCATAGATGGCCCTTATTATTTCGCGGAGTGTTCCTTCAACGCCTAGCTTCTTGTGAGTTTTATCAGGAAGGGATGCTGGAGAAAATCTTGTGTTTGGGGGATTGTTAAATAGAATTAGTTTAAGGAATGACATTATTAGAGATGATTTTAGCAATGTAACACTTTTAAGGGCATGCTAATTTCATGATTACTACAGAACAATTTTGGAAACAGATAAATTAATAATAAATGGTGGCATTGAGGCTGGAAAACAATTATTTGCATTTTGACTACTTTGTTATGAGTCACTTACTTAGTTATCATACTCCAAAATAGGAGCTACTTTTATTCCTGAGACTTTAGTTTTCATTTTATGTGACTATAAATATATGTAACTATAAATACATTTTTGCCAAGTTCTTACCATGTAAAACTGCCTTTCTGATGCTATGCAATATGTACTGTAATATATCGCTCTTAATTAACGTTTGAGAAATTAGTGACATTAAAACATATAACCCAAATGGAAAAGAAACTCCTTTTATCAGGTTGTTTCATTATTAATGATTCTTGTTTACTTCTATTTCAGGACGCAAATCAATTTCACAGTGGCTATTGATTTTACAGCATCAAATGGTGAGTGGTTTGGTTATCCCCTGATAAAAATCATCAGCAATTACATGAAATATAAATTTATATTTTCATGAGTGTTAATTTATTCCTATATTCATATACTTCTGAAGCTTTCCATATAAAATATACATAAATTTTTCTTTCTTTTTAATGTTGTGAAATAGTTCAGATATACAAAAGGCTAGAAATAATATAAGAAAAATGCTAATAGTATCATTCAGATTTATTATATATTGAAATATTATCATTGTTTTACATGTGTTTAAAAGAATACAAATTTTAGATGTACTGAAGCCTATTGTATATCTCTGACCCATTCTCCTACCCTCTGTTCTTTTCTTTATATAACTATAATTCTGAAGTGTATCAAGTGATAATCCTCATTTTTATAGTACTTTTGTATGTATGAATTTATATAAATATAATTCAACAATTTCTGTCCTTTATAAAGTTGGTTCACATTTACTCAATTATTAATTTTTAATAATTATTCATGTTAACACATTAATATCTAATTCACTTAGAGGGACTGATATGTAACAGTCCATGTATGGATATTCATAATTTATGTATTAACCCTTTTAAGAAAAAAAAGATAGTGGACTTTTATGTTGAAGCGACTTTATTTCAAACAGAACAATCATTTGAAATTAGTTATTATGTATCATCAGAATGTGAACCTCATTATGTAACTTTTACCAGAAGTTGCCACTAGTTTATATTTGTCTATTTTTTCTTTCAAATGGCTTATTATATCTATGGATCCCACCTTATATTGTCTTTATTTCATATTTATCTCACAATGATTCACATTTTACAAAATAAAAGAAATTTTAGGGAAGAAAGTACCTTAGAAATCACTTAATTGAACCCTCCTCTTATACAAGTGAGGACCCTCAGATCCAGGAAATATTTTTACTAATAAACACACTTGGCTTGTTAGTTCTAGAGTTAGAACTACAGATAAGACCAGACTCTAATTCAGCTTTCACTGCATGTCACGTTCATTCTCCAACAGTGTGGTTTCCATTAATCATTTTTACTCGTGTTTTATTCAGCATAATACAGAACATAGAAATAATACCTAAGGCCAGGCATGGTGGCTCATGCCTGTAATACCAGCACTTTGGGAGGCTGAGGGGGGCGTATCACCTGAGGTCAGTAGTTTGAGACCAGCGTGGGCAACATGGTGAACCCCATCTCTGCGAAAAATGCAAAAGTTAGCCAAGCATGGTGGTGCACACCTGAAGTCCCAGCTACTCAGGAGGCAGAGGCAGGAGAATTGCTTGAAGCCGAGAGGCAGAGGTTGCAGTGAGCCAAGATTGCGCCACTGTACTCCAAGCTGGGCGACAGTGAGACTCCATCTCAAAAACAAAACAAAATAAAACAAACAAAAAGAAATAATACCTAAAATCCAACGCTTTAAAATACTATATTTTGTTCACTGATAAATACTAGCACAACTATTAAGATAAGAAAGAATTTATTCAATAAAAAGACAAACATTTTTGATTTGAGAAGAAACATTGACTTGAGAAGAAACAGATAATCATAGTAGACCTATAACAAGTAAAATGACTGAATTAGTGATTTTTAGAAGACTATCCACAATGTTAATCTCACCCCAGGGCCAGGGAGCTTCATTGGTGAATTCTAACAAATATCTAAAGAGGAATTAATTCCAATTCTTCACAGACTCTTCTGAAATATGAAAGAAGGTTACTTCCCAGCTCATTTTGTGAGGTTAATATTATCTTGATACCAAGAGAATTACACACCCTAACAAAGTAAGATTTGTCCTTGCAATGAGAGGATTTTTAATATTGAAAAATCAAATAACATAACACACCTGTATTAGTCTTCTTTCATGCTGCTAATAAAGAGATACCCAAGACTGGGTAATTTATGAAGGAAAGAGGTTTAATTCACTCACAGTTCTATATGGCGAGGGAGGCCTCACAATCATGACAGAAGGAGAATGAGGAACAAAGTTACGTCTTACATGGTGGCAGGCAAGAGAGCATTTGCAAGGGGACTCCCCTTTATAAAACCATCAGATCTTATGAGACTTATTCACTATCATGAGAATAACATGGGAAAGACCCACCCCTATGATTCAATTCCCTCCCACCGGGCCTTTCCCATGGCACATGGGAATTATGGGAGCTACAGTTCAAGATAAAATTTGGGTGGGGACACAGCCAAACCATTATCAACACCCTTTCGATAGAAGAAAACACTGAAACCACACAATCATCTCAATTGATGCAGAAAACACATTTTACAAAGTCCAGTGCACTTTCATGTTAAAAACACTCAACAAACTAGAAATAGAAAGGGATTTCCTAATCCAATGAGGGAATCTATGTAAAGTCCACAAATAACATGATACTTAGTGGTGAAAAGCTTGACATTTTCCTCCTGAGATAAAAAACAAGACACAAAGGTATGCTCCCACCTCTTCTATCCAACATTATACTGGAGGTTGTAGCCAAGGCCATTAGGCAAGAAAACTAAATACAAAATATCCAGATAAGAAGGGGAAAAATAAAAGTATCCTTATTGCAGATGGCATGATCTTGTATACAGAAAACCCTAAGGAATCCACTGAAAATCTACTATAACCAATAAATAAGTTCAGCAAGTTTTCAGGATAGAAGATCAATATATAAAACTCAGTTCTTTTATGCACTTCCAAGAAACAATTAGAAAATGAAATTCAGAAAACAATTTATCATAGTATCAAAAGGAATATTATACTTATGAATAAATGTAACTGGCAATTCTTCTTCTGGAAATATATGTAATACAGAATTACCTGCACTCACAGAAAATGCCATAGTTCATAGTAATTTGTAAAAAACAAAAAAAAAAAAATCAGAGAGCTTCATAGAGTATACCAGCTGGGTACTGGTAAAATAAACTGTGGTTCAGCCACAGAATGAAACACTATGCAGCCACCAAAAGGAAAGAATGAGGGAAAAGAAGGAAGGAAGGGAGGGAGGGAGGGAGGGAGGGAGGGAGGGTAGGGGAAAAAGAGAGAAGAAAGTGGACCATTCTTTCTACTAATATGGAAAGACTTCTAAGATATATTGTTAAATGAAAAGACCAAAGTAGAGAACAGAGTTATCAGTTATCAGTGTGCTGCCCTTTATGTAAAAATCGGGGCACATAACAATATAAATGCATAAATATTAGAAGTATACATAATGAACTAACGGAAGGTGACTAGCACTAGTCAATTAGGTGAGCTAAGAACATTGGAGAGTAACTTCTTTATGGAAGTCTTTTTATAGTATACTGATTGTGAAATTGTGAATACCTGTTCATAAAATAAACAAATATGGTTAAAAGAATGGAAAACAAGAGAAGTGCAAAACTTATAGTCCAACGACTCTGAAACAAGATAAGTGCAAACTAGTTTCTGAAAAAAAAAACAAAACATTGTTGAGATAAATTAAAAATCAAAATAAAGAGAAAAACCAGCCATGCTCATGGATTAGAAGACTCCACACTGTTAAGGTGGCACTATTCACCAAAGTGATCTACAGATTTAAAGCAATCTTTATCAAAATCTGAAAGGATGTTGTGGAAGAAATTCATATGGAAATTAACATGAAATTTATTTAAAGCAATCCTTATCAAAGTCTGAAAGGACTTTTTGGAGGAAATTCATATGGAAATTAATATGAAATTGCAAAGGACCCAAAAGAGCTAAAGCAAACTTGAAAAAGAACATTGAAGTAGGAGTCGTCATATTTCTCACTTTTAAAACTTACTACAAAGCAACAGTAATTAAGACGGTGTCCTATTGGCATAAAGATGATTATACAGATCATTGAAATGGATACAAGTTTGCAGAAGTAAACCCTGATGTCTGAGGTCAACTGATTTCAAGAATAATACCAAAACAATGCAATGGGGGAAGACTGGTCTTCTTAGCAAGTGGTGCTGGAACAACTGGGTAGCCACATGCAAAAGCATGAAATTGGACTCTTCCCACATACAAAAATTAACTCAAAGTGGATCAAATACTTAAATGTAAAAGCTAATGCTATATAATTCTCAGAAGAAAACAGAGGGCTGCATCTTCATGACCTTGGATTTGGCAGTTGATTCTTAAATAAGACACCAAACTCATGAGCAACAACAACAACAAAATAGATAAAATGAACTTCAAAATCAAAACTTTTTATGCTTTGAAGGACACTATCAAGAAAATGAAAAGACATCCCCCAGAGTGGAAAAAATGTTTGCAAATCATACATCTCATGAGGGACTTGAATCTAGAATATATAAATAACTTACAATTCAATAAAAAAGACAAATAATCCAATGTTAAAAGTGGGCAAAGGATCTAAATAGAGATTTCTCCAAAGAAGAATATATAAAGTGGCCTATAAGCACATGAAATGATTCTTGGCCAACTTAGGCATCAGGAGATCCAAATCAAAACTATAATGAGATATCATTTCATACCCACTAGGGTGACTATAAGAAAACGGTCAAATAACAAGTGCTGGTGACGATATGAAGAAATCAGAATCCTCCTAACATTGTTGGTGGTTGTGTTAGTTCATTCACATTGCTGTAAAGGAATACCTGAGACCGGGTAATTTATAAAGAAAGTAGGTTTATTTAGCTCACAGTTCTGCAGGCTGCATAAGCATGGCACCAGCATTTGCCTGGCTTCTGGTGAGGCCCAGGAAGCTTTCAATCATGATGGAATGCAAAGGGGCATCCAGCATATTACATGGTGGGAGCAAGAGAGAGAGAGAGGAGGAGGAGGTACTATGCTCTTTTTAACAACCACCTCTCACATGAACTAACAGAGTGAGAACTCCCTCATTACCATGAAGATGGTACCAAGCCATTCATGGGGGATCCTACCCCATGACCTAAACACCTCCCACCAGGCCCCATCACCAACATTGAGATTTGGAGGGGACAAACATCCAAACCGTATCAGTGGGAATGTAAAATGGTACAGCCACGTTAGAAAAACACTTTGCTAAGTTCCTCACATTGTTAAATATAGAGTTGCCATATGACCCAGCAATTTCATTCCTAGATATATACTCAAGAGACATAAAAACATATATCAGCACAAAAACTCGTACGTGAATATATATAACAGCATAATATCCCAATTGTGGAAGCAACCCAAATGTCTAACAAGTGGTAAATGATAAAGAAAATCCATACAATGGAATACTATTCTGCAATAAACAATAATAAAGCACTAATACATGCATGATACAAGATAGATGATAGTTGAGATCTGTCAGCTAAGTGAAAGCAGCTAATTACAAAAGATGACATATTATGTGATTCTATTTTTATGAACTGTCAAGAAGAGGCAAATTGGAGACACAAAGATGATGATTCATTATTTAGGGCTAGGGTGGTAACTAATGGGTACAGTTTCTTTTTGAAGTGATGAAAATGTTCTAAAATTCACTATAGTGATGATTGCACATAACTAAGAATATACTAACCATCATTGAATTTTTCTTTGTTTTGTCTTATTTTGTTTTGTTTTTTGAGAGGGGGTCTCACTCTGTCACCCACACTGGAGTACAGTGGTGCAAACTCAGCTCACGGCAACCTCTACTTCCAGGGCTCCAGCGATTCTCCAGCCTCAGCCTCCCAAGTAGCTGGGACTAGAGGCACATGCCACCAACTCCTGGCTAATTTTTGTGTTTTTGTAAAGATGAGATTTCGCCATGTTGCCCAGGCTGGTCTTGAACTTCTGAACTCAAAGCGATCCACCCACCTTGGCCTCCCAAAGTGCTGGGATTACAGGCATGAGCCACCATGCCCAGCTGAATTATATATTTTAAATGGTTAATATGTAACTTATGTCGTTACATCCCAATAAACTGTTAAAAATATTCTCTTGAACTGTGATTTTCTTACAAAGGCATAGTACATCTCTAAAGCAAAATCAGATATAATTTTGATAATATTGGGTATAATAAAAATATCTATATTGTCAGTTTGTTGAAAGGATTAAGTGAGCTATAGCATCAAGTGGTCGATACATGTTAGGTTCTATGTTATAATTATTATGGCTATTAGTTGGGCCCCAATGTTATTAACCTACTACAAATTCATTGTTTATAAGCATCTTTGCAGATACAGAGGAAATACAAACACTGTCCCAGACTCAAGGAGTTGACTCAATACTTTAAATTGCCTTTTTTTTTTTTTTTTTTTTGGTACAGAACACAAGATCCATAACAGTATAAGAGAAAAGACAATAAGGGCTGGAATAAACAACGAGGGTTGTCTAGTATGGGTGAGACATAAGTTGGAGGAGGAGAAGGTGAATTTCAGGACAGGGTGGCAACTTGAGAGGTAGAGGTGGGAGGGAAAGTATCATTAGCAATAATGTGAAGAGACTGGCGTAGAGGAAGATGCTGGAAAGAGATAGGTGACATCTTTGTATGGGTACAAGGGGCCCAGCTATGCATGATAGGTTAAAATGTTTATATGTTCTGGGGTATTAATTGTATTTTTTTATTTACAGTTTTCATAGTGAAGTAAAAGTATTTGCCATACTCTCACCATTGGGTTAAAACTCTTCTATATTTGCGACTTTGAGAGTTGGGAGAAGTGTTTGTTTGTTTGTTTGTTTATGTTTGTTTTTGAGACAGGGCCTTGCTCTGTTGCTCAGGCTGGAGTACAGTGGCACTATCAGGGGCTCACTGAACCCTTGACCTCCCGGGCTCAAGTGATCTCCCACATCTCAGCTTCCTGAGTAGCTGAGACTACAGGCATATGCCACCACACCCAGCTGATTTTTGTATTTTTTGTAGAGGCAAGGTTTCACCATGTTGGCCAGGCTGGTTGCGAACTCCTGGGCTCAAGCTATCCACCCACCTCAGCCTCCCAGAGTGCTAGGATTTCAGGCATGAGAGTTGTGTTAAATAACCATTTAGTTTAGTAATGGTATTTTTTATCTCTGATTCCGCTGGGCTGTGGATCAAGTGGCAAAGTCCCTACTTTAGGAGGAAGTGTCAAAGAAAAAATCACACTGGACACATTAAAAAGGCAAGAAAGGCTTTAAGACCATTGCAAAGGAGTCAGGACTATTACGATAGAAGACAAAAATTGAACTCATCTACTCCAAAACAAAAGGTGGGAGTGTTTGTGCTTGCTGAGGTGAGCTACTGGAAAAGTCCTGGAGGACATTAGCACGGAACTTGGTTTGTGTGCTTAGGCCATCTCTGTTTGCTAATTGGTGCTTATTGAAGTTAGGCTTCTATCTTCTCACGGAGACTGGAAGATAGGGCTGCTGTTTTTCTTGATGTTTATATTTCAAAGGAATGCCTTCCGTGTCCTTGAGAAAGATACTCCTTGGTTATAGAAGATTTACATCTCAAAGGGGCAGAGGAAAAATTTACAATTGCAAGTTTTCTAAAGTGAGAGCTCTAAGAAAAGAGCAATCAGGGTCTTATAGTCAAGAAGAAACTTTCTACAAGTTTCGTGAAGTTGAGGGGAACATTAGGCCATTTTGGTCAGAAGATACTTTTTTAGTGATTTTGTTCTGTGGAGCCAGCCCCTGAATGCTGGTAACTCCTGGAAATAGATATTTTAAAAAAAAAAAAAAAAAAAAAAAAGTGCAATTAATTGTTTTTAGGACAAAAATATTATATGTACAATTACCTGTCAGATAACCCAAAGGGAGGTCTTTATTTTGTTTCTCTTTGGATCTCAAGTGCTTTTTATTATTTTTTTTTCTTATCAGAAAAACTATGCCCTGAGCCTTTTCTTCCTCAGGCAATGCTTTAATGTAAAATTGAGCTTTATGTGCTGTTAGGAGTCTAGTCTCATTTAACTTTCCATTTTCACTTAAGAAACCAAATGGACTTTCAGGCTGCCTTTATGCTGGTAATTAGGGCAACTTGATGTGAATCTCAATGTGTTTGAGTGGTAGCACATATTAATACATTACACTTTCTGTCAATTTCATCGCTATTCAAGTGCAACATCCTACACAGTATAAGCACTTTGAAATTCAGAACCTTCTGGATGACCCAGACCATAATAACTGTAGCAGTTCAACTTACAATACTATGGTGCTGTATTATTTTTAATCACTTTTAAACATGTAATCTCATTTTGTCCTCCTGGTAAACACAGTGGTAGGATTTATTTTATAGAGGCTGCCGTACAAATGGCAAGACTTGACTCTGGCCTCTGGCTCCTAGCTTAATGTCTAGTTCAAAAGTTGTGAAGAATTTTTTAGATCTAGATATTTAATCAGCCTGCACTTGAAAATCACTATGCTTCCCTTTTTTAAGTGCTAAATTGGGATATTTCTCAAATATTCAGTTTATATTGGTGATAAAACATTACAAAGCCTTCATAATTATTGAAGTCCATTAAATCTACTGGGTCATCTTGCCATAGGCATAAGGATTCAAGCTAAAGGCGCATGATTTTGTTTAAAAGTTAAAGATTATAATAAAATAAGATTAACAAAAGTACTTTTATACTACCGGAACAAAAACTCAAAAATAGCCTGTGGCATTGAAAATAAGAATCATTTCTGAAAAATTCTGCATATGCTTTGGCATATCTTAGAACTTTCTATATGTCTAATATAATGTAACAAATATTTCTATGTTAATATCCATCCAAAAAGAAATGATTTGACACACTGTATATAGGCAGAAAGACATAATTTTGAATATTTCGTTCTGAAATAGACACTAAGAAAAATCTTGTTAAATGTATTTAGCCTAATTGCATATGTTTGAAATATGTGTTCTGTCATCAGGCAACCCTGCTCAGCCCACTTCCCTCCACTACATGAATCCTTACCAACTGAATGCCTATGGTATGGCACTAAAAGCAGTGGGAGAAATCGTTCAAGATTATGACAGTGATAAAATGTTTCCAGCTCTAGGTTTTGGTGCAAAACTGCCTCCAGATGGAAGGATATCTCACGAATTTGCACTGGTAAGAATTTGTCAAAAGGATTTGATGTTCTCAAAAATTAATGTTAGACCTTTTAATATTGCTTTGGTGCTTATTCTTTAGTCAGTCATGTAGCAAGCTTTTCTGACTAGCTTAATTTTGGTAAGTAAGCGACTTTGGAGTGTGGACTTAATGGGAAAAAGGACAGCTAAATAGCTTAGCCATAAATCTACCTGAAGTGCACCCACCTGATTTACAAATAGGGGGTCTATTTTGATTATCTATTGCTTGCTAACAAACCTTCCTAAAACTTGGAGATACCAAACAATGTCATTCTATTCTGCTTATGATTTGTGGCTCAGGAATTCAAGCAGAGTATAATGAGAGATAGCGCATTTTTGCTTTGCAGTATCTGGAGTCTCAGCTTAGGTGACTTGAATGGCTAGAGATGCCTGGAATTGGTGATTGGGGCCACATTTTTCAACTTAGTTCTGGCTGGCTGTTGAATTCCTTAGATCTTCTCCATGTTATGTCTTCTGGGGCTGATATGTCTCCTAACATGACTTCTTTGTTCATGTTCATTCATGTCTTGGGCCTGAGCTTGGATAGCTGAAAAACTGGGGTTGCCTGGACAACTCTCCCTTGTTTTATATATGGCCTGTCTCTGTAGTTATGGAGGGCTTCATAACTGTATAGTGGTCTCATTGTAGTACGATTTCTTATGTAGCAGCTAGCTTTTCCAGGGCGAGTAATCTAAAAGTCTAGGACAGAAACTCCAAGGATGTTTATATCATATTCTTAGAAGTACCAAAATGTTATTTCTGCAACATCCTATTGGTCAGGCAAGTTACTAAGACCATCCCAGGTTCAAGGTAGAGGAATTAACCTTCACTTTTCAATGAGAGGAGTATCAAAGAATGTGTGGCTATTTGTAATGTACCATAATTTTTAAAATCTAAGAAAAGAAATAATTGTGTTAAACTTAATGAGGTTTATTAATTTTCCTTTCATATGTTTCTTCTCACCCTTGAATTTTTCCCTTTCTCTGTCTCTGTAATTCTCTCCTTTGCTGCCTTTCCTGCCTCTGTGGTCGTTCCTTGTAATCAAACCTATACAAATATACACTGGCTGAGCCTCCCAAATCAGAAAAGTAAATATTCCAAAATCTGAAACTTTTTGAACTCAACAAGATACTGAAGGGAAACACTCATCGAAGCAATTTGGATTTTGGATATTCAGATTTGAGAAGCTCAACTAGTAATTATATAAATATTTTAAAATCCAAAGAAAGAAATTCACAATCTGAAACACTCCTGGTTTCAGGTACGGGATACTCAACCTGTACTGTTAAGGAAGGATTTGTGCCTTAATTTTTTTTTTTTTTTTTTTAAGACAGAGCCTTGCTCTGTTGCCCAGGCTGGAGTGCAATAGTGAGATCTCGACTCACTGCAACCTCTGCCTCCCCGGTTCAAGCAGTTCTCGTGCCTCAGCTTCCCAAGTAGCTAGAATTACAGGCATGCATAACACCTGGCTATTTTTTGTATTTTTAGTTGAGATGGGATTTCGCTGCGTTGGCCAGGCTGGTCTCAAACTCCTGGGCTCAAGCAATTTGCTTGCCTCAGCCTCCCAAAGTGCTGGGATTGCAGGTGTGAGCCATTGTGCCCGGCATTAATTTGTTCTTTGAGCCCAATTAAAACACATATAGGATCCATATTGCTGTGGTTTCAATCTGGCCTCCCAGAGTTCAGGTGCTGCTAATGTAATAGTATTAAGTGAGGCCTTTAAGAGCTAGTTAGTCTGCAAGGGCTTCGCCCTCATGAATGAAATTAAGGCCCTTATAAAAGAGGCTTTACTCAGCTTGTCCTACCTTCTGCAATGTGAGGATACAGCCCTCACCAGACAACTGAACCTACTGGCTTCTTGATCTTGGACTTTCCAGCCTCCAAAACTGTGAGAACATTTCTATTGTTTATAAATTACCCAATCCCAGCTGTTCTCTTATAGCACAAACAGAATAAGACGAGAGATCAGACCTCTTTAAATCTATGAAAAATAGTCTCCCACATTGATGATGAAAATAAGAATGATTATGTTGATGATAATGTTTCAACTTCATTATTCCCTAATGATTATATTACTTTAAAATTTTCAAAGCACTTTTGTTTTCTTTTATAAGACAGACAAGTGTGAAGTAGGTTTTCAGTGAAATGGTATTTGACTCAATGCTGAGTATTTACTGAGTATCGAGTCACATACTTTATACTCATTATCTTATATAATCTTCATAAAATTCCTATGTGGTAAATACTTCATGCTGACGCATTGCACTGCTCTAGAAACTGCCAATCTCATTACCTGTGGTGAGAAAAGTTCACCAAGGAGTTGTATAATTCAACTGAGAGGCTCAGAAGTTGACCATTGTCCCAAAGGACAGGACTTGAACCCAGGTCAGTCTTATTTTAGAATTCATGCTCTTAACTACAGCTAAGCCCCATCTTATAAAAGCACCTGTAATCTCACCTCTTGGATATATGCTTATATTAACACCATGATATATGTATCTTTATATAACTTTTTATATAAGATTTCATCTTTCTCAAATGTTTTAAGAGGAGAACTACACTTTTATTTTTGTATTTATTCTTACTTTTCTATTCCATCACCCACACGATTTCAGGAGAGGTTGCTGGAGGGCTTAATTCTTTCTTCCATGAAATAGGCCACATGCCAAACTCCAAGTGTCATAAAAATGAGTATCTGTTGGGATTTTGTTGTGTCTTAGAAAATTAAAATCTCCCAGAAACTTATAAAACCATGAAAATCACTCATGTGATTCTAAGTCTGAAGTGCCTCAGGAAAAAGGTCAGGAGCTATTTTAATGCCTAAGAAAAGGAGTAATTGTGTTAAGCTAAATGAGAGGTTTATTAATTTTCTTTCCATACATTTCTTCCTCCACTAGTGTGTATTTTTTTTTCCTTTTTCCTTCTCCTTTTCTGCTTTTCCTACCTCCACATTTACCCCTTGTAACCAAAACTATACAAATATCTACTGCTAAGGAATGATACATATTTTTTGTTATTTACACCATAATCTGTTCTTTGAGCCCAATTTGAACATTTATGGAATAGAGATCATACCCCTTTAAATCTATGAAAAGTAATCTCTCAAATTGATGATGAAAACAATGATTGTGTTGATGATAATGCCTCAACTTTAGTATTACCATATGATTATATTACTCTAATTTTTTTCAAAGCACTTCTGTTTTGTTGGATAAATAAGGCAGATATGGGTTAAGTAGGTTGTCAGTGAGATAGTATTTGATTTGATTCTTGCTGAAATATTCTGTGTTAAGCTCATCTTAAATCACTGCAGTATCTATTGTCTAGGTACAGAAAATGACAAATACAAAAAGTTCAGTTTCATGACAGTCTGGCCTTTCATGAACTACCTGGTGTTAATAAACCCTCACGTTTCCATGGCATGAATTTGTGATATATATTCTCTAACATTAACCTGTTTATCTCACCAAATTCACATAATTCTTTTGGATAGCAAGGGAGTCTTCTTAACAACTTAAATTACCCCCAACGTGTAAGTTTTGCTGGCACAGATGTTGAACTTAAGCTTTACTCATTTGAAAAGGTCTCAGTAAATCCCAGCTTTTTATGTGAGACATACTATGGGAAAAGAAAAAGGAATGGGAAAGGAAAGGAAGAATTTCCTAGTATTACCATTTCAAGACTTATGGTTATGAAAAGAATGGGTCATTGCTCTCCTCTCATTATAATTCTTGATGACTCCTTTTGGGGTTATAACTGAAAACACAGTAGTGCGGAGTTCTGGTAGAGGTATTTCTAATGAGCTTGTGGCCAGTGGTCCTTACAAGAAGGTCTTCCATGTGGACCAATAGAGAAACGCTACACCTGTCCAGGTGATTTCTCCTGGGAAATACCTAAATGCACTTGCATGCTTTTCACTTATTTTGGCATTTATACAAATGTATGCAATTTAATATTTATGTGTATGTATTTTTTTTTTTGCCAAGTAGGCATCAGCAATTTAATAACCAAGAGTCTTTAACACTGTATTGCATATAAAACAGAAGCTCAATAGGTGTTTGTTTATCGAATAAAAGGAAGAATTCTCTCAGCTTTTTCCCACAGTAAGCAACAGTCACATTTCAGAGTAGAGCAACAGCCCCTAAGAGCTTCTTTTCAGTATTTTGTCAGCTTGTTAGCCCTGCTGAAAAGTGTCAAAGGCTGCAGGCGGCAACAGAAATGACAGGCTTCTTGCATGGAGCTGAGTCCACACTCTCAGCACAATCCCTGAGGGAGCTAAGTGGGAGGAAAAATAGGTAAGAGCTGGACACCCCTCCACACTTAAGTCTGAGTGGTGAGATTACTGATCATTTTAAAGTCTGATCTTTATGCTTTTCTATGTGTTCTACAAGTTAACATGTATTATTTTATAAATGGAAAGGTTAGTTAGGTTGTTGAAATATGAAATAGGGCGTCTTTTGCCTTCTTCATTAATAAACAACAAAATTAAATGTGCTTATTTAAAAAAAAAATCCTATGTTTTACTTTTGTGTCAGAGCCACACCTGGACTTATTCTAATTTGTTTTAACAAGAAATAACTGATTCCCTGCATAATTACTTCAAGAAATGAGTTTTTAAACACATTTAAAATATTTTTATTTATTTCAATAGTTTTGGGGGAACAGGTGGTTTTTGATTACATGGATAAGTTCTTTAGTGGTGATTTCTGAGATTCTGATGCACCCATCACCTGAGCAGTGGTCACGGTGTTATCCTTCACCCTCCTCCCACCTTTCCCCACCAGCCTCCAAGTCCATTATATCATTCTTATGCCTTTGCATCTTCATAGCTTAGCTCCCACTTGTAAGTGAGAACAGACAATATTTGGTTTTCTATTCCTGAGTTACTTCACTTAGAATAATGGTCTCCAACTCCATCCAGCTTGCTGTGAATTCCATTATTCTATTCCTTTTCTTGGCTGAGTGGAATTGCATGGTGGGTGTGTGTGTGTGTATCACATTTTCTTTATCCACTTATTGGTTGGTGGGCATTTAGGCTGGTTCCATATTTTTGCAATTGCAAATTGTGTCGCTAAAAACATGTGTGTGCAAGTAACAGTCTTAAAACTCTTTTTATAACTCATTACAACTTTCTCATTAAGAAGAAAATCTCATTTTAGTAGCTGTAAAATATTTAAAATAATCCTGATGTAATCCAGAGCATATGCTAAAAAGAAGTCATAATTTTATGTGGTAAGATATTCTTATCATCTAAGACGTATGAGGGAACCTTAGAGCAACTTATTATGGCATTGGAACTAATTCAGAAATCATTAAACATTCCATGATGATGAATAGAACATCTAATGATTACCTTTACATTATCAAAGAAGAGAAGAATGGTGACCTTATAGTTTCAATTCCAGAGAAATAGTGGTAACATACAGTTTCATCAAAATGTAAACCTCCAATCAACATGTTAAAAAATAAAAGTAGCTCAGGACTACCCTAGTTTGTAACTGTTCCTTTAAGGTAGATATATAATACATTTTTATATGCCCAAAATCAGTAATGAACTTTAATTTTAATTAGCTTAATACCTTATCAGGGGAAAAGAGCACCACAGAATCTTAAAGGAATGTGAACTAGGTCAGCTCAGATGAACATCAGAACACTAACTGCTTTGTGCTAAATATTAAACTTATCTTTTTATTCTATTTTCAGCCAAGTCATTCAACCAGTTTTATAATGTAAAGAAGGCTTTTATTTTTATGCTTTTAAAAATGTATGAGGGTTAATAAAAATGTTTGAAGAAAAGACAAAATTAAAAGAAAAAAAGTGGATATATATCCTTCTCTCACGAATGATAAAATTGAAGTAGTTGGTAACATTTGACCCAGTTTCCTAAGATCCCCAGCCTTGTAGAAATCTTGGCATTTTGGCCAGGTGGGGTGGCTCACACCTGTAATGCCAGCACTTTGGGAGGCTGAGCCGGGTGGATCACCTGAGGTCAGTTCGAGACCAGCCTGGTCAACATGGCAAAACCCCGTCTCTACTAAAAATACAAAAATTAGCTGGGTCTGGTAGTGCATGCCTGTAATCTCAGCTACTCAGAAGGCTGAGACAGGTGAATCCCTGGAACCCAGGAGGCAGAGGTTGCAGTGAACCGAGATCTGGCCATTACACTCCAGCCTGGGCAACAGAGCAAGACTCCGTCTCACACACACAAACACATACAAAAAAAAAAAAAAAAAAAGAAGAAAAGAAAGAAAATGTAAAAAAGCTTGGCATTTCATAATTTTGTAGCATAATAGTGTTTTAGAAATTGAACTCTGGAGTTAGACTGCCTGGTTTAAATCTTAGCTCTCCTATTTGTGTTGCGTGACCTTGGGTACAGTATCAACATTTTCATTACCTTGGTTTCTTTATAAAGTGGGGTTAATGACTGTCCTACAATTTTAGGGTTATGAAAGTTATATGTAAATATTTTAGTATAAAACTTGGTATATAGAATTCAACAAATTTTAGTTATAAATTACCAGTTACTTGTGATTGTTCAGGTAAAAACATGTATGCTAAAATTATTGCTAACCCTATTTAAAAGTAGTGACTATCACTAGTGGATAAAAAATATATGTACACAATTTTAGATATTCCCCTTTGAGAAGTGGAGGCTATCTCCTTTTTCTCAAGTGTGAACTAGACTTAGTAACTCATTTCTAGCAAATGGATTAAAGTAGGAGTAATGATATGTAACTTCTGAGACTGGCTCATAAAAGGCATTGGGGCTTTGTCCTTGCTCTTTCTCTGGGATCACTCAATCTGGGGAAAGTTAGCTTCCATGTTATGAGAACACTCAAGCAACCCTGTGGAGAGTCCATTTGGCCTCCTGCCAACAGCCATGTAAGTGAGCCTTTTTGGAAATAGATCTTTCTGTCCACTGTCAAGCTTTCAGATGACTTCAGCCCAGGTCGGCATCTTCACTGCAACCTCATGAGAGATCCTGCTCAGGAACCACCCTGCTAAGCTGCTTCTGGATTCCTGAGACTTCAAAAATGTATGAGATAACAAATGTTCATTGCTTCAAGCCACCATACATAGGGTATAACTTTGGGGGTAATTTGTTACATAGCAATAGATAACTAATACATGGTCTTGTGTTATTTGTATAATTTGGACTAGGAAAATTAAACCTAATAATGACAGAGCATTTAAGGTATGAAAAAGCCAGCCTAGATGTTCAGGGTTAAAGTTGCCTCAGGTCCTGTCCCCAGAATAAGAGCTTGGGTTAAAGTTGCCTTTCTGGGCGCTGTTCCCAGAGTAAGAGCTTCTTAACAGCAAGCTCCGTTTCCCTTGAATGACCTGGGTTGTTTTTTTATTCCTTTCCTTTTGCCTTGTCTTGATGTTTCCCACACCAAATTATATTCCCTCTGACACCTTCTCTACTTGGAGTTATCAGTTGTGGCCTGAAAATGTTCATGTGGCAGATATTTTACATTTTTCCTGCTATCAGGTAAAACTGTTTGAATTGATAACATTTATTTTTTCTAATTTTAATACATGTTCACTGCAGAAAAATTGGAAAAATAGCGAATAGGTTAAAGGACGAAAGGAAAGTTATCAGTTATCTAACCACCCAGAGGTAGCCACTATTAATACATTGGTTTTCTTCTTTTTAGGATTTCTATATGTTTATCTCCACATGTACACAAACCTGTGTAAATTAAGATACTATTAATTTTAAAGTGTTGTGGTGTTCAGCTTCTCTTATTTAAATTTTTCTTCTGCCATTTTTTGAAGGGTATAGATTTTTAATGACTGCACATATCATATTATGATCTGCATAATATATCATAATCTATTGTTGATCACCTAATGTATTATTGTTTTGCTATTGTAAATTTATAAATAAGCGCTCTTCCAAAAAATATTTATGATTGTCAAAGTGTATTATTCTCTTGTCTTTTTTAATTGATCTTCACGGAGATTTACTTTTTTACTGTTGTTTTGTTTTGCCTATGAATTTCTACAGAATGGGAACCCTCAAAACCCCTATTGTGATGGCATTGAGGGGGTCATGGAGGCTTATTACAGGAGTCTGAAATCTGTACAACTATATGGGCCCACCAACTTTGCTCCTGTAATTAATCATGTAGCAAGGTAAGTAGAGAGTAGACAAGGGGCTTATTCTGATGTACTGGAACATGGTGAACTCGTAACATTGTTGCTAGTATGACTCCACACATGAAAGTTGTTTTCTTCTAATTTACCTCCAAGAAAGTGAGGAAAAAAATGTACCTTAGAAAGAGTCTCTATCAAATGATCATGATACTTTGCTGAGAACTGTACATTAAAATCTCAAGTGAAGAAACATTTGCTGGGTTATGTTAGGAACTATCTTTGTTCAACTAAGGAAAACGTTTTCTTAGGAAAGGGCATCCATGAAGAAAATAACAAGATCAGTGGTGATGTAAACTGTGTAAATCATTCTTATTTAGTATCACATTCCATAGTAGTAATAAGTAGCATAGAAGTAATAAGAGACTGAATTCTATTAGATGACTACTTGAAGCATTCGGTGATATATAGGGCACATTATTTTAACTTCTCTGAAATTAATATAGTAGCTAATTTATAAATTCCCAGAGCTCTACCTGTGTATAGTACATAGTACTGAAATCAGAATATAATTGCTTATTACTCCAGGTACATGTTCTGAAGAAAATGTTAAAATGTAAAAAATAAATCTATATATACTTATCATTTTTCATTAATGCATAAATGAATTAGACAACACTGTTTAAATCCCTAGAAAGTTTGGCCTATGTAAATCCTATGACACCCTGACTTATTTTGAGATAATTAGAAATTGCATATCCTTTAAAACATGTAGCCAGAACTTGAAAAAAATTCTGTATTTTGGTCAGTTTATCAAGTACAAAGGTAATGTGAAACCCCAGTTCTCTGAAGGTTCTAGTACTTTACCACTTTCCCTAATGAATATTACTGGCAGTTTCAGTGTGTTCTACTTTTCATTATCTGGGACATGGACAAAATGCTAAAATATCCCTTGCACCCAGGGCTGACCCCAGTGCAACTTCCTTGTGGAACTCCGACTAAGGTTGACAGTGATACATTGATGACTGTTCTCTGAGTGTGACCCTTCAGCTTGAATTTTTCAGACAAAATCATCTGCAATCTCTACTAAAATATGAATTTTATTAATACATCTTAACCCTGTACACATTCAACCCCACAAAAAAATGGTACTTAGTCTTACCTATTTTACCTTTATTTCTCTGGCACCTGTTCTTTTCTATTTCTCTTTTTTTAATACAATCTTGGCTCCCAAAATTGATCTCACAATCCATTAATGGGTCATTACTTGCAATCTGAAAAATATATCCTAGCTTATTATACTAGCCAATGTAAGTAATGTCATATATACTGTCTCTTGATGGCTGTCAAATAAAGCAGAATATAATACCATGCTAATACAAGATAAAATATAATTGACGGCCACACTACCCTGCAGATCACTTTTTTATAAAAAGATAAGAGAAAAATGACAGGACTTGTGTTGTGTGAACTCATGTTGGTTATGAGAAATGTGCTCATCAATGCTTCCCAAGTAATTTCATATTTTTTCCTGGTATGTACATATAATAAAAGTTAAAATGATAGATATAAAATATCTAGGTACTTTTCTATATACATTTAAAATTAAAGACCCCACAGTGTTCTATTGCGATTTTTTGTTTTATCCATCATTTTGTAACTTCTCGAATATAGGAGCAGCTGCTAGTGAAAGCTCTCAGACTCCTTGAAAATAAGCTATGATCTAATAATTTATTATTTTTTACATGAGAAAATTAAGAAAATCAGTAAGAGATGGCTATTTAAGAGTCATCTTTTCCTTCTAATACAATAGGAAGTTCCATGTATACATTTCTTAGTATAAGTCTACAGAAGGAATGCTTTTATCCTTTCATCTTTGAATTTTATGTTTAATTGTATTTTTAAGCTTTTATTGAAAGACAATTTCTGTCTCACCCAAAATTATCATTCAAAAACCTTAACAACTAAGTAGACGAGGTACTATTTTTTCCTCTATTAAGAGAAGCGCCGTAGTTATAGTGGTGTGTGACCTCTATTTATATAACATTTTTGCTTTCTATAACTCTTAAATGCTTATCAACAGTACTTAGCATCATACCCATTATGTAGGAGGTAAGTATTCAACAAATATCTAAAAAACAAATTCTGTATATGTTAATATATTATCATTAAAAATTATTTTTAGCAATGTCAAAACATATATATTCATACTTTTTATATTGGCTTGATACTTTTTTCCTTAAAAAGTATGTTTTCTATGTGGGTAAAAGCTCAGTTTTTTATTGTCATTTTCTATAAGCATTTTAAAGAATGCTTATTCTTTTTAAGAATAACGATTTTAAGCACATGTTTATTTTTAGGATTCATATATGTATCTCTGATCTGTTTGACTTTCTAGGTAATATTAATGAGATAACAATATTGTAAAATAGACAAGACTCAAAGTGTCAAATTTACAATAATTGAAGGTTTTATATGCTTTTTTTGAGGCTTTCAGCCCCTGCTTCTGATTTCTTGCCTTTCCAGTCCTCCTTTTCCAGAGCTGTCTTGGGAACAGGATTTCAAATGATGTAAAGTCCTACTCAACATCTGTTGATGCCTTGTCATACATTTAAGTGCAGACGGTTTAGCTTGGCATTCAAGAACATCCAGTATTCAACAACCAGCACTCACCCATCCAACCTCATTTCCACATTCTCCCAAATGTACTGCTCTTCAATCACAGAGAATCTCTGCTTCTTCTGGTCTATGATACCATTCCATGCATATGTCTATTACTAATTTGATACTACTCTGTGGTTACATGTAGATCTTTACCACATTGAAGGGAAGAATTATTCATTGTGACATTCATATACATGCACATATATACATATAAAAATATAAACCACAGTACTTTGGATATACTGAGATATCTGTACGTGTTTGCTTAATTAAATTATCTGAATACCATATGAGGCTTTGTTTGTTTGTTTGCTCTGTCACCCAGGCTGAAGTGCAGTAGCATGATCTCGGCTTACCGCAACCTCTGCCTCCTGGGTTCAAGCAATTCTCCTACCTCAGCCTCCGAAGTAGCTGGGATTACAGGTGCCCGCCACCATGGCTGGCTAATTTTTGTGTAGTAGAGACGGGATTTCGCCATGTTGGCCAGTCTAGTCTCGAACTCTTGACCTCAGATGATCCGCTCGCCTCAGCCCCCTCAAGTGTTGGGATTATAGGCGTAAGCCATTGCGCCTGGCCAAGTTCATTTTAATTAACAAAGTTATGATAGGAAACTAAAGAACCTTTTTGGTTTTCAGACAGAATCTCTCTCTGTCACCCTGGCTGGAGTGCAGTGATGCAATCTCAGCTCACTGCAACCTCCACCTCCCGGGCGCAAGCGATTCTTGTGCCTCAGCCTCCCAAGTAACTGGGATTACAGGCATGTGCCACCACACCCGGGTAATTTTTGTATTTTTAGAAGAGACAGGGTTTCACCATGTTGGCCAAGCTGGTCTCCAACTCCTGGCTCAAGTGATCCACCCGCCTCAGCCTCCCAAAGTGCTGGGATTACTGGCATGAGCCACTGGGCCCAGCCTAAATACTCTTTTAAATGATAGTGCTTAGCCAATCTTAATGACCTGTGGAAATGTGATTGTGATTAACACCTACTGTATCAGTCAGGGTTCTCCAGAGAACAGAACCAATAGGAGACATATAGACATGGACATAGATAAAATATAGAGATACTTTTTAAGGAATTGTCTCACGCAATTGTAAGGGATAGCAAGAATATAATTTGTAGGACAGGTTGGTAGATTGGAAACTCAGGTACGATTTCATACTGCAGCGTTATGTGAGTATTCCTTTTTTTCTGGGAAACCAGTTTTTGCTCTTAAGGCTTTCAACTAATTGGATGAAAATCCTTTACCTAAAATCATTTGATGGTAGATGTTAACCATATCTACGATCTTTGATTAAATAAGTGGGATTTATAGTCTAGTTGACACATAAGCATCATCATCCTACTTACCAAAACAAAGAAATATATTGCCATTATGTTGTAAATTGACAACAAATTTAAATTCTGAGAAATAATTTTAGGGCCTTTCAGATATGAACTTAATACTGTGTCTGATGTCTAAAACACTATGTTTAAATTTTATTATTAATCACAATAGAAATAAAAATATTTTAAAATAATGTTTTTTGTGGAATGCGATTTGAACAAAATGGAGTTTTAAGCATCCCCTGATTAATCTGTTTCCTCTTGTATGTAGTGTGAACTATTTTTACATTCCTGTTAACATTTTTAAAAATTTCCATTTATCTAGAATTCTTTATCAATAATTTTAAGTAATTTGAAATAAATTTAATGTGTTGGTGTATTATACCAGCTTAATATTTCAAAAATAAACTAATATACTAGTGAAAATTTCAAGTATCTTTTCAGATTATTATGAACATTTCACTTGATTTAAATATATTCATTATTTCCTGTTAGTCTTTTGTTTCCTGTGCCTAATGAGTTACTGGTTTTGAGGCTGTCACATTGCAATTTTTAAAGGGGATCTATCAGTTTCTGTCTTTTGGCTATTTGAATTTTTTCTGTTTTTTTCTTATATTGAGAACCTTCTAAAATCCAGATAACTATCCAAAATGAATTTTCATTTTTTAGGAAATAACTTTTTATTTTGGAATTCTCATAACTAATTTTCAAATTAAATAATGTATTATGCTTTATTTATTCAATCTGTGCAGTCAACAATTCTTATGGAGCCCATGATCTATCTCTAGCAACATGTTCAGTGCTATAATATGGATTATCTATTCCTCTTCACAACAACTCTAAGAGGTGACAGTAGTGTCATTTGCATTTTGCCGATGATAAAATAGATACATAGAGTGGTCATTTGTGGTGGAGTTAAAATTCAAACCAGAATAAGCTGACTCCAAATCACTATGTTATGATGCCTTACATCTTTAAGTCTTTTTATCTCTGCTACAGAGGTAGACACACAAAAGAAAATGCAACAAAGCTACCTATCTATGTGGATACAGTGGTCTCTTCATTGCCCAGTCAAAAGTATTTTAGGGGTGACTCTTGGTAACAAAATTTACTCTGCTACTTTGTGTTGAAATATTTAAATGTATTCCTTTATTAATTGTTAAGTTTTAATCCATTGTGCAAATCATAATTGAACGACTTAAATAAAAAATCCCTAAGTCAGTTTCTTATCTTGTCTTCTTGCCCTCTCTATTCTTATGAACTAATAATAAGCTAAAAGAATATTCCCTGAATCTGAGCCAACCAGATATGAACTTTTACAAAAACAATCCCAGAAACTTCTTTCAAAGAAATGCAAAAGAAATGTGTTTGAATTGTGCAAAGTTAACCTCTCTCTCAGATATATCATAGAAATATTAAGATATAAATTATAGATAGGCTATATTTCAAAAAAGGCAATTGACTTTTAATAATAAGACTTAATTATGCAATTTATAAAAAGATTCCCCATCAAGTTCTTTTAAGAAGCAAGCTTCTCTAATACCTTTAAAATATAATTTGAATCTGTGAGGCTATATATCAGTGTCACCTCCTAGAAAAAGTACTGAGGTGTGGCCAGCTTATACTTTTTACTTCATCCATTTCTGTAGCATGTTAATTATTTTATCTTAAATATATAATATTTTCAAAATAATAACTAAATTAGAATAAATGGTAGTACTTTAAAATAAAAGGCTAAATAGAATAAATGGTAATACATTGATTTTTTTTGAAATTTAGGTTTACTTGCAAATTGCAACAATGTGCCAACATGTAGAACAAGTGCCATAAAAGTAACAACTGGTTTTAAAAGATTAATTTGTGGTGCTGAAGGTGATAAAGACTAAAATGGATTGGACAGCACTTAAAAGTAAAATGTAATTGATTTTCAAATTAAGTATGGCTAGCAGTAGTGACAGTCACACAATAAACTCACGTATCTTTCTACAGCCTTAATGTTTTTCAAAGTTAAGAGATATAAAATATTAATACAAGCATATATTTATCATAAAATAAAGTGTAAAATTTCCATGAATTTTTAAGATAATACAAACTTCAGAGAAATTCCAAGTTTACTGTCATCTGCTTTAGGCTGTATCTATAACTCTCTTATAGTGTGAATATATTCTTGCCCTTTTCTTAGATATACATTCTGGTGTATCCAAAGAAAATCAGTTAAGCCACTGGAAGCGGTATTTTATATGACTGCATAGTAGTCAGCTGTCTGTATTTTTCTTTAATCTGATAGATATTTTACATTTTAAGAGTACCATTTGGTAAGAAAAGCATGAAAGCCATACTGTTGTACTTAAGAAGGTTTTCACTACTATTTGTAGTCTTCCATTATTCTCATGAAATATAAAACCCTGTGTTTCTGAATCATAGTAAGAAATGCTTTCTTAAAAAATAATGGATATTTAAAAATTAAAAATTGAGATCTTGGGGAAAATTGTTAGACTTCTTTTCTTTAAAACAAAAAAAGTTAAACATGGAATGGGAGAATAGGTTTATAACTACTTTGGACGGTTTTCCAATGGTTGTGTTACTATAAATTAACACATATTCTTTAATGTCCAGGATCAATTGTTCAGCATTATGACAATATTTTTCATTCTGTAGTACATTGTGGAACCTGTTCAACATCCTGCTTACAGGGTGTGATGAGCATGCCACTTACTATACTTACTTTATCAAACTTTAAAATTACCAGTATTTTATTAGTGGCATGGACAAATCTTAGTATCTGTAGTCCGTGGGGAAAGTCGTATTTTTCTTCTTTATATGTTTTTAAATTCTGCTGCCCAAGAAATAAGTTGTGCCCTGACATATGTTTTATACTACTTGTTTGTCACCAGCTTGTTCAAATGGGATTCACTGCGCTCCTAGAGATTGTAAAGGAATTTTCGTTAATCCTTTAGGTTGTAAGGGAGTTTTTACTTGGTAACTTTTAGAAATACAGATCAAGGTCTTCTTTACTATCGTATCTCCTAAGAGAACCATAATGCTTACTTAGCACCAGACATGAATTGCATGCCAGTCAGGTGCAAAAATCATAAAAATTAACTCTATTGAGAATATAATCTAGATACCTAGAATGTAGAAAACTAGAGGAAAAGAGAAATATAATGAAATGTAACATGTTAATAAAATTCACCTCCAAATTACTGAGTATTATTTGATGAGAATTCTGACAAACTTCAAGTACTGGAATATGTTGTTATCATATACATAATTTTGTGCTTTGAAATAACTCTCCATGTCATCTTTCATAGATTTAACATATATTAAGACTTGACTGTGAATGTGTCAAAAATATTTCTTCTATTGTGTAATTTTATTGAGGTGAAATTTTCATAATAAAATTCACCATTTAAAAGTGTACCATACAATGACATTTAGTACATTTGTAATGTTGCAATCATCACCTCTATGTAGTTAAAAAACCAAAAGCATTTGATTATTGCTATCATTTATACAATGCTTATATTGAGTACCATACATGCAATCCTTTATTAATTCATGCAGCAATATAAAGATGTGTTATTATCTCAATTTTAAAGCTAATAAAATAACGTTCACATAGCTTAGGTAATTTACTGAAGATCACTTACATAATGTGTTGCTTAGTCAGGATAAGTCTATTTCCAAAAGCTACGCCCATTCCTTTGTACTAAATAGCCACTCATCTAGCACATCTTTTATTAGTAAATGAACTTCTAAGGCAACCAGATATTTCTGTGTGGCAGCATGCACTAACATTGCGATTATTCTAGTGTGTTATTTCAGATAATTGAGAATTTGAAAGTTTGCATAAGATACACCTCTAACGTGTTCAAATATTTTATTGAGATTAAAATGTTTGTTAACTATTCCAAATTGTATTTGCCAACTATCACGTATAGAAAACTGTTTTACTTTCCTTACCTTTTCGTTGCCTTTCAGATACGCTTCTTCTGTAAAGGATGGCTCCCAGTATTTTGTGCTTCTGATTGTTACAGATGGTGTTATCTCAGATATGGCCCAGACTAAGGAGTCCATAGTTAATGTAAGTGGGGGTCACTCCGTATTGGACTGGCTACATGACAACATGGTGCTACTTAGAGAGAGACTGGAGCCTATTTTAGTTAACGATAAAATAAAATCACCACACCTTTTCAGCATATTGCGTCCTTAACCTTATCCAGACAACGCATATACATCTTACCACTGTTCCATGGGGATCAAGCTAAGGGGTATGAATATTTTAGTTAAAAAAAAATTCTTGCCGAAAGAAAAAAACAAAGATAATAGCATAATTTTCACAGGCATGGGTGTGTTTGCCTCTATTAGTTTGATCTATTTGTATACAATCTTGTGATTTATACTGGTTATTTCTTAACATTTGCATTCCAGTTAGAGGAGAACTATGATAGCTAATTGCTATTTCTGTAGAACTGGATAGTGACTGATTGATTAAAAAACCATCCTGCTGATTATAATTCTTAATTGTATGTTTGTTTTTTTAGGGTTATTTGATCATTTACTAATCTATAAAATCTATATTTACTAGATGGTAATCTGTAAAGTAATAGTTTTTACTCTCTAGTCTCTAAGTTTAGCAATGTTTGGCACGAAGTGGACATTTGATAAATATAGGCTGCAGGAATGAATTTCATTAACATGCACTTTAAAATATGGACTTAGTAATTTAGGTTTAACTAAGAAGGCATGAGGCCCTGAGGAATAATTAGTCATATTTCAGTGACCTTCATAGCGAAAGATGTGGTTGCTCTAGTGTTCTATCTATCTGTTGCTGGATCAATCTCACATTCTTACTATTAAATTATTTAAGTGATGATATATGATATGTTATATGGAAAAAACATGTTATAACATGAAATATTTAGTCTCCCTCAAAATCCTCAAGGATATTTAGTGCATAACAGTATTAACTTTCTGTAATGATCATTTGTGTTCACTCATTTACTGTGAAAATTGTTTTTTCTAACCTTGGGTATAAATGAGGTAGATTATAGTAATACTACTATTTTATGAATCTGATACCACTTTCCCCTTTAGCAACTGAAAGATTTTTTGAGGAGAAAGAACATGAAAAGAGGACAAAGATACCCAAAGTCAGCTTAGAAAGGTTTTGTCTGAGAGTAGCAAGTGGAAGTAGATGCTCCTTACCTTCTATTTGATCTTACCCAGGGCTGGTCATTTCCGAAGAATGTCCCACTGTATTAATGTGTGCAGAGAGTTTGGAAAGGATAAGAATGGAATTGAGTATATTATTCTGTATTAACAATTTTGAATATGTTCACGAATTATTTTAATGAACATCTGTGAAAAAAATATTAAATAAAACTCTGGCTATATTCCCTTCTTAATTATTATTTTTTCTTTTTTTAATTTTGTTTTTTAGACAGCCTGTTGCCCAGGCTGGAGTGCAGTGACACGATAATAGCTCACTGCAGCCTTGAACTCCTAGGCCCAGGTGATCCACCCCCCTCAGACTTCCAAGCAGCTAGGACTTCAGGCACACACCACCACACCTGGCTAATTATTTTTTGGTGTAGATGAGGTCTCGCTATGTTGCCCAGGCTGGTCTCAAACTCCTAGCCTCAAGCAATACTCCTTCTTTCGCCTCCCAATGTGCTGGGATTTCAAGTGTGAGATATCATTCCTGGTCTTTCATTATTTTCTTAAGAACTCAGTTTCTTAATTGAAACCTAATTGTGTTTTCTCTTTGAAGGCCTCAAAACTTCCAATGTCAATAATTATAGTTGGTGTTGGACCAGCAGAATTTGATGGTGAGTAGTAAAATTTCAATAATATTCCTTGGGAATTCATTTAATCTGATGTAACATGCTCTTAGGTTTCTGCCATTCTTGTCTCTGTAGAAGGATGTGACTGTGTATTTGGGTTTGTATATAATGTTCCTGTGTCCATAATTAGATATATACATAGATAGCTCGTGATGATGTCTATTCAGGTGTGCCAATTAAAAGATCCTGTCTTTTGACTAGGATATTATCTCTCTAGTTTATAGATTATTTCAACATGTAGCATTCCATTTCATTAGAGATAGTTTATACCTCAAAATAATATTTCCTAAGACTGACAGAGTGATAAATTGAGTTTTTGTTCCCAAGGCAAAACACACTCTGGGTTCACTAAAACCCTTTAAAGATGAGTGCTAAATTAATAAATCATTAGGTTGTGAAAAGAAATGTTAACATAAGCATAATATGCCAATTTAATGGGTTTTCAGGCTCTAGCTAGTTGATAGACATTAGCCTTATAAATAAAGAAGTTGTGTCATATGAAAGAGCAAAGTAAAATGAAAATGGAGCTGACCAGCTGAAATTTAATGAGACTTTACATAATTATGCTAAATTGGCATGCTGGGTAGTTTTTCATTTAGGCTCAAGCCTTGTTCAAATGCCCATTAAGAGACAAATGTTTGTGTTAACGAGTGATCTGGGTAAATGTTTCTAGTCATCTGATAAATTCCTTTAAGAGAACTCTGTGCCAGACAGCAAGTACGCAGACACATAATATTCACCCGGTTCTGGTGTTTTATATTAACAATGGCAGCTTATTTAGCTTGAGGCTTTGGAAATGAGAATGGTTTTAGAATTATTGAAACAATCTTTGGTAAGTTACTGGTTAACTTAGGCACATAGGTGGCTAACTAGAGTGTAATTATCACTGGGGTGATTCTTATTCAATGACCAGTCCCTCCTCCATGAGGATAACACAGAGCTGTCAGTCTCAGGTAAAGCACCACAGGCAAGTTGTATTGCTGACCCTGGAGTCCCTAAATTCTAATCTTGGCTGGTCATCCTTTCTAGCATTATAAACTTGCAGTTTCAAAAGCAAGTCATTTATCCCTCACTGACACTGCTTCTGCTGATATTTTCTCTATCTCTATTAGCATCTACTTGAGTTGTACTTCAGACATGAATTTCAGATACCTCTCTGGAGACAGGAAGGCTAAGACATCTTTCCTGTCCATGCTTTGCACACTTGATAATCTGCATTAATTAATGATAGACTGTGATTCACAAACTTCACCAATTGGCTAAAATAACTCACACTTTCTTCTTTGACTACTATTTGCTTTTGCCTTTGAAGGATATATCTTTCATGGGTATATCTCAGGTCTCTCAGACTCCTATGGAAGTCCACCATTAGGCATATGACCTCAGAGATGGTAAACCTCAATCAGTTCTTTTTCTTTGAGAGCCCCCACACCTGATTCATAAATGCAAAGCCACTGACCCTTCCTGGTATATATTTCTGGTAATATATTTCTATACAGAGCAGCAGACACAGCCGTTTGGCTACTGTCCTTATCCAATAGCCACAGGTATTTATTTTCTTTGTTTCTTTAGTTCCCAGAAAATTTGTTCGGGTTTTAAGGTATGGTAATTCATCATTTCTTTCTCTGAGGTCCTGAACTAACTGAAAAAAATATATATTCAAGAATCATTCTGATCACTCTATCAGCCTTATTACTAGCAATGCAGAATTTGAGAACTTGGGTTAACCTGTGAATAATCACATTCCCATTACTTCCCCCCCCCCCGCCCCCCCGCCAGATTAAATTATCTCATTCTTATCTCCAGGACTTCTCCTTATAGAAAGAGGCAGAGTTTTGCTTATTAAGCATGCCACTGAGAGAAATTACACTTAAATGGTGCTGCTCCAAATGAGAGTGATTCAAGCTCAGTTATTTCTCCTAATCTTAGTAATCCTATTCCTCTTTCCATGCAGAAAGGTAAATGAAGATTGTAGATGAAAAGGGAAGTTGCCTTCCCAGAAGTTAGAGTGAAATTTTCCTCTGGAAACATGGGAACAGGGAATTAGGCTCCTGTAACACCTGGTTTCTGTTTTCACCATGATGGAAGTTTTAATGGGATAGAAAAACTTAGGGCCCAGTACTAGAAAAGTAGATTATTCTGCTAGGAGACAATAGATGCTTCTCTGAAGTATTTTTCTTTTTTTCCTTTCAAAACACATCTCTTCCTGGCTAAAAAAAAAAGTTCATATATTAAACTCATGTTTAATATAGAAAAATATCTGACTAGTCAAATTGTTGCTGTCCTATCAGAGGAGCCTCTCATGGCACTTCCAAATCTACTCTAGAGTAAGTGTATATATCACACATATATGAACTGACTGACGGAGATCCAACTCGCAAATTGTATTAGTCCGTTTTCACACTGCTATAAAGAAATACCCGAGACTGGGTAATTTATAAACGAAAGAGGTTTAATTGACTCACAGTTACACATGGCTGGGTAGGCCTCAGAAAACTTAGAATCACAGTGAAAGGGGAAATGGGCACATCCTACATGGTGGCAGGAGAGAGAGAGAGCATGTGAGAGGGCAGGAAAGAAGGCTATTTATAAAACCATAAGATCTTGTGAGAATTCACTCACTATCACAAGAACAGCATGGGGGAACCACCCCCATAATCCAGTCACTTCTCTCCCTCTACATGTGGGGATTACAGGTCCCTCCCTCAATGAGAATGGGAATTACAATTTGACATGAGATTTGGGTGGGGACACAGAGCCAAACCATATGACAGATTTCATCAGCTAACCACATAAATCCAACATCTACACATTTTTTAACCTGAAAGACATTGTTTGCATGGGCAAGAAATACAATATTTTGCCATCTGTCCTTTGAAGGTAGAGGAAATAAGAATAAACTGTTAGATTGAGTATTTAAATTTAACTCTGTATTTTGATAAGACCATTTGAAAACTATCTACATAAATTTCCCCAGTGACTCTTTTTCACTCCTGAAAAAAGAACCTTTATTGTGAAGAAAGATTTCTCAAAGCAAGATTTCTTTATACTTAAAAGGCAGCCAAAAAGTCAAATTAAAGCAGCATCTGGCTATCTGCTTTGATTCGAGTTGGACGAAGGGGATAAATAAAAGGGTTTCTAACTTCATTGTGTCTCCCATGGGTAGAAAGAAATGCAGATCTGTCTCATACACCTTTCCAGGAAGAGGTAATGGTGGGAGACTGGGGTTCATAATCTCCGTCTGCTTGAGGACCAGATGGTCTGCAAACCTGAAGAGTAGACCTGACCCCTCCACCACTTACACACCATCTCTCTTGTTTCTCTCAAAAGCATAGCCTCCACTTCTTGCTGTCTACAGTGTTTTAAACCATGGGACATGCTGAAAAGTGGGAGATATTTTATAGGACCTCATGCTAATACAGTATTGCCTAAATGACTGTCCTTTTTTTCATTAATTGGAATGAAACAAAGACCAATGGGGATTGTAGAGGATTGTGGAAAGTGAGACCTAGATTATCATCTAATCCTTGTTTCCCATTTTAGCATGAGTATAGGGTAATTGTTGTAAATTATTAACATGTTAAAGAATAATGGAGAAGTGTTTGTGACCACTGGATGTTACCATTGGTGCGTATTTATGTCCCAAAGTAATGTGAAAATTGTAAAAGCAAATTTAGATATAAAAAGAATTAATCACTGAAAATATTTGAACATAATGTTATATTTACATATCCAAGAAGTAAGGGAGATTAAAACATGTCTTTTGCATTGGGATAATTATCTTATTATTGATAATATAGTTTTTACATAATTATGATATATATTGTACACCTTGACAAATTATTGAACAGTAGCTCTCCGTTCATTTGTATACTCGCAATGTTTCAGCCCAAGCATTGACTCATGAACATGTGTAGAAAAGTAAAATTGAAAAGAATGTTTTTAACCCAAATACATTATCTAAGCACCGAAGAAAAGAGTAAAGAAGTGAGGATTGTATGCTGACTGAGCAGTATTGGAGTCAGGTAGAGAGGTGATGAGGCCAAAATTATAATTGTAAGTGGCTCTCTGGAGTCTGGTGAATGTCATATGTATACAAAATGAAATAACAGTAATAGAATTATACAAGCACAAATTAGCATTCCTCATGTAATTAATTATTTAGAGAATTCTCACTGAAAACTTAATAAACCCTAGAAAATGTTCTTAATTGCAGCATGGCATTACTGTATCACCAGCTGTCCCATTATATCGCAGCACTTCCAAATACCAACTGATCTAGGAAATGTCAGAATTATTTCTTAATCAACAAAAAAATTGTACTTGAGAAAAATCATACTTTATCCAATCAATATAAGAGCAGAGAAAATGCCTCTGTTTTTAAATATGTTTGTAAAGTAAAAATTGGGCAGTGTGTGTATGTGCATGTGTGTATGTGTATGTGTATGACTTTGCCGTAGTTTCAGTAAAAATAAAGTTCAACTTGTAATTGAAAATTCTATGATGATTAAGGCCAAGCTTCTTAAATTAGAAAGAAAAATTAAAATTTGATGGATTAACATCACTTGCTCAGTCATGGAACCATATAATCCGAAGTTTAGAACTGGTAGAATGGAGAGATAGACTCAGAAACAGTTTCACAATGACTGGCTCTGCTCACCTTTCAAAGAGTCACACAAGATCTTGGCTCACTTTGTCTGTAAAATGCACACTTAGTCAAGTTTTGTGTGAGAAATGAAGACCTGAAGGGATCAACATGCTTGCTTTCTTTTCATAGGACATTTTGCTACTTCATACATCTTGATTTCCTTACTGTCCACATTGTTTTAGTATTTGGCTGAAATGTACTGAATAAATGATCATATTTTCTCTTAAAGCAATGGTTGAATTGGATGGAGATGATGTAAGAGTCTCCTCTAGAGGAAAATATGCTGAAAGAGACATTGTACAGGTAAGAAATAAATCTTTTCCTACTTTACTATTGCTAGAAAATATCACTGGGATATTTTAACAAAATTAGAAGCTAGAAATATAACAGTTTTTTTAATGATGCTTTTCTATTTATTAGTCTCAACAAAAACTAAATATATTTTAATCTGGTAGATACTCAGAGTAAATAAATTTAGTAAAAATATACCAAAAACTTTGTATGTATTTTCATACTTCCCTCATAGATTATGGTTAAGAAAAAATAACGAAACAGATTCTAAAATATGTCATATATAAAAAAATTATATCTATATATAGAAAAGGCTAGAATTAAGAAAAATACTTAACTAAAGCCTATTATTCTGGAAGTGAATATAAACAATCAGTAATTAAATGTAATTAAAATTTATAATTGAAAACAAGGTGTTAATTCCGCTAAATAGTTGCATAAAATTTCCATATTTTTTAGTATGTCAGAATGGAAAACAAGCTGTGAAGTATATCTTTTTGGATAGGAAAAGGAAGAAGGTCTCAGTACCATTTGAGCACATGGTATCAAAATTTTAAGGGAGCAAACAATGAACTTTAATATTATTTCCTAAATAGTAACATATATATTCACCCATAATACAGTCATTAATAGAAAATAATTTGTGATTGTAAGAATTGAAGAAAGAGCAGAGAAACACAAAGGGTGGCTCCACAGTCAACAGGTTTATTTTAAACCTGGGAGGGACTTTTGACTGAATTAGGTCAGAAGCCACACTCTCTTACAGACCAAGAGTTTTTAAGGATTCAGGGTGGGAGAGTTTATCAGAGGCTTGGATTGCTTCTGTGTCTCTTTGTTGTGCTTATCTGGGAGGGAGAGTTGTGTGTCTGCTCCTATACATCTTTCTGCAACTTCAGGCATATCCTTCCGAGTCTGCGTTTAGCTTCCCTATCTTAGCGCACCTGAAGGGAAAGGAATGTGTTTACTAAGGCCCACTGTTTTATTGGGCCCATTGTATAAGGGTAAAGTTTGGCAGTTACCTGAGAGACTTTTCCTCCCACCTCCCTCTGCGCCCAAGCTGTCTTATCTGTGTTTTATTGTCTGCTCTTTGTGGCTGCTTGTAGTTAGAAGAGAAGTAATTTCCTTAAAATGCATGAGGCTAGAAAGAGAGCTGGAACTTACAGTGGCCGTGTTTGTCCGAGATGACTGCTCCTGCTCTATCAGGGATCATACAGAATTTGGTTCTAATTCTGACTTTTCCACTATGATAACTTGGATAAGCTTTCTATATTTCAGTGTTTTGGGGAATAAATAGAATTGTGAAGATTAAGTGAGATCATGCATATAAAATACATTCCTGAAATAGAACTTTTAGACAAAAGAACAACAAAAAATACTTGAAATAATTTGAGGAAGTAATAATATAAAGTAATCTGTTAGTATGATAATATAAAGAGTAATGTTGATAAAGATTCAAAAGTAATTATTCTTCATTAGCCAGCAAAATTAAATTTTAAAATAAAAACTTCTGTAAAATAGTTTTTTTAAAAAAGATAATTGAATATGATGTAAGCTTTTCAACCTAAAGAACTTGATACAGTAAAAATCACATTCACATAAATGATTAGGTTAAAAGCAGCTGAGAAAAGGAACTTGGTGATATTGTCATTTGCTTAAGAAGCTCATTATGTGTTTTTGTTTTTTCTTTTTTTTTTTTTTGGTTTTTTCTTTTTTTTTTTTTTTTTTTTGAGACGGAGTCTCGCTCTCGCTCTGTCGCCCAGGCTGGAGTGCAGTGGTGCAATCTCAGCTCACTGCAAGCTCCGCCTCCTGGGTTCACACTATGCTCCTGCCTCAGCCTCTTGAGTAGCTGGGACTACAGGTGCCCGCCACCATGCCCGGCTAATTTTTTTGTGTGTTTTTTTAGTAGAGACGGAGTTTCGCCATTTTAGCCAGAATGGTCTCCATCTCCTGACCTTGTGATCCACCTGCCTCGGCCTCCCAAAGTGCTGGGATTACAAGTGTGAGCCACTGCGCCCGGCCCATTATGTGTTTCTTTCATAATTAGACACATGATTATTCACCTTAACCTCATCAGCATAGTTAAAGGTCTAAGTAATTACACTTTATGTAAAATCTCTCTATAATATCCTTTCAGTTTCAAAAAAATCGAATTACTGCATGGAAGTATGAATTTGAAGTGTTTAGAATGTGTTATGTTGCTGTCCTAATGCATTTTTACCAAGTTAGCAGAGGCAACCTCATATCTCATAGTTCCATTTAAATGATGCTTAAGAGAAGCGTGGTATTACTTTCTTCATTAGGAAATAGCTAAGATTGCTCACATGATTAAGGTTCCTTTTAAGAAGGCCAGTAGGTTATGTTAGTGACAACCTATTTGCATTAAAAAAATTGTCCTTGATCATGAAACTAATCAATCAATAGATATATTACATTGAACAGAATATTGAGATAGGTCACCGATGATCTGTGAAACTATACGTTTGTCACTGTGGTCTTGAACAAGTAAAAAAAATTTCTCTGTCTTTGTTTCATTATTGGTAGACTCCAAATTCTTTCATCTTTGCTCCTCCCTTGATGTTGTGAGTCTCAAAGGAAGTAACAGACATAAAATACTTTGTTACTTACCAATAGCGTAGGTATATATTAGTATAATTATGTAAGTTTTTGCTTCTTGAAAGTCAGAATCCGACCGGGCGCAGTGCCTCACGCCTGTATTCCCAGCACTTTGGGAGGCCAAGGTGGGAGGATCGCCTGAGGTCAGTAGTTCAAGACCTGCCTGGCCAACATGGTGAAACCCCATCTCTACTAAAAATACAAAAAAAATTACCTGGGTGTGGTGGCAGGCGTTTGTAACCTCAGTTACTTGGGAAGCTGAGGCAAGAGAATTGCTCGAACCCAGGAGGCGGAGATTGCAGTAAGCCAAGATCATACCATTGCACTCCAGCCTGGACAACTGGAGTGAAACTCCGTCTCAAAAATGGAAAAAAAAAAAAAAAAAAAAAGCTGAAGGATTCTGACTTCTGTCACCATAAAGTAACACTGGGATCCCAAAGATTTTGAACACACCTGGGGATACAGGTGAACACTCAAGGGATTCTGCCATGTAAAGTTGAACTGAAGAATAGTGAGGTCTTAACATTTACTGAACAAGAAATTAAAATGTCCCTAGGAAATTAGTGGCACCCTTAATGACAGTGGCATCTTGACTTACATTCCTGCATTGACTTAGAGATTCAATGTACTCTTTTCTACTGTCATGGAGAAGTTTCTAAGTGGTGGTCAGTACTTTACATATCAGATTGATCATTTACATTCACATTGTGTAAAAGAATTGGCACCTCCTCTCTCACCTTGAATAAGGCTAAACATTCCACCATCAGAGTTTTCCAGGTTCTACCAGTCACTAAAAAGTTTTTAAAGCAAATTATTTTAAAGGAGAGAAACACTCTTGAATATTTAGAATAGTGGGGTTGCAAGTGTACATGCAGGATATTTTCAATCTTCCCATGGTCAGAAAAAAACTGTAAACCAATTCTCTAAAATATTATCAGATAATAGGGTCTATTTCTGCTTTCCATTTCTCACTGTTTGAAGTGAATCCAGTTTATACACACAACACAATTGAAATTCCAGATTTCTCAAGTGGATAAAGAAAATCCTAAGGTGGCAAATAATAGTATGTAGCTGAGGTTCAGCAGAAAATTGGGGGTAGTAGATAGGGTTTTATTATTATAGTAAATATTAAATACCTTCCTTTTCATATAATGATATTTAACCCTTTATTAAGTGTTTCATGTGCTAGGCAGGCTAAGAGCTATAGCATTATATCACTCAGTCCTTAATTTACTTTATGTGACAGGTACTTTGATTATTGCATTTTACAAAAAAAAAAGGACATGAAGCTAGCTCAATTCCTCTTGTCCACAGTCACCCAGCTAATGAGAAGTGGACGAGGATTTAATCCTAAAATGTCTGATTCTAAAATTCTTAAGATGTATTCTGTATAATTTTGATTCTAACACCTAAACATGGCATTTAAGATTATCCGTGACCTGATTTCAGGCTTTTTTTTTTTTTTTTTTTTTTTTTTTTTTTTTTTTTTGAGACGGAGTCTCGCTCTGTCACCCAGGCTGGAGTGCAGTGGCGCGATCTCGCTCACTGCAAGCTCCGCCTCCCGGGTTCACGCCGTTCTCCTGCCTTAGCCTCGGGAGTAGCTGGGACTACAGGCGCCCGCCACCTTGCCCGGCTAATTTTTTTGTATTTTTAGTAGAGACGGGGTTTCACCGTGGTCTCAATCTCCTGACCTCGTGATCCACCCGCCTCGGCCTCCCAAAGTGCTGGGATTACAGGCGTGAGCCACCGCGCCCGGCCTTCAGGCTCTTCTTTAGCTAAATACACACAGAAACAGACAAACACACTGTACTTTATCTTAATAAACTAACTTCACATCACACATTTCCGTGGTTCTTGCTTTTATTTTCACTTGTCATTTTACCTGGAATACTCTTCCTCCTCATCTGTGCTGATTGAAATCCTATACTTTGAAATTTCTCAACATAGAGCCTGTCACACAGCTCTCTCCAAAGACCTCACTCGCCACACCTGGATGAATTTTTACTTTGTCCCCATATTACTTTGTATCTTCCTAAAAATACCGGTCATTGTTTGTCTTAAAGTTATTTACAGATAAAAAAAAAACTGAAGCCAGCCCCAGAACAAAAGTTATTTAGGTCATAAGTTGGTAGATCCAGATTTCCAAGAGTGTTCTGGTTCTAAAACCAGTGTTACTCCTATTATAATGCACTGTCCTAAAAGACAAAATTTTAATGAAAATTATTAAGATCTATTACCCTTTTTATATTACCGAAGTGGCTAATGAATTCAAGTCAGATCCATTTGAGTTCAAATAGTGATTCTGACATACTCAGAGCTGATCCTGGATAAGTTCATTAAACTTTCTTTCAGTTTCTTCTTATGTGCATTCAAAGTATATAAGATTCTTGTGAATATTAAATGACATATTGTGCTAAATCTCCTAGCAGAAGACTTCCCAAATACCAGTTGCTCAATAAATGATTATCAGTACAGTACATCTGTGCAGTCCAGTGGGAAGGCATTTTTTGTCACTATTTCATAGTAGCTGTGCCCTAACATATGACAAGGTAGTAAGTTTTATGTGTGATTAAGTCTCATGGCCTCATTATTTAATTTCGTGTCACTATAGTATAAATAGTAAGCAGGATGGTTATTAGTCTAAAACTTAGGTGACTTATTTTCTTAAGTCAATATACATAAAGGCTTTCTATTTGTTTATGCTATGGATTGGCCATTGTGTATAATGCAGTGCCATTCCACCTGGCTGCATGTAGCTGCTGGGCCAGCCTATCATTTCCTTAAAAATTATATTTAAATCATATTTTCCATTAAAAGAATAATAACCTTGAGGGCTTAGACTTGAAAATCACTAATGGAGCTCTGCACAGTAGGAACAATCCAGCAAAACTGAGCAGAGCAGCAACTAAAAGCCCATTTGTCCAAACTAATTCAAACTTGTTTTTACGAATAGGCAAAGCAAGCAGTTAGAGCAGCCATGTGGAACATTTTCCCTATGCTGGTGGGTGCTGAAAAAAGATGTAGAGTAACAAGTATACCATACTTCCTATAGAATAAAATGCATTTGTTGGTATTCTTTATATGAATGTGATAAATTAGTACAAAGAAAAATTGATTTATTCTTCTAAATATTATAAGGGTCCAAATTACCATGTGGTCAACATGCATTCACAAATGTGTGGGAATTATTTTGGACAAGAGGTTCCCAGGTACAGGGATCAGAAATGATGGACTAATAGAGGTAATAAACAGAGTGGCCTAAGAAGTTGAGTGGAAACCTGTAAAAATAAAAGGATATGAGCAATCTTCCAAGAAAGAGGGCAATTTTGCCATGAAAGTTTTAAGATCTGAAATAAGAGGTATAGGAAATTTCTGAAGTCATTGTCTTTTCTCTCATTTATAAAGTACCTTGTGACATGACTGAAGAAATAAATGTTCCTTTGGAAAAGGTTTAGTTTAGGCTAGTGACTTTTTTTTATCCTACTCCAGATATAAGTGTGGGATGAAGGATACTCCTGTTTGATAACCCTGACTTCTATGACAGTTGTTCTCAACCTGTAGGCAGTGCCCCCTAATGTCCAAATGGAATATCAGACTCTGTGCTTACCTAACAAACCTAAGCTAAATGTGATATATACTCCCATTCTAGGTTGAAATTGAGGATTTCTTTTTTACCTGTTATTTATAAACTGTTTTAAAGAAGAGTAGAACTGTGTGTATTCTAAGAACAGTGATGATTATGAGCCTTAGCTTTGAGGTTCCAGAGTGTCATAAAATTCTTAAAAGTGAAATTCAATTTACCTCAATTAAAAAACATCTGCATATCCTGTGGGACTTGCTGAAAAGGTGAAACAACAGTGTTTTAAAATTTAAAAAGGCCAGGAATTACTGTTTTAGATGAACTGATACTGTATTCAAATTTGAAAGAGATAAAATTGATAATAATCTTCATTAAAGTTTGATATGAATATAAATTGAAAACTATTTTCAAAATTGCTTTATATTGACTATATAAAGGTGTAAGTTAATGAATAGAAAAGTAATTATAATGATGGCTTTCATATATAATACATATTACAAATTGAACTGCTACTGTTTAAGCACTTTAAGTTTTAACTTATTTAATACAAAACAATGAAATAGGTATTATTTTATTGACATAATTATACATATTTCTAGGGTACAATGTGATGTTTCATTACATGTATGCAATGTGTGATTATTCTATCAGGGATAGCATACCCATATCTCAGACATTTATTTTTTTGGTCGGGGACATTCAAAATTCTGTTTTCTAGCTATTCAAAAATATGCAGTAAATAATAATTAACTATGGTAACCCTACAGGGCTAGAGAACAACAGAATTTATTCCTCCTATCTAGCTGTAATTTTGTATCCATGAACCACAGTCTCCTTACTCCTCTTTCCCGACCTATCCTTCCCAGCCTATAGTAACCGCTTTTCTACTCTCTATTGCTACGATATCAACTTTTTTAGCTTACACATATGAGGGAGAACATATATATTTATTTTTCTATGCCTGGCTTATTTCAGTTAACATAATGTCCTCCAGGCTTATCCATGTTGCCACAAATGACAGAATTTCATTTTTTATGGCGGAATAGTATTTCATTGTGTACATATGCTACACTTTCCTTATCCATTCATCTGTTAATGGACACTTAGGTCAATATCATATCCTGGCTATTGTGAATAATGCTGCAATAAACATGGGAATGCAGCTATTTATTTGACATACTGGTTTCCTTTCATGTGGATAAATACCCAGTAGTGGAATTGCTGAAGCTTATGGTAGTTCTGTTTTCCATAATGGTTGTAATAATTTACATTCCCACCAACAATGTATGAGTTCCCTTTTCTCTACATCCTTATCAATATTTGCCATTTTTGTCTTTTTGGTAATAGCCATTCTAACTGGGATGAGATGATATCTCACTGTGGTTTTGATTTGCATTTATCTGATAAATAGTGATTTTTCCGCATTTTCTCATTACTTTTGGCCGTTTGTGTGGCTTTTTTTGAGAAATATCTGTTTAGGTCACTTGCCCATTTTAAAATCAGATTCTTTGCGGGTTTTTGGTTTGTTTTTTTGTTTTGCTATTGTTTGAATTCGTTGTATATTCTGGATATTAATCTTATTAGATGAATAAAATGTTGTCTCTTCACTCTCTTGATTACTTCCTTTGCTGTTGAGAAGATTTTAGCTTAATATAATGCCATTTATGTAGTTTTACTTTTGTTGCCTAAGTTTGGAGGCCTTATTCATACAATTTTTTTGCCTACTCATGTCCTGATGCATTTCCCCTATGGTTTTTTTCTAGTAGTTTCATAGTTTAGGATCTTACATTTAAGTCTTTAACCCATTTTGAGTTGATTTTTATATGGTGATAGATAAGAGTGTAGTTTCATTCTTCTGCATGTGGATATCCAGTTATCCCACCACCATTTAATGGAAAGGGTGTTCTTTCCCCAGTGTATGTTCTTAATGCATTTGGCAAAAATCAGTTGGCTGTAAATATGTGGATTTATTTCTGAGTTCTCTATTCTGTTCCATTGGTCTATGTGTCTGTTTTTATGCCAGTGCCTTCCTGTTTGGGTTTCTATGGCTATGTAATATATTTTGAAGTCTGGTAATGTGATACCTTCAGCTTTCTTCTTCTGGCTCAGAATTGCTTTGGCTATTTGGAGTCTTATGTGGCACCACACAAATTTTAGGATTGTGTTTTTCTATTTCTGTAAAGAATGTCTTGGCATTTTGACAGGTATTACTTTAAATCTGTAGATTGCTTTGGGTAGTATGGTCATTTAAAAATATTAATCCAATCCATGAACAGGAAATTTTTATTTTTGTGTGTCTTCCTAAATTTCTTTCATCAGTGTTTTATAGTTTTTTATTGTAGAGAGCTTTCACCTCTTTGATTAAACTTATTTCTAGTTTTTTTTTTTTTTTTTGGCTATTATAAATGGGATTGCTTTCTTGATTTCTTTTTCAACTAGTTTGCTATTGGTATAAAAAAGGTCACTGATTTTTGTATGTTGATTTTGTATCTTACAACTTTTCTGAATTCACTTATTACTTCTGACAGTTGTGTTGTGGTATTCTCAGGGTTTTCCTTATATACAATCATGTCAAATGCAAACAGGGATAACTTAATCTCTTACTTTCCAGTTTGGATGCTGTTCATTTCTTTCTGTTGCCTAATTTCTCTGGCTAGGACTTCCAGTGCCATGTTGAATAAGGATGGTGAAAATGGGCATCTTTCTCTTGTTCCAGTTCTTTGAGGAAAAGTTTTCAACTTTTTTCCTTTCACTATGATATTAACTGTGGGTTTGTCATATTGGCCTTTACTGTGTTGAGGTATGTTGCTTCTGCACCTAATTTACAGATAATTTTTATCCTGAAGAGATGTTGTATTTTATCAAATGCTTTTTCTGCATCTATTGAGATGATGTGTTTTTTGTTTTTTTTTTTCTTGCTTTCATTCTGTTCATATGATGTGTCACATTTATTGATTTGCACACATTGAACCATCCTTGCATTCCTGGGATAAATCCTACTTGATCATGGTGTATAATCTTTTTGATGTGCTGTTGTATTTGGTTTGCTAGTATTTCGTTCAAGATGTTTGTGTCTGTATTCATCAGGAATACTAACCTGTAGATTTTTGTTGTTGTTGTGTCCTTTTCTGGTTTTTGGTATTAGGGTAGTTCTAGCCTTGTGGAATACATTTGGAAGAATTCATTCCCCTTCAATTTTATTTACTTATTTATTTTTATTATATTAAATTCTAGGGTACATGTATACAATGTGCAGGTTTGTTACACAGGTATACATGTGCCATGTTGCTTTGCTGCACCCATCAACTCATCATTTATATTAGGTATTTCTCCTAATACTGTCTCTCCCTGAGCCCCCCACAGGCCCTGGTGTGTGATGTTCCCCACCCTGTGTCCAAGTGTTCTCATTGTTCAATTCCCACCTGTGAGTGAGAATATGCAGTGTTGTTTCTGAGGCCTCTGTTCTGATCCATTGGTCTATAGCTCTGTTTTGGTACCAGTACCATGCTGCTTTGGTTACTATAGCCTTCTAGTATAGTTGGAAGTCAGGTGGCGTGATGCCTCCAGCTTTGTTCTTTTGGCTTAGGATTGTCTTGGCAATGTGGCCTCTTTTTTGGTTCCATATGAACTTTAAAGTAGTTTTTTCCAGTTCTGTGAAGACAGTCATCGGTAGCTTGATGGGGATGGCATTGAATCTACAAATTACCTTGGGCAGTATGGCCATTTTCATGATATTGATTATTCCTATCCATGAGCATGGAATGTTCTTCCATTTGTTTGTGTCCTCTTATTTCATTGAGCAGTGGTTTGTAGTTCTCCTTGAAGAGGTCCTTCACATCCCTTGTCAGTTGGATTCCTAAGTATTTTATTTTATGTGTAGCCATTGTGAATTGAATTCACTCATGATCTGGCTGTTTGTCTGTTATTGGTGTTTAGAAATACTTGTGATTTTTGGTTGGTAGGCTATTAATTATTGCCTCAATTTCAGAGCCTGTTATTGGTTTATTCAGAGATTCAACTTCTTCCTGGTTTAGTCTTGGGAGGGTATATGTGTCAAGGAATTTATCCATTTCTTCTAGAATTTTTAGTTTATTTGCATATAGGTGTTTATAGTATTCTCTGATGGTAGTTTGTATTTCTGTGGGATCAGTGGTGATATCCCCTTTATCATTTTTTATTGCATCTATTTAATTCTTCTCACTTTTCTTCTTTATTAGTCTTGCTAGTGGTCTATCAATTTTGTTGAGCTTTTCAAAAAACCAGCTCCTGGATTCACTGATTTTTCTGAAGGGTTTTTTGTGTCTCTATCACCTTCATTTCTGCTCTGATCTTAGTTATTTCCTGCCTTCTGCTGGCTTTTTGATTTGTTTGCTCTTGCTTCTCTAGTTCTTTTAATTGTGATATTAGGGTGTCGATTTTAGATCTTTCCTGCTTTCTGTTGTGGGCATTTAGTGCTATAAATTTCCCTCTACACACTGCTTTAAATGTGTCCCAGCAATTCTGGTACATTGCGTCTTTGTTCTCATTGGTTTCAAAGAACATCATTATTTCTGCCTTCATTTCGCTATTTACCCAGTAGTCATTCAGGAGCAGATTGTTCAGTTTCCATGTAGTTGTGCGGTTTTGCATTAGTTTCTTAATTCTGAGTTCTAATTTGATTTCACTGTGGTCTGAGAGAGAGTTTGTTGTGATTTTTGTTCTTTTACATTTGGGGAGGAGTGCTTTACTTCCAATTATGTGGTCAATTTTAGAATAAGTGCAATGTGGTGCTGAGAAGAATGTATATTCTGTTGATTTGGGGTAGAGAGTTCTGTAGATGTCTATTAGGTATGCTTGGTGCAGAGCTGAGTTCAAATCCTGGATATCCTTGTTAACTTTCTGTCTAGTTGATCTAATCTTGACAGTGGGGTGTTAAAGTCTCCCATTATTATTGTGTGGGAGTCTAAGTCTCTTTGTAGGTCTCTAAGGACTTGCTTTATGAATCTGGGTGCTCCTGTATTGGGTGCATGTATATTTAGGTTAGTTAGCTCTTCTTGTTGCGTTGATCCCTTTACCATTATGTAATGGCCTTTGTCTTTTTTGATCTTTGTCGATTTAAAGTCTGTTTTATCAGACTAGCATTGCAACCCCTCCAGTTTTTTTGCTTTCCATTTGCTTGGTAAATCTTCCTCCATCCCTTCATTTTGAGCCTATGTGTGTCTCTGCATGTGAGATTGGTCTCCTGAGTATAGGATACTGATGGATCTTTACTATCCAGTTTGCCAGTCTGTGTCTTTTAATTGGGGTATTTAGCCCATTTACATTTAAGGTTAATATTTTTATGTGTGAATTTGATCTGTCATTATGATGTTAGCTGGTTATTTTGCCCATTAATTGATGCAGTTTCTTAATAGCATTGATGGTCTTTACAATTTGGCATGTTTTCGCAGTGGCTGGTACTGGTTGTTCCTTTCCATGTTTAGTGCTTCTTTCAGGAGCTCTTGTAAGGCAGGCCTGGTGGTGACAAAATCAATCAGCATTTGCTTGCCTGTAAAGGATTTTATTTCTCCTTCACTTATGAAGCTTAGTTTGGCTGGATATGAAATTCTGGGTTGAAAATTCCTTTCCTTAAGAATGTTGAATATTGGCTCCCACTCTCTTCTGGCTTGTATGGTTTCTTCTGAGAGATCCACTGTTACTCTAATGGAATTCCCTTTGTGGGTAACCCAACCTTTGTCTCTAGCTGCCTTTAACATTTTTTCCTTCATTTCAACCTTGGTGAATTTGACAATTATGTGTCTTGGGGTTGCTCTTCTCAAGGAGTACCTTTTGGTGTTCTCTGTATTTCCTGAATTTGAATCTTGGCTTGCCTTGCTAGGTTGGGAAAGTTCTCCTGGTTAATATCCTGAAGAGTGTTTTCCAACTTGGTTCCATTCTCCCCATGACTTTCAGGTACACACATCAAACGTAGATTTGGTCTTTTCACATAGTCCTGTATTTCTTGGAGGCTTTGTTCATTTCTTTTTACTCTTTTTTCTCTAATCTTGTCTTCTTGCTTTATTTCATTAATTTGATCTTCAATCACTGATATCCTTTCTTCCACTTGATTGAGGCGGCTACTGAAGCTTGTGCATGCATCACAAAGTTCTCGTGCCATGGTTTTCAGCTCCATCAGGTCATTTAAGTTCTTCTCTACACTGTTTATTCTAGTTAGCCATTCGTCTAACCTTTTTTCAAGGTTTTTAGCTTCCTTGTGATGGCTGAGAACATCTCCTTTAACTCGAAGAAGTTTGTTATTACTGAGCTTCTGAAGCCTACTTCTGTCAACTCATCAAAGTCATTCTCCATCCAGCTTTGTTCCATTGCTGTCAAAGAGCTGTGATACTTTGGTAGAGAAGAGGCACTCTGGTTTTTAGAATTTTCAGCTTTTCTGCTCTGGTTTTTCTTCCCATCTTTGTGGTTTTATCTACCTTTGGTCTTTGATGTTGGTGGCCTACAGATGGGGTTTTGGTGTGGATGTCCTTTTTGTTGATGTTGATGCTATTCCTTTCTGTTTGTTAGTTTTCCTTCTAACAGGTCCCTCAGCTGTAGGTCTGTTAGAGTTTGCTGGGGGTCCACTCCAGACCCTGTTTGGCTGGGTATCACCAGTGGAGGCTGCAGAACAGCAAATATTGCAGAACAGCAAATATTGCTGTCTGATCCTTCCTCTGGAAGCTTCGTCCCAGAGGGGCACTGAGCTGTATGAGGTGTCTGTCAGCCCCTACTGGGAGGTGTCTCCCAGTTATGCTACACAGGGGTCAACAACCCACTTGAGGAGGCAGTCTGTCCATTCTCAGAGCTCAAATGCCATGCTGGGAGAACCAGTGCTCTCTTCAGAGCTGTCAGACAGGGCTGTTTAAGTCTTCAGAACTTTCTGCTGCCTTTTGTTCAGCTGTGCCCTGCCCACAGAGATGGAATTTATAGAGGCAGTAGGCCTTGCTGAGCTGTGGTGGGCTCCCCCAGTTCAAGCTTCCTAGCCGCTTTGTTTACCTACTCAAGCCTCGGCAATGGCAGATGCCCCTCCCCCTGCCAGGCTGCAGCTTCGTAGGTTGATCTCAGACTGCTGTGCTAGCAGTGAGCAAGGCTCCGTGGGCGTGGGACTCACCGAGCCAGGCACGGGAGAGAAGCTGCTGGTCTGCCAGTTGCTAAGACTGTGGGAAAAGTACAGTATTTGGGCAGAAGTGTCCCCTTTTTCCAGGTACAGTCTGTCACAGTCTGTTATGGCTTCCCTTGGCTAGGAAAGGGAAATCCCCCAAACTCTTGTACTTCGCAGGTGAGGTGACGCCCCATACTGCTTTGGCTTGCCCTCTGTGGGCTGTACCCACTGTCCAACCAGTCCCAATGAGATGAACTAGGTACCTCAGTTGGAAATGCAGAAATCACCCATCTTCTGCGTCTATCACACTGGGAGCTGCAGACCAGAGCTGTTCCTATTCGCCCATCTTGGAATGGACCTGAAAGGCTTGGTCCTGACCACCAAAGAAATACTTTATCAGCTCCTGCAGTGTCTATTCTTCCATCTGTGCATAGACTTGCATGGCCATTATGGAGGATCCTTTAAGCTAGGTTGCTGGCCAGTTTCTTTCCTTCAATTTAAAAAAACAGTTTGAGAATAATTCATGTTAGTTCTCTAAAAGTTTGGTAGAATTTGCAGTGAAGCCATCTGGTTTTTATTTTCTAGAAGAAGAAACAGGCAAAGAGTAGAAAATAACCTGCTCAAGATCATGCAGGCAACAGGCAGCAGACCAGGCTTTGAAACTAGGAAGTCTAATTCCAAAGTTTCTGAGAATAGGGAGGTAAAAACTTAAATGAGTTTAATGTCCATAATGCAGAAGCAAGGTAAAGAATTAAAAATATGAGACCAAAGTTGAGGTAAAGGTAAGATAAAAGCAGGGGAGATCTCCCCTTTCCACAGAGAAGCATCAGCTGCTTGCCAACATTTCCCTGAAATGTATGCATTAGTTACATACATTTTCTATAAAAAAAAAAAAAAAAGAAAAACTCTTCAAAAAAAGTCTAAAGACCACTGTATGTATATTAACCATACCAACATTACTAAATGTTAACATTTAAAGCATTATACCTTCTAGAATAAGAATGAAGTAAATTATAGTTACAATTAGATATATTTTCTCATTAATCGCTAACTATGTTGATTCCTGTTTTCTCTTTTCTAATTATAGTTTCAGAGAGAAAATTAACCTCAATTTATTTTTTTATACCTCTTTGATTTTTTTCTATTAAAAATGTCAAATCTTGTCCATAGCTAGGGAATAAAGACTTCACAAAAGTTCTGATTCTCCTCATTCTCTTCTGAAGTGAAGATCGCATTTATTGTTAGTTTTTCTTTTCCCCCGCACCCTTAGCAAGCTTTCTTGCCCTTAGTAGCAGAAAGATATGTCACCTTTTAAATACCTATTTCTAAAAACTGCCCTGAGCTTTCCTCCTGGAAATAGGGTAAAGACAAATAAGGTAAAATTTTAGTCATATACATGTGCTTGTTTGTAATGTCTTATTTTAAAAAGAAAGGAATAATTTTCTTCTCTTCTTTTAAAAGAGAGTACCTTCACTGAATGAAAGGCAGTATACCTAATCTTTGATTTCTTAAAATTTTTCTTGGTTTACCTGTAGCAACCTGACCGTTTTAAATGCTGCCTTCCTATAATGATTGTTTTCCAGAGGCACATATTGAATAACTTTAAATAAAAAGCAAACTTATTTTATTTTCCAAATAAATGTAAAATGGTATTTTACAGCATGAGACAGGATTGTTTTTTGTCTTCATCCAGAGAAAAAATGATTTAATTCAAATTTTTATATATTGTACTCAAATTGTTCAACATATTAAAATATCTTCACTTTGCCTTTTCTCTGAAGACCTAGAATTACTGTGCTCTTAAATTATCACAACATCCACAGTTCCAATCACTTCAAAGTTGCGTCAAGCATCATTATGCCCCTAAGGGAAAATTGAACTAATGCCCTCAAACAGCACAGTGTTTATTAACTTAAGTAACCATTATAAATGAGAGTGGAATCAGGCAATCTATTACAGGAGCATTTGGTGTTGAACTGATAAGGGCTCTCAAATAATTACATATATAAAGATATAGTAATCATTTTTATTAAGGGTGGTGCAAAAGTAATTGCGGTTTTTGCCATTGCAAAACCGCACTTTACTGCAAAAACCACAATTACTTTTTGCTCCAACCTAATATGTGTTGTTAGAATGATGATATTTCAATAAGAAATATACCCAAATCTTATGCCAAGATCATTTTTACTGTCTTCCCAAATAATAGGTATTAAAAAATCAACATATGATGCAAAACTCAATGTACTGAATATTTCAGCTTTCTATGAATATGAGCTGTGTGAATTCTGTATTCATATTCCATGTGATTTTTTTGTTCTTAGAAATAATTAAAATACTTTAATGTGTTTAGGACTTTTTAACAATGTACACTATTATATTTTACCCTGAATTGGGTAATACTCGTTTCTTATCCAGAATTGGGTAGTATTTTTATATCGGAAGCTGAATTAGGCATGTATTAACTCCATTTGAGAGGAAACCAAGCCCCAAAGAGGTTAAATGATCCATCCTGTTGGGATTCAGGCTAGGTATTGAACCCAAAACTGCAGAAGACATTTGGCAACATAATAAGCATATTAGGACTAAGTGACATGAGTTATTGGGGGAAAAACATAGAAAACGATTGTGTTCCTTTTGAGATAAAGCATATATTAGGTAAGTTTAGTCACTTATAGCTATTTGTAGTGTATTGAATTCTTTTTTTTTTTTTTTTTTTTTTTTGAGACAGTCTCACTCTGTTGGCCAGGCTGAAGTGCAGTGGCATGATCTCGGCTCACTGCAACCTCTGCCTTCCGGGCTCAAGCAATTCTCCTGCCTCAGCCTCCCGAGTAACTGGGATTATAGGGGTGTGCCACCATGCCCAGCTAATTTTTGTATTTTTAGTAGAGACGGGGTTTCACCATGTTGGCCAGGCTGGTCTTGAACTCCTGACCTAAGGTAATCCGCCCACCTCGGCCTCCCAAAGTGCTGTGATTACAGGCATGAGCCACCGTGCGTGGCCTATTGAATATTTTGATAATGTATAATTGTTATCCGTCTCTCCATTACTCAGTTTCCCTGATTTTCCTATGACCAAATGTGTACATGTGTTGATTTTTTTGTGTTTATTATATAGCCTGCTAAAGTCTGTGAAGTAACTTTCTTTCTTCTCTGTTTTAGTTTGTGCCATTCAGGGATTATATTGACAGAAGCGGAAACCACGTATTGAGCATGGCTAGATTGGCGAAAGACGTCCTAGCTGAGATCCCTGAGCAGTTTCTCTCCTATATGAGAGCCCGAGGAATCAAGCCATCACCTGCGCCTCCCCCATACACCCCACCTACACATGTGTTACAGACTCAAATATGACTGTGCTCTGAAATGCTAATGTCACTACAAATCAGAACTGCTGAGTTAATGCTTTGTGCCTGGTGCTCTGTGATGAACCAGGCAATGGGATACTTTTCTCAGTTTGGTTTCAGCAGTACTGGTTAATGTGCTTTCTTGGATCCAAAATTAAATCTATTCCTAAACCAAAACTGTAAATATGGTTGTTGCATGAGCAACAGAAAAATTGTTTAAATGCTTGAAGCAAAGTACGGATGTCTTCTCTAAATCTTTTTTTTTTTTTTTTTTAACAGAAACAGCTAATTTCCAATGTATTGTTGGAAAAAAGCACAAACTATGTTTTTAACTCAAATATTGTCTTCGACTGCTATGTGTATAGGAAAGCAGTCTCTGTATCAATGTTTACATGTTACTACTTTTTAAATTTCAATACTTTTATAACCGTTCTTAAGAATAAGAGTTTTGAATACTGAATCCTTTGTCTTCTAAATTGCAATAGCTATAATCACAAGAGCAATATCTCTTTGAATGACTGTCTGGACAAACACAATTGCAAATAAGGGAAGGGAAAAATGATTTTCTATTTCTCAGTAACTGGATTGTCTTAAGAAACTACATCTGCTTAATAATCAGTTTCTCAGCAATGTTTGCTGAGTTTGGGAGTCTAAGCCTAGCAGATGTGTCTCCTGGTTGAACATGCACTTTTCATGGAGTTTGGGTTCTAAATTTAGACCGCAGTTGGTTTGTATTTTGTAACACTAAGTAGAAATTAGAAAAAGTCAAACATTGTGAGCTATAAATGCACAGAAAATGCTTTGTAAAAAGTAGCATCCTGATATAATAATGCTATTTAGAAAGACTGAAACCAAGACTATTTAACTGTGAACCATGTAGCAGATGTTTTAAACTTTTTATTCCATTATATCTTGTCTAGATATTTTAATTCAAAGGGATACTGGCTCTCTTGATTGGGATCTCTTGTTATCACCATTCCATGTTGCCACGCAAGGTGCACAGGCTGGAAGTCTTTTGTGAAATTCTCAGTTAAATATATACAACTATGTGACTTAGTGCACAACACATTTGTGAAATAACCTACTCCTATATACTGACCTGCCTGTCCACAAATAATTGTAAAGAGTTTTTGCATGTACAGTTTTTACAAGAATTACAGTTTTGTGAAGTTGTGTCTAAATTAAAGCATTTCTTTAGAACAAATGGCCTTAAATTCTCACAGAATTCCTGGAAATGATTGTGAATTGCCTTCAAATAATGGAAAAGTATATTTATTTGTGTGTGTGTGTGTGTGTGTGTGTGTCAAAAATGTAACTGCTTTATAATATTTTTTCCTTACCTATATATTCTATTTAATACTTGGTTTATTTCTACTGTACATTGTTTTCTTTGTCCCAAGTTGACCTAGGGTGACTTTTATAAGCATGAAACTATTTTACTGGAAAGAATATATACATCCACATATCTAACAGTATCAGTGTTACATAACTATGTAATACTCAATTGTCCATTTTTAATTATGTATTAAAATCTTTAAATCGTTACTATTTGTTTTGTACATTTCATGTATGAATGACAGTAGAGTTTGATGTTTTCATTTACTGATCTTATTTATGCCAGTACAGTGTATAACCTGCAGATTTTTAAATTTACCTTTATCAACCCATAAAACAAAAATAAATAAGATCAATATTATTTTCTTCTTGTCAAACATTAGTTATTTTTTTGAACTGTCCAGAGAAAACAAAAGTTACACAATTCCTTGTATAAATAATAGTTTGCTCAAACCTAGTGGGAGTAAATGGCCAGGAATGAAGCAATTTCTCTTTACAAATGTTATCATTTATATGGCTGAGAATGATAATCAGAAACTTATGTGATGTTAATGCTATATATAAGATTAGAAAATACTTAAATCTTGTATCTTCATTGCAGAAATGTAGTAAACCAAGAGTGGAGGGATTAAGTGATGTATCCAAGACTATATAACTAGAGAAGAGCTCATTACCATTGTGGAAATATTTGTTATAACTTAAATTTTGTTAGGTGCTATGCAATAGGAAATCACAGAGACATGTTCCATAAAGGCAAATGCATAGTAATAGTTGTACATACAAACTGGTTATCAGGGATGTTCACACAGTAATGAGCAACAAGAAAGGTATGTATTGAGAAGGGGTGATAGATTCAAGTCATTAAACCTGCTGCAGAAGTCAGTCTTCAACTGGTGCCCTCAAGAACCCCAAAGACTTTGGGCACTGTCCTATCTTTCTAATCTCATTTCCTTCCTTTCTAATGAAAGCCTCTAATTATCACTTGAACTCCAGGATGAACTCTTGGTGTTATTTTCAAGTATCTCCATCATCTGATTTTGCCCAGTTATGTAATACCAATTCCCATTGCTTCTCAAATGAATATTAAAACTAACCAGGCCTACCTCATTCCTTTTCCACAACCACTCTGAGTTTACCTGGAGTCGTGTATAGTGTTCATACTCTGTTCTTTCATCAGGCCCTCTCCTCTGGTCTTTACCTGAGGATATCCTTTGCACTTTCCATCTCAAGCCCCAGCTCCTCTGAACCTTGTTCTTTAAAACTTCAATGCTAACAATAATAATCAGTACTTTCTATGAGCTCATCTTTGTATTGCATTTTAGCATATTAATTGCCTCAGATTATTTCCAAACTATTTTACTTTATCTGGGGCATCTTGTCTCTCCATCCTTATAGAACAGTATTTAACGGCACCTAGATATAGGTAAATTTTAAAAACTTCCCAGTTTATTGTACTGTGTAGCTAGAGTGTGAAATTACTGCAACTAAAGACTATTGGATGACTCAATTACTACTTTTTGAATTATCTCTTCCAACATGCAATATCGAGAAAAAAGAAGGGGTGGATATGACTCTGGTGGTGGTGAATGTGGAAAGAGAGGGGATTTGGGATTAGGGTTGGAGCATAGGTTGTTTTGTTTTTCGGGCTCAGGGAAGATAACAGATGGACTCATACACTTTTTTTTTTTATTACTGTGTCATCATCAACTTAGGAAATAAAGACCTCTCACAACGATGAGGTGGATGTGGTTATTTCTTAGAAGACCTGAAATGCAAAATATTTTACTGAAGAGCATACCTTTTTCTTTCAGCTTGTGTGAATTTTAGTTATTTAATGCCTTTGTGTTACATATATCTGTAATTGAGACAGTGGCCAGATTCTTCATAAACTCAGAGTAAAGAATAATTTTTGTGATTAGCACAAATCACATACATTTACTGATAAATAAGCAGCTGAGTTGAGGATCAAATAGGTTTCCTTTGAGTGCATGTGGAGTATTACCTATGAAGATGGAAAAGATGGAAATCTACTTGCAAAAAATCACACTAGTGCAGAGCTTTCTCATCAGTGTGTTACAGACGATTTACAGATTTATGCCTTGCAGATGGGCTACAGGTATACACCTTGGGGTGGTGCATAGTACCTGGGGTAATTGGAGCTCCCAGCCTCCATCATGTTCATTGGCTAACCTCAGGATATTTTAACAAACATTCCCATTTTTAATGTGTGTCTTGAAAGGTAGGGAAGCACTGCATTACAGAGATTATTTCTTAAATAACCTCTGCTTACAGTTCCACCTTCATTTTTTCTACTTACATTCCCTACCATATTTATACTAAAATTAAATTGAAAGATGATTCACATACAATTCCTTGACAAATGTATTGTAGCAAATAAAGTTCAGAGAAATAAGACATGAATGTCCTCATGAGAATTTTTTTTTTTTGCGTTAATCTTATTTATCTTTTTACAGTGTATTATAGAATTCCTGGGAAAATTTTCTTGCCTTTTTCACCACCTTCTTCATAAACATCCTACCACTCACGGAAATAGGTGTATCACCAGATGACCCAGAGGACATCAAAGCATAGAGTCAAAGGGATTCAACCTTGTTATTGCCTTAGAATAAACACAGTTCTAGAAGACATCCTCTTCTCCCCACCATGACTGTTCCCCTCACCCCACTTTCCCACCAAGTATAATTCTGTTTGCTCTATCGAAACCTGAGCATCGTTTAACAATAGGCAGTCTTTCATTTTACAAAATACTGGGATGTGCTGAGATCAGATACGTGGGTCTTAAGAATAAGCACATTTTAAAAACATATTGACATAATTCTTTGCACCAAATTTTTTTTCTAAAAAAATCTTTCTTCATCAGATCTTAGTTACTTAGATATGACTTTGATAAGGGAAGACTTGGTATATCATAAACATACACATGGTTTAAAGGGCTTCCTTCAGAAATGTGAAAGGGGAAATAGAGAAGCAACAAACAAGTATTTTCTTATGAGTTATTGCCGAAGCTATGTTTATAACTCTTAAGAGATGATTATCCTAGCAATGCTCACCTCCTAGATTTCAGATTTTTAACCTGGAATAGGAGATACCAAGTAGAAGTACTTCCCCAACACAGAGTATCCCATAACAAAATTATTTTTCTTTAAATGGATATGACCCCCAGCCCTGGCTACCATTTTACTGTATAGAATCTTACTTCTTTAAGCAAAATATGCTAACATAATACACAGAAGTCTCCAAATATAATGTCTGTACTAAGATTATCTCAAAGACATAATAGTTCTAATTCATATCACAAACTTCTAAGCAATATTTGAGGCACACACCTCATCAGTTAGGGTTATTGCTTACCTCATACTTCATCAGCGCACCCCCAACCCCAACAGCTAACCTTGCTCTTATTTTCTGGGCTTTAGAGATGCTCTGAATGTCAAACTCTAAGAGGAAAATGACCACTGAACTCTGACTATGGAAAGAGCAAAAGCAAACTAATCGAAAGATTTGCTCATTTAGTTTTAAAGCAATAGTGGCCATGACCTCATGATTTTCTCACCACAAAGTTATTCACCAATATAATTTCCATGAAACAGGCCTGCTGGCCATTCCTAATGTATTTAGATAAGCTGATTTCATACAGATGGGATTTGCTATCAGTCAAATGGGTGGATATCATTGACCTCACAAATTAAGGGGAAGGATAAAGGAATAAATATGCTTAGGGTTGGTTTAAAAATAGCTACCCTTTCAAAGATCTTTCTCTCCTTATGAAATAAGTGAATTAAAAGAAGTTATAAGACCGGTTCAGTAATTTTGACAGAGAACAACCAGTTTGTTAACCCTTACATTTTCTACAAGATAATGCTGACAAGAAACAATAAATAAAGCACCTTTCAAATCTTTAAAACAATATTTAAATCAGAATCTGCTTAAAATTCACAAAATTATTTTACTATCACTTTCTACCATGGCAAAAGGCATACACTGTAATTTAGACATTGGCAAATTTGTCATGCACTTTAGATGACAATTCTGCACCAGATTTCAAAGAAAGTGGGTGATGCCTGAGAAAACGAAATGACAATCACTAGAAACCACTTTGGGTCATCAAGCATCAACTTTTAAGTCCCTAAACATTATATGGACCTAATGCATCTCCTTTGAAAAAAAAGATCTGTGACATTGGTTTGCAAATCTTGAGATAGGTCATCAGATCAGTCTTGAAAGATGAATTACAGGTGACTTTTATCTTTCATTTATTTTCTGAGGATATCCTGTTGTTTTCAATCGATTTGAAACCTAAATCCAAAGTTATATATGTGCTTGGTATCTTCTATAGGCTGGTTATAAAATTGCTGGAAGCTTCAATGGAAGGAGTGTGACTCGTCAATGCCATCTACTGAGAGTCAAAAAACCTTAGTTTCCATCTTGGCAGTCTGATTTTGGGAAAATACCAAGTAAATGTCCAAACTTGATTTTTACCATTCATATAATATGGTGATATTTCCAAGGGTCCTTAAAACACCCTCCTTCTGCAATTCTCTCAGAAGGACAGAGGTTAACTTTAATTGGAGCACACCTGGCAACTTGGTTGTTTAATAGCGAGGTGGGACGAGGTTATTAAATAAACTTAATATACTGAGCTATCAAAGTACCTTCTTACAGATGGTGCAGCAAGTGAAACATCTGAATTTCTTCTTTTACAAGGCAGGTTATTAGCTTAGCCATTACTCTTAGTCCCGTATTCTCAATACATTTATTTTCATCTGAGAACCCAGAGGAGTAGGGAAAGATGGTAGAAAATGCCAAAGTCCCATTGCTCTGCAAAGGTCTTTGATTGTCTATCTATGTGCCCCCATGCTTGTGTCACTCAAAAGAGGACTTCTGGACACACACTTCCTAGTGATGGTCTGGATGCCCCGCAGGTGTTTTCTCTATTCTCCTTAAGGACTTGCCTGAAAAAAATACAAAGGCTACTCAAAACAAGTGTTTCTTATTAGGTAATTTAACTTGATTGATTGCAAGATCTCTGCCTCAAATGCTCATCAAACTCTCTTGGCTAGCTGCTGCTTGTTCTTCAAGTCTTCCCTTTACACGATTCCCTTATAAAGTCCTTCCTTGAAGACATGGACTGGATTGAATCTCCATGTTCTGCCTTCCCACAGCACCCTGCTTGTATCCTCCTGTCATTCATCACATCTGTAATTCCTGGTCTGTTGGCTGTATTTCAGTTTTGCCCATGAACTTCAGGAGAGCAGGAAGCAGGCAAGTCTTGTTCACTCATCTCTCTCTCTAACACATAACCCAGGGCCTGGCTTTCGGTAGGTCATCAATTGAATTGTGGAAGTGAATAGAATCAAAATATTGGTTACTAAGAATGTTTTATGAGTAACTTGGTATTTTAATATTTTAAGCCTGAATTTCAGCCAATTCAGATTATCTGTAAAATTTTAAAGCAGCACCAAACCTCACTTTTCCCATATTTATTTTTCCCTCCTTCTAAACCAGAACCGTGAAATTGAATGAAAACAGACCAACAGCTTCTCTCTACCTGTTTTCAGGGATAATTACCAGAAAAATGGTCAAAAGGCTGACAGCAGCAGGAGAGAAGAGATTAATAAAGCTTCAACACAATCTGATAGCCTGTTGGTCTTGACTCAGGACAAACTGAGGAGAAAGTATTCACAAGATGCCGAGATCTTATGTTATGTCAGCTCTGAAATTTCCTTTGACTATGCATGCTAAACAAAACAATACAAAACAAAACAAGATAATATGAAAGATTCTTTTAAGGATATGTTGACCCATATTCTCTCTTAAAAAGTGAAAGTGACAAGCATTTATATTTAGGTAGTAGAAAGGTATTCTAAATCCCTACCTTTGCATTTTAGCTGTGTCTGTGTGTATTTCCAAGCGGATTGTGCATGTATGTGTATGGGGGTGAATACATGCCTTCGCTTATGCATGTGCCATCATATATGTGTAGGTATCAGTAAAAGTGGAGATAATAAACAAGGGTGGGGGTATAGAAGAAACAGCAATGCTGTGCAAGCATTTACTGCCTTTTCTGATGCTGATTATATACCCTGGAGGAAGTACTGATGACCTGCACAGAATGTGGACAAGAATTCAGAAGGTTAGAACTTTTCAACTGCATTCATAACAGGACACATTGACTTGCAAATCCTACTGTGATAATATTTATGATTTTTAATATATTCTTACATCATCTGCTTAGCAACAAGCGAGAAAGATTTAATGAATATGAATTTGTGGGAAAGGAATGTGGAGGACTGTAGTTCTTACATATTGATATTTTAGCTCAAAATTCCACCCACTAGTTGATAAGACTGAATTCCATTTAACTTTCTAAGAAGAAATGAATAAACACTCCAAATCCTACCTGCATCCTCCATTAGATAATCTATTTTCTATAATCATCGGTATGGTAATGACTTTGCTTTAGCATGTAATCACTTAGAAAGCACTATCTCACATGTAATCTTCTATCTTCACCTGTCAAAACTCTGCTCACTCACCAATCCTCAGCTCAAAGGCTACTTTTCAACACAGCTTTACTGCATTATCTTGATGTCTTGATGACTAGAGCAATCTCTCTCTCTCTTTTTTTTTTTTTTTTCCAGCCTGTATATAGGCATTCTACTCTGCCTCTCTAGGGGCAGATTCTGTGTTTCTGTGGGAGTCTTATGGCCCTAACCCTGTTGAAAGTCAATCTGTTTGATTGAGGTTAATTAACAGGAAACCCATCTGCCTAAATACATGAGTCACCTTCCCCTATACGTCCTTTGTCAGAAATAAAATTCATGCTTCATCTTCCATTTGCGTTGCTCCTTTGTCCTATTTTTATTGCTTCAGAGAAGCAGGGATGATTTCTCTGGACACTCAAAGACCCAAACAATCTCCCAAGGAGTCCCTTGCCTGCATTGTTGCTCATTATCCTGCCTGGTTCTGTGTAGTCCTCCTTGACTAGAGTTTCCACTGCCTTACGAGGTAGAATCTACAAAGCTTAGTTTGTGTTCTTAACGCAGAGCCTGGGGCCAAGACCTGGGTACATGTAGTTCATTAGGAAGGCAATATCCCAGGGCAGGAGTAAGCAACTTGGGAGAGGGAGAAAGTAGGGAAATCTATTATAAGAGTAGGTTATCAAGCTCACCACTGTAGGTAACAAAGCTCTCACTTGTCCCCTCAACTTCTGAGCATAATGTGTTCCCTTCTCAGAATTGTCTCCATGAGGACCAACTGGAAGTATTTATCTTTAAGTTCCCATCTTCTATTGGTTAGGGTTGCCTGCACTTTCTGGGCTGCCTATGTAGGCATGAGGAAAGAGCATTCGAGTTTCTGTGGCATGAGAGTGTTTCCAGGGTGAAAAGTTTAAAAACTGCAGTACCTGCTTGAGGTAAGACACCATCTACAAAAAGAAGTTGGAGTCAGTATGGAAGCCAGCCATGGCTGAAATGGGACATGAGGCTAAGAGAGTGAGTTGGGTCATTAGAGTCACCTGAAACACATGAGCTTCAAGCCCCCATTGAGCTGTCATTACCTGTATTTCCAGCCTCCTCTCCTTCCACTTCTTACCACACAGAAAGCAAATTGCATTAAAGTACATGCAGTTCTACAAATACTCCACTCCATTTCATACTTCATGCATTCCATATGCCAACTCTTTCACATTCTCACTCCTACTCAGCTTCCAAAGCCCTGCTTAGGTGTCTTTGCATAAGAATCTCTTCCTCCTTTGTTTTATGTAACTTTTTAATTGAAGTAAAATATATTTAGAAGTACAAAAATTATAAGCACACTGCTTTAGGATTTTTCACAGAGGAACATATCTGTGTAACAATTTCACAGATCAAAAATACAACATGATCAGCACCCTAGCATCCTGCTTTTGTCCCACCATAATCACACACGCCTCCTCAAAGTAATCACTATCTTGATTTTCATCACCATAAGTTATTTCTGTCTTATTTTCAAATTTTATATAAATGGAATTAAACAATTTGTATTAATTTCTGACTTCTTCCATCCAATATTTTGTTTGTGAGATTTATCCAAGTACTTGTGCATAGCAAAATTTTTTCTCAATTCTGTTTAGAATTTACCTGTGTTAATATATTACAATTTGTTTTTCTCCTTTCATGAACATTGGGTTATTTTTAGCTTTGAATATTATGAAGAAAGCTTTATGACCAATATTGTACATTACTTTTAATAAAAATACACATCCATTGCTATTAGGTATATACCTAGAAATGTTTATTGCCTTAGAGCTTATTGGTCTGAAATTAGCATATCTAAACCTCCATCCTATTACTTTTGGTTTTTCTTATCCTTACATCTAAGGTTTATTTAGGGGTGGCAGGATTTACTTGAGTTTGCACTTCTGCTTCTCTAGGAATTATGGAGGTTTGCCTGAAGTCATGCTGTAGTTGGGTTAATCTGTCTAGTCTGAAGTTATTAGGGGGCCATTCTGCCACAAGTCATACTCTCCATTGGCAATGATAATGGAGATAATGTTGTACCTACGTTTACCAGATAAAACACATCATGTTCAGTTTAATTTGAATTTCTGATAAACAAATTTACTCCCATCTACAGATGTGCCTCTAACATGCATATTTTCCCACATACATGTCTGTTTTCCTCACCATATTGTGAGCTTTCTGAGGATAGGGACTGAATCTTTGTGTTGATTATCCACAGGCACACGTGGCCTAGCAGACATTTAGAACTCAAAAAATACAAATTAAAATGAACTGAATGTCCACTGGGTGGAAACTATAAAAGTAGACCAGAACCATATGGATAAAACCTAACTCCAAAGAATTTTTTTTTGTGAGACAGGGTCTGACTCTGTCACTCAGGCAGAAGTCCAGTGGCGTGATCTTTTGCTCACTGCAACTTCTACCTCCCAGACTCAAGCAATCTTCTCACCTCAGCCTCCCAAGTAGCTGGAACTACAGGTACACAGTTATTTTTTTTCTTTAAATATTTTTTCATAGAGGTGGAGTTTTGCCATGTTACCCAGACTGGTCTTGAACTCCTGAACTCAAGCGATCCACCTACTCAGCCTCCCAAAGTGCTGAGATTACAGGTCTGAGCCACTGTGCCCAGCCAGAAGAAAATGTTTAAGTATACTAACTTTAGCAGGAGAAGCATAAAGCTCAACAGAGATTTCAGTGACCTGAGCCCTTTTTGATATAATCAGTATTGTAAATATCTCAGAGACTGTTTCTTCCCTGTCTTATGATGGAAATCATTTCTCCATGTAAAAAAAATCAAGTCAGTAGAAGATATTTTTGGCATGAAATGTTATTATAGGTTATCATAAAATAACTCTGAAAGCCTCAAACTTCTTTCAGTGGATAAAGACCTTTGCCTACCAGACACCAGCCAACAAACCTTATTGAGTATGCATCTGCTCTGCCGTATGCCTAAGATTTCTACCCCCCATTTCTATGAAGCAATATGAAGGACCAATTAACTATTTTAGTAACTTCAGTACATTCATGTTTATGCTTTGTCTTACAATGTTATTTATTTGGCTATTGTTTCCTAGATACGTTAATAAACTCTGAAGAAATCATGTTTTGGGGAACAATAGACACTGGGGACTACAAGAGAGATAAAGGAGGGAGGAGAGCAGGGTTGAAAAATTACCTCTTGGGTACTATGCTCATCACTTGGGTGACAGGTTCAATTGTACCCCAAACCTCAGCATTATGCAATATACCCATGTAACAAACCTACATATGTACCAGTGAATCTAAAATAAAAGTTGAAATTTTAAAAATAAAAATACTATTTTTATTGCTTTTAAAAAAGAAACCATCCCTTCAGAACCTGAAAACATTCTCATTCTTAAAGATTGAAACTGCTATAACTTATATTCCATCAAATATTGGAAAAATAATATAAATATGGTATATAGACTTATGCAACTCTAGATGGAAAAATCAGGATTAGTTGTAAAGTTGTAAGAAAGTATATTTTGTATCGACATAGGAAATATTTTTTTAAAAACTTAGAATCCTTCAATTACAGGATGGATTGACTTAGAGGATAGCAAGTCTTCTCTTCTCTTACTATTTAACAGCAGAGCTGGATGACCTCCTGGGATGTCATAGAAATACATTTTTATAAGATAATTGTATTGGTCTGTTTTCATGCTGTTGATAAAGACATACCTGAGATTAGATAATTTATAAAGTAAGGACATTTAATTGACTCACAGTTTCACATGGCTGGGGAGGCCTTACAATCATGGTGGAAGGCAAAGGAGGAGCAAAGTCATGTCTTACATGGTGGCAGGCAAGAGAGAATGAGAGCTTGTGCAATGAAATTTCCCTTCATTAAACCATCAGATCTCATGAGACTTATTCACTATCACAAGAATAGCACAGGAAAGACCCACTCCCATAATTCAGTTACTCCCACTGGGTCCCTCCCACAACACGTGGGAATTGTGGGAGTTACAATTCAAGATGAGATTTGGGTGGGGACACAGACAAACCATATCAATAATCTTAAAGTTTTCACCTAAATCAAGTTGCTCTGTTATATTCATCAAGTTATATTTCTTCTAACATAAAACCTATACGAATAAATATGTAAGCTATTATTGTATACTGATAAGTATGAGGAAGAAAATAGGTTGAGTCATATAATAGAAAATGTTTGTAATATGGTTTGGTTTTGTCCCCACCCAAATCTCATTTTGAATGTTAATGCCTGTAATTCTCACATGTCATGGGAGGGACCCAGTGGGAGGTAATTAGATCATGGGGGCGTTTTTCCCCATGCTGTTCTCTCGATATTGACTGAGTTATCAAGAGATCTGAAGGTTTCATAAGCATCTGGCATTTCCCCTGCTAGTTTTTTTATTCTCTAGTGCTGTCCTGTGAAGAGGTACCTTCTGCCATGATTATAAGTTGTCCGAGGCTTCCCCACATGTGGAACTGTGAGTCAATTAAATATTTTTTCTTTATAAATTACCCAGTCTCAGGTATTTCTTCATAGTAGCATGAGAAACAGACTAATATAGTTTGGGTTCTTACTTTAGACTGGGCAATCAGGAGGTCAGCTGAAATCTGAGGACAAAGAATCAGCCATTCGAGATCTAAGCGAAGAACATGCCTTGAAGACGGAGTAGCTAGCAAAAAGACCCTGATGAGGGAACAATTTGTTATGGGAGCAGATCAAAAAGAGGGTGACTGTAGCAGGAGCCTAGTAGGCAAGGGCAGGAGTGGCTGAGAAGGAGGTGGAGAAGCTCTCACGCCCCATGAATTTCTGAAATTCATCAATGGCGTCAGTACATTCAAGAAGATGCCACATCACACGCTTCACATCTCCTCTTTAAATCCTTCACCAAACCTTCTCTTGAGGTTTGGCCATGTCCATAGGTAGTGTCATCTCTCTGCAAATAGTTTCATTTCATACTGTGGTCAATCAATGGTATTGTCAGATGCCCACACCCACTCAGAGTCCTGCTGTAGACTGGATGAAATTTCCCCCTTCTCTTGTAGTAAATTCTATTAAATTGTGTTATTTTTATTGTCTCAAACCCATTTATTTGACCTCTATATAAATCAATTTATTTCTTTGATAAATATTTTAGTCAACAAATATCTATGTAGTGCCTAATGATACGTATCAGGCAAAATGAGATTGGGCATGAGTCTAATATGGGAGTGGAACAAGCAATAAATCTCTAATGACAAACACCATGTTGGACATAGAACCATGGGTCCCTCTGCTGACCAACATGTTGCTATTTGATAAAACTGGTTATTTCTGGCTTCTTTCTTCAGAACGATTTTCCTCAAAGAGATGCCACATTACCTCCCATAACTAGACTTTAGTGGTTCAATCCACCCATTAACCAGATGATGCTCTATTAGTTGAGCCTAGGGGCAGACTTTGCCTAGACTATTAACAGTCTTAAACATGTTAATGTTTGTGAAATAATAAACTTAACAAAACACGACGTTCTAAAATTGGATTGTGGTGACAGCTGCAGAACTCTGTAAGTTACTAAAATCAATGAATTTTACGTTTACAATGAGTGAATTTTATGGCATATAAATTATACTTTGACAAAATTTTTTTCTAAGGAGGACAAAATGCCAGCTATAATCCATAAGAGCCAACATTTTAGGAGAGATTAATCTAAAAGAATTACTTCCTTTTTAACCTGAAGTTTCAATTACTACAGATAATATAAAACACTATTTACTCTATAAACATCTTTCGCTTGGTTTACTACATCTACCTGATCTCTTCCATGGCACTTTCAACAACAAACTTTTGATCAACAAATTTCTGAAAGGTATAGCAGCTCACCAAAATTCCCTCTTTAGCCCACTACTCTTCTTATTGAATAATTAAAGGATAAGGTTTGCAAAAAGAGGCATTGGCCAGGATTTTTGGACAGGACCCTGGCAAAGAGTCTTATGCTGGCCTACTTTTAGGGGCAGAAAGAATTAGGGAACAAAGTAAAATTCACAAGGAGATTAATGAACATTTTTAAAGTTCAAATAGAAATAGGTAAAAATAGTTCAAGTTCAAAAAATAGGTAAAAAACAAACGTGTGTCAACACATCTACAGCCATCTAATCTTTGACAAACCTGACAAAAACAAGAAATGCAGAAAGGATTCTCTATTGAATAAATGGTACTGGGAAAATTGGCTAGCCATAAGTAGAAAGCTGAAACTGGATCCTTTCCTTACTCCTTATATGAAAATTAATTCAAGATGGATTAGAGACTTAAATGCTAGACCTAAAACCATAAAAACCCTAGAAGGAAACCTAGGTAATACCATTGAGGACATAGGCATGGGCAAGGACTTCATGTCTAAAACACCACAAGCAATGCAACAAAAGCCAAAATTGACAAATGGGATCTAATTAAACTAAAGAGCTTCTGCACAGCAAAAGAAACTCCATCAGAGTGAACAGGCAACCTACAGAATGGGAGAAAATTTTTGCAATCCACCCATCTGACAAAGGGCTAATATCTAGAACCTATGAAGAACTCAATCAAATTTACAAGAAAAAACAAACAACCCCATCAAAAAGTGGGCAAAGGATATGAACAGACAGTTCTCAAAAGAAGACATTCATACAGCCAACAGACAGATGAAAAAATGCTCATCATCACTCACCATTAGAGAAATGCAAATCGAAACCACAATGAGATACCATCTCACACCAGTTAGAATGGCGATCATTAAAAAGTCAGGAAACAACAGGTGCTGGAGAGGATGTGGAGAAATAGGAACACTTTTACACTGTTGGTGGGACTGTAAACTAGTTCAACCATTGTGGAAGACAGTGTGGCGATTCCTCAAGGATCTAGAACTAGAAATACCATTTGACCCAGCCCTCCCATTACTGGGTATATACCCAAAGGATTATAAATCATGCTGCTATAAAGACACATGCACACGTATGTTTATTGCGGCATTATTCACAAGAGCAAAGACTTGGAATCAACCCAAATGTCCATCAGTGACAGACTGGATGAAGAAAATGTGGCACATATACACCACAGAATACTATGCAGCCATAAAAAAGGATGAGTTTGTGTCCTTTGTAGGGACATGGATGCAACTGGAAACCATCATTCTCAGCAAACTATTACAAGAACAGAAAACCAAACACTGCATGTTCTCACTTGTAGGTGGGAATTGAACAATGAGATCACTTGGACACAGGAAGGGGAACGTCACACACCAGGTCCTATTGTGGGGAGGGGGGTGAGGGAAGGGATAGCATTAGGAGATATACCTAATGTAAATGAGGAGTTAATGGGTGCAGCACACCAACATGGCACATGTATACGTATGTAACAAACCTGCACGTTGTGCACATGTACCCTAGAACTTAAAGTATAATAGTAATAAAAAAAAAAGTGTGTCAAAATAACAGTTTGGCAGGATTCTTGCTTGGTCCACAGCCAGCATCCTGATAATAATTTTTCCTGTGTTGGTATGTTAGTTAATTTATGGAATTTCACAGTTCTTTGTCATTGCTATTTTTCATTGGTTTCCTAAACAATGCAGAAGTATTCATTTATTTTTAAACAAATAGCAATGAGATAAAGAAAAATCAAATAAATTAACGTTGAGATTTACAATTTTTAAAAATATATTTCCCTTTTTGTTCTAATCCACTTTCAGCCAATTTTGCCAGCTATCATTTTTGGCAACTTTTTCATAAAATATTACATTGTATAACTTACTTGAGTAAATGCATGGAATTAATAGAGTATTTTTTGAACAAACATATGGCCTATAGTGAAGGCAGTCCCATTTTGATATATAAGTGCTTCTATGATAATTAAAAGAGTCTCATCATCTCTCGGCTAAATATATGAAACCAAAGCCTCCCTGCTTTAGGTGTTTGTGTTGCAAGACAGCTATAGTAGAAAATAATCACGTCTGGAAGTGTACCATACTGGCAATTAAATTTTAATGACCCATGAAAACCCCAATATACCTTTAGTTATTTTTTTTCCTCAATATCTGAGAAGACCACGGAGCATTTGCTGGGGATTAAAGTCTAATACCACTTTCCGGCCAAATCAGTTTCAAGCCATTTACTTCAGCTACTTATTACACCCTTGGATGTAGCTCAGACTGTTTTCCATTTACATTTTGTCTTTCTAGTGCTAAGACTTTTCTTTCTTTTCTTTTCTTTTTTTTTTTTTTTAACATAGATCTGCTCCGCTGTCAGAATGATTTCTGCTGGTGCTTTGCATACTCTTCACTTTAGTTAAGGTTTACCATTTATCAAATGTGACCTACACATGTTATCATATTGTTGGATTCTTGCAACCACAATTCTCCATCTCCCAAAACTGGTTAATGCCCAGTTCGTCCCTGGGTTGTCAACTTTCTGTAATATTATGCCAATTGGGATTATGTTACCTCCCTGCTTAAATCCTTCAATAATTCCCCACAGGCCTCAGGATAAAATCAAAACCCCTTTGCTTGCATACTCGTCTCTCAATATATGCGTAAGTCCTGCCTGCGACTTCAGGCTCATTTCTCACCAACATCCCCACACAACCTTTGTTTTCATCGTTTGGAACTTTCTATAGTTCCCTTGGACATCTTGCTAGTGAGCCCGCAGTTTTCTGCTTCTCAGTCTTCACTTCTTTCATCCAATTGACTCTTACTCATTAACAAAACATGGCTTTTTATTCTGCCATTCTCTTGTATTTCTTGATCACAGTGTTTACAATATAGTGCTGTCATTGTTGAGTTAGTGGTTGTTCTCCTCTAATAACACGCTTCTCGAAAAGAAATACCAATTATTATTTGGCTTTAAACCTCAGATCCTATTAAATGTTTGTTCATACTGGATATTTGATGGTTTCAAATGAATGAATGAGTGAACAAGTAATATGTGTTGGGCTTGGTTCAATTAACTGAATGAATACAGTTGCCACTTTATGGGATGAAAATCCTAACGGTCATTATAATGTCTTAGAAAATAATTCTAATGGCATCAACTAAATCTGCATTTTCCCATATGTCTTAGAGCTATAACCATTTTTACCCCAACAAGATGAGCTCAAATCTCTTTCTCATCTTCTCAGTTCTCCCCTTTGCTTAAAAGGTCATGGAAAACGCCTATTTTAGTTTTAAACTCAATGTCCAAATCATAAAATTATTGAGTGAACCAGTTGTTAAGTAGCCATGTGTTAAGCCAATAGTTCTTATTATTCATTAAAATACAAAGACAGATATTTGGAAGCATCCGATATACAAAGTCAGTACAGTTTTGTCTGTGCTTCAATATCTGATTGATACAAATTTCTTAAGGGATTCCCCTGAGACAGGTTTGAAATACACTGTTAAATGAGAAACTGTTTATAAAAACACTCTCCCCAAAACTTGCCTTGTTCTTTGTCTTTTAATTGCCTTAGTCAATACACTTTCTTAGTCAATATACCTTCTCATATACCTCATAGCTCAGGATGGTTTGTTGAAAATCCAAATTGTTTATTTTCCATACCCTAGCACTGTTCCCAAGTACCATATATCCAGGAATAATGACTTGCAAGACAGACAAAAGCATACTCTAAAGCTTCTCTGTTCAATGTGAATTCTTTCCTGATGAGGCCCAATTGGGACTTGAGAGTTAGAACAAGTTATTCCCATTGCCAAAATTGAGGAAATCATCACTGGCTCTGTAAATAGTAACACACATGCTCAATTCAGAAACCAGAAATCACTTTTAAACCTTTCTCTCTCCGCATATCCTGTCACACAATCCATCCTGTCTCTTCTGTATTTTAACTACCTCTCAAATCCACCAACTTTCTCATTTTCCACTAGCACCATCCTGTATGAAACCATTATTATTTCTGACTTCAATCTCCAAAAGCACTCTGACAGCAATCTAACTTACTTCCCTTCCATCTCAGTGGCTGCACTTCTTTGTCCACACTATAGCCAGAGATCTCTAACAGTCTGATCACATTGTTCTCCCTCATTAACTCCATCAAAAGTTTCCTGTCGCTCTTAGGAAAAAGTCTGCGGTTGTTATCAGTGCAGGTTCCAGTTTACATCTGCAGCTTTAAGACTTATCCATCCTACCTCTCTTCACTAATTCCTTTTCAAACACACACACACACACACACACACACACACACACACACACACACACACACTCCTAATGCCTATGATCCACTCAATCTTTCAATTTCTTGAGTGTGACATATTTTTTTCTTCTCTCTCCATTGGTGAGAACAACATCCCATTAGGTGCTACCAAAGTTCCTTGTTAGTGCTTCTGAAGTACCCTGCTATATTATGTTGTACTGTAATATCCTCTTTTTTTTTTTTTTTTCTTTTAACCAGAGAGTCCAGTCAAGGCCTGATACTGGCTGATATTTTTAAGGCTCTTATGGGATTAAAAAAAAAATGACTGTATTCAAGGTTCAGAATCCATGTTGGTTGGATGGCTTGTCATCATTTATATAGTGCCCTGAACTTAATAGAACAATTAAATTTATCTTCTCTATAGCCAAATGGCATAGATTTTTTTTATCTGCATATCCAGAGGACTTATTCATAAATAACTATGGAGACTGTGATCAATAACAGCCTCTGTTAACATCCAACACCAATGAAAGAAATCCTGCTTTAAACCTTCTTAGTTTAAAATCCAATTTGCTATGACATTTTTTTTCCACATATATCATGCACTCTCTGCTTTGAAGGGGTTTGAAATATGATTATTCATCTAAATAATGTCCTGATCACAGAAGTCAATAAGTGTGAAGTTCTATGATGACTCCAGGAAGTGCTGCATTACTTCAATATCCCAGACAAAGTTAAACTTTTTAAATAAAGAAAATAATTAACATTTTCAATGTATGAGAAGAAAGGTGAGCCAAGAAAGGTGAACAAAATCTCCCTTGAATGGCTGGTAGAGAATAATTTTTTATGCTCTCTCTTGTTCCCCCTAGGACTCTTCTTTATGCATAGTAGTTATTTAACAAAGACTTACTCAATTGAAGGCCATAGTACATATTAAAAATGAATAATCTTTTGTTGTAAATTTTAGAATAGAATGTATCTTCTTGTGTTGGAATCTTCTGTTTACAGAAGAAAAACAAAAGCTGGTCTGTCTGTTCTAGAATATGTTTCCTTAAAGCCTTCATTTGATTACGTTGCATTTAGCATGAGTGACTCCAAAATGGAGTGATCCATTTTGGTTTCGTCTAGTCTGTTGGGGCCTAGTGCATAAGCTCAGTCCAAACAATAGCCTCCCATAATTTTGTTTTTAAATTTTCCCCCTTTTGGTCATGTTCTCACTTTAGGTGAGAGTATGACCGAAACATAGAGTCTTAGCATCACTCTCAGTCACCATCATTTTGGATTTCTGGTCTCAGCACATCATTCATAGGTTACAGTGCCCTCAGGATTACACGTTTCTTTGAGCTCTTGCCATTCTGGTTGAAGAAAGACCATTTGACATTCCAGAGACGGCTTCAGGCCAACATTTACAACCTTTGAGAGAATACAGTGCACTAGGAAGACTACTATGGCCATCAGGAGAATAATGCCAAAAGTTTGGACTATGCTCCTTAGCCAGAGGCCCCATAAACCAAACCAATCAGAATCAAATAGATCAAAGAATGCCTTACATAAAGAATCTATTTGCTTTAGTCAAGCAGCCTGTTCTTAATCCCCTACAACTGAATCTCTGTAACATCCGTTGTATTTTTCATGGGCGATAAGAAGTGTTACTAAACCCACTGTTCTGCTATTTCCTAGTGAGTTTTAAGACTAAATAAGTACATTTATGATGGTGATAGTGACATCAATGACTAAACTTTTGGTCAACACCTCAAAATTGAGAGGATAACTAAAAGGGGGAAATTGTTAAATCCAGTTCAGCCTAAAGAGGCCTCCTTACGTACTTTAAAGTTTTCTCTGTACATAGTGAATTATAACCTAAATGGAGGTATAAACAGATTGTAACTTACTCTTGTACCAATCACTGAGTTTTGGCCAAAGGGGACCAAATGTTCAAACCATGTTCAAATAAGGCAAATGCCAAAATGTAACCAATCCAGCTGTTTCTGTACCTCACGTCCATATTCTGGACATCATTTTCCTTTTCCTATCCATAAATCTTCTTCCATCATATGGCTGTACTGGAGTCTCTCTGAGCCTACTGTAGCTCAGGAGGCTACCCCATTTGTGAACTGTTTTTTGCTCAATTAGACTCTGTTAAAACATTTTTTAAATTCAATACTTTATATCAGGAATCATTGTTATAAAATATTCATTGCCTCCCAATTACTGATTAAATATATTTTTCCAGACTATTCTGCCTAGTATTCCTAAAAACATCCCACTGAAATTCTACTCTTTTAACCTTGCCCTGTTTGGGACTGCATAATCTATTTGGAAAAGAGAGATAACTATCTGAAATCACATTTGTGCAGATATTAGTGTCAACAGCACTATATATGTTCTGTTTATTCTATTGCCTATTTAACCTTTTGGATGAGTTGAGTGGGTAATGAAGCCTTATCTGTTTAATCCTATGAGATGGGTTGACTCTTGCTGTCCTAACTTCCATATCTTTTATCTCAATAGAGGCTGTTTATTCATTTGTCAAACATTAAGGAGAACCTATTACCTCTATGTTTATGAAGCTGCACAAGTAATGGAGATTCAATCGTGAGCAACAAAAGCATATTCCTGCTCTCATGAAACTTACTTTCTAGTAGAAGTGACAAAGAACAATAATGGAGTTCATAAAACTGGCCCCTGACCTGATCCATTTTAAAATATCAGTGACACACAGTCATTATTGTTTAGATAATTAGATTGTGAAATATTAAAAAAAAAAGGAATTAACTAGATAATTTGTGGGAAGAAAAGAGCAAGTTTTGTCTAACTTACTCAGACCTGCTCTTAACATCTTTTACTTGGGAACTATAAATTCTCAACATAAAAGGGACCTAGTTCTTTTCTGTCAATGTCATAGAACATTACATCTATGTTAGTATTTTAACAAAAATTCTACTACTATTTTTCCTTTAGGTAAATAAATTCCAGCAAAACTATTTATAGCTCATTCATTTTTCTAAGCATGGGGGATTTATAGATGTAAAGAGATACAGTGCTTTTCAATCAGTACCAATATCACCAGTACCAAAATCTATGATGGAATACCCAGTTGCAAGATATTTCTTCTCTTTCATGTAGATGACTATCTGTGCCAAAGCAAGGATTATGTAATTGCTATAAAAGCACTCTTATGAAGCCTCCTGGGAAAAAAAATAGGACACATTTAACTCTGGTTAATTAGAAAAATCTTTAAACTTCTAGGTTTTTATATGTTTATGTGAAGGAGAGGATAGGCATAAAAACATGGAATAAGCACACCCTCTACAAAACAGTAGTTTATTGCTAAACAAATACTACTTTCCTTCATTGTTTCAGTAGAAGATTGTGTCTATTTTTCAATCACAATCATCTATGAGAAATATTGAAAATGCAGCAGCCACCGAGGCACCCATGTAGATACTTAGAATCACTAGAATCCACATGCTATTAATGGACACAGTAGATCCTGGTCTGTATTGTCATAAATTTAGAACCACACCATTCCTCTGGGATGTCCTTCTACCTGCAGAATCTAAAAATGCATATTCTGGGAAGGGCCCATTATATAGGGAGACATTTGAAGCTTTTCCAGTAGAACTTAATTCTTGTCATTCACTCATGCATGAAGTCATCGAAAATGTATTTGTTGAGCGTCACTGTAAGCAAGCAAGTGTCAATATAAGGAGATATCACAGCTTTCTTAAAATAATCAAACCTGGATTCTTCCTAAAGTGAAGGGATGCTCTTGCTTATCTTTCCTTTGAGAACTGTTCTCTAACTCTTGCTGCCACTGTGACAAGGACCTTTGGATTTCTTTACAGGCTAAATGACAGTCAGTGTAAACGCATCACAGCATACAAAGATAAACAGTGTGTGGCTCCTGCCTTCAAGAAGCTCACATTCAGGAGGATGATAGAGATAAGAAAGCTGATAATATCAGGAGACTGTATTATAAGTAGATATTTAAGGAGGATTAATAGAGCACAGAAGATCTTCTAATTATTGTACGTCAAGTAAGGCTCCCTAAAGACAAAGGGACACTGAACCTAATTTTTAAAATGTGTAGAAAGGAGTAGAGCAAATGAACAAGCGAGTAGAGGAAAAAGGATACGGGCATTCCAGTACATTTGGCACAGTCATGGAACAGCACAGCATTTAGGGAAATACAAGTACTTGGGTATGAATGGAATAAATGGCATATTTAAGGAAATAGGATTAAGTAAGTTCAGAGAGGTAGATAGAAGAATATTTATGAAAGACTTTACATGTTAGATTGAGGAATTTGAATTTTGTCTTTGAAGCTTTATGGGAGGGCCACTGGGGATCTTGAGCAGGAAAGTAAAATGATTCTATTTAAATAGCATGAGCTCAAGTTTAATGAGTCTAGAGGCAGAGAGATTTGGAAGGCAGGTCATTGTAATAATCTAGTCAAGAAATAATGAGAACCCAAAGAAGTGACAAGAGTAACGATTGCTAGAAGCGAGAGGACAGAACAGTTCTGAAAGCAATCAGGAAGCATTTTGTGACTGACTGGGTTTTAGGGATGAATGAAAAGCAAGAATGTCAAATGCATTACAGGTTTTGGTTGGGAGAACTGGCTGGACAGAGAACAAACGAAGTCAAACCTATATTTTCAAGTTTAAAATATTTGTGATATCTCTATATGCAGAAATCCAGTAGGCTACTCATATAAAGGTGTGAAACAGAGTAGGACATCCTGGGCTAGAGATGAATATACCAGTATGTAAGGGTTTTTGGTGCTACCATTAGCCAGCTACACTGTCAAAAGAGGTTATAAAATGTATCATTTAACTAAATAAATGTGTTATCATATTAGCATTATTGTACAGTATTTCCAGACTTACTGAATCTAAACACACTGAATTAAATTAAATAAAAAATGTATCATTTTTAATAACTTGTCAACCTAAAATGTGGGTTTCTTAAAAAAATTTTACACAGGACCACACTTTAATGCCATAAGATCACATCATAAAAGAGGCTATCTGATGACAACATGGAATAACTGGAACAAGTTACCACTCTTCCTGCTTTATAATGTTATCATGCATGAGATGGGGAAGGGCCATTATTTGATGATGACCTATTAACTCAAAACACAAATGGCCTTGTTTACCATCCCAGAGAGTTTAGATTTTAGCCACATGATAGGGAGCCATTAAAAGGTTTTACAAGGAGAATAACAATACCAGACTTAATATTAAATAAAGTTAATGCTAGCAGCAGTAGAAATGATGAGATGGAAAGAGGAAAGTTGTGGTCAGGGAAGAATTTGGGGGAGTTATTTCAAGAATCTAAGGGAAAGTTTGGATCATACACTAACAATAGAACAGATTATAATTCCAGGAACTGAAAATAATAATAGCATTAGTAGTAGTAATAGTATTTATTGAATACCTATCATATGCCAGGCACTTTTCTAACCCTAACATTAAGTAGTATTTTACTTAATTCTCATTAGCACCCTATGAAGTAGGCATTAAAATTTTTCCCATTTTATATGTGAGGAAACAGATACCAAGAAACAAACACACTCTATATTATACAGCTGGTAAGTTATAGAGTTAGAATTTAAATTTAGACTGTGTGATTCTAGGGTTCTTGCTCTTAATCATGATGCTTCAAAAAAATCCCTGACAGAAAGAGTGGAAATCCATGGGTCATTCTGAAGGCATAAGGCTTGTGTAGCTGTTATGGGTCATCATCTGAAAATTAAAATTCCACCCAAACCACTCAGATAGCATGTCAATAAACACCAAAGAAAGGAAGAAGCAAAAGAGTTATCTGTATACATCTTTGAAAATTATTGGATTTCCAAAATCATTGTATCCAGTGTCAATAACACTCACCTAGGAGTTAGAAAACATATTAGTTTCACCTAGCTGAGTGACCAGATACGTGCTAGACCTTGGTCTCCTAATATACCAGATGTAACGGCTGGATTAAATTATTTTCCAAGCCTTTTCCAGGACTAACACTTGACTATTCTCAGTGTTAGCCAAGAGGGTGCTACAAAGCAGCTATTGGTTTGGCTAAGCAGGCAAAGCGTTGGTGGTCGTAATATGCTTTTCAAACGGTAGCTTGTACTGAACAATAGGGGTGAATGCATTTGTCCTTGTCAAGAATTAATTGTCTCATTCTGTGGCCACCTTCATCTCAGGCTATTGGTTTACTTTGCCTGGACTTCAGTTATTAATAAAAATATAAAATTTGAAAGGTCAGGGTCAGTCTCTACAAAAACATGCCTCATTGATGCAACTTAAAAGGAATTCCAAGGCCAAAGAGAATGATCACCAAGGGGTCAGGATCTAAGTAAAATATCTAGATGTCATGCATTGAGCAATAGCAGAAAAACTCAATGTATTTGCTTGCGACTAGGAGTTTTTCAATTCCTTTTTAAAAACATTTGAATAAAATCAACTGGTTCAGATAAGCTTATAGTACACACTAAATCTCTACCTCCTTTATTTAATTTGTGTTCCTTTTCAGAGGGTAACCTCTATTTGCAGTTTCTTTCATGTTGTTTCACAAAATCTATTCTTTAACAAGCATTTAAAATCTCCTTCTCTTCCATACACGTTTAATTATACTTGTTTTTCTGAAACTTACCTTCATTAATGAATATATTGGACATCTCTTCGTATCTACGCACAGAAATAAATATTATTTGCCTGCTGATGAGCCATATTTTATTTACCAGTACCATATTTTCTTGGCTCTTTGGCTATACCACAATTTAATAAACTGTGTACTATTAATTGGCATTTAGATTTATTCAGATTTTTACCACTGCAAATAATGCTTCAATGAAGTTACTTTGTACATTCATGTTTGCATACTTAGGATAAGTTCCTAGATGTGAAATTATGGAACTATGGTTAATTCGAAGAGTTCTTTACATATGAAAAATGTGTGTGCTTTCTTTACAAATATTGAAAGTAATTTTCCTAGATATTAAACCTTTTTCTTTATGGTATTTGGCTAAAGAAATTTAAAAGTATATATCCAGTAAAAATTATTTCTTTGTAACTTTGATTTATTTATTTCAGGTAGAAGGGACTTTATCCACTCAAAGATTATTGCCTTTGCTTTCTCTAGTACTTTTATTTTTAACATTTGAATATTTGATGCATGTGAAATTTATTTTGCTGTAATAGATGACAAAGGAGACCAGGTTTATTTAGTAGTCAGCTCTTTTCACAACATTTATTGAATACTTTATCTTTTCCCAATGACATTTATATGACAAATTTTATATATAGTATATTTGGGACTGTTTTCTTTTATCTAATTTCTCTGTGTTTCTCTGTATCAGTATGAATTTTCTTTAATTGAAGTGGCATTTTAATATGCTCAAATATCATGTATGATTACAGTATTCCTTTATTCCATTTTTCTTCCTCTTTTTTAAAAATTGGGTTAAAGATAGCAGAGTTTGATACTGAGGCTAGATGAAAGATGTACTTTATTTTTAAAGTTTGAGACTCCTAAATGCCAGATTAGACTTATCAGCAAATACAAACATGTATGTAGATTTGTCATTTGTGATTACAATACTTACTTCAGAGCCTCTGTCTCCTACACTCTTATAAACAGTATTATTATAATTTGTCAAAGAATGAACATATTTAATATGTTGAGTTTGGACATATGCAGACTTTTGGGATAACATCACCACAATGAAGGTAATAGACATTTCTAGCATCTCCCAAAGTTTTTTTGTGTCCCTTTGTTTTGTTGTTGTTGTTGTATTGTGATAACAATGCTTAACATGAGTTCTCCTCTTTTAACAAAATTTGAAGTGCATATGTCTGTGCTATTAATTATAGGCACTATGTTGTACAGATCTCTAGAACTTACTCATCTATCCTAACTGAAACTTTATAAGCATTGAACAACTTTCTATTTCCCCCACCTGTCAGTCCCTGACAACCACTATTATATCTTCTTCTTCTATGCATTTCACTATTATATTTTCCTACATGTTTTGAATTAATTCAGCCATTACAATACAGGAGGTTGTATCTTCTTTGGCCAGTTCTTATGCTGATACAAATCGCAGAGTATATATTTCATGGGCACAACACATACATGTAAAAGTTCAAATAGTTGATAGTTTTGCTTTTTAATAATTCGTAATATTCAGCACTTCTAACTATGATTAACATGCAAGATCTTATTACTTAAATTATATGTCATATTTACTATATCTAGTATATTCTAGAAGTTTTTGCATTTGAAATGTGATTTTCTTTGTGTTTGGTTGGTCCTATAAAATATTCTATTTCTGATCAAGTTTGCTTCAGTGACTGCATCCCTGGTGGCAATTGAAAGAGAAGCAGCAAATGTGAACATCTTAATCTTTACAAATTAATGCCACTGATAACCTGTTTTGATTACTACTTTAGACCCCAGTGATAGAAATTTTCTTTATGCTACCAAATTTAGGCACATACACAGAGAGAGCTACTAAGCTGCCAATACCAAAGGCTTAAACCTTTCATTAGCACAATAAATGAATCTGAACCTAGTATAGACTGTGCTGCACCTCTACAATTTCCTGATGCACTTTGGAAATAAAGAAGTGGGAATGCAATCAACATAATAATTTGGCCAAGCTCTGGATGAGAGATTTCAGAGTTAATGTAGAGCATATTTTTAAAGAATAAATGTAAAATGACCTGAATCTAAAGAAAGGTAATTTTGATAACAAGTTACTTGAAATAAGTATTCACCAAATTTAAAATTCTTCTAGAAAATAGTTCATGTTGTCATAGGGGCATTTTGAGCTTAAATCAAAGACTGTCTAATAAACAATGCTGATTACCAACCAGGGAACTAGAGGGTATATTTACAGTGCTGCTCTACCAACTTTGGCATTCTCCTAATCTACATGTACTGTACTATTTAATTGATAATTGGAATTTGGAGCTGACCCTTGAAGAAGTATGGAGATTGGTAGTACAGATAAAAGTAAGACATATGTCTTAGGAGAATGATGATAACAAACTGGAAGCAAAATGTATAAAAAATGTATATAAAGTAAATTAGACTAAAAGAATTGGAAATCAACCTATAATCTGTGGTTTAAACTTTATGTATTGGATGGTTTTTGCTTTTGTTAAAGCGTTTTCTATGCCATCCCATTTTTGCTGGATGGGTGGGTTGGGATGTGAGATGCTAGTTGTATTATCAAGGGAACTTAGGTTGAGTACAAAGGTTAGGAATATTTGGCTGGGATTAACTGAACATATGTATGTATAAAATTGAAGTATGAGGAGTTGAGGCAGAAGCTTGGGGAAAAGTTGCATAGAAGTCCAGATTACTGCTCCATAGAAGGCCAGCAAAAGAGGAGAAATCTGTATGTAAACCATCAGAATGGAAACCAAAAAAATCTAAACAGGTTCAAAGAGGGAAGTGGAATGTTGGTGAAGTAATATGCATATATTTCCTTAATCCATAAATGGTTGTCATGGCTTTTTATAAGGAAACATTAAAGACATGGACACTCTCCTGGTCCTGACCTGAAATGCCTAATTTCAACTCTGTCATTCCATTATCTACCAACTCAAACCCAAACCCATCCTTTAAGGGTTGGGTTTAGTTGTATCTCCTCGACAAAGTCTTCTGTAATGACAAAATTCAGGGATTCTCAATGATGGCTACACAATTAAATCAATAGTGAGGTTTTTGACATTTGTTTTTAGTAGCAATGCCCATACCTGATCCTAGGTAAATTTTATCTGGCTCGTAGGAGGTAAGTTCTAGGGTATTTTATAGTGGCATATTTTTTAGAATTTTCCCCAAGTACAGCCTGGGGTAAATTTAGACTTTACTCATCTCTCTCCCTTTTGCTATGATAATGGAATCCCGGATTTTTAGTTGAAAAAATGGCTCCTATCTACAGTAAAAATTCTATTTTCTAGCTTTCCTTGCAGCTTTGTGTAATCATGTGACCAAGATCTGGCAAAATGTATACAGGTAGAAATGTCATGAGATTTTCTTTTTGCAATCATCCTATATTTTGTTACCTAGAATACAGACACAATAATTTGAAGCCATGTGTGGAAGAGCAACTTGATAGTAAGATGTCCATGACATCTTGAGGAGGCATGCTAACTTTAGACTGCCTTTCAGATGTTGTTAGAGAGAAACAAACTCCTATTTTAATTCTATGTCTTTTTTGTCATAGATATCTTAAACCTAAAAAACAAATTAACTTCAAAGTAGAGTGCTGCACACAACTAAAATATTTGACATTGTTTTGATCATATAATAAGTAGCAAAGGCACAGATATTGCCAACTGTGAAGCTAGTGGCTCTTATTGTACTATGGCAATTTAAAAAAAATATAGTTAAACTGTTGCCATTGATGTCTTGAAAGGTAGTTCACGTATCCACTGAGATTGTAGCATTATGACAAATAACAGGAACAATTTAGAATATGTCATCTGTGTGGGATGGTTCATTCTTATTTCAATAAATTAGGTATGGAGCAAATATAATTGCTAAAATAGGCACTTTCTACCTATAACCAGAATTTAAATTAATAGATAATCTGTAATTTGAGGCTTTACATGGTTAAAAAGCCAACTACTCTGTACCCCAATGTCTCAGTTCATTTCGTGCTGCTGTAATAAAACATCAGAGACTTACTAATTTAGAGTGAACAGAAATTTATTTCCTCACAATTCTGGAGTCTAGAAAGTTTAAGATCAAGAGGCTGACATCTGGTGAGGGTCTTCTTGCTGTGTCATCACACGGTGGGAAGCAGAAGAGCAAAGAGAAACTAGAAGGGGCTGAACTTGCCTTTTTATATTGGCATTAATTTCACCATTCTGGCATTAATATCCCTCATGGTTTAGTCACATCCTAAAGGTCCCAGTTCTCAATATTGTTATAATGACAATTAAATTTCAACATGAGTTTTGGGGAGGACAAATTTTCCAACCATGGTATACAAATCAAAACAGTAGTAAATGATGGCTGCAAATGCACTAGTAGGTGGTAAGACTGAAGCAGATTTTTAAAGTAGCTTCCTTTAGGAATTCTCTGCTAAACATGGGAGAAACAGAAAGAAAATTAAAGATTTTGCCTTCCTACACAAACCCGTGGTTTCAGATGGCCTCAAGCTATCCTCAGTTTCAATGAGAAGAGGGAATGGGCAGAGCCCGAAGCTCAGTAAGTAGAAGACTAGGTTCCAGGCTAATAAAAGATGTCTAATGAAATGTTTGAATTTGGTTACCTACACATGGAACTCACCAGAAACAGTGAAATCAGTTGAAGAGATGAGTATATTTGTGAGAAAATTGTTTTGCTAAAGAAATGCCTGAAATAGCCTATTTTATTCCTAAAACAATCCCTTAGACCTTAAATATCTAACATTAACTGGGTCCCCAAAGTATGCAGTTCCCAAGAACGGCATCCAAAGCAACTTCCAGGAGCAGATCCAAAGCCCATGGAGGGCTCTGAACAAGGAATTTCATTCCAGAGCAAGAATAAGAAGCTACCAGATGGGCTCATAAGAAACTTATTTGATTGTGATAGAAGGAGGTCTTTGCAGTGACTGCCAGTAGAAATCTGATAATGTTAATAAAGGATGAATGGCTGCATGTTTTTCCCTCTGCTTTTTTCCTTTCTATTCTCATATTCTTTTGTGGTAGACAGAAAAATGGCTCCCCCAAAACACCTGTGTCCTAACACCAAGTACCTGTGAATATACTACCTTATTGAAGTGGGACTAGGGCTTTTCAGGTGTGATTAATTTAAGGGTCTTGTGATGGGAGATTATCCTGTATTACACAGGTGGGCCCAATGTAATGACAGGGCTTTTATGAGAGGGAGCTATGAAAGTCAGAGACAGAAGGCGATGTGACAATAGAAGCAAAGTCAGAGAGAAAGACAAAGAGAGAAAGACAGACTTGAAGATTTTATGCTACCAATTTTTTTTTCCTGTTTGAGACAAGGTCTCACTCTATCACCCAGGCTGGAGTGCAGCAGCACAGTCATGACTCACTGAAGCCTGGACATCCTGGGCTTAGGCAATCCTCCTACTTCAGCCTCCTGAGTAGCTGGGACTACAGGTACAGGCCACCATGCCCAGCTAATTGTTTGTATTTTTTCTTTTTCTTTCTTTCTTTCCTTTTTTTTGAGATGGAGTCTTTCTGTTGCCCAGGCTGGAGTGCAGTGGCACGATCTCGGCTCACTGCAACTTCTGCCTCCCAGATTCAAGTGATTCTCCTGCCTCAGCCTCCCAAGTAGCTGGAACTACAGGCACGTGCCACCACCCCCAGATAATTTTTTTGTACTTTAGTAGAAACGGAGTTCCACTGTGTTGCCCAGGCTGGTCTCGAACTCCTGAGCTCAGGCAATCCGCCCACCTCAGCCTCCCAAAGTCTAGGTGTGAGCCACTGCTCCTGGCCAATTTTTTCTGTGTTTTTTCTAGAGACGGGGTTTTGCCATGTTGCCCAGGCTGATGTCAAACCCTGGGCTCAAGAAATTCTCCCACCTTGGCCTCGCAACGTGCTGGAATTACAGATGTGAGCCACCATGTGCAGCCTGTTGCTGGTTTTGATGATGGAAAAGGGAATAAGAACCAAGATCGCCTCTAGAAGCTATTAAAAGAAAGAAAATTAATTCTTCCCTAGAGCCTCCGAAAGAAACACAGCTCAGCTGACTCTTACGATTTTAGCCCTGTAAGTAACACCCTCCAGACATGTATGATGATAAATTTGTAGTATTTTTAAGCCACTAGTTGGTGGTAGTTTATTGTAGCAGTAATGGGAACCTAACACATCTCCAACATAGTTCCAATAGTACTTAAAAATTTCCATGATACTTCCTCCAAATATTTCAATGGATGAGCTCTAATGTTTAATATCCAATATATTTTATACTTAGGAATATACAAAGATACTCTCTGAAACACACACACATTTTACAGGTGTATTAGTCTGTTCTCACACTTCTATGAATAAATAGCTAAGACTGGTTAATTTATAAAGGAAAGAGGTTTATAATTGACACAGTTACACACAGCTGAGAGGCCTCAGGAAACTTACAATCATGGCCGAGGGCAAAGGAGAAGCAGGCACCTTCTCCACAAGGTGGCAGGATGCAGTGAGTGCAAGCAGGGGAAATGCCAGATGCTTATAAAAACATCAGATCTCGTGAGAATCACTCATTATCATGAGAATAGCATAGGGGAAAACACCCTCGTGATTCAATTACCTCCACCTGGTCCTGCCCTTGACAAGTGAGAATTATGGGGGTTACAGTTCAAGGTGAGATTCTGGGGAGGGACACAGAGCCAAACCATATCAACAGGTGAGAAGATTTTTGGTGTCTCTCTTGCTGTTTTTTCTGTTCAGGCAAACGTACTTATTTTCACTGCTTATCGTGCTTTAAAGCAATTCTGAATTTTGAAGAGATATGAAACTTTATTTCTTCTTTTTACAATGATCTGCTCTCCCTTTAAAATTATATCTTATTCTAGGTCAAACATGGGTCAGAATTTATCTCCTGCATGAGAACTTTCCTGAATAACCTGGGAGAATAGCCTGACAGTCCTGGTGGTCACTTAAGCAAGTCACTTAGCATATCTGAGCTTTATTGTCTAATCAAACATTATAACAGTCAGTTTTGTTTGATTTGATTGTATTCGTACCACGGATTAAGCAGTGCTGTATTTCATGTAACACTATAGGGACTTAAGTGAACTTGGAAGTGAGCAGGAAGAATATTTTGTGGGAGTGAAAGCCAATTCAATCAGGTAACCAATTGAGAGTTGAAGGCAATTTAGCTTTCTCTTATCTATGTGAGTAAAAATAAGACTTTCAAATGGAAAATAAGTACATCATTTTCTGCTTAAAATGTATTGGAAGATCTGCTCTCCACAGACCACAGTGAGCAGAAAGAAAATGCTGTTAAGTCCTTAGTTCTGTTGTCTGTTTTTGAAGAAAACCTTGATTGTAACAATGATGAAAATGGTTTCCAATGAATGTCATTGACCTCTTCCAGGAAAATTAGATTTAGGAATTGTATTGGTCCATTTTTGCATCACTGTAAATACCTGAATCTGAGTGATTTATAAGAAAAGAGGTTTAATTCGCTCACAGTTCTGCAGGTTTTACAGGAAGCATGGTGCTGGTGCCTGCTTCAGGTGGGGGCCTTGGGAAGCTTAGAATCAGGTGGGGGCCTTGGGAGCCAGCATGTCCCATGGTGAGAGTAGGAGCAAGAGAGACAGTGGGGAAATCTCCGACTCTTTTAAATAATCAGGTGTGAACTGAGTGAGAACTTACTTATCACTAAGGGGCTGTCGCTAAGCCATTCATAAGGAATCCACCTTCATGATTCAATCACCTCCCACCAGGCCCCACCTCCAACATTGAGAATACCATTTTAACATTAGTTTTGGAGGAAACAAATATTCAAACCATGCCAGAAATCACACTTAACCTCCTTTGTCTCTTTTAGCAATTGTATGTATGGTATCCTCAAGTTTTCTGTGTTGCTTTTTTCCATACAATTAGTTTGATGTTGTGTGTTTTATTTTACTTTTTAATAGTTTATTTTGCTTTTTCTGGAATATTTTAGCTATGTCTCTGTGTCCACTCAATTTAATGGCATTAAATTGGAAATAGAATTTTTCTGAGATGGAAGAGGACTCTGGCAGCTTTAAAGAGTATTAGATTGCCTTAGCTTTGATGAGCAACTTTAATGTTCATAGTATTGGAAACACTTTGGAAGATTAGTTTCAACAAGTTCACAGTAGTGTCAGTTGAAGTGCCCTGATCACAATTACTAATTCTTTTCAAAGACTGATAAAGTGATGCTCCTCAGGATTCTATATGTTACCATCCACTAGACATCTCAAAATAGAAAACAGTCAGCATGAAATAGAGAAAGTGATATCTGCTCCAATGACATTAATGTTTTTCTGAGAGCATGACCAATCTCATTCTGCAATACAGTGCCATCAAAGGAATTTAGTTCTGGTTTATTACAAGATTCTTTCATTTTATGGGCTATTCATTGCTTCAAAAAGCACAAAAATAACCCTATTTCCAAAACACAAAACTTCTTTTCTTTTTTTAAGACAGAGTCTTGCTGTCACCTAGGCTGGAGTGCAGTGGTGCCATCTCAGCTAACTGCAACTTCCACCTTCCATGTTCAAGTGACTCTTCGTGCCTCAACCTTCCAAGTACCTGGGATTACAGGCATGTGCCACCACATCCAGCTTATTTTTGTGTTTTTAGTAGATACGGTTTTATCATGTTGGCCAGGCTGGTCTCGAGCTCACAGCCTCAGGTATCTGCCTGCCTTGACCTCCCAAAGTGCTGGGATTACAGGTGTGAGCCACCATGCTTGGCCCCAAATAAAGCTTTTTGATAGCTAAAGCATTGCTATACGAAACGAAAATTTTGGTACTTTCCCATTTATTAACTCTTTCCTTGACTATTGCTACTATCTGGAACCTTCTGCTATATTTGGCTTTGTTATTATTAGGTTGGTACAAAAGTAATTGCAGGCTTTGCCATTACTTTTAATATTTTAATATTGTGTGTGTGTGTGTGTGTGTGTGTGTGTGTGTGCGCGTATCCCTTGACTGTTTTCTCCTGGATAGTTAAAAAAAGTAACTAAATAATACAATATTCATTAGAGAAAAGGTCTATGAGAGAGGAAAAATGGAAATGACCAAAATGTCCCAAAACAGAGATTTAGTTAGTTAATTTAAAACATTTAGGACATACAAATATAGTTAGTCTTCAGTCAATAAAAATGAAGCAATGGGCTGGGCACGGTAGCTCACGCCTGTAATGCCAGCACTTTGGGAGGCCGAGGCGGGCAGATCACAAGGTCAGGAGATCAAGACCATCCTGGCTAACATGGTGAAACCCCGTCTCTCATAAAAATACAAAAAAATTAGCTGGGCGTGGTGGTGGGTGCCTGTTGTCCCAGCTACTCAGGAGGCTGAGGCAGAAGAATGGTGTGAACCTGGGAGGCGGAGCTTGCAGTGAGCTGAGATCACGCCACTGCACTCCAGCCTGGGCGACAGAGCGAGACTCTGTCTCAAAATAAAATAAAATAAAATAAAATAAAATAAAATAAAATGAAGCAATGAAAGATCAATGACATAGGAATATGTCTATCCTAATTATTAAATTTGAAAAGGAGGTTAAATATGTCAAACTCCGTAAACATGGTTCTGTTCCGTACTGCCACAAAAACTCCTCATGAAAACACTGCACTTCTACAGAAAACTACTGAATTCTCAGGAAAAACACATTAGAAAAATATACAGCCAAACTCACCAAAAGAAAACAAAAGGGAGGAGATATTTGTTCATTGCTGCAAATGAAAGGGAAACATAAAACAGAACTTTTAGCTGTGACTGAAGTCTCTTGGAGGTATGAGAGCTGAGATAAAGTTGAGAGATCAGGATATTGTTACTCATATTGGAACAAAAGCTGTGCTTTTGGCTTCACACAAGATATTTAGCTGGAATGGAACCCTCTTCAAAGAAAAGAAAATAGATGTCACTATTGGCTATAATGTCTATGAAAATTGGACTAGAAAATCCACAGGTCCAGGAGAACATCAGGAATCATGTCAATTGCTCAGAACCATAAAAGGTAAAAAACAAAACCTTGAAGAAATGAAAACTCTAATCCCAAATCACAGGCTGTGAGGTTTGAATGTTTACCACCCATGTGGTAGGAAACAAAAAGTTAATAATTTAACATTGGCCTACAATAACTAAGACTCCCACAAACAAATCTGTCCTCACTGAAGATGAGATATAATAAAAAAAATTAAACTCCACATGAAAATTAATTACCCACCTCAACAAATGTGAAAAATAATGTATGAATAGCTAGGAATAAAAGAACAATACAAATATGACTATGGAATGTCAATGTTTAACATTGTTTAACAATATTAATTGCTTAATGTTTAAAGAGGTGCAAGAAGGATAACATCCATACTGAGAGAGGTATGGGAATTGTAAAAGACTAAATGTGAAACAGAGACAAATCAAATATCTAAGAATGAAAAATATAATTATTAAAATTATGAACACAAAGGACAAATTACACAGAACAGTAAATTCAACTAACAATGGATAGTATATAGAAAAATCAATGTAGTGATGTATATAGTGAAACAAAGGATGAAAATACAGACACGAAAGAGAGTAAATGAAGGTCTAATATATAGTAATAGGAATTCCAGAATTAGTAAGAAAAAAGGTTGGAAAGATCATAGTCAAGAGAAGATAATAGTTGATAATTTTCTAATAGTAACATTATTAGTTTTCAGATTGAAGACATTTAAAATGCCTGATGAGCGAAAACAGAGTCATTTATATGTATGCATCTCACTAAAACTGAAGAATATCAAAAAGAAAGATAAAATTTTACAAGTAAATTTTCTGCTAGTTTCTGTTTCTCCTTTACAACTGTAGCTCCAATTACATATGTCTTAAACTGTCTTATACTATCACATAGGTCACTGATGTTCACTTAATTTTTCTTTAATCTTTATTCTTGCAGTTCTCCAGATTTAAAATTTTCAATTCTGTATCATTGAACTGCACTAATTCTTTCTTTTACTTTCTCCAATTTGTTGTTAAGCTGTTCAATTAATTTTGCTTCACTTATTATATTTTTAGATTTAGAATTTTTATCTGGCTCTCCTTTATACTTTTTATTTCTTTGCTATGACTCCTCATTTTCCCATTCATTAGGACTGTATTTTTCTTTTTCTTTTTTTTTAAGATGGAATTTCATTTTTGTTGCCCAGGCTGGGCTGCAGTCGTGCAATCTCGGCTCACTGCAACCTCTGCCTCCTGGGTTCAGGCGATTCTCCTGCCTCAGCCTCCCGAGTAGCTGGGATTACAGGCCTGTGCCACCACGCCCAGCTAATTTTTATAGTTTTAGTAGAGATGGGGTTTCACCATCTTGGACAGGCTGGTCTCGAACTCCTGACCTCGTGATCCACCCGCCTTAGCCTTCCAAAGTGCTGGGATTACAGGTGTGAGCCACCGTACCTGGCCCTGTATTTTTCTTTTTAAATTTAACTTTTATTTTAAGTTCAGGGGTATATGTGCAGATTTGTTATACAGGTAAACTTGTGTCATGGGGGTTTGTTGTACAGATTACTTTGTCATCAGGTATTAACCCTAGTAGTCATTTCTTATTTTTTCTGATTCTCTCCCTCCTCCCACCATCAACCCTCTACCCTCTGGTGAGCCCCAATGTGTGTTGTTTCCCTTTGAGTGGCCATACCTTCTCATCATTTAGCTCCCACTTATAAGTGAGAACATGTGGTATTTGTTTTTCTGTCCCTTTATTTCCTTGCTAAGGGTAATCGCCTCCAGCTTCATGCGTGTTCCTGCAAAAGACATGATCTTGTTCTTTTATATGGCTACATAGTATTCCATGGTGTATATGTACTACATTTTCTTTATCCAATCTATCATCGATGGGCATTTAGGTTGATTCCATGTCTTTGCTATTGTAAATAATGCTGCAATGAACATACACATCCATGTGCATTTATGTCAGAACAATTTATGTTTTCAGGTATATAACCAGTAATGGGATGCTGGGTCGAATGGTATTTCCATCTTTAGATCTTTGAGGAATCGCCACACATTTTTCCATGATGGTTGAACTAATTCACACTTCCACCAATAGTATATAAGCATTCCTTTTTCTCCACAACCTTGTCAGCATCTGTTATTTTTTGACTTTTTAGTAGTAGCCATTCTGACTGGTGTGAGTTGGTATCTCATTGAGGTTTTGATTTGTATTTCTCTAATTATCAATGATGTTGAGCTATTTGTCACATGATTGTTGGCTGCATGCATGTCTTCTTTGGAAAAGTGTCTGTTCGTGTTGTTTGTCACTTTTAATTTTTTTTTTTCTTGTACATTTGTTTAAGTTCTTTATAGATGCTGGATATCAGTCTTTTGTCAGATGCATAGTTTGTAAAACTTTTCTCCCCTTCTGTAGGTTGTCTGTGAACTCTGTTGATAGTTTCCTTTGCTGTGCAGAAGCTCTTCAGTTTAATTAGATCCCATTTGTCAATTTTTGCTTTCATTGCAATTGCTTTTGGTGTCTTCATCATGAAGACTATGTCCTGAATAGTATTGCCTAGGTTGTGTTCCAGGGATTTTATAGTTTTGGGTTTTTAAGTCTTTAATCCATCTTGAGTTAATTTTTGTATATGGGATAAGGAAGGGGCCCAGTTTCAATCTTTTACATATGGCTAACCAGTATCCCAGCACCATTTATTGAATAGGAATCATTTCCCCATTGCTTGTTTTTGTCAGATTTGTCAAAGATCAGATAGTTGTAGGTGTGCAGCCTCATTCTTGTCTAAACAGTGAGCTGAAAGCTCTCTACAAAGAGAACTACAAAACACTGCTCAAAGAAACCAGATATGACACAAACATGGAAAAAACATTCCATGCTCATGGATAGGAAGAATAAATATTATTAAAATGCTGATACTGCCCAAAGCAATTCATAGAATCAATGCTATTTCTATTAAACTATAACCGACATGATTCTCAGAACTAGAAAAACTATTTTAAAATTCATATGGAACCAAAAAAAGAGCCCGAATAACCAAGGCAATCCTAAGCAAAAAGAACAAAGCTGAAGGAATCATGTTACCTGACTTCAAATTATACTACAGGGATACAGTAACCAAAACAGTATGGTACTTGTACAAAAACAGACACATAGACCAATGGAACAGAATAGATAACCCAGGAATATACTTTTCTGTAAACCCTGGGTCTATTTATAATAGCTGCCTGAAGGATCTGGTCTCTAGAAGGCTGGAGCATCCCAGTATCACTGCTGCTGGGAAATCAGAAAAGTAGTCTCTGGACACTGCACCTGCTGTCCCTCTCTACCACATGCACAGAAGAATTGGCATTTTGATATGGATTGCATGGAGTTTGTAGATTGTTTTGGATAGTATTGTCATCTTAAGAATATTGTTTTACAATACATAAACATAGGATGTTATTCCATTTATTAATTTATTTATTTTCTTTCATTCCTTTCAGCAGCGTTTTGTAGTTTTTGGTAGCATTCTGCCATTTCAGTTACCCAAGGTCACCAAGGTTCAAAAATATTAAATGAAAAATTTCAGAAATAAACAATTCATAAGTTTTAAATTACAGGCCATTCTGAGTAGCATGATGACATCTTGTGCCATCCTTCTCTGTCCTGCCTGTGATATGAATTATCCCCTTGTCAAGTGCATCCACATTTTATACACTACCTGCCCATGAGTCACTTAGTAGCTTACTCAGTTATCAGACTGACTGCTGCACTATTGCAATGATTGTGCTAAAGTAATCTTTATTTTACTTAATACTGGTCCCAAGGTGCAAGAGAAGTGATCCTGGCATATTGTTATAATTGTTATGTTTTATTATTTGTTATTGTTAATCTCTTACTGTGTTTAATTTATATTGTGGGTATGTACTTACAGAAAAAATCATTGTGTGTGTGTGTGTGTGTGTGTGTGTGTGTGTGTGTGTGTGTGTGTAGGTTTTATTGCTATCTGCACTTTCAGGGATCCACTGGGGGTCTTGGAATATGTGCCCTATAGAAAAGTCAGGACTAGTGTACAAGTATTTTACCTTTTGTGTTGGGTTAACCCCTAAGTATTTTATTATTTTAATTCTTTTGTAGATGGAATTGTTTTCTTAATTTCTTTTTTGGATAGCTTATTAGTTCTGTATATATCTGTTAAAGACACTCATTTTATTGTGTTCTCTATTTTTTTTAACTTATCTTCTGTCTGGTTGATCTATCTATTATTGAGAGTATGGTATTATAGCCTCCAACTATTATTAGTGCATAGACATTCAGCTATTTTTGCATGTGGATTTTGTATTTGATGAATTTGCTGTATTTTTTTATTATTTCTTTTTTCCTTCCTTCTTTTCTTTTCTTTTCTTTTCTTTTCTTTTCTTTTCTTTTCTTTTCTTTTCTTTTCTTTCTTGAGAAAGAGTCTCTCTCTGTCACCCAGGCTGGAGTGCAGTGGCGCGAACTCGGCTCACTGCAACCTCTACCTCCCAGGTTCAAGCAATTCTCCCTGCCTTAGCTTCCTGAGTAGCTGGGATTACAGGCATCTGCCATCACACCGAGATAATTTTTGTATTTTTTTTAGTAGAGACGGGGTTTGCTATGTTGGCCAGGGTGGTCTTAAACTCTTGACCTCAGGTGATCCAGCTGCCTTGGCCTCCCAAAGTGCTGGGATTACAGGTGTGAGCCACCATGCCTGGCCTGTTTCTTATTTCTAACTGTTTTCTTGTGTAATCTTTGGGGAACTCTACATGTAAGATCATATCATCTAAGTGCAATGATAATTTTATTGTTTCCTTTCAAATTTTGATGTATTTTACTTCTTGTTTCTTGCTGAATTGCTCTGGCTAGGATTTCCAGTACCATGTTGAACAATAGAAGTGGTGAGAGTAGGCATCCTTGCCTTATTCTTCATCTTAGAGGAAATGATTTTGGACACTGAGTATAATGGTCACTGTGGCTTTTCCATAAATATTCTTATCTTTTCTGTTACTGTGGTTTATACCATGTGGTTTATTCTGTTAATGTGACATATTGTTATAATCATTATGTTTTATTATTTGTTATTGTTGTTAATCTCTTATCTTACTGTGTTTAATTTATATCATGCGTATGTACATACAGAAAAAATCATTTGTGTGTGTGTGTGTGTGTGTGTGTGTGTGTGTGTGTGTGTGTGTGTAGGTTTTATTGCTCTCTACACTTTCAGGGATCCACTGGGGGTCTTGGAATATGTGCCCTGTAGGAAAGTCAGGACTAATTAATTTTTGTATAATGAACCATCCTTGCATTCTAGAAATAAAATTCACTTGGAGTTTTGTATTCGTGTGCATCAGGGATATTGGTTTGAAGGTGTTTTTTTACTTGTAATGTCTTTTTCTGGCCTTGGTATCAGGGCAATATTGGCCTCATAGAATGAGTTAGAATGTATTCCCTCTATTTCGAATTTTGGAAAAATTTGAGAAGGATAGATGTTAGTTCTTAAAATGTTTGGTAGATGCTATGGTTTGAATGTGTCCCCCAAAGTTCAAGTGTTGGAAACTTGATCCCCAGTGCAGTGTGTTGGATAGTGAGACCTTTAAGAGCTGTTTAAGTCATGATGGCACCACCTTCATGAAGGAATTAATGCTTTTATCGAGGCAGTGGGTTTGTTATAAAAGGGGGAATTCAGTCCCCCTTTCTCCTTCTTGCCCATGTGATGTCTTCTGCCGGGTTGTGATGCAGCAAGAAGGCCCTCACAAGATGCCAGCGTCTTGACCTTGGACCTCTCAGCCTGCAAAACTGTCAGGAGATAAATTTCTGTTCTTTGCAAGTGACTCAGTCTCAGGTATTATGTTTTTGTTTTTGTTTTTAAATTATACTTGAAGTTCTAGGGTACATGTGCGCAACGTGCAGGTTTGTTACATATGTATAAATGTGCCATGTTGGTGTGCTGCACCCATTAACTCGTCATTTACATTAGGTATATCTCCTAATGCTATCCTTCCCCCCTCCCCCCACCCCATGACAGGCCTAAATAAACAAATACAGTAGAGTGTTATAACAGCACTAAATAAACAAATACAGTAGAGTTTACCAGTGAAGCTGTTTGGTCTAGAGCTTTTACTTTTTTAGGAGTTTTTGATTACTGATTAAATCTCCTTACTATTTATAGGTCTATTCAGATTTTCCATTTCTTTGTTATCCAGTTTTTGTAGGCTTTATGTTTCCAGGAATGTGTTCATTTCATCAAAGTTATCCGATTTGTTCATATACAAAGTAATCTCCCATAATTCTTTATATTTCTGTAGAATTCAGAGTCATATATCCACATTCATTCCTTATTTGAGCTTTCTCTCTTTTTCTTAGTCAATCTAGCAGTAGGTTTGTCAATTTTATTAATGTCTTTGAAGAACCAACTTTTGGTTTTATTTATTTTTCTCTATCATTTTTCTATTCTCTATTTTATTTATCTCTGCTCTGATCTTTACAATTGCTTAACTTCTAGCTTTACATTTAGTTAGGTTTTTCTTAGTCGTTCCTAAAGTTTTAAATCTAGGCTATTGATTTGAGATTTTTGTTTTAAATATTAGCTTTTATAGCTATAAATTTCCCCTTCAGTACTGCTTTCACTATGTTCCATAAGTTTTGGTATGTTGTGTTTTTATTTTCATTCATCTCCATATGTTTTCTAATTTGCCTTGTGATTTCTTTTGATCCATAGATTAAGAGCGTGTTGTTTAATTTTTACAAATTTTGTGAATTTTCTAGTTTTTCATCTGTTACTGATTTCTAACTTCATTCTGCTGTGGTAGAAGACACTTTGTATTATATATCTTTTTAAATCTATTGGTATTTAATTTGTAGCCTAACATATGGTCTGTCCTGAAGAATGTCCCATGTACACTTGCATATTTTTGTTTTTGTTTAGAAGGTTCTGTATGTGTCTATTAGAGATAACTAGTTTTATTCTGTTAAGTTCTCTATTTTTTTTTTTTTTTGCCTGTCTTCCGTCTGGTTGATCAATTATTTTTTTATTTTTATTTTTATTTTTTATTATACTTTAAGTTCTAGGGTACATGTGGATAACGTGCAGGTTTGTTACATATGTATACTTGTGCCATGTTGGTGTGCTGCACCCATCAACTCGTCAGCATCCATCAACTCATCATTTACATCAGGTATAACTCCCAATGCAATCCCTCCCCCAGCCCCCCTCCCCATGATAGGCCCCAGTGTATGATGTTCCCCTTCCCGAGTCCAAGTGATCTCATTGTTCAGTTCCCACCTATGAGTGAGAACATGCAGTGTTTGGTTTTCTGTTCTTGCGATAGTTTGCTGAGAATGATGGTTTCTAGCTGCATCCATGTCCCTACAAAGGACACAAACTCATCCTTTTTTATGGCTGCATAGTATTCCATGGCGTATATGTGCCACATTTTCTTCATCCAGTCTGTCACTGATGGACATTTGGGTTGATTCCAAGTCTTTGCTATTGTGAATAGTGCCGCAATAAACATACGTGTGCATGTGTCTTTATAGCAGCATGATTTATAATACTTTGGGTATATACCCAGTAATGGGATGGCTGGGTCATATGGTACATCTAGTTCTAGATCCTTGAGGAATCGCCATACTGTTTTCCATAATGGTTGAACTAGTTTACAATCCCACCAACAGTGTAAAAGTGTTCCTATTTCTCCACATCCTCTCCACACCTGTTGTTTCCTGACTTTTTAATGATTGCCATTCTAACTGGTGTGAGATGGTATCTCATTGTGGTTTTGATTTGCATTTCTCTGATGGCCAGTGATGATGAGCATTTTTTCATGTGTCTGTTGGCTGTATGCATGTCTTCCTTTGAGAAATGTCTGTTCAGATCCTTTGCCCACTTTTTGATGGGGTTGTTTTTTTCTTGTAAATTTGTTTGAGTTCTTTGTAGGTTCTGGATATTAGCCCTTTGTCAGATGAGTAGATTGCAAAAATTTTCTCCCATTCTGTAGGTTGCCTGTTCACTCTGATGGTAGTTTCTTTTGCTGTGCAGAAGCTCTTTAGTTTAATGAGATCCCATTTGTCAATTTTGGCTTTTGCTGCCGTTGCTTTTGGTGTTTTAGACATGAAGTCCTTGCACATGCCTATGTCCTGAATGGTACTACCTAGGTTTTCTTCTAGGGTTTTTATGGTATTAGGTCTAACATTTAAGTCTCTAATCCATCTTGAATTAATTTTCATATAAGGAATAAGGAAAGGATCCAGTTTCAGCTTTCTACTTATGGCTAGCCAATTTTCCCAGCACCATTTATTAAATAGGGAATCCTTTCCCCATTTCTTGTTTTTCTCAGGTTTGTCAAAGATCAGATGGCTGTAGATGTGTGGTATTATTTCTGAGGACTCTGTTCTGTTCCATTGGTCTATATCTCTGTTTTGGTACCAGTACTGTTTTGATGCTGTTTTGATCTATTATTAAGAGTAGGGCATTAAAACCTCCAACTATTATTGTAGAACTATTTCTTTCTCCTTTAAATTCTGCTCAGTTTTGCTTTCTATATTTTGGTGACTTGTTATTAGGCATGTGAATGTTTATAATAATTATATTTTCTTGCTATACAAAGCTTTTATTAGTATACAATATTTTCTTTGTCTCCTGTAAGTTTTTTTATTTAAAATATATTTTGTCTGATAGTATGGCCATCCCTACTCTCTTTTGATTACTATTTGCATGAAATATCTTTTTATATCTTTTTACTTTTAACCTGTGTGTATCTTTGGATCTATCGTGAATCTTTTATAGACAGCATATAGTTGAGCTATCTTGTTTTTTACCCATTCTGCCAATCTCTGTCTTTTGATAGGAGAATTTAATTCAATTCATTTAGAATAATTACTGATAAAAAAGAACTTGCTTCTGTATATTTGGTACTCATTTTCTGTATGCTTCGTATCTTCTGTCGTTCATTTCCTGTATTATTGTCTTCTTTTGTATTTAGTTAATTTTTTCGTATTAAACATTATAGTTGCCTTCTCATTCTCTCTTGTGTGTATTATGTAGCTACTTTTTGTGTATTTATCATGGGTATTATATTTAAAATCCTAAAGTTAGTGCACTGTAATTTAAATTTTTACCAGCTTAACTTCAAAATCCTATAAAAATTATGTTCCTATACATCTCTGGCCCCATTCCCTTTCCACTATTGATATCACAAAATTACATCATTGTATGTTGTGTATCCAAAAATATAGACTAGTAATTGGTTTTTAATACACCAATCTCATAAATTATGTAGAAAACCAAAAGTGAAGTTGCAAACAAAAGTTGAAATAATGTTAGCTTTGATGATTGCCTATGCATTTACCTTTACCAAGATCTTCATGTCATCATATGGCTTCAAGTTCCTGTCTAGTGTCCATTCATTTCTTTTTTTTTCCAATTTGACTCATTTTATTAATGTTTCCCACACAATCACTCGACTATTTAACGTAAGTTTCATATATTCTGTTGCATCTAAAATAAATTCCTAAAATACGGACAGATTCTTAATAAAAATAAAAGTTATAGAAGGAGGGAGACAAAGAAGTTCATTTTTTACAACATTTTTCTTCAGTGTTCAGATTAATATCTTCCCTTTTTTGTCCTTAAAATAATTATATGATTCTAAATCATTTCCACGAAGTGCAATGCTACAATACTATCTCTTGTCTCCCTTCTTTTCCTCTCCCCTCCTCTGCCATTCCATTCCTTTCATTTGTCTTTCCTTCTCAACACACACACACACACACACACACACACACACACACACACACACACACACACACACACACGGTCTCAGTTGGTAGAGGAAGCCAGAAGATGAGCTAAATATTTTAGAACAGGAAGGGGCTCTCTCCCTTTCCTCATATCACAAATCCCAATCATGTCCTTTTATTTGAAACTGGAGGACTCGCTTTACCACTGATTGCAGGGCAAGTCTAGTGGTAATGAACTTCCTCTGGGAACATCTTCATTTCTCCCTCACTTTTGAAGGGCAATTTCATCAGAGATAGGATTTTGTTTACTGTTTTGGTATTTATGAAGAGACTAAGGAAACTATAAATGTTCAAAAAACCCAAGATGTCATTGTTGGTAAACAATGCTAGTACATTTGAATTTTTGTTAGATCCTAAAAATAATAACTTCTATGACAGAAATTTCAGGGACTTCCTATACTAGGTTTTGTAAATACTGGGATGAATTAAGTCATAGCTACATCTGCAGATCATGACATATAGACCTCACCAGGTTTCATCAGTAATGTGATGTGTTCCAACTAAACAGCTGCACACAGATATTTATTGATCCTCAAATGAATCAGCATTATCAGTTTGATCAAATATTTGCAGAAATTCAAGAATCAGTGGTTTGGAGAGAGTAAGAGCAAAGGAAGAATACACCCTGAAATGAGATTTATAAATGCATTTACCAGTAGATACTTGAAGCCTCTGGTAGATTGGTTACAAAGCTGACATGGATTTGTAAACCAGCAAGATCCAGATCTAGTCACAGCTCACCTCACTCAAAATATTCCTTTATCCTTTTACTCAGACTGGTGAGATAGCCAACAAATCAACAGCTCAGAGTGAGAGTAAGCACAATAAAAAAAGCAAACACTAAAACAAAACAAAACAAAAAAAACAAAAAAAAAACCCCTGAGACATTTATTTTTACTGATTATTTCCACCTGGCAGAACACAAACCTCTGAGAGAAATAAATCCTGCCACTGCTAAGACCAGTTAGCTATGACACTTGTCAAAGGTCACAACAGAATGCAGGGAGATTTCTTTATTTTTTGCTTTATTACAGAGGGATGTGGATACTCCATTCCTCTAAAGATGTTATTTTAAAGATTAAGAAGCTGTATTTTTCAATGTCATATTTTAATACAGTGCAGGGGAATGTATTTCTCTTTTTATGGGAATCCAACATACATACACATACACACACACACACACACACACAATCAAGGCATAAATTCACTGACATTTTCATTTAATGTGACAAATCTATGTTGTATAAATTATTAGAGGGAAAATTTCCAGATATATGAATAGCATAATAGGCTTTCATCTTCTTTTTCTCTCAGTCAGAACCTTCTTGTGAACAAAGGACAGTTGAACAGTAATCCTTCTGAAAACAGAAAAAATTATAATCTCTCTAACCTGATTTTCAATTGGAAGGATTGCATAATATGTAGAGGGACAGGAAATTATTACACAAACCTCAAAGAAAATATCTTCTTAATATATTCCAGGAAACTACAAAATTGTTTAATTGAAATTTGCAAAATACACCATAATACTAAAAACATGGTTATCTGTAATATTCTCCTGGATCTGGCAATATAATAAAGCTAATGATCACACACTTTATATTCAAGCAGTTAATAAGTGTTAGTGAAAATAGCAATTATTTATTGGATATTTATTAGAAGAGGTCAGTACTTTATACACATTCTGCCTAATTCGCACAAAACCTTGTAATATATCATAGTCACAATTTTACAGTGAAGACTTCCTCAGTGTCAAATAGCTGGTGTCCTGGCATGTCCAGCAATGTTACATGTAGGAAATAGAAAGCACATTAGGTGTTTTAAGCAGAAAGAAGTAGAATAGAATGAATAATGATCCCTACAAAATTGTTGAAAAGTAGAAGAAATGCAAGTCTGGACGAGAACAACTAAGGACCCTTGGTTTACAGATCACAACTGTAGTTACAATCTAGAGGTGAGGAAGCTATGATTGGTGCTTCTGCTACTATTGCTGACATGACCACCTCACATGCAGCCACACACTTGTGCTATCATAACATGGTTTTTACCTGTGGCAGGCACAGTGAGATTGTCTCCATCTTATTTTTACTTTCCCAATATTGTGTGAGTAAATCTCATTGGCAAAACCAAAGCACATCTAGAATTTCATTTGTAAGGGAAGATTACAATCAGCCCCGATCATGCAAAGCAAAACATAAGAGAATGTAAATGGATGTGCTCCACTTTATAACACAGTCAACCCCCTTTTAGCTCAGTGTTCATATATACGCTTCTATCAGTAAAGTTTCTAACACCAAGGATGACAAATATAAAAGTAATTGAAACTTCTTATGTAACATAATGCAACACCCTCATGTAACTTACATTATCCCCAATAGGAAAGATTTTATCTACCTCTGTGTCTATCTTGTAGTGATGTTCACTATTTTTTACACAGTAATTTAAATTTATTTTTGAAAATTTTATTTTATTGTGGTAAGAACACTTAAAATGAGACCTACCTTTAAAAAATTTTAAGTGTACATTATTGTTGACTATAGGTACAATGGTGACCAGCAGCTCCCTGGAGTTTATTTATTTTGCTTAACTGAAACTTTCTGTCTGCTGATTAGTAACTGTATTTGTCCATTTTCATGCTGCTGATAAAGACATACCTGAGACTGTGAAGAAAAAGAGGTTTAATTGGACTTACAGTTCCACATGACTGGGGAGGTCTCAGAATCATGGTGGGAGGCAAAAGGCACTTCTTACATGGCTGTGGCAAGAGAAAATGAGGAAGATGCAAAAGTGGAAACCCTTGATAAAACCATCAGATCTTGTGAGACTTATTCACTACCACAAAAGCAGCATGGGGGAAAACACCCCCATATCGGGTCCCTCCCACAACGTGTGGAAATTATGGGAGCACAATTCCAGATGAGATTCGGGTGGGGACAGAGGGCCAAACCATATCACTAATTCTCCATTTCTGCCTTCCCCTATCCCTGGCAACCACCATTCCATACTTTCATATTATAAATTTGACTATTTTAGGTACTACGTGCAGGTGGAATCATGAAGTGTTCCTTCTGGGACTGGCTTATTTCAATAAGCATAATTTATCTATATTGCCACATATTACAGATTTTCCTTCCTTTTTAAGGCTATATAATATTCCACTGTGTGTATATCCTACCACATTTTCTTTATCCATTCATCTTTCAATGGAGATTTAGGTTGTTTTTATAACTTGGCTACTATAAGTAGTGTTGTAATGAACAGGGGAGTGCTAATATCTCTTCAGGATCCTGATTTTTATTTTTTTTGGGTAAATAGCCAGAAGTGGAATTGCTGGATCATATGATAGTTCTATTTTTAATTTTTTGGTGGAAATCTTTATACTGTATTCCATAGTGGCTGCACAATTTGCAGTGCTACTAACAGTGGTGCAAGTATTCCAATTTCTCCACATTCTTGCCAATACTTGTTACCATGTGACTTATTAAATAGGCATCCTAGCAGGTGTGAGGTGATAGCTTATTGTGGTTTTAATGTGCATTTCCCTGATGACTATTGATGTTAAGCATTTAAAAATATATCTTTTAAAATCAGGTTATTAGTGATTTTGCTATTGAGTTGTGTAAATTCCTTATATATTTTATAGATTAACCCCTTATCACATATACTGTTTGCAAATATTTTCTTCCATTTCCTAAGTTGCCTATTCATTCTGTTAATTATTTTCTTTACTGTGTAGAGATTTTTAGTTTGATGAAGTCCCACTTGTTTATTTTTGGTTTTATTGACTGTACTTTTGGTGTCAAATGCATGAAACCATTACCAAGACCAATGTCATGAATGTTTTCATCTTTTTTTTAGTAGTTGCACAGACTCAGGTCTTATGTTTAAGTCTTTAACTCATTTTGAGTTGATATTTGTGTACGGTGTAAAGTAAGAACTGAATTTCATTCTTTTGTATGTGGATAGCCAGTTTTCCAATACCATTTGTTAAAGAGACTATCCTTTTTCCAGTGTGTATTCTTGGGAGTCTTGTTGGAGATCAGTTGACATTATATGTGTGGGTTTATTTCAGGGCTCCTTATTGTGTTCCATTGGTCTATATAGCTGTCTTTGTGACAGCATCATACTGTTTTGATTATTGTAGCTTTGTAATATGTTTTGAATCTAGGAAATGTGAGGCTTCCTGATTTGTTCTTCTTCCTAATTTGACTATTCCTAGTCTTTTATGTTTCCATATGAATTGCAGAATATTTAAAAAAAAAAAAAACTTTCTGTAAAAAATGCTATTGGAATTTGATTGTGGTTGCATTGAATCTGGAAATCTCTTTGGGTAGTATGAACATTTTCATAATATTAAATGTGTCTATCTGTGAACATAGAATATCTTTCCACTTGTTTGTATCTTCTTTTTTGCATAAAAGATTTGTAGTTTTTGGATTGTTAGTGTACAGAAATACAACTAAGTTTTGTAGGTTGATTTTGTATCATGCAACTGTACTGAATTGTTTATTCATTCTAATAGTGTCTTATGGAACCTTTAGGGTTTTCCATATATAAAATCATATCATCAGCAAATGGGCAATTTTCCTTCCTTTTCATTTGAATGTCTTTTTTTTTTCTTTTTCTTGCCTAGCTGCTCTATCTCTGTCACAATTACACTTTCATGTCCTATAATTTGGGGAATAAATTAAAATTATATTTTTTACCATTACTAGATTGCTTTTTCACAAATTTAGCAAGGAAAGGGGAGAGAAAGAAACCTTTGTCCACTAAAGAAAACAGTATTGATAATAATGGCATATCCAATGTAGTTTAGTTATAGAGACATTTCAGGCTTCTTAGTGACACCAATACTCTATCTTGGGGGTACTAAAGGCAGCTGTCTTACACCTATGTAGGTGAGATAGTAGAGAGAAAGAGAAAAATGGATTCCCTTAGACCTATTTCTAGAAGAAAGTTTTGAGTCATGATATCATTGTACTTATCACATTGCATCAGGAATTGAGCCAAATGTGGCCTGTATGCAGGCTAGCAGGTCCAAAAGAAAAAGATGAATGGCAGAACTCTATATGCTTGATTCTTTTCCAATTACAAAGGCCCTCTTTCTTTATGAAGGATTGAATTGGAAAAGATGGTAGAAATTATCTCCCCATTTAGTTCAATCAGTGGAAGCTCTTACCCTAGAATACTAGATGAAGAATTGCAGCAGAATGAGGAGAGAATGATTTTTATGCATCAATTATAAAAGCAACATTTCTTGTATACAAAGTTTTAAGACAAATTATTTGCTAATATGAGTAGTGTCATTCATCATCAATGGAAGGGCGAACAGGAAGACTATGAATTGATAACTCTCCTGTTTAATAAAGACAATTCAAGTAGTTACTTTGCTGGTGTTAGAGACTACAAAATAAATGCTATATTATTAATTAATTAGCAAGAAAAGATTGATAATTGCATTCCATTAGAAAAAAATTAAACTTTAAGAGTTTAACGCTACTTATATAAATAGCAGATACCTATTTCTCTATATAAATGTTATATATTCATATAAGTAACAGATATAAATTTTATATATATAAATAACAGATTATATATTTATACAAATAACAGATATCTATATAATTTTTATAAATAAATTTACAAAGTGTTTATGATAATTTTAAAAGTCAGTAGAAATAGGTTTCTCTTAACATTTCTTTGGGATTTGTGTTTGTTGTATTTCTGAATTATATTTTAAAACTAATTCTTAGTCTTCAGTTCATTATAAAAGTTTCTGAAAAGGTATGCTTGTTAAAATCCTGCCTTATAAAATACCTGGGTAAATAAATCTTCGAAACCTTGAAAAAGCTTTTCTACTCCTCTTCCCATGAGTGCAGACTGGCACAACTTCAAATACTCTGACTTTTTCACTTACCTTGTAGGACATCCTGTCCCCATTCTCTATATCTCTTTGATATAATCCTTAAAACAGTTCAACTTCTTGCCATCAGCTTTAGTACCTTTAGCACTTCCATTGATAATACTTGCAACATCTGAACTCAGACTAATATCACTCATATCCTTCATTCTTTAGCATTTATATGGATGTTTTATGGTTTAGAATTATAACATGTATGGCATCCAGCTATAATGATGTATCTATTATTTTAAATGAGCTAGATATAAGCAAGGTTTTCAGCTCTTGCTTGCTAATTTTAAGAAAAATTTCCATACTCTGAAGCTATGATCTGTTCTTCCAATACATTTTGATGCAAACGAAAAGAGACATGAAATTGTAAGTAATAATGGAGATCAATCAATTTCTTTACACAGCTAAAAATTGGAAATATTGTAAATAGATGCCACTCATCAAGAAACTGTTCTGGTACTGATGAGATATTCTTATATTTCTTCATCAGATTCATATGCGGTGCTTTGGCTTTATCAAAAGCCATACAGTTTCAAAGCTTTGTTGATTAATTCCATATGTCAAGCAACTATAACACTCATTATACTTTTAATGTTTATATTGCTCTTACATTCATTGTAAACAATGTTGCCAGCTGTTGATAATTTTTTTAAAAAATCTTCAAATTGGCTCAGAGAAAGCAGGAAGCAGTGATGCAGTTTAAAAATTGATAAATAGTTAGCTAACTTGATAGATGAATGAATAGGTGGGTAGATAGATAGATTGGATAGCAATAGAGAGGCTGAAGAAAATTTCACTCACCAGACTGCCTGTGGAGAAAATCATGCATTTTTAAGAGAAAGATTAATAAATCATTGTGGGTGGATAGTGAACAGTCAGGAAGTAAGTTCATTATCCCTAAATATCCATTTCTTTTTCTTTTTTGATAATAAAACTTCAGATTTTAACTGGACTCATGATTTCCCAGAATAATTTTCCAGGTTCCTTTGAAGCTTATTGTGTGGCAAAATAAGAAATATTGGCAAAAGGAATTAAGTAGAAGTTGTATGTGCAATTTCTTGGAAGCATTCTTAAAGAGGGATGGAGAAGTCATGCTTTTCTTTTGGTGCTTTCTCCTTTCTGCTGATTGAAATACAGATGTCTGCAGTTTGAGTAACCATGTTGAAACATGGGATGGGAACCATGCACCAAGGAAAGGATAGTAGAGCAATAAGATTTGGGAGATTATTTTTTATTATAACTGTGTCATACCCTACCAGCCTGGGATTAATATAAGAAGTTTTTCTTATAAGAAAATAAAATAAATGTATACCTTCTTTAAAGTACTGTTACTGTGCATCCTCTTGTTATAGACAGCATTCTGGAAGCCTAATTAATCTTGTGAGCCACTGAAAACGTTTTCAAGTAGCAAAATATGATTGGTAAACTGTCTCCTATGAGTATAAATTTCTAATTCATTTCATATTTTTTAAAAAAGGGCAAATTGGTGGGACATGGAGATGTAAGTTTTGGAGGCAGAGGCCAAGAGGACTTGATTTATTTGTGTAATAGAGAAGAGAGAAAATGTAGGTTTTTAGAAGAAATCAAGGGAAAAAGTAGAGTAAACAAAGGGATTGAGGAAAGAGAGGAAGAGTTAAAAAAAAATCATACAAATAAATCCAAAGAAACAAAAACATGAAGCTCATGTGGCTGGACAGATGAAAGAGATTTGGGGACACCAAATGATATAAAAGAAACTTCTAATGTATTTGTTTTGGCTCTGCTGTCAGTTTTCTATGTTTTCCCTATACAATCATTTGTGAAGTCTAGTTAGCTCACAAAGATGCATCTATGTATATATACATTTACTTTTTTTCTTTGGGGTTGAAGTCATGGTGATTCAGGGAAAAAAATAAGTCTATATGCAAATATATAAACAAATATTTAGTTGGCTCATTAATAACCGAGATATCCTTCATCTTAACCAGATAAATGGTTAGTCTAGAGTATAAAGAAACAAAAGAAGTTTGTGTGCCAGAGGCAAAGCGAAGAAAATATTTTAGAGGAACAGCAATATATTATGGGAAATATTGCTGATAAGGAAAATAAAAGGAAATTGAAATTGACTCTATAATGTGGCAAGTTGGAGGTCATTGGTGACCCTCACAAGCACAGTTCCATAAAATGATAAATAGCTTGGCTGAAGAGCAAGATAGAATGAGAAAAGAAGAATTAGAAACAGTGAATATATCCCAAACTTTGGAAGAATTTTATTGTGAATTGGAGCATAGAAGTTGGGGTGTAGCTGGAAGGGGATGTGGGATTAAGAGATTTGTTTCTATAAGGTGAGGAAAAGTAATAACACCTTTTAATACCGATGAGGATACTCAACCTGAGAGGGAGAACTGATGAGTCAGGAGAGTAAAGGAAGACCTGCAGTAGCAGTAACCTTGAGTTGAGGTTGGAATCCAATGCACAAGTAAAATTGGTCCCAGTAGGAGTATCAGTCATTGATCCATGGTAACAGGAGGGAAAACAGATACAGATGAAGATGGCTTAGATATGTTTGATGATGGCAACTTATGAAAGTAACACTTACAGCACTTACTACATCTGACATTATTATTATTTATTTAGTTGTAAGGGCCATCTCTTACATTAGATTGCAAGCTTTCTGTGGGATTGGAAAATGTGTACCTATTACATCACTATATTCTCAGCACAAAGAATAGTACTCAGATTTTAATAAATGCCCAATAATGGATGAGTGAATTAATAATACCCCCCCCCCATCACACACTCCACTTCACATTGTGTTATGCTTCCACCTGGTTAGGATGTGAATATTAACTGTTAAGGGTCATCATTCTAGGGATTCCAAAATTCTAAGTTATTACAATTCCCCAAATTTCATAGCATATTCATTATATGAAAAAGATAAGGCTGTCTGAGTTTCTGTCATGTTTATAACCCTCTGTTAGATAGAAAGAAAGCCACAGCAGTTACTTTTCACTTTTACTTTTTTGTGCTTCATGAGTCTATTCACTGGACCCACTGGATTGGACCTAAAGGCATACAGTAGAGGCTCTTGAAATGGGTTTTGCTCAAAAGAGAACATCTTTTACTGGATGTAACAACCAAGCACCCAAATTCTTTTCCTTTTGGAAAGCATGAATGAAAGACACAGAAAGATTAAGGAAAAATTTAAGATACAAACAGAAGGCACTAAAAGCCATTGGGAAGATAGCAGTGGGACAAAACAAAGGTATCCAGAAGCAAAGGCAGATAATACTTGGGTCAACATTATGGTGGTAGCACTTGGGTAAGGAGTGAGGAGAGGTCTTTCTGGGAGCTTGCTGGGTTTAGAGGTTTGCTAGAATGACTATATTAATCTGAATGATGTTTCAGAGTCTTATGACATCTGGATGTGTGGCTTCAAAGGTTGTTTCTTATTCTTCTTTTCTGCAATAATACACCTTGAATTAAGTTAATGACTTAAAGTAGCACTTAAGTGACTCTGTTTTTTGCAGCCTGGAATGTGCAAGCATGTATTTATTATTTTTACTGAATTGTGTTCTTTATGGCACATTATCTCTGGAGACATGATTAAGCTTCATGTTTTTCTTATGAATGTCCATACTAGTGTCAAATTATTCAAACTATAAACTTGGGGATGATAGGGCCAATGTCAGTTAATTTGAAACATGAGGTAGAATGGTATAGTTGGATTATTATAGAATTACTAAATACCATTGGTATTTTTTTTTATTTAAAATAATTATTTTCATTTCTTGGGTAGCTATTACTAAATGGACAGATGGGTATGAATAATGCATTTCAACTCAAAGTCGCTATTATTTCAATTAGATATCAAATAACTTTTTAACTAAAAATGTATTTACCTGGGAAATTATCTTTCCAGCTCTTGACTGCTTATCAGAGCATAGAAATTAATTGCTTCTTAACATCTTCCTTTTCTCTTTGAGACTTCCTGCTCTATGTCAATCCAATTTTATCCAACCAATATCAAACATGGCCTAATGTCTTGAGCTCTCAGCCCTTGTAGGTTAACTATATCAGAACTCTTCCAAGTCCCGCTATTTATGCCTGCATTATGACTTGCTTTTAATAGTCTTTCTCAAATATGGTATTTTATTTTATGAAGGCCCTGTTAATCCTTTTGTGGTTTCTTTCCAGACACCAAGCATCTCTTTTTCTTCTTTGATCTTTTCAAGCACCATCGAATACAGTAGGGTAGATTTTTAAACAAAAATTAAGAATGGTTTCAACACAAATAATTTTTGAAATTGATGATAATTTTAATACTACTTCTCTATCAAGAAGATGGAAAATACAATCATGATCACTTGTGCCCTACTTAACATTAGAAATAACTTACAGGTCCATTTCTGGATTGTTTACGGCAACAGTGAAAATCTTTCTATACTATTTTATTGGGTTTATTTAAAACCATACTATGAAGATCCTAAAAAATATTCTTTGGGGGTGTATTTTTAAAAGGACATGGCCAGGGTAACGTAAGTGCTTTTTGATAGGGAACTTTCCTTTTGTGGCAAATATGGAGAGGAATATGATAACTGTTTAGTTTATACTTAAAGCTGCAGAACCTGGCCAGAAGGGAGTCTTCCTAATATTACTGGTGACCTCAACTCCTGATGTCCTTTAAGCCATATGTTGTTTATGGGTAGAGCTAAACACACTTCCATGACCAGATGTGTGAAATAGAGTAGTGGCCCCGAGAAGATGTCTACATCCAAAACTCCAGAAACTGAATATGTTGGGTTACACAGCAAAAGAAAATTAAGGTCGTAGAGGAATTATGGTTGCCAAACATCTGACCTAAAAATAGAGAGGTTATCCTGGGCTGTCCAGGGTGGACCCAATGTTCTGACGAGATTCTTGAAAGTGGAAGACGGCAGAAGAGAGGGTAAGAGAAAGAGATGTGATGTTGGAAGCAGGGTCAAAGAGTTGCTATGTTGCTGGCTTTGAAAATGGAAGAAAGGGGCCAGAATCTAAGGAATGTGGTTAACTAATGAAAGCTGAAAAACATGCAGAATAGATTCTCCCTTAGAGCTTCCAGAAGGAATACAGCTCTGCTAACACTTTGATTTTAACGAGATCTATGCCAAACTTCACACCTATAGTGAGATCTATGCCAAACCTCACTGCTATAGTAAGATCTATCCCAAACTTCAAACCTATGGAACTATAAGATAATATATTTGGGTTGTTTTAAGCCATTGTATTTGTGGTTATTTGTTATAGCAGTAAATAAGAAACTAATACACCAGCTATAGGTAACATAGCAACACTTGGTTACTAGAGTATTTCTGTGGTATGCTGACTTGGTAAATTCCTTAGTGGGGGTGAATTTTGAGTGCTAGGTCACTCAAATATTAAAGTTCAAGAAACTGAATATTAGCATTAACTGAGGATGGCTTTAGCTAGAAATACAAAGAATAGGAAATATGATAAACTAAACACATGACTGCAGCTTGCTAAGAACACATTTGATATGCAGTTACCACGTGAAGTGTTCATTAAGAATAGTCTCTTCCTCCGAATTGTCTGAGATGTCAGGAACTAAACATTTGCCCTTTACATGTTTTAAGATGTTTTAAAACTGTGAGCCTGTATTATTTTTACAGAATTTAAAAAATGGAGCCTGATTTCTCCACAAAGGAGAGGATTCCCAGGTGTTATGAAATTAAAAGTGGACATTCAAGATGTTTCAGTAACTTGTCATCACTTGTTGCTCATGTACTAGGTGCCATACCATGTTTTGTGGTTTACCGTCTATTTCATCACATATGTATCACATATTATATACTAAAGCTGAATAAAGTTAGTATTCTTCCAATTTTAGATTAACACATCTAGGCAATACAAATACCTTGTTACAGATAGAACCAAGACTTGAACACATGCTTTTGTGCAATTTCAAATTCTTTCTATTACTTTATAGTGACTTATTTTGTTTAGCTTTACAAATATTATCTTTATCAACAAATATTAATGTGGCAAGTAAGGATGAATGTCATCAGGGTTATTTGTAATAAGAACTCCTTATTTATCCAGGAAGATTAAAATATCACTAGAAAAGAATAATGAAACTGTTGTAATGAATTTAGGTGAAAGTGCATCTCGTCATTTTGTAATATTAATTGTACAAAGCTTTCTCTAAATGTGAAATCTATGTTTTTAAAAGATACTGATTGACAAAGACCTCATTAGGTAGTGACAGAAATGATTCTGAGAAAATAGGTTCTCTCAGTCTAGCAGAGAAATGAACAAGAATTTTGGAAGATCCTGCTAATGTTAAGCAGTATTTGCTATGTGTGTTGAATCTAAAAACTAAAAAAATATGCACATTTCAAAATTAAGGGGTAGAAATTGTTATGGCTTGAGTTTGGGCTAAGATAAAGTGTAACTGGCAAGAACAGAGAATACATGTTGAAAATAAAGAGATGTGAGGTTGAATAGATTAGGATTAGATTTTGAAGGATTTTTGAAAGCAGGCACGGTAGATCATAGAGATGTGGAACATAGGTGATTCAGTAAGGCAATAATAGGATGACCTGTTAGCAGCATTTAGGATAATCCATAGTAGGGAAACAGCTGAATGAGAAACTACAGGTAGGACCTAGTTGCAGTGGCTCATGCCTGTAATCCCAGCACTTTGGGAGGCCGAGGTGAGTGGATCATCAGGTCAGGAGTTTGAGACCAGCCTGACCAACATGGAGAAACCCCATCTCTACTGAAAATACAAAAAAATTAGCCAGGTGTGGTGCCACGCGCCTGAAATCCCAGCTACTCAGGAGGCTGAGGTAGGAGAATCGCTTGAACCCAGGAGGCAGAGGTTTCAGTGAGCCGAGATTGCACCACTGTATTCCAGCCTGGGCAACAGAGTGAGACTCTATCTCAAAAAAAAAAAAAAAAGAAAAGAAAACTATAGGTAGGAAACCATTATGTCTCTAGGTCCTAATCCTCTCTGTTCTGAACAATATCATTACACATAAAGTTGGAAATCTTTGGTCTTAGAAATCCCTATAGCTTCTTTTTTTTTTCTCATTTTTAAAATATAGACTAAAATACTCAATTCATTTCTTTCACAAATAATTTTTATTTTTCAATTAAATATAAAATTGGGAAATTTTATCCTAAGAGGTACATAGATGTACATATTAATATAGCAATTCAGCAGTTTTACAATGCATTTCATGACCATTTTCCATCTAGAGATCCCAAATAACCCTATGAGGTGGACAAAGAAAATAGCCTCATGCTCATTTTAAACCCACAGTAACAGAGACTCCAAGATGTTAAGGGGTGAATTCAGGGTAAGAACCAGTCGGTTGTCTTTTGATTTCTCATCTGAAACTATCTTCATGGTAACAATCACTTTGGAAACGAAAATAAATTAGTTACAACCCCCCACCCTTGGATGTAATGTGAGCTCTCTGCTCTCTGTAAGCTGTCTAGCTATTAACAAGAAATCTGAAATGCATTCTTACCAAGGATTACAATAAATTTTGGCTGGTACTGAAACATCTGCTTGTATTTCCATTACTTGCATTCCAGTACTCATGAAGTTTATAATTTCTTTTAATTAAAAATTAATCATTGTTCATATGCATGCTTTGGAGATCTAAGTTCCTTCTATTATTTTCATATGAAATTGAAGACACTAAACAACGCAAACCTGACTGTGAGCTAACACATAGATGGTTTCCTTTGTAATATGCATGTGAAAGACTCCAGAATCTCCCCAATTTCCATTTGCTCTTTCACAGTGGCTGTTCAAACTGCTAATATGGGTGTGTCTGTGTTGACAGCAAGCCATTTTGTGTGTAAGTGCTTATAAGTGACAGGGCGAGGGTGAGGGCAAAGCAGTGTTTACCCAAAAGCAAGTATATAAGAGAAATGAGCTATTAACAATGAGTATGGGGGCAGGGGACATGAAGCCATGAGATTTTTTTTTGAGTTCTTATAAAAGTGAAGAAAGGAGAACTTCAATGAATTTGGCAGTACCTAAAATAAAATTATTTTATTTCTAAAATGAAAGTTCACAAGTCAAATCTATGTATTTATGTTCCATTATTTGTAATATTGAGGAGTGGCTGTGTTTCGGTGTTTATCCAGCAGTGAAATCCCTCTTCAGAAGCTCAAGAAAGTTTTTCTTTCTCTACTGCGGGTTTAACAAACCAACTCATATTCTAATAGCTAATATTTCTGCATCCTCACTTTGTGTCAGGTATGTTCCGAGGGTTTTATGTACATTGTTTCAATTAATATTGCAATAGGTATCATAACAATCTCAAGAGGAAGACTGACTTTTTTAAAACAGAATAACTGAAGGTAAGAGAGGGTAAGGAATTAATCCATGGTGACCCAGACAGGATGCAGTGGGGCCAGGATTTGAACAACCACTCTTTTTACCAGGAGGTAACATTGCTGCCCCAAAGTTGTGACTATGGTAGTGCCAAATGAAGGGGAATACAATATCTTTGAGCTCTGTAGGTGAGATCTTTGCTTTTTTTTTTTTTTTTTTTTTCTGGGTATTTTGTAAGATCTTATTAAATATTTAAACTAAAAAACTTGTAACATGATTTTGGAGTCTTACCCTCATAATTAAGCATGTTGTTGATAAGCTAGAGAAAGCGGCCCACAAATGCAATTCATCAGGACAAGAACGAAATGAAATATTTGCTGAGTTATTTGAAATAACAGAAGTAAAAACAGAGTGGAACTCATATTTTGCAAAAGAAAAAAAAAAATCAGGAAGTCAGCGGGAATGCCAGATGAAATGTTTCTTGATATTAGGAGGAAATATGTTACTTCATTCTGATTTTAGAATAGGAGTAGTGATCATCACCAACTCAATTAGTTTTCCTTCTCTAATTGTAGACTTGTGGGGAACTGAGGAAGGCCCAGCTGTACAAGAGTGACATTCTCTCTGCCTAAACTCTTCAGAAGTTGCCTTACGTAGACTGAACACTATCAGATGCAGAGCTTTCCACACCAAATTCTGTATCTGAATTTAGGGAAAAGCACCCTCCCCTGGCATCTCCCTAACATATTAAACATGTTTCTATCTTTCCAAGCTGATATCTGCACAGGCAATGAGACCCGTTTTTTCTGTCTCCCATCTCTCTGTCTCTGTCATCTTATCATAAATCACTTGGCCAGAAGGCACAGGTTTTTGCTTTTCCTTCCCATCTGTTCAGAACTTTGCTCCACAGTATATTGCTCTCCTTGTTGAGGTAGTGGCCATTCCTTCTCCCCTTTCTTAGAATTGTGATGAGACAAGAGATCTAAATGTGCTCATGGATATATTTTGGGTTATATACTTAAAATAACATAAAGCTGTTTCACATTTTTACTTCCCTCTAAACCTGTGTTTGAAGAAATGGTTGTTTTTGCAATTTAAAAATTTAATATGGAGAGAAGAGAATAAAACTAGGATGTTTTGAGGTAAAGCAAAAGATAGCTAAGATGATGATGTTTAGCAACATGAGTTAAGCAACATAATAGCCTTATGAGGATACAGATAAATGATTCAGACATGAGCAGTCTGGAGCTCCAATTTAGATAGCAGAGAGTGTTATGCCCAGACCGTTTATTCCCCAAAGAAGACCACCAGAGTCCAGAGTCAAAGCTAAGCAGCAAGGATCTTTATTACAGGTTCGAACCTGGAACTCTCCCTCGCTCGTGAAACGAGACGGGCAGGAGAGCTCCCCCACTCAGCTCCGAACAATGTTATATAGTCTAAGAAAAGTGGGCATAGAGTTATTATACAAATCAGATATATGATTGGCTAGTGTTTGAACAAGGCGATTTGGCTAACTATGATTGGTTCCTGCCATTTCTGATATTTTGGTTCAAACTTTGAGGCGGGAGAGCAGGTTTATGGCAGCAAGAGTTTATCTTACTTAAACACGTCTTGTGACCTTGCCTCAGAACTTACAAAATCTCTGCTATGTGCAAAACAAAATCTCTGGTACGTGCAGAAAACCAGGTACTCACAGAACTTACGAAATCTCTGGTATGTGCAAAGATTAGAGAGCAGAACAAGGGTGTAGCGGGTGGGGGGCGGGTACACATCTATCTTTGTGTCCTTTCATTTCTCCCTTCTCATAAGTAACTGGATGTCCAATCTTGGATTTCCAGAGTCTTATAATATAGCCTCACTTTCTGGGTGCAGGAGAGGCTGGTGATGGCTACGGAGGACCATTAGTTGGATGGTATCAAACCTTTCTCTGACAAATTGTAAAATTTTATTTACCACACAGGGGCCTATAGTGAATAGAAGTAGTAAAGACATTAGGGGACCTAAAAGGGGTGCCAGAAGGGAAAACATTGAAGAGCTCCACCAATTGTTAGCGGCTGTAGTGAATTGTTGCTTTTTCATTTCTAAGCTTAGTTCGTGTAGGCGTTGGACTCTTTCCTCAACTAACCCTGACTCATTTATATAGAAACAGCATTCTTCTTTGAGGAACATACAGGTACCTCCTTTCTCAGCCGTGAGTAAGTCTAAGGCTCTGCGGTTTTGAAGGGTGACCTGTGCTAGGGAGGTGAGCTGCCGCTGAAGGGAGGCTAGGGAATAGGCGGAGTCTTCCATAGCAACAGAGAATTGTTGTAACAGCTTGTCGTTTTCTATCATGGAGTGTTGTAGGGCCCCTCCTGCTAACCCCGCTGCGACCACAGAGGTGGTTAAGGATATTCCGGCAATTAGTGGTAGAAAAACTGCTCGTCTATGTCGCGCAGTTTTAGTTGGGGCTGTCCCTGCCCAGCCTATGAACTCTGCCGGGGTTAGCAGTGTCTGTCGGGGAACTAGGGTAACAGGGATACACAACTGTCCGTCAGAGATGCTTTTGGACAGAGTTTTTAACAGAGTCATATTACACCAGAAGAACACACCAGGGGGAGCATATATGGGACTATTAGGGTATGTAGCCAATTGGTTACAGAGGCTGTTGCTAAATGCCAAATAACAATAGGGGTATTTCTCTTGGTATGGGTCACGGTACAGGGCTACATCTGGTATCGTGACTATCGATGAGTTAAAACCTGTATAGTTTGTGGGAGGGGAGGATAGAGGAACAGCCGTTAATGGTGGTCTTCCTAGGGTTGCACACATAAAGCAAGAGGACAGGTCGCCTAAACCAGTGAGGTTGGCGAATGCTAGCCCTTCCCGTAATAGAGTTAGCCAGGAGAAGGGCTGCAAGTCTTGTGATAGCTTGGTTTCTTGCCTGTGGATTTGTGTGTGGATTAAGGGTTGAATCTGGACTAGACTTCTCCACAGATATAAATGGCTACTGGGCCAGGTACTAGTTGATGAGTAATATACTCCCCCATGTTGTGGGGTTGTCCACCGAGAGTCCCATGGGTCTCTAATTATCCAAGTGTAAGTGACGGGAGACTCAGTTTTGTAAAAATACCACCCTTGTCGTTCTCTCCAGTATCGGACAGAGTGCGTCTTACAGTAGCTATATGGGCAACCTGCACTCTGGTGCCACCAATAATTTTTACAATTATATTCAGTTTGATCATATTCAAAACAGATCATGGGTATTGCTGGTTGGGCAATCTGGAACCTAGTGAAATTGAGGTAAACTATAGTATTACACCCTGAGGGGGGGCAGTCTGCGCTAGCTAGCAGTTTACCCGCTTGGGGGGTTTCCCCGGGGTGAGTTTTGTTCTCATAGAGCCAGAACCTCCAGACATAGGGATTAGACGGTGCAGCAGTGAGGAGAGTCAGATGCATAAGGCATAAAAGCATAGGTAAGCTAGACATGGTTACGGCTATGGGGATGACGGCGCAGGGTTAGCTTTAAGGGATTATTCTTAGCTTTGTCTACAGTCCATGTAACCGGTGCTCCAGACGGCTCGAGAAGGTCGGATGTTGGGTCCACTGGTTTGACGTGTGTGTAGTGGATCCACGAAGCGATGCCTTCTACTTTGAGAGCGGTGGGAGTAGTCAGGAGTACTTGCAGTGGTCCTTTCCACCTGGGTTGAAGAGTTTCTTGCTGGTGGCGCTTGACTAGGACCCAGTCTCCCGGCTGGAACGGATGAGGCGTCGGCGGAGGTCCTGCCTCGTACAGTTCTCGTAGTCTGGGCCAAATTTCCTGGTGAATTTTCTGTAAGGCTTGTAAGGAGAACAGGAGCTCAGAGACATTTTCAGTTTCAGGTTTGAGTAAGTCATCTTTTAGACTGGGGACCAGGGGTGGGGGTCTGCCATACATGATTTCATATGGTGTGAGGCCTAGTCTGTAAGGGGTATTTCGGGCCCGGAACAGAGCGTAGGGGAGAAGTACTACCCAATTAGTGCCAGTCTCCATGGTCAATTTAGTTAAGGTCTCCTTCAGAGTCCGATTCATCCTTTCTACCTGTCCTGAGCTTTGGGGCCTATAAGCACAATGTAATTTCCAATTTGCCCCCAGAATGGAAGCCAAATCCTGACTTACCTTAGCAACAAAGGCTGGTCCATTGTCTGACCCTATTTGGACGGGAAAGCCATACCTGGGGAGGATTTCTTCCAAAATTTTCTTTGCTACAACCTGAGCAGTTTCTCTCTTAGTTGGGAACGCTTCTGTCCATCCTGAAAAAGTATCTACAAAGACAAGTAAGTACTGATACCCATATTTTCCAGGCTTTATCTCAGTAAAGTCTATTTCCCAATAGATACCAGGCCTAGTTCCTCTACACCTAATTCCTGCGGTGGTCTGGGTTTGGGGGCAAGCGTTGTTTAGTTGGCAGGCTTTGCAATTTGTTGTGACATCGCTGGCCAGTTCAGCTATGCGCCTGATTCTAAACTTGGCGTGCCTGATTAAGTCCATCATTCGCCGGGCACCCAGGTGGGTTGTCCGGTGGATGTGTTCCAACACCTGCCGTCCTAATTTTTCTGGTAGGATGGTTTGGTCATTTATATCAGTCCACCACCCATTTTTAACCTGTTTTAGGGGAAGCGTGTTCATCCATTCGCGATCCTGTTCGGTATAGTCGGGAAAACATGGCAAATTTCGTGGGCCAGGATCGGGGAGCTGGAGCGCGAGGAGCTGACTGGGAGCTTTTGCTATGCTCCTTGCGGTTTGGTCGGCTAAGAAGTTGCCTCGAGCAATTGGCGTAGTTGGTTTCTGATGCCCAGGGCAATGTACGATAGCCAATTTCTTTGGTTTCCACAAAGCAGTTAATAGAGCTAGGATCTCTTGCTTGTTTTTTATTTCTTTGCCTTCGGCTGTTAATAGTCCCCTTTCTCTGTAGATGGCCCCATGTATGTGCGCAGTAGCGAAAGCATAGCGGCTATCCGTGTATACTGTTAGTTTTTTCTCTGCCCCTAGGGTGAGGGCCTGTGTAAGGGCTATCAGTTCGGCTCTTTGGGCCGATGTCCCTGGAGGCAAGGGTTCCGCCCAGATTACCTCAGTCTCTGATGTTACAGCCGCTCCTGCATACCGCTGGCCTTGGTGGACATAGCTGCTGCCATCAGTGAACCAGGTGAGTTCTGTGTCAGGGAGCAGACGATCTTGCAGGTCCTCCCACACCCCATGCACCTGAGCCAGTATCTCAGTGCACTCATGGGACGGGGCGTCCAAGTCTGGATTTGGCAGCAGTGAAGCAGGGTTTAAAGAGGTTGGGGGCAGAAAAGTTATTCTGAGGGGGTTTAACAGCAGTCCTTGATAGTGGGTGAGCCGGGCGTTACTCATCCATCGGTCCGGCGGCTGCCGGAGGACGCCTTCAATGGCATGCGGGGTTATAACGCGCAACTCTTGCCCCATGATAAGTTTATCAGCGTCTCGGACCACTGGGGCGGTCGCCGCGATTATCTGGAGGCAGGGTGGCCAGCCAGCAGCCACTGAATCTAATTTTTTTGACAAATAGGCAACTGGCCTCTGCCAGAGGCCTAGGTACTGTGTTAACACGGCTTTTGCAACACCCTTACTTTCATCCACGTATAAGTGGAAGGGCTTGGAGACATCAGGGAGCCCCAGCGCGGGGGCTGATAACAAGGCAGTTTTGATTTGCTGAAAGGCCAGCTCAGCCTCTTCCGTCCAATTGAAGGGCTGCCGTTCCTTTGTTGCCTGGTATAGGGGCTTGGCTAACTCAGCAAATCCGGGTATCCATAACCTACAGAACCCTGCCAACCCCAGGAATTCTCTCACTTGCCGTGTTGACTGGGGTCTAGGGATGCGTAGGACTGTTTCCTTTCGGGCTTTGGTTAGCCAGCGTTGCCCCCCTTTTAATAGGTACCCCAGATAAGTTACCTCCGACTTGCAGATCTGAGCCTTTGTTGCTGAGGCTCGGTAGCCTAGCTCCCCCAGAGTCTTCAGGAGGTCCTCAGTCCCTCGAACACAAGTTTCCGGGGACCTGGCCGCTATTAAGAGATCATCAACATATTGCAAAAGAGTTATTTCAGGGTGTTGCCGCCGGTACTCACCCAGATCTTCATGAAGGGCTTCATCGAACAGGGTTGGCGAGTTCTTGAACCCTTGTGGCAGTCTGGTCCATGTTAGCTGACCGTTGATGCCCCTCTCAGGATCCGTCCATTGAAATGCAAAGAGTTCTTGACTTTTGGGAGCCAGAGGAAGGCTGAAGAAAGCGTCTTTTAGATCAAGAACGGTATACCACTGTTTTTTGGGATGTAAGGCACTCAGAAGGGTGTATGGATTGGGCACAGTGGGATGTATGTCTATGACCCTTTTATTAACTTCTCTTAAATCCTGTACTGGCCTGTAGTCCGTACTGTTGGGTTTACGAACAGGTAACAGTGGAGTATTCCAGGATGAGTGGCAAGCCCGTAGGACTCCCTGGTCTAGGAGTCGGCGGATATGGGGCGTAATTCCTTCTCTTGCCTCCAGGGGCATAGGATATTGCCGAACCCGAACCGGGTCCGTCCCTGGCTTAACTTCCACAAATATGGCAGGTCGATGTTTAGCTAGCCCCAAGCCCCCAGTTTCTGCCCACGCTTCAGGGAAACGCTGGAGCCAAGAGTCAATTCCCTGATCGGGGGGCTTTTGCTCTTGATGGAGTCGGTACTCATCTTCTAAGGTGACAGTCAGGATAGATTCCCTGTTTTGGGAATCAGTTATCTTGGGCCCTTCTGGCTCAAAGTGGATTTGGGCCCCCATCTTTGTCAGCAAGTCCCTCCCTAGTAGAGGGCAGGGGCTCTCTGGGATGACTAGGAAGGAATGGGATCCTTTTCCCGTTCCTAAGTCTACAGTCCTCTGGGTGGTCCAGGGGTATTTTTTGATGCCTGTGGCCCCGTGCACCCAGGATGTTTTCTTAGACATTTTTCCAATTGGTTTGGTTAGGACTGAGCGTTCCGCCCCAGTATCGACCAAGAAGCGAACTGGGGACCCCTCCACTTGCAAAGTTACCCTGGGTTCGGGGAGGGGGTCCGAACCCCGTCCTCCCTAGTCAGAGTCCTGGGTAACGAGTACGGAGGTAGGGTTAGCTGGTCTCCGTTTCTTTGGGCAGTCTTTAATCCAGTGGCCACGTTCCTTGCAATAAGCACACTGATCTTTTTCTAATCCTTGCCTAGGGCCTTGCTTTTTCTGCTTTCTGTTTTGGCCATTTCCTGCCTGGGGGAAAGCTGCTACTAAGACTTTGGTCATTTCTTTGGTTGCCTTGAACTGTTTTTCTTCTGGAGTATCCCTATTATTATAAACTCGCTGGGCCATCTGAAGGAGGTCCTGAATCTGCTTTCCCTCTAAACCTTCTAATTTCTGGAGTTTTCTTTTAATATCTGGTGTTGCCTGGTTTACAAAGGACATTACTACCGCTGCCTGATTTTCCGGTGCTTCCGGGTCCATAGGGGTAAACTGTCTGAAGGCTTCCATTAATCTCTCTAAATACACAGCGGGGCTTTCTGTCTTACCTTGTAACACAGAATATACTTTAGCCAAATTGGTGGGCTTGCGAGCTGCAGCCCGGAGACCCGCCATTAGAGTCTGGTGATAAATGAGCAGTCGTCCCCTACCTTCTGCCGTGTTGTAGTCCCATCTGGGCCGGGTCAAAGGGAAAGCTGCATTAATGAGGTCAGGATTTGCAGTTGGCTGGCCGTCATCTCCTGGAACCAGTTTTCTGGCCTCAACTTGGATTCTTTCCCGCTCCTCCGTTGTGAACAGGATTCGGAGGAGCTGTTGACAGTCATCCCAGGTCGGCTGGTGAGTAAACATGACACTGTTTAACAACGAGGTTAGATCTTTGGGATTATCGGAGAACCGAGCATTTTGGGACTTCCAATTGTATAAATCACTGGTGGAAAAAGGCCAATACATGAGACGGGAGAGCCCGGTATCATCGAGCGATCCTATTTCTCTGAGAGGCAGGGCTACAGTGGAGTCAGGGAGTCGGGAAGCTTGGTCCCACTGTACGCGGCCTCGTGTTCGGCCAGCAGGGCCCCCAGGTTACTTTCGCTCTCGGCTGCTTCCGCTTCTCGGTTTCCCTCTACGGAAGCACCACCCTGGGGGACTGGGTCCTGCGGGATAAGGTGCGGATATGGTGGGGGAAATGTGGGTTCTAACGTTAGGGGGTCCTGGCTGTCCGGCAGCACAGGGGCCGAGGGAGCAGAGGGAGTCTTTTGTCTTGTAGGTCGCGTTACTAGGACTTTGCAGGGCTCAGGGATGAATGGAGTTATCCAGGGTGGTGGGTTTTCCACAAGATCCTGCCACACTAGAATATAAGGAATTTGATCAGGATGTCCTGACTGCCCTGGCAGGAAAATCTTAGTTTTTACCTTAGTAATAATAGAGAGACAGAAAGTTCCTTCGGAGGGCCACCCTACGCCGAAAGAGGGCCACTCTGAATGGCAGAAAGTAACTAGCTTTCCCTTCTTTAGTTCTACGCTTAAGTTACCCCCCCGAGCCTTCACATCCTTAAAATTGGTAACAAGGAGTGAGAGCGGCGTGCTCTGGTTGTTGCCCATCTTTGGACTGCTCCTACAAAGAGAAGGGGGGACGAAAATGAGTGTGAAGCAGAGGGGAGTATCCAACAGGTCCGGTCCTGGAAGGAGAAGAAAAGGTTTTATGTTTCGTTTTGGGCTTACACTTAACACTTAACAATAACGGACAGACAGTAATAACGATGAGCATTCGCGAGCGTGTGTCGGACTTCCGACCTGAGTCAGACGGGGCAACCAAGGATGGAGGCCCCCAGATGGGCACTGGGGAACGTCTCCCACCAGTCCCGAGTGGCTGTCTTCTAGCGCGTCCGCCAAGACCGTGCCACTTACAGAACAGACCAATACAGATTACAGATTACGGATTTCGTGAAATTTCAGGGAGACAGACAGAGACAAAGACAGAGACAGTGACAAAGCCGGCTTACCTACAGATTAAGATCCGTTGACTGGGGGTCTGGTGGGCTTGGGGGAAATCCCGGACGAGCCCCCATTTGTTATGCCCAGACCGTTTATTCCCCGAAGAAGACCACCAGAGTCCAGAGTCAAAGCTAAGCAGCAAGGATCTTTATTACAGGTTCGAACCTGGAACTCTCCCTCGCTCGTGAAATGAGACGGGCAGGAGAGCTCCCCCATCAGCTCCGAACAATGTTATATAGTCTAAGAAAAGTGGGCATAGAGTTATTATACAAATCAGATATATGATTGGCTAGTGTTTGAACAAGGCGATTTGGCTAACTATGATTGGTTCCTGCCATTTCTGATATTTTGGTTCAAACTTTGAGGCGGGAGAGCAGGTTTATGGCAGCAAGAGTTTATCTTACTTAAACACGTCTTGTGACCTTGCCTCAGAACTTACAAAATCTCTGCTATGTGCAAAACAAAATCTCTGGTACGTGCAGAAAACCAGGTACTCACAGAACTTACGAAATCTCTGGTATGTGCAAAGATTAGAGAGCAGAACAAGGGTGTAGCGGGTGGGGGGCGGGTACACATCTATCTTTGTGTCCTTTCAAGAGAAGCTTAAATGTGGTTAGTACCAGGAATTATAGTTTAAGATAGGGTCTTAAGGCATCAATGTCCAGAAAGAATCCCAGTGTGTTAGAGGCTGGATGACCGTGGGAGGTATGGTAAAGAGAATGAATAACAAAGATTGTGCAATTAAAGGTCTAGGGTATGAATATTGAGATAAAGGGATAAATTCATTCATCTGTACAAAATATTAAATCACCATAGTCATTATTGCACTTATTAAAACTGAATAAGCACTTAGGGAAGATAGCTGATTCCAAGCTGTATATTTTATGAGTGCCTAGGAAACAATAGGAGAATGCCAAAAAAAAAAAAAAAAAAAAAAAGAAAAAAGAAAAAGAAAAAAAGAAAAAGAAAAAACAAGCTAGGTTTCTGCTTTGTAATCGTACTTCTTCTTCACAGACAGGAGTAGTGTGCTGCATGGGGAAGATAACAGTATTAATAGATGACAGAAAGAAAGAAGTACCTCTCTCTTCTTTGATTCTGCCTTTTTTTCTGGCAAAGATATTAGAATAGAATAGAAACATCAGAATAAAAAATAGAACAAATATTTTGAAACAGAAATTGAAATCCAAGTTAGTCAAAAAATTGAGAGGAAACCTGCTTTTAATGAATTTAAATATTTGGTTCCAATGGATAATAACATAGGGGGCATTGAGCAAATTTGCAAAACTTCACTGATTGTTACAACAGTGTCACAACAAGTTGGGAAATGATGAAAAATTAAAAGCGCTCCAGCAAACTCTAAATATATAGGCAAAGTCACGGTCAAAGTCAAGAAAATGCTTGATATCACTGTAACAAAAGAATTATAGGATAGATTGTAAAAAGTAATGGTTTGGGCCTTCATTTAAATATAGTAACTAAATATCATTTCTTTCTGGACAGTATTCACAACCAACAAGGATAAGTGAAACAAAATTATAAAATCTGAATAAATAAATAGAATCTATTTTTGGGAAAAACTAGAAGTCAACCAAAACTCCATATTCTCAAATAGCTGGAATGATGCTCAAAACAGTAGAAACAGAACAGGAGGACCCCTGAAAGAAAGTGGAGGAAACAAGGATCCCATTGGAAGAGTTGTCTTTGACTGTAGATTTCAGGAAGAACCAGTAAAAATACCACTATTTAAACTGAGAGGCCTACCCTGAAGTGTACAACTGAAGTCCACAGTGTACCATATGAAGAGGAGCATGACAGAGTGCAGTCTTTCTATCAGGAAAGAAAAAAATCCACGGCTACTTACTCTTGTTGGTTGCAGAGAAGTCACAGCTAAGCAATTCTCAGGCAGATCATGGTCATGGGACGTGTCCCCTATCTCACGTGAAAATTCTGAAATAGCAAATCCAGAAAAATATACAACAACAAAAAAACTACAATACTGAAAAAACTTATCAAAATAAAGAATAAGTTTAAAAGGCAGGGTAGTGGGAGAAACAGAAAAAGAAAATGAAGATAAAGGATGTTGTGGCAGCCGTTGCCTTTCAGGTTCTGTGGTGCTCCCCTAAACCTAATCTCACCCATTTTGTGAGCAAAAGAATCCTAATTTAGAGTTGCCATGGTCCATCCAGCTGAGAAACTATGTCTCCCAGTTTCTTTTAAAGATATACATGACTCCTTTGGGTCAAAGAGATATGTAAGCAGAAGTGTTAGGTGGAACTTTTGAAGAATTACTTGAAAGGAAAATGGTACTTTCTTCTCCCCCTCAGCCTCCACAGTTGAATTTCTAGCCAGAATGAGATACAATGAGTCAGAAAGATCATAGGTAATTTTGTGGGCACTCACCAGCTCCAGGCTACTGGATACCAATCTTTTTTTGTTTGTTTATACATGAATTGGGGATAAATTTTATTTGTGCTACAGTCATTTGGGGTTTTACCATTACATGTAGCTGGAAACAAACTCACAACAGAAAAGTGTTCTCATGGAATGAGTAAAAATTTTCATTTGCCAAGACTTTACTTATTATTAAAGTACAGAAATAAATTAAACATTCTATAAAACAAGTTATAAAACAAAAGTGTAAGTACTCAAGGAGAAAAATGATATGCTAGCAGCAGAAAATAAAAAGAAGTTGGCATAATTCAGGAAAGAAATAAAAGGAAAAAATATAAAGCCATCGCAAAAAGCAGGACAAATTTTGAGGATCACAGTGAGAATAAACACTGTAGAAAACAATTAAAGACATTGATGACAAATTAAAATGAAAGTAATAAAAGATTTTAAAAGGATTAGAGAAAATAATAACTATGGAGATCAATAAAATATAATACTCATAATTATTCTTCCATGAATTTAACTGAAATGATTGAACAGAACAAATATTTAAAGATATAATTTTTAAAATAAAAGAGGATTTGAATGGACATACTGTTTCCCATGAAAACTTACCAGAAAATTAACAGAGGCACATCCTGGTAAATAGACTGCACTTCCAAGATAATGATGGTATTCTTTAGGCAACAGGTAGATAAAGTCACTTATGAAGAGTGAAAAAGCCAAGCTAGCCTTAGTCTTCCTTAGATATGAAGGAAGGCAGAGTAATACCTCTGAAATCTTCTAGGAAAAAAAGGAGCCAAAGATTTTATACCAAATGTAACTGTATTTCCAGTAAAAAAAGTTACAGATCAATCGTTGTGATCATATAAGAACCAGGTAGTAAAATGTTCTTATAAGACTTTCTTAAGATCAACTTCACCTAACCAAGAAACAATTGGTTAACACTGTCTAAAAGTAAGACATAAACACATGTGTATTTTAGGGTAGTGGAACATAATATTGCTACTTGTAGGAAGCAGGATTAAATGCATCAGAACTTTTAGTTATCAAGTAAAATTGTAACAAAATAAAAACCTTCTTAAGATAGAAGTATATGAGCAAGGGGAACACAGTAAAGGATTTTATTAAATCTATACAACATATTTTCAAATACAACATATTTTCAAATAAGGTGCAAAAGATATTTCAAAGTATGATAGAATTTTACAACACTGTGAATTTACTAAATGTTGCTATATGGTTCACTTTAAAATGGTTAATTTAATGTTATGTGAATATCATCTAAATTTCAAAAGTACAACAGAATTAAGATCAAACATTCTCGTGATATTATTTAACCTAAATGGACTATGCTTACCTATTAAAAGAAAAAAATCTGAATGGATCCGCAAAGTGAAACCCAACTAGAATGAACAGAAAGACAGTCTAAAGCAAAGTGTCTCAAAAAGATTGATGTTAAAAAGAATTGACAGAACAAAAGAAACTATCATCAGAGCGAACAGGCACCCTACAGAGTAGGAGAAAATGTTTGCAATCTACCCATCTGACAAAGGTTTAATGTCCAGAATCTACAAGGAACTTCAACAAATTTACAAAAACACCCACAATCAACCCCATTAAAAAGTGAACAAAGGACATGAATAGACACGACTCAAAAGAAGATATTCATGTGGCCAAGAAACATATTTTAAAAAGCTCAAGATCACTGATCATTAGAGAAATGCAAATCAAAACCACAATAAGGTACCATCTCACAATAGTCAGAATGCAATTATTAAAAAGTCAAGAAACAACAGATGCTGGCGAGGTTGCAGAGAAATAGGAATGCTTTTAGACTGTTGGTCAGAATGTAAATTAGTTCAACCATTGTGGAAGACAGTGTGGCGATTCCTCAAAGATCTAAAACCAGAAATACCATTTGACCCAGCAATCTCATTACTGGGTATATACCCAAAGGCATGTAAGTAATTCCATTACAAAGATACATGTACACATATGTTCATTGCAGCACTATTCTTTGCAGCAATAGCAAAGACATGAAATCAATCCAAATGCCCATTAATGATAAACTGGGTAAAGAAAATGTAGCACATTTTACCGCTTGTGTACAGAATACTGTGCAGCCATAAAAAAGAATGAGCTCATGTCCTTTGCCAGGAGGTGGATGGAGCTGGAAGCCATTATCCTCAGCAAACTAACGCAGGAACAGAAAACCAAACATTGCATGTTCTCACTTGTAAGTGGGAGCTGAACAATGAAAACACATGGATGCAGGGAGAGGAACAACACACACTGGGAAGTTTTGGGGGTGGGGTGAGGAGAGGGAGAGCATTAGCATAAATAGCTAACGTATGCTGGGTTTCATACCTCGGTGATTGGTTGATAAGTGCAGCAAACCACCATGGCACGTGTTTATCTGTGTAACAAACCTGCACATCCTGCACGTGTACCCAGAAACTTAAAATTTAAAAAGAGTTGACAAATGTGCCCTAGAAAATAAAAACAAACAAGGCAGAAATCATATTCACATGAGGCCAAATCCAATTCAGAGCAAAATGCAATACATGAGACAAAGCAAAATGCTTTATAATGTGGAAAGTAAAGATACAAAAGTTATGAACACATTTTTAATAAACAATATGCCATCAACATTCATAAAAAAAAACTAGTTACAATGAGAAATAGACAAAAAATTACTAATAATGTAAAATTTTGCTTCATTCCTTTTAGTTTATCACAGTCCAGGCAGGAAAAACAAAGAGAGCCGGTACCTGAGATTTAAATTACACAAATAAAAGGGTAAATATAATTGATTAATACTAAATCCTGAAAAGAGAGAATAGACCATTTTTCAAGTTGCTATGGAACTTTTGCAATATGAAATTTTGAAATACATTTGCCCATGTATTAGAAAGAAATACTCAGTAAATGTCAAAAAGTAATATTAGATTATGCCCTCCCTTCACTGTGTAAAAATACCTAAAAAAAATAAAAAACAGAAAACAAAAGCATTAAAACCTGAAGGTTTTAAAAAGCTTTTGCATATAAAATTATGTATTTTTTAAAAATCTAAGTTGAAATGTAAAATATCCAGAAAATTATAATAGTGAAAATATTGCATATCCAATACATGAAATTTGTTAAGATGTGTTCAGAGTAAAATTTTCACCTTAAATAATTTAATCAAATGTGGGATTAAAGAATTCCAAAAAGAAAGAAGATAAATGAATTATGCATCCAACTTAAGAAATTTAGAAAAGAAATTGTTAAAGAAAGCAATAAAATAATAAAATAATGAGTTAATAAATGACAAAAGAGAAAAACACTTAAACCAATACATCCAAAAGTTGTTTCTTAAAAGAACAGTAATAAAATAAAGCAATACAAATGACTTTAGTTTTTTAAAGGTGAGCGAATGCATAGGTGAGCAAAGGAAGAAGTGATAATATAAACATAACCATACTGAAACAGTCTGAAGAGACTGATATGCTCACCCTTTTTAAACGTATTTTATGGACAGGGAAAATGGCAAAGTTTAAGTGAAAACAAAGACCAGAATGGTTATGCTTATAATAAAATGAGAAATTTCTCAAGATACTTGGTCCCACAGCTTTCCAAAATGCACGAAGCTCACATTGTGTTGAAGTAAGTTATAACAATCTTTTGAGAAACAAATATTTTCAAAATAACTTAAAATATTCTCAAACATAGAAAAAAACTTCTGAATTATTTCTATAAAGCCCCCCAAAATTGATATCAAAGCACAAAAGAATCAACTAAAAAGAGAATTAACACTTTTACTTATAAAGAAATACAAGTGGCCTGGCCCGGTGGCTCATGCCTGTAATCCCAGCACTTTTGGAGGCCAAGGTGAGTGGATCACGAGGTCAGGAGATCGAGACCATCCGGGCTAACATGGTGAAACCCCGTCTCTACTAAAAATAAAAAAAATTTGCTGGGTGTAGTTACACACACCTGTAGTCCCAGCTACTTAGGAGGCTGAGGCAGGAGAATCACTTGAACTCAAGGAGGTGGAGGTTGCAGTGAGTTCAAATCATGCCATTACACTCCAACCTGGCTGAGAAAGCAAGACTCCATCTCAAAAAAAAAAAAGAAATACAAGTGTTAAAAAATACTAAAACAAATTTGTGAACTAAAACCATGTTCCATATTTGCTGAAAAGACAGTCCAAAATCCAACATGTATTTTAAAAATTGAATAAAATAGAGCAGATGAACTTATTTAACATGATAAAATATATTTTTCTCACATGACAAGCCAACATCTTTCTTTTTTTCTTAATTTGTTAATTTTTTATTTTTTATTAGTATACTTTAAGTTTTAGGGTACATGTGCATAACATGCAGGTTTGTTACATATGTATACTTGTGCCATGTTGGTGTGCTGCACCCATCAACTCATCAGCACCCATCAACTCGTGATTTACATCAAGTATAACTCCCAGTGCAATCCCTCTCCCCTCCCCCCTCCCCATGATAGGCCCCGGTGTGTGATGTTCCCCTTCCCGAGTCCAAGTGATCTCATTGTTCAGTTCCCACCTATGAATGAGAACATGCGGTGTTTGGTTTTCTGTTCTTGTGATAGTTTGCTGAGAATGATGGTTTCCAGCTGCATCCATGTCCCTACAAAGGACACAAACTCACCCTTTTTGATGGCTGCATAGTATTCCATGGTGTATATGTGCCACATTTTCTTAATCCAGTCTGTCTCTGATGGACATTTGGGTTGATTCCAAGTCTTTGCTATTGTGAATAGTGCCACAATGAACATACGTGTGCATGTGTCTTTATAGCAGCATGATTTATAATCCTTTGGGTATATACCCAGTAATGGGATGGCTGGGTCATATGGTACTTCTAATTCTAGATCCTTGAGGAATCGCCATACTGTTTTCCATAATGGTTGAACTAGTTTGCAATCCCACCAACAGTGTAAAAGTGTTCCTATTTCTCCACATCCTCTCCACACCTGTTGTTTCCTGAATTTCAATGATCGCCATTCTAACTGGTGTGAGATGGTATCTCATTTCGCCATTCTAACTGGTGTGAGATGGTATCTCATTGTGGTTTTGATTTGCATTTCTCTGATGGTGAGTGATGTAGAGCATTTTTTCATGTGTCCGTTGGCTGTATGAATGTCTTCTTTTGAGAAATGTCTGTTCATATCCTTTGCCCACTTTTTGATGGGGTTGTTTGTTTTTTTCTTGTAAATTTGTTTGAGTTCTTTGTAGGTTCTGGATATTAGCCCTTTGTCAGATGAGTAGATTGCAAAAATTTTCTCCCATTCTGTAGGTTGCCTGTTCACTCTGATGGTAGTTTCTTTTGCTGTGCAGAAGCTCTTTAGTTTAATGAGATCCCATTTGTCAATTTTGGCTTTTGTTGCCATTGCTTTTGGTGTTTTAGACATGAAGTCCTTGCCCATGCCTATGCCCTGAATGATATTACCTAGGTTTTCTTCTAGGGTTTTTATGGTATTAGGTCTAACATTTAAGTCTCTAATCCATCTTGAATTAATTTTCATATAAGGAGTAAGGAAAGGATCCAGTTTCAGCTTTCTACTTATGGCTAGCCAATTTTTCCTGCACCATTTATTAAATAGGGAATCCTTTCCCCATTTCTTGTTTCTCTCAGGTTTGTCAAAGATCAGATGGCTGTAGATGTGTGGTATTATTTCTGAGGACTCTGTTCTGTTCCATTGGTCTATATCTCTGTTTTGGTACCAGTACCATGCTGTTTTGGTTACTGTAGCCTTGTAGTATAGTTTGAAGTCAGGTAGCACGATGCCTCCAGCTTTGTTCTTTTGGCTTAGGATTGTCTTGGCAATGCGGGCCCTTTTTTGGTTCCATATGAACTTTAAAGCAGTTTTTTCCAATTCTGTGAAGAAACTCATTGGTAGCTTCATGGGGATGGCATTAAATCTATAAATTACCTTGGGCAGTATGGCCATTTTCACGATATTGATTCTTCCTATCCATGACCATGGTATGTTTTTCCATTTGTTTGTGTCTTCTTTGATTTCACTGAGCAGTGATTTGTAGTTCTCCTTGAAGAGGTCCTTTACATCCCTTGTAAGTTGGATTCCTAGGTATTTGATTCTCTTGGAAGCAATTGTGAATGGAAGTTCATTCATGATTTGGCTCTCTGTCTGTCTGTTACTGGTGTATAAGAATGTTTGTGATTTTTGCACATTAATTTTGTATCCTGAGACTTTGCTGAAGTTGCTTATCAGCTTAAGGAGATTTTGGGCTGAGACAATGGGGTTTTCTAAATATACAATCATGTCATCTGCAAAGAGGGACAATTTGACTTCTTCTTTTCCTAACTGAATACCCTTGATTTCTTTCTCTTGCCTGGTTGCCCTAGCCAGAACTTCCAACACTATGTTGAATAGGAGTGGTGAGAGAGGGCATCCCTGTCTTGTGCCAGTTTTCAAAGGGAATTTTTCCAGTTTTTGCCCATGCAGTATGATATTGGCTGTGGGTTTGTCATAAATAGCTCTTATTATTTTGAGGTACGTTCCATCAATACCGAATTTATTGAGCGTTTTTAGAATGAAGGGCTGTTGAATTTTGTCAAAGGCCTTTTCTGCATCTATTGAGATAATCATGTGGTTTTTGTCTTTGGTTCTGTTTGTATGCTGGATTACGTTTATTGATTTGCATATGTTCAACCAGCCTTGCATCCCAGGGATGAAGCCCCCTTGATCATGGTGGATAAGCTTTTTGATGTGCTGCTGAATCCGGATTCCAGTATTTTATTGAGTATTTTTGCATCGATGTTCATCAGGGATATTGGTCTAAAATTCTCTTTTTTTGTTGTTTCTCTGCCAGGCTTTGGTATCAGGATGACGTTGGCCTCATAAAATGAGTTAGGGATTATTCCCTCTTTTTCTATTGATTGGAATAGTTTCAGAAGGAATGGTATCAGCTCCTCCTTGTACCTCTGGTAGAATTCAGCTGTGAATCCATCTGGTCCTGGACTTTTTTTGGTTAGTAGGCTATTAATTATTGCCTCAATTTCAGAGCCTGCTATTGGTCTATTCAGGAATTCAGCTTCTTCCTGGTTTAGTCTTGGGAGAGTGTAAGTGTCCAGGAAATTATTTCTTCTAGATTTTCTAGTTTTTTTTTGCGTAGAGGTGTTTATAGTATTCTCTGATGGTAGTTTGTATTTCTGTGGGGTCGGTGGTGATATCCCCTTTATCATTTTTTATTGTGTCTATTTGAAACTTCTCTCTTTTCTTCTTTATTAGTCTTGCTAGTGGTCTATCAATTTTGTTGATCTTTTCAAAAAACCAACTCCTGGATTCATTGATTTTTTGGAGGGTTTTTTGTGTCTCTATCTCCTTCAGTTCTGCTCTGATCTTAGTTATTTCTTGCCTTCTGCTAGCTTTTGAATGTGTTTGCTCTTGCTTCTCTAGTTCTTTTAATTGTGATGTTAGAGTGTCAATTTTAGCTCTTTCCTGCTTTCTCTTGTGGGCATTTAGTGCTATAAATTTCCCTCTACACACTGCTTTAAATGTGTCCCAGGGATTCTGGTATGTTGTATCTTTGTTCTCATTGGTTTCAAAGAACATCTTTATTTCTGCCTTCATTTCGTTATGTACCTAGTAGTCATTCAGGAGCAGGTTATTCTGTTTCCATGTAGTTGAGCAGTTTTGAGTGAGTTTCTTAGTCCTGAGTTCTAGTTTGATTGCACTGTGGTCTGAGAGACAGTTTGTTATAATTTCTGTTCTTGTACATTTGCTGAGGAGTGCTTTACTTCCAATTATGTGGTCAATTTTGGAATAAGTGTGATGTGGTGCTGAGTAGAATGTATATTCTGTTGATTTGGAGTGAAGAGTTCTGTAGATGTCTATTAGGTCTGCTTGCTGCAGAGATGAGTTCAATTTCTGGATATCCTTGTTAACTTTCTGTCTCGTTGATCTGTCTAATGTTGACAGTGGAGTGTTGAAGTCTCCCATTATTATTGTATGGGAGTCTAAGTTTCTTTGTAAGTCTCTAAGGACTTGCTTTATGAATCTGGGTGCTCCTGTATTGGGTGCATATATATTTAGGATAGTTAGCTCTTCCTGTTGAATTGATCCCTTTACCATTACGTAATGGCCTTCTTTGTCTCTTTTGATCTTTGATGGTTGAAAGTCTGTTTTATCAGAGACTAGTATTGCAACCCCTGCTTTTTTTGGTTCTCCATTTGCTTGGTAGATCTTCCTCCATCCCTTTATTTTGAGCCTATGTATGTCTCTGCATGTGAGATGGATCTCCTCAATACAGCAAACTGATGGGTCTTGACTCTTTATCCAGTTTGCCAGCCTGTGTCTTTTAATTGGAGCATTTAGTCCATTTACATTAAAGGTTAATATTGTTGTGTGAACTTGATCCTGCCATTATGATATTAACTGGTTATTTTGCTCATTAGTTGATGCAGTTTCTTCCTAGCCTCGATGGTCTTTACATTTTGGCATGTTTTTGCAATGGCTGGTACCGGTTGTTCCTTTCCATGTTGAGTGGTTCCTTCAGGGTGTCTTGTAAGCCAGGCCTGGTGGTGACAAAATCTCTAAGCATTTGCTTATCTGTAAAGGTTTTATTTCTCCTTCACTTATGAAATTTAGTTTGCTGGATATGAAATTCTGGGTTGAAAATTCTTTTCTTTAAGAATGTTGAATATTGGCCCCCACTCTCTTCTGGCTTGTAGACTTTCTGCCGAGGGATCTGCTGTTAGTCTGATGGGCTTCCCTTTGTGGATAACCTGACCTTTCTCTCTGGCTGCCCTTCAGATTTTTTCCTTCATTTCAACTTTGTTGAATCTGGCAATTATGTGTCTTGGAGTTGCTCTTCTCGAGGAGTATCTTTGTGGCGTTCTCTGTATTTCCTGGATTTGAATGTTGGCCTGCCCTACTAGGTTGGGGAAGTTCTCCTGGATGATATCCTGAAGAGTGTGGATGATATCCTGAAGAGTGTTTTCCAACTTGGTTCCATTTTCCCCCTCACTTTCAGGCACCCCAATCAGACATAGATTTGGTCTTTTTACATAATCCCATACTTCTTGCAGGCTTTGTTTATTTCTTTTTCTACTTTTTGTTTAGATTTCTCTTCTCACTTCATTTCATTCATTTGATCCTCAATCGCTGATACCCTTTCTTCCAGTTGATCGAGTCGGTTACTGAAGCTTGTGCATTTGTCACGTATTTTTTGTGTCATGGTTTTCATCTCTGTCAGTTCGTTTATGGCCTTCTCTGCATTAATTATTCTAGTTATCAATTCTTCCACTCTTTTTTCAGGATTTTTAGTTTCTTTGCACTGGGTATGAAATTCCTCCTTTAGCTCTGAGAAGTTTGATGGACTGGAGCCTTCTTCTCTCATCTCGTCAAAGTCATTCTCTGTCCAGCTTTGATCCGTTGCTGGCGATGAGCTGCATTCCTTTGCAGGGGGAGATGCACTCTTATTTTTTGAATTTCCAGCTTTTCTGCCCTGCTTTTTCCCCATCATTGTGGTTGTATCCGGCTCTGGTCTTTGATGATGGTGACGTACTGACGGGGTTTTGTGTGGGTGTCCTTCCTGTTTGTTAGTTTTCCTTCTAACAGTCAGGACCCTCAGCTGTAGGTCTGTTGGAGATTCCTTGAGGTCCACTCCAGACCCTGTTTGCCTGGGTATCAGCTGCAGAGGCTGCAGAAGATAGAATATTGCTAAACAGTGAGTGTACCTGTCTGATTCTTCCTTTGGAAGCTTCCTCTCTTGGGTGTACTCCACCATGTGAGATGTGGGGTGTCGGTCTGCCCCTAATGGGGGATGTCTCCCAGTTAGGCTACTCAGGAGTCAGGGACCCACTTGAGCGGGCAGTCTGTCCGTTCTCAGATCTCAGCCTCCGTGTTGGGAGATCCGCTGCTCACTTCAAAGCTGTCAGACAGAGTTGTTTGCGTCTGCAGAGGTTTCAGCTGCTTTTTTTTTTGTTGTTGTTGTTGTTTAGCTGTGCCCTGTCCCCAGAGGTGGAGTCTGCAGGGACAGGCAGGACTCCTTGAGCTGCTATGAGCTCCACCCAGTTCGAGCTTCCCAGCTGCTTTGTTTACCTACTTAAGCCTCAGCAATGGCGGGTGCCCCTCCCCAGCCTCGCTGCTGCCTTGTGGTAGATCACAGACTGCTGTGCTAGCAATGAGGGAGGTTCCGTGGGCGTGGGACCCTCCTGGCCAGGTGTGGGATATAATCTCCTGGTGTGCCCGTTTGCTAAGATCCTTGGTAAAGCGCGGTATTGGGGTGGGAGTTACCAAATTTTCCAGGTGGTGTGTATCTCAGTTCCCCTGGCTAGGAAAAGGGATTCCCTTCCCCCTTGCGCTTCCCAGGTGATGGGATGCCTCGCCCTGCTTCCGCTCTCGCTGGTTGGGCTGCTGCAGCTGACCAGCACCAAGTGTTCGGCGCTCCCTAGTGAGATGAACCCAGTACCTCGGTTGAAAATGCAGAAATCACCAGTCTTCTGTGTGGTTTGCGCTGGGAGTTGGACACTGGAGCTGTTCCTATTCGGCCATCTTCGCCAACATCTTTCTTAATGGGAAAACATTAACATCAAAAAACAAAATATTTCTTATTATTGTTCTAAAGCTACTAACCAAAATGATTAGAAGAGAAGAATGTATCATTGGTATGAATTTTTGAAAAATATAATATTATTGCTAATATACAAATGATATGCTTTTGTTATTGGAAAATCACAAAGGAATCAAAACAATTTGTATGTAAGTTTATTGCCAAAAACAAAAGAATTACAAAAATTTAAGATACTTTCATAATAAGCAAACAAAAAATATACATAAATTAATAGTTCAGATATGTAATTAATAGCTAAATAGAAGATGTAATGGAAGAAAAGATCACACATAATAGCAAATAAAATATATAAAAGATAAAATAGAAATAAATATAAAATGGTTATGCATTATTTACATATAAAATAATAAGCTCTCCAAGGTAGATATGAAGTGAAATAGGAAGCATCCATGTTCTGGGACAGGCACATGATAAACATGTAATTATATCTAATTCATGTATATATTAAATGCATTTCCATTACAATATCAAGTGTGTTTTTAATTTCAATAGATGAGCTGATCTTACTTTAATATGGGAAAATAAATATGAATAACTACAAAACTTTTGACAGAAAGAAGAAGAAAGTAGTGTAGTCTAATTCATTAGATAATATTTTATTTTTAACTTTAAATTTTACATTTTTGTGCACCATAATAGATATATATTTATGGGGTATGATGATTTGATACAAGCATGCAATGTGAAATAAACACATTATGGAGAATGGGGTATCCATCCCCTCAAGCATTTAACCTTTGAGTTATAAACAATCCAATCACACTCCTGAAGTTATTTTAAAATATACAATTAAGTTATTATTGACTATAGTCATCCTGTTATGCTCTCAAATACTAGGTTTTATTCACTCTTGCATTTTTTTGTACCTGTAAACCATCCCCACTTCACCCTCCCACTACCCTTCCCAGCATCTGGTAACCATCCTACTAGTCTCTATGTTTGTGAGTTCAATGTTTTAATTTTTAGATCCCACAAATAAGTGAGAACATGTGATGTTTGTCTTTCTGTTCCTGGCTTATTTCACTTTACATAATGATCTCCAGTTCCATCCCTGTTGCAAGTGACTAGATCTTATTCTTTTTTATGGCTGAATAGTCCTCCACTGTGTACATGTATCACATTTTCTTTATTCATCTGTTGACGGACACAGGTTGCTTTAAAATCTTAGCTGTTGTAAACAGTGCTGCAACAAACATAGGAGTACAGACAGCTCTTTGATATGCTGATTTCCTTTCTTTTGGATATATACCCAGCAGTAGAATGGTTGGATCATATGGTAGCTCAATTTTTAGCTTTTTTAGGAACCTTCAAACTGTTCTCCATAACACTTGCACTAACTTAAATTACCACCAAAGGGTTCCCTTTTCTTTATATCCTTGCCAGCAGTTCTTATTGCATGCCTTTTGCATGTAAGCCATTTTAAGTGGGATGAGATGATATCTCACTGTAGTTTTGATTTGCATTTCTCTGACTGAGCACCTTTTCATGTGCCTGTTTGCCATTTGTATGTCTTCTTTTGAGAAATGTTTGCTCAAATCTTTTGCCCATTTTTCGTTGTTATATTTTTTTCCCATAGAGTTGTTTGAGCTTATTATATATTCTGATTATTAATCTCTTGTCAGATGGGAGGTTGGCAAATATTCTCTCCCATTCTGTGGGTTGTCTCTTCACTTTGTTGACTATATCCTTTGCTGTGCAGAAGCTTTTTAACTTGATATGATCCTATTTCTCCATATTTGCTTTGGTTACCTGTACTTGTGGGGTGTTGCTCAAGAAATTTTTGCCCAGACCAGTGTCCTGGAGATTTTCCCCAGTGTTTTCTTCTAGTACTTTCATAGTTTAAGTTATTAAAGTATTTAATCCATTTTGATTTGTTTTTTTCAATATGGTGAGAGATAGGGGTCTAGTTTCATTTTGCTGCATATGGATATCCAGTTTTCCCAGCACCATTTATTGAAGAGACTGTCCTTTCCCCACTGTATGTTCTTAGCAGTTGTGTCAAAGATGAGCTCACTGTAGGTGTATGAATTTGTTCCTGGACTCTACATTCTGTTCCATTGGCCTATGTGTCTGTTTTTATGCTGGTACCAATATGTTATGATTACCATAGCTGTGTAGTATAATTTGAAGTAAGGTAATGTGATTCCTCCAGTTTTGTTCTTTTGGCTCAGGATAACTTTGGCTACTCTGGGTTTTTTGTGGTTCCGTATCAATTTTAGAATTTTTTTTTCTATTTCTATGAAGAATGTCATTGGTATTTTGATAGGAATTGTGTGGAATCTGTAAATTGCTTTATGTAGTATGGACATTTTACCAATATTGGTTATTCCAATCCATAAACATGGAGTTTTTTCCATTTTTGGTGTTCTCTTGAATTTCCTTTATCAATGTTTTATAGTTTCCCTTATAGTGATCTTTCACTTTGATTAATGCCTAGATATTAAATTTTATGTGTGGCTATTGCAAATCAGATTGTTTTAAAATTTCTTTTTCACATTGTTCACTGTTGGCATATAGAAATGCTATTGATTTTTGTATGTTGATTTTGTATCCTGGAACTTCACAGGATTTGTTCATTACTTCAAATACATTTTTGGTGGAGTCTTTAGGTTTTTCCAAATATAAGATAATATTATCTGAAAACAAGAATAATTTGACTTCTTCCTTTCCAATTTAAATGCCATTTGTTTCTTTCTCTTGTCTGATTGCTCTAGTTGGGACTTCCAGTACTATGTTGAATAACAGTGGTGGCAGTGGGCATCCTTATTGCATTCCAGATCTTAGAGAAAAGGCTTTCAGTTTTTGCCCATTCATTATGATACTAGCTGTGAGTCTGTAGTATATGGTTTTTATTATTTTGAGGTATGTTCCTTCTATTCTCAGTTATATAGGGTTTTTATCATGAAGGAATATTTTATCAAATGTTTTTCCAGCATCCATCAAAATGATCATATGGCTTTTATTCTTCATTCTGTTGACATAATGTATCACATTGATTAATTCGTGTGTGTTGAACCATCCTTGCATCCCTGGAATAAATCCCATTGGGTCATGAAGGATGATCTTTCTATGTATTGTTGAACTCAGTTTGCTAGTATTTTGTTGATGATTTTTGCATTAATACTCATCAGAGATATTGTCCTGTAGTTGTGTGTTTGTGTGTGTGTGAATGCGTGTGCATGTGTCTTTGTCTGGTTTTCTTATCAAGGTTAATACTGGCCTCATAGAACGAGTTTGAAAATATTATCTCCTCTATTTTTCAGGATAGTTTGAGTAGGATTGGTATTAGTTCTTTAAATGTTTGGCAGAATTTAGCAGTAAAGCTATTGGGTCCCAGGCTTTTCTTTCCTGGGAGACTTTTTATTACAGCTTTGATCTCATTACTTATTATTGGTCTGTTCAGGTTTTGGATTTGTTCTAGGTTCATTCTAAGTAGGTTGTATGTATGTAGGAATTTGTCCATTTCTTCCTGATTTTCCAATTTATTGGCATGTAGTTGCTCATAGTAGCCACTAACAATACTTTGAATTTCTGTAGTATCAATTGTAATGTCTCCTTTTTTAATTTCTGATTTTATTTTACTTATTTGGATCTTCTGTATTTTTTTCGTAGTCTGGCTAAAGATTTTTCGATTTTATTTAATTTTGCAAAACAAACAAAACTTTTTGTTTCATTGATCTTTTGTATTTTTAAAAATTTCTATTTATGTCTTCTTTGCTTTATTATTTATTTTCTTCTACTAATTTTGGGTTTGGTTTGCTCTTGTTTTTCTGGTTATTTAATCTACATAATTAGATTGTTTATTTGAAGTTTCTGTTCTTTTTTGATGAAGGCATTTATAGCTATAAAATTCCTATTTAGTACTGCATTTGCTGTATTCCATAGGTTTTGATATGTTGTGTTTCTATTGTTATTTGTTTGAAGAAAATTTTCAATTTCCTTCTTAATTTCTTAATTGACTCACTGGTCATTCAGGAGCATATTGTTTAATTTCCATGTGTTTGTATAATATCCAAAATTCCTCTTGTCATTAATTTCTAGTCAGATAAGATGCTGTATATTATTTCTTTTTTTAATGTTTTAATATTTGTTTTGATACCTAACATATGATTTATCCCTGAGAATGATCCATATGTTGAAGAAAAGAATGTGTATTCTGCATATTCTGCAGCTCTTGGATCAAACTTTCTGTAAATATTTATTAGATCCATTTGGTCTATAGTACAGATTAAGTCTGATGTTCCTTTCTTCTTTTCTTATCTTTTCTTTTCTTTTCTTTTCTTTTCTTTTTGAGATGGAGTCTCACTCTGTTGCCCAGGCTGGAGTGCAATGGTGGGATCTTGGCTCACTGCAACCTCTGCCTTCCGGGTTCAAGCGATTCTTCTGCCTCAGCCTCCTGAATAGCTGGTACTACAGGGGCGTGCCACCACACCTGGCTAACTTTTGTATTTTTAGTAGAGACAGGGGTTCACCATATTGGCCAGGCTGGTCTTGAACTCCTGACCTTGTGATCTGCTGACCTTGACCCCCCAAAGTGCTGGGATTACAGGCATGAGCCACCGCACCCAGTTAAGTCTGATGTCTCTGTGGATTTTCTGTCTGAAAGATCTGTTCAATGCTGAAAGTGAGATGTTGAAGTCTTCCACTATTATTGTATTGGTGCTTATCTGTTTCTTTAGCTCTAATGATATTTCCTTCATATATCTGGGTGCTCCAGTGTTGGGTGCATATAGATTTAAAATTGTTATATCTTCTAATTGAATTGACCCTTTATCATTATATAGTGTCGTTCTTTATCTCTTCTTATAGTTTTTGTCTTGAAATCTATTTTGTCTAATGTAAGTATAGCAACTCTTGCTCTTTTTGGCTTTTATTGGCATGGCATATCTTTTTCCATCCCTTTATTTTCAGTATGTGTCTTTATAGGTGATGTGTTTCTTATAGGCAACAGGTCAATGAATCTTGTTTTTAATCCATTCAGCCAGTCCACGATATTTTATTGGAGCATTTAGTCCATTTATATTCAGTATTATTATTGATAAGTAAGAACTTATTTCTGCCATTTTGTTATTTGTTTTCTGGTTGTTTTGCAGTCTTCTCTTCCTTTTTTCTTTCCTTCCTGTCTTCCTCTAGTGAAGGGGATTTTCTCTGGTGATATAATTTAGTTTCTTGTTTTTTATATTTTATGTCCATTGTATGTTTTTTGGCTTGAGATTATCATGAGGTTTGCAATAATGGGTTATTTTATAACCCGGTATTTTAACCTGATAATAACTTAACATGATTTGCATACATAAACCAGCAAAAAGAAAACTAATAAAAACTCTACGCCTTACCTTCACCTGTCTGCTTTTTAACTTTTTGTTGTCTCTATTTATGTCTTATTTTACTGGCTATGTCTTGAAAAGTTATTATTTTTGATTGGTTCATTGTTTAGTCTTTCTACTTAGAGTAGTTTCGACACCACCATTACAGTGGTATAATATTCTGTGTTTTTCTGTGTACTTACTATTACCAGTGAGTTCGGAATCTTCAAGTGATTAATTATTGCTCATCAGTGTCCTTTTCTTTCTGATTGAAGTACTCCCTTTAGCATTTCTTGAAGGACAGGCCTGGTATTGATGAAATCCCTTAACTTTTGTTTGTCTGAGAAAGTCTTTATTTCTCCTTCATATTTGAAGGATGTTTTCAACAGATATACTATTCTAGGGTGAAAGTTTTTTTCCTTCAGCACTTTAAAAATGTTATGCAACTCTCTCCTGGCCTGTAAGGTTTCCACTGAAAAGTCTGCTGCCAGAATTATTAGAGCTCAATTGTATGTTATTTCTTCCTTTTCTCTTGCTGCTTTTAGGATATTTTCTTTATCCTTGACCTTTGAGAATTTGATTATTAAATGCCTTGAGGTAGTCTTCTTTGGGTTAAATCTGGTTGGTGTACTATAACCTTCTTGTACTTGGATATTGATATCTTTCTCTAGCTTTGGGAAGTTCTCTTTTATTATCCTTCTGAAAACTTTTTGCCCCTGTCTCTTTCTCTACCTTCTCTTTAAAGCCAATAACTCTTATATTTGCCCTTTGAGGCTATTTTCTAGATCCATTGTGTTTTATTTTCTTTTTTCTCCTCTGTGTACTTTTAGTTATCTTATCTTTAAGCTCACTAATTCTGCTTAATCTATTCTACTGTTAAAGGACTATGATGCATTCTTCAGTAGGCCAATTGCGTTTTTCAGTTCCACAATTTCCTCTTCATTCTTTTAAATTATTTCAATCTCTTTATTAAATTTATCTGATACAATTCTGAATTCCTTCTCTGTGTTATCTTGATATTCTTTGCGTTTCCACAACACAGCTATTTTGACTTCTCTGTCGGAACAGTCACAAATCTTTTTCCCTAGGATTGGTCCCTGGTGTTTTACGTAGTTTACTTCATGAGGTCATGTTTTCCTGGTTGGTGTTGATGCCAGTATATATTCTTCAGTGTATGGGCATTAAAGATTCAGGTATTTATATTGAAATTGTCACTGTCTGGGCTTACTTGTAGCCATCCTTCTTGGGAAGGATTTCCAGATATTTGAAAGGCCTTGGGTATTGTAATCTAAGCTGTATCTATGTTTGGGGGCACCCCAAGCCCAGTAATGCAATGGTTCTTGCACACTCATAGAGGTACCACCTTGATGATCTTGGACAAGATCTGGGAGAATTCTCTAGATTACCAGGCAGAGGCTCTTGTTGTGTCCCCTTACCTTTTCCCAAACAGAGAAGGGGTGGAGTGACACAAGCACTCTTCTGCCCACCGCTAGTATAACTGGGCTGGGTCAGACCTGAAGCCAACACAGCTCTGGGTCTCACCCAAGGCCTGCTGTAACCACTCCCTGGCTACTGCCTATATTCACTCAAGACCCTGGGGATCTATAGTCAGCAGGTGGCAAATCCAGCCAGGGCTGTGTCCTTCCATTTAGTGTGATGAGGTCACCAGGCCCTGGATGAATCCAGAGGTGCTGTCTAGGAGTCATGGCCTAGAGTCAAAACCTTAGAAGTCCAACTGGTGCTCTATATTTTGAAACTCAGCTGGTACTCACACCACGAGACACAGTCCTTCCCCCTCTTCCTTGCCATTTCCAAAGGCAGAGAAGCCTCACCCTGTAGCCACCTCCACCCCAGGCCACAAGGAATACTACCAGACCACCAGTCAATGTTCCCTTAAGGCCCTAGAGCTCTTAAATCAGCCTGTGGTGAATGCTGTCTGGCCTGAAACTTACCCTTCAAGGAGATGGGCTCCCCTCTGGCCCAAGGCAGCTCCAGGAATGCTATCCAAGAGTTAAGCCCTAGAATTGGGGAACCCCAAAAGCCCACTAGGTGCTCTGCCTGTCTCCACCCTCCATAATCATGCTGGTACCTAAGGTTGAGGACAAAGTCTCCTTTATGTTTCCCTCTGCATTTCTCAAGCAGAAGGGGTTTTGTCCTACAGCCAATACAGCTAGTAATATACTAAATCTCTCCTGAAACCAGCAAATCTTAGAGGCTCACTCAAGTCTCTTGATGTAGTACCTGGGTATCTCTGCTGGTTTTTCAGTGCCCAAGGGCTCTTCAATTAGCAGGTGATGAATCCTGACAGTAATAGGTCCTTTCCTTCAAGGTAGTGGGTTCCCTTCTGGCCCAGGGTTTGTCTACAAATGTCATCTGGGAGCTAGGGCCTGGAAAGGGGGCCTAGCTGGCCTCTGTCTGGTGCTCTATCCTAATGTGGCTGAGCTGGTATCCAAGATGCAAGACAAAGTCCTCCCACTCTTCCCTCTCCTCTCCTTAAGTGGAAGGAAAGGGTCTCTTTTGGAGCCATGAGCTGGCTCTTCCAGGTCACTAGGGGTCCTTTGCAGTCAACTTGTTACAAAGTGCCTAGTGGGTCTGTGAAGTAGCATCATATTGGGGGCTCAGCAGTGGTCTCTGTTGCTGACAGGTTGGAAATTCAGACACCAGTAGTTAGATCTGTAGTGGGAGTCCAAATTGTTGGGCCAAAAAGAGACTTCTTTTTCTATCACTGTGGTCATTCCACTTTAGTGCCCATCATGTCAGTAGTGGGGGTGACTAGTGATGCTGATGTTTTCATTTGGCTTGCTATAACAAAATACTATAGACAGGCTTATAAAACAGCAACAACAGCAACACTTATTTCTCTCAATTCTAAAACCTGGAAGTCTGAGACCAGAGTGGTTGGGTTCTGTAAAAGCCATCTTCTGGTTTGCAGATAGTTGTCTTTTCATGGTCTCCTCACATAAGAGGACAAGAGAGTTCTCTGTGGTTCCTTTTATAAGTGCATTGATTCTGTTCATGAGGGCTCCACCCTTATGACTTAGTTACCTTCCAAAGGCCCCACCTCATAATACCTTTATATTGAGTTTTAATATGTAAATTTGGGGTTGGAGGCACAAACATTCAGTCCCTTGAAGCTGGTTAATGTCAGTTGCCTGATTCATTTTGTTTACTGGGATGTTCTGTGCCACTTTAATGGTAGATGCTTTCTATGGGGCACTAACTTTAGTGCCCATTTAGAGACACAAGAATTGTCAGACTTTATGCCCACCCCCATATCACTATCCATATTCCTCTAACCAGACCTCCTTGTCCACCTTGTCTCATATTTTCCAGCCCTTGTCCTATAAGTCCCTTGATTAAAGGTCATGACCTTGCTTCAGGATTATAGGGACCTGAGTTGTCATTGACATCAATTAATACTACATCTTTTCTCACCATTGATATTTCCAGCACCATAGGCTCTTCCAGATTGTATGACCCAAGTGGCAGGGCTGTTTGCACCACAGTATAGACTTGCTGAAGAGCCCTGTTATGCTTTAAGCACCACTCAAAGCTGTCAGTTTTTGACATCACTTGGTATATGGGCTACAGAAATATTTCCTGCTGTCTCCATTTGTGTCTAGAACCCAAAGAGGCCTACCAAGAGCTGTTTCCATTTTTATGGTAGAATAGATGCAACATTTTTATTCACTTTGAAGGGGATAACCTTGTATGCTTCTGACTGCTAGATCCCTAAAATTATCACTAAATTGGTAATTCCCTGAATCTTTGTAGTGATTACCTCTCACCTGTTAGAGTGTTTGTGTCATTCCAAGGTCTCAATCATACTAGTCACCTCTTGTCCATCCTGTCTGATCAGCATCATGTCATCAGCATAATATACCCATGTGATGCTTGGTGAGATACCCACGAAGTTTAGATACCTTTGGACTATATTCCAAAGGAGATAGGAGGGTCAATATACTCTGAAGTAAAAAAAGAATTAAATATTTTTGCTTATTCTATTTTTTTCTAATCACAATAGAAAAAAAATTCACCAAATGAATGACCACCTAACATATATTTGAGGCCTTATTAATCTCCTTCTGCAGTGATACCACATTTGACAATGTAAGTGTGATCCATTCTACTATTGGTTGAGTTTGTGGTAGTCTTCAGTTATTTGCTCAGATCCATCTGGTGTCTGCAGAGGGCCAGACTTATTAATTAAACAGAAATATAGTAGGTACAGCTGCCTGTGTTTTTTTTGTTTTCATGGTGGCATGAACCTCTCCCATCTCCATGGGATGCAATATTATTTTTAATTTACTATTTACACTAAAGAGAATGAGGAGCATTTGAGAGGTTTCTCTTTGGCCTTCTCCATTACACTAACTCTTATTCCACAAGCCAAGGACCCAAATGAGTTGCAACTTCATTGTACACTCAGATGCTGGAAAAATAACCACTGTGTGGATCTACAGAAACAAATGGATTCAATATGAACTGGTAATGAATGGTCACAATGATGTTTTGGACTCCAGGTACCAACGTCAACCTAAGATTTGTACCCAACTGTCCTCTAAATATCTGTGTATTCCCCTTTCTCTTATATGCAGTTACCCAAGCAAATGGCTGTAGATCCCTTGTGGGATAAGGACCAAGGGAAAACATTGTCACATATACCTGCCAGAGGATTGCAGGGCCCTTCTTCCTAAGGGCTTAGGAACTGAGAAAGTTATTGTGCCTTTTCTTGTTGTTGTTAGAGCAAATACACTCTGCCTCCTTCTCTTCTATTCTTGTCTTTTCTGGCTGTAGATGTTAATCAGGATGCTGGTTGGCTGCCCATGCTCCAGTAATCAACTCCATGATTCCTTGATGGTCAATTCTCCTTGGATGTTGCTTCTACCTTGCTGGTCATTATGACAATTGTGTTATACTGGCTTCTGGAAGTTAAGAACTGCTACCTGGTCCCTATTACTTTGTGGTCCTATCATCCACATGGATAGTAATGATCTCTGTGTCCAACTCTCAGTCCTGGCTTACAAAGGACAGTCACCAATGAACTTCTGAGTGGTCCTGGTGGCAGTCTCACCAGTGCATTCCTAATGGCCCTGGTGAATGTGTATTCTCTGAGTCCTCTCATGGACCATGATCCTCTTGAAAAATCCTCTTCTGGCTTCACATAATGTATTTATCTCAACATTCTCTCTGCCATTAGCTTCATTATTTCTTTCTCTATTGTCTGTAAGTACAACTCAGGCATTTCCACTTTACTCAGCATGAGTTGTTATTTTCTCTGTGCTTCTAGCAGTGACTTTGTCTTCCAGGACCCTCTGGTGTCTTTACCAGGATGTTAAATCATGTGTACCAAGTAAATGACCCCAACTTGATGAATTCTTTCTTATTCAGATTTGTGTTATTATCTCCTTGATTAAGCACCTTTAAAACTCAAACTAGGGTTTGTGAACTCTCCTGGATCCTTGCAGATACATCTATTTAAATCTTGCAATCTCTTTGGCATATAATCTCCTTTCCCCCAATCGGGTCCAGCACACACTAAGCTAGGTTATGCTGAGATTTTTGTTGTGGTTGTTATATTCCTGGAAGTCAGAAAAGAAGGTGGAAATATAGGGGGATTGGCAACTTTTGGGGTGGTTGGAGGCTCTGCAGAATCTTCCAGCTTGAAGTGTTATGCCCAGACCGTTTGTTCCCCAAAGAAGACCACCAGAGTCCAGAGTCAAAGCCAAGCGGCAAGGATCTTTTACTGCAAGTTCGAACTTGGTCCCTCCCTTCCACAGCATACAAGAGGGCCTCGAACAATGCGAGTGCTTGCTTTTTATAGCCCGATGTAAACAGGATATGTAAAGTTACAGGGGAACAAGGGAATTCTTTTGGTTACAACATTACAATTGGTTAACATTATACATTTAGCATTTTTTATTGGTTCCCGCTGTGCCCTTATTGGAGATTTCCCAGGTGGTGTTTTTCTAAAGTTGAGAGAGATATGGAGGAATGTGTTTGTGCTGGGCTCAGGAAGTTGGGAGATATATGGAGGAATGTGCCTGGTTTCTTTTCAGAAGAAATGCTAGCTGTTACTAAGGAGAGGTATTAGAGTTCTTATTAGATGCCTCAGAACCTGTGCAAGATGAGTGTGTTTTGCAGAGCCAACATCTCCAGAGACAGTCATCAAGATATTCCAGTTCCATATTTCAGGACTCATGATTGGGGCCCTGACCTGTCTTGGCCTAAAAGTCTCTGGAGCTCTGTGTCTCCATCAAACCCCAAGTGTGCTTTTTGGCTGTGGTCCCTCTTCTATCCTTTGTGGTGTTCCCCTACACTGGGATATTTTCCCAGATCACCATCTATGACATTCTTCAGGAATCAAGCTGCTGCCCTGAGCCAGGAGCCAGGTATACTCCCCTGACCACTCAGAACAGCTTTCATTTTGCACTGTGGGTGGTAAATGAGCCAGTCTCCAAATTTCATCTGACTGGCAGGCTTCTTGGACCACTCTTAGTACCGTATTGTAATTCAGGTTCTTTGCAAAGCAAATGCCAAATGGAATTGGATTGTGAGAGTTTCATTGGGAAAAACACCTGTTAACAATAAAAAGAAAGAATCAGGAATAGGCAGAGAGCACCTTCAGAGTGCACCACAAATCTGACACCTACTAAAGAAAAGGGGAAGGAAGAAATTGGGAGAAAGCGTCTCAAACTACAGGAAAGTTCAAATAAACTTTTCGCCGGAGGGAAGGTAGTTTTCGAGCCAGGATTGCTTGCACTAGTACTCCCCATTGTGTTCAGTCATTTACTGGGAAAAGCCCAGGAATAGCATGATCACTATGCAAATGAATTGGTAGATCCAGATGTGGGGGCTAGAGCTGTCAGTCAACTATTATTCCCAAGCTGAGAATCTGTGTGGCACATTTTCAAGGCTACCACATGCACCAAGTGTGACCAAGTATTCAACTGGGGTAAATACATAGTCTTAAAATTTGGATTAAAACAAAACAAATAATTCATTCATTTCTTACTAGGGTGAAAGACATAGTATGATAGAAGTTTATTTAATAAAAATCTCCTCAGATTTATTTATTCCTCAGGTTTATTGAAAACCTCAGGTTTCTTACTCCTCAGGTTTTCAATAATGCAACAATAGGGAGTAACTCCCTTAGACATGATTGGCGTCTTACGCTGCCCTTGTTGGAATATTGCATCCAATTCCCAAAGAGTAATAGCCCTCCTGTTCCTCATACTCATGAGATGCCATCGCTGGTTTGTTACAAGTTCTGTGTGACAACTATATACAGAAGAAAACCAAGTGAAATTTTGTCAAACAAACAGTTGAAGGAAATGGAATGTTTGATTGGCAGAAAAAAAACCACTGTCAAATATTTGAAGGCTGTCTTGTGGAAGAAAGAAAAGACTTGTTTTGTTTTGCTCCAGGGAGCAGAATTAATAACAATGAGAGGTAATTACAGGAAGGCAGATGATAGCTCAGTAAAAGAAAAATCTCTGTAACAATTAGAGTTATCCAACATTTGAACAGGCACATCAATTGCATGCTAGGTTCCTGATCACTGCCTGGATGACCACTTCTCAGGGATGCCCTAGAATTGACTCATGCATTTGGAAGGGACTGAGTCTGATCTTTTTGTTCCCTTCCAACCCAAATGTTTTATGATTCACCAGTTTAAATGGATAGAAAATCACAAAGCATTACTTGAATTTTCCTTTTTGGTCGACTGTAATCTCAGAAAATTTTGCTAATAGAAGAGGAGCTTGAAATATCTAGATCAAAAATTAGAGGTGAAACATTAGTTGTTGTGTGAACAGGTGGCATACACTTACTACTCTTGAAATATTAATGTTTTATGGCTTTAATAACATTTTTTCTGGAATAAACTTTAAAATCATTTGGTTCATTTTACAGATGAGAAAATAGGCTCTTACTTGATCATGTTCATGTATCAATTTAGTGGTTAACATCCTGAACATCAGATTTCAAATAAAAGTGAATATGTTCCCACAACACTGTGCTATTACTGTCACCTTTCTATAGAACAACGTTCTTGTTTGGATAGACCATTATGGGGCCAATAAATAAATAAATAATTTATTTGAAAGAGATGAATGATGAATTCCTTATTAATTTAACTTAATACAATATGTATTTAATCAGCACCAATTTTGTGATCTAACATTATTCTTAGTATTGTGGGGGATATATTGCTTTATTTTTCTTCTTTAGAAAGACATTTAAGTGCATACAGTTTCTTGTTAGAGACATGGAACACACATAGAGGAATATTGAGAAAAATTTTCTACACTCTACTTTTACAAAATCTGTTAAGTAAATGTTTAAGTACTATTGAAGGTTTGGGAAAATTCATGTTGTGTATGTGTGCATGTGTGTGTGCAAAGCTTAAAATAAACATTCTGGCTAGGTGCAGTGGCTCATGCCTGTAATCCCAACTCTTTGGGAGGCTGATATGGGAGGATTTCTTGAGCTGAGGAGATTGAAACCAGCCTGGGCAACATAGTGAGACTCTGTACAAAAAAAAAAAAAAAAAAAAAAAAATTAACTAAACTGTGCCTTCGTTTTTGATCCAAACCCTTATTTTTCTGGGAACTGTTGCTTCTCCTCCCTCATGTCGTTTATCTGCTCGTTTCCTTTAAAGATGGGAGCAGCCATTTTTAAAAGAAGTGTTTTCTCTGGCCAAATTGATTCAGCCAGCACTTGCCACATAATGTATGCTTACCAAGTAGCTGTCTTTCCTGGCAATGTTGGTCTTGGGAAAGACAGAGTTAAATTAGATCAGTTTCTCTCATGTTGGTTGAAGTTGAAATTTGTAATTTGGAAATCCAATCTGGGCCAGGGTGTTTTCCACTATGTAGAAGGAATAGCAAAGAGAAAAGAAAAAAGGAACAGAGAGAAAGTCAGACAACAGAGAAAAGCCCTCAGCACTCAGACCCTGTGTTCCAACTGCTCCTCAGTGGCAACAGTCCTCCCCCTCTTTAGTCTGGTTGTTCATTTACTCTCTGGATTCTGGTTGTTCAATTACTCCTTGGATTCCCTTGAATTCTGCCAATAAATTATCTCTTTTTTCCCCTAAAGTTAGTTCAAGAGGAGTTTCTGAAATTCACCATAGTAAGGTCCTAAAAAAATAATAAACTATATCTGAAAAACAAAGGTGGCCTGGTGCAGTGGCTCATGCCTGTAAATTCCAGTACTTTGGGAGGCTGAGGTGGGTGGATCACCTGAGGTCAGGAGTTCGAGACCAGCCTGACCACATGGAGAAATCCCGTCTCTACTAAAAATACAAAATAGCCGGGCATGGTGGCGCATGCCCGTAATCCCAGATACTCAGGAGGCTGAGGCAGGAGAGTTGCTTGAACCCAGGAGGCAGAGGTTGTGGTGAGCCAAGATCGCACCACTGCACTCCAGCCTGGGCAACAAGAGTGCAACTCCATCTCAAAAAAAAAAAAAAATGACCCAATATATGTCACATAACCAAGTAGACACAATGCATCATAGTGGAAAGACTGCTGACTAGAAGTGAGAAGGTTTAGGTAATGGCTCCAGTTCTTCATTGACCAGGTAAGCTTTGATCCATTTTAAGATTCCTACTTGGCTAATCTGAAAAGTCAGAGGACAGGGTGGGGTTTTTAAAACTTTCTTAGTGGAAAACTCTCTTCAAATAAAATAAAACAGATAAATCAATGTATTAATCAGAGGGAGGATTCTCTGGTTTGAATGTTTTTCCCCTACAAATCTCACATTGTAATTTAATCCCCAATGTAGCAGTATTGAGAGATGGGGCTTTTCAGAGGCTATTGAGTCATGAGAGCTCTGCACTCATGAATGGATTAATCCATTCACAGATTAATGGGCTAAATAGATTACTGGGTTATCATGGGACTGGGACTAGTGGCTTTATAAGAAGAGGTAGAGGGACCAGAGCTAACACACTCAACCCCCTTGGCATAGAATGCCCTGTGCAGCTTTGGGACTCTGTAGAGAGTCCTCACCAGCAAGAAGGCCATCACCAGATGCAGTCCCTCAACCTTGGACTTTCCAGCCTCCATAATCATGAGAAATAAATTTCTTTGTAAGTTACCCAATTTCCAATATTCTGTTATAAACAACAAGAAATGGACTAAGAGGAGAAGAGAATGGGGAAAAGGGGTCCAGGTCCTCTATCTTACTCCCCACAAAAAGCTTCATGGAACAAACAGAAAAAAGCACTAGACAATGTCTAAATTCCAAATCATCCCTAACATACTGTGATTTAAAGAAGTAAACAATGAGGAGTTTTAGTTAGGAAAGGTAAACTATTGGTAAATTCCAATGAGGAAAAGCAGGAAAAAAAATCCTGAGGTGGAACTAGTAGCTAATTATACTCAAAAGCTGCTTTTGAGAAGTGAAAGTTCCCAGGCAGGTTCTCTTGAAACATCCACAGGGAGAATGACTTCATTTTCTCACTGATGGCCTATTAGTTTTCCCTTTAGAGATCAGCTGAAGATTTTTCCCACCTGCCACTTGTAAAGAAAAGGCAAGTGATGCCTGATGACAATGTAGAAATGGGATCATCTAGACAAAAATAGAATGATTATTATGATTTGAATTCTCAGATCAAAAGTGGAAAGAAATTCTGAGGATTCAAAATAGTTAAAGGCATAACTAAAAAAAAAATCCACCTTCAGGTCACTGAAGGCAAAAGAATTGGTGCTCACCTGCTGATAATCGCTAATTGAATTTTTTGACCATAAATGTACATTGATTTTTCTCCCACTTGTTTAAAGAACACCACATATGTTATTTTAAAAATTATATGCTGAAAATTGGCTTTAGTCCTCAGTTTATAAAAGCACACATCCTTTAGAGAAAATAGGTTTGCAATGCTTCCCCATTCTGACAGATTCATTTTCCTTCATGAGAGACATTGTATCTAATTTTATTTTGTTTGAAACGCAATCTAATCCTTACGTTTCAGTTAGTCTTACATTTCAGTCAGTCCTACAAGTCCTGAGTATATTTGGTTCTATTCAGGTAGCCTGAAAACCTCAATAGAATAGGCTCTTTCACGAGCTTAAAAATTTTTCATATCTCATTGTTGAACTGGAAGAGTAATACCTTGTGTTTTCATTTTTTCCAACATCTTTTCTAAATGATGGTAGCAGTTTGTAGGTTTTTTGTCAGATATCCTGGAGATAGGAGAAAGTTTTAATGCAATAAAACTTTAAAGCAATACCATAGACAGCAATAGTCCTTTCATAGCAGATGGTAAAAACTGCTGCAAAAAAGAGATTGAGAACAATGCCTAAGGTTAAACAGCAAAATCTGGGCCATGTTTAGGCTTATAATTTTTGTATATGAATTTCTCATTAATAGTATATGTGAGCTTCCATTGACTCTCAGAAAGATGGAAAGATCCAAGAAAACTGAATCTGTGTTAGATTTGGATCCTCAAAACTTAATTTTTTCCATATTCTACACCATGGTCTATGTTGTGATAAGAACTATCATTCAATCTGTCAGTTAGTGTTTTTAATATTGTTGAAAATGTGTGCATAAAAATGCTCATAAAAATGAATATGAATGTATATGAATGAACTTTGTAGATGCATATAAATATAGTGTGCACATATTACATACCTGCAATGTACAGAATATATTTCTTTGATTCTAAAATGAAACTTGTTTTTTGTTTCAAACATTTCCAAAATTGGAATGTACTTAAAATTGATGTTGTCCTAAAGTTGCTATTAAGCAGGCAACAGTTGTGATTCATCAACGACTGATCCTGAGTAGAGAGCAGATCTAGTTTTCCATTCTACTATTCTTTGAACTTCTCTGTATCTTTAAAAATTTTCATAATAAATGCTTTGGGGAAATCTATTTAATTAAATAATGTAAATCAATCATTAATTAAATTAAGTAATTAAATAAACCTATTTAATTAAAATCTTTGTGGCACAGGGCATAATGTTTCATTGAAAAATGTGGACATCAATAGCTCTCACTATAAAAGTATTTTACAAAATTGAGACTCTGAATATGCAGAAATTTTAGGAATACCTTAACCATTTCTTTTTGCTTATCTGATATATGAGACATATAGTTTTAAAAATCTGAAAGAGTTCTTTCAAAAAACATAAAGTAACAATTCTCAGTGACAAGAAAGCATTATGTCAAAGGTTAACTGGCAGTGACTTTTTTCGTCTTGGTGCTCCTGAAAATAACGGTGAATTGCACAATATGAAACACTGTTAGGAATATTTCCAAAGCTACATGTCATAAAGAATTTATAGCCTTAACTTTCATATCTGAGTGTTAAATAAATATACTAGCTACTTAATAAACATCCATAATGTGCTAAGAAGTTTATGTATATCATTTGACTTAATCCTTAAAAAATTATTTTCTTCATTTTACATATAAGGCAACTGAGTCAGAGAGACAGTTAGCTTGCCAGTTGTTCTATAGTTATGGAAGTAGTGGAGCCATTATTCAACACTCATGCCTACTTGGCCCAAAAAACTATCCCATTAAAAAAAAAAAAAAAAAGACTTTCCTGCTGTCTGTGAAACGGGGGGGGGGGGGGGGGGGGGAAACTAAAAGAATATAAACAATAAAAATGTTTTAAAACCCCCAAACAATTCAACTAATATTGCAGATAGTAGGTGGAACAGTCTTAAAAATAAACAAACAAACAAATAAACAAAAAACTATGATGCAGGCAAATAAAACTTTCAACTTCCAAAGTTCCCTCTATTCCCTCTAGAGCAGTAAGTAGTTTACAAAACTGGCAACATATTAGAATTATCTTGTGTGCTTGTAAAAATACAGACTCCTGAGTTTTATATCTGTAGAGTTCTCTGATTCAGATTATCTCTGAACCTCTGATTCGGTAACCTTGCAAAAGGGACTCAAGGAATCTGTTTATCTCAATGTTTCCAGTGAAAATTTGGTACATAGTCAGGTGTGAGTACTCTGCTGTAGAAAAAAAGACATTTTGTAAATGTTAATACAGCTTAGGTTCAAATTCCAGCTCTATCACCAGCTGTTGAGACCTTTGGCAAGTTACCTTGGTACTCTGTTTTGATGTATTCTTCTCTAAAATGGAGCTAATAATAGTAATACCTTATAGGGTCATTGTGAAGATTAAATAAATTAAATGTATGTGGCATTCTTAGAACTGTTCTTGGCATAGAGTAACAACTGAATACTTGTTGGCTACTGGTAGGTGTTTGACATAGACTTTCTTCTTTGTGAACTCATGGCTATTAAAAAGAAAGGCACATAATAGAGCAAAATGAAATAAATACTGTGGAAGTTTTTACGTGCACTCTGCATAACGAGAAGTTTATTTACCCTTCCAACTAAAATGTCTGAAAACTAGACAAAATATATGATGAAATATTTTTCTAAACACTGAAAAACAGAAAACAAATGACAGTGATCCCTGATTGATGGAGACAAAAATAAGGTGAGATCTATCATTGGTACTGTTTACTGCCTGAAAGAACTTTCTAGACATGGCATAAGAAGGGGGAATCTATGCAATGGAAGTAATTAGATCCTGGGGTGGCAGGGATCATGTGGCAACACTGAACCACTCAAGGCGAGGTGGGTGTGTTTACTATACAGGACAGCAGAGACAAAGCAGCAATTAGAATAGTCTGACTCATGCAAACCTATCACATTGGCTAATTGATGTTACAAGAAAAACTTTGGACTAACTAAATTTAGCAGAGTTGATCTGAGCAAAGAACTGCTCATGAATCCAACAGCCCTCAGAACCAGAAACGGTTCAGAGAGCTCCACCCAACAAAGTCGGCAGGCAGTATTTATGGACAGATAAAGGAAGTGGCATACAGAAACAGCTTTGTTGGTTACAACGGAGCATTTGCCTTGTTTGGTCATGATGTGATGAGATATTTGCTTTATATGAATGCGATCTGGTCAGTTGGTAGCCTGTGATTTGCTGAAGCTCAGCTGCTTTAATTGGCTAAGACTCAGCTACTTCTTAGGAGAATATACTCTCAAGTTACATTGCAGTTTGTTTACATAAAAATTAGGTTGTAGTTTGCTGGCATTCCATGTAAATTAGCAGCTTTAGGACAAATGGATGTGGTATAATAGATATGTAATTAGGAAGGCACTACCTGAAATTGGACAACTGAAGCACTATAGCCCCCTTTTGGGACATTTCTAAAGGACAGTGGTGAAAGGAATTTCAGTGGACAGAACTTCCAGCAGTGCACCTGGTTGTTTACTTTGCTTGGAAGAAGACATGACTACATATGGAATTATATAACTATTGACTAGGGGGTCAGGGACTTGGAAGAAGCATAATTGGAAAACTGGTATCAGGAAAGAAAAAGTGAAATTGTGTTATTTACAGATGACAGGATTGAGTATGTAGCAAATCTGATGGAATCCACAAAAAAGCTACTAGAACTTATAAGTGGTTTACCAAAGTTCCAGGATGGAGGATACATATGCAAATATAAATTGTATTTATATGTATGAAATGACAATTAAAACAAGTAAATAAAACTGAATTTAAAATATCATTAAATAACAAATATTAAATGCTAAGAGATAATCTGAAAAGAGGTGTGAAAAATCTGTATACTGAAAGTTATACATATTAGTGAGATTAAAAAGACCCACTAAATGGAGAGATATATTATGTTCTGGACGAGAATATTATTAAGATCTTTATTCTCTATAAATGATCTATGTATTCACAAATCCCAGTAAATACCAGTAGGCTTTTTGGAGTTAGAAATTGAACAAGTAATTCTAAAATTTATTTGGAAATATAAATGACAACAAATAGCGAAAACAATTTTTTTTTTGAGACGGAGTTTCACTCTGTTGTCCCGGCTGGAGTGCAGTGGTGCTATCTCAGCTCACTGCAACCTCCACCTCCCGGGTCCAAGCAATTCTCTGCCTCAGCCTCCTGAGTAGCTGGGATTCCAGGCACCCACCACCACGCCCAGCTAATTTTTTGTATTTTTAGTAGAGATGGGGTTTCACCATTTTGGCCAGGCTGATCTTGAACTCCTGACCTCATGATCCACCGGCCTCGGCCTCCCAAAGTGCTGGGATTACAGGCATGAGCCATCATGCCCGCCAAAAACAATTGTTTTTAAAGAGGAACAAAACTGGAAACCTACTTCTACTTGATTTAGTCTTATTATAAGCGCATTATAAAGTTATAGTAACCAAATAGTGTTTTTTTGGAGTCTTGATAGAAAACTTGATCAGCAGAACAGAATTAGTGATTCCAAATATACACCCATAAATGTATGGATAACTGATGGACTCTGCAAAGATGCAGAAGCAATTCAGTGCATAAAAGATTGTCTTCTCATCAGAATGTGCTGGATAAACTAGATGTCCATGAACAAAACAAAGCGAAAGATTCTTACCTTGCAGAAAATACAAAAATACACTCAAAATACACCTATATGTACAAACTAAAAACCACACAAATTCTAGAGAAAACATAGAAAACCCTTTATGACCTTCGTTGAGTTAGGCAACAGTTTTTTAGATATGACACCAAAGCCATGATCCATAGAGGGAAAATGATAAATGGAATTTCAGCAAAATTTTTTCTCTTCGGAATAAGAGAAAGAAACTACTAAGAGAATGGAAATAAAGCCATAGACTAGAAGAAAATAGGTGCAAATCATATACATAATAAAGATTTTGTATCCAGAATATATAAAAGACTCTTAAATAATAGGGAAACAAACAACCCAATAAAAAAGGAGCAAAGTATTTGAACAAACATCACTAAAGATATAAAAATGACAAATCAACACATGAAAAGATGCTCAATGCCATTAGTCTTTAGGGAAATGTAAATTAAATCATGTGATATCCTTACACTCAAATTAGAATGTCTAAAATTAAAGTACTGACCATAACAAGTTTTGGTGAGGATGTAGAGGAGCTGGAACCCTCAAGCACTGAAGGTGAAAATTTAAAATGATACAGCCACTTAGGGAAACAGTTTGGTAGTTTCAAAAAACTGAAACATACACCTACGTATGATCTAGCCATTCTACTTCTAAATATTTAAAGGAAAGATATAAAAACATATGCCTGTACAAAACTTATATATGAATGTTTATCATAGCTTTATTTTGTAACAGTCCAAAACAAACAACTGAAATGTCCATCTATGGGTGAATATATAAACAATTATATTCCCACAATGAAATGCAATATATTCAATATATTCAATGTGCAATGGAATACTACTCTGCAATAAAAAAGTCTCACACTATCGACACAGGCAACTACATGGATAGATCTCAAAATAATTATATTGAGTGAAAGGTAGACAAAAAGACTAAATGTTCTGTGACTCCATACATATTCAATTCTAGAAATTGCAAGCTAATGCAAAGTGACAGAAATCAATTCATTGTTTGTTTAGAGGAAAAGAGAAAGAGAGGGATAGAAAAAGTTACAAGGAAAAGTGGTACTTGTCACTGAAAATCTATATTGAAAGCCATAGGGACTGCTGTGTAAAACGGCTGATTGAAAACACACAAATCTAATTTTACTCCAAACCAAACTCCCACTGTTAGTTCAAAAGCATACTATTTTTTGAAAAATAAACCCATAGATAATGGGAAAACAGGAAAGGACAAAACATCACAAGAAAAATTTGGAAGCTGGGAAAACAGATGGGTAATTGGTAATTGACTAGCATGTTTGAGAAAGTTGACTCATTAATAGGGATTAATAAGGCTAAGATTCCACATGGTTTATGCAGAGGATCACCTAAAGACAAAAAATGAGTAAGACCAGGTTTTACTGTGAGAGGAGATGAAGGGAAGGGGGATAAATAAAGGTGCATTACTTAAAAACATAATAAATGGTTGAACAGACCCCTTCCCTAACTCTTCACAGTCTAGAGATTTCTCACAATCCAGAAGAACATTTAATAATTTCCTTCTGCAGAAGGTAGAGGACCTTTTGTTTGCCATTTGTTTTTGGACTTAGTGACACCAAACACAATGGAAGTCCTAGGTTCTATCTCATAAATAGGGGGATTAGAAGAATGTGTACAGACTGGATTTTGAGACTCATAGATTTTTTCAACTTATTTGCCAGAACAATAGTAACCATGCTTTCACTTGGCAGACAAAAAATTGAAAAAGTCTTGCTTACATAATATAATCATTCCAATGGAAAAATGTTAAATATATTGACATCAAGATTTGATAAATAAACAGGCCAGTCTAATCTTCCCATGATAAAACATATAGCTGACAAGCCCCAAACATGTATTACTCAATAGCTTTACAAACAGTATTTCATTCCCACATTCTTAAATATGAGCATATAACCAAGGATGGCCAGACATCTGAAGAAACCACTAATATGAAAGTTACGGCCTAAAGGAAATAAGTAGAAGCAAGCCACACAAGGATCAGGGGCTATTCTAAGAAAGTAAACTTCGGAGAGGTAAGAAAAGTTGTACTGTGAAACAAACAAATTGCTGAAATTGGGAACATTCAAGTTATTTTATGGGGAATGAACTGGAGATTTGATGGTTTCTGAATTTTTTTTTTTTATCACATTAAGTCAAATTTTAATTTGAGGACACTACATAGCATCAAAATAAAGAATACAGTGTGATAAAATCATGAAATTAGATATAATTCTGATTCTTCTCCTTCTCTCTCTCTTTTTTTTAAATTTATTATTATTATACGTTAAGTTCTAGGGTACATGTGCATAACGTGCAGGTTTGTTACATATGTATACTTGTGCCATGTTGGTGTGCTGCACCCATCAACTCGTCAGCACCCATCAACTCGTCATTTACATCAGGTATAACTCCCAATGCAATCCCTCCCCCCTCCCCCCTCCCCAGGATAGGCCCCGGTGTGTGATGTCCCCCTTCCTGAGTCCAAGTGATCTCATTGTTCAGTTCCCACCTATGAGTGAGAACATGCGGTGTTTGGTTTTCTGTTCTTGTGATAGTTTGCTAAGAATGATGGTTTCCAGCTGCATCCATGTCCCTACAAAGGACACAAACTCATCCTTTTTGATGGCTGCATAGTATTCCATGGTGTATATGTGCCACATTTTCTTAATCCAATCTGTCACTGATGGACATTTGGGTTGATTCCAAGTCTTTGCTATTGTGAATAGTGCTGTAATAAACATACGTGTGCATGTGTCTTTATAGCAACATAATTTATAATCCTTTGGGTATATACCCAGTAATGGGATGGCTGGGTCATATGGTACATCTAGTTCTAGATCCTTGAGGAATCGCCCTACTGTTTTCCATAATGGTTGAACTAGTTTATAATCCCACCAACAGTGTAAAAGTGTTCCTATTTCTCCACATCCTCTCCAGCACCTGTTGTTTCCTGACTTTTTTATGATCGCCATTCTAACTGGTGTGAGATGGTATCTCATTGTGGTTTTGATTTGCATTTCTCTGATGGCCAGTGATGATGAGCATTTTTTCATGTGTCTGTTGGCTCTATGAATGTCTTCTTTTGAGAAATGTCTGTTCATATCCTTTGCCCACTTTTTGATGGGGTTGTTTGTTTTTTTCTTGTAAATTTGTTTGATTTCTTTGTAGGTTCTGGATATTAGCCCTTTGTCAGATGAGTAGATTGCAAAAATTTTCTCCCATTCTGTAGGTTGCCTGTTCACTCTGATGGTAGTTTCTTTTGCTGTGCAGAAGCTCTTTAGTTTAATGAGATCCCATTTGTCAATTTTGGCTTTTGCTGCCGTTGCTTTTGGTGTTTTAGACATGAAGTCCTTGCCCATGCCTATGTCCTGAATGGTACTACCTAGGTTTTCCTCTAGGATTTTTATGGTATTAGGTCTAACATTTAAGTCTCTAATCCATCTTGAATTAATTTTTGTATAAGGAGTAAGGAAAGGATCCAGTTTCAGCTTTCTACTTATGGCTAGCCAATTTTCCCAGCACCATTTATTAAATAGGGAATCCTTTCCCCTTTCTTGTTTCTCTCAGGTTTGTCAAAGATCAGATGGCTGTAGATGTGTGGTATTATTTCTGAGGACTCTGTTCTGTTCCATTGGTCTATATCTCTGTTTTGGTACCAGTACCATGCTGTTTTGGTTACTGTAGCCTTGTAGTATAGTTTGAAGTCAGGTAGCGTGATGCCTCCAGCTTTGTTCTTTTGACTTAGGATTGTCTTGGAGATGGGGGCTCTTTTTTGGTTCCATATGAACTTTAAAGCAGTTTTTTCCAATTCTGTGAAGAAACTCATTGGTAGCTTGATGGGGATGGCATTGAATCTATAAATTACCTTGGGCAGTATGGCCATTTTCACGATATTGATTCTTCCTATCCATGAGCATGGTATGTTCTTCCATTTGTTTGTGTCCTCTTTGATTTCACTGAGCAGTGGTTTGTAGTTCTCCTTGAAGAGGTCCTTTACATCCCTTGTAAGTTGGATTCCTAGGTATTTGATTCTCTTTGAAGCAATTGTGAATGGAAGTTCATTCATGATTTGTCTCTCTGTTTGTCTGTTACTGGTGTATAAGAATGCTTGTGATTTTTGCACATTAATTTTGTATCCTGAGACTTTGCTGAAGTTGCTTATCAGCTTAAGGAGATTTTGGGCTGAGACAATGGGGTTTTCTAAATATACAATCATGTCATCTGCAAAGAGGGATAATTTGACTTCTTCTTTTCCTAACTGAATACCCTTGATTTCTTTCTCTTGCCTGATTGCCCTAGCCAGAACTTCCAACACTATGTTGAATAGGAGTGGTGAGAGAGGGCATCCCTGTCTTGTGCCAGTTTTCAAAGGGAATTTTTCCAGTTTTTGCCCATTCAGTATGATATTGGCTGTCGGTTTGTCATAAATAGCTCTTATTATTTTGAGGTACGTTCCATCAATACCGAATTTATTGAGCGTTTTTAGCATGAAGGGCTGTTGAATTTTGTCAAAAGCCTTTTCTGCATCTATTGAGATAATCATGTGGTTCTTGTCTTTGGTTCTGTTTATATGCTGGATTATGTTTATTGATTTGCGAATGTTGAACCAGCCTTGCATCCCAGGGATGAAGCCCACTTGATCATGGTGGATAAGCTTTTTGATGTGTTGCTGAATCCGGTTTGCCAGTATTTTATTGAGGATTTTTGCATCGATGTTCATCAGGGATATTGGTCTAAAATTCTCTTTTTTTGTTGTGTCTCTGCCAGGCTTTGGTATCAGGATGATGTTGGCCTCATAAAATGAGTTAGGGAGGATTCCCTCTTTTTCTATTGATTGGAATAGTTTCAGAAGGAATGGTACCAACTCCTCCTTGTACCTCTGGTACAATTCAGCTGTGAATCCATCTGGTCCTGGACTTTTTTTGGTTGGTAGGCTATTAATTATTGCCTCAATTTCAGAGCCTGCTATTGGTCTATTCAGGGATTCAACTTCTTCCTGGTTTAGTCTTGGAAGAGTGTAAGTGTCCAGGAAATTATCCATTTCTTCTAGATTTTCCAGTTTATTTGCGTAGAGGTGTTTATAGTATTCTCTGATGGTAGTTTGTATTTCTGTGGGGTCGGTGGTGATATCCCCTTTATCATTTTTTATTGTGTCTATTTGATTCTTCTCTCTTTTCTTCTTTATTAGTCTTGCTAGTGGTCTGTCAATTTTGTTGATCTTTTCAAAAAACCAACTCCTGGATTCATTGATTTTTTGGAGGGTTTTTTGTGTCTCTATCTCCTTCATTTCTGCTCTGATCTTAGTTATTTCTTGCCTTCTGCTAGCTTTTGAATGTGTTTGCTCTTGCTTCTCTAGTTCTTTTAATTGCGATGTTAGAGTGTCAATTTTAGATCTTTCCTGCTTTCTCTTGTGTGCATTTAGTGCTATAAATTTCCCTCTACACACTGCTTTAAATGTGTCCCAGAGATTCTGGTATGTTGTATCTTTGTTCTTATTGGTTTCAAAGAACATCTTTATTTCTGCCTTCATTTCGTTATGTACCCAGTAGTCATTCAGGAGCAGGTTGTTCAGTTTCCATGTAGTTGAGCGGTTTTGATTGAGTTTCTTAGTCCTGAGTTCTAGTTTGATTGCACTGTGGTCTGAGAGACAGTTTGTTATAATTTCTGTTCTTGTACATTTGCTGAGGAGTGCTTTACTTCCAATTACGTGGTGAATTTTGGAGTAAGTACAACGTGGTGCTGAGAAGAATGTATATTCTGTTGATTTGGGGTGGAGAGTTCTATAGATGTCTATTAGGTCTGCTTGCTGCAGAGTTGAGTTCAATTCCTGGATATCCTTGTTAACTTTCTGTCTCGTTGATCTGTCTAATGTTGACAGTGGAGTGTTGAAGTCTCCCATTATTATTGTATGGGAGTCTAAGTCTCTTTGTAAGTCTCTAAGGACTTGCTTTATGAATCTGGGTGCTCCTGTATTGGGTGCATATATATTTAAGATAGTTAGCTCTTCCTGTTGAATTGATCCCTTTACCATTATGTAATGGCCTTCTTTGTCTCTTTTGATCTTTGATGGTTTAAAGTCTGTTTTATTAGAGACTAGTATTGCAACCCCTGCTTTTTTTGGTTCTCCATTTGCTTGGTAGATCTTCCTCCATCCCTTTATTTTGAGCCTATGTATGTCTCTGCATGTGAGATGGGTCTCCTGAATACAGCAGACTGATGAGTCTTGACTCTTTATCCAGTTTGCCAGTCTGTGTCTTTTAATTGGAGCATTTAGTCCATTTACATTTATGGTTAATATTGTCATGTGTACACTTGATCCTGCCATTATGATAATAACTGGTTATTTTGCTCGTTAGTTGATGCAGTTTCTTCCTAGCCTTGATGGTCTTTACATTTTGACATGTTTTTGCAATGTCTGGTACCGGTTGTTCCTTTCCATGTTTAGTGCTTCCTTCAGGATCTCTTGTAAGGCAGGCCTAGTGGTGACAAAATCTCTAAGCATTTGCTTATCTGTAAAGGATTTTATTTCTCCTTCACTTATTAAACTTAATTTGGCTGGATATGAAATTCTGGGTTGAAAATTCTTTTCTTTAAGAATGTTGAATATTGGCCCCCATTCTCTTCTGGCTTGTAGTTTCTGCCGAGAGATCTGCTGTTAGTCTGATGGGCTTCCCTTTGTGAGTAACCCGACCTTTCTCTCTGGCTGCCCTTAAGATTTTTTCCTTCATTTCAACTTTGGTGAATCTGGCAATTATGTGTCTTGGAGTTGCTCTTCTCGAGGAGTATCTTTGTGGCGTTCTCTGTATTTCCTGGATTTGAATGTTGGCCTGCCCTACTAGGTTGGGGAAGTTCTCCTGGATGATATCCTGAAGAGTGTTTTCCAACTTGGTTCCATTTTCCCCCTCACTTTCAGGCACCCGAATCAGACGTAGATTTGGTCTTTTTACATAATCCCATACTTCTTGCAGGCTTTGTTCATTTCTTTTTCTTCTTTTTTCTTTTGGTTTCTCTTCTCGCTTCATTTCATTCATTTGATCCTTAATCGCTGATACTCTTTCTTCCAGTTGATCGAGTGGGTTACTGAAGCTTGTGCATTTGTCACATATTTCTCGTGTCATGGTTTTCATCTCTTTCATTTCGTTTATGACCTTCTCTGCATTAATTACTCTAGCCATCAATTCTTCCACTTTTTTTTCAAGATTTTTAGTTTCTTTGCGCTGGGTACGTAATTCCTCCTTTAGCTCTGAGAAATTTGATGGACTGAAGCCTTCTTCTCTCATCTCATCAAAGTCATTCTCCATCCAGCTTTGATCCGTTGCTGGCGATGAGCTGTGCTCTTTTGCCGGGGGGAGATGCGCTCTGATTTTTTGAATTTCCAGCTTTTCTGCCCTGCTTTTTCCCCATCTTTGTGGCTTTATCTGCCTCTGGTCTTTGATGATGGTGATATACTGATGGGGTTTTGGTGTAGGTGTCCTTCCTGTTTGTTAGTTTTCCTTCTAACAGTCAGGACCCTCAGCTGTAGGTCTGTTGGAGATTGCTTGAGGTCCACTCCAGACCCTGTTTGCCTGGGTATCAGCAGCAGAGGCTGCAGAAGATAGAATATTTCTGAACAGCGAGTGTACCTGTCTGATTCTTGCTTTGGAGGCTTCCTCTCAGGGGTGTACTCCACCCTGTGAGGTGTGGGGTGTCAGACTGCCCCTAGTGGGGGATGTCTCCCAGTTAGGCTACTCAGGGGTCAGGGACCCACTTGAGCAGGCAGTCTGTCCCTTCTCAGATCTCAACCTCCGTGTTGGGAGATCCACTGCTCTCTTCAAAGCTGTCAGACAGAGTCGTTTGTGTCTGCAGAGGTTTTCTGCTGCTTTTTGTTGTTGTAGTCGTTTAGCTGTGCCCTGTCCCCAGAGGTGGAGTCTACAGAGACAGGCAGGTTTCCTTGAGCTGCTGTGAGCTCCACCCAGTTCGAGCTTCCCAGCAGCTTTGTTTACCTACTTAAGCCTCAGCAATGGCGGGCTCCCCTCCCCCAGCCTCGCTGCTGCCTTGCTGGTAGATCACAGACTGCTGTGCTAGCAGTGAGGGAGGCTCCGTGGGCATGGGACCCTCCCGGCCAGGTGTGGGATATGATCTCCTGGTGTGCCTGTTTGCTTAAAGCGCAGTATTGGGGTGGGAGTTACCTGATTTTCCAGGTGTTGTGTGTCTCAGTTCCCCTGGCTAGGAAAAGGGATTCCCTTCCCCCTTGTGCTTCCCAGGTGAGGCAATGCCTCGCCCTGCTTCAGCTCTCGCTGGTCGAGCTGCAGCAGCTGACCAGCACCGATTTTCTGGCACTCCCTAGTGAGATGAACCCAGTACCTCAGTTGAAAATGCAGAAATCACCGGTCTTCTGTGTCGCTCGCGCTGGGAGTTGGAGACTGGAGCTGTTCCTATTCGGCCATCTTCGGTTTCTGAAAATTTTAACCAATTAAAGTAGTTCCATCTTTAATTCACCCTTTAAAAATCCAGGTGCTGCTGATTCCTAAGATGACAGAGGGAGATTATTCAGTATAAATTGGGTTGGATTTGTCTTTTATCAATCCTTATTAATCAGATTTCTCAGATATAATAAGACAATTACCATTTGTTCACCATCTTTCAAGTTACCTCTTTTGATTTTTGTTTGTCTTCCCTTTCTCTTCTCTTTTTTGTTGTTATTGCATTTAAAAATGTAAATCTGGAAGTGAAAATCTCAATAGAAGAAATTATAAAATTAACCCAGGATGTCCAATATTTGGATAATATGGGTTCCAAAAAGAGAGAGCAAAGGAAACCTAGAAGATATCACCTATGAAAGCATTTAAGGAAAAAATCACCAAAAAATAAGGGCATGATTTCCATATTTAAAGGGTCTATCAACACACGCTGGTGAAAATAGACACATCCTGTTATACATAATAGTGAAATTTCAAATGCTGGGGACAAATAGATAATGCTATATGGAAAAAAGTAATTAATATAAAACTAATTTGCAATCAGGATGACCTTGGAATTATTAATAGCATTAAGAAAAGCCGAAAGTAGATGAATTATTGCTTTTAGAATTGTGTAAAAAATAATTTTCAATCTAAAATTTTATATTCAGTCAAACCATCAAGAGTGAATGTAGAATAAAGCTATTTTTGTAGGTACCTATTACAAAAAAAAACCTCTCACAAACCTTTTTTAGTAAGTACTATCAGTCTGCTCCCATGGAGTAAACTGAAATTGAAAGACATGGCATACAGGAGAGTCATCACAAAAATTCCCATAATGAAAGCTGTGCACCAGAATAAGAATAATCAGTCAAGTTGATAGCTGCAATATAGTACTATTCAAGAGAGATGTTCTCAAGAAAAAAACGGAACTAAAAGATTACCTTATGACTTCTATTTTATTGAAAGTTATGAATGAACATCCACAGATTATTTGAGATCATTTGAGAAAATTCTAGAAATACAGAAAGCACCAAAATCAACAAATAGGAAAAATAATCTGAGAAAGAGAATGCATCAATGAAAACGGAACACAATTTTTTTTTTTAAGAAAAATAGTAAGAGGAAGAGCAAAGGATAAGACAGAGGTCTAAGAACTTACAAAGAGGGAATTTTTTTTTTTAAATTAAAATAAGGCTTTGATAAAACTACTATGAATTTTTACAGACAATAGACTAAAAAAAGACCAAGATATTTGCTATGCACATACACACTCACATACATTCATATGTAGTAATTACCTTCATTAAGTGTGAGGATTATATGGCCATAAATAATGTGTGAACCCAGTAAGGTCAGCTGTGAACAATGTTTACATAGACAGCAATTTATATGCTGTATATTGAAATAACAGAAACTTTTGAAGAAATTTTCTAAAGAATATGGAGAGAGAGGAATAAAGTATAGATAGGATAGAAAAGTGCTAAATTCTTCTCTTCTGTGGTAGAATATAAATAGATTTGTCTAAAATTGAAGAAAAGGAATAGCTTACATTGAAAATGAATACAAAAATCAGAAGAAAAAGCTAAAAATTAAGAATGATTTTCTCACAAAGTGGGGCTCAAGAATAGAGAAAGGTGCTTATTAGAAGCTTTATACTAATAGTAATAAAACACAGATTAAATATACCTTGAAAATAAATACAATAAGTATAATCCATATTATACTTAGCCAAAAAGTGGAAACAACACGAATGTTAATCAATTAAGGAATAAACACAATGCTGTCCGGGCATGGTGGCTCACACCTGTAATCCCAGCACTTTGGGAGGCCAAGGCGGGCAGATCACAAGGTCAGGAGATTGAGACCACGGTGAAAATACACAAAATACAAAAAATTAGCTGGGTCTGGTGACAGGTGCCTGTAGTCCCAGTTACTCAGGAGGCTGAGGCAGGAGAATAGCGTGAACCCGGGAGGCGGAGCTTGCAGTGAGCCGAGATTGCACCACTGCACTGCAGCCTGGGTGACAGAGAGAGACTCCATCTCCAAAAAAAAAAGAAAAAAAAAACAACAAAAAACAAAAAACCCCCACAATGCTGTATAGCTATACAATAGATATTATTCAGCCATAAAAAGGAATGGAGTACTAATACATACTACAACATGAATGAACCTTAAACATGTTATGCTATGTAAAAGAAGCTAAACACAAAGGCCATATTTGAAATGATTCCATTTATATAAAATGTCCAAAATAGGTCAATTCATAGAGACAGAAAGTAAATTCGTGCTTGGCCAGAGTTGACTGGTTGAATGGCAGTGACTACTAGTATGTATGGTGTTTCTTCTTGAGATAATGAGAATTTTCTGGAAAAAAATTCTGGTGATAGTTGCAGAAGTTAATGACTATGCTAAAAACCACTTGATATAGTTTGGTTGTGTCCCCACTCAGATCTCATCTTGAATTCCCATGTGTTGTGGGAGGGACCTGGTGGGAGGAAAGTGAATCATGGGGGCAGGTCTTTCCTGTGCTGGTCTTGTGATAGTGAATAAGTCTCATGAGATTTCACGGTTTTAAAAATGTGAGTTTCCCCACACAAGCTCTCTCTGTCTGCTGCCATCCACGTAAGATGTGACTTGCTCCTCCTTGCCTCTGGCCATGATTGTGAGACTTACCCAGCCACATGAAACTGAGTTCTCCATTAAACCTCTTTCATTAGTAAATTCCCCAGTCTTGGATATGTCTTTATCAGCAGCATGAAAATGAACTAATACCTTAAATTGGTACCAGTAGAGTGGGGCACTGCTGAAAAGATAACCAAAAACGTAGAAGTGACTTTGGAACTGGGTAACAGGAAGGGGTTGGACCAGTTTCGAGGGCTCAGAAGAAAACAGGAAAATGTGGAACAGTTTGGAACTTCCTAGAGACTTGTCTAATGGCTTTGACCAAAATGCTGATAGCGATATGGATAATAACATCCAGGCTGAGGTGGTCTCAGATGGAAAGGAGGAACTTGTTGGGAACTGGAGCAAAGGTGACTGTTGTTATGTTTTAGCAAAGAGACTGGTGGCATTTTGTCCCTACCCTAGAGATTTGTGGAACTTTGAACTTGAGGGAGATAATTCAGGGTATCTGGCAGAAGAAATTTCTAAGCAGCAAAGCTTTCAAGAGGTGACTTGGGTGCCATTAAAGGCATTCAGTTTTAAAAGGGAAACAGAGCATAAAAGTTCAGAAAATTTACAGCCTGACAGTGTGATAGAAAAGAAAATCCATTTTCTAGGGAGAAATCCAAGCCAGCTGCAGAAATTTCCATAAGTAACGAGGAGCTGAATGTTAATCACCAAGGCAATGGGAAAAATATCTTCAGGGCATGCCAGAGACCTTTGCAGCAGGCCCTCTCATCACAGACCTGGAAATTTAGGAGGAAAAGTATGGTTTTGTGGACCATGCTCAGGGTTCCTCCACTGTGTGCAGTCTAGAGAGTTGGTGCCCTGCATCCCAGCCACTCCAGCTGTGACTAAAAGGGGCCAAGGTACAGTTAAGGGTGTTTCTTCAGAGGGTGGAAGCCCCAAGCCTTGGAAGCTTCCATGTGGTGTTGATCCTGCCAGGGCACAGAAGTCAAGAATTGAGGTTTGGGAACCTCTGCCTAGATTTCATAGGATGTATGGAAACGCCTGGATGCCCAGGCAAAAGTTTGCTTTAGGGTTGGGGCCCTCATGGAGACACTGCTATGGCAGTGTGGAAGGGAAATGTGGGATTGGAGGTCCTACACAGAGTCCCTACTGGTGCACTATCTAGTGGAGCTGTGAGAAGAGAGCCGCTGTCCTCTAGACCCCAGAATGGTACATCTACCAACAGCCTGCACTGTGTGCCTAGAAAAGCCACAGACACTCAATACCAGCCCATGAAAGCAACTGGGGAGGTCTGAGGGGCTATATCCTGCAAAGTCACAAAGGCAGAGCTGCCCCATGCCGTGGAAGCCCACCTCTTGCATCAGCATGACCTGGATGTGAGACATGGAGTCAAAGGAGATCATTTTGGAGTGTTAAAATTTGACTGCCTCGCTGGATTTTGGACTTGCAAGGGGCCGGTAACTGCTTGGTTTTGGCTAATTTCTCCCATTTGGGATGACTGTTGTTATCCAATTCCTGTGCCCCATTGTATCTAGGAAGTAACTAACTTGCTTTTGATTTTACAGGCTCCTAGGTGGAAGGGATTTGCTTTGTCTTGGATGAAACTTTGGACTGTGGACTTTTGAGTTAATGCTTAAATGAGCTGACACTTTGGGGGACTGTTCGGGAGGCATGATTGGTTTTGAAATGTGAAGATTTGAGATTTGGGAGGGGCCAGGGGTGGAATAATACAGTTTGACTGTGGCCCCACCAAAATCTCACCTTGAATTTCCACGTGTTGTGGGAGGGACCTGGTGGAAGGTAATTGAATCATAGGGGTGGGTCTTTCCCATGTTGTCCTTGTAATATTGAGTACGTCTGAGATCTGATGATTTTAAAAATGGGAATTTCCCTACACAAGCTCTCGCTTTGCCGGCCGCCATCTATGTAATATATGACTTGCTCCTCCTTGCCTTCTGCCATCATTGTGAGGCTTCCCTAGCCATGTGGAACTGTGAGTTCTCCATTAAACCTCCTTCCTTGATAAATTACCCAGTCTTGGGTATGTCTTTATCAGCATCATGAAAACAAACTAAGATAGTAAATTGGCACCCGTAGTATGGGGCACTAATATACCATTGATGTGTACACTTTAAAATGCTGAATTATGTATGTGAATTATATATCAAGAAAGCTGCAATACAGAAAGAAAGGATAAAGAGCAATGATATAACTCAAGTTAAAGAAAAGCAAAGGGAAACTTTCCTGGACATTGAGGGCATGTACTGAGGCATGAGTCACGAAAAAATATGAAAGTTCAAGAATAATGAGAAATGTAGCAAGAGTTGTTCAGGGGATGAGGGAAAGGAAAGGAAAGGTGAGAAGATGAAGGTAGGGGAGCTAAGTTCAGAAAAATATGTATGCTCTTACTGGTAAAGGCTCCTGAGATCATGAGAAAGGGTTTGGATTTTAATTTGTCATAGAGTACAATGGGAAATACACAATGATGAGGAAATGACTAGGAGTAAGAACCAGTTGAACCTCTTTAAAAGATCCTGGATAAACTAAAGAGAGTGTGCATTGCGGCACGAGGTAAAGAGGTAAACGGGTGTCAGGGCATATGGTTTAGAGGACTATGTATTTATGACTTTAGAGTAAGAGATGGTTACAACGGAATTCCTGAAATAGAAATAGTATGATAGAAGAATAGTTAAAATTGGGAAATGAAGAGGGAAAGACAAAAGATGACGGAGGTTTCTAGCTAAAAAAAGGAAATAAAATTTCAGATTATAGGAAGAAGAGAAGACTTAAGGATAACAAGTTTATTTTGGAGGATGTTAAGTTTGAGATTCTGTGAATTTTCCAATGGAGATTTTTCCTTCATGTCTTCAGCATATTTTGATTCACAAGTTTTTACTAAAATGAGGGAAGCTTTTCTTCAGAATATGAGTAAATGGGTATAAATGAGACAGAAATAAATGATCTTTCATTCTTCCGAAGTCTCATGCACTTTAACACTTACTGTAGAACTCTCTACATCTGTATTGTAATTATGTATTGACGATTACAGGATGTCGGCTTGAAGTTTTGAAAATTTAGAATTCCTTGTGCAGAAAATCATCATATAAAAATGAATTTTATGTCTCATTTAGTATTTTGCCACAGTAGGGATTCTACTTGTGCAAGGAAGCTGGAGTACTGAAAATTCAAATGCATTTCCCAAGGTTATCCATTTAGTCAGGGAGAAAACCAAGACTCAAAACAAGTTGTTTTGTTTTGTTTGTTTAATCTGCTAGACTAGTGATATTTTTACTGTGTTCCTCTGCCTCTTTCAAAAGGCAAACTACACTGGATAAAGAGTCGCGAAAGAGGTGGTACAAAATGTTCATTTAATGCTGAGGTTTGATAATATGTCACTTTTGGTAACTGCTTCGGCCTTCTGAGCATCAGTTTTCTTCCATTAAAATGAGAATGTTTACCTAACCAATATTGACAAGGAACTCTGAGATTCTTCTTAATTAGCTTTTTAATTCGAGATCTCTTTTTTTTTCTAGTGAATGACTAGCAAAACAAGAACAAACCAAAATGAAACAAAATAAAAATTAACAACTCATATCAAGCACACATGTGGCAGATATATTTTGTGATAGATGACCATTCTTATATAAAAACATACAGGTATGTATAGGTACTAAAATGTCCTGGACAGAAGCAAATCCCATCCCTTTCCCTCATGTCCCACCATCTTAATTACATGCATCTCTTTTTTACATTCATTTTTAAGATTTTGTCTTATTCATGCTGGCATTCTTTTCTTTAAGACAAAACATTTTTAAGCAAAAATGAGAGCATTTGTGTGTGTGTTTTTTTTAGTTTTACAAATTCATATAATTAATATTTTTCAATACTAAAGGCTTTTTTTGTATTTAAAAAGATTTTCATATTTCTTGTTAGATAGTCAACGAGATATTCTGAAGCCATATTGTGGATCTGTTTGGCAACTGTGGAATGATATGTAAGCACTTTGGTGCTTTAATAGCAACATTGACATCAGTACCTGGAAAATTATTTTTAGCTAGATCCTCTTCTTCAATATTTAGAACATTATGACAACGCAAGAAGCAGAACTACCATTATGACATCTCATTTCTCTAGTTCTAACATTTAGCATTTTCTTAGCACACAGGGCAAGTGAAACATGACATGGAGGTGGAACCTATATACAGTTTGAAATGGAGAAATTGCCTCCAACCAAAGCAGAAACAGATGGGAAAGCCCCAGAGGAGCTGTATCCTAAAGGGAAAGGTACAACCTGCCATTCCCACTTACTGTTGCAAAATTGAACGCTAATTAGGATAGACTATTTTTTTTGCAAAAGCTTTGTAACAAAAAATAACTATTTTGAGAAAATTATTTTCATGTCCTTTTTATAGCATTTTATTTTTAAAAAGTGTCTAAATTTGTTTATGACCATGAGAAAAGGATTCAATACCACCACACATAAAAATGGTTATTATTCTGATTCCTATAGATTTTAATTTTATATCTTGTTAGATTAGACAGATATATAATGAGAACATTGTTTCAACTGATACCTTTTGACACGTTTTGGGGCCCAGATTTCATAATTTATTTTCTGTATCTTCTGATCTGTTCTCCCCATTATTTTTATGTCTACCTCCTTCCAAATATCTTTCCCTTTTGCTAGAGTGATCTTTTAAAAACAAAAAGCTAGTCATGGGCTTTTTATGTCTTGCTTTTATAAACCATCATAAATTTATTGACTCAATTATTTATTAAATGCCTCCAACTATTAGGATTCAGCTAGGCAATGTAGAAGACACAAATATTGGTAGAATACAGTATTTTTTTTTTCCAAAAGATACAACATACTAATAAACACACAAGAGATACCCAGGTCAACATTAACCTTTACATTATGTAGTACTTCATTATTACAAATGTCTCTTGTATATTATTATATGTGATGGTTACAATCTTTGAGGTAGGCAGGGCGAACAGATGTATTCATTTAGTTTTCCTGCCCACCGATATTGTGAGCACCCACAATGTGCCAGGAATTAAGGTAGATTCTTGGGATGGAGAAAAGGCAGAATCCACATTCTTTATGAGTTTAGAGATTAGCTGAGAGAAAGAAGAAAAGGACAATGACAGTCCTCCGTGGCAAGGGCTCAATAGGGGGTGCAGCATCTTGTAGGAGCATGCAGAGGCTCTGAATTCTCATCCAGAATTGAAACAGGGCTCTGCTCCTTAGGAATCACAAGACTTAAAACAGGACATTTCACTTCCTCCAGCCTCAGTTTCTTATCTGTAAAATGTACCTATTTCATATAGCTACAATGAGGACTAAATAAGGTAATCTAGGCACAGTACCTGATATATGAGTTAGAACCAGCTCATCGTATCTCAAGGAACCTGTTGATCTACTTGAACTCTCTCTCTCTTTCTCCAGCTCCATCTAGCTCTAAGTGCTTTGTCTCTGCTCTCAATTGTCAGACATTTTGCAAGATAAACAGCAGCATGCAATGGGCTGGAGAAAGAAACAGCAGAAAGCAGAGTCGGAAGAGCCCAGGGAACCATCCATCACAAAGCCATCCTGCCTTAAAGTGAAAAGTGCAATTCCCTAAGACTCTGGCAACACCCATGACTGCACAGCCTGCTAATTTTAGCAAAATAATAAATATGAATAAGTCTTGTTTATGAAACTGACTGCAGCCAAATGAGAGTGGGAAACGTTAGCTTGCAAAGAAATAAAAACCGGAAACTCTTCCCTTTCAATTGAAACCATGATTAACAAACATTTGTGAAATCCAAGTTGCTCTCGAAAGATCAGAACTGGTATGATTCAGTGATGGTAGCTTGCTATAAAATTTATTTTGTGCTTACAAAACCAGTGTCAATGAGGTAGGAGAGTTGAAAGAGGCAGAGAGGATTAGTGAAGGAGACAATTTGTTTAGGTTGGTATGAGCTAAAAACCCAATGAAATAAAAATTGTAACCAAGGAAGAACAACAGAATATTAAAGGAAAGCATTTTCTTCAACGTTACTGTCTGCTCAGCTTCTTGGAGAAAAAAAAATGAATATTTTTAGATCAGATTTAGAGAAATGAGTAATAAGAAAACGGATAACGATTTCTTTTTTAAGTGATTGTATCTTCTTTCTTCAACTGTGTTATAAGTTCCTGGAGGATTGGGTTTACAAATTTCTTTCTCTGTTCTTCTGTAGTGCCTGGAATAGGCCTGACACACAGTAGGGGTTCAACAGTAAGTCCAGCTTGGCAGACAGCTATTAATAGAAGATAAGCAAAGCACTGGACATTGAATATTATCCTTTTATATGAATTTATATTGATGTTACGTTCTTTTCATTGAAAAGGAAAGAGGACAAGAAATAGAAATGAAGCTATGTCTTGTTACTTTATTTCACTTAGCACAGAGATCGGCCCACAGTGAATGTTGAGTAAACATTCATTGAAGGAGTTAATAAGGTAAACAACAGTATGCAGATAAACAGACAAGAAACACTGCATTTCTGTTGCTTTGGTAAAAAGACAAATCCTCCTCTCATTTCAGGTGGACTGGCAGCAACAGCAGCAGCAGAGGTAAATGCAGCTGCATATTCTTAAAATAGGACCATGGGTCTCCAGGTTAGAAACTGTGACCTCCTGAAGGGTGTGAGTCACCAGTTCTGCCAGTGGCTAGCACCCAGCTGGGTTCTTGACAACACCTGTGGAGTTGATTGAGTCATTTATTGTAGTTCACCTTTCCTCATCTCATTTCTTATCTGCCCACGTTCATTCTCCAGGTTTACCTGAAAATTTCTCCATTTACTCCAGTAAAAGCAATCAAACAAAAATTTCAACTTTTTTATATTATATCCTTGTAGATTTATTGTCTTTCTTTCCTGATCCTAATATGATCTTTTGGAAAGGAAGCCTTTTGTGAGATATGGAACATGGACCTCCCATCCACTTTCAAAGCCTCACACAGCAAAAGCCTTGGATTTATGATGTGTTCACCCTGGATTTCAGGCATGTCTGGGAATGTCAGGAGGACTTTTTGTTTTGTTAAAAACAAAGATCTACTTACATGAGTTATCATGTCTTTCTGATCAGAGAGTTCATTCACTCAGTAAACAAGTATTTATTGAGTATCAACTAGGTAGCAATGTGCTAGGCTTAGAAAGCGATGACCTCTACCCTCAGAGAAGATATAAAATGAACGAGTAAAGTAAGTATTTCAAAGAATTATGAAATACTATGGAAGCATATTACAAGACAATCTAAGCTAGTTTAGGGCAGGGGGTCAGAAAATACTTTCCTAGGGAAATGATATTTATGCCGAAACCTGAAGAGTGAACTGAGTCTCACAAGTGTGGGTCAAAGAAAGGGCAGTGCGCCATGATTAAGAGATGAGATGTGGTTTTGAGGGCAGGATGATGTCTGTCATGTCGGTCCTATCCTGGATTAGTTTATTTCAATTGACACCTGAGACCAAGTGCAATGTCAAAATAAAGAGGGTGAGGGCAGGGAAGCTGGGGGCTGGGACTAAATCTGTAAAAACTAGAGACTCTCCTCTGAGTCCGGTGTCTATGGCTTCCATGTTGAAAAGAAATTATTGCAATGACTTTTGTAACTCAGAGACACAGTGCACATATTAGTGGGCAGGAGGGCTCACCTTTTGTAAGCACCAATTATAATACATTTACCACAGCAGCAAGTCAAACAAGTGCAGGGAAACAGACAAGACGGTAGTGTGATGATCACATACTTCAAGGCGATCATTCTCACATGCTCCACATTGCAGTCACTGATATTTTAAAAGCACAGATGTGATAACAGATACATTGTCATGCACCTGCTTATTTGCCCTCTCTTTGCTCTAAGAATTAATTCCAAACATGGCTTATAGTTCTCTTTATAACTTGGTCCTTTGATACATTTATAAATTTGAATATATTTAATATATATTCATAATAATATAAATATATTCCTTTTATGTATTAAATAGTATATTAATATATTCAAGTATGTAAATATCAAGATTTATTATTTATTAATTATCTTCCACTTTTCTATCCATCCACCCAACATACACACACACACACACACACACACACACACACACACACACACACACAAAGTATATCCTGTATTTCATTATTCATCCGTTTTTAACTCTGTTTACTTCTCTGGAATCACCATACTCTCTCAACTGCAGACTTGTATTTGTTGCCTCCTTTCCTTAGCGTTTCTCTGTCCATCCTCCCCTCTGGCCCCTCTGGCTTGACAAACAACTACTTGTTCTTTAAAATCTCCTCCAGAAATCCTTTCCTTCAGCCCCAATATTAGATATGGTACCCTCTTCCTGCTTTCAAAGCACCCTGCACACATTTCTCATAATGTGTATGTTACTTCATAGTAATTGTATGATTACTTGTCCATATCTCTCATAAGACTATAAGCTCCCAGAGGACAAAGGTAGTGTCTTATGATTCACAGCATCATTCCTGTCACATGGTAAGTGCTTCCTATATATTTGTTGGATACATGTCTGACTGACTCCCCCTACTTTTATGACAGTTACTGCCATGCCCCATATCTGACTTGATTCCATTTGTATCTGCTTGTATTTGCTGCCTGCTTGTCCATGTTGGAGAGAGGGAGCCCAGAGCTTTGTTTGCCTAACAGAAAGATGGGTATAGTTTTAGTTGTTTTTCTAAAAATGACATCTAGTTCTGCCAAGTTATCTTAGACATTCTGTCAGTGCTTCAGAAAACATTTCTTTGTTGGAAATTTGACCTCATCATCAACAGATATATGTAGCTCTCAGATCTGATAGATGTCTTTTTGAAGGACTATTGAGCAAAGATAACTGAAATCTCCAGGTGTGCCTCTCCCAAAAAGACCTACTAAATAAATCTGTTAGCTGGTGGAGCTTCTTCCACTTGTGCTTCCTGGGGGATGCTTCTTGCCTCTCTTTGTGGCCACCACCCCTGAGGAGCTGGGGTGACTCACTTAAGTGGTAAATTTGGGAAGAAAAACCAGGATACTTGGTTAACTGTGACTGTTTTCCTCTTGGGTGCAAGCTGCTCATAAGGAACAAAATGCTCACAGGAAACAGAAGCTCTGTTTTTCATGGGGCCAGGCCCTGTCTCTGAGCTGGTGGTAGTAGAGTTGGCTTGGGTGAGAAGTCTGTTAAATTCTGAGATTTGCTATTAGAAAGGCCACTAGATGTCAAAGTAAGCTATGTGCTCCAACTTGGCCTTTACCAAGGTTGTGCTTCAGTTTCCCAGCTGCCGTTTGTCTTGTTTCTCAATTTGTTTAAAATATAAATGAGAAAGACACTTTCTCAAAGACCCCAAGTAAAGTCCAATCTTTAAAAAAAAGTGCTTGGGAACTCTGATGATTTTGCTCCTAAGCTGCACGTCCTTTCTTCGGAAAGTTACTCATGAACAGACATCGGACTTCCTATATCTGGGAATTTATTCCAGCTTCAGCAAAAGGCAAACATTTGGCTTATGGTGTATACAAAAGTAGGATTTAATTTCATTGACTCCAGCGTCTGCTGGCTTGATGGGTATCAGATTCTTTGCCTTTACTTAAACTTCAAGGTTTGTATGTACCTAGTACATGAACACTTGGCTGAGTTCTAACTCATTGCCCTGTCTTTATTACTGATCTCCCGGCAAGTCTCAGGTCCCGACCACCTCCGTATTTGCTCCAAACATTTGTTCTGAGTATTTTCCTAGTCCTCCTGGAACTGACTTTCCACATATCTGTATTCCATCACTCCCACACACCTGGCATAGTGAAATTAGAGACATCAGCTGTTATGTTGCTTTTTATAAAAGATAGCCTGGCATAGAGAGAAATACCAGGGACTTCACCACCAGAAACATCTAGTTTGAATTATATTCCAACATTTACTTGTTCCACGATCTTACACAATAGTAATGGCAACCGCCAATTACTGACTGCTTACTCTGTGCTGGGCATTTTCTGAGATATGTTATGTCTAATATCTGTCAATCAGATATGCCAGCTTTGCAATATATTTATATCATCACCATTTAAAAATGAGAAAGCCAGAGAGGCTATGGATTACATATACAAAGTGTTTTAGCATAGCTCCTGCCACATGATAGGCATTCAAAAGAACAAAAAAGATTGCTTAACTTTCCTTCTTGTTTTATTTTTATAATAGTTTTACATGTAGCAAATTCAAAAATCATAATCGTAAGCAATATATGTCCTAAGAAATTTTGATCCCTTCCCTGTCCTCATTTATCCTATTCTCTTTCATTCCCTTTACATAATCATTTTGTATTTTAACCATTTTGTATTTTTTGTTTATACTTATACTATTTATTTATGCAAAATAGGAAGATATATGTGCATACACACATATATTTTCCACCTTTGAAATAAGTTGCAGCACAATATGTTCTCTATAAAATATCACTGTTTTTTCACTGGAGAAGTCCAGTATCTTTGTGTTAACCCTGATTTCTCTTTTCCCTCATTCCCAACATACAATCTTTTAAAAATCTTGTCTACCTTCAAAATGTAAATTCTATGACCATTTGTCACTTCCTCCACTCTGGGCCAAGTCACCACCTTCTCCATCCTGGATTGTTGCAGTAACATTCTCCTTCACTCTGGTCCAGTTCACTCCCATCTCTATCCTGGATTACTGCAGTAACATCCACAACAGTCGCCATGGGTGTGCTTGGCCTCCACAGTTATTCTCACAGTAGTCAGAATAACTGTTTCAAACTCAAAGTCAGATCATGTCACTATTCTCCTAAATCTGACAGTAAAATGTACCCCATTAAACTCAGAGTAAAATCTAAAGTTATTACACTGGCATGCCAGTTAGTTATTGCTGTGCAAAAAACCACCCCAAAATTTAGTGGCTTTAAACAGCAACCATATGTTTCTTCATGATTCTTTAATTTGGGTTGGATTTAGCTGGGTTTAGTCTTCTGCTGGACTAACACAAGGGCCCCATGGGGCTGCCAGGAGTCACTTGTCTAGGATTCACCTGGAGCTGATGATTTCAGAATAGTTTTATTCATATATATGGCAGTTCTCTAGGGTTGTTGGCTCAGATGCCTCAGTTCTTTCTTACATGGGCTTTCCAGTAGGATAATCTCTAGTAGGATCACTTCTTTGTATGGCCTTCTTAACTTCTTCATAACTTTTTTTTCCCCATAACTTCTTCTTTCAGGAGTGAAAACATGAAAGTAGCAAAGTCTCTTGAGCCCAGGCTTTGGAACTCAGATAACATCACATATGCCACATTCTATTTGTAAAACCAAGTCCAAACTTCCAGCTACAGTCAAGGTTTGCATAAATATGCTTCATATCTCGAAGAGAAGTTTCAATCTACCACAACTAGCCTATGAGCACTTCATGATCTGTCCCCTGTGACCTCATCACATATTCTCAGCCACACTCTGTGCCAGCCACACAACTAGCCTCACCGTTGTTCCTCATAATGACCAGGGGTACTCCAGCCTCAGGTAAGTTTCTTCTGCATGGGCCGGGGTTTGTCTGCACATGGCTAACTTCCTCATTTCCTTTAAGTCTCTGCTGATATGTCCCCATTCAATGAGGTAAACCGTTTTAAATCATAGGCGTCATTCATTGAACATCCTATATACATGTTCTTTCTTTCTTTTTTATTCATAACACCTACTGTTTTCTTTTATGTAGGATAATAGCTTACTTATTATGCCTACTTTTCATTTTTTCCTCTTCCTGGAGAGTGTGAATATTTTTTAAATTTTACTTTAAGTTCCAGGATACATGTGCAGAATGTGCAGGTTTGTAACATACACATACATGTGCCATGGTGGTTTACTACACCTATTGACCCATTCTCTAAGTTCCCTCCCTTTACCCCCTACCTCCCAACAGGCCCTGGAGGGTGTTCCCCTCCCTGTGTCCATGTGTTCTCATTGTTCAACCCCCACTTATGAGTGAAAACATGCAGTGTTTGGTTTTCTGTTCCTGTGTTAGTTTGCTGAGGATGACAGCATCCAGGTTCATCTCTGTCCCTGCAAAGGAGATAATTTCATTCCTTTTTATGGGTGCATAGTATTCCATGGTGTCTATTTACCACATTTTCTTTATCCAGTCTATCATTGATGGGCATTTGGGTTGGTTCCATGACTTTGCTATTGTGAACAGTGCTGCAATAAACATACATGTGCATTGTCTTTATAGCATATGATTTATATTTCTTTGGGTATATACCCCGTAATGGGATTTCTGGGTCAAATGGTATTTCTGGTTCTAGATCCTTGAGGAATCGCCATACTGTATTCCAAAATGGTTGAACTAATTTACATTCCCACTAACAGTGTAAAAGTGTTCCTATTTCTCTGCAACTTCACCGGCATCTCTTGTTTCTTGACTTTTTAATAATCACCATTCTGACTGGGATGAGATGGTATCTCATTGTAGTTTTGATTTACATTTCTCTAATGATGAGTGATGTTGACCTTCTTTTCGTATGTTTATTGGCTGCATAAATGTCTTCATTTGAGTAGTGTCTGTTCATATCATTTCCCTGCTTTTTGATGGGGTTGTGTGTTTCTTTCTTGTAAATTTGTTTAAGTGTCTTGTAATTTCTGGATATTAGACGCTTGTCAGAAGGTTATGTTGCAAAAATCTTCTATTCTGTAGGTTGCCTGTTCACTCTGATGATAGTTTCTTTTGCTGTGTAGAAGCTCTTTAATTAGATCCCATTTGTCAATTTTGGCTTCTGTTGCAATTGTTTTTGACTTTTTCATCATGAAGTGTTTGCCCATGTCTATGTCCTGAATAGTATTGCCTAGGCTTTCTTCTGGGTTTTTATGGTTTGGGGTTTTACATTTAAGTCTTTAATGCATCTTGAGTTAATTTTTGTATAAGGTTTAAGGAAGGGGGCCAGTTTCAGTTTTCTGCATATGGCTAACCAGTTTTCCCAGTACCATTAATTGAATAGGATATCCTTTCCCCATTGTTTGTTTTTGTCAGGTTTGTTGAAGATCAGAAGGTTGTAGATGTGTGGTGTTATTTCTGAAGTCTCTGTTCTGTTCCATCGGTCTGTATGTCTGTTTTGGCAGCAGTATCACGCTGTTTGGTTACTGTAGCCTTGTAGTATGGTTTGAAATCAGGTAGCATGATGCCTTCAGCTTTGTTCTCTTTGTTTAGGATTGTCTTCTTTGATTCCATATGAAATTTAAAGTAGTTTCTTCTGATTCTGTGAAGAACGTCAATGGTAGTTTGATGGGAATAACACTGGATCTATAAATTACTTTGGGCAGTACGACCACTTTCACAATATTGATTCTTCCTATCCATAATGATGGAATGGTTTTCCATTTGTTTGTGTCCTCTCTTATTTCCTTGAGTGGTGGTTTGTAGTTCCCCTTGAAGAGGTCTATCACATCCCTTGTTAGCTGTATTGCTATGTATTTTATTCTCTTTGTAGGAATTGTGATTGGGAGTTCATTCATGATTTGGTTCTCTGCTTCTCTACTGTTGGTGTATAGGAATGCTTGTGATTTTTGCACATTGATTTTGTATCCTGAGACTTTGCTGAAATTGCTTATCAGCTTAAAGAGTTTTTGAGCTGAGTTTTGGGCTGATGGGGTTTTCTAAATATAGAATCATGTCGTCTACAAACAGAGACAATTTGACTTGCGCTCTTTCTATTTGAATAGTCTTTATTTCTTTCTCTTGCCTGATTGCCCTGTCCAGAACTTCAAATACTATGTTGAATAGGAGCGATGAGAGAGGGCATCCTTGTCTTGTGCCAGTTTTCAAAGGGAATGGTTCCGGCTTTTGCCCATTCAATATGATATTGGCTGTGGGTCTGTCATACTTAGCTCTTGTTATTTTGAGGTATGTTCCATCAACATCTAGTTTATTAAGATTTTACATGAAGGGCCGTTGAATTTTATCAAGGCCTTTTTTTTTTTCATCTATTGAGATAATCATGTGGTTTTCATTTTTGGTTCTGTTTATGTGATGGATTATGATTATTGATTTGCATCTGTTGAACAAGCCTTGCATCCCAGGGGAGAAGCTGACTTGATTGTAGTAGATAAGTTTGTTGATGTACTGCTGGATTCTATATGCCAGTATTTTATTGAGGATTTTCACATTGGTGTTCATCAGGGATATAGGTCTGAAGTGTTCTTTTTTTGTTGTGTCTCTGCCAAGTTTTGGTATAAGGATGACGCTGGCTTCATGAAATGATTTAGGGAGGAGTCCTTCCTTTTCAGTTGTTTGGAATAGTTTCAGAAGGAATGGTACCGGATCCTCTTTGTACCTCTGGTAGAATTCGGCTGTGAATTTGTCTGGTCCTGGGCCTCTTTTGGTTGGTAGGCTTTTAATTGCTGCCTCAATTTCAGTACTTCTTATCGGTCTATTCAGGTCTTTGACTTCTTCCTGGTTTTGTATTGGGAAGGTGTATGTGTCCAGGAATTTATCAATTTCTTCTAGATTTTCTAGTTTACTTGCATAGAGGTGTTTATAGTATTCTCGTATGGTAGTTTGTATTACTGTGGGGTGAGTGGTGATATTGCGTTTATCATATTTCATTGTGTCTATTTGATTCTTCTCTCTTTTCTTCTTTATTCATCTAGCTAGTGGTCTATTTTGTTAATTTTTTCAAAAAACCATCTCTGGGATTCATTGATTTTTTTGGAGGGTTTTTCATGTTTCTGTCTCCTTTAATTCTGTTCTGATCTTAGTTATTTCTTGTCTTCTGCTAGTTTTTGGATTCATTGGCTTTTTCCTATCTCTTTTAATTGTGATGTTAGGATGACGATTTGAGATCTTTCTGTCTTTCTGATGTGGGCATTCAGTGCTGTAAATTTCCCTCTTAACAATGCTTTAGCTGTGTCCCAGAGATTCTGGTACATTGTCTCTTTGTTTTCATTGGTTTTAAATAACTTTCTGATTTCTGCCTTAATTTAGTTATTTTCCAGAAGTCATTCAGGAGCAGGTTGTTCAATTTCTATGCAATTGTTTGGTTTTGAGTGAGTTTCTTAATTCTGAGTTCTAATTTGAATGCACTGTGGTCTGAGAGACTGTTTGTTATGATTTCAGTTCTGCATTTGCTGAGTGTTTTGTTCTGCATTTGCTGAGTGTTTTACTTCAAATTATGTGGTCAATTTTAGAATAAGTGCACTGAGAAGAACATACTCTGTCGATTTGGGGTGGACAGTGCTGTAGATCTCCATTTGATCCAGAGCTGAGTTCAAGTCCTGAATATCCTTGTTAATTTTCTGTCTCATTGATCTATCTAATATTAACAGTGGAGTGTTAATGTATTCCATTATTATTCTGTAGGAGTCTAAATTCCTTTGTAGGTCTCTAAGAACTTGTTTTATGAATCTGGGTGCTCCTGTATTGGGTGCATATATATTTAAGAAAACTCTTCTTGTTGAATTGTTCCCTTTACCATTATGTAATACCCTTCTTTATCTTTTTTTCATCTTTGTTGGTTTAATGTCTGTTTCATCAGAGACTAGGTTTGCAACCCCTGATTTTTTTTTTTTTTTTTTTTGCTTTCCATTTGTTTAGTAAATGTTCCTCCATCCCTTTAATTTGAGCCTATGTGTGTCTTTGCATGTGAGATGGGTCTCCTGAATACTGCACACCAATGGTTCTTCACTGTTTATCCAATTTGCCAGTCTGTATCTTTTAATTGGGGCACTTAGCCCATTTACAATTAAGGTTAGTATTATTATGTGTGAATCTGATCCTGTCATCATGATGCTATCTGGTTATTTTGCACACTAGTTGATACAGTTTCTTTATAGTGACATTGGTCTTTGTATTTTGATGTGTTTTTGCAGTAGCTGGTACTGGTTTTTCCTTTCCATATTTAGTGCTTCCTTCAGGAGCTTTTGCACGGCAGGCCTGGTGATGACAAAACCCCTCCACATTTGCTTGTCTGGAAAGGATTTTATTTCTCCTTTGCTTATGAAGCTTAGTTAGATAGTGAGGATGGGAGATTCCAGTTAAACTGAGTTAGCAGGATTCTTGCTAAAACTGGACAATAGAGAGACAAACACAGAAGCCCAAAAGCCAAGTCCTAGTTACAAAGATAACCCAGAAGAGCCTGATCAAAGTTTGATTTAGGGGAGAATCTTTGTTAGTAGTCAGAAATATTGAAGCTAAGTAAGATTTCCAAAATGCATATGCATACCTAGCCACCTAACTGAAATGATGTCATTTACTACACAATATTTTCCACAATTCAGCTTTTAGAACATATTTGTTTAATTTGTGATGCTCTTCTTAAAGATTTAGGAAACTGAAGCCAAACAGTGTTTTTTGGGGGAGTGGGGGTCTTTCTAGCTGTGTTACTAGACAGAGGCTATGTAAAACACTGATTATGTTTACAGTATTTTTACTGATTATTCTTTCAAAGACAGGAATATAGCATTTTCTATAGGTCATAAATGCATGCACTTCAGAATAAGCCGAGGAATAAATTTATATTGTATAAATGAGGTAGTCAAAGCCACTGTGCAGCCTACCCTGAAACTTGTGGAACAAAGAGCATAATTCAGGGCAGAGGTGATTCTAAAGGAGGCACCAGCCCCAGAACATTTCATCAAAGAGAATGCTATGTGAAAGACTAAGTACTCTGTTGAAAAAAGCACAACTGAAAATACTAATTAATTCACTCTAAGATTAAAAAGAGTACTGATGATTTGTTGTTCAAATTGATTGAACTTAATACAGCTAGGACATTTTCAAGCCCTGGGAAACTAGCTTCATTTTTAAAAATTATTGTGCATGATTTTTTTTTTTTTTGGCCATTTCTTTAATGACTAAGAGCAAAGGGATTAGACTAGAGAGATTTAGAGAAAACAAGTTAATATCAAACTGAGAGGCACCACTTTTCTTCTGTACTTGTTCTACAGGTTTCTGGGAAATTAACTTCAGCAATTCACTAAAGCCCTAAACACAGTAGGGTTTTTCACAAGAGCAACCATAAAGCCACACCTTAAAGAAGAATGGAGTTAATAGGGCAGACTATTGAACATCTTAATTTACACTAAAGATTTCCCTTTGTGAATAAAAATGTACTGATTAATTAACTGGCTATGTTGAACAAAAAAGAAATAGAACCGAGTGAGAGAATTAGGTGTGGAGATACCAGATCAGAACAAATCCATAAGACAGTCACACAAGCACAAGCCTGCTAGTCACACATATCTAGCATATGAGTTCAAATAGATATTATTATTTTCATATATATTAACATTACTAAGAAATAATTTATCTTTAACATTAAAAGTAAAACATTTTATAACACATTTTTGAGGATTCTGGGATTACTTAAAGTTGGATTCTGTTGTTTATGTTTTTTAAGTTGAAAGGTTCAATACAAGAGTCAATAAAATACATAAAATATAAAATAAAAACCACAACTCACCCATTTAGTGACTGTCATAGAAGTACACTACAACATTGAAATGTGTTACCAGTGTGGTGATCTAAGATGCCTACTTTTTGATACATTGATATAAACTATTTAAAAAATTAAGATATAAGAAACTGAAACAAAAAGAAGGCAGAAAATGGGCTTTTGAAATGAGAATTTTCAAATTGTAAAGACAGGTTCACTGTAGCCTCTCAATCAAACATGTATATTACCTAAATATTATGTTGTAAAGATAGATACATTTTATGTTCTGATGACTCCTGCTTATAAAATATGTATATAATAACAAAACAGAGCAGATCATCAAATTGAGCCATTAATTGACAAACATACAGATTTTATTTCACTGTAATTTCAGGGATTATAGCTACAAAGTTCATCAAGCCAATATTTTGAATGAATAACTTTCCTTCTGAAAGGCTAAACATTTTCTGTTTAACAGTATAAGACTACAGTATTCAAAATAGTATGGTGCAACTCTGGGCATATTGCCCATGGGTGAGCCTGCTCCACAAAGTGTAGTAAATAATAATAATAGTAAAACAGTATAAGAAACAGACACATAAACTAGTGGAATAGAATAGAAAATCTAGAAATAAATTTGCACACCTATAACCATCTGATATTCAACAAAATTAACAAAAATAAGCAAAAGAAAAAGAACTTCCCATTCAATAAATGGTGCTGGGATAACTGGCTAGCCATATGCAGAAGGTTAAAACTGGGCCCCAACTTCTCATCATATACAAAAATTAACTCAAGATGGATTAAAGATTTAAATATAAGGCTTCAAACAACAAAAATCCTAGAAGAAAACCTAGGAAATACCCTTCTCAACATAGGCTTTGGCAAAGAATTTATGGCTAAGTCCCCAAAAGCAATGCAACAAAACCAAAAATTGACAAGTGGAGGCTAATAAAACGGAAGAGCTTCTGCACAGCAAAATAAATTATCAACAGAGTAAACAGCCTACAGAATGGGAGAAAATATTGCAAACTTTGCATCTGACAAAGGTCTAATATCCAGAATCTTCAAGGAACTTAAACAAATCAACAAGAAAAAGCAACAACAACAAAAATCTAGTTAAAAAGTAAGCAAAGGACATGAATCAGACATATCTCAAAAAAGGATGTGCAAGTGGCCAACAAATATATGAAAAAATAACTCATTATCACTAATCATTAGAAAAATGCAAATCAAAACCACAAAATAATCTCACACTAGTCATAATGGCTATTAAAAAGTCAAAAAAACAACAAATGTGGTTGAGACTGTAGAGAAAAGGGAAGGCTTATACACTGTCAGAGGGAATGCAAACTAGTTCAGCTACTCTAGAAAGCTGTTTAGAGATTTCTTGAAGAACTTAAAATAGAGCTACCATTAGACTCAGCCATCCCACTACTTTGGGTATACTGGTATATACCCAAAGGAAAATAATTCATTCTATCAAAGACCCACACACCTGTATGTTCATTGCAATGCTGTTCACAACAGCAAAGATATGGAATCAGCTTAGGTACCTGTCAAAGGTGCATCGAATAAAGAAAATATACATATACACAATGGAATACTATGCAGCCATAAAAAAGAACAAAATCTTGTCTTCTGCAGCAACATGGACGGAGCTAGAGGCCATTAACCTAAGTGAACTAATAATGCAAGAACAGAAAACCAAATAGTGCATGTTCTCATTTATAAGCAAGAGATAAACAATAAACACACATGAACGTAAACATGGGAACAATAAACACTGGAGACCACTAGAAGGGGAGCGAGGGAGTGGGGCATGGGCTGGAGAACCACCTGTTTGGTACTATCTTACTGCCTAGGTGATGGAATCATTAGAACCCCAAGCCAGAATGTCACGCAATTTACCCATGTGACAAATGTGCACGTGTACTCTTTAACTGATAATAAAAGTTGAAATTAAAAAAAAATAAGTGGACCAAAAATGTCAAATAACCTTTCTCACTCAGCAATTAATTGTCCATTGCTAATCCAGTTGATAAATTCTCTCAGTCACTCCTACTACTGAGATAGAAGTTTAGTTACCTTTTTTTTTTTATTGAAACTTTTTTTAAGAGATAGAATCTCACTCTGTCACCCACGCTTGAATGTAGTAGAGCAATCATAGCTCACTGCTGCCTCGACCTCCTGGGCTCAAATAATCCTCCTGCCTCAGCCTCTCAAGTAGCTATGAAGTTAAGCAACTTTCAAAGACAGTCAAATTATAAAACTTTTCAGTTTTTTCTTGAGTCTGACCAAGGATTCTCACTCTTGCATCCTTTCAGTTTCCTTTTACCCGACTCCCCCCACCCCCAACATTAGTAAGACAAATGGAGAAAGTTCTTTTAGAGTGGGACAGAGAGGAGACAGTTTTTGCCAACTCCACAGTACATAAAGGATTTGGATTACAGAATAAGGATAAGTATAGAGTCAAAAAAGTTCACACTAGTGAAATTTCAAATGTGTAGCCAGAGGAATGTTACTGTCACATAGATGGGGTTTCAAACTTGGCTTTTTCGGTAAGGTTTATGTGCACATTATGCACTATCGACCTTTGAAATCTGCTTCTCTTTTTTAGGCAATTTTTATAATTCAAAAGAAATTAAAGCTAATCTCTAATGTATGCAGAAAGATTGACGGGCTTTCATGTTGAACCTATGCCTTAATTTTCCAGCTCGTAAAAGTATGCCACCCATTTTATTATTTTAGGATGTTCATATTGTTGATTTACAAGATGTATGAGACTATAAAAAGGATTCAGTTCTGTTATCTGGCCATGGACTTGTCAAACTTCCCATGCAATCAAACGACTGCATAAACAGATGGGTATTGAGTTTTGTCAAAATAAAGTGGGAGGCTAGTTCTGGAGATAGAAATCATCCTTAGGGAAATACTACTCTACTGACAGTATTGTAGAATACAAACTTTGGTATGAGAAGTGTGTTTGTCTGGCTTCAACTCTTTAAGGTGTTATAGAGACAGCAATGTGACTTAGCCAGTTAGCAGCCCTGACCACAAACATGGAGAATTTAAAGATGAAAATGTGTATCTTACAGTACATTGAAATTAAGTCAATTTATAAATTTTTTAAAAAGTGTAACAATCAACTTTGATTTAAATGCTCTGGTGAGTAGGTACAAAAATGATATGACAGTCTGTTTTTTATAGTTTGAAAAACATGTAAATCAAAGTATTAGGCTGGTGTAAAAGTTATTACGGGTTTTGCCAAAACATTGGCAAAAACCAATCTAATCTAATGCATAGTACGTAAGCTTAATTAAGGTGTGCAAAATGTGTCCAACCTAGTGATTTAGAGAAAGCACAGAAAAAGCTCTTGCTCCAACCAGATGGGCCCTGTTCGCCCAAATCCACTCAAATTCTGAGGGACATTAGGTCTCTCTGTTTTTCTAACCTAAATTCTCTATTTTATGCCTCTCTCATTCACAATTTCTGGCTTCTGATTTTTCAATATAAAATTCCAACCACTTCTAAGGCATATTACTTTAGCCCTCCATAGTCTCTCTCTCTTTAGAAACACTTAACATTGTACCAAAAAGAGGACTTGGTACTTAGAAGGCACTCAAGAAATATTTCCTGAATAAAAGAGTAAACATACATAGTGCTTTACAAAGTGGTCTTATACATAACTATGTTTTTGATACTAAGAGCAATCCCACATGCTGGGGATAAGACAGATATTATTCTTTTATTTTTATACTGGCTAACAAATTCCGATAGCTTTATGCCTTATCCTAGAAAAAGCACAGCCCAGGCTGGAACATAGTTTTTGTAAAACCTAATATAGTTCTCTCACCCCTTCTCCTGCTAGCCCTTCGACCTGGATTATTTGCATCCTGAAATTGCATGCAATAATGTATTCTTTTAAGAATGAAGTTATTCTGAGAGCATCCATTTTTTTCTATAATATTTTTAGAGACTAAATAATTTAAGACATTGCCTCATATGGAAGTAAAAATAGATATATTGAGGAGAAGAATTCACAAGTCACATTATTTAAAAAAAAGATATATCAAAGATTGACATGGGAGAAGCCTATATCTTTTAGGGAGCTTTCCTCTTCATATCTGTTTGTGCTTTTCCAAAACAGACACACACACACACACACACACACACACACACACACACGCACACACACACAGAGTTGAAGACAGTATTCAGCCCAGAAGAGAACCCAAGAATTATGTACAAAAAATGTAAATACAGAAACAAGAAATGAAAATGAAAAACAATGAACCCTAACTGCATTCCAGGGAATGATTTCTACTTGGGTGTAGAAAAAATGCAGAACATAATAGAGGGAATTTCAAGGTAACTCTAATGACCACGAAAGAAAATAAAAGTCAACAAAAAAATAATAATGGAAACATAATTTTATGCAAAGTGGAATGAACATAATAAAGCCTTCCTTATGCTAGCCATGAGTCAGAGAGGGCAACGTCTCATTTTGATTGTCTGCTCTACCCCATGTATACCAGAGGGAAGTCTGCCTTTGGACATAATCCATTCTTTATAGAGAAGCCCCAGTCAGTTCCCATTCAAAAGAGAGACCCATTTGGGAAACCTGTCTATATAAATATGCGGGGATCCTTTCTAAGCTATGTAAAATAATAAACCTGGTCTTCTATTTGTTAACATAAGCACAAACCAAGAATAGCAGTCTTGAGGAAAAACAAAAACCCAAAAGATGGTAGGGGATCCTAGGTTGAATCTGGGAATAGAAGAAGGACATTAGTGGAAACACTGGTGAAATCTGAACAAAATTTGTAGTTGAGTTAATAGTAATGTACCAATGTTTATTTCTTACTTTCAATAAATGCACTTTGGAATCTTAGAGGAAGATGAGTGAAGCATATAGGGGAAACTCTACTATATTTGTGATTTTTCTGTAAATCTAAAATCATTGCAAAAACAATTAAAGATTTTAAAAAATCTGAAAGAAAGGATTATGTGAACAAATGGCTGACGTTTATTAAAAATATAGATCCTAAATTAAAAATAAGTCTAACAGAATGATAACCATTCAAGTTTAAATTAGGGACTGAAAAATCAAAAGAAAGTCTCCCAAAATATAAAACAAGAAGAAAAATAAATAGAAAATATTTAAAAATATTAAGAAGCATAAATAGTTAATTCAGAAGGTCCAATAGCCATCTAATAAGAGTTATATAGGAGAGACCACAATAAAAGAAAAAGTATATTAGAAGAACATTAATATTGGGAATTTTTCAGAAATTAAAGAAGAATAAATCCTCAGAATTAAAGTTTCCATTGAGGCAGTATAAATAAAGATACACATTTATATATTGGGTTGCAATTTCAAAACCTCAAGGATACGCACCCCCCCCAAAAAAAATCTTAAAGCTTTTGTAAGAGTAGAGGAGGCAGCTTGCCTGCACATAAGCCAAAATCAAATAGTTATCAAGAATGTGACTTGACCTCTATTTCAGATGACACTGGTTTCAATTTCAATTGTACCACATCTTTGTCATAAAACAGTGAATAAACCACTTCTCTTTTTAAGCCACATTTTTTTACTTTAATTATGGATAATAATAGAACATATTTAATTGGTTTAAGTATTAAATGATATCAATTTATATGCATAGTAACCTCGCTCTTTGTGAACTGTTGATAAATATTACCTTTATTACAATGATTAAGAATTCTGTTGAGTGGAAAAATATTTTTTAAAAACAGGAAAAATGATTTTGAAGCTAAATTTCAATAAGCAGCCAAATTATTACCAAACATGAGAGAAGAATAATGATAATTTAAATTATAAAGAGGCTCCAACAGTTCAACATTTGCAGACTGTGTTAATTCCCTACAGATTTATAATATCCAGATGAAGAATGAACCCAAGAACGAGAAAGACATGCAATATGTAGATACAATAAAGTGGCAAAGTCAGAGTTGACGCTTCCAAAGATAGAGAGAGAAAAAAATCAAACCATGAAATAAAGGAACAAAAAGACCATTGAAGAAAGGAGACTACATAAAGGTCTAAAATGAAGGGACAAATATGAGCAATTGCTTCTAAAGTATATAGAACGAATTGCAATGGAAAAGAACCAAACACTTAATGGAAGAAAATTATTTATAAATGAATGAAAATCAAAAGCTTCAGATTGAAAAAATCTATAGAATTACAGAGAAAATTAATTTTAAAATCTTTAAATTTCAAGATATACCTTAGTGATATTGTTAAATTATAAATTTTAAAAGCTGCATAAAAGTAAGAAGGTGTTCACTTAGAAAGTATATATGGGGTGGTGTGGCTAGTAGTAGTAGATTAGAGAGTTATTGTCAACAATTTTGGAAGCCAGGGACAATGGAGCACCTTCTCTAGATTATAAGTTCTTTAAATTTGCTACATCCTTCATGATTTGTCTAAAATATATTTCTAGTGAGGTTTAGTCTGATCATTTACCATTTAAAACTGTAGTTTTTATATACTTTCTCACATTTCACTCTTTAATCTCTGACCCCATGCAACTTGTTTTCTAATATGTAATATTATTTACCTATTTTCATGTGCATTGCTTTTTGTCAGTTTCACTCTACTACAATGCAAGCTTTTGGGGGAATGTGCAATATGCTTAGGACCTGGCATGAGTAGATGTGCAAGTTATTTAGTTATTCATTAAAGGAATGATTAAATAAGCATACACTGTTGGGAAGAGTATAGGAAATGGGTTCCCTCATACATGGCAGGTGGGTGGAGTGTGCAAATTGTAAATTGTTAGAGGCTTTCAAATAGCAACTTGATAACATATTAAACTTTAGAAGTGCTCATATTCCCCTATTAAGCTTTTATGTTTCTAAGTCTGCATTCTAGAAAATACGCCACATCTACAGAAAAACTTGTAGGATGATTTTTCATTGTAGCATTCTTTGCAATTGCTAAATATTGAAATCACCCAAATGTTCATAAAAGGGAAAAAAAACTATGGTATATGTAATCTAGGTAAAACACTGTAGCATGTTTAAATGAACTATTTACATGAAAATAAAATAAAACAAAGCTGAATTATCTGGATATGCATATACAAACAAATATAAGTGAATAAAAAAGATCAGGAAGGGCACAGACCAAATAGTTAAATGGTTGCTTGGAACAACACTAGAAGGGTAGAGAAGGATTAAGTGATGAAAAGTGTAGGAAGACTTCCACCATTTACTACACATCCATATATTTCTACATTGTCTGAATTTTTTACAATGAGGATTTTTCAGATTTTATTGTGTAATGTTTTTATGATTGAAAATAAAACAAAGCAAACTCTCCGTCATAAGAATGTTTTCTAATGAATGATAAAAATGTTTATGATAATATTAATGTCTATTGTTTATAGTAGCAATGTTACAATAATATATAGCCATTATAATATTATTAATTCTAGCTTTCGTTAAATTCTTATAGTAAGGCTCCTTGCAAATGAATGTATCTACATTATTTCATTTGGTCTTTAAAACCATTCTGATACTATTGTAATCCTTTTTTACAGGTGAGAATACTGGGGTTTAGGGAGGTTAAATAACTTACCCAAAGTTCCATGGTAAGTATGCAGCAAATTAAGGTATGAGTTATATGCCATTTTTTTTAACTTTCGAAAATCCTACCTCCTAAGCTGTTCTAGTTTTTGTGTTTTTTGTTTTTGTTTTGTTTTTTTGGTTGATTAGGAACAAAAACTATATCTTATACAAAACTGTGCCTCTACATATAGGAGAACTAAATAAAGGTCTTTGGATTATGACTTGAAAAGTGCATAAAGGATATCTATACTATTTTTATGAACATATACTGCACAATATGATTCAATGCAGGTCTTTTAGAATGGCATGATTTTCTCTATTTTAATAATGTCATAACAAAGATTGACTAACAGTTATATCTACACAAGATTAGGATGCTGTTGGCTTTCCTCCCTAAAAGTTTATATTTTCAACCTGTGGTTACAACACTGAGTTAAATGTACATTTTTTAGACTTACATTGAACTTTTCTGATGTTCCTAGTTAAATAATGAAACTTAGAATTAATGCTTTAATTTTCCTAAGCTATTTAGTTTGTCTGTACTTTCTCTTAATAATGCTTTAGTAATAAATTAGATTCCAAACTGTATATCTTACTTACACTTAGTTGCAATTTGTGGGATTTGCTTTTTCTGTTTTAAGTGTGTACATTGCTTTAGAAAAGCAATAAGGAAATATTAAAAGCATAAATTAAGGCAAACACAGGGTTCTGAAGGAATTTCCAATATTAGATTTGAACACATTTTAAATGAAGAACATGTTTCAGGCTCTGAATAGAACCAAATGATAGAAAAGAAACAGCACATTTATCGTCAACCAGTGGCCTCAAGTTGAGGTTCAAATATTTGAGATGATGAATATTGAGTCATCAATCAAACTTTGATTAGTGGATACTTTCACTCCCATTAATTTGGCCAATAAAATCAGTGACTATTTCATAAGCATTAATAGGTTGTATTTTCCTTTTCAATACAGTGAGTTTACGGAAGGACCATGAGTACATTTTTGTATGTTGCTTTTTTGATATCGACAATTGCTTCCAACTATATTGTGAGTTTCTTGTTGGATCCCTGACAAGTCTCTTGACTGGCTGAAGTCAGAGGTTGGACCCTTGATGATGAAACTGGGTAAAAGTGACTGGTTCCCAGAGGTTTTCATGGCTAACCTTGACTTCATTGGTTAGAAACTAAAATCATCTAACTGGTTTGTAATAACTTGACTATTTTTATTAAGATAATTTCCTTCTGAAAGGAGGAATGCTTTCTTTCCTCTTTGTAATTTCTCATATTCTTCTATCTCACTAGGTGAATGAAAATATATTTAACATAGTCCTCTTTAAGCCTCCCTTTGTTCTTCTCTGATCAAATAGGATATCACTTTCTCATTATATTCTGAATTTATAGGACCTTAAAAGAAAGTTAAATAAAATCTGAGTTTGATGAATTATCCAAATATACTGAGTTAGGTGGTATGGGAGTTGAGGGAAAACAAACAGACTTTTGTTCTCTATTTTCCTCCTTTTGGCCTCTCCATTTCTTGGAATAAAAGATGCAAAATAATTAAAGGTAAAACTTTATCTTTTAAAAAGTGAGATTCAAGTTTTAAAGTATGTAGTAGGAAGAAGAGGGGGGAAAGGAGTGATGTAAGAGATCTAGATCAATGATTTATGCCATAGTTCTATATTGCATCTCCTTGTTGTAAGACTATTTCCCATGTGCTAAACATCTTTTCTGCAATTTTTAATATGGGTACTTACTTCCTATTGTTAATTCCTTTCTAATTCCCAGAAATAGATCAAGAATGTGAAAAGAAGTCTAATACAGGAGCAAAATAATCAACAAACAGTTTTTGAAAATGCATTAACTTTTTTTAAATGATAGAAATTCAAATACTGTCTGGTTTCTTGATTCTATGAATAAATGTAGTCAAAAGAGTGATGCATTAAGTATGTGTGGACAGGAAGGCTGCTAAGGAGTGTCTCTCCACCCATGATCATGCTAGGCAAGGAAAATTGATCTGAGATCAAAATGGGTCATAGTGTCTCACTTGCATTTGTTTCATGAGGATATTATCTAGGTTGTGATTTTAGGAGAGTCAAAGTGCTTGCTTCAAGTCAGTCTCTGGAATTATCTATAATTAGAAAACATTTTTAAATAATTCAAGATATTTTGCTTTCATAAAGCTTTTGGCTAAGTTTTCTGTCTTCTATCTTTTCTTACTTACTTTTTTCTTCCTTTATTTCTACTCACAAACACTTATTAAGTATTTGCTCTATGCCAGAATTTGATTGGAAGTGAGGACAGGAAATCATATAAAGCCCCTGCACTCAACTGTAGAATACAGAGTGGTTCAGATTTGTAAATAAGTAAAAAGTAACATTTTATCTGTGACAACATGGTTGTACCTATGTAGCACACCAGAATCTTAAAGGAGAAAGGAACCTGAAAGTGTCCTCTAGGAGAATTAGCATATTGTCATTAGTGAAGCACAGATTAGCTTTCGTCACAAAACTAGCACTAATTAATTTTGGCAGGCGCTAAAAATATTTGTTTAGGAAATGACGTAAGGAATAGGTTAGGGTGGGTCAGTATCAGAGACATTTACAAATATATGTATTTTGTACCCCCAAAAGTGATTAAATTAATAAGAGGTTTCAGAAGGATGCCATCAGAATGCAGAGGAGGAAGAGGTTCCTTCCAGCAAGGAAATATGAAAAGACTGTACACAAGAGGTAGAATTTTTCTCTGGATCTTAAAAATTAGAAATAATACAGATTTTTGAAATTGAGAAAGAGAACTTTTAGGCAGTGGGGAGATTACCAGAAAAACATACAAACCTATACATTGCCGCATATGCAGCAACAAATAAAATTGTTCATTTTTTCTGAATAAAGGATATAGAAAGCAGCATAGTAGGGAAAATACTTGGAAAGGATAAAGGGAAATTAAGTTATTTGACTGATTGCTTGATAGTATGGCACCTAGTGTATATATTGATTTTAGCATTCATCATATTTGATTCACCATATCTTAGGAATCATATTTGTAATTACTTGTTCATATATCTGATTTTCTCTCAGAACTGGATATTTTCTCAAGATTTGGGGCTGACTATTCTTTGTTAAAATTATAGAACCCAGCTCAATCTCACAGAAATTGTTGACCACTTACTATGATGGAGAGTGCTGAATACATTTAAAGGGACAATTTAAAAAAATGGAAAAAACTTCCTACTGGGAAAATATAGAAAACAAAAATAAATGATTAAAATATATTTCAAGGGTGGGAAAATTATACCTTTAAATAGGAAAGACCTCACCATTAAGATGCCATTTGTGCTAAGACTTGTAAGAGAAGGAGTTATTCATACAGGTATTTAGCAGAAGCAAAGCCAGGCAATGGGAATAGCAGGCGCAAAAACTCTGGGGCTTAAGTCTGGCTAACATCTGAGGTTGATCGAGAGACTGGTATTGATTACATCACTTGGTAGGTACCATAAGATGAAGTTCGAGAGATAATGTGTAGTAAGAAAAGAGGGTAGCAGATCGTGTATGTTGATTAAAATGTGATTCATTTTACTCTGTAATTCAGAGTAAAATGTGGCTTTTACTCGGAATAAGATGGGAAGCCATTGAAGAAGTTTCAGGAAAAAATAAAAAACCAAAAACAAAAATTGGTTTGACATATTTTATAAAGATTAGTCAAATCTTTATAAAGGGGTAGATGGCAGCTACAGCAATGTATGTGTGTGTGTGCCTGTGTGTGTGTGTTTATCTCCTTGAAACCCTCCCTGTACACACACACACACGCAAAGATATAGCAACTAGAATAGCAAAACCACAACCCATAGACAGCATCTGCAACTAAACCAGGGGATAAGATTTCCATACAAATTCCAAATCATGAATGAATGCAGAAAATTCACTGACAGCAACAAGGTCTGCAGTGTATCAGCAACTATTCAGAAAAAAAAGAAAAAATGGAAGGCAAGCAAAAGCATTATGCAAAGCCTGAGAACTAGAAAACTCCCCATTTGAAAGGTTTTCACAGGAAAGCTCAGTGGGTCAATTTGCGGTCAGCATCCAAAACTGGGAAGTGGCTTTGTCAGGTTATATTTCATGGATAAGTGCAAGCTTGGAGGAAGATGGAGTTGTCTGCACCCTGAGAATTCTCCTTTCTAATCTAAGGCGCTGTATTGAGGAGAAATTCCTGTGCGCTGGCCTTTAAGGCAGACCGGGGCAAGGAAAGAAAAGAAACAGTTAAAAGTAGGGGAGAGGACAGAGCTAGAATCTTAGAATATCTTAGTTACTTCCAAGACATTTTTGAACACTTTAAGATAACTGAAGAGAAATCCCTAGAATGCGAGGCTTAAAAGCCATCCTGCCCATGTTTTCCTTTGAGAAGAAAAGCCCATTTTCACTTAAACATGAATAGCCCATGAAGATGCAATAGAATTTCACACAAATTAGTTTTTGGAGGAGGAGAGAGATAGAGAATGAGAGAGAGAGAGAGAGAGAATAAGTAGAGTAACATCTCTTCAGTCTCTTATGTCTTGGGACATAAGTCATGTCCCAAGTTAGTTGTGTCCACTGAAAAGTACTAGAAACAATATCCATCAAAGAACACTAGTAGTGCCTAGATTATTATCTCCATAGCACATTTACCACTAAAAGGTAGCAGGGCTCATTTAAATGACTGATTCTAGGTTCAGAGCAAGAAATGTGCAAAATGAGCCTGGAAACTGTCATATCAGAAATTAAGGAAGTTAAAACCTACTAGGCTCATGCAAAATGACTTAGGAGCCATCTTCAACAGGTGCCTACTGACCAACTATGTTACAATTTCAGCATCAATAAGAATAACAACTTCAATAAATACAAACCTTATAATTTGTGAATTTGTATTGATTTAATTGCCATTCAGAATGGCAATTATTAAAAAGTCAAGAAACAGCAGATGTTGGCAAGGTTGCAGAGAGATAGGAACATTTTTACACTGTTTATGGAAATGTAAATTAGTTCAGCCATTGTGGAAGAAAGTGTGGCAATTCCTCAAAGACTTAGAACCAGAAATATCATTTGACCCAATAATCCCATTACTGGGTATATACCCAAAGGAAAATAAAGCATTATATTATAAAGATACATGCATGCTTATGTTCATGGCAACACTATTCACAATAGCAAAGACATGGAATCAACCCAAATGCCCATCAATGAGAGACTGGATAAAGAAAATATGGTACATATACACCATGGAATACTATGCAGCCATAAAAAGGAATGAGATCGTGTCCTTTGCAAGGACACGGGTGAAGCTGGAAGCCATCATCCTCAGCAAAGTAATGCAGGAACAGAAACCAAACACTGCATGTTCCCACTCATAAGTGGGAGTTGAACAATGAGAACACATGGACACAGGGAGGAGAATATCACTCAGTGGGGCCCGTTGGGGGAGGGCAGGGAGGGGAGAGAGTATTAGAGAAAAGAGCTAATGCGTGCTGGGCTTAATACCTAAGTAATGGGTTGACAGGTGCGGTAGAGCATCATGGTACACGTTTACCTATGTAACAAACCTGCACATCCTACACATGTCCCCAGAACTTAAAAATAATGGCATATAATTGTAAGTAAAAATTTAAAAATTGCTTATTAGAGTCGAGCCTCATTCTGTATTTTCCCTTTGAGAACACCTAACCAAAAGTCCAAATGTATGAAATACCTTACTTGTGAAGTGTTTACCTACTTTACAAATTTATTACTATTTCTTTGTTGTAAAAATTAAAAGTAATATCAATATATTAATATCAATATATTAAATATATCAATACTGTATTGATAGATACAGTATATTGATCAATACAATATTATGTATCAATACTATAATATTGACATATATATACCAATATAACAGTCTTGATATCAAATATTCACTGTGACAGGATATTTGAAAAATACAACTTTTCATGAAATAACTTCACTTGGGGAACTGATTTTAGTTTTTGCCTAATCACAGATATATTTTTTTTTAGTTCCAATCATAACATGATACAATTTTGCAACACATCTGTTTCTGTAATAATAATATAAAATAAACACTATTATAAGAGGTCAGATGATCTTTTTGGTCATTGTTTTAATATCACATAACCTTGGATCAAGGAGATATTGATTAATAATTTTCCTTTGATATTTCTGGTGGCTATCATTTTTCTGTAATATTAAAAATAGCACCTCTCTCTTCCTCTCTCATTCATGCAGGTATTTTAAAAAAATTCTTTAGATGATTTTCTCTAGCATACATTTTCTAAAACTTAGCAGTTATAAAAGTGTTCGTGAAATTATCAAATTATTTTCTAAAAGGTTGTGGCCATTTATATTCCCTTACAGCAATGCATGTGTACTAATTTGTCTGTACCTTTGCCAACCTTGCTTATATTGTTAAAATATGCTTTCACAATTTCAGATTTTAGCTCAATGTTTTAGTTGTATTTATTTATTTATTATTTATTTAATTGTAAGACATAACCTTTTAAAATTATTATGTTTCCTCTTGTGAACCTCATGAACATTATCTATTAGTACGTTAATGTTATTTCATAGCAACTTGTATGCTACCTTATATTAATCTTTGTCCTGCTTTCTGAGATATTTTTTCAATCTTAGCAGGGAATTATTTATTTTAACAAAAGATTCATAATTAACTTTCATAGTCATGTAAAACCTCACCCTACTTAAATAATAATGTATACACAACTTTCCATATACTCAGCAATTGTAAAAGATGACATTTATAATCTATTATATCATCTATGTAGTGACTTTAGCTCAAAATTCACAAGTATTGTAATGGCAAAAATGTATGGAACACCGGTGTAAATCTCTTTCATGTATTAAAACTCAAATATCACAACAACCCTTTGAGCTAGGTATTATTAACACTAAATATGTCAAGGTTCCCAATTAATAATAGAAAATAGATCATCAGATGCCATGGATACATAAGTACTCAAAGAATAATTAGACAATACAAAAGTCACTTTTTGGAGGAAAATTTTAAAAGCATTTTTATTGCTGATAGTCAGTCTTTTGTACATAAAGAAAAGAAGCAGAATTTGAACTGCAGGAATCTTGTCCTTTTCTTATTAGGATGTAGTGGCCTTTAAACAAATACCACCCTTGTTCTCATTTCAGTGTTTTATGCAATAATAGCCATTTCTCCAATGTCTTCCTTTACTGATGCTTTACTTTGTACTGCTGATTTGCAGTTGACAGAGAAGTTAGATATACTCTAAATCAGGCAGTTAGGAAAAACTTTGAGGCCAGCCATTTGCCATATAAAATACTCTCACTGGTGCTCTTTATTTTTTGTTTATAAACAAAGCTTCAGTGTGGAGAATGGTCTCATTTAATCCTCTTTCTCTGGTTTATCTGGAATGGAAAGTACTGACCTCAGTGCCACTGAGCACTGAGAGGAAAAGAAAAAGATTTGGATCTCTTGATGTCACTGGGAGTGAATGAGAAATGAACATTTTTAACTAGGACTTTGGCAAACTTGTCAGATAAGCAAACTCCCTTAAAAAAAAAATGCCCTTTAAAGCACGAACTACTTTACATAAATAAAACGGCTTGACTCCCTTTTTAGTAACATTTGCTAAATACTGCAATCCAAAGTCAGATATTTGTAAAATATATTTTTTATTTGAGACTGAAGTCCTTGCTATTTTGTTTCTTTTCTTTGGCTGAAAACATGTTGGATACTTTTGCAGTGAATGGAATTAATTATTACTAATCCAGTACTGTTGGCATATTCTGTGCTGTACACGACTTAATAGAGGAGCCCTAAATACCTTTTATTCTGTGTTGGACAAAATGACAATACACTTTGTACCCAGTCCTGGTAGTATTTTTACACTACAATGTGGTGTAAGATTGTCATTTCATTTGGCTCACACCCATAGTTTCCTTTATTGGACAATTGCTTGGCAGTGTTCAAGGACATAAATTGTGAGGAGAGTTCTGAACAGTAAAGATGAAAACAAAATCAAACAAACAAAAAGCAGTGTCTGAGGTTCCCAAAGGAAGATACTGGGTCATGAGTGATGTAAGTAGGAGGAGTGGTAAGAAAAACCTCAGCTAAGGTGGAAAGGAAGCATCGAAGCGATTATGGAACAAAGAATGAGGTGTTTTCTTACTAGACGTTGAAGAAAGAAAAGTCTTATTCAGAGGTTGTTTTTTAATTCTTTTGCCTATCTCATCCTCTGTTTATTTAATTCCTTCTGCCTGTTATGTAAAGTATCATCATCTAAGAGTGCTAAGCATTTTACACAGTTCTCATCATTTCTTAATGTTTAATTTTAAAATATCTTTTAAATTTAATCACAATTTTTATCAAGATAATAATCTGCTTAGTTAGGAAAATCAAACAGTAACACAGGCCTGTAATAAAAATCAAAAGTCTTCTATAATGGCCACTCCCAGAGATGACAAAGTATAATTTTCAAAAGTGGTAAAATCATGTCCTTTCATCCAGATATAAAATGAATATATAACAAATATTTTATTTAATTCATTAATTACTAAGGCAATCATTTTTAAAGGAGAACCACAAAACCAGACAAATATGTAAACTCATTAGAAATTATTTGCATTATTGTTAGTTTCCTGGAAATTTCTTCCTTCTCTACAGAGGTGCAAAATAGCTGAAAGTCAGTGAAAGGCAAGAGCCCTGTGGAATTTTATTATCTGGAAGGATATGCTCTGAACAAGGCACATTCATTTATTGATGTCACCTCATGATTTTTTTTTTCAGTCCTTCCACAGTCTTTCACAATTTTTCCTCACAGAGACCACCATATTCTATTCTTGTAGCTACTTTAGTATTTAGCTCTATATTTATTTTATTTATTTTATATTTTCAACTTTTATTTTAGGTTCAGGGGTACATGTGCAAGTTTGTTATATAGGTAAATTACATGTCAAGAGAATTTGGTGTATAGATTATTTCATTGCCCAGGTAAGACACATAGTACTCAATAGGAAATTTTTCAATCCTTTCCTTCCTCCCACCCTCTACCCTCAAGTAGGCCCCAGTGTCTATTGTCCCCCTCTTTGTGTCCATGTGTATTCAATGTTTATCTCCACTTATAAGTGAGATCATGCAGTATTTGGTTATCTGTTCCTGTGTTAGTTCACCTGAGACAATAGCCTCCAGTTTCATCCATGTTGCTGCAAAGGACCTGATCTTGTCCTTTTCTATGGCTGTATAGTGTTCTATGGTAAATAGGGACCACATTTTCTTTATCCAGTCTATTGTTGATGTACCCCAGATTTTATAATAGCACACTTTATACAGTTTTTCCATAATTGTTCCAGTTTGCATATGAGTTATTGACATTTGTTATCTAGAAAATGAGGATTAACTCTCATATGTGACTCTTCACACAAGCTCTTCTTTCCCTATCTCAATCATCATCAAATTATTGCCAAATTTGGTCGATTCTCTATGTGGCTGCCATTTTGGGACTTTTCTTTACAGAATACATAGGAATTAATTCCTTCTACCTGTTTCTTTTGCTAGGCCCTCTATTTTCGTGATCCTGTATCTTCTTTTTTTTTGGAGTGAATTTTTTTTTTTTATAATACTTTGAGTTCTGGCATACATGTGCAAAATGTGCAGGTTTGTTACATAGGTATATATGCGCCATGTTGGCTTGCTGCACGCATCAACTCGTCCTTTACATTAGGTATTTCTCCTAATGCTCTCCCTTCCCCAGGTTCCCATGCCTGACAGGCCCCTCCCTGTGTCCATGTGTTCTCATTGTTCAACTCCCACTTATGAGTGAGAACATGTGGCGTTCTTTTTTCTGGCCTTGTGATAGTTTGCTGAGAATGATTGATTCCAGCTTCATCCATGTCCCTGCAAAGGACATGAACTCATCTTTTTTATGGCTGTGTAGTATTCCATGGTGTATATGTGCCATACTTTCTTTATCCAGTCTGTTATTGATGGACATTTGGGTTGGTTCTAAGTCTTTGCTATTGTGAACAGTGCTGCAATAAACTTGCGTGTGTATGTGTCTTTACAGTAGCATGATTTATAATCCTTTGGGTAGATACCCAGTAATGGGATCGCTGGGTCAAATGGTACTTCTAGTTCCAGATCCTTGAGAAATCGCCACATGGTCTTCCACAATGGTTGAACTAATTTACACTTCCACCAACAGTGTAAAAGCATTCCTATTTCTCTGTATCCTCTCCAGCATCTGTTGTTTCCTGACTTTTTAAATGATAGCCATTCTAACTGGCATAGGATGATGGTATCTCTTTGTGGTTTTGATTTGCATTTCTCTAATGACCAGTGATGATGAGCTTTTTTTCATAGGTCTGTTGGCTGCATAAATTTCTTCTTTTGAGAAGTGTCTGTTCATATCCTTTGCCCACTTTTTGATGAGGTTGTTTGTTTTTTTCTTGTAAATTTGTTTAAGTTCTTTGAGGATTCTAGATATTAGCCCTGTGTCAGATGGATAGATTGCAAAATTTTTCTCCCATTCTGTAGGCTGCCTGTTCACTCTGATGATAGTTAATTTTGCTGTGTGGAAGCTCTTTAGTTTAATTGGATCACACTTGTCTATTTTGGCTTTGGTTGCCATTGCTCTTGGTGATTTAGTCATAAAGACTTTGCCCATGCCTATGTCCTGAATGGTATTGCCTAGGTTTTCTTCTAAGGTTTTTATGGTTTTAGGTCTTACATTTAAGCCTTTAATCCATCTTGAGTTAATTTTTGTATAAGGTGTAAGGAAGGGATCCAGTTTCAGCTTTCTGCATGTGGCTAGCCAGTTTTCCCAACAGCATTTATTAAACAGGGAATCCTTTCTCCATTGCTTGTTTTTGTCAGGTTTGTCAAAGATCAGATGGTTGTAGATGTGTGGCATTATTTCTGAGGCCTCTGTTCTGATCCATTGGTCTATATATCTGTTTTGGTACCAGTACCATGCTGTTTTGGTTACTGTGGCCTTGTAGTAGTTTGAAGTCAGGTAGCATGATGCCTCTAGCTTTGTTCTTTTTGCTTAGGATTCTCATGGCTACGCAGGCTCTTTTTTGGTCCCATATGAAACTTAAAGTAGTTTTTCCAATTCTGTGAACAAAGTCAATGGTAGCTTGATGGGGATAGCATTGAATCTCTAAATAACGTTGGGCAGTATGACAATTTTCACAATATTGATTCTTCCTATCCATGAGCATGGAATTTTTTCTATTTGTTTGTGTCCTCTCTTATTTCCTTGAGCAGTGGTTTGTAGTTCTCCTTGAAGACGTCCTTCACATCCCTTGTAAGTTGTATTCCTAGATATTTTATTATCTTAGTAGCAATTGTGAATGAGAGTTCACTCATGATTCAGCTCTCTGTTTGTCTGTTATTGGAATATAGGAATGCTGGTGATTTTTGCACATTGATTTTGTATCCTGAGACTTTGCTGAAGTTGCTTATCAGCTTAAGGAGATTTGGGACTGAGACGATGGGATTTTCTAAATATAGAATCATGTCATCTGCAAACAGAGACAATTCGACTTCCTCTTTTCCTAATTGAATACCCTCTATTTCTTTATCTTGCCTGACTGCCCTGGCCAGAACTTCCAATACTATATTTAATAGGAGTGGTGAGAGAGGGCATCTTTGTCTTGTGCCAGTTTTTAAAGGGAATGCTTCCAGTTTTTGCCCATTCAGTGTCATATTGGCTGTGGGTTTGTCATAAATAGCTCTTATTATTTTGAGATTGATTCCATTGATACCTAGTTTATTGAGAGGTTTTTTTTTTTTTTTTTTTTTTTTAGCATGAAGGGCTGTTGAATTTTGTTGATGGCCTTTTCTACATCTACTAAGATAATCACGAATTTTTTGTCAATGGTTCTGTTTATGTGATGGATTACATTTACTGATTTGCATATGTTGAGCCAACCTTTCATCCCAGGGATGAAGCCCCTTGATCATGGTAGATAAGCTTTTGATGTGCTGCAGATTTGGTTTGCCAGTATTTTATTGAGGACTTTTGCATCAGTGTCATCAGGGGTATTGGCCTAAAATTCTCTTATTTTATTGTGTCTCTGCCAGATTTTGATATCAGGATGACACTGGCCTCATAACATGAGTTAGGGAGGATTACCTCTTTTTCTATTGAATGTAATAGTTTCAGAAGGAATGGTACCAGCTCCTCTTTTGCCTCTGGTAGAATTCAACTTGAATCCGTCTGGTCCTGGGCTTTTTTTGGTTGGTAGGCTATTAATTACTGCCTCAATTTCAGAACCTGTTATTGGTCTATTCAGAGATTCGACTCCTTCCTGGTTTAGTCCAGGAATTTATCCATTTCTTCTAGATTTTCTAGTTTATTTGCATAGAGTTGTTTATAGTATTCTCTGATGGTAGTTTGTGTTTCTATGGGATCGGTGGTAATATCCCGTTTATCATTTTTTATTGCGTCAATTTGATTCTTCTCTCTTTTCTTATTTATTAGTCTTGCTAGCGGTCTATCTATTTTGTTTATCTTTTTTAAAAAAATATCAGCTCCTGGATTCATTGATTTTTTGAAGGGTTTTTTGTGTCTCTATCTCCTTCAGTTCTGCTCTGATCATAGTTATTTCTTGTCTTCTGGTAGCTTTTGGGTTTGTTTGCTCTTGCTTCTCTAGTTCTTTTAATTGTGATGTTAGGGTGTCAATTTTAGATCTTCCCTGCTTTCTCTTGTGGGCATTTAGTGCTATAAATTTTGCTCTACACACTGCTTTAAATGTGTCCCAGAGATTCTGGTATGTTGTATCTTCTTTCTCATGGGTTTCAAAGAATAGCTTTATTTCTGCCTTCTTTTTGTTGTTTACCCAGTAGTCATTCAGGAACAGGTCGTTCGGTTTCCATATAGTTCTGCAGTTTTGAGTGGGTTTCTTAATTCCGAGTTCTAATTTGATTGCACTGTGGTCTGAGAGACAGTTTGTTGTGATTTCTGTTCTTTTACATTTGCTGAGGAGTGTTTTACTTCTAGTTATGTGGTCAATTTTAGAATAAGTGTGATGTGGTGCTGAGAAGAATGTATACTCTGTTGATTTGGGGTGGAGAGTTCTGTAGATGTCTATTAGGTCTGCTTGGTCCAGAACTGAATTCAAGTCCTGGATATCCTTGTTAATTTTCTGACTCATTGATTTATCTAATATTGACAGTGGGGTGTTAAAATCTCCCACTATTATTGTGTGGGAGTCTAAGTCTCTTTGTAGACCTCTAAGAATTTGCTTTATGAATCTGGGTGCTCCTGTATTGGGCGCATATATATTTAGGATAGTTAGTTCTTCTTGTTGAATTGATCCCTTTACCATTATGTAATGGCCTTCTTTGTCTCTTTTGATGTTTGCTGGTTTTAAGTCTGTTTTATCAGAGACCAGGATTGCAACCCCTGATTTTATTTATTTATTTATTTTGCTTTCCATTTGCTTGGTAGATCTTCCTCCATCTATTTATTCATTTATTTATTTATTTATTTATTTATTTATTTATTTATTTTTGAGACAGAGTTTCGCTCTTGTTGCCCATGCTGGAGTGCAATGACACAATCTCCCCTCACTGCAACTTCTGCCTCCTGGGTTCAAGTGATTGTCCTGCCTCAGCCTCCTGAGTAGCTGGGATCACAGGCATGCGCCACCATGCCCGGCTAATTTGGTATTTTTATTAGAGATGGGGTTTATCCATGTTGGTCAGGCTGGTCTCAAACTCCTGACCTCAGGTGATCCACCCACCTCAGCCTCCCAAAGTGCTGGGATTACAGGTGTGAACCACCGCACCTGGCCCCATTTCTCTATTTTGAACCTATGTGTGTCTTTGCATGTGAGATGGGTCTCCTGAATACAGCACACGAATGGGTCTTGACTCTTTAATTGTGCCTTTTAATTGTGGCATTTAGCCCATTTACATTTAAGGTTAACATTGTTGTGTGTGAATTTGATCCTGTCATTGTGATGTTAGCTGGTTATTTTGCCCATTAGTTGATGCAGTTTCTTCATAGCATCGATGGTCTTTACAATTTGGCATGTTTTTGAACTGGCTGGTACTGGTTGTTCCTTTCCATATTTGGTGCTTCCTTCAGGAGCTCTTGTAAGGCAGGCCTGGTGGTGACAAAATCTCTCAGCATTTGCTTGTCTGTAAAGGATTTTATTTCTCCTTTACTTATGAAACTTAGTTTGGCTGGATTTGAAATTCTGGGTTGAAAATTCTTTGCTTTCAGAATGTTGATTATTGGTCCCCACTCTCTTCTGGCTTGTAGAGTTTCTGCCGAGAGATCCTCTGTTAGTCTGATGGGCTTCCCTTTGTGGGTAACCCGACCTTTCTCTCTGGCTGCCCTTAACACTTTTTCCTTCATTTCAACTTTGGTGAATCTGATGATTATGTGTCTTGGGGTTGCTCTTCTCAAGGAATATCTCTGTGGTGTTCTCCGTATTTCCTGAATTTGAATGTTGGCCTGCTTTGATAGCTTGGGAAAGTTCTCCTGGATAATATCCTGAAGAGTGTTTTATAACTTGGTCCCATTCTTCCTGTGACTTTCAGGTACACCAATCAATGGTAGATTTGGTCTTTTCACATAGTCTCATATTTCTCGGAGGCTTTATTTCTTTTCACTCTTTTTTTCTCTAATCTTCTCACTTTATTTCATTAATTTGATTTTCAATCACTGATATCCTTGTTCTGCTTGATCGATTCGGCTACTGAAGCTTGTGTATGCTTCACGAAGTTCTCACGCTGTGTTTTTAGCTCCATCAGGTTGTTTATGTTCTTCTCTACACTATTTATCCTAGTTAGCCATTTGTCTAATCTTTTTTCAAGGTTTTTAGCTTCCTTGCAATGGGTTAGAACATGCTCCTTCAGCTCAGAGAAATTTGTTATAACCCACTTTCTGAAGCCTACTTCTGTCAATTCATCAAACTCATTCTCCGTCCAGTTTTGTTCCCTTGCTGGCAAGGAGTTGTGATCCTTTGGAGGAGAAGAGGCATTCTGGTTTTTGGAATTTTCATCCTGTCTGTGCTGGTTTCTCCCCATCTTTGTGGTTTTATCTACTTTTGGTCTTTGTTGTTGGTGTCCTAAGGATGGGATTTTGGTGTGGATTTCCTTTTTGTTGATGTTGATGCAATTCCTTTCTGTTTGTTAGTTTTCTTCCTAACAGTCAGGTCCCTCCGCTGCAGGTCTGTTGGAGTTTGCTGGAGCTCCACTCCAGACCCTATTTGCCTGAGTATCACAAGCAGAGGCTGTAGAACAGCAAATATTGCTGCCTGATTTTTCCTCTGGAAGCTTCGTCCCAGAGGGGCACCGTCAGATGCCAGCCAGGGCTCTCCTGCATGAGGTGTCTGTTGGCCCCTACTGGGAGGTGTTTCCTAGTCAGGCTACACGGGGGTCAGGGACCCACTTGAGGAGGCAGTCTGTCTGTTATCAGAGCTCAGACTTCATGCTGGGAGAACCACTGCTCTCTTCAGAGCTGTCAGGCAGGGACATTTAAGTCTGTAGAAGCTGTGCCCACAGCTGCCCTTCCCCCAGGTGCTCTGTCTCAGGGAGATGAGGGTTTTATCTATAAGTCCCTGACTGGGGCTTCTGTCTTTTGTTCAGATATGCCATGCCCACAGAGGTGGAATCTAGAGAGGAAGCGGACCTTGCTGAGCTGTGGTGGGCTCTGCCCAGTTTGATCTTCCCAGCGACTTTGTTTACACTGTGAGCATAAAATTGCCTACTCAAGCCTCAGTAATGGTGGACACCCCTCCCCCTGCCATGCTTCAGCCTCCCAGGTCAATCTTAGACTGCTGTGCTAGCAGCAAGAATTTCAAGCCAACAGATCTTAGCTTGCTGGGCTCCATGGGCATAGGACCCACTGAGCCAGGCACTGGAGGGAAGCTCCCGTTCTGCCAGTTGTGAAGACTGTGGGAAAAGCACAGTAGTTGGGCAGGAATGTACGTTGCACCTGGTATAGTCTTTCATGGCTTCCCTTGGCTAGGAAAGAGAAATCCTCCAACCCCTTGTACTTCCTGGGTGAAGCGACGACCTGCCCTGCCTCGGCTCACCCTCTTTGGGTACACCCACTGTCCAACCAGACCCAGTGAGATGAACAAGGTACCTCAGTTGGAAATGCAGAAATCACCCGTATTCTGCGTCAATCTCACTGGGAGCTGCAGACCAGAGCTGTTCCTATTCGGCCATCTTGCCAGAAATCCTTTCTACTTTTGCATTTTAGCTTGTCCACTTCTGTCAGGTTAGTTACAATTTAAAGTATATTTGCTTATTGTAGAACTAAAGATATAATAAGAACTGATGAGACAAGATCTAAATGAGTATGAGGTTTTCTCAAGTTCCTGAAATCATCCCTGTAATATGATATTACACCTACTCTGCCTACATGTAACACTGAAGATGTGGAGACATCTGAGATGTCTGAAAAGGAGATCTCTGAGGCAGAAAGGAACCATTCCTGCCCATGCTGGTAATGTATCTCAGAAGAAGTGGTCATTAAAATGCTTTTCAATATGTATTTTGAATTTTTCCATTTCAATATTATATATCCATAAACTCCTCCTTTTTCAGAGGAGCATATAAAAAAAATGAATTTAACAAAATTAACCCAAATGAGTAGAAATGAGCTGCTGTTCCTTTGGGCCATGTATTATAGAAATACAAATGCTGAGAATAGATTCTTGGAAAGGGAAGATAGCAAGGTGCTTCACCTATTCATACCCGGGCCAAAGAGGATAAAAATAATTAGATAGACTCTTACAGGGATTCTTTACTCTTAATTAGGAGCGTGAAAAGAAACCTGAACAAGGTGTATTTGGTCTGAAGATAACAAGAAAAAATTTTCAGGGAAACAGTGAAACTTTATATCCTGAAAAATGTAAAATTATTCTGAAGAACATACTGAAAATTATACAATAATAAGTGATATTGCCTTGAAGATAAAATGAAACAAATGTATTCACTCTTTTTCTTCTTATATTTGTGACTTAATAATATATAAAAGCTTGAGTGCTTTTCCACAATAGCCTCTCCAGCCTCAGCTTCTTTCCATTATTGTGCTTCCAGTCCTTGCCCTGGGCATTCCATCTGCACCACGGGAAAGATGAGGGACAGGGACTGGGGGCAGTCCTGTAGCGAGTGGATCTAAGGAAGGCTAACTTGTTTGGTAGTTGAAAATCATCAACTACAGATAATTAGAATGTGAGAAACACATCTCCATGTAGCATCCCATCTGGCATTCTCTCCATTTTATTATGAATACAAATCTGGAGTTGTTAGTGTGTAATTCCAAACAAATATTTAGAGTTATTTGTAGTTATAGAGCTGTTGAACATATTTATTTTGTTGTTTAATAGAAGTCTTGGGAGAGAAGTGTTATAAAAGTCATCATGGAGAAATGTTGGTAGTATAGTTAGTAAATTATTAGCTACCAGAGGCATTATCATCATTTCACAAATCTTGTAGGACTTACTTTTTGGTTTTAACTTGCTTTCTTTACACATCTCGATTCTAGTTTCAAAGGTGCTTGAATCTTGTTCAGAAAACTAGTACTATTCCATAAAATTTCTTTTTGCTTTCTCCTGTAAAAAGGAAGCTCTCTGGGTTTCCAGAGTGGTATCACACATCTCATGTTTTACCTTCTCTTTTAGATATTTTCTTTAGTTACGGTGTTTATTCATCCTTTCAATAGAGAGAGAGAGGGAAGTTCTGTTGGCTGCTATTGACTTAGCATCAGATAGATATTCAGCTGCATTTTTTTAGAAAGCAGTGCAGGTTCCCATCCAAATATTTCATTGGGGATTTATTTACTTACACTCAAAGTACACCAGGAGCAAGATATTTTTCTACATTCGATATGGTCACCCCTGCCATGGCACAAGCCAGGAGACCCTAACCATACTACCGGTGTCCAAGTGCTTGAATAAATGGAAACTAGCTATATGAATATGATTCTAGGAGTTACAAAATTGCTTATCAATGTGAAAGAAGTAAGAATAAACCAGGATCCCAGTATTGGAGAGTCAGGAAAGTATTCAATGAGAAAATGACATGAGGTAGCTTTTGAACAATGATGAGACATTTCCCAGGCAGAAAACATAGGCTGAATCTATCCTGGGCAAAGAAAGTGGTGTGAGAAAAGCAGGGAGGTATGAAACAGCATGGCACATTGAGGGAAACGGAAGCCATTTAATGAAGCTGGAAAGCAGAGGGGAGGAGAGAGTTGGCAAGAAAAGAGGCCAAAAAACTGAATGAAGACTGGATCATGCAGTTCTCATAAAATGGGCTACTGGTATGTTAAAACATGGGAATACTTCCGATTGGCAAGCAAGTGTGTTTGTGTGTGTGTGTGTGTGTGTGTGTGTGTGTGTGTGTTGTGTGGTGTGCATGTGTTTGAGATAACCTACAGTCACATTTGTCAGGTGTTCAAATTAACCCACCCAGGGGATGTCTTGTGATTCATGGAAACATCCTGTCTCTGAGTAAAGAATCTTATTGTGAGTTCCCCGAATTGTTGGCATACTGACTAATTCATGACCTGCTGACATTGAAAAGGACACTGATTTGTTTATGAATCATGAAGCTTTACTGATTACTTTGCAGGTGAACATTTTAGCTTAGCTATTTTCATCTATTAATATATGTTACAAGATGTAGCTGATGATTGTAACCTCAGTATTGTACCCTCCAATGAAAAGGACAGTTCCAGTATCTGGAGTCCTCTTCCCTTCTAAACTTTCCTCTGAAAGTTTTCCAATATGTAGCAGACTCTGGAACTCCCAATTTTGTTGGTGTCTTCCTGGGTTGATAGTCACATTTGGGTTCCAATAAATCTTTATCAAATTATTTCTGTTTCAACAGTCTTAGTTTTGGTTGACCTATATAAAATCATATATTATCTATAATTTATATAGAGTTTATAATGCAGAATTTAGCTTATTTAGAAAATAAATTGGAATGTATTTATTTTCTATTGCATTATTTGTTAGTAGTACCATAAATTTTGTTGAATGTTGTTAATATCCTCTGTTCTTAGCCATACCAGGGGTAGGGTGACTAAGCCTCTACTGTGCCATCTTTTAACATTTTGAACACAGTGATATATGCACATGGGTCACCCTTCAAACTTTTTTAGAAAAGGTTTGTACAGAAAAGCATTAATTTCCCAAAGGTACTGTGGAAGGGATCTTTCCTAACTCCCAGTCTCCCTTCCAACCTCCAGACATGCTTCCTTAGGAAAAGCATATCTAACTCTTTCAGTAGTTAATTAAGAGAATACTCAGACAGTAAGAAGAATTTTTGCATGGTTGTTAAAATATATAAAATTATTTCCTTTCTGTATCTCAGTGAACCAAAATCCCTCAGTAAGTGTTTACCTAAATAATTACAACATGGAGGTATGTTGCAGAACAACTTATTTTAAATAAATGTGCAAACATTGATAAAAATTTGGGGCCAATGAAAACCAATATGTGCCCTAATTACACAGTACATAACACTTATTGAAGTTCTGTGTGTGCCAGGGACTACATGAGGCATCTTTCTTATATTTAATATTTCATTTAATATTTGTAATTATCACATGAACTAGACTTTATAAGCACATTATAGGTCATAAAACCTGTTCATTGTGTAGTAAGTCATTACTTGATTGTTGGTCTGTCACTTAATTTCTTAGAACTGTTCCATTTTCTAACACTATCCAGATGGTCAACAGTATGTCCACAATTGGTTGATCTAATTCCTCTCCCCAGGACCCTAGACCTTTTCTAGGACCAGAAAGATTTCTATACTGTTTGGCTCCTGCCAGCCTTGCTTCTCCAGAGTTGGACCCTGGGCCGTATCGTCCACATGAATGGAAGAGCCTGTAATTTTCTGGGTATTTTCTAACATAATTACCTGCCCTCATGACTTACAAAGAGAGTTTGCACCTGGGATGTCTCTCTTGACAGTTTCTGTTCACCAGATTGGACATCTTTGTATTGATGATGGCAAAAAACCTCACCACCTTACTTGAGGATTTTTGTATTACCCAGTTACCTTCTCTGCATCTCATCTCTAAGGAGGGTTCTTTTCTACAGATCAGTCCTATATTCTCCACTCAGTGTTAGCTTCTCCCAAGGCCCTGTCAGCCGCAGAGATTGACATATGAGAATGTTTCATGTTCAAACTCATCCAAGTCTCATCAAGCAGAAACTGCCACATGTCACATGCTAAACATATTGTTTTGCTTATCTTTTCTCACAATTAATGATTATTTTATTGCTAGTAAACTCCTTTAAAAAATTGTTGACTTTTCACTTACTTTTGAATGTCCTATTGTTCTTTTCCTACAGGTGGTTCAGATGAACATATTAGGGTTTGTTGATTCACACATTTCCACTAGGGTTTGCTGATCTGGAAGAGTTTTGTTGTCTTCAAGTGGTGCTTTAGTGTGTGTGTGTGTGTGTGTGTGTGTGTGTGTGTGTGTGTGTGTGTGTGTGTGTATACACAGTGGTACAGTCCCATGGTCCTGTCTTGATTTTAAGCTTCTAGAAGACAGGAGTTTTACACTTTAAATGATGCATATTTATATGATGACCTGAAGTAGGTGGTTTTTTTTTTTTTTTTTGAGATGGAGTTTAGGTCTTGTTGCCCAGGCTGGAGTGCAGTGGCACCATCTCAGCTCACTACAACCTCCGCCTCCCATGTTCAAGCGATTCTCCTGTCTCAGCCTCCTGAGTAGCTGGGATTACAGGCGCCTGCCACTGCATCTGGCTAATTTTTTGTAATTTTAGTAGAGACAGGGTTTCATCATGTTGGCCCGGCTGGTCTCGAACTCCTGACCTCAGGCAATCCACCCACCTCGTCCTCCCAAAGTGCTGGGATTACAAGCACGAGCCACCACGCCCATCCAGTATTAGTATTCTTACCCTGGCTCTACCATTAACCATCCTTGGGTCTGTTAGGATCCCTTAAATTCTTTTGATGTAAGTTTTATTATGTACAGAATAAGGTATTTCTCCCTCATCCTCCTAATTTCCCTCCAGCAATACAGTCCAGTCCTTCCCATAAGACTGTTTCTCCAAAACATTTTTATGAGCATCATGAAATTGGAAGGCTTAAATACCAAGTCACAACAAAGATGGTTAAATATTATATTAACCATTCCTATTATTTATATGTTTCAATTTCTTTCAAAAGCATCTGGCTTTCCAGAGCTCAGGTTTTGTTCCCCCGTTGTATCCTGTGGTTCAGGAACCATATTTTTAGTTTTGCTAAACTGCTAAGCAGGTAGCCCAGAGGATTTAGGCTAACTGATAAGCTAAAAGTAAAGTTGCTGGTGCCAAAAAAAAAAAAAAAAAAAGTTTCTCCTTGATTTCCTCTCATAATCTTCCTAAGAAGACATACAATCTCCAGACAGGCTGGTTTAAGAAAAAACCTTTTGTCAAGACAAAACACCTGCCCTGGAACCAGCTGAACAGATTGTGCAGTTCTACTCCATGACAGCTGTAAGAAAGAAGCTTGGAAACTGCTAATTCAATCAAGATCAGTTTAATGCAATTTGAAAGATTTCCAATATAAATCAGGCCATGTTGCTATTTGGAAAAAAGTGTCCCTTACAGAAACGCATAGCTTAATGACAAGCACTGGCAGACTGAAAATTTTGCAGGGACTCTTGATGAAAATGAGAGTTAATAGACCTGGTCTCCATCCAAAGCAAATCTATAATGAATTGGAATGAAGTAATTAGAAAAGTATCTGATGGGGAAAGCCAGAAACTTTCACTACATATAAAGACAAAACATTTGATGAACTGAAAATTCCACTAAACAGTTAAGCCCATGCACTCTCCCCTTCATATTTCCAGGCCCCAAACCAAAGAGCAAATCTGTTTGGTTTACACAATATAAGATAATAAAACCACCGGAGAAGTCAGTGACTCATGATCTGGGATCAAGAAAGAATAATAAATGAAAAAATAGACTCCTTCTATACAAAAGTACTGAGTATCTCAGACATGTAGGGAAAGTTCCTGAGATTGAATTGTCTCTCTTCAGTTGATTAGCAAATACCTTAACCCAAGAATTGCAAATTTAAAGGTCGAATTGGTAAAAATAAATGAGATAAGCATAGAGATGGTGGGACCTGCTGGCACAAAGCCTGTCTCAAAGTGACAGCCACTACTTAGTTCCAGCTGTTTGTGGTCAAGGGTATATTTGTCCTCAGTGTGCCAGATCTTCTGAAATTTTAAGAGAAACTAGGAACCCATAATTTCTGTGAAACATTCACATTTTAAATGTTGGCTTAAATTTAGAATATAACAGAAACATTTTTTGAGTGAAACCAAGCACACTTGTGGCCCTCTAGCTGTGACTGCTCCAGCCTCTCTACTTCACAGACCTCATTCACAATAGGGACAATGCCTTCTTCACATTTTTTGCAAAAGAAATTTCTAGGTTTGAAAGTGGTAGGGAAAGAATTTGCATGTTTTAATACTTTTGTTGTATATTGTCATATTGGCTCAGCAACCGCAAAACAGTTCATACTCCCATAAGCAGTATAAAAAATAGCTACTCTTCATTCTCTGAACAGTACTGGTACAAATGGGCATATATGTAAATTCATTAATGATTTTTTAAAATTAAAGCATCCTTATTTCTAATTATAATTTTTTTTCTTTTTTATTATACTTTAAGTTTTGGGTTCATGTGCAGAACGTGCAGGTTTATTACATAGGTCTACATGTGCCATGGTGGTTTGCTGCACCCATCAACCCATCATCTACATTAGGTATTTCTCCTAATGCTATCCCTCCCCTAGCCCCCCAACCCCTGACAGGCCCCACTGTGTGATGTTTGCCTGCCTGTGTCCATGTGTTCTCATTGTTCAACTCCCACTTATGAGTGAAAACATGCGGCGTTTGGTTCTCTGTCCTTGCGATAGTTTGCTGAGAATGATGGTTTCCAGCATCATCCATGTTCCTGCAAAGGACATGAACTCATTCTTTTTTATGGCTGCATAGTATTCCATGGTGTATATGTGCCACATTTTCTTTTTCAGTCTATCATTGATGGACATTTGGGTTGGCTCCAAGTCTTTGCTATTGTGAACAGTGCCGCAATAAACATACATGTGCATGTGTCTTTGTAGTAGAATGATTTATAATCCTGTGGGTAGATACCCAGTAATGGGATTGCTGGGTCAAATGATATTTCTAGTTTTAGATCCTTGAGGAATCGCCACATGGTCTTCCACAATGGTCGAACTAATTTACACTCCCACCAACAGTGTAAAAGCATTCCTATTTCTACACATCCTCTCTAGCATCTGTTCTTTCCTGACTTTTTAATAATCACCATTCTAACTGGCATGAGATGGTTTCTCATTGTGGTTTTTATTTGCATTTCTCTAATGACCAGTGATGATGAGCTTTTTTTCATGTTTGTTGGCTGCATAAATGTCTTCGTTTGAGGAGCGTCTGTTCATATCTTTCTCCCACTTTTTGATGGGGCAGTTTGTTTTTTTCTTGTAAATTTGTTAAAGTTCTTTGTAGATTCTGGATATTAGCTCTTTGTCAAATGGATAGATTGCAAAATTTTTCTCCCAGGCTGTAGCTGCCTCTTCACCCTGATAATAGTTTATTTTGCTGTGCAGAAGCTCTTTAGTTTAATTAGATCCCATTTGTCTATTTTGGCTTTTGTTGCCACTGCTTTTGGTGTTTTAGTCATGAAGTCTGTGCCCATGCCTATGTCCTGAATGGTATTGCCTAGGTTTTCTTCTAGGGTTTTTATGGTTTTAGGTCTTACATTTAAGTCTTTAATCCATCTTGAGTTAATTTTTGTATAAGGTGTAAGGAAGGGATCCAGTTTCAGCTTTCTGCATGTGGCTAGCCAGTTTTCCCAACAGCATTTATTAAATAGGGAATCCTTTCTCCATTGCTTGTTTTTGTCAGGTTTGTCAAAGATCAGATGGTTGTAGATGTGTGGCATTATTTCTGAGGCCTCTGTTCTGATCCATTGGTCTATATATCTGTTTTGGTACCAGTACCATGCTGTTTTGGTTACTGTGGCCTTGTAGTAGTTTGAAGTCAGGTAGCATGATGCCTCTAGCTTTGTCCTTTTTGCTTAGGATTCTCATGGCTATGCAGGCTCTTTTTTTGGTTCCATATGAATTTTAAAGTATTTTTTTCCAATTCTGAGAACAAAGTCAGTGGTAGCTTGATGGGGATAGCATTGAATCTCTAAACTTTGGGCAGTATAACCATTTTCACAATATTGATTCTTCCTATCCATGAGCATGGAATGTTTTTCTATTTGTTTGTGTCCTCTCATTTCCTTGAGCAGTGGTTTGTAGTTCTCCTTGAAGAGGTCCTTCACCTCTCCTTGAAGAGGTCCTTGTACGTTGTATTCCTAAGTATTTTATTCTCTTAGTAGCAATTGTGAGTGCGAGTTCACTCATGATTTGGCCCGCTATTTGTTTTTTATTGGTGTATAGGAATGCTTGCGATTTTTGCACATTGATTTTATATCCTGAGACTTTGCTGAAGTTGCTTATCAGCTTAAAGAGATTTTGGGCTGAGACAATGGGGTTTTCTAAATATACAATTGTGTCATCTGCAAACAGAGACAATTTGACTTCATCTTTTCCTAATTGAATACCCTTTATTTCTTTCTCTTGCCTGATTGTCCTGGCCAGAACTTGCAATACTATGCTGAATGGAGTGAAGAGAGAGGGCATCCTTGTCTTGTGCCAGTTTTCCAAACAAATGGTTCCAGTTTTTGCCCATTCAGTATGATATTGGCTGTGGGTTTGTCACAAATAGCTCTTATTATTTTGAGATTTTTCCATCAATAGAGTGCATTGAGAGTTTTTAGCATAAAGGGCTGTTGAATTTCGTTGAAGGCCTTTTCTGCATCTATTGAGATAATCATGTGGTTTTTGTCATTGGTTCTGTTTGTGTGATCCCTCACAATTATAATTTTTTTAAAAGAATACTCATTGGAATATAGAAAAACTAGATGGGAAAACATTCAAATCTTTCATCTTTCCAAGTGACTCCCTTCACATATATTTAGACACACATACACACACACACAAATACACAGATGAATTTTATATCAATGAGGTTATTTTGTAAATACTATGTTGTTATGTGCTCTTTTTCACTAAGTAATACGTCAGAAAGTTAATTCTGTGTCACTACCAGTATAGCTATACCTTATTATTTTAATAGACTTTAAAGAATTCCAGGATAAATATCTTTACTCAAATAAATTAAAATACAAGACTATCATGGCTGGTTATTTAAACAGACCCTGTTTGTGGACATTAAGTTTGTTTGCAATAGTTCACTGTTAAAACAATGTAACAATAAGCATTCATATATTAGACATATTTAACCACTTGGCAATTATCTCCTTGGAATTATTTCCTGAGTCATAGTGAATATATATTTAAATTTTGGTGAATGTAGTCAAATGATCTTTTAAAGGTTTGCATTAATTTACATTCTTACCAACAAGATAGGATACATTCACAATTTTGTGCTTTTGTATATCTTTTTGTTCTTTAGGGGGAGGTGGGTCCATCTGATAGATGAAAAGTATGTAGTCAATCTTGTATTTATTTCATTTTCTCAGTTAGCCAAGTTGAATTTTTAAATAGTATATTAAAATTGCATTTTTTTGTAAATTGCCTGAATGTTTTGTGCTTTTTATTTTAGAGCTATTTGCATGCTATACTAGAATTATCAATTTCTTGTCCATCAAATGTGTAGCAAATATTATTTTCCAAATTTAGTATTTGTATTATAATTTTTTTAAAGTCATACATTTGCCATAGATAAATTTAATTTTTATTTACTTATTTTTATAATTAAGTCTACCAAAGTTCCTTTGCTCTCTGTATTTAGTGATATATTAAAAAGCCCTTCCTCATCTAAATTCTGCTTTAAAACTTACCATATCTTGGGGAAAGATTTCTGACCAAGTTCTGAAAAGTAACTGCGACGAAAACAAAAATTGGCAAGTGGGATCTAATTAAAGTTCTGCATAGCAAAAGAAACTATCAACAGAGTGAACAAAAACCTATAGAATAGGAGAAAATATTCACAAACTATGTGTCTAACAAATGTCTAATATCCAGAATCCATAAGAAATTTAAACAATTCAGCAAGCAAAAACAACCCCATTATAAATGGGCAAAAGACATGATCAGACACTTCTCAAAAGAAGACACATAGTGGCCAAGAAATACATAAAAAAAGTTCCACATGATTAATCATTAGAGAAACGCAAATAAAAACTACAATGAGATACTATCTCACACCAGTCAGAATGGTTATTACAATAAAGTCAAAAAACAACAGATGCTGAAGAGGCTGTAGAGAAAAGGGAACATTTATACACTGTTCATTGGGAATGTTAGTTCAGCCAGTATGGAAAGCAGTTTGGAGATTTTTCAAAGATAAGATGGAACTACCATTTGACCCAGGAATCCCATTACTAGGTATATATCCAAAAGAAAATAAATTGTTTTACCAAAAAAACCACAAGGGCTCATATATTTATAGTACCACAATTCACAATGGCAACAATGTGGAATGAACCTAGGTGCTTAATGGTGGTGGGCTGAGTAAAGAAAATACAGTATATATACACCATGGAATACTATGCAGCAGTAAAAGAGAACAAAATCATGTGTTTTGCAGCAACATGGATGCAGTTGGAGGCCATTGTTCTAAGTGAATTAACACAGGAACAGAAAACAAAATAACATACGTTATCACTTATAAGTGGGAGTAAACATTGGATAATTGTAGACATGGTGATGGCAACAATACACATTGGGGGCTATGGAGGAGCAAAGGAGAGCAAGGTTGAAAAACTATCAGGTACTATACTCAGTTCCTGAGTGAAAAAATCCGCTGTACACCAGACCTCATCATAATGCAATATATTTAAGTAACAAACCTACACCTGAAATCGTACCCCTGAATCTAAAATAAAAGTTGAAATTATAAAATAAAATAAATTATCAAAAAACCCTCATATTTTTTCCTGTAATTTTTGTTTTAATATTCACATTTAAATCTGTATTCTTTTTTAAATTTAAAAACTGTTTTATTGAAATCTCTTTTGTCCCATATATGTCTATTACAGTACAAAATTAGCTTAATTACTAAAATTTTACACAGTGTATTTTATAAATGAGGAGAGACAGACTTAAAGTTTTTCAGTTTTTCAGAATTTCCTGATTTCTCAAAAATGTATACTTTTGGCTGAATTATAATTTTGTCAGGAAAAAATTACATCTTTTTCACTGAATTTTTATCATGCTTAGAGATTAACAGTCATGTATTTATATTTATTTTTTAACAGTGTTATATTTTATGCTTTAATATGTTTATTATAAGCACTGTATATTTATAGTGTTGCATCTTTCTTGTCAAGAATAAGTTATATTTCTCTAGTGATAGACATATGTATGTCCCTTAATACATTTTAATAATTTTCTTCATATGAGTTGTATATGTTTCGGTATGTATTTGCTGAGTTGTTTTGTTATTTAGAATGACATATTTTACAATTTCTTTTAAAATTTGCAACTGGTTACTTTTAGTTAGTAAGCACTTTCTTTTGAATCTTTTAAAGTTTTTCTGTCACAATTAAGTGGTTTCACATATATATTTTTTTATTTGAGCCTAATTTAATCAGAAGATGGTATAGTTGATATAACCACACAAACGACTTTCAAATATATGGAAAGTGATTTTAATTATATGCTGACTGCTCATATTAAAATTCTGTAAAATTAATTATAGCTACCATTCATGATCCAGTAAAGTCAGTAATTTATAAAGAAAGCAAGAAAGAAACATATACACCCACACACATAATATATACATACACATACAGTCCACTTGTCTCTCTATTTCTTATTCTCAGTTGTGTAAGGGTGAAATGATGAAATTAAATTATCTTTGTTTCAGAAAAACAAGGGAGGCAGCTGCCTCCCCATTCTCTCCTTAGAGTGTCTGTTTGTAAACATGATAGGCTTAATATGAAGCTTGAACTTTTTATTTTAAAGCGCAAAGTCTTGGGCCTGTCTGTTCCTTGGGACTGCAAATATACTTCCAAATCAATTCATGATTTCATTATGTACTTTACAGGAGATAATGACCAGGTACATCTCTTTATCGAAGATACGAGACATTTTCATGTGTTTTTCTTCTACTTTACTCAGTAAATTTGTGTGAAATTCAGTCCAGAGTTTGTAGTCACTTTCATGCTACCTTACATCCATATAAATCTGACAATGCTTCTCAATAACAAATTGTGTTCTTTCTTCTGTATTGGTATGAAAGAATTTTTTTGTTGGCAATATTGTTTTATTTTCCCAGCATTTGATAAGATATGCATGTAGTGGCTTTAAAACAAACATCACATGTAAGAGTAATTTGTGGAATCAGAACATTAGATCCAATCAACATTATTTCAGATTCTTCTGATAATATAATCTAATAAATGTGATCAATTTCATTTTGGAGTAGTCATTTTTTCTTTAATAATATAATGCTCCTTACAATTTTATTAGTGTGTATATATGCACATCCTTGTTGTAAATGTATCCTAAATAACATAAACTTTGCCTTTTATATTTTCTGTTCCAGAAAATATTATTGAAAGTTAATGGTGTGTTTTCCTGCAGCACTAATTAAGTACTTACATAAGCCAAAGCAACATCATTATTACTAAAATCCCATATTTTATCTTCTCAAAAGAATTCCTCTTGGCCCAGGCAAATAACTGAAACTTCCAAAGCAGTGCCCAATTCAGATGAACTCTGTGGATCACATAATGAATTTTTAATTGCATTGGGTAAAACAAATGCCTGGGAGCACTCAAAAGAAAAACAAAAATGTCTGGGTGGGTTTAAAACAGATGAGGAGAAAAATCAAATTACACAAAAATGATTAATGATTAAGCTAACTCTGCATTTTTTTTTTTTTTTATCACTTTGGGGCTTTGAGCTGTCATCTTGAGATAACACACCTTTGGAATATGGCTCCCATGTTGAATCTGATGGGTTCGATAGTGACAGCTGTAAAACTTTGCCCAAGTAGCAATAGGTTTTTAATCCTCACTCACTAAGAGATCTCAAGGAGAACCACATTCCATCCCTAGACAGCAGTGTTTGTTGTTCTTCTTTCCCCTTCTCTCTTTCATAATTACTAAAAGTAAAGAGTGAGTCTCAGAATACAGTACTATGTTATAGGAGTCAGATACTCACAATTGGGAAAAACAGCTTCTTATGATGGAGCTAACTAGAATTCATTCACACATGAGATTAGTTGATTACATATATCTTTCAAAAAATAATATACTTTGAAACATGACTTATGTGTATATTATTAATGAGGTGGATGTGCACTCCTCAATATTTCTAGGCAATCAGGAAACTATCAATTCACATATAATGATACAATTAATGCAAAATAGGTTGAAATCCTGAAAATGACCACATGTACTGGAGTCATATTAAAGTAATGGAGAAGGTTTTGTAATAAAAGAAGAAATACATATTGTCATATACTAGCACTACTAAAAATGGGGATCTATGGAAAAATGATAATTATGTAGGTCCCCATTACCGTCTAGAAAATATTTTTGCTAACTAAGTGATATTAGGATTTTTGTTTCTTTTCCAACTATTCTTACAGGAAACGATGATGTACCAAGTTGCCACAACATTATAAAAACATTTTTAAAGTTTTCAACCACCTTTTGCTCTCTGACATTGTTTTTCCACTGTTGGAGGAATGTTCTGGAAGAGAATTTTACACTTGCTGATATGTGTGTTTGGTTATTTTGACAGTATTAATTTCAGAGGAAACAACTACGTTGTTATATTGGTTTATGAATAAGATTCATCTGAGCTGAGCATATGATCAGAAAATGATCAACTTACAACTTAATAAGCTAGCATTTTGCAAACTTGCTGAGTAAAGGAAGTGTAAGATAGCAATAAAAGAGCAACATAAAACAACCCCAACACACGTGCATACACACACACAGAATAATACCTAACACTAATATGACACAAATTTGTAGACATTATTCTAAACTCTTTTTCTTTAAATAATTTGTCTAATCCTTACAATAAACTTGTGAGTTCAGGGCTAAATTATTAGTAAGTAATAGAACAGAATTCACACCCAAAGTAACCTGGTTCCACAGTCTACACCAAACAAGAGACTCTACTGTCTCACTTCCATATAACTCACTTTTTTCCAAAATCTGCAACTATACTATATCTCTGGCAATAACATAAATATAAGTCATGGGGTGCAAAATAAATGTTTGATAATAGTCCCCTCCACTCCTTGCAAAATAATCAAACCTTCTTTGGTATTCTTTTTTCAATATTGAAGTTGTTTGAAGAAAGTCCACATTACTTTTTATTGTTAATTCTTATCTTCTTTTGCAAACTTCAAAATCTGTGTAGGTCAGCTAAATCACTGAACAGTTCTTGGAACTTTTTGTGGCTAGAAATTGATGTAAGGCATTGTAAAACTTATTTTCTGACTTCTTTCAAATCCCAACTCTAAATCATAAGGCAATCCTGTTGCTCCTACCTTCAAAGTATATCCACAAACAATTTACCACCATCCCCACTGCTATCCCCTTGTCCAAGCCTCCATAATCTCTCACCTCTGATACTCTAATCACTTTCTAACTGTTCTCACTGTGTCTACCCTCACCTCCCTAGAGAATACTCTCAATGCAACAGGCAGTGGGATCTTAAAACATCAATCAGATGGTGATGCTTCATCTCTTGAATCCTCCAATTGCCCCCAAGTGTAGGTCTTTCCAGGGATTTACAAGGTGTTCTCGCTTTGAATTCACCTGTTGTCACTGTCCTCCTGCTCCGTCTGCTCCAGGCAATCTGAGATCTTTAATACTCTCACACTGTAGGTGGACTCTTGCCTGAGAGTTTTTGCACTGGCTATTGCCTCTGTCTGGATAATTTTTCTGCTAGATATGTGCATGGCTAATACATTTCTTCAAATCGTGTGTTAAATTCATTTTTTCAATTAGACTTACCCTGACTACTCTGTCTAAATATGTACATTTATCTCATCCCTAATCATAACACTGCCTAGGCACTCCTCCTTCCCTATATTTTTCCCATGGTAATAATCATACTCTCTCATTTATTAGGCTTATTGATTATTGTCTGTCTTCCCCTTCCTCAAACTAGAATATAAACTCTGTAAGAGCTGGAATCTTGTTTGTTATGTCAACTTTTATAGCCTAAAGCCTTATAACAGTGCCTGGCACATGGTACGTGATAAATTAATTTGTTGAGTGAGAATGATACTAATGAAAAAGTAGTAATACTGATCAGTGCGTACTTGTTTTTGGAAGAGTTCTAAGATTCTGTCTCTGTAACATTGTCTAATCTTCAGAACAAACCCCCGAAGTAAGTGTTATATTACTCAGTTTCCAGATAATAAAACTGGCACAGATGGGGACAAATGTCTACCAATTAATTATTAAAATTAACTAAGGTTTTGAGTAGAGTGTTAAACACAGAGACAAAATAATAAAAGGAAGGAATAATTATCAAACGAGATGTCTAAATTTCTGGGTCCTGGATCTGAAAAGTGTTATTTTAGTCTATTTTGATTTGTAAAATATGATAATTTTTAAACATTGAAAGTATAGAATTACTATATTTATATGTACTCCAAAGAACAGCTGTATTCTAAACCTAGATGTCCCACTTACTTGTTTCATAGACTTGACCAAGGACTCTGCTTTGGCCTGAATGTTTGTATCCCCCAACATTTATAGGTCGAAATCCTAACCCCCAAGGTGACGGTGTTAGTAGGTGGGGCCTCTGGGAAGTGATGAGGTCATGTGGCTGAGCCCTCATGAGTAAGATTAGTGCCTTTATAAAGGAAGTTCTGGAGAGCTTGTTTACCCATTCCACTGCGTGAGGTCTCAGGGAGAAGTTGTCATCTGTGAACCAGAAAGTGATTCCTCACCACACACTGAAGCTGCTGGTGCCATGTTCTTGGACTTCCCAGCCTCCAGAACGGTGGGAAATAAATTTCTGTTGTTTATAAGCTACTTGATTAAGGTTATTTTGTTACAGCCATCTAAGCAGACTAAAGTAGACTGCTTTATTTCTTGTCTGTTAACTGACATGAAGACACATAGTATAAAACAAAAAGGAAATTTTTGTGCCACTTTATAAGTATAAAATGCCACAGGTAGCAGATGTAAATTTAATCTTTGATCGGTTTGTCAGAAGCAAAGAGTTATATATAATAGAAATAATAAAAATTGTATTATTTTGAAAACATTTTGGTTTACCATGTGCTTTCATGTATGTTATCTAATTTTATCACAGTAATTCTTTGAGAAAATTAGTAAGCATTGTCACTTCCATTTTCTAGATGCAAAAATACAGGTTCAAGAAAGCTTAAGCTGCTTCCCTAAGATCACACAATTGGCAGAGCTAGACTCAAAAATCAGTGCTTTTTCCAACAAACCAATCTCACAAAGACTATTAGAAAATATCCTGAAACATATAACTGCATTTCTTGCTCAAAGTTATAGGTGGAATATCTTGAAATGGATTTGACTTTAAAACTCCAAAGCATATCTACTAACAAATATTTATTAAAAGAATGAAGCTGGGAAATAAAGACATTCATAGAGAGAAGACTGGATGGCTTAGGTATTTTCTCAATGGTGGTAGAAATGACAGCTACGGTGTATGTGGGAGGTGGGAGAGAAGATATAATTGTTGTGTGTGTCAGGGTGTTTGGCTCTGTCTAAGGAATTTACTGACTAAGAACATTCCCAATCTGTCATTCTGACTATTTGCCAAATGCAATTAGGAAAGGGAAGCTTGGTTTCTTCTTTGCATTCATAAATAGCAGGGGACTCAGGAGAAACAGATTTCTGCTGCATTCACACAAAAAAATGCCACTTGTGCAGCATCAAACTTGTTATATCTGACGATCTGGGAGAGAATTTTTGTTCTCTCTTAAAAATCTGTTTCTTCTGAATACCAAATGCACTTAAATTTTTTCTTCTATATGTCTAAGATGCCGTCTGCACATTGTCCTCCACAGAACACCATCAACATATTGCACTCCTGATTCCATATTTGCAAAGCAGTGGACTTAAATGAATCTTCTCATTCTAAAAAGAGAAAGAATACGTTTATGATCAAGAGACATCATTATCCATATTGTACACTATGCACTTTTTCATCCATCAGGGCATCCCCTTGGTAACAAAAGAACCATAGTGTTTTGTGTGTGTTTGCTTTTTAGCATCTAACATAATAAAGGGGGTTACTGAGGGACTGTTCTATTCCCTTTCATTATAATTAAAGTACCATTAAAAGTCATCAATTTTTATGCTGTATCTCAAGGGTTGGTCTGTTGCATTTAAACTAAAGCCATTAAAAGTCAGAGTTTATTAGGTTATTTTTTTCTGAAGTAAGAACAAATGCCATATGCTTCTTCTTTTCTTCTCCTGTGGAGTTAGTAGGAAAGATATACTGTAGAAGGAGTCTCTAGCTTTAATGCTGGCTCAGTTGAGCCCATGGCGAGAAGCAGGAGCAAACCTCCTCCCCATCAGTATCTGAGGCAGTCCTTGCATTGACTGAGCTCCAGAGTCAGCTTGTAAGTGCACCAATGCAGGGAGTCCCTCTAATCGCTCCACAGCCTTCTCTTCTATTAGGATAACATGACATATATCAGAATGTACAAGCTGCTTTTCAGAAACTGATTTCCCTTAAGGCTGTTTGTCTCTATGGCTCAAAGTATAGGTCACCATCGTGACTCATTTTAATGTGTAGTCTGTGATCAGGGCTTGAAACATTCCCCACATGATTTTAAAAATATCACAGGCAACCTACTTTGCTGATTCCATCAGGAAAGCAGTGGGCTGTTTTAGGGAGCTTACAGAATTCGTAGTTTACTCTGTACTATAAAACTTCCAGTATCAGAAGCTAATACCTCCCCACTTCAGAGTCTTCCATAAGAAGTATTGGTGTGGAAAACTTAGAATGTTATTTCAGATTATGTAACTCCAAAACCTTTCTATTTTCAAGTATTTATAGAAAGCTCTGATTAGTCCCAACTACTGTGATAAGCACAGTTATATTGCCTAGAACAGCGATTCATAACCTGGGATTCAAGAACACCTAAGCGAGTCCTTGAATGGGTTTCATGAGGTCCATGAACAGCTGAAATTTTACATGTATTTGCCCATGTGCATTTTTATAAGATCCATAGTTTCCACTGAAATCTCAAAAGGCACTGTGACTCTAAAAATGTTAAAATCACTGCCTGACGCCTAAGTTTTAAGAAACATGCATTTTTAACTTCTTACTCTAAACAATTCAGAATGAAATGGCCAAGTGTTCGTGATGAGCAAAAGCCGTTCTCATAGTGCCCTAGAAATTTCTGTGTGTTTTTTTCACAGCTAAAAAAGATGAGAAATGTAATATTAAATCTGCCAAAAGAAGACAGAATACAATTTTAAAAAAGAAGCTTTAATTTATTGGAAGAAAAGGGCATGTTATTCAAGAAACGTAAATACTTACTATTTCTAAGTAATACAAGCATGAATGAGTGAATAGGAAGGTTGTCCGTTTCTGTGTCCCCAAATTTACTATTCATCTAAAGAAACAAGAGTGAGTGTTGTGAAAGAAATATTAACAGTAAATATAACAGAGTATATGTCTTACTCTGCTCAGGCTGCCATTAAAAAAATACCATGGGTTTAGTGATTTAAACACCAAAAATTTTTTTTTCTCAGAGTTTTGGACGTTCCAAGGCCAGGATCAAGGTTCTAGCCTATTGAGTTTCTTCCAGGCTGGCCCAGGGCACATGGCCGGATGTGGGAAGTGGGGCGAGCGGGGAAGGGTGCGAAGCACTCTCTGGAGTCTCTTTTTTAAGATGACACTAATCCTATTGGATTAGGTCTCTACCTTTATTACTTCGTTTAACTGTAATTACCTTTTTACGTGTCCTATTGCAAAATAAAGCTGTACTGAAAATTAGGGCTTCAACATGAATTTTGCAGGAGATATAAACATGCAGTCCAGAACTGATCTGTAATAGAAAAATATCTTTGGAACAAGCAAAACAAGGTATAATGGCTAGAGAAAATTGTGTGGAAGGGGTGGTACTCAATTTGGGCTAGTAAGGTGAGCTTATTTCAAAATATTCTCTTTATTTTAAATGTATGACTTTCCTTCTAGAAAGTATAGGTATGTTTGAAAACCTTTAACAAGAACTTCTCATCAGTTTCCATGGAATATACTTAACAAGGAAAAGCACCTCACTTTATTGGACAGAAGCCACATAATGTGGTGATGAGAGAGGTGAGATATATTAGAAATAAGCTCCTCATACCTCCAAATTTGGGATAACAAAAATGCGTGTACGTTCGTGACACACATGCATACATGTACACATGTATGTAGGCATACAGAGGCAGTTTCACTTGTTTTAGGGTTTTGAAGACAGAAATCTTGGCTTGTACAAAATTTTAATTTGCGTCTAAAATACGTGGATTAACAATTTGTTCATTTATGCAATGTTCAGACCAGTATTCACTGAGTACTCATTATGTCAGAAACAATGAATACAGTATGTAAATAGATGAAACACAGTACAACTCAGTGAGTATATTATTGAAGCCTGAATATTGTGAGGAGAGGACATAGAAAATAGGCCAAAGCTCTGGCGAGGATGTAGAAAACCCAGCAGAGAAGATGGCACTTCAGCCAAATCTGGTATGAAGGGCAGGAAAGAATAGGAACAGCTATTTCAAATAGCAGAACAGCCTAGGCAAAGCCGCAGTCATGAAGCGTAGGCCTGGGTAAGACTGTACATGTCTCCCAGTTGTAACAAGCCCCAAACTCTATATGTATGCCCTTAATTTACATCCATATGCAAAACAAGGAAAAGGGCTTAGATTTTCACTCTTGAATACTTCTGGTGTGTCACTTAAAAGAACTACCTATAAATTCAAACTGCACAGGTTTAAAGCGTAGTCTTAGTATTTAACCTCTCTGGGCCTATTTTTTAATACTAATGAAAATGATGACTGTAAATGGAACATACTTTGTTTTATTAAGGAAGTAATATTTGAAAGAGGACCCAAAAAAGGTGGTTGTGGCCGGGCGCGGTGGCTCAAGCCTGTAATCCCAGCACTTTGGGAGGCCGAGACGGGCGGATCACGAGGTCAGGAGATCAAGACCATCCTGGCTAACACGGTGAAACCCCGTCTCTACTAAAAAAATACAAAAAACTAGCCGGGCGAGGTGGCGGGCGCCTGTAGTCCCAGCTACTCGGGAGGCTGAGGCAGGAGAACGGCGTGAACCCGGGAGGCGGAGCTTGCAGTGAGCCGAGATCTGGCCACTGCACTCCAGCCTGGGCGACAGAGCAAGACTCCGTCTCAAAAAAAAAAAAAAAAAAAAAAAAAAAAAAAAAAAAAGGTGGTTGTTAGACAAGTGGGTATTTAGAGGAAGAATATGCTAGAAAGAGGGAACCCTGGAGGGAAGGTCATAAGCATCTGGTGTGTGCATGGTAGGAGACTACTGTGGTTAGGGCCAAGCAAACAGGGTGAATGGCAGTGAGTGATGAGGTCAGATCACATAGAGCCTGATGGAGCATTGTAAGGACTTTGGTGTTTGAATGAAATGAAGAATAATTGTAGGATATTGACACAGGAGAGACAAGATACGACTTAAGTTTTTAAAGGATCACTGTGCTGCAAAGAGATTGGGATAAAAGTAAGATTAGAGTAGAAAAAGGAAGACCCATTACAAGTCTATTAATCCAGGCAAGACGTCTGGTGGCTTCGACCAAGTTGAAGGCAGTAGAGATGATAAATGGGCAGGTTCTAGATGTATGTTAAACATACATGGACAGGTTCTAGCTGTATGTTTATGGACATGGATTTCGACAGAAAGAGAGTAATCGAAGATCACTCTAAATTTTTGATACAAGCAACTGGAAGAATGATGTTGCCATATATACATGTGTGTATGTATGCATGTGTATACATACGCATGCATATATATATAAAATCTACTCAGAGACATTATACACATATATTATATATATTATATATATATACTACTTCCATATATATGATTTACTCTTTACCCATAGGGTTATTGTGATGACAATTTAATTACTTAGCTCATGTAAATCACTCAGAATAGTGCTTGCACATAACAGGAATTCAATAAATATTGGCCATTTCTATTCATGTTTGCCTTATTATACATGTCTCTTTAGGGCCAACTTAGCTATTTTCTTGTGGGACTTTGACTCATTAATAGCTTCTGGGGCAGAACAAAGCTACCGTATGACCTAGAAATTCAGCCTGCTGAGTGAAAAAGAAACTGTAAAACTTTGCTTTAGCAGGTATATTTCATAGCAGGTCTCCTGGAAAGAGCAAAAAAAAATCACCTTTGGAAAGGAAATGCCAATACTTAACAGATAATAGCTCATAGGCTGCTTCATCTATAGAAACAGTGTTGCTGTTATCATCACAAAAGAATAGGAGAGAAGGTGAGGTTATGCAGCTCACAATGAAGGCCCTGACATGAGCCACATGATTAAATTGGTGTTAGAGGAAGTCTCGTATCTTTTTACTCAGACAGGAAATTGAGAGAGTGATATGACACTAAGTCAAAAAGTCAAAGGTCGAGAATCCAAATAAACTGATACAAATGTCAACTCACAATCCTAGACCACTAACATAGCCATTTGGGATCTCACCTGTATTTTTGGAATACCCATATTTGTATTTAATCCTCACTTGTATTGTTTATGTCAAATAAAGTCACAGTATCATTTCCCACACCTACATAGAGGCAGCTGCTTTTTTTTGAGACAGAGTCTCGCTCTGTCAGCCAGGATGGAGAGAGGCAGTTGTTTTTATATCTTGCATGGGAATACTCTGAATAACTTGACAAAGCAACATAATGCTTGGAAATTTCACACATGGTTTCAGCTACATAAACACCACCTAGACACTACCAGAAAGGATCAGGGACAGATTAGAATGTTTTCATGAATAGCCAGATCAAATCTAGTGTGTGCTTTCTTTAAATTATGAAACCAGAAGTAAGAAATTGACCCCAATTTGAGCAATATAAAGAAGAAGCTGCAAATAGCTAGCTAAAATTCAGCCCAGAGTAGAAATCAAACAGATTATTAAGTCACAGAAGAAACTCTAAACACTCTTTAGTTTTCAAATTATAGATCTATTAGCAGACCTCCCTCCTAGGCAACTTCTCTGGACTATATATTATACTCTGAATCACATATTGTTCTCTTGACATTTTAGTGTCATAACAGGGGGTAAATTAAAACTTGAACTACCTGCATAATGGATTTTTGTTCTGGTAATTAAAAATAGCAGCTGGAGTTTTGACTTCTATTGACATATTTAGGAAGAGAAAGAAAAACGATCCTTGACCAACATGCTAGAATCTCAGTGAGGTAAAGTGGTTTTCCACAGGTGTAATGATTAATCTGAACTCAGAAGAGTTCTTAAAATGCTTACTTCTCTGTAGATTTGATAATTTTGTGTTTCAAAATATTCATCTGTGACAGAGTTTACAAATAACATGGTCTTGTAAGATGCATGATAATCAGAATTTACATTAAAAATTTTCTATGTCCAAAGGATTTGGAATACTGATTCGCAAAACAAACCTGGATCATCCTAAACATAAGTTGATTCTATCCATCAATCTCACAAATAGAACTGTGAATTTATTTTTTACTGCAGCCATAGGAAAGAAGAACAACATGATGCTCACAAGGAAATTGTCTTTCCTCTCTCCTTTTTGCACCCAACTGTTTCTGGAATCTAGATTTCAGTTTTATTAATATAATTGGTCAGATGGTAAAGAATGTCGGAACATCAATCTGATTAATTCAAGTATGTGGATGGAAGAGTGACACTCCTTGGGTTACCTTTTATGCCATCATACTGCAAAGGTTAAGTTGATTTGACCTGCTATAATCAAAAGCAGCCTATCGACCACTTCATTTTAATTACAGCTCTTTAGGACTATTTTGATGCTAAGGAAGATTCTGCACTTGCTTTACGAGGAGCACAATTGAAGTTGTCAGTCCTCAGACATCAAAGTGCATGAAAACAGAAAAGAATGGGTTGCTTTAGGTTTCTATTTAATTGAGACATAAAAAGAATTAAATGTAGATGAGGTATATTCAAGTATTTGATTTGCAAAATGCTAGGGACTCTTGAGATAAAAAGGATTGTATAAACCTAAGTTATTATCACTGATTTTCTGAAAAAAATGCAGAAAAAGATTTGGGAAAAAAATAGAAGCAATGAAAAGGAATGCATACTAATGGACTCATGAGTGAATGCTCGTTTGACTTTCTGGTGCATCCCCAAAATTTTGCCATCCCACCCAAAAGTCAGGAGCATTGTCGGACTAACTTTTTGTAACTGATGGAAGTTATTTATATCACTTTCTACTGCCATTGCAATTCTTCTGCCTCTAAGATCAGTGATAATCTTTGGACCCATGCATGTTTTTGAGAAGACCTATGAAAATGAAAGCTTCTGGATTCCATGGTAGTCCTATTTTAAAATTTTTGTGTCTTCATGGTTATTTTAAAGAGCATGGAGAAATTTAAATATCCTTGAATAAGAGAAAAATAATGGAAAATTTAAATTACATTCACTAAGAATATCAATATTCACATGAATCGACAAGCAAAGAGAATTATAAATTATCATCATTCATTAAATATAAATTAAACACTTACTAAATGGTATTCCCTTTTTAGAAGCAGCAAACACAAATGAGTTAGATAATATCCTTGCCCTTAAGAATATCATTCTTTCAAAGAGAAAACATACAGGTTTTCTAAAGGAAGCAAGAATTAAAATCTAAGAGTGGCTTGCCTTTAAGGATTTTTGTTGTTTTGATTAATGCAGAGCCTGAAAGTCCAACTTCTTTCCCACCAAGACAGAAAAAGGCATGAGGAATAGATTTAAGAAAAATAGCTCAGGATCCAGAAGAGCCAGAAAAACAAAACCTAAAGAATTCCTTTAAACATGGGATTTGATAGTTTATGGTAAGTAGGTCAAGGACTCTCATTAAGGAGAGTTTTCAGAGTCTTAATAAAATACTTCCCGTATTCCACAAACTGTAAATACATTGACTTCTTTTCACCATGTGGTCCAGAAAAAAAATGATTCTAATTTCTGATTAAATAAAATATGAGGCAGAAGTTTAAATTTATACATAAGTTACTGGCACCAAGAGAAATGACACTGATAAATAAGGTAGAGCCAGTAACAGCATCATAAGCCAGAAAATATTTCCAAGGTAGTACAGTTATGGAAAATTGATCTTAATAAGGCCAGGGTAAAGGTTATGTCTTCACTGTGTCCTTGTGAGAAGTATAACCTACAATGATAAAACTCTTTTAAGTTCTTTATTGAATCTAGGAGGAAGTCAGATTTGAGCTTAAAAGTTTACTCTTGCATCTGCTGGGAAATTTAGCTATGGATTTTACTCCCCAACACTCTCTCCCACCACGTATTCATCTAAGTCAAGATTTGAATACCTAGTGCATTTACCTACTTAGTGACTTTTAAGAACCCAGATCAAGAAGACTCCTAAACTCAATTTCCTTCTTGCTTCTGGCTGGCATTAAAATGTCACTGAGTTTTTATGTTCTCCATGTAAACCATGTTTACTGACTACTTCATTGGCTAAAATGAATAAACAAATCCTGACGTATACATATAAATACACTTCAGGTACCCTAATCACTCAGGCAACTCAAAAAGATAGCTCCACTGGGTAGTTTGACAGACTCAAGAGTGAGATGTGAAAGCAGAGAGCCTGCTTTGTCTGCAGAGTGCATAAAATGCTATAATCACATGTAAGTGTTTTCTTACTGGTTGCTAAAATGAAAACCAACTATGCAGGTTTCATCATTTAGATAAGTTGCTTGGGGACAGATTTGTGATTCTAACACATCCTTGTTGAGAAGGAAGGCATGTAAAAAGAAAGACATGAAGAAACTCTGTTACTCTTACCACTACTACTGCAACTAACAATAACTGAGTGTTTCCTAGCTTCCTATCTTCTAAGAATTACATGCATATCATCCTGTTTAATCCTTACAATAACCTTACATGGTAGGTATTACCATTACCTTTATTTTTAAGATGTGGTAACTAAGGCACAGAAAAAGTGTGAATTACTTTACTCCAGATTAACAAAGCCGCTAGATGATAGAGATATGATTCCAGACATAGGAAGTCTGACTCTATTCTTACCTTTATTTTGCTAAAATCTCTTGTAATCTGTTTTATTTTGGCACTAAATATTAACAAGTACTCATAGACAATTGGTCTCTGAAGGAAAAAGATGAAACCAAGTTATTTTTGCTGTTTTTAAATAATTATTCTCTAGGACTAACTTACACCCCACAGCAGAGGACATATGTCAAGTAAGCAATGCAGATTGCTCCTCTCTGGAATCTTAGGATATTGCCTAGAGCAAAAGAAAGACTTTGTGTGGGATCCTTTTCTGATGCCAGAATCAAGGCAGGGAAGATGCTCTGTTTCATCACTTCCCTTTAAACAGTACAGGCAGTTCTCTCTAAGGCACATGAAATTGGGCTAACTGATCATTAATAGTAATCGTTAGGATTTCCTTTGATATTAAGACAGGGAAGTGAGACTCCATATGCTGAATCTGTAAGACTTAGGTATTTTGAGAGAAGACATCATTATATTCTAAATTTTATTCAGCTGTTCTAATTTCCAAAGTCAGTGAAACCAAGGAAATATTTTCTACATTCTTTTGATTCTAGAAATGAGGTCTTGATTGCTTGACTTGACAAAACTCATCCAGTAAGTTGTGAAATCTATGATTATACCCAGGTTGAGGCAATTCCAAAAAGAACAGGAAGAACAGTATAGGTGGTGTCTTAGTTCTTCTTCTGCCGTGATAACAATACATGAGACTGAGTAATTCATAAAGAATAGAAATTTATTTCTCACAGCTCTGGAGGTTGGAAAATCCAATACCAAGATGCTGGCATCTGGTTAGGCCCCTCTTGCTGAACCCTCATATGGTGGAAGGCAGAAGGGCAAGTGATAACAGCATGCTGCGTGAAGTTTTCAAATGCCTTAATTCCATTCTTCTTGAGGGAGGACCTGTAGTGGCTGATCACGTTTTGAAGACCCCATCTCTTAAAACTATCATACTGGCAAACCTGAATTTTGGAGGGTACATATGGTAAGGATCCAGTTGTACTTAAGAAAATAAATAGAACTGACAATAAATACATCTGTGAATGCCAATCAGAAGATACAGCAAGTTAAGAGTGGAGTCGTTATGCTGGGAATATGATTAAGAAGTAAAATCAGATATGACAGGGGTTAATGAGGAAGTTTGTAGATTGCATACTCTGTGCCAGGCTTCACTGAGTTGTTTTTGTTTTAAAGACATGCATTTTGACTTTTAATATTCCCATCAACCCGGTGAGATACCTATGATTACTATATCCATTTTATAAAGAAGGAAACTAAGACAGTAGGTGGAAGATCTAATATCCAAACCTAAACTAATTCCCGTAACCATGGTAGGATGATGACTATTACACCAAATAGCTTTTGCAGACAAAAGAGAATTGCTTTTCAGTGAGCTTCTTCATACTCAACAAAATTGTCTAAGACTGTGCAAGGGTTAGGAGTGAAGGAGCTGTAAGTAGTACATATGTTTATGGTGAAACTGTCACAGAGTCTAATTCCCACTGACGTAGTTATAGAAAATCTCAGAAGTTTAGGACTTCACATTTTGAGGTCACTTTAAAAAGATTCAGATTACTTAGCTGCAAGGAAATCCCATCATAAATTGATGATAACTCTACTTCAAGGAAACAAGATCATAAATGTTTAAACAACAGTAAATAATTCATTAATAGTTGAGCTTTCTGCATTTCTCTATTTGAGCAGTGCCAATTAAATAGCACCTCGGAACCCAACTGCTTGAATTGATCATACTAAATGTTGAGACTTCAGTCTCAACACATACTTCTTGCAACACAAGCTTATGGGAAAGTTGCAATGCATTGTTGCATTGGAATGTTGCAAAAGAACACTTTAGAATTGGTCAAACTGAGTTTGAATGTCGACTTTAACACTAGTAGCTGTATAATATTAATGAGTTTTATTCTCATATCACAATTTATACTACTCATTCATTGTTATAAGCACAGATTAAATTAAATAGCATGTATGCTTATATAAAACCTGGTAAATAGTAAGCAAGAATAAACTGTGACTATTACTATTGGACAAATGCTAAGGTCTAAAAGAAATTAGCCTAGGGGAATCTATTTTAGTATATGACAGCTTCTGGGTATGTCTATTACCTCCTGGGTTTATCAAGGGCCAAGCATGGTAACTGGTTCTCCATAAATTCTCAATAAATGATGTGGAATAAATGAATAAATAGAGATGGCTGAATTGCTCAAAAGTACAGTAGTAAACCACATCCTAAATTAGTGTCCTTCACTTAGGGCAAAACAGCAAGTAGGTTAAGAGCAAGTGTGGATTTGGGAGCTTAACATGGATTCAAATCCTGGATTGCCGTTCCCAGCTCTGTGACTTTGGGGGAGTCAAAGTCTCTGTTCCTCAGTTTTCACACCTGTATAAGGAAGATGCTAATATTAATAATCTATATCTCTTAAGATAGTTATAGGGGTTAGGGATATAATCCCTGTTAAGTCCTTGGAATAGTGCTTGGTACATAGAAATTGCTTAATAAATGTTAGCTATTCAGTAGGAACTGCAAATTCAGATATGAAGCAAAAAACTGAGACTACTGTCTCAAAAAGTTGGAAAAGAGTTTGCTGTTCAGTTAAGAGCAGTGGCATCTGTTGTATGAGACTTAAACACAGTCCTTGGTTTACTGTCCAAGGGACAAAAGGATGGTCTGGAGACAGCAAATAGCACACTCAGATAAATGATAGCATGAATGCTCCATATGAAATGTAAAACTGGTTGGAGAAGTTTCCATTTAAACTAATTATTTCCTGAAAAGTATTCAGTATTTTTCAGTCTACTTTTGGCGCTGTCAGGTAACATTCTAATTAATTTTTCATTCCTGTAGAAACTATAAAGGTAGTTTGTTCACCTCTCATCATGTGGGAATAATGGGGACTTCTTAGTACTATGCTGACTTTTTAGAAAGTTCTTTGAAATGGAGAAAATATCTAGTCTGCAGGCAGAGCAACATTAGAAACTGACTGAATTAAATGCTAGATTCTTGCTCTGTTTTCACCAGAAAGATTCCTTCCTTACTGGTTGAGAAGTTGGAAAAAGTAACCCCTAAGATGTATTTCAAAGACAAAAACTTTAACTATGATACAATTCTATGGATTTCCATAGAAATCTTATTTTCTAGAGGGATCAATAAAACCAAAACAAATTTAAAACTTAGATGAAAATTTAATTCCAGATATTTTTAATAGAGGGGATGGTAAGTGTGACTACTATTATCTATTTTTTTGAACCAAAAATGTTTATACCAATATAAAGCAGACTATATACATTCATATGAATATCAGAAATTTAGACAAATGAACAAACATGGAAAATGCCAAGTTTAAGCAGATAATTCATAGTATATGCAATTAAAGCAATAAATTCCTGGGGTATCAGCTCAGAGACTGAACCTCACTCAACATCTCTGGATAGTGATTTCTCCACCATTAAAAAAGAATAAAAATATCAGCCCTGCTCACTTTACAGAGTTATTAGAGAAAAGGTAATAACAGATGGAAATTATTTGTAGTGTTACCCATGTGCAATCTGGGTTTAGTGTGCCCAGCCTTGAAAATCAATGAGGAGTAATTATGTCTTCATGGAAGATAGAATATCTCGACTCCAAATCTCACTGCTCTGGGCTCTTACTCAACTTGATATCAGTATGTTCCTGTAATTATTTGCCTCCAATATTCCTGGGAATTCCCAGATGTGTTTATATATGTAATAAAAATGTTCTCTATTTTCCCCCATTCGAGGGTCTCGGAGAAAGACATTAACCCACAAGAAATCGCTGGGAGCAGGTGTAGGTAGGACATAGACAAATAGCTCTCAGTGAGTGGGGGTTGTCGTCTCATGCAGAATCAACCCACTGCTGTTGCTTTTTCTCCTCTTCTGCTCTCCTTGGTTGCTCTGCTGTGCATGTACCGCCCATTTCCTCTAAACCAGCCAGGAACATGCTGATTATTGCTCTCCTTCTGTTTGTGCTTTCAGGATCTCTGGGTTTTTCCCAAGTCTAGGATTTCCTTCTGGTCACTCCCCAGTAGAGTTCTGCAACTCCCGCCCATGGTAACCTGAACTATTCTTCAATGTTAGGGCCTTACCCATACTCAAATCATAAGAGCTCTTGCATTGGTTGATAAGCTGGGAAACTGGAGGGAGCAGAACAGGCCCCCTTGAGCAAGAGCCTCCTGTAGACATGCTTTCTGAAACTGTGCTGGCTGATGTCATCAACTCTTGTTCACTCAGAGTAATTACCTTTGTTCTCCTGGGTCCAAGTGCCATCTTCTTCAGGTGACCTACATTCAGTACAATTACAAACTTCCCAGGTGTGAATGGGATTAATGTTCTTCATCTCTTGGGCCCATACAAATCACAGAAGCTGTTGTAAACACCAAAGCACATATTTTGCATTCTGACATTGCAAACACAATGTGTGAAACATTCTGAGAGAGGAAATTCTTCTGCCCAGGGCATACAAAGGGCATCTGGGGAATGGTGGGGGCTTATCAGAGTCTATTTAACCTAATGACCTTATATATATATCATCATACACATGATTATTATTTTCATATGAAGAGGTCATGTGTGACTCTAAGACCTTTAGTAACAGCCATGACACAACCTGGTAGCACAAATTCTCCCCTCTTCTTTCCATGCTGTGAAACCATTTGCATTTATTGCATAACTCCTACTTACGGCCAAATACCAGAGTAACATATTGCCACTCCCCAAAACCTTCCAGCCAGAAAACTAGACATCAAGTAAGCAAACCACAAACCATTTTTTGTTTTAATCTATTTTATCTATTTTCCCATATGAATAAAGGTTAGATTGTTGACTTAATTTAAGAAGAAAAAGACTTATGTTAAAACAACCTGGAGTTCACAATGGCATTACAATTTTTTTTTTTTTTTTTTTTGAGACGGAGTCTCTGTCACCCAAGCTGGAGTGCGGTGGCCCGATCTCGGCTCACTGCAAGCTCCACCTCTTGGTTTCCCGCCATTCTCCTGCCTCAGCCTCCCGAGTAGCTGGGACTACAGGCGCCCACCACTACGCCTGGCTAATTTTTTTGTATTTTTAGTAGAGACGGGGTTTCACCGTTTAGCCAGGATGGTCTCGATCTCCTGACCTCGTGATCCGCCCGTCTCAGCCTCCCAAAGTGCTGGGATCACAGGCGTGAGCCACCGTGCCCGGCCTGGCGTTAAAATTAAATGTTAGTACTAGGTTGCAGGATGCAAACTGAAGCTTGGTCTCAAGGAGTTAAAAAGCTAATGCAATTTAGTTTTACAGTAATTATACTATCAAGATAGAAAATGAAATTACTTTGATTTGAAAAGTCGTGATGGGAATAGGCACTTATTACAAGAAATAAAAGACTGGAATACTTAATTCCAGTTGACGCCAAGATCCATTTAGATATGGCACTCCTTAATAATCTCATCACTGAAATGTGAAGGAGAGTTACTACTTACCCTATACCTCAAGCAATTTTAGATGTAGACAGGCATGGTGCTTTGATAATGGCACGATATATTCAAAGACTAAGTCATTCTCCACTTATCCTATCTGTAGCTGGCGGCTCTGCGGGAACAGCTTCTAATAAAATATAAGAGAAGAAAAAGTAGAGAAACTTTTCTCTTAGACACCATTAGTACTCTGGGATTACTGGCTTCTTATTTTTAAAATATTTTTCCAAGGAACTATAGTCATCAACATTAATTCACTTCTAAATTGTGACTGAATAGTCCTGCCTGGGCTTTTTATTACCTTCTGTTCTGCAGTCTAAGGGTACAAAAAACAGGTAATTTTATATCATTTTTAAATTGAGAAGCTAGATATGGGAGGTAGAATATTCCTAGAAAAAGAAAAAGTTTAAGTGTCTCCTTATCAATACTTCATCTAAAGTTCATCACGATCATTCTATCACTCTTATTCATATGTTCATATTTATTTTCTTCAAAACTCTTAGGTCTATCCAAAATTACAATGCTGTTTACTATTATCTTCTCTCACTGTTCACTGGAAGATTTGATCCTTGATTGCCATGGGCTTTTAATTTTTTCATTATTTCTCTAGTTAATAATACCTTCAGTAGAGTCTCAAAAACATATTGAATAAACAAATGATAAATGAATACTTAATATGTTCAAGAGAAAAATTGCATCGCAAAGGAGCACTGTCACTGCAAATAGCCTCAGTGCTAAGTTAAAAAAAATAATAATGTCAGGGATCTCGGCTTCTAAAGGTTTCTTTCAAACTAATATACTGATTTATGATTAATTGATCAACTACCTGGAAACTACTTAATTTATATTCAAATGTCATTAGTTCAATTGTACATTATCAACTCTAAACATTATGATGCTTTTAAAGTGTTAAGATAAAGCCTTATGCAGCTAACTAGAAATGTGTACATACTATAGTGTTAAATACAATAACTGTATAGTAAAAAATGTTGCCCAATCTTATAAAATTATAGAAACGAGAAAGTAAAATTAAATCAAAATGGTTCTTTTTGCTAAAGTGATGATGCTCAGGATGACTTCCTGTTTTCATTTTTTAACCTGCTATTTTTGCAATAATGCTTATTTGTATTTTTGAAATATGGGCATTAAAAATCTCTTGGGACCTGTCCCAAGCTGATTCAGCATTTGAATTGACCATATATATGTGTGTGTGCATATATATGTGTCACTTATATATATAATTATTATATATAATATAATATATCAATATTATATATTATAGAATTGTCATATAGAATTATATATAATATATAATAATTCCACATTATATATTATATAATATTTAATTATATATTATATAAAAATATTATATGTAATATAATATAGAATATAAAATTATATATAACTCTATATTATATAGAATTATATATAGAATTATATATAGAATTATATAATATAGAGTTTTATATATAACTCTATATTATACATAGAACATAGAATTCTATATATAATATAGAATTATATAATATAGAATAACATATAACTCTATATTATATGTAGAATTATATAATATAGAATTATATATAACTATATTATATATAGAATTATATAATATAGAATTATATATAACTATATTATATATAGAATTATATAATATAGAATAATATATTATATATAACATATAATATGTTATATAATTCTATATTCTATATATTATATTATATAGAATTATATATAATAAATATAGAATTCTATATAATATGTAGTATAGAATTATATAATTCTATATTATATATAATAATTCTACATAACAATTCTATAATATATAATAATATTCATTACAATATATGTAATTAATTTATATTAATTTAATATAATTTATATTATAAATTATATATTATGTAATTTATATTAATATTATATTAATTATAATTATATATATTATATGTAATAATTATATATATAATTCTCTAAAAATCTCTAAAATTGACTACTTTCTTATATATTTATCTAAGCAAAATATCTGTTGCCTCCAATTTTGGTGGACTAACAACTGACATTTATTTAATGTTCTCAGTGTTTTTATCCCATAGCAATTAACTCCATTACTGCCTCTTTCTACTGATAACGTCCTCCCTACTCTTTCTTGTTTTTACTCCAAGAATAGCTGTCACAGACATTATCTTCTTAAAACCGTCATGGAAATTATGTATGTGTGGGTCTATGTGTGCGAATGTTAAGAAACGTTAAGAAACACCTGCCCATAGAAACAGAGCAACCCATGTAATTTTTTCTCCAGGAGCTGTTATCAATTTCAAAAAAAAATTCCTTTAAACATAAAATATTGATAAAATGCAAGTGATTTTTCCAGTAATAATAAAAATGATAATAAATACTCCATGTTTGGCATTATCTTATTGAACACACACCTTCTTGATGTTTTATTTTCTTTGACACAATAGCCCCAGGAGAGAAGTGAAGCAAGCATTAATTAGTTTTTCACAATGATTTTAATAAATATATCCATACATAGGTTCTGTAATATATTTGTTCTTTCTACTGTTTGCCACTGACTTTCTTTTTCTAGTGGATATTATATAAATACATTTCTCTAGTACTGATGTCTTATTTGCTCTTTAAAAGATCAGCTAGAGCACGCTGCATTTGCATGAAATTTGTTATTGTGTAGACTTTAACATTAATAAACCTGAATGATTTTATGAAGTACTTGATTTGCACTCTCAAGAAATTGTGTTATAATTAATATCACTATGGATAATTTATCTTCAAGATGATTTAGATTGGAATATTAAAGTTGTTGACTGAAAAGTCAGGGATTAATCATTTTGGCTGCAATTATTTATATAAAATGACTGGAAGGACTCTCAGACCTTCAGTGTATTTCTGCAAAGGAGACCTTTATATGAAGATGGGATAAATTTGATCTCACATGGTTACCCACTAGTTTAATTAAGGTTTATAGTCCTCTAAGAAGAAAATAATTGACATTCATAATTGCCAAAGAGGAAAACTGAGACACAAAAGAATAAACTTCAGAGAAGGTCATACTTTGAGTAAATAATGGCACTCTGAGATTCCACCCTGTAGTCTGCCTCTGTCAGCTTTCTGAGGGTGATAACTATGCTGACCTCCTAAATGTACAGCACTTAATCTATAGCCACACATATCCTAGACTCCTAATAAATGCCACTTGTCACCTGGATACTGCGTCCTTCATGGGAGCTGTGCTGCCTAATTAATTCTGTTATACTCTCCTTAAGTGTCCTTAGCCTCCTTTCCTCTTCTCTATCCTGCTCTCAGGTAACACTAAATATGCCCAGTCATTGTTCCACAAAGTGGGTTGTGTGGTGGCCCCAAGAAACGTATGTCTACATGGTAATACCCAGCCCCTGTGAATGTTATTTTATTTGTAAAAAGTGTTCTTTGCAAATGTAACTTAATTAAGGATCTTCAGATGAGATCATCCTGGATTATTTGAGTAGGCCCTAAATCCTGACACGTGCTCTTGTAACAGATGGAAGAGGAGAAGACACAGACACAGAGGCGAAGTCCATGTGAAAATGGAGAAAAAGAGACTTTCCCAGTCATAAGCCAAAAAGTGCCTAGAGCTACCAGAGGCGAGGCTAGGCAAGGAGGATCCTCCTCTAAAGCATGAGCAGAAAGTGTGGCCACCCACACCTTTGATTTTAGGCTTCTGCTTCCAAAATTGTGAGATAATTAATTTCTTTTGTTGTAAGCCATCCAATTTGTGGTACATTGTTGCAGTGGCCCCACAATACTAATATAAGTGGCAATGACAGCTGATAGAGAAATGGTTTTGAATAGGTAAAATAGGAAATATTCTAAGATTTATGTATTTAATTTAGGCAATAATCCAAGAAAAAAGCACACAGGTATATGTAATAAAGTAGAACAGAGCTACATTTTAATAAATTGATCTGAGACAGGAATAGATTTGCTGCAGATGTTCAGCCCACTTTTACAATTGGTTAGTTTTTCTCCTTAGCAGCCACTAGTCTGCACTGAGAAATCAAGCGAATAAAACTTCTCTATTGCTCTAAATTAAATAATAAATGGATATTTAGTATCTTCAAATAATGTTTCCTCCTGCTTCAGATTTTTCTGGCTGTATGCATAAGGGATAGTGGTTACCATGATGATCAAAAGTTCTCTTTTTTTACTGGAGAAATAAACTTAAATTTGCTCCGCAGCAGAAAGGTTTGAGGATTGTCCTGTATAAAAATGAAGCTAAGAGGTTGAATTATTTACTGCGTAAAAGGTATTTGTTTCCTAAGGTTGTGGTCACTTGATGTTATTCCTAGAAAAGGGCACAGTTGTCTGTATATTTTAGAATATAAAACTAAAAATAACATTTCTAAAAGTAAAGTGATTATTTTTCCATCTATGAGATGCACTTTTAAAAACTGTAATCATGACATACGTTGATTTACAAAATAATAAACCCTCAACTGGCCACTCTAACGTGAGCAAGTTACTATAAAGATAGAACATTGGCTAATCAAATAAGTCACTGGCAATTTTTTTTGAGGGGGTGGTGCATAATGGTGGTGTCGCTGAAAGACTAGAGAGCCCAGCTGTATCTGCCTAAGCGTGTTTAACATATCTCCATCAAGCGTGAACAGTTCAAGTGGAGTCCAGAGGCACTTCCCAAAGGGTTCTTTGTCTATGATTTTCTTGCTGTGGTCATTTGATCAGGAGACTCAATTTCCAACACTTTGGGACTCCCCTGCTGAGAACTCCTGTGCTAAGAGTACAGCTGTGCAGGGCACTTGCTAATCGTGCCGTTCATCAGTTATCTCCATGTCGTTGTCTTTGCCACCAGACTCTGAACTCACTTTTTATTCCTATATTGCTATGCTCTTATAACCCACTTTTGAAAATTATTACAACATTGTCACTTTAACTTTTAACGTTAAAATGGCAACAGGAAACTCATGAACAAAGGAGATGTACATAGAGACAGCCTATTCATTACACCCTGGGAGTTGCATACATTTCCTCCCCGCCTCCCTCTACTGGCTCTTCCAGGGCCCTGTGCAAGATTTCCCTTTTCTATTCCTAGTGAAGCCTTTGACATATAAACCAGCCCTTAAGGAAAGCTGACAACGTTGCTAAAGAAACAAATGAACCAGGCAATTCAGAAGAACCAAAGCCAAATTTTCCGTCAGGATAACAAGTTCGGCTCCAGTGACAGTTCAACTGAAATTACTAGAAGGATATTAATTCCCTGTTGGTTCATTTAAAATGAAATTAACAGTCTAAAATCAATAATTTCAAATCTATACAATGATAACCTACCACATGTGACAGAAATATAGAGATTCCTCAGTTCTAAATATGGTGACTAATTATAAATATTTCAAAGCCTCCAGCAAGACTCCAGGGTCCAGTGGACAATGAGTCTCTAAGTTATTGAAATTCCTCTTGCACTTGGCTGCAATCATGTTTTGCCCAAGTGGAAACAGAAGGCTTATTTTGGGGTCTAGGGTGTCTCAATCTATTTTTCTTAGTAAGATCAAAGGAGAAGACTTCTCAGACTGGGATTATGACTTATATAGATTTTAAAGAAAAAAAGTGGAGGTCATCCTGCACTGGGAAGTTTCTACAACATACAAAGGAGAGGAACTTCATCTGTCAACCAGTACTTGATTAGATCTTAAACTCTTCCAAGAAGAGAATGATGTCCTCTTCCACAACATACAAAGAAGAGGAACTTGATTCGTCAACCAAGACTTGATTAGATCTTACACCCTTCCAAGAAGAGAATGACATCCTCATTTTCAATAATAAACCTGTCTTTCAAAAAGAAATAATCTGACTGTATGATTCCCATTTTAGGAAGACTTTTTACATATCTTTTTTCATCTGAAACATAATTAGAAGATTTTCATGAGCAAGTTAAGCCCTTCCAAAGCATATCCAGAGCATATAGGGTTTGACTGTATTTCTGAAACCCTAGGTTTTAATATCAGATCTGTTGTAGGTAATGTGTGATGTTACATCACTACAGGATCACACATAACCTATAGCAGATCTGACATTAAAACCTAGGGTTTCAGAAATACAGTCAAGTGCAGCCACAATGTCTAATCTCTGGTAAGAAATTCTTTTTATGAGGATCTCTATGAGGCTCCAATTGTATTTTTTTTTCTTTTTGAGTTGGAGTTTCACTCTGTTGCCCAGGCTAGAGGACAGTGAGGTGATCTTGGCTCACCGTAACATCCACCTCCCACGTTCAAGCTATTCTCCTGCCTCAGACTCCTGAATAGCTGGGACTACAGAAGCTGGGCTTTTTTTTTTTTTTTTTTTTTTTTTTTTTTTGTATTTTTATATTTTTAGCAGAGATGGGGTTTCACCATGTTGGCCAGGCTGGTCTCAAACTCCTGCCCTCAAGTGATCCACCTGCCTCGGCCTCCCAAAGTGCTGAGATTACAGGTGTGACCCTCCAGTTGTATTTGAAAGATAATTTGACACAATAATATTCCAGGTCTTGACCTTAGCGTCATCTTCTTGGAAACCTCAGTGCCATGAGAGCCAACTGGAGGAAGAAGCAAATGCACGAAAGGAAGAAGTGCAAAAGAAGAAAAATGAGGCAGCGGTCCAATAAACTGCTTAGCTTGTGTGCCCATGAAAACCACAGGAGCAGAAACATGGAATGTCAGAGGCTGGAGATGCTGTTACAAGTTGATGGGCTGCATGCTACTTGCTATAACTTGTCTCTCAATGGATCTAGAATGTCCATCGCCATCTGGTTACTGAGACCACCTCTGAGAGAGACCATCTCTGAGAGATCCACCTTGCTCATACTCAAACAGTCCCTGTTAGTCCTTTGCCGTGGACCTGCGATGTTCTGGACTGTTTCTGTGTTCAGTTGTGGCCAAGTGTAACAAGTATACAACAAATCACCTCTTTTGCTGTCTTAGCTGAAGAATCAAAAAAAAAAAAAAAGAAAAGAAAAAAAGAAAAGATTCTTTTATTATTATTTCAATAGTTTTGGGAGAACAGGTGGTGTTTGGTTACACGGATAAGTTCTTTAGTGGTGATTTCTGAGATTTTGGTGAATCCACCACCTGAGCAATGTATGCTGCACCAAATGTGTAGTCTTTTATCCCTCACCCCCCTCTCACCTTTACCCCCAAGTCCCCAGAGTTCAGTATATCATTCTTATGTCTTTGTGTCATCATAGCTTAGCTCCCACTTATAAGTGAGAACATATGATGTTTGGTTTTTCATTTCTGGGTTACTCCACTTAGAATAATGATCTCCAACTCCATGCAGATTGCTGCAAATGCTGTTATTTCATTCCTTTCTATGGCTGAGATGTATATCTATCTATCTATCTATCTATCTATCCATCCATCCATCCATCTATCTATCTATTTATCTTTATCACATTTTCTTTATCCACTCATTGGTTGATGGGCATTTACACTGATTCCATATTTTTGCAATTGTAGATTGTGCTGCTATAAACATGTGTGTGCAAACATCTTTTTCATATAAAGACTTCTCTTTTTCTGGATAGATACCCAGTAGCAAGATTGCTGGATCAGGTGGTATATATTCCTTAAAGAACTAAAAGTTCTTTAAGGAATCTCCATACTAGTTGTACTGGTTTACATTCCCAACAGCAGTGTAAAAGTGTTCCCTAGAAAAAGAAGATTCTAGTTTAACAAAGATCTTGAGAAATGTGCTAGCATTTCATTTATTTAGCCAGAAATCCTTGGTATCTTAAGTATTTTATGTCTCTAATGTTTTTCTAAATCAAAGAAACCAATTTCTTTGTGAATCAAAGTGAGCAAAACTCACCTACTACACAAAATCATGTAAGGTATTGTTAAAAAAGTTCTTGAAAGAGTTGAAAAGGAACAGACTGTGTGTTGAGGACTTAGTGTAGACCATCAAGTTATCCCATTACACCATTCAAAACACTGGGATGTGTTAGTCCTTATTAATTCTTAAGCATTGGTCATTTTTTGTGTTCATCTTGTTCTCGTTTTTCTACCAAGACTGTCAAGAGATTCATTTGTGAAGGTACTGAAACAATCACCTGAAACATAAAGCACTGGTGTTTTCCTTTTTAAAATGAGCCACCAGGGACATTTTCTTCACTCTCCTCCTAAAATGAGCAGTGATTTAGGGACAGCTGAGGAGGCCAGAATCTGGAAGTCTGCCTAACAGGTCATTTGTTTCCAGTTTTTGGAACATGAGACAATCGCAATGATTGATGCTCTCATGTACGGGCTTTTTTGTTCTCGTGCAGTAACAGTGAGGGCATGATTAGCCATCTTCACCAGCTGATGTCTTGTTGGCACACCTGCCTTGTTACCACTCTAATTAACAGGCCCGTGTCAGCAGCTCCGCTTCCTCCTGACAAGCTCCGAGCACAGAGGACAACCTGATCTGAAACTCTTACGGATACCAACAGCAACAAAAATGAAAGCGGTAATGGTGGGGCAAGCATTAATCTAAAAATTTTATTAAAAGGCAAGCTTTTTTATATTTGACTCCTTCTAATAATAAGGATTTGGTGGGGGCAGGGGGGAAGAGAAAATAAATGTCAATAAGATTTTTCCTCAGGGGAAGCAAACTTAGTTGTTGAAGTTTAGATTTCCTATGTACTGAGAAATTAATATTTTAGTAACTTATATTCAATTGAGCCAGAGGGAACATCTTTTGAGAGAATATTCTCCTTTTTACTGATAAATACTGCTTTTTCTTTTGAGATGGAGTCTCACCCAGGCTGCCAGACTGGAGTGCAGTGGAGCAATCTCAGCTCACTGCAACCTCCACCTCACAGGTTCAAGTGATTCTTTTGCCTCAGTCTCCTGGGTAGCTGGGATTACAGGTGCCCACCATCATGCCCGGCTAATTTTTGTATTTTTAGTAGAGACTGGGCTTCACCATGTTGGCTGGGTTGGTCTCAAACTTTTGACCTAAAGTGATCCATTTGTCTCGGCCTCTCAAAGTGCTGGGATTACAGGTATAAGTCAATGCCCCTGGCTCAGAAAAAATCTTTCAACTTTCATAATTTTATATAAGACTGTTAAACTCCAAATTTTATCTTCAGGAATTTAAGCTAAAGCTAAGTACTCTCCTAGCCAATGGAATTTCTTTTTCTCCCTTTCCTCTCAGTAGTCGTAGATTTTCTACTAATTTAACCATTTTATTTCTTTTTAATTTTATGTTTTTATTGTGCTCTTGTACAAATTGATCATCAACAAATAAATCAGTCATGAAATATTTATTGACAGACACTGAGACAAGGGAGAAAATATGGACTCTGAATTCAGAAGACCTGAGTTCAAGTCCCACTTTGTCATTATCTGCTTGTGTAATTTCAGGCACTTACTCTCTTATCAAGTTCCTCATATGTACAATAGTGAAGAAAAGGAAGAAGTTCCACTTCTTATAGTTACTATGAAAACTAGATGGAGCAAAACTAGGTGTCTTAAGTATAAAATTAAATAAGATCTATGATGCATATTATGAATTATACAGTATACATAGTTGTTAATTTTCTCTATCAACTTGATTAGGCTATGGTGCTCAGTTATTTGGCCAGATACTAGTCTAGATATTGCTGTGAAGGTATTTTGTAGATGTGATTACTATTTACAATCAATTGATTTTAAATAAAGCATGTTACCCTCCATAATGTAAAGGGCTTTATCCAATCAGCTGAAGGCTTTAAGAACAAAAACTGAGGTTTCCTGGAGAAGAAGAAATTCTCCCTCAAGACTATAATGTAGAAATCCTGACTGAGTTTCTAGCCTCCTGGTCAGATATCGATGAATATCAGAGTCAAGACTGTAACATCAACACTCACCTGAATTTCTAGACTTTCTATCAACCTGCCCTACATGTTTTAGACTTGCCAGACCCCACAGTCATGTGAGATATGAGCCAGTTCTTTATTTAAAATCTCTCTCTCTGTCTGTCTGTCTCTCTGGAGAATGCTAACTGATACAGTACTTTTCACAATTAGCCAAACCTTATTGAGTCCTTGCTCTATGATAGACATTATATGAATATCATGTTTTTAAAGTCCTGCATGGTAACTACTAAGTAACAGAGCAACTTTATTTTTTTTATTCGTAAGTGGTGGTTACACCAGATTTAACCATTGTCCCAAAACTCCAGATATTTTCCCTTAAAACATATTGAAATAACAGAACTAACTCCATGGTCTTGAGCACAATTTATCTCCAAGCCATGTGAAGAGAGATGGGACTTCAGACGAATTAATTGAAGACATTGGAGGTGCACATGGGAAGGAGACGTTGGAGGCTTTTGCAATTCAGCAGCCTCAGTACTTGCTGCCTTCCATGTGGGGAGGGTGTGAAAGAGTTTAGAGTGTTTGTGAAAGCATGGAGCTTTTTTCTAAACACAAAGACTGATGTTTGCTTCTCAGCTGGAAATTCCTGAAGTAAGCAGCTTGTTGAAAAAGTCCCAGAACCAGAATATCAAAGTGCTGTAGTGTAGAATTCCCCGGGGGGCTAGAGGTGGTTGGGGAAGATTAGGGTACCTCTATCCCAGTTATCCACAGTCCTTGGAGAGGGTACAAAGCCAATTTGTATGGCTTCGCATATAAGAGAAAGAGGAATAGAAGGAGAAATAAATCCATACAGCTGTAATGTTGATCACAGATCATGTGAGAAGATACCATACCCTGTAAGGATTTGGTGCTGTGGTCAAGATTAAACGCTAACATAAATCTCTAAGAAGAGCTTCTTTCATCAAGAGCACCAGGTCAATTTGAACACGGCCCTAAACAACCATACACATAACTGCAAAGGTCACTAGCACCACATAGAGCCAGAAAGAACTAGAGTAATGGTGACATTACTTACTATATACCACAAGGGCACATTAAGAATGATCAACACTTCTAATAACAACTTTTCATTAAACTCTGATGTTGAATGCTTTATATGCATTATCTCATCTAACCACATTAACATACTAATGCCAAACCTGTGGATAGGTAGGTTTTTCCTTGATTTCACCTTCCTGCCTTCTTCCTGTCATCTACAATCAAACAACTTAGCTACATAATAGGAGATAAATATATGTGGTTTGAATATATTCATGAAGGATTATGAAATAATAACTATAAAGTTGACAAGCAGCACATATTGACTTTCATGCTATCATTTAATCCCTCAAATAAGCCTCTGCTTTTTGAGTACTCAGCAAAATATTTGCTGAAATAAATTACAAAAGAGTTATCATTACAAAGAGAAATCTATCCTATTTTAAGAATTGCCCAGAAGAAATCTAAATCATTTTCATTTTCAATATATTGAAATCGTATATTTTTAAGTTGGTGTCATCCCCTCTGCTAATCTCAGTAACTAAGATTTTAAGTGACCATAATTATCAAGGGCCCCATGACTTATCCTATGACTCTACATTCTTTCTCTGAGCAAGTGAACACACAGTTTATTGAAAAATAATATTATTCTTCATGGATGAAATTCAACACATTCTTATACCAGCTTCATTAATCAAATAGTTCTTTCTTATGCCTAACATAGTTTTTCTTCAAGTGATTTAAAATCTTTCTTGTTCTTCTTTGTTAATCAAATTAAAATGATCAAATAAAAATCATTTTTATTTCTCAAATTCAAACTAAAATGTTTTTTAGTTAGGCTACGTTCAATTTCAAGCAATAGAAATTTAACTCTGGCTTAAACAATGAGGAAATTCATTATTTCATTAAACAGGAAATCCAGAAGAAAGGCAGGCTTCAAACTTGGTTGCTCTAACAGCTCAGTCTTCCATCAAAGACCCAGGTTCTTTTTTGTTATCGTTTTTTGTCTCCCTACTGTGCTGGCTACAGCCCCCAACTGAATCCTAAATCAAGATCTGGCAATTAAAATTAAAGCCACAGTATGTAGGATGGATGCAACATATTTGTGATGCTTACCATCCCCTTGACTCTCTCACCTCATCTCCCTCTGCTCCCTCTCCCCTACTCTCTGCTCCCGGTTCAGTGATCTTCAGGCCACACTGTTGCTTGGGGCCTTTGCTCTATCTGTCTCCTGAGTCTAACACACTCTTCCCTCACATCGCATATTCATTTGCCCAATTCCATCATGTTCTTCAAGCCTTTGCACAAATCTCACAGCCTTATTCTGACCACTTAATTTAATTAAACAACCTATCCCAGGGCACTCTCAATTCCCACTCTCCCTTTATTTTACACAGTACTTGTCACCTTCAGATCCATTACATAGTTTGCCAATTTATTATGTTGACTGATTATTTTCTTACTCCTATGACAGAAAGTCAATCTCTGCAAAGGTAAGGCTTCTTGGTTTACTCATTAGTATATCCCAAGTGCCTAGAACAGTCGTTAGGAAATAATAAGTGCTCTATTCAATATTAGTTGAATATTGTTGAATGAATGTTTAAAAAATGGCTGCCTGTACTAATTAGGTCCATAGGCTTCCTTGTTTATTTACAGGAGGAAAAGAGAACTGGCTTCTTTTGTTCTGAAGAAAGCAAGGAAGCATTTTAGACTAAGGCTCTTTAGAATGAGAAAGCTTCTATTTCAGAAAGAACAAGCAGGACTCTGCTTAAGTCTCATTGATTAAAAATTAGATAACACACCCTTTCCTGAACCACTCCAGTGGAAGAAATATAATTACCAATATTGGTTTAAATTAATCAGAACCTACTTTCTAAGTTTGGTAATGGGTTGAAGTCATCTAAACTGAGTCACATGGGTTTTGTGAGGAAGAGACAGATACCTTTACAAAATGCAGCTTTTATAGGAAGAAGAGAATAGATCCCAGTTAGATAATCAACCATGCCCACTACATTTCCCACTTGTGATGCTTAATTGTTCTTCTAATAGTTCTTATTTCTGTCATGGTCCCTCAGAAAATAAACCTCAGAATTATTTTTTTTTTCAGTCCTCAGTCCGGCTACATGTTTTAATCACCTGTGGAGTTTTCAAAACTCCCACTGCCTAAGCTGTACCCAATAACAATTAAGTTAGGATCTGTTGTGGTGGTACAAGACATGAGACATTTTTTAAGCTCCCAAGTGATTCTGCAAAAGAAATTGAAATGGACCCAGTAAACAAACAGGACTTTATTTAAGGCTATTGCAATTAGGAAGAGATTGTATCGCAACAAAAGAGAGACACTGAACTCAACTTGCTGAAACAAAAAGCAAGGAGCATTACTAAGCACTGAGGTGAGCTAGTGAAGGGAGAAGTGGTACTGGAGGATATTAGGGGAGAGATTGGTCTGTGTGATGAGGCCCTCTTTGTTTGCTAGTTGGTGCTTATTAAAGTTAGGCTCCCACCCTCCTGCAGAGACAAGAGAGAGGGGAACTATCTTTCTTGATGATTATGTTTCAAAGGGATGGTTCCTCTGTCCTTAAGAAAGACATTCCTGGGTTGCAGAAGACTTACATCTCAAACAGACAGAAAAAAGATTCATTTGCAAGTGTTTTGAAATAAATCCTCTATCAAAAGGGCGGTCAGGGATCCATCTTCAGGAAAAACCCTGTTTAAAGTTTAATCAACCTGAGGGTACTATTAAGGCCATCTGGGTCAATTCCAGTGTGCAGCTTGTTGAGAGCAACCACTCTGCGCCTTCTTCTTCCTCAATAACCATACACATTCAGTTACTGAGTCTTCTTAATTTTATAATTGGTTGGTAAAATTGGGTATCTCTAGTTCGATTCCTTCTTGTCATATGTTTTTGCCTGGATTCCTGAAAGGGATTCCAAACTATTCTTCCTAGCTGGGTTATCTTGCCACTTCAGTAAAATTGCAACTGACTGCAAGAGTTATCTTATTAAATTAAAATATATCTCTTTATATCATTTTCCTACTTAAAACCCTTCACTCCTTCCCATTAGCCTAAGGATATCATCAGATTCTCCTAACATAGTTTGCAAGGATCTTATGACGCAATCTATGCCCTCTATTTATTTGTCCTTTTCCAAATTATTGAAGGGTTACTATTTCCTTTAGATCCAAATCCAGTTTCAGCTTCTTTGAGAAGTCTTTCTAGACTCTGCCCAAATTCCCATGACAGGTGTTATTATTATGACAATGATAGTTATTTGCCTTGCCCTATGTTTTCCATGCAATTTTTGTGAGCTCTTTTAAGCTCAGTATTCCTCCTCCACATCTGTTTGTTTATCGCCACACGTTCCTGCCTCTAGGGCTAACACATGTTTGATCAAATGGATTAAAGGTAATTTTGACATTACACTATATCCCATACATGTATATATAGCTAGTAAGTGGTAGAGCTGAGATTTGAACCTAAGAAGACCATCTCCAGAAAATGTATTTGTAATAAAAATCTCTATTGTTCAGGAGTGAAGATGACATGGAACAAAGACTAGGCTGCAATACAATGTGAATGAGAAATCAACCTTTGTTGTTGGCTCCATTTGTTACTGAGACATAACTTAGCCTAAGCTCATTGATACAACTCCCTTTAGCTTTGTGTGTGTGTATGTGTGTGTGTGTGTGTGTGTTTTAATGTTGTTGTTTTCTTTTTTTTTTCCCCCATGGTGGTTTTGGCTGTTGTACAAGTGGTAAATTCTTAACACATTGTTAAAAGACCAAATTTACAATTCAGTTAATTAATGTTTTAATTTTGCAAATAATAAAAGAATTTCTTATGAATTAGTTTTTCTTTCTTTTATTTAGAATTATAAACATAAGAAACTAATGAATCAAGCTAGGATTCTATCTTTTCTTTGCCTGGTTACACGGGTGTTTTCACTTTTAAGAAATTTCAGGGAAGCCTGCTTACCAAATGTCTGACTTCAGTGCTTCATAAGTAGCTAATGGAATCATAACTATACATTTTTTTCACTGGGGAAACAGTTTTTTATATGTGGGAGTTTTGAAGTTATGTCAGAAAGTTCACACCTTTACTCTTGGATTGGCATTGAACTTGAAATTTTGCCTTCTCCAGACTCAAAGAAAAGCTGACTTGAGTCAGAAAGGCAATTGCCATAGAATGTACTAAAAGAGAAGAGCCTCTTCAGCTTTTATCTGTGCATTCACTGCTGCTGACTAATTCTGTTCTGCTAATTGCTGTCAAAAAGAAATGCCCATGTTCTTCTGCCAACCTGGAAAGGGCTGACATATTTCTTGGCTCAGATTCACAATAGCCTTTGTAACAAAATATTTTGATCTCCCTTGAAGTGAATCTGACATAGAACTATGTAGCTTGCAGTTAGATGCTTCATACTCCTACATATAGACAGAAACTTCTCAAATACTACTAGCTTCATTGTAGCTAGTCTGTAGCAAAAATTCTTTTACCCTCTGTTGACATATGAAATCACCTATGGTATTTTACTTATGTACTTTCTTGACATCTTTCTTTTCAACAGTAAACATTTATTTGGCTTAACTATTTTTAGTATGTGAAAATCTAGCACTCTCTACTTTTTTCTTAAGTGCTTTTTATTTCTAGCAGAAACTTGCTTTGTAATTGAAGCCTATAACGACTGTCCATGCTCCAAAAAATATATTTTTTAAAAAATTGCTGTGCTTGGCTTTTGTCTGAGCTTGGTGTTTCTGCCCTGGCAGCTGGGAGAATATAATAATGGTTGAATACTCACTTTTCTTAAAAAGTTTTCACTGTGATCTTTTATTCTTTGATTTTTATGGGACTTAAAATGATATGGTCCCACTCAGGGTTAAAAATAAGAACACAATTAATGTGAACTACAAATTAATGTTTGAAGTGACCATCATTGTGTATTATCAATATAACAGCTCTCTACTTGTTCAAATAATTTAAAGTGACTATGTGTAATATTGTTCCCAGAATTCCAGTATCAATCAGTAAACAGCAGCTGTGCTGTGGAGAAAGTATGTTGAATTGAGGCAGGTATAGGGAAAATGGCTACAACATTATAATGGAAGATACTGCTGTAGAAAATCATTAGGCAGATAATTTTGGTTTGTGTTTTCATCAGAAGGAATTCTTGTGTTATTAAGAAAGTTATGGAACCAGAGCAAGCTCTCCATTATCCAGCTCAGTAATTATGTGAACCCAAACATCACGAAAATTGTCAAAGTCTTCCGTAAAACTTACAGGCTGGGTTAGACACAACTTTCCGTCTTCTACATCCTGTTTCACTTAGAATGTTTTAAATCATGCGTTAATTTTTATTCTTGTTTGATTATACCTTATATTCTGTTTCTTAAAAAATAAAACTGCTATCTTTTCTATTGTCTTTTAGCCTCTAATTCTATGATCCTCCTCATTTTCAGTAGATCGTTTCTCCTTTCACTTTGTTTCTCCTTCCCATTTTAGAGCCCCTCTTCTCGAAGTTTCTCATTTTGTTTTCTATTTTATTCTAATCACCGGACCTTTCTTCTTTCCTAAAACTGACTTCTCCCTTGGAACTCTTGACCCTATGCCCATCTGTCAGTTATGTGATCATGCTGTGTTAGCTATCCCTCTGTTTCTTCATTTCCATTCATTCTTCAAAACCCATAGGACTTAATTTGCCTCCATGAATCCAATGAGACCATTCTTTGAAAAATCGTCAATAGCCCCACCAGTACCCAACCCGGCAGCAGGGTGTCAGCATCTGACCTGTTCAAACCCTCAGCAGCATTTCATTTACATTCTCCTGCGTGTCATTTGATCAGTTAAGCTGCTGAAACTTGGATTCCCATGAGCCTTTGGGATTATCTTAAGTTCATTTTACCAGTCTCTCATTTGAAAATATAATACGTATTAGGTTGCTTTAAGTGACCTCTCAGAGCTGCTCTGTTACCCTCTCCATTCCTCATGTTGGTGTGGAGCACATTCAGACTATTCTCTTTGTTTCAAATGCTGTCTTGTCTTCTCTTGCTCACACTATAGCGAGACACTATTGTAATATTCTTGAACACAGCTATGATTATTTCTCTCCTCTTCGCAAAACACTCAATAGTTCTTGACTGAATAGAAAAGAAAGTTTGAATTCCTAACTAAGGTATGAAAATCCCTCAACAATTTGGGTCCAACTTTCCTCTACAGTCTTTTTTTCTTACTATGCTTCAACCCACACAACATATATGATACCAATCACCCACCTCAAGGCATTTCCCAAATATGACTTATGCTTTTTAATTCTTTTCCTTTGCTCCGTCTTCTCTCTTTCTTGAAATGTCCATTTTTTTCTTTCATTAACTGATAATAATCTTTGAACCCATGGGGCATATAAAATGTCTTGTCCAAACTGAAGCCTTCCCTGATTAAGCCAATGAAAATTAATGTTGCTCTCCCATAGTCTGCTAACATTTTTCATCAATTATTTGTTGAATATTATACTATATTTGAAGAACTAGCAATACAATGATAAACAAAATGTCATGATTCATGAACATTGATTGCTGATAGAAAATGTTATAGTTTGCTTTAGATTATAGTTATTTGTGTATAAGCCTGTCCATCTTACAAAATTATAAGGCATGGCTTCCTAAAGGATCATAATTTGCCTTTCACAATACAAAGCTCCTGTGTTAGATTAAATGCATTCAATAAATATTTGTTAAATCAATTCTCTTTAATTAATGTTCAATCATATGATTCATAACAAATAGGAAGACACTCAAGCAATCTGTATGAATGATTGACTTTAATTTGAAAATCTGAAAGATAAAACGAATAACTAAATAAAAAATGTTGATCATTAATTCATTCTGTACCAGCACAATACTAAAGATGTTTGATTTATTATCTTTCTTACTTTCACAAACAACTCTATGAGATCATCACTTTCATTTTCCTGTTTTATAAATGAGAAATAGAGAGATAAGGAAATACAGTAACCCTGTTCTCTGATTCCTAATCACTAATAGCCAATCACTAACTCTATTGCATAGACTGCCTATTAATATTTAATAGTAATAAATATTCAACTTAATTAAACACACAATTTGTTTTTACATTCTGCCAGATCTCATCAATTTAATGTATCAGTCCAATTACAGATGAAACCTAGGTAAAAGTATTCTTAAAATTGTCTTTTTTCTGGGTCAGAACGAGTCATATGGCACCACTTAACCACAAGAGGTCCAGGAAACACATCATCCTTGTGCCTCTAAGGCAGAAATTTGGAAAAATTGGTGATCAGCATTCCCTAAGACTACCAAAGTTTATACTCCTGGTCACCAAATATTAGACTACTGCCCTTCCTCCCCTAGGCAAAAAATACACTTATTCATCCCCAAAGGAAGACAACATTAAGCTCTCATCCAGTCTCAGAGTCAAACTGAATGTCCAAATATCTGAATGATGCACAGTACTATTTATATCAGATTCTAGTGGTATAGGGACAGAAGAATACCCTCCTTTGGAAAAGGGGGTGAATGAGGAACACAGAACTGTCACACATCCCTAGTAATTCTGAAACCCTGCTTGTCAGGTGGTATAAGGACTCTTACCCAGAGGGTGGTTAATGTTCCTTAATTAGACTGTGAATCTGCTTCTTGACAGTAACTCCTTACCCATAGTTTGCCATGGCCTCTGAAAGCTCCTTTAAGGAAATTTCTTCTTTTTCATCATTTTTCTTGGTCATATCTGAATTGGGCATTAGAGAAAAAAAAAATCTTCCTTCATAAATTAGTAGTTTTCTCTAAGCACCATTTTAAGATAGTGACAGATGCTTTCGATTCAGCCTATTGATATTTTTGATAGTACAACTCTCTCAAAAACATATTGAATGTTTCTGATTATTTAATAGTTTCTTTCACTATAAATATGTATTTTCCATAATATTTTCTAATCTATTATTGCCAGAGTTTAGGAAAACTAGAATTTTTTGTGTATTCATCTTCTATCTAGTTATTTTTTAAATATTGTTATTAATTTGATTAAACTCTTAGTAGATTTCCTTGTTATCTGCAATTAACACTTAACTGCTTTCCTTCTAATATTCTTTATTAGCTAATTTTCTTGTCTGATAACATATTTTTGATCTTCCAACATAATCTGGAATGTAGCTATGACAGCACATATTTGTGTTTTATTACTGATTTTGTCAATATGTCTAATGTTTCACCATACATTTTTTAGTTTCCCACTAGATATTTTTTTACATTTAATAAATAAAAATTTTCTTTTATATCTTAGCTTTCTAGGAGTTTCAAATATGTAACAAATTACTTTTATCAGTTTATTTTGATTATGTATTTAGATTATAACATACATTTTCCCTTTAATTTGTAAATACACTAAATGACATGGTGGATTTATTTCCATTATTGAAGCATTCCTTTATTACTGGAATTAAGCAAACTTGATAATTTTACATTTTTTTCTGACTTTGACTATGTGCACAAGTGAGATTTTCTCTACATTTCTTGCATTGCCTTTATCCAGTTTGCTACTGCAATTAGGTTAGACTTGAAAGATAACTTTTTACATTATGGAAATAATCTAATTGTTAGAATAAAATAGCCACATATTTGAATGATAGTGTAATTGAATGTGGAACTCTGGATTCTAAGCCATGGAAGATATAATTCCATAGTATTTTTGCCTCCCATGTGGCTGCTGAGATATCTGATAATAATCTGACTCTTGTTCCTTTACATTTAGTATCCCCCCTTTCTTTGGTACCTTTAAAGATTTTCGTTATCATTGATATTTTAAAATTTTACTATGATCTGCTGAGAACAGAGATTTGTTTATACGTTGTTTTGTTTTTGTTTGCTTTTTAATTTATCCCTTTAGCACTTAATCTTTCTTCACCATGGGCAAATTATTTGCCATCTTCTTTAAGTAATGATTTCCTTTTATTGTCTCCATTTTCTCTATCTGCAACATTTATAAGATACATTCTACAATTTCTGTGTATGTCTTGCATGCATCTTATATTTTTTACATATTACTTTCATTTCAGCTCAATAATTTGCTATTCAGCTATATCAATTTTGCTATTCGACCATAAAAATTGTATGGATTTAAGTACCCACCTCTAATTCATTCTTTTTATATGTAACAGTTTTTTGGCATGAATGGCATATTCTTCCTGTTCTTTCTAAAAATTCTACTGATTATACATTCTGTACTTATTTTTAATTAACTCTCCATCTTCAGATATATGTTCTTGTTTGAAATCTCTTTTATTCAATATGTTAATGCTACTCACATAGTTGGTGATGTGCGTATCATTTTAGATGCTGTAATTGTAGGCTGTCTGCTGCTGTGTTTACAGAACTTGCTCTGAATAGGGCCGGAACTCTTGCTCAGCTTGTACTCTATATCAAGATAGTGAATACTCACCATGAAATGATATTAGTGGTTCACTTCCATGGCTTATCTTCTGATTGTTGATGCTTTTTGTTCTTTTGAGATATCATCAACCATTTGGATCCCTGTCCTCTCATTTATCCTCAGGTCTGCCATTTATTACTCCTGTGTGTAGACAGTTAACCATTATTGCCTGGTTCACTTGGAGTTGGGGGTGAGGCATGTGTCCAGGAGACATCCATAGCATTTGAAAGTCTTGCACGTTTCCATGGCAGAATACAAATAAATTCCCTGTGAGATCCCCCGGGTTTTCTCCGGCTCTTTTCTTCCACAACTTCTGTGGCATTATTTTTTTCCTGCAACTTCTGACGTTTTTTTCTTTAGTAATGTCTGCTTTCAGGATTCCAGGAATTTTGCAGGTTCAAGTTCTAGCAAATTCTCCTACTTGTGTTTGAACAGCTATGAAGCTTTTATGTAGAAAGGGGAATTACATCATGTGCTTATTTTACCATCCTAAATATTTTTCCAGATTGCTATCAAAATTTAAAAAATTCTCATATATAACCTTCAGATTCCTGAGGTCAGGTCCTCAGATCTAAATTTTTTAAAACACTGCACTTTACCACATGACCTCTAAGTTAAAATAGCACAATGCTTTTATTCTGCAATTGGAATTGTTTTAGTACTCTTTTGACAAGCATCTCAAAGCAATCTGGAAAATATTCCTTTTCATGAAAAATCTTCCTCACCTGCACATCAACTTCTGAAACAAAGCAGGTGTGAAAAGCACAAAGCAGGCCAATTTACACAGATGGTATGGAGGTCAAGTGAAAAAATGTTACATTCCCCAGAGTTGACAGTTGTGCATAGTGTTAAAAAGCCAGTTATAATGTCTTGCTAATAATCAGTTATTTAACAGGTTTGTGTACTCAATGGCTCTCCAGTAACATTGTTCTTTAAAATCTAATAGTTGGAAATGGTGTGTTAGACAATATTGGAACTTCTTATAATGAGATGGAATACCAACCAGGGATAGTTGTATACAGAGACTATTTAAAAGAATAGAAATATTGGACCTAATTTAGTGAGTTTTGTGAAGGCATCTTGTACATTTTTCATTATCAAACAGCATTCCATTAATCATTTAGCCAAGATTCTTGAGATAGTCGCCAAATTGATGTATTGAGTTGCCAATATAAAAATGAGCCATTTATAATTAATTACCCCTAAAGCAATCCTTTTTAACATCAACACATTTTCTTGGGCTTCTTAACTTTATAATAAGCCTATCAATATTTTCACTTGGTAACAATCTGCAAGAACTGGACATAAGCACATTTTGCTAGAAATGTTAGTAAAAATTACATAGTACCAAATTACCAAAATTTAAAAAATTTAATTCTCATTTAAGAAATTACATAAGAGATTTGCAGAATTATCTGCAATTTATATACTTTCATTAGATTCTTCCTACTTTGCTTTATGTACTTTCGGGTTACAGGCTCTGGGTAGCGCTGCCTTTTTGGCTCAACATCACATGGGTGCAGTGAAGCATCACAAAAATTTATTCACTTTTATGGCTATATTAAGCTCTTAAACCTACTTTGGGAAGCCATCTATGAATATTCTTGTTGGAAAAAGCATTTCTCCTTTACCATAAAGTATTCACCATGGAGGATCAAAGGAAACATATCTCCTCAAATTTTAGGGGAACATAAATTAGTATAAAATCATTTGGGGCATGAAAGTAATCTTGAATTTCTGTATAGTATGGTAAGGGGCAACCACATCACAAAATCCAAGAACTAGAATTTACAGAGGAAGACTGAAGCACAAAATGGTTTTACCATCAAGCATGGATATATCTGCCGTTTGAAACTGGTACTTATCTGGCTAGTTCATTCATCCATATATACCCTTAAAGAAAATTTGTCATTTAACAACATCATGATGACTACTCATCCAACTGCATTTAGACCTAGAGATTTTGCAGTATGTTTACAAATTCTGATAAAAACTAAAAAGCTTTTGACGCTAAAGGCTTACATGGTGGTATTTATGGTATCTGTTACTGCTTATTTAGCCTTTCTCACAAAGGTTTGTTAAAGGTTTATGACTGTAATGAAAGACAAATACTTTGACTTTTGTTCTGAGATGTTTACTAAGTAGTTCATCTTCTCAATTTTAAACCAGGTTTTAGTTCAGTGAGCAGATATTATGTCAGCTCATAAGTGCTTTAATGCCAGTTTCTTGAGAGAGAAACATTACTGGCTCCCCCAGGAGTTTTTTGTTTGTTTGTTTTAGACTTGGGAAAGTTTCACAAGTATACAAAGTCTCAGATCCAAAATAATATTCTTGGAGTCAGGACAAATAGAAAACCTGTAAAATGGTCCCCGTCACTTGTTACTCTGCATTTAGACAGCCTCTGAGAGCACAACAAAATGGAATTAAAATAGATATTGTAACTGGAAAGTTTTTGTCTTAATTCCACATTTTGCTAGCTTTGTTATCTTGCAGAAACTGCTTGGTCTCTCTGGGTCAGTTTCTCATTCTGAAAAAATTAGTAGAATGTGTAATTTTCATGTCTGCCTGTATGTGTGTATAGATATAGCAATAGCTTCAAGAATTGTGAGTACTTCATACAAAATCTTGTTTCATATTCACAACACTCCTGTAGGTAACTACTATTGTTATATCCTATTTTACAAAGAAAGAAGCCAAGTTCGGAGACAATAAGGAACCTGCCATAAATCAATGAGCAAATAATTGTTGACACTGGGGTCTATTTAGAGTGCCCTCACAATTTTCTTCTATTTTATGGTGCATATTTGGGCTTTGTAACTCCTAGGGCAAAGAAATTCAAATGACTTCTGCTTTCGACTGCTGTACATACAAAGATTGAGCCCATTGGATCTAAGTTCCAAGGGCCACAATATATCAAAACTGGCAGTCCTTGGAGTCAAGCAAGAGAACTGTATTTCCACCAAATGAAACTTTGTAGCAATATAGGGAGACATGTGGGAATGAGAATTACTTATGTCAGGATATGTCAGTTATGCAAATGTGTAACTTAAAAACAAAGGAAAAGACTCAGTGGGGTACCACAGACAGATACAGTCATTGCCAGTGGGAAAAAAAAAACACTTGCATTATCATTGTCTTTGGTCCTTCCCCATCCTGCCTCTTTCCATAAAATCTTATTTTATCTTCAAAACAATCTTATGATCCAAATAAACTTATTCCACTTTTTAGATTATAAGTAGACTCAAAAGGTAACTTTCCCACGGTCAGAGAATTGTCAATAATGCACTTAAAACTCAACTTTGATGACCTCTGTGGTTCTGTCTGGTCATGGGTTTATCTAAATATTTTTGAACTTAGCGTTACTTACTTACATATATTCTGAATGGTAGCACGTTTGAGAATTTTACTGCCATTATGAGAAGATGTGCTTTTATCTTTGGTTCTGAAAATTATTTCAAGGCGCTGATATGGAGGTAGAGGTAGCAACTAGAACAAGAAGAAAATAATAGAATTAATGAGATATGGTGTTATGATCGGAATATTTATGTCCCTTCACAATTCATATATGAAACCTACCTCCAAGATAATTGTCTTAAGTTGTGGAACCGTTGAGAGGTGATTAGATCATGAGGCTTTACCTTTATGAATGAGATTAATGCCCTTATAAAAGTGCTTGAGGGAGCTTGTGTGCTCCTTCCACCAGGTGAGGACACAGCAAGAAGGTGCCATCTTTGAAGAACAGCAGTCTTCACTAGACACTGAATCTCCTGGCACCTTGATCTTGGACTTCTTAGCCTTCAGAACTGTAAACAATAGATTTCTATTGCTTATAAATTACCCAGTCTAATCTAAGGTATTTTGTTTTAGCAGCTGGAACAGACTAGGACATAAGAATTTTCTCTAGGCCTTCATTCCATTAGGTATATATTGTTTATATATATATATAGTATATATATATTCACACACATATATATGTGTATATATAGTTTTATATATATAAATATACAAAAATACATATTTATATATATTAGAAGAGAATTCAACTAGACCATTCAAAGTCCATGGAGATCTATTTGCCTGTGGAAGAGTCCTAGAAGGTTTGTAATCCTTCTGATAGAGGGAAAATTATATGTGTATTTAAATATCTGCAGTTGCTTTAGGGCGAGAAACCAAGTGTAAAACACATTTTTGTTAGATCTCTAATGTGGGCTGTGAACTGTGTTTGTTCTAGGCTTATGGTGGTGACTTTTAAGAACTACAAAGAGTCTGAAATTTTACTCTACTTACAAGCTTACAAGTTAGCCTGCCACAGGTGCATGAATACTGGCATAACACATGAAACTCTGGTCAGAAACAAAGGGCAGTTCATTATTCACAATAATAACATTAGCTGAACTATAAGCATTTGTAGCAGCTCTCCAGGCGTAGATTGTCCTTGGGTGCTGTAAAGATTGCCAGGTAGGTAGCAAATGCACACATAGTGGAATGTGTTACAGGCAAGGACTCCTGAGCTTAGGAAATTCTAATCTTTTATAATGTGCAGTAAGCATGCCTGACCTTTGCATTATATATACTACACTGAACAGCAAGAATGACTGCTTGAGATACACCATGTTACATATCTTAGGAAACATGCTTGAAAGATAGGAGAAAGGCAGTCAATATTTCTGCTATTGACATGTGCAGAAACCTGAGACACTCATGGACACTTGTTTCCCGATAATAGCCAAAAGACATTGGTTATTATTAATCTAGTTCCTGCCTTCATGGACACTTTTTTGTCTTGTTTTGTAAACAAATACCAAACAAATATATAGGGCCTCATATCACATCCATGGATTCAACCAACCGCAGATCGAAAATTTTTGAAAAATAATTCTGATAAAAAGTAAAATGCATTTGACGCTAAAGGCTTACATGGTGGTATTTATGGTATCTGTTACTGCTTATGTAGCCTTTCTCACAAAGGTCTGTTAAAGGTTTATGACTGTAATGAAAGACAAATACTTTGCCTTTTATTCTGAGATGTTTACTAAGTAGTTCATCTTCTCAATTTGTACTGTATATGTTCAGACATTTTTCCTTCTAATTATTCCCTCAACAAATGTACTGTATATGTGCAGACTTTTTTCCTTGTAATTATTCCCTCAACAGTACAGTATAACAACTATTTACATAGGTTTTACATTGTATTAGGTATTATAAGTAATCTTGAGATGATTTAAAATATACAAAGGATGTACCTACAAAGTATTTGATAGGTTTATGCAAATACTGTGCCATTTTCTATAAGGAATTTCAGCATCCATTGATTTTTGATATCCACAGGAAGTCCTAGAACCAATCCCCAACAGACACTGAGGAACAATTGTAATTATAAATTGTGATAATAATTCAGAAGTAAAAAGAGCAGTATGCTATCAGAAATGCAGAAGGATGAGTTAGATTCAAGGAGCTTAGAAATGGCTTATCTGAGATAGGGACTTTTAACCTGAGGTGTGAAAAGAAGTTAGGCAGGTAGAATTAAGAAGAGAGCATCTTAAAGGTATTCTCTTTAAGAGAGAGCATCTCAGCATATTTGAAGGTCCAGATTCCCTAGAATTCAGAGATTGTTAAAACAGCCAGGATAGTCAGAATATTCAAGGGAGGAGATGAAGGAAGGAGATGTGATTAAATGGGTAGGCAGAAACAGATTATTATGTTCAAACAGCAATGAGAAAGCCATGGAGTGTTTAACTGGGGAGCCTTGTCATCTGATTTACATTTTAAACGATAGTTATACTATGTGTGGGATGCAGAGGAGGAAAAATTAGTGGAAGAGGAAAACCAGATAGGAAGCTGCTGGACGATATTTGTTTGGCAATGGTGACGGCAGTAAAGATGAAGATGAGTGATACTCAAGGCTGTCTTTTTTCCCTTAACCTTCTATTTTCTGGCTGTTAAAAAAATTGAATATGTTTTAACTTTTCCATTTCCTTCCCAATTTTTCAGTTTACTACTGAATAGAAATAGTAAACCATGAGGGAGGCTAAGCCACACTAAAATGTGGGATCTGCAATGGCATGATGATCAGAATGTTATTATAAATCCAATTGTTAACAAATATTCCCAGGTTTAGGTCCAATTTGCATGTATGTTTTGTTTCCTAGTTGCTGCAACTAAATATTTTGTATCTTTATACCTCATTTCATGGAATAATGTTTTGTTTAGTGACCTTAAATATTTGCAAAGTAAATTAATTAATTCATGAATCATGGATGAAAGCATAAAGGATCTGTGATCATCAGGATTTATTTTCCTGTTTTTATGAACACTCTTAAGAAACAGGATGGATCTCCAACCCCAAATTTGGTTCAGATATCAAAACTGATGATACTACAGTCATACTGTGAGGGTAATAAAAGATTTATTAGTCACACAATGAAGCTTTCTGGGTGGAGCAGGGCATGCCTAATAGCTGGTCCAAAAATGTCTTGAGAAAACAGGGGAAGGAGACTGGTGGGGTTTTTATGTAGTTGGGGGTGGGACTGAGGTGAGGGTTCACATGCATAGTTTGAACTTCCTGCCTACGCAAAAGGAGGAAGCTGGGGGGGCTTTGCCAGCTGTAGGGCTTCCGGGAAGAGGATAGAGTGAAACTTAGACACTATCAGTAGTCGAACTTAAAAAAAAATGGGATTGGACTCTTGATTATACTTATTTACCAGAATGAAACTTGAGAGACAAGTTTGTATATGATGTATATGTACTGGGGTACGGCAATGTTCACTCTAAAGTATAATGTAGTTTTTTTTCGCCATGAAACTCCTGGTCAACAAAGAGGACATTGAGTTCAAGTATCTCTCAATACTTCACAATAAGTAGTTATCTTGCAGAACAAAGTTGATCTTGCTAGCTAGATATTAGTTTGTTATTAACAAAATTACGGTCATTATATTCCTATCACAAAATTATATTTGTATTTAGTAGGGAGCCATTATTATGTATTGTTATCTTGTTGTAGGCACTAAGGAGGATTGGCAGGACTTTCAACATAAACACCAGTGCATTATACTAGGAAATTTGGCTAGGGAACAAAAAGAAGCTCTAGTTGACATTTCTTTCCCAAAGCTTAATAATCAAAGCAGACACATTTAAATAGTTCACCTTTTCTGGGCAGTAAACAGGTTTGGCAGGACTGAAACAAATTGGATGTGCCCATCATAATCAACTTAGAAAAGAAAAGAATGGGAAAAATGCCTAGAAAGAAGACAATGTATTAATATCAAATCTTGCAAAAAAATAAAAATATTTAGAAACAGAATGTGTGCTCAATTACAGCCCAAAAAGTGGAAACAAAATAATTGAATGGGACATTTCCTCAGCACATTTGCATATTTGAAAAAACACACCTCCATTTTTTTCTGGTATGAGGATGTGACAGTCGTTCACATTCTTATAAAGATGAGACCATTGCAACCTATGATTATTCTGGAACTGAGTGTCAGTGTGGGGGTTCTCTACTCCTATTGCTTCTCTCTCCCTTCTCTTTTGCTTCCTGCCTTTTGGCTGCTTCTCTGACCACTACCATTTATTCAGTAGTGAGTATCTGCAAATGAAGTAATAAAGGAAATGAAATTCAAGTGAGTCTGTTGGCTACCTACTAGCATCTTGGCTAACAGGATTAATGAAGGTAAAAATGGGTTTTTCTGTCTGCGAAAAGATTTTACTTTTCTATGCTGTTGTCCCTCAATCATCATGGATGATTTAGGGCTGGCTGCATATAACTGAACAAAGATTTTTGTCTCTTCTGGCTGTACAGACATTCTATGGGGTCATAGATACTGGTTTCAATGATTGTGTGATTTTGGAGAAAACAAAAAATCATAAGCGCATACTTATAAAACCAATCAGGGATTAGATATAGATACCTGTCAAATAGCTACAATTATAGTAAATTAATGATTTGGTGGTTTTATAATTGGTATAAATAGTAAAGGATACTTATAAATATTTGTATGGAAAATCCTTTGGCAAGAATTAATACTATTTCTCTAATAGTATTTTATGCAAGACAATCAATACTTGACAGGTAAGATCAGATACTTCTCTCTTGACTTCTTCAACATTTAGCTTAATGGAATTTACCACCATTGAGATGCACTGAGAAGTAAAATTGTAAAGAAAGACTGGAAAATGATATCTTAAAAAGAATTGATTAATGTTATAAAATGTTGCTGTATGTTAAGATTTTGTATCGTAAATTTGATATTGTTTAATATTTTTACTTTTAAAAATGCATAAGAGTAATAGAAATTACAAACAAAATATGTGGTTTTCCCTTTTTGTCATTTTCTTGGTCCTCCTTAGCTGCATCTACCTATTTGAAAGATGACATTCCTCTCCCTTTCTGTGAGCCTTTGGCTTCGGGCCATTCTTTGTCTTTACTGTGTTAATTATTAGCTACTTAACATTTATACTGAAGATCTGACAGTTCCTAGGTCTCGAAATTTCTTGAGTTTTCAATTTCAGGAACTTCCTCCCCATGTCATATCAAATCTTTATATGCATTGTGGCACTTTGAAATCATCCACATGCAATCTTTAAGATCTTAAATGCTGACATCTCTTTTTCTGACTATACCATTTGTTACCCTGATATCTAATGTCCAGTCTATGTTTATATTCGTTGTAAATTCCAGCTTCTAAGAAATAACAATGCTAAATTACTTTTTAAAACATATACAATTTTTTTCTTTTGAGACAGGGTCACCCTGTCACCCAGGCTAGAGTGTAGTGGGGCAATCTCAGCTCATTGCAACCTCTGCCTCCTGGGATAAAGTGATCCTCCCATCTCAGCCTTCCAAGTAGCGAGAACCATAGGTGTGCACCACCACACCTGGCTAATTTTTGTCTTTTTTGTAGAGATGGCATTTCGCTGTGTTGCGCAGACTGGCTGCGAACTCCTGGGCTCAAGCGACCCACCCACCTCTGCCTCCCAAAGCGCTGGGATTACAGGGGTGAGCCACTGCATCCAGTCAAAAAAGATATATTTGAAAGTAAAAAATGTCCATTAAAGCCAACAAAATATATATTTATAGACAGGAATGAAATCTCATTCATTTTTACTCCTCCAATCCTGCTTCCAGTAGGAAAACATCTTTCTAAAAGTTTGAGACACCTCGTTTTAAAATTTGGCCGGTACAGATTTTGGAATCAATTTACAAATAATATCTAGATTCTTAATATAATTTTATTTTTAACCCTTTTTGGGGTCGATTAACCTTCCTTGTTTGGCTTTATTAGCTTCTCTAATCTGCTTGGACCAAGCAGCTTATCATTAATGCTATAGATGAATAGTATAAGAATAATCTGGGAGTTTATTAAAAATGTAGAATATCAATAGATGCATTGAATCAGAATCTGCATTTTTATAAGATCTCAGGGACTTTATTTGCATATTAAAATTTGATAAGCATTAATTTTTGCCATATTTCCACCATGCTCCTAAAAAATGTAACCACAGTGGTGCCAAGCACAAAATGTGAATACAAATCAACATAATACAAATTCTGCCTTCACCACATACGGGCCTACCCCAATTTATTGAGCTTTGCAGATACTGAACTTTTTACATGTTTCTAAAAGTTTTTGGCAACTTTGCCTCAGGCAAGTCTATGGAAGCCATTTTCCAACAGCAAGTGCTCAGTTTGTTCGCAATTTTTAGCGATAAAATATTTCTATTAAATTGCATACATTTTTTGGATATAATGCTACTGAACACCTAATAGACTACAGCATAGTGTAAACATAACTTTTACATGCACTGGAAAACCAAAAAATTTGTGTGACTTGCTTTATTATAATATTTGCTTTATTACAATATTTGGTTTATTGCAGTGGTCTGGAACAAAATGTACAATTTCTCTGAGTTATGCTTGTATTTATTTCATGACCCTGAAAAAGTTATTTCATCGTTCTGTGACTCATTGTATGCATCTATAAATTGGATGAACAATTATGGATGGTATAAAGATTGAGTGAGGTCATATGTATAAATATACTAAACAGTACCTGCCACATAGTAAATATACAACAAATAATAACCACTATTATAATGTTTATATTCTCCTTCTGAATGATTCAATCTTATGTTCCCCCAAACACCCTTAATTGTATGTTACTCAAAAATGTTCCTTCAAATCACTGCAACAAGAGAGAATCTTTAATAAATGATGTTGGTACAACTATTTATTTGGAATAAGATAAAATTAGATCCTCCATACCTCAGACCACACATAAGAATAAACTCCAAGTGAATTATGGAACTAAATGTTAAAAAAAAATCATACTAGAAGAAAACATAGGTGAATTATTTTTAAATATCAATTTAGGGAAAACCTCACTAACTATGACACAAAATCCAGAGACAATAAAAGAAAATGACAAATTTGACTACAAAAATATCTCAAAATTGCAGGGGCACAAAACTGTTAAAAAAAAGTAACACAACTGACAAGCTGGGAAAAAATACTTGCAACCTATATTACATAAAAATTGCTAATATTCCTAGTATGTAAAGAACTCTTTCAAGTTGAGGACAAAAAAAGACCAAAGCTTGTTTAAAAAAAGGGGGACAGGGCATGAACAGATAATTATTAGAAGATATAAAAATGTCCCATAGCCGAGGCACAGCTTGCAGTGAGCCAAGATGGCACCACTGCACTCCAGCCTGGGTGACACAGCAAGACTCTGTCTCAAAAAAAAAAAAAAAAAATGTCCCATAGCCACATGAAGTATGTTCAAAGTCACTCAAAATTAGAAAAATACAAATGAAACAACACTGAAATGTGACTTCTCATTAATAACTTGAAAATTAAGATGTATGGCATGGCAACATATTCTGTTGCTTAGACCCTGGGGAAACCGGTACTCTCATACATTGCTAGTGAGAATGCTCACTGGCACAAATCTTCTGGAGGGAAATCTGGCAACATCAAACAAAACTACATATGCAGTTAGCTTTGGACATAGAATCCTTATTTTTAAGAACATATCTCCAACAATATAAAGATATATATGTACAAGAGTATTTGTTGATGCAACGTGTGTAATTTCAAAATAATTCAAACAACCTCCAACATACAAAAGTGATTCCAAAAATTGTGGTACATTCCATAATGGAATATTATGCAGTTGTAAAAAAAAAATGAGGAATATCTCTATGAATTCATGAGGAGTGATTTACATGCTTTATTTTTAAGTTGAAAAAGGAAAGTGCAAATTGTTATGCTACATTTACGTAAGAAATAAGAAATATGAATATACATGTATCTGCTAACCTGTACAGAAAGAAATACAGAAAAAAAAAGAACTATTGAGATTGGGGGGTAGGAACTAGGTGAAAAGAACAATGGTGTAAGAACAATTTGAATGGGCTCAAGGAGATGTACTCTGCATACACCTTTTTGTATAGGTCTCAATTTTAGAATTATGATGATATTTCACTTATTCCCCAAAATAACAATCATCAGCATCATCATTGAAAATGTGGGAGCAAACCAAAATGAAATAAAAACAATAACGAATTGATATGGTTTGACTGTGTCACCACCGAAATCTCATCTTGAATTGTAGCTCCCATAATTCCTACATGTTGTGAGAGGGACCCAGTGGGTGATAATTGAATCATGGGGGTGATTTTCCCCCTACTGTTCTTGTGGTAGTGAATAAGTCTCACCAGATCTTAAGGGGAAACCACTTTCACTTGGTTGTCATTCTCTCTTTGCCTGCTGCCATGTAAGATATGCCTTTCACCTTCCGCTGTGATTGTGAGTCTTCTTCAGCCACATGGAACTGTGAGTCCATTAACTCTTTTCCTTCTTTATAAATTACCCAGTCTTGGGTACATCTTTATCAGCAACATGGAAATAAACTAATACAGTAAATTGGTGCTGGTAGAGTCAGGTGCTGCTGTAAAGATACCCGAAAATCGGGAAGCAATTTTGGAACTGGGTAACAGACAGCAGTTGGAACACTTTGGAGGACTCAGAAGAAGTCAGGGAAATGTGGGAAAGTTTGGAACTTCCTGGAGACTTGTTGAGTGACTTTGACTGAAATGCTGATAATAATATAGAAAATGAAATCTAGACTGAGGTGGTCTCAGATGGACATGAGAAACATTTTGGGAACTGGAGTAAAGGTTACTCTTGCTATGTTTTAGCAAAGATACTGGCAGCATTTTGCCTCTGTTCTGGAGATTTGTGGAACCTTGAACTTGAGGTGATTTAGAGTATCTGGCAGAAGAAATTTCTAAGCAGCACAGCATTAAAGAGGTGACTTGGATGCTGTGAAAAGCATCCAGTTTTAAAAGGGAAATGAGTATAAAAATTTGGAAATTATGCAGCCTGGTGATGTGATAGAAGAGAAAAACCCTTTTTATAAGGAGAAATTCAAGCCAGCTGCAGAAATTTACATAAGTAATGAGGAGCCAAATGTTAATCACCAAGACAATGAGGAAAATGACTTCAGGGCATGTCAGAGACTTTGTGGCAGCCTCTCCCATCACAGGCCCAGAGGAATAGGGGAAAAAAATGATTTCATGAGCTGGGGCCCCAGGCCCTCATGCTGTCTGCAGCCTAGGGACTTGGTGCCCTGTGTCTCAGGTGCTCTAGCTATGGCTAAAAGGGGACAAGGTACAGCTTAGCTGTGGTTTCAGGGGGTGCAAGTGCCAAGTCTTGGCAGCTGTCACATGGTATTGAATCTGTAGGTGCACAGAAGTTAAGAATTGAGGTTTGGGAACCTCTGCCTAGGTCTCAGATGATGTATGGAAACGCCTGGATGTCCAGGCAGAAGTTTGCTGCAGGGACAGGGCCCTCATGGAGTACCTCTGCTGGGGCAGCACAGAAGAAAAATGTAGAGTTGGAGCCCACACACAGCATTCCTACTGGGACAGCACCTAGTGGAGTTGTGGGAAAAGGGCCACCGTACTCCAGACCTCAGATGGCAAATCCACTGAAAGCTTGCACCATGTGCCTGGAAAAGCCACAGACATCAACACAAGCCATTGAAGGCAGCCAGGAGGGAGGCTGTACCCAGCAGCTCTGCCATATGGCAGAGTTGCCCAGGATCATGGGAACCCACCTCTTACATTAAGTGTCACCTGGATGTGAAACGTGGAGTCAGAGGAGATCATTTTGGAGCTTTAAGATTTGACTGCCCCACTGGATTTCAGACTTCCATGGGGCCTTTAGCCTCCTGGTTTTGGCCCATGTCTCTGATTTGGGATGAGTGTATTTATCCAATGCCTGTATCTAGGAACTAACTAACTTGCTTTTGATTTTACAGGCTTATAGGCAGAAGGGACTTGCCTTTTCTCAGATGAGACTTTGGACTGTGGACTTTTGAGTTAATACTAAAATGAGTTAAGGCTTTGGGGGACTGTTGGGAAGGCATGATTGGTTTTGAAATGTGAGGAAATGAGATTTAGGAGGAACCAGGGATAGAATGATATGGTTCAACTCTTTCCCCACCCAAATCTATCTTGAATTGTAACTCCCATGATTTCCATGTGTTGTGGAGGGACCTGGTGGGAGATAATTGAATCATGGAGATGGATTTCCCCATACTGTTCTTGTGGTACTTAATAAGTCTAATGAGATCTGATGGTTTTATAGGAAGAAATCCCTTTCACTTGGTTCTCATTCTTTCTTTGCCTGCTGCTATGTAAGATGTGCCTTTTTCCTTCCACCATGATTGTGAGGCCTCCCCAGCCACATGGAGCTGTGAGTCCATTCAACCTCTCTTTCTTTTTAAATAAATTACCCAGTCTCAAGTATGCCTTTATCGGTAGCATGAAAATGGACTAATACACACATGAACTTAACTATACTAAAAATGAATAACATCAACACACAATAAGTTGTCCTGGAAAAACACTAACTTAAATACATTTGGAAAACTTTACTTTGACTATATACTGTAAGGCTAAAGACAAAGAGAACTGAACACAAATATTGCACTCCAGTTAGTACATTTGCTTTTCAAAGGGACATGAGTTAGCAATCTTAAAATACTTTTACATGTATTCTAGAATTGAGAAAAAACATATTGTGAATAATATATAATAATTTTCTAAGTGCTGGTTATTGAAATCACAAAAGAGAAAGAAAAGCTAGAATTAATCCTGTGCTCTTAAATTGGAATTTGAGATTTTAATATAAACTCATAGTTTTTAAAACTGATAGATTGATTGATAGATTGATAGACAAATAGACATAGGAATAGATACTGAGGTAAGTGTATAGATGTAGCAATTTTAAAATATGGCCACAAATTATTTGATATTCTTCCCTTGAAAAAGCAGAACATTTCTCTTCCCTTGAGTACAGACTGTACTTAATGACTCACTTCTAATGAATTGAGAATGTCAGTAGAAGTGACAATGTGTGACTCTGAAATTAGAACATAGAAAGCACGTGGTGTCTTCCATTTCTCTTCTCTTGAACATTTTCTCTGAGAAAAGCCTCTGCCATGTCATGGGAACACTCAAGCAGCCCTGTGGAGAGGTCCATGTGTCAAGGAACTAAGGCCTCTTGCCCTAGTCAGCAAGAAACTGAGGCTTTTTTGCTAAGCGTAATGTCACATGAGTAAACTGTATTGGAAACAGATCCTCCAGCACTGGATGAACTTTCAGTTGACCACAGCTCAAATTGATATCTGTATTACAATCTTGTAAAAACGGAGTCAAAGCCACCAAACTAAGGCACTACCAGATTTCTGACCCATAAAAACTGTGAGAAAAAACTGTGAGAAAAACTTTTTAAGCTGCTAAAATTTGGGGGTAAGTGGTTATGCAGTAATAGCTAATTAATACCGATATTGACACTAGGAAAGGGTGCTGCCATAACAGAACCTACAATGTTGGAATGACTTTAGAATCAGGCAATAGGTATAAGCTAGAAGAACTTTGGGGAAAATGTTGGTGAAAATCTAAACACTATTTTAAAGATTGTGAGTAGAAATCTGATGGCTTTTGAGGAGGCTGCCAATGAGGGCTTAAAGAAAGTGAGAATATTATTGGAAAGATACTGTTAGAAAGGGAGTCCTGCTAAGCAGTGGTGGAAAGTTTTGTGACATTTTTTTTCCGGTGGTAATGTGGAAAGTAGAAAATGTACCTAAGTGCTTTAGCTAAGGATTATTTCCAAACAGAGAGATGAAGATGTACCAGATTTCTTCTTGCTCTATACAGTAAATTTTAAAAGAAGAGAGATAAGGTAAAGTGTGGCTTGTTAACAAGGAACCAGAATTTGATAATTTTGAAGATTCTCCAGGTGGCAAACAATATTACACATAGGAAATGGCTTCAAGATCAAATCAAGGGCATGACAGGGAATATTTGATCTAGGGGTAAAGCTAGAAATAAAGGGTAGGACTCTATAATTCATGGGAAGACCTTAAAAAAAGGCAGTATCTCAGAAAACTGTTCCGTCAATAAGTCTTCTTAAAAGCCTAATAGTATTGGCCCTCAGAATTTTCAGCAAAAGGTCAAAGTAAAAGATTAACAAAACAGATTTTGGGGTTAGCTTTTGTTTAATAAATATCAGTATGATTTATAGAAGATCCACATGTTTTTAAGAGAATTATATTGTTATAAATTGAGCTAAAAGGGAAAGAGGCAGACAATAATATATGTACAAGCCATTTAGACCTCAAAAACTTTATAACAGCAGACATTGGCAATATTTTGTGGTATTTTTATTTACTATTTAATGTCACACTCCTTCAGGCACAAAGATACTCACAGGGCAAGTGTAGATCCTCACAGATGCCTGGGGCATGAGGGGCACAATGTGTCCAGCTTCAACTCTCCTTATGCCGAGGCCAAGCCCACACTGCAGATGGAGGGCAGTAGTGGTTCCTAGGTAGGACATGGGAGTGGACAGCTGAGAACCTCTCCTAGGGAGGTGGGGTGGTGGCAGGAAGTGGGATTAAATGTGGGCCAGGGATGCAAGTGTATGTTTCATTGTCCTGTCAAACTTCATTTACAAAACAAAAAATTTAATAACAAATTTATTTTATTTTATTTTTGAGACAAGGTCTCACTGTCTGACCAGGCTGGAGTGTAGTGGCATAGTCATAGCCCACTGCAGCCTTCAGCCTTGACCTCCCAGTGACAAGTGATCCTCCTGTCTCAGCCTTCTAAGTAACTGGGACTATAAGAGTGCACCACTATGTGTGACTAATTATTTTTGTATTTTTTTTAATAAAGACAGGGTCTCACAATATTGCTCAGGATAGTCTCAAACTTCTGTGTTCGATCAATCCTCCCACCTTGGCCTCCCAAAGTACTGGAATTACGGGCATGAGCCACACTTCTGTATGACAAATTTATTAAGAATATAAAGATATTGACCACAGAACACTAAATCCAAAGTGTGAGGTCCCTTCACAAAGAGTAAATGATGGCACATTTGTTTGTGTGTTCGAGAGAAGAGGAACAAGGAGAAAACCATGGGGCATACCACAGTTTATTGAGTAGAAATAAGTATAACAAGACGACTAAAAGGATTGGTCTGAGAGATTGAGGCAGAATCAAAAAAAGGGTAGAAGCAGGAATAACAGTGAATTGAGATTTTCCAGGAAAAGATAGTGTTTACTGGTGCTTAATGCTGCAGAGTGGTTAAATAAAATGAGTACTGATTCTTGCCAGAAGAACTACCGCAGAGTCATGATATAAAAGCCTAATTGAATGGATTTTATGGGTAAATGGGCATATCACAGAAGTAGAGATAGCTCATGGAAACTGTTCTTTTAAGTTTGACTATGAAAGAGAAAGATATAATCCTAATCCGAGAGGGGCTTGAACATGTGTTGACTGTAGGGAGGAGACCACTGGAGAGAGAGCCTAAAAATAAAGGTAAGGGAATAGTGGATGGAGAAAGAATCTAAAGCAAGGAAAATGTTGGATCCCACAGTGTAGCGTTTTTTGGGTTTTTTTGTTTTTTTTTTTTTTGAGACAGCATCTTGCTCTGTCATCCAGGTTGGAGTGCAGTGGTGTGATCGAGGCTCACTGCAACCTCAACCTCCTGGGCTCAAGGGATTATCGTGCCTCATCCTCCCCAGTAGCTGGAATTACAGGTGTGTGGCACCGTGCCTGGCTAATTTTTATATCTTTAGTAGAAATGGGGTTTCACCATGTTGGCCAGGCTGGTCTCAAACTCCTTACCTCAAGTCATCACTCCACCTTGGCCTCCCAAAGTGCTGAGATTCTAGGTGTGAATCATAGCACCCAGCCCACAGCATGATTTTTAACAAACAAAAAAGAGAGCACAGGTTTCTGTCAGGTACAGATTCCTTTTTAAATATGTGGTTAGGAATTTGAATAAATCTAACTCGATAATGTTAATTTTCCTGAAGGACCAGAAGACAAAATCATTTTCTAACTATGAAAGGGATGAGGATATGGTGAGGAGCTTTAAAGGGTTATTAACGTTTTGGAATAGCCATATTGAGGAATTGAGGAGGGGATTAGGATCTATTCAAAAATTGACAAATAGTACTGTGGCCCAGCTGATTTAGAAAACATGCTAGTGGAGGTACCACTGTTTGAAGAAATGAACTTGCACAAAAGACAAGTAATATAAGGCATTTAGAATTTACAAAATACTGGGCCGGGTGCGGTGGCTCACGCCTGTAATCCCAGCACTTTGGGAGGCCGAGGCAGGCAGATCACGAGGTCAGGAGATCGAGACCATCCTGGCTAACACGGTGAAACCGCGTCTCTACTAAAAAATACAAAAAATTAGCCGGGTGCAGTGGCGGACGCCTGTAGTCCCAGCTACTCGGGAGGCTGAGGCAGGAGAATGGCGTGAACCCGGGAGGCGGAGCTTGCAGTGAGCCGAGATCGCGCCACTGCACTCCAGCCTGGGTGACAGAGCGAGACTCCATCTCAAAAAAAAAAAAAAAAAAAAAAAAAAAAAAGAATTTGCAAAATACTGAAATATATGACACAGGTTAAAAACAAGCAGAAAAACAAAGTAAGGGAAAGCACCACAGCAAAAATCTTTCCTTAGATTGTATTAAGCAGACACTTGGATGCCAAGTGACCCCATCTCTAGCATAATAATATAAAAGGGAAAAAATTATAGATTCTTTGTTCCCTGACCTGGAGGATTCCTCAATTCTAGCAAGCTTCCTAACTTCAGATGCAACTCAGGAGGATTAAAAAATGTTCCCGGAGGCTGTGGCCATTCAGTCACCTTACATTCTTATCTGGTGAAGAGTCTGTTGTTTCTAGTCTACTTGAACCGAAGTGAATGTAATATTAAACTAAATCAGAATTGTCATTTTTACCAAATTCAAATACAGATGAGCCCCCTATCATGTAGCCTAGCTTAGATGAATAGAAATGGAAGCCAAGACATGAAGAAGAGGTGGACAAGAAGACAGTGGGGTGACTAAGTGTTCGAGAATTTCATGAGGTAGAGAAATAGCTATGGACAGAATGAAGAAGGAAGATTTCCAGGGGAAGAGAAATAGGTGGCCAGAATCTGAATTATAGTTTAAGATTTTAGGAAGTGACACTTAATGATAACATCCATAGCGTTTGGCTGCTGAAATAAAAGAGACATAAAAAATTACTAAAATTCTAGAGGTCAAAAAGCAAAAATCAGAGTATTTCATATAAATTGACCACATGAATGTTGACTCAGGGTGCTAAAACTTCCTTTGGTATTTGGAATTTTTTTTTTCATTGTAGCCTAGATTTTTCTTAAAACCTAAGTAAATGAATAGACAAATACTGAAATGTTTTCTGTTAGTCTAATTTCCTCTATTTCCTTTTCAGGAGCAAAGCCAGGAAAAATTGTTATAATTTCTAAGTCAATACAAAAATCCCTTATTCTTGGCCCATGGAAACAACATAGCACACATCTAGGACTCATGATCTTCATTATTCCATAAGGTACCCTCAACTTATTATTTCTTTTTCTGTCTTTCTTTTTCCTCTCTTTACTATTATCAGATATTTCCGCTGTATTATGCAGGCTTTACTTTTTCTAGTACTCCAAATCCCAAATTTAACCCTTTAGGAGTCATTTTCTAGATCAGATTTATGACTGCAATGCTCATATATTCATTATTTATACTTTATTACCACTTACACTTTTTTGCAAAATTAAGAAAAATACCATTTTTATTTACACAAAATATGTGTTTTGATTTACTTTTTCTCTTACAATTGCACCCAAACTATTAAGATTTATAACCTCATCTTATTTTCTCATGCCATAGAACTGCTTAAACATATTTTTCTCACATTCTCTGTAGGGAGGCTGAGGGCATATTTGTCAATGATATTTTCTGTCCTTTTCATTGTGTTTGCCATCTCCCTTGCTGTCATTTCAGCATTATTAATGGTGAACTACAGCACCAAAAGAGGTCAGGTCCAATACTTACAAATGTTTTGATTGCATTTCATTTTCATATGGATCTCTGTCAGAAAAGTCATTTTTCCAGGAGCTAGATCAAATTATCGCAACTAATTTAAGCCTTGCTCTTTCACACTATCCCACATATTCTCCTTTTTTTCTGAATGGAACTCCTTATTTGAGTCTGGTTAATCACTGGACCATTTATTGAATAAACATTGACCACCTCCTGCCTGCCAAACCCTTGCCAGCACTGGGAGTATAAAGGGAAAGATAACACAGATCCTCCCTCAAAGAGATCTCAGTTTATTAGGGAAGACCAATATGTAAACAAGTTTTTGCAATACAACTTAAATGCGGTTATTAAAAACATTGTTGTATCATGATTATTCATATAATTATGTTCTTTCTCCCAAGAGATTATATGCTCCTGCGGGCAGCAATTTCTACCTATTCATTTTGGATCTGAGAGTGTTTAAGCATAGTCTCTGGCCAGTGGTAGACACTCTCAGTAAGTGATGAGAATCCACAAGGCTCCTCCAATTCTACCCTTAATTAAACAGAATTTATTAATATTTTAAATATAAATCAGCTTTCTAAACATGTTTCATTACCATAGAGGCATATATTTCTACCATTATGATTCAGCAACTATACTCCTAGTAGGAATAACTGCTGCAGTGGGTACACTGCCTCTATTTCTTCAGCACACTTTGTCTGTATCCCATCACCTTCTGCCTCCCAGCCCAGGCTATATGTGCCATTATGGGCTTCCTTTTCATCCAGGCCTCAGATTGTAGATGATTTTCAGGTCGGATATCTTACTCTACCCAAATCTTCCATTTACAGGTCATCAGACCTCTAATTCTACAACAGCTCTAATGATGGGAAACACAATAGTTGCTTCTCTGCTTTCATTCTCCCCACACAATGGAATCTACTCAGAGTGGCCAGGGAGCCCTGCATCTTCAATAACTGAAGTCATCTGTGGCCTATAGTAGTTAAATGAAAGAAGGAATTATAAGGCGGTCTCTTCCATTTCCAGACAGTTCTAATTTTTATTCAAGGTTTTAAAATTTCAGAGTAAGAATAGACTCTAAATAATATTCCACTACTTTATAATAAAAGTAAAATCTGCACTTGCTAAAAAATTAAAATGTTACAGACAGCTATCAAAAGACAGAGGGGATCTTTTCCTCACACTTGGCTACATGAGGAGAGATTTTCCTCTAAGGGCAACACTGATTCTATTTTCTCCTTTACTCATTCTGCTCTTGAAAAGACAAAGTGACCTGTATTGATAAATATGGCTGGAATGAATGGCATGTTTGGCTTAATTCTACCCTCCTCTTTCCTCTTTGGGTCTTTCCATCTTCAAGGAACAGACTGTTCATCGGTTCTCAGGGTGGTTACTCCTGCAGGTGGAAAGGGGTTGGAATGGGAATGGGATTTACCTGAGTAAGCTGGTTCTGAGATTCATTTAGCAGATATATTTGAGCCTCATATTCAACAACTTCCCCATATGGACATTTATCTATGTGAAAGTGGGATTTTTTTTTCCTTCATTATTATTTTGTTTCTCAAATTGCTGATGGCTTTGTATAAAGAAGACATCTGTTATCTCCCAACAATGATAATAACTCACCCAATCTGTAGTCCTCTTTCTACATTAAGGAATAATATGTATTCCCTTCTAAGAAAACAATACACACATATGTATTTATATTTATATCAATTTTTATATACAGGTGGGATCAGTAGGATTATATCATTGATTCTGTCCATTATTGTAAAATAATTCATTTTGCGTGGCATATTATATCTTAGTGAGCTTTCCATAACACTCAATGTATATCTATAGCACTTTACTTTTTGTTGTTGTTGTTGAAATGCAATTCCAAACTTGGTTTTGTAAAACCGACTTGAGGGCAAGTGGTACTAAAAGCCCTTTCCTAGGCTGCTTCTCTTTTCTTATCCTATTGCATATGGCAACTTCTCTTCTCTAATTACCTCTTCCAAACACTTCTTTTTAATATCTCAAACATCCTCCGAAGCTATAACAATATTATCACTACAAAGATTCCCTCTGCAAACTATTTTATGCCACTCTTCAAGCAATGTCAGAATAAAGGAAGAGCTCTTTAAGAGTAGGATCCAGATTTTATGCATCTTTGCATTTCTTATCACAAAGACAAGAACATGAAAGTATGCATTTCCTTCAGAAAAACCTTATAGATTGCTTAATGCAGCATTTTCTCATCTCTTTGTACTTTCAAGACAACTTTAATGTAGACAATATTAAAATTGCTAAAAAGCATAAATGAACCAAATACAATTGTACCTTAATCACAAGATCCATATTGCATTGGAAGAAACTGCATCCATCTGGGAGTGATACACAGCTTTATGCCTTACACTCACAGTCCTATGGGTAGGACTGGGTTTCAGATCCATGTTATTTAACATGGACTATTTCAGATCCACGTTACCTTCAAAGGTGTTCCTGATCTAGGACTGGAAGTAGGGATTTAATAATTTTATTGTTCAGTCTAAATAACTTTTCAGTAAGAAGGTTGAGTTGAGGAGATTTCAGGGAGATAATTTGGAGACTATTTAGAAAGGCTCTGTGCAAATAATATCAATAGTAACATCAGCAGACATTTTTTAGTACCATTTAATAATTGTATTTAATTCTTACTCTCCCTTTTAGGTGTTTTATATTGATAACCCCCCTCTAGGACAGAATTTATTAGTTCTCTTTTTACGAAGGAGACAATAAATCTCAAAGACTTATTGCTGAATTAACAAGGGACATAGTCAAGATTTGCACTTAGGTTTACCTGGCTCTCCAAATTCATTCTGTTTGTATTGGAGAACAGAACAGTAAGCCGCATGTTAAAAATAAATTTAAGAAATTATGAAAGAGCTCCATGGATAAAGAAGAGAATCAGATAAAGTTAAAAGTTTCTATAATTTATGTGAAAATCCATTAGTTTAGGGCCCAGCAAAGCACTTCACACAACTTGACATTTAATAAAGGTTTGAGACTTCCCCTTTTCATGCCTGTATCATTATTAGCAGCAAATATTTAAATGCTATGAAATGTTTTTCCAAGAGGGGAATATCAAACAACAAATTTTAAAAACATTTTTGGAGTAATGTGTAAGGCACTGAAAATACAATCCTGAATATGAAAACTATCTCTGTAGTTAAATAATTTAAAAACTCATAAAAAGGATTAGAGGCATATCCTTTTAAAAAAATCTCCATTTTACAACTGAGATGACAGAGAAGCTCAGAAGAGGCTGTGACTGTAAGAGAGTATTTCACAGAAGAGATGGATTTTGAGTTGAACCTGGAAAGAAGAAGAGCATAGCAAAGGCATGGGGCAAGGTTGGGAGAACTAAGACATGTTTGAAGGACAATTTGGATACAACAGAGGGAAAATTCATGTTGGGAGTAAAAGAAGAAAGATACAAAGAGGTTGACATCCCTTTTTATCCCTTTTAGGATTCTCCCTGGTACCCAGAATACATCTTCTGTTTCTTTCCTCTCTATTGTCCTTGGTATATGACCAAGAAATTTAAACCAATTTGTGTATCATGATAAGAAAAATACCAGAAAGTTAGCTAAGCTATGAAAATTATATAACCTAGTTCCAAAGCTAACCACAAATGACTTTTGGATTTTATACTATACTCCATTATTCATTCACTCTGTCTTCTCTACTATGAAGATTTTGGAGAAGTGCCTATGTATTACAAATGAAAAGGTTTCCAAAAAGAAAAAATTAAAAAAAAAAAATGAAAACAACAAGTAGCTGCTTTCTAACACCACCACTGTATTCTCATACAAGTATCAAGCACCTCTTTTTTTTAAGCTTATCATTTTGTGAAAAACTTGCTTTTAGAATAGTTTCTTTGTGGCCTCACATGTTGTAGTAATTAGGAACAGTAGTTTCCATTCAGGAGAGCATGAGGTAATGATGGCTTTCTGGAAGCAAACTCAGAAATAGTCACTGTGCCCAGCAGAACTCAAAACAGGCAGGAAAGAACTCAGGAACCACACAGGCAGAATCCTTACTTTTGTTGTATCTGTTAATGGGAGGTATGTGTGTGTATGTTGGGTTGTGTGTATAGGGATGGGAGTAGATTTCACTTACAAAAGCAAAACTACAATAAAAAACCATTTTTCATTGTGGAAGGAAAGTTTTACATCAGATTTCTGCTTATCCTGGCATAGGAGACTGAGAGAAATTTAGTAGAGAATCTTTCACAACACTGGCTTTATGCTCTCACCTGATCTCACAAAGCACATTTCAGAAACCCAGATGGGAGCTTTTAACCCCTGATGTGCATAATCAGCAACATGTTTAAAGGGATATATGGCCCCTTGCCTGACATTCCTTTATTCTATTGACATTGATCGATTTAGGCTTTTGAACTGTCCTCAGTCTCCAGCCCCAAAATCAAAGACTTCTCTCTGTCTCAGTGTTGAAGCACATTTTTGAATTGAAGAATCATGAACTCCTAACCTTTTTTGCCTCTTTTCCGCATTAAAATTTTAAAATTCCCCCTTAGGAGGCATTCAACACTGTTGCTGTCAAAATAATTGTTGTATAATTCCTTTTCAGGATTATTTATTGAACTGACATTTCAGTATTTTCCTTCCTCTTTCAGAAATTGATCACAGTGTGTCACAGAGACTCAGATAATACACGGTGCACATTGAAATACACATTTATTGATCTAGTGTATTAAACGTTGAGAGGACGAATATACAAAAAGACAGTGGCCAGCCTATTTGACAATAGAATTCTGACCTACAAGTTCTAAAGCAACTAGTCCAAAATAGTCAGGACTTGGTCAATAACTACCAGCTTTCCTAATGTTTGCTTCCTTTTCCAACTCAGAGCCAGAGAAAGCCAAATATGCTCCGCTAACCAATCACAAAAGGTGCTCACTTCCACTGCACCTGCCTTCAGCTTGCCCAATGTTAACTATCTCCAAACTGCATTCCTGAAGACTTCCTGTCTTTTATTTTAACTCTTCCCCACTCCCTGGCCTGACCTTGAATTTACATCAAATTCAAGTGATGTGGCTGACTGCCATAATATAGCAAACTCTGAATAGATAGCCTCTGTTTTTTCTCACTTGAGTTGTCTTTGTTTATGTCCAAAATGTTGTTAACTTAAGGACCTGAACCTATAAGGTCAAACAGCCCTGTAGGTACCTTAGAACACATATTAGGTCTTGAAAATAACTTTCAGGCAGCAAACATGAATTGCTCTTGTCTATCTGCCTTAGAAACAATTAGACTAAGGGTAGTAAGAAATAGAAGCCAAGTTATATTGTTACTCTAACTTGTGTTGATTTCTACTTACATCTTTTTAAAAATATTTTTTATTTTGATAAATGTTGGGGAAACAGGTGGTATTTGATTACATAAATAAGTTCTTTAGTAATGATTTCTGAGATTTGGGTGTACCCATCACCCAAGCATTGTACACTGTATCTGATGTGTAGTCTTTTATCCCTCACTTTTCTCCTGCCCTTTCTCCCAAGTCCCCAAAGTCCATTGTGCCATTCTTATGCCTTTACATCCTCACAGCTTACACACTTAGCAGCTGGCAGAACCCCCACATTGGCTCCCTGACTGGTAGGGTGAGAGCTTTTATGGTGGGAAAGGCCAAATGGAAGCCATTCAAGCTGTCTCTACCTAGAAAAATAGTAAATCAAACAATATCGTATCCCTGTAGGGATTGTGAAGATTAGTGCCACCAGCAAGGACTTGAAAGACACAGGGGTGATGATTCCCATCATATCCCTGTTCAACTCTCCCATTTGGCCTGTGCAGAAGACAGATGGTTCTTGGAGAATGACACTGAATTATTGTAAGCTTAACCAAGTGGTGACTCCAATTGCAGCTGCTGGACCAGATGTGGTTTCATTGCTTCAGCAAATTAGCACATCTCCTGCTACCTGGTATGCAGCCATTGACTTGGCAAATGCCTTTTTCTCCATTCCTGTCCATAAGGCCCACCAGAAGCAATTTGCCTTCAGCTGGCAAGGCCAGCAATATACCTCTACTGTCCTACCTCAGGGGTGTATCAACTCTCCAGCTTTGTGTCATCATATTTGGAGATTTTTTTTGCTTCTGAAAAATATCACATTGGTCCATTACAATGATAACATTATGCTGATTGGATCCAGTGAGCGAGAAACAGCGAACACACAGGATGTATTGGTGAGACATTCTCATGCCAGAGGATGGGAAATAAATCTGACTAAAATTCAGGGAACTTCTACCTCAGTAAAATTTCTAAGGGTCCACTGGTGTGGAGCCTGTGGAGATACTCCTTCTGAGGTAAAGGATAAGTTGCGGCATTTGGTCCTCCTACAACCAAGAAAGAGGCATAACACCTAGTGGGCCTATTTGGATTTGGGAGGCAATACATTCCTCATTTGGGTGTGTTACTCTGGCCCATTTATTGAGTGACCTGAAAAGCTGCCAATTTTTTGTGGGGTCCAGAATAGGAGAAGGCTTTATAATAGGTCCAGGTTACTGTGCAAGCCTCTCTGCCACTTGGACCATTTGACCCAGCAGATCCAATGGTGCTTGAGGTGGCAGTGGCAGATAAGGATGTTGTTTGGAGCCTTTGGCAGGATCCCCTAGGTGAATCACAGCAGAGGCCTCTAGGATTTTGGAGCAAGGCCGTACCATTTTCTGCGGAAAACTACTCTCCTTCTGAGAGGCAACTCTTGGCCTGTTATGGGGCTTTGGTGGAAACTGAATGTTTGAGTATGGGTCATCATGTCACCATGAGACCTGAACTGTCCATTATAAACGGGGTCCTTTATGACCCATTCAGCCATAAAGTGGGTCATGCACAGCAGCATTCCATCACCAAATGGAAGTGGTATATACGTGATTGAGCTCGAGCAGGTCCTGAAGGCACAATTAAGTTATAGGAGGAAGTGGTTCATATGCCCATGGTATCCACTCCTGATACCCTGCCTTCTCTCCCCCAGCCTGCATCAGTGGTCTCATAGGGAGTTTCCTATGATCAGTTGCAGAGGAAGAGAATACTAGGGCCTTGTTCACAGATGGTTCTGCACAATATGCAGGCACCACCCAAAAGTGGACAGCTGTAGCACTACAGCCCCTTCCTAGAACATCCCTGAAGGACAGCAGTGAAGGGAAATTTTCCCAGTGAGCAGAACTTCGAGCAGTACACCTGGTTGTGCCCTTTGCATGGGAGGAGAAATGGTCAGATGTGCAATTATGTGCTGAGTCATGAGCTGTAGCCAATGGTTTGGCTGGATGGTCAGAGACTTGGAATAAGCATGATTGGAAAAGTGGTGACAAAGAAATTTAGGGAAGAGATATGTGGATAGATATCTCTTAGTGGTCAAAAACTCTGATAATATTTGTATCCTACGTGAGTGCTCACGAATGGGTGACCTCTGAGGAGGAGGAGTTTAATAATCAAGTGGATATGATGACTTGTTCTGTGGACACCACTCAGCCTCTTTCCCCAGCCACCCCTTTCATCACCCAATGAGCCCATGAACAAAGTGTCATGGTGGCAGGGATGGAGGTTATGCATGGGCTCAGCAACATGGACTTTCATTCACCAAGGCTGAGCTGGCTATGACCACTGCTGAGCACCCAATTTGCCAGCAGCAGAGACCAACACTGAGCCCTTGATATGGCACCATTTCTTGGGGAGATCAGCCAGCTACCTGGTGACAGGTCGATTTTATTGAACCTCTTCCATCATGGAAAGAGCAGGGGTTTGTCCTCATTGGAATAGTCACTTACTTTGGATATGGGTTTGCCTATCCTGCATGCAGTGCTTCTGCCAAGACTACCATCCATGGACTCACGGAATGCCTTATCCACCATCACCGTATTCCACACAGCATTGCTTCTGACCAAGGCACTCACTTTACAGCTAAAGAAGTGTGGCAGTGGCTTCATGCTCATGGAATTCACTGGTATTACCAAGTTCCCCATCATCCTGAAGCAGCTAGATTGATAGAATAGTGGAATGACCTTTTGAAGTCACAATTACAATGCCAACTAGGTGACAATACTTTGCAGAGCTGGGGCAAAGTTCTCCAGAAGGCCTATATTCTCTAAAGCACTATCTAATATATGGTGCTGTTTCTCCCATAGCCAGAATTCATGGAGCCAGGAATCAAGTGGTGGAAGTGGAAGTGGCACCACATGGCATCCCCCTAGTGATCCAGTAGCAAAATTTTTGCTTCCTATTCCCACAACATTATGCTCTGCTGCCCTAGAGGTCTTAGATCCAGAGAGAGGAATGCTACCACACAGCATACACAGCTTAGCTCCCACTTACAAGTGACAACATACAATGCTTGTTTCCCCATTACTGAGTTACTTCACTTGGAATAATAGTCTCCCATTCCATCCAGGTTGCTGTGAATGCCATTATTTCATTCCTTTTTATGGCTGAGTAGTGTTCCATTTTTTATATATATATATAATAAAAATTATATATATCCATTATATATATATATATATATAAAATGTGATTTTCTTTATCCACTCACTGATGGATGGGCATTTGTGCTGGTTCAATATTTTTGTGATTGTAAATTGTGCTGCTATAAATATGCATGTGCCAGTATTTTTTTCATATAATGACTTCTTTTACTCTAGGTAGATACCTTGTAATGGCACTGCGGGATCAAACAGTAGATCTATTTTTGTTCTTTAAGGAATCTCCACACCACTTTCCATAATGGTTGTACTAGTTTACATTCCCACCAAGAGTGTAAAAGTGTTCCCTTTCACCATATCCACGCCAATGTCTACTTTTTTTTTTTTTTTAATTTTTTGATTATGGCCATTCTTGTAGGAGTGAGGTGGTATCTCACTGTGGTTTTGATTTGCATTTTCCTGATAATTAGTGATGTTGAACATTTTTCCATATGCTTGTTATCCATTTGTATATCTTTTGAGAATTGTGTATTCATGTCTTTAGGCCGCTTTTTGATGGGATTGTTTTTTTCTTGCTGATTTGTTTGAGTTCCTTGTAGAGTCTGGATATTAGTCCTTGGACAGATATATAGATTGTGAAGATTTTTTCCCACGTCTGATAACTCTACTGATTTTTTTTTTTTTTTTTTTTTTGCTGTGCAGAAGCTTTTTATTTTAATTAAGTCCAATATATTTTTATCTTTGTTTTTGTTGCATTTGCTTTTGAGTTCTTGGTCATAAAGTCTTTACCTAAGCCAATGTCTAAAAGGGGTTTTCCAGTGTTATCTTCTAGAATTTTTATAGTTTCGGGTCTTTGATTTAGGTCTATCATTCATCTTGAGTTGATTTTTGTAATGGGTGAGAGATGGGGATCCAGCTTCATTCTTCTTCATGTGGCTTGCCGATGATCCCAGCACCATTTGTTGAATAGGGTGTTCTTTTCCCACTTTATGTTGCTTTCTTGAAGATCAGTTGGCTGTAAGTATTTGGCTTTATTTCTGGGTCCTCCATTGGTCTATGTGCCTATTTTTATACTATTACCATGCTGTTTTGGTGACTATGGACTCATAATATAATTTGAAGTTGGGTAATGTAATGCTTCCAGATTTGTTCTTTTTGCTTAGTCTTGCTTTGGCTATGTGGGCTCTTTTTTGGTTCCATATGAGTTTTAGGATTGTTTTTTCTGGTTTTGTAAAGGATGATGGTGGTATTTGGATGGGAATTGGATTGAATTTGTAGATTGCTTTTGGCAATATGATCGGTTTTGCAATATCGATTCTCCTCTTCCATGAGCATGGGATGTGTTTGCATTTGTTTGTGTCATCTATGATTTCTTCCAGCAGTGTTTTTTTACTTTTTCTTGTATAGGTCTTTCAAGGAAAGGCCTTGGTTAGGTATATTTCTAAGTATTTTATTTTTATTTTTGAAGCTGTTGTAAAATTGGCTGAGTTCTTGATTTGATTCTTAGCTATGTTGCTGTTGGTATATAATAGAGCCACTAATTTCTGTGCATTAATTTTATATCCTGAAACTTTGCTGAACTTATTTACCAATTCTAGGAGTTTTTCTTGATGATTCTTTATGGTTTTCTTGGTATACAATCATATCTCAGCAAACAGCAACAGTTTGAGTTCCTCTTTACCAATTTGGATACCCTTTATTTCTTTCTCTGGCCTGATTGCTCTGGCTAGGACTTCCAGTAGTATGTTGATTAGAAGTGGTGAAAGTGGGCATCCTTTTCTTGTTTCAGTTCTTGGGAAGAATGTTTTCAGCTTTTTTCCCTCAATATAATGTTGGCTTTGGGTTTGTCATAGATGGCTTTTATTACCTTAAGGTATGTCGCTTCTGTGCCGATTTTGCTGAGGGTTTTAATCATAAAGGGACGATGGATTTCGTCAAATGCTTTTCCTGCATCTATTGAGATGATCGTGTGTTTTTGTTTTTAATTCTCTTTATGTGGTGTATCACATTTATTGGCTTGTGGATGTTGAAACATCCCTGTATCCCTAGTATGAAATCTACTTGATCATGGTGGCTTACCTTTTTTGATATGCTGTTGGATTTGGTTAGTTAGTATTTTTTTATAGATAGTATGAATATCTATATTCATCAGGGATATTGGTCTGTAGTTTTCTTTCTTTTTCTTTTTATGTCCCCTCCTGGTTTTGGTATTAGGGTGATACTGGCTTCACAGAATGATTTAGAGAGGATTCCCTCTTTCTCTATCCTGTGGAACAGTGTCAATAGGATTAGTACCAATTCTTTTTGCATGTCTTATAGAATTCAGCTGTGAATCTGTCTTGTTCTGGTCTTTGTTGGCAATTTTTAAATTAGCATTTTAATTTCACTGCTTGTTATTTGTCTGTTCAGAGTTTCTCTATGTTCCTAGAGGTAGATATAGATCAACCCTTCTAGGAGGGTTGTATATTTCCAGGAATTTATCAATCTCCTCTAGGTTTTCTAGTTAAAGGTGTTCATAGAAGCCTTGAATTATCTTTTATATTTCTGTGGTATCAGTAGTAATATCTCCCATTTCATTTCTATAATAATTGAGCTTATTTGGATCTTCTCTCTTCTTGGTTGATCTTATTAATAGTCTATTAATTTCATTTATCTTTTCAAAGAACCAGCTTTTTGTTTCATTTATTTTTGTCTTTTTGTTTGTTTGTTTCAATTTCATTTAGTTCTGCTCTGCTCTTTGTTATTTCTTTTCTTCTGCTGGGTTTGGGTTCGGATTTTTCTTGTTTCTCCAGTTCCATGTGGTGTGACCTTAGATTGTCTGTTTGTGCTCTTTCAGACTTTTTGATGTAGGTATTTAATGCTATGAACTTTCCTCTTAGCACTGCTTTTGTGTATCCCAGAGGATTTGATAGGCTGTGTTGCTATTATCATTCAGTTGAAAAACATTTTAAGTTTCCATCTTAATTTCATTGTTGAAATTAATTTCACTTAGGAGCAGGTTATTTAATTTCCATGTATTTGTATGGTTTTGAGAGTTGCTTTTGGAGTTGATTTCCAATTTTATTTCATTGTGGTCTGAGAGAGTACTTGATATACATTCAATTTTCTTAAATGCACCAAGACTTGTTTTGTGGTCTTTCGTATGGTCTCTCTTGGAGAATGTTCCACGTGCTAATGAAACAAATGTATATTCTGCAGTTGTTGGGTAGAATGTTCTGTAAATTTGTTGTAGGGTATAGTTTAAGTCCGTTGTTTCTTTGTTGACTTACTGTCTTGATGACCTGTCTAGTGCTATCAGTGAAGTATTGATCTCTTAATATTTATTATTGTGTTGCTGTCTATCTCATTTCTTAGGCCTAGTAGTAATCATTTTATAAATTTGGTAGCTCCAGTGTTAGGTGCATATATATTTAGGATCATGACTTTTTTTGTTGGATAAGGCTTCTTATCATTATATAATATCCCTCTTTGTCTTTTTAAACTGCTGTTGCTTTAAAATTTGTTTTGGTTTTTATTTTTTTGTTTTTTTTTTTGTTTTTTTTTTTTTTTTTGAGACGGAGTCTCGCTCTGTCGCCCAGGCTGGAGTGCAGTGGCCGGATCTCAGCTCACTGCAAGCTCCGCCTCCGGGGTTTACGCCATTCTCCTGCCTCAGCCTCCCGAGTAGCTGGGACTACAGGTGCCCGCCATCTCGTCCGGCAGTTTTTTGTATTTTTTAGTAGAGACGGGGTTTCACTGTGTTCGCCAGGATGGTCTCGATCTCCTGACCTCGTGATCCACCCATCTCGGCCTCCCAAAGTGCTGGGATTACAGGCTTGAGCCACCGCGCCCGGCCTAAAATTTGTTTTGTCTAATATAAGAATAGCTATACCTGCTCACTTTTGTTGTCCATTTGCATAGAATAACTTTTTCCACCCCTTTAGCTTAAGTTTATGTGAGTTCTTCTGTGTCAGGAGTTTCCTGAAGACAGCAGAGACTTGATTGGTGAATTATTATCCATTCCGTCATTCTGTATCTTTTAAGTGGAGCATTTATGCCATTTACATTCAATGTTAGTATTGAGATGAGGTACTATTCTATTCACCCTGGCTACTTGTTGCTTAAATACCTTTCTTTTTCATTGTATTATTATTATTATTATTTTTATTATTATTATACTTTAAGTTCTAGGGTACATGTGCATAACGTGCAGGTTTGTTACATATGTATACTTGTGCCATGTTGCTGTGCTGCACCCATCAACTCGTCAGCACCCATCAACTCGTCATTTACATCAGGTATAACTCCCAATGCAATCCTTCCCCCCTCCCCCCTCCCCCCTCCCCATGATAGGCCCCAGTGTGTGATGTTCCCCTTCCCGAGTCCAAGTGATCTCATTGTTCAGTTCCCACCTATGAGTGAGAACATACGGTGTTTGGTTTTCTGTTCTTATGATAGTTTGCTAAGAATGATGGTTTCCAGCTGCATCCATGTCCCTACAAAGGACACAAACTCACCCTTTTTTATGGCTGCATAGTATTCCATGGTGTATATGTGCCACATTTTCTTAATCCAGTCTGTCACTGATGGACATTTGGGTTGATTCCAAGTCTTTGCTATTGTGAATAGTGCCACAATGAACATACGTGTGCATGTGTCTTTATAGCAGCATGATTTATAATCCTTTGGGTATATACCCAGTAATGGGATGGCTGGGTCATATGGTACTTCTAGTTCTAGATCCTTGAGGAATCGCCATACTGTTTTCCATAATGGTTGAACTAGTTTACAATCCCACCAACAGTGTAAAAGTGTTCCTATTTCTCCACATCCTCTCCAGCACCTGTTGTTTCCTGACTTTTTAATGATCACCATTCTAACTGGTGTGAGATGGTATCTCATTGTGGTTTTGATTTGCATTTCTCTGATGGCCAGTGATGATGAGCATTTTTTCATGTGTCTGTTGGCTGTATGCATGTCTTTTTTTGAGAAATGTCTGTTCATATCCTTTGCCCACTTTTTGATGGGGCTGTTTGTTTTTTTGTTTTTTTCTTGTAAATTTGTTTGAGTTCTTTGTAGGTTCTGGATATTAGCCCTTTGTCAGATGAGTAGACTGCAAAAATTTTCTCCCATTCTGTAGGTTGCCTGTTCACTCTGATGGTAGTTTCTTTTGCTGTGCAGAAGCTCTTTAGTTTAATGAGATCCCATTTGTCAATTTTGGCTTTTGCTGCTGTTGCTTTTGGTGTTTTAGACATGAAGTCTTTGCCCATGCCTATGTCCGGAATGGTACTACCTAGGATTTCCTCTAGGGTTTTTATGGTATTAGGCCTAAAATTTAAGTCTCTAATCCATCTTGAATTAATTTTCGTATAAGGAGTAGGAAAGGATCCAGTTTCAGCTTTCTACTTATGGCTAGCCAATTTTCCCAGTGCCATTTATTAAATAGGGAATCCTTTCCCCATTTCTTGTTTTTGTCAGGTTTGTCAAAGATCAGATGGCTGTAGATGTGTGGTATTATTTCTGAGGACTCTGTTCTGTTCCATTGGTCTATATCTCTGTTTTGGTACCAGTACCATGCTGTTTTGGTTACTGTAGCCTTGTAGTATAGTTTGAAGTCAGGTAGCGTGACGCCTCCAGCTTTGTTCTTTTGACTTAGGATTGTCTTGGAGATATGGGCTCTTTTTTGGTTCCATATGAACTTTAAAGCAGTTTTTTCAATTCTGTGAAGAAACTCATTGGTAGCTTGATGGGGATGGCATTGAATCTATAAATAACCTTGGGCAGTATGGCCATTTTCACGATATTGATTCTTCCTATCCATGAGCATGGTATGTTCTTCCATTTGTTTGTGTCCTCTTTGATTTCACTGAGCAGTGGTTTGTAGTTCTCCTTGAAGAGGTCCTTTACATCCCTTGTAAGTTGGATTCCTAGGTATTTTATTCTCTTTGAAGCAATTGTGAATGGAAGTTCATTCATGATTTGGCTCTCTGTTTGTCTGTTACTGGTGTATAAGAATGCTTGTGATTTTTGCACATTAATTTTGTTTCCTGAGACTTTGCTGAAGTTGCTTATCAGCTTAAGGAGATTTTGGGCTGAGACAATGGGATTTTCTAAATATACAATCATGTCATCTGCAAAGAGGGACAATTTGACTTCTTCTTTTCCTAACTGAATACCCTTGATTTCTTTCTCTTGCCTGAATGCCCTAGCCAGAACTTCCAACACTATGTTGAATAGGAGTGGTGAGAGAGGGCATCCCTGTCTTGTGCCAGTTTTCAAAGGGAATTTTTCCAGTTTTTGCCCATTCAGTATGATATTGGCTGTGGGTTTGTCATAAATAGCTCTTATTATTTTGAGATACGTTCCATCAATACCGAATTTATTGAGCGTTTTTAGAATGAAGGGCTGTTGAATTTTGTCAAAAGCCTTTTCTGTATCTATTGAGATAATCATGTGGTTCTCGTCTTTGGTTCTGTTTATATGCTGGATTATGTTTATTGATTTGCAAATGTTGAACCAGCCTTGCCTCCCAGGGATGAAGCCCACTTGATCATGGTGCATAAGCTTTTTGATGTGCTGCTGAATCCGGTTTGCCAGTATTTTATTGAGGATTTTTGCATCGATGTTCATCAGGGATATTGGTCTAAAATTCTCTTTTTTTGTTGTGTCTCTGCCAGGCTTTGGTATCAGGATGATGTTGGCCTCATAAAATGAGTTAGGGAGAATTCCCTCTTTTTCTACTGATTGGAATAGTTTCAGAAGGAATGGTACCAGCTCCTCCTTGTACCTGTGGTAGAATTCAGCTGTGAATCCATCTGGTCCTGGACTTTTTTTGGTTGGTAGGCTATTAATTATTGCCTCAATTTCAGAGCCTGCTATTGGTCTATTCAGGGATTCAACTTCTTCCTGGTTTAGTCTTGGAAGAGTGTAAGTGTCCAGGAAATTATCCATTTCTTCTAGATTTTCCAGTTTATTTGCGTAGAGGTGTTTATAGTATTCTCTGATGGTAGTTTGTATTTCTGTGGGGTCGGTGGTGATATCCCCTTTATCATTTTTGATTGCGTCTATTTGATTCTTCTCTCTTTTCTTCTTTATTAGTCTTGCTAGCGATCTGTCAATTGTGTTGATCTTTTCAAAAAACCAACTCCTGGATTCATTGAATTTTTGGAGGGTTTTTTGTGTCTCTATCTCCTTCAGTTCTGCTCTGATCTTAGTTATTTCTTGCCTTCTGCTAGCTTTTGAATGTGTTTGCTCTTGCTTCTCTAGTTCTTTTAATTGCAATGTTAGAGTGTCAATTTTAGATCTTTCCTGCTTTCTCTTGTGTGCATTTAGTGCTATAAATTTCCCTCTACACACTGCTTTAAATGTGTCCCAGAGATTCTGGTATGTTGTATCTTTGTTCTCATTGGTTTCAAAGAACATCTTTATTTCTGCCTTCATTTTGTTATGTACCCAGTAGTCATTCAGGGGCAGGTTGTTCAGTTTCCATGTAGTTGAGCAGTTTTGATTGAGTTTCTTAGTCCTGAGTTCTAGTTTGATTGCACTGTGGTCTGAGAGACAGTTTGTTATAATTTCTGTTCTTGTACATTTGCTGAGGAGTGCTTTACTTCCAATTATGTGGTCAATTTTGGAATAAGTGCAATGTGGTGCTGAGAAGAATGTATATTCTGTTGATTTGGGGTGGAGAGTTCTATAGATGTCTATTAGGTCTGCTTGCTGCAGAGATGAGTTCAATTCCTGGATATCCTTGTTAACTTTCTGTCTCGTTGATCTGTCTAATGTTGACAGTGGAGTGTTGATGTCTCCCATTATTATTGTATGGGAGTCTAAGTCTCTTTGTAAGTCTCTAAGGACTTGCTTTATGAATCTGGGTGCTCCTGTATTGGGTGCATATATATTTAGGATAGTTAGCTCTTCCTGTTGAATTGATCCTTTTACCATTATGTAATGGCCTTCTTTGTCTCTTTTGATCCTTGATGGTTTAAAGTCTGTTTTATCAGAGACTAGTATTGCAACCCCTGCTTTTTTTGGTTCTCCATTTGCTTGGTAAATCTTCCTCCATCCCTTTATTTTGAGCGTATGTATGTCTCTGCATGTGAGATGGGTCACCTGAATACAGCAGACTGGTGGATCTTGACTCTTTATCCAGTTTGCCAGTCTGTGTCTTTTAATTGGAGCATTTAGTCCATTTACATTTAAGGTTAAGATTGTTATGTGTAACTTGATCCTGCCATTATGATATTAACTGGTGTTTTGCTCATTAGCTGATGCAGTTTCTTCCTAGCCTAAATGGTCTTTACATTTTGGCATGTTTTGCAATGGCTGTACCGGTTGTTCCTTTCCATGTTTAGTGCTTCCTTCAGGGTCTCTTGTAAGGCAGGCCTGGTGGTGATAAAATCTCTAAGCATTTGCTTATCTGTAAAGGATTTTATTTCTCCTTCACTTATGAAATTTAGTTTGGCTGGATATGAAATTCTGGGTTGAAAATTCTTTTCTTTAAGAATGTTGAATATTGGCCCCCACTCTCTTCTGGCTTGTAGAGTTTCTGCCGAGAGATCTGCTGTTAGTCTGATGGGCTTCCGTTTGTGGGTAACCCGACCTTTCTCTCTGGCTGCCCTTAAGATTTTTTCCTTCATTTCAACTTTGGTGAATCTGGCAATTATGTGTCTTGGAGTTGCTCTTCTCGAGGAGTATCTTTGTGGCGTTCTCTGTATTTCCTGAATTTGAATGTTGGCCTGCCCCACTAGGTTGGGGAAGTTCTCCTGGATGATATCCTGAAGAGTGTTTTCCAACTTGGTTCCATTTTCCCCCTCACTTTCAGGCACCCCAATCAGACGTAGATTTGGTCTTTTTACATAATCCCATACTTCTTTCAGGCTTTGTTCGTTTCTTTTTCTTCTTTTTTCTTTTGGTTTCTCTTCTCGCTTCATTTCGTTCATTTGATCCTCAATCGCTGATACTCTTTCTTCCAGTTGATCAAGTGGGTTACTGAAGCTTGTGCATTTGTCACGTATTTCTCGTGTCATGGTTTTCATCTCTTTCATTTCGTTTATGACCTTCTCTGCATTAATTACTCTAGCCATCAATTCTTCCACTTTTTTTTCAAACTTTTTAGTTTCTTTGCACTGGGTGCGTAATCCTCCTTAACTCTGAGAAGTTTGATGGACTGAAGCCTTCTTCTCTCATCTCGTCAAAGTCATTCTCCGTCAAGCTTTGATCCATTACTGGCGATGAGCTGTGCTCCTTTGCTGGGGGAGATGTGCTCTTATTTTTTGAATTTCCAGTTTTTCTGCCCTGCTTTTTCCCCATCTTTGTGGTTTTATCTGCCTCTGGTCTTTGATGATGATGGTGATGTACTGATGGGGTTTAGGTGTAGGTGTCCTTCCTGTTTGATAGTTTTCCTTCTAGCAGTCAGGACCCTCAGCTGTAGGTCTGTTGGAGATTGCTTGAGGTCCACTCCAGACACTGTTTGCCTGGGTGTCAGCAGCAGAGGCTGCAGAAGATAGAATATTGCTGAACAGCGAGTGTACCTGTCTGATTCTTGCTTTGGAGGCTTCCTCTCAGGGGTATACTCCACCCTGTGAGGTGTGGGGTGTCAGACTGCCCCTAGTGGGGGATGTCTCCCAGTTAGGCTACTCAGGGGTCAGGGACCCACTTGAGCAGGCATTCTGTCCCTTCTCAGATCTCAACCTCCGTGTTGGGAGATCCACTGCTCTCTTCAAAGCTGTCAGACAGAGTCGTTTGCTTCTGCAGAGGTTTCTGCTGCTTTTGTTGTTTACTGCACCCTGTCCCCAGAGGTGGAGTCTACAGAGACAGGCAGGTTTCCTTGAGTTGCTGTGAGCTCCACCCAGTTCGAGCTTCCCAGCGGCTTTGTTTACCTACTTAAGCCTCAGCAATGGCGGGCGCCCCTCCCCCAGCCTCACTGCTGCCTTGCCGGTAGATCACATACTGCTGTGCTAGCAATGAGGGAGGCTCCATGGGTGTGGGACCCTCCCAGCCAGGTGTGGGATATAATCTCCTGGTGTACCTGTTTGCCTAAAGCGCAGTATTGGGGTGGAAGTTACCAGATTTTCCAGGTGTTGTGTGTCTCAGTTCCACTGTCTAGGAAAAGGGATTCCCTTTCCCCTTGTGTTTCCCAGGTGAGGCAATGCCTCGCCCTGCTTCAGCTCTCACTGCAGCAGCTGACCAGCACCGATTGTCTGGCACTCCCTACTGAGATGAACCCAGTACCTCAGTTGAAAATGCAGAAATCACCGGTCTTCTGTGTTGCTCGCGCTGGGAGTTGGAGACTGGAGCTGCTCCTATTCGGCCATCTTGCTCCGCCCCCCTTCATTGTATTATTGTTAGATAGGTCCTGTGAGATTTATGCTTTAAGGAAGTTATATTTTTGTGTATTTCAAGGATTTATTTCAAAATTTAAAGCTTTTTTGTTTATTTGTTTTTAACAGTCTTGTAGCGCTGCTTGGTAGTGGTGAATTCTCTCAGCCTGTGTTTGTCTGGAATATCTTTCCTTCATTTATGAAGCTTGGTTTTGCTGCATACAAAATTCTTGGCTGAGTATTGTTTTGTTTAAGGAGGCTAAAAATAGAACCCCAATACCTTCTCACTTGTAGGGATGATAGGAGGAAATGTGAGCTCTTGAGAATAATATTTAGGAAAATTTAGGACCATGATCTTATATTTGGAGAAACCATTCAAAGACTTTTTTTGTTTTTTTTTTTAGTGAAGTGCATAGTACAAAAAATACTATTCCCATAATAAAGAATATTTTGAGTTTCTTCAAAATGAATATTATGGAACTAACTAAACAGTGATGTTAGACTTTCCATAGTGGTTACATTATAACATTGTTCCTTCTTCTACTACATTTCTCCCTAAGAAACCTAAAGTTTCCCCAAGGAAGTTATATCGAATGATTTTGTTAAGGAGGTAGACAAAGAAGGAAAAATGAAGCTAGAGATCAGTTTTTAATAAATAGAAAAATTTTTAATTCCTAACACTCTAGAATTAGATATATTTCTGGAGCAAGGAGAAGAGTTGCAGGGTAACACAGAAGGGGTAATTTTTTTTTTTAATCTTAAAAAGACAAAACAGAATATCTGTTGAAAATCTACTTTCTGAAAAATCTAACTTGGTTAATGTGCTATATATTTTTGTATCATTATGATATTCTTCAAAATACTAAACTCAAAGATAACAACTTGATAGGAAAAGAAGGTAACTAAACTGTACTTAAATTTAGAAGTAAAATTCAGAAGAGAAACAAAATAATTAATGGAAGTTTATCAGGAATAACCAGAATACTCCTCAAAACTTGGCTCCTTTCAGTTCAGATAAATGAAACACTTTACCAGCGATCTATAATGAAAAAAAAAAAAAAATCAACTGAAATGGTTTCTTTTACACTTCTGTGCACAAAATGAACTGCTTTTTAAAAAATTTATTCTCCTGTGAAGTAGCTATTTTTCACCTCTTTTTTCTCACCATAGTCTAAAATCACCATCTTGGAGAAAAGAAAAATAATCAGTTTGTGTGTGTGTGTGTGTTAGTGCTCCGATGTGCTCAGATATATCAAAGAAGTGTTATTTTTTTAAGGTTTACTGCCCAGGATTGGTGGATCTGAAACAAGAGATTGAGGTTAGATTGCCTTGATTTTCACTTCTTTGGTTGTACAGAATGATATAGGTGGATTAAAGGGGCCTGGTGGGAACCACGTAAGAGACACTTGCATTATGTGTCATCCATCACTCAACCTGAGTGTCCATTGTTGCATAGCTGACTCTATGTGCACTGTCTTTGCCAAATGGTCCATGCAGCTATGAAAGATGCTATCACTTTTGATGGTGGGTAGATTAGATAAATTGGGAAAATCCAGGTTAACACACCAGATACACGTTTAGTCTTTCATGAGCATTACTCTTTCCTGAGAAAGTTTCTTCATCCCTCTATGGTAAAATAAATAAATAAATAAATAAATAAATAATAAAAATAAAAATACCTACAAGGTTATTTTCACCAATTGGCTTGCAAAAGTGTTTATATCCTTAGATTTATGGGTTCTCACCATTGTAAAAATAATGAAAGAAAATATATAAATTCAAAAATAGTTCAAAATTATTTTTACAGGTAGAAAAAAAGAATGCTTATCTCGATAAATACGTTATTATTTTCCTAAATTACATCTTTGGGTTCCTATAAAGAAGTTTATGGAAGAATACTAGTAGGTCACAGAAACATTTGATTCAAGTTCTATGTTAGAAATAAATTTTTGGTGCCGCAAAAGAAATAGCACTAGTAATTTTCTCTGCGGTAGTTTCATTTCTATAGAAGGGTGTGACTGATGGATGGAGCAATGGCAAGAGGACACCTAAACAAGGGAGGGGAAGGGGTTTTTATTCCTGATGCAGGTAGCCCCTACTGCTGTGTCATTCCCCTGTTGGCTAGGGTGGACCACAGAGTCTAAACTTATTCCGATTGGCTGTTTTAAAGACAGCAGGGATACGAGTCGGAGTGGCGGGATAAGTAGTTTGGTGGGAAGGACGGTTACAGAACCGGAGACTTAGGATGACTCAGGATGGAGCAGATGACAGGGGTGACACAGGACGGAGCCGGTGATCAGTGGTGACTCAGGACAGAGCAGGTGATAGAGGCTAGGAGGAGGTTGTTTACTAAAACTAGGGGCAAGTAGATGAAGAGAACGAGGAAGTTAAACTTTAATATGAAGAACAAAGAACAGGAGAGCTGAACATACTGATACATTGGTTCCTTGGAGAACATCTCCGAACTTATTGTACTTAACAATTTACAGGGTAAAACCTTTAAAGAGGAATTGATTATATCCTACATTCTATAATAGAAATATTAAATAAAAAGACATTTGGTTTACTGCAAAATATTCTAGGCAAAGAGAATACCATGTACAAAGACATAATAGAGAAAAATTCTAAGGTATGGTTAGAAAGCTATGAATTATAGGACAGGCATGGTGGCTCACACTTGTAATCCCACTTCTTGGGGAGGATGAGGTCACAGGATCTCTTGAGGTCACAAGTCTGAGACTAGCCTGAGCAACATAGTGAGATTCTATTCTCTATAAAAATAAATAAAGAAATAAAAACAAATTAGCTGGCCACACCTGTAGTCCCAGCTACTTGGGAGGCTAAGGTGGGAGAATGACTTGAATCCAGGAGATCGAGGTTTCAGTGAGCCATGTTTGTGCCACTGTACTCCAGCCTGGGCAACAGACCAAGACACCGTGTCAAAGAAAAAAATCTATGAATTATATTAATTACAGATGCTCCTCAACTTGCAGTGGGAATAAATCCTGATAAGCCAATTGTAAATTGAAAATATTATAAGTTGAAAATATATTAAATTGAAAATATATTTAATGCACCCAAACTACTAAACATCATCGCTTAGCCTAATGTCCCTTAAACATGCTAGGAATACTCATATTAGCCTACATTTGAGCAAAATCATCATTCAGTTTATTGAACTTGGTACTGAAAGTGAAAAGCAGAATGGCTGTATGGGCATTTATGTATAGCTTCTACTGAATGCATATTTAAAAATTGTAAGTCAAATTATTGTTATTTGAGGATTGTTTGTATTTGATATAGAGAATGGCTTGTACCAAGAGCCCCCAGTAACAGTGAAAACAGGATTTGATCCAACAGGACCTTAATATATCACATTGATATGAATGAATTTTGTTCTGGAGAGAAAAGAAAAGTCATTGAAGGTTTTTAAAAAGAGAAGCACTATGACTGATATAAATGTCAAAAAAATCATTTCAGTAGTAGAAGACATTAGAAGGAAAAGAGACTGAAAGTAACAGATTAGTTGAGAGGGTTTTCAATAATATGTTTGTGAGATTATAAGGACTTTAAAAGAATAGTAGAGAGATAAAGAAAAGGTGACATTTATAGGTGACATTTAAGTAATGATAAGATGTGATCCACTCATCTTTCTGATAAATTGGTTGTAAGAAGTAAAAAGAGAGTGAGAAAACTAGAATAACTCAAATAACTCAACTTTCTGTCTTGAGAAACTAGTTGAATGATCATACTGGGGAAAGATGCTGAGTTTCATTCTGAACACAAGAATCACAGTGCCTGTGAAGAACTGAGTAGAAATATCTGGTGGATAGTCAGACATATATGAACCAAGGGGAGAAAACCGGTGCTGGAGATTGAGTGGGCAGTCATTAACATATCTGTGGTTGGGAAGAGTAATGGGAATGTATGAAATTATCCATCAAGAGGATGGAAAATGAAAAGGAGCCACATTCATGAAGGCAGATGAAGAGGCGGTAATGAAAGAAATTGATTGGGAAGCAATGAAGAACAGCTGGGAAAAAGTAATATGTCAATTGCTACACATAGGTCAAATAAGATAAAGTTAAGAAGTTTCCATTGGTTTTAAGAAGTTGAATTTGGCCACAGCAGTTTCACTAGAGATTGTAGAGAGCTGAAGTGTTAAGTGAGGAAGTTGAGACATTGACTGAAGCTTTTCTACCAAACGTGGACTACAGTGTAGGCAGTTTAAAATATGGACATTGGATACAGATTGCTTAGATTTGGATCTCGGCTCTGCATTTAACTGACTGATTTTGTGAAAGTTATATGACTGCACTGTATTTCAGTTTCCTCATCTGTAAAAAGTCATACTGTAGCACTTAATTAAGAGAACCAAACAGATTGATACATATAGAATGTTTAGAACAATGCCAGAGTACTAGTAAGTACTTAGTGAGCATTAGAGTTGTTATTAAGTAACTTGGCTAAAAAGTATAAAAGAGTTTAGAGTGACAAATGGAATAAAGTTTAAAAAGTGGGTTTTTTATTTTATTTACCGCTTTGTTGTTGTCACTCTTGTATAAATTGGAAGGGACTTGATGTAAAAGTCATCAGTAGGAAAAATAAAATAGGTAGAGACAGAAAAAAGATAGATGATAAAGAGGAAATTTAAGTTGGTTGAAGGGGATGGGATTTATTGCTGAGTTAAAATGATTATCTTGAAAAACTAGAATATCCTTCAATTGAGATGAGGAGGAGGGAGAGATGGACGGAAAAAGAAGGGAATATGTTGAAATATGGATATATAGGAAATTAAACTTCCACTCATGTGGCAGGCTGTATTGTTTAGACAGTGTAATGGGTAAAACAAGGACAGAGAAGGGGCCACAGTAGTCAGAAGACTTAATTGTATATGCTAATGTTGGTGAACAAAAATTATCAAAGGTTTCTATAAACTTAAGAAATTTGAGGAAAAAAAAAAGAGTAGGTTAAAGCTTCCAGATGAAAAGGGTGACTTAGTTAAGAAGTACCTTGGTCCTCTTCTTCCCTTTGAGAGGGCAGAGGGAGAAAGTGAAGTTGCTTATTTGTGTATTCATTAGGGAACATTATCTATCAAACATACAGAACCATATACATATGAGAGCTGTTTTCTGATGTATTCTAGCTGATGAAAACCTCTTGCTAAATGCTTCTCTGTCTTAATTTCAGCAATTTTACATGTGTTCCTAGGTTTTACTTAAACATCGTTATTGGCCGGGTGGGTTGACTCACGCCTGTAATCCCAACACTTTGGGAGGCCCAGGAAGGTGGATCACCTGAGGTCAGGAGTTCAAGACCAGCCTGACCAACATGGAGAAACCCTGTCTCTACTAAAAATACAAAATTAGCTGGGCATGGTGGTGCATGCCTGTAATCCCAGCTACTCGGGAGGTTGAGGCAGAAGAGTTGCTTGAACCGGGGAGGCGGAGGTTGCAGTGAGCTGTGATCCCGCCATTGCACTCCAGCCTGGGCAAAAAGAGTGAAACTCTGTTTCAAAAAAAAAAAGAAAGAAAGAAAGAAAGAAACAAAGAAAAACAACATTGTTATTATACTCACTCCTAAACCCATCTAATTTTTGCTCTTTTTGTTTGTAATATCTCTTCCAGCAAAGACCATTAAATCTTGTTTTTCTTTTCCTAATGACTTGTGTCAGTTCTGGAGCATGTATTCTTTTCCCGCTGATTTGCTTATAGATACTTTTTTTGTAGTTAACCAGCAGATATTTCGTAACTATAATTGAAGGAGAAGACTGGCCCCTATTAATTATTCTGTATAAGCTTTGCTCTCTTCAGGACATGCATAAGGTTTTATTCTGAAGTTACATACATCTCTATGCCATTTCTACAGAAAGAGAGAAAAAGCTTGAGGCAGTACAAAGATTCTCATTTTATCAGACATATTAACAACATACAGAAATATTTGTATTCCCCTGGTATGTCTTACTGACTTATGCTATTCTTTGTAACTCGGCAAAATCTTTGAAACAGAGAACACTATTTTTCACCTTTGAGATGCCTTGAAAGAAATCTTAGGCAGATGTTTGAATACCAAAACAACTCTGTGAAGAGCTGCGCATTCAAGGTGAGAAAACACTTTTTAACAATATTCTTTGGTGGTAACATTATAGAGGCAGCTAAGAAACATACCGTTGTCATCACATAGCAATCTAGAAAAGAAAGAAGACAGACTATAACAACCCAATTGTTTATACAAGGACATATATTAACAGCACTTCAAATGCTTTACAAACAAGTTTGCATGTGGGGGTGGCAGTTGCGGAGGAGTTTCCTGAAGCAGCGATTAGAATTATTTCCTAAGAAGGTAAAGTTTGAATCAGGTAGCAACTGAAAAGAGAGAGGAGTATGAACTGATAGATAATGAGTGACAAAAAGACAAAGAAGCAAGAAAAATGGAAGAGAGAGGCAGAGTAGATTTGCTTTATTGAATGCTATAGTAGGTGATATGATGGCTCAAGAAAATAAAGAAGTTTAAATAAGGGGCTTGATTATCTGTCTCAGATATATTCTTAGTTTTAGCATATAGATGGGAGTGATCAAAATAGAATTTGCGGGAAATGATTCTCACTTTAAGAATAGGATGGATTGAAACGAGGATAAGTTAGACACTAAGAAAGTGAAATAAGAGGTGGTAGATATTAAATGGCTGAAAACTAATTAGGATTGAGCTAGCAAAATATCAAGAAAAAGAATGAAGAACATTGAGTCTGATATTTGTTGATGGATAGACAACATTGGGTGATGAATGAAAAATGGTGATAAAACAAAAAGAAATGTATTAAATCATGTATTCCTTCCTTCAGTCTATCACTGATTTCTTCATTTTTCCAAGCATTCATTAAGACATTTTAGATTACTATAAAGAGAAAAAGAATTAGATTACTGATCCCTGACTACTTATAAGTTTCTTACAAATAGCTTAATCTGAGGCACAGTTTCTTCATCTACACTGTTTAAAATAAAATGTTCTCATCCATGAGGATCAAATTAGATATTCACAGTCCTCAAAGCCCTTTCACATCTAACTGAAAGGTGCTCAGTCAACATGTGTAAACCCCAGTTTTCATGTAGATAACATAGGTAAAAATGTTATAAAAAGTATAAGGCCCCACATAAAGTTATTATGTATTATTCTTGTTATTTCATTACATACTTTGGGCACAGCATGGCAGTAAGTTCTGAAGGGAAAGTAAAAGTAGGATAAAATGTGTTTGTTGCATTCCAAAAAAAAAAAAATGTACCTGAAATAATTGAATTCTATAGTAGGTAATAATAGCGCATATCAATATCTGATAAAGAGGAGAGTAGAGGCATAAAAACAACACATGATTAAAGCCTTGTCATCTAGGGTCCTTGGAAAGACCATAGGGAGGAGTTAGGATTTGAATTAGGGATTAAAATCTGAATGGAGTTTAGTTAGATAGATACATTATAAAATATGATGACCTTGCAGATTTTCCATTAATGCCTTCAGAGAAGGGCTTGTTTACCTTTTAAAAAATTTCATTTTCAAGTCTAATCAAACACTGCATATCTAAACCATTCTAGTATGTTTCAAAGGTAACAAAAATTGATTATTGGGTGAGGTTCAACCTAATATAGCTCTAGCTAGTCAAAGACTTAAATCAAAGGTGGAAAAAGATCTTTGAGTCACCCAAGTTAAAGACAGAATCATAAAGGGAAGGCTTCATTTGAAATAGAATGCTAAATTTCCAACAGAACTGTCACAGTGAATGTTCTTAGCATGAGGTAAATTGCACTTTAAGTCATAAAACATAAATAGGGACATGGTATAACTATAAAATTTTCACTGTAAGAAAATTGGTGTTCAACTTTTAATTAAGAATGATTTCAAAAATGCTTGCTGTCTGCTAAACCAAGTTTTCCACTTGCCCCAATAGCATTGCTATCCGATGTACCATTCGGAGCTTATGTAAGAACTTATCATGGGAGCTCAGTCTCATTGTGTTGCTAAGCAACAACTTTCCCTTTCATACATCTGACAACTTTGCAGGCAGGAAAACTTTGTTTAAACTTCACTGTTTTTCATTTAAAAAGAAATTGGGAGACCAATAAATTGTTCTCTGTTCTCTACTGAGTTATTGTTATAGTATGTAGTTAGCCATTTTCTCTCTGCTGATTCTGCAAGGAGACTATTTCTTTTTATGAAATCATGACTAGAATTTAATTTAATTTTTTTTTTCTTTGAGATGGAGTCTTGCTCTGTCACCAGGCGGGAGTGCAGTGTTGTGATCTCAGCTCACTGCAAACTTGGCCTCCCGGGTTCATGCGATTCTCCTGCCTCAGCTTCCAAAGTAGCTGGAACTACAGTTGCTCACCACCACGCCCAGCTAATTTTTGTATTTTTAGTAGAGATGGGGTGTCACCATGTTGGCCAGGATGGTCTCGATCTCTTGACCTCATGATCTGCTTGCCTCGGCCTCCCAAAGTGCTGGAATTACAGGCATAAGCCACCATGCCCATCCAGAATTTAGTATTTTTAAGTAACAGTATGTTTGGTTTGTTTAAAAATACAGGAAAATTTTCTTCTAAAATAAGTCTATTATAATATAGTTCAAGTATGGCGTGAATAACATGATTCTTCTTAGCTAATAATAAGCACTAAAATGTATTTGGTACTTACTACATGCTGTGTATTGTGTCAGGCATATTATTTTCATTATTTTGGGTTTCTGCTTAAATGTCACCTTATCAGAGAACACTACTCTGTCCACCTTAACTATTTAAAATAGCACACTCCTCCACTCATAATTATTGGTCCCTTTACTTGTCTTGCTTTCTTCATAGGACTCTTTTTTACCACTGGATATAGTATATGTTTAGCTGTTAAATTGCTTGTCATATGCTTACTTCCTCTAGAACTATGCTGTCCCATACCATAACCACTGGACACATGTGGATATCAAGCTTTTCTATAGAGTCTTTGTAATAACAAAAGCAATAGGTATATCATGCTGCCTCAATCAGTTTGGGATGCTATAATGAAAAACCCATAATCTAGGTGGACTAAAATGAGCAGAAATTTAATTTTCACAGTTTGGTAGAGTAGGAAGTACAAAAATCAAGGCACCAGCAGACTCAATGTCTGGTACGGGTATGCTTTCTGGCATCTAGATAGGCATTCTTCACTCTGTCCTCACTTGACAGAAGAGGTAAACAACTTCCCTCAGGTCTTTTTCATAAGGGCACTCATGCCATTCATGAGGAAAAAGCCCTCATGATGTAATCCCCTAGCAAAGGCCCCACCTCCTAACACTATCACCTTTGACATTAAGAGTTTCAAGCATGAAGTCTGGGGGTATACAAACGTTCAGATCATATCACACACAGCATAATATTAGTGAAATTGATGCATGTTAGTTTAAAAGTTCCATTATATGAACATGGTTAATGATAATAAAGTTTATGATTTCAGTGTCTGAGTATGCCAGTTTTGTAACCCATGATAATTAAAAATGTATTCTTAACCTTAATGTTATATTATAAAATGTTATGAGTGACACAAGAACACAAGAGACAGCAATCTAACAATTTTATAAGGGGAAACCCTGATCTCTTTTTCCTACATGAAAACTCCTCAAATTCACGTTCTTGCCAATGTGATAAAAAGAGCTTATTCATTATGTTAATAATAGTAACATAGTCATGTATTAAGATGGGGATAGCTTTTATTTGTTGCATAAATTCTCCTAAAAGATTTCTTATTTGGGAGGTGTAGGGTAACACCTAACTCCAGTAAGACTCACTTAAGGTAGTAATAATGAACTGGCTTTCAAAATCTTTGAAATTACTGCCTCATTTGTGTAAAGATATTAAGAGACTAGGAGTTGTTAGGAGGAATTCGTTTTCATCAATCCACAAGATCCACATCTTTAATAGTTAAGCCATTTCTACCGGTCTTTTCAAACTACATTTTGAATTTTATTTATCCATGTTCTCCTGAGAGGAATATAGAATATACTCTTTATATATTAATATTCAGACTATGAAAAGAACAGAGATCACTTGAGCCTGGTAAACCCTCCCTGACAGCACATCCTGTTCCTACTGCTGCCCACCATCATTGTAGACAAGATTCTTTAATCAGAACTGACAGCTATAGTCTTGTGAACAGTGACTCTCAAACACTCAAATAAGCAGAGAGAGGAAATATCACCAGATATTTGGGTCCCAGGAAAAGAAACTAGCCACAAACTTAATAGACCAAAGAACTAATACTGTTGAGAGAGAAGAACAAACACAAAGTTAAATTAAGTATAATGTGTTTAATGAGGTTTTATGAGGTTTTGTGTAGATTTTAAATCCATGAAAAAGAAACAACTAGAGACAAAGGAATTTAAAATATAATTTTTAAAGTCTCATTAGTTGTCTTCAATTATAAAAATAGATAGAGCTAAGAAAGAAGTTATAGCTGGAAATGAATATGAAAGGTTTCCACAGTGTGAGGTGCAAATGTACAGACTGATAGTAAAAGGTTATATACATGAAGAAAAAAATCAGAAGTTTTGAAATCTATCTGGAAGCATATACAGAATTCAAAGCAGAGAATGAACAAAGGCAAATAATAAAATGGAAAAAGTATTTAGTGGCTATGTGGTAATTTAGACAGAAATGCTTTTTAAATCTGTGAATAGGGGTTTAAAATGATGCCAGAATATTTAGGATAAATGTCACAGCAACAGGAATAAAACTGAAAATTTAAAAGCTGCTATGGGGGAATAAAAATATTGAAACCAATAATAAGTAAAATATGTCCACAAAGAAATAAAAAACACAGTGGCATGAAAAGCCTCAATGATCACATTTGTGATAGAAGATAATGGAGCAGCCACTTCAAATTCCAAGGTTGAAATTATTTTGACCATAAAATACATATTCAACTAAATTAGTGCAGTGACAAAATAAAGAAATCATTAAATATGTGAGGATCTATAAATTTTCCACAGATGTCTTTGAAGAAATTAAAAGAACAAATAATGGAGAAAAATGGAAAATAAGAATGAGGAAGATGTAGTAGACAATAAATGGTTGTAAGGAAATAAACCAATGTAATACATGTTAAAGCTTAATGAAATATTAAATTTAAAAAGAAAACAACCTGATATTTACTACTCAGATGATCTAAAAAAGGACTGAGGAGTAAAGAAAATAAAATTATTCTAATACCCTTTTATTAGGGGAGAATATAAATACTAATTATCCTTAGTGGGTTCGTTTGTTAGGGCTGCCATAACAAAGTACCACAGACTGGGTGACTTAAACAGAATGTTTTTACTTTCTCACAATTCTGGAGACTAAACATCCCAAACCAAGGTGTTGACAGTGTTGTTTCTTCTGAGGTCGCTCTACTTGGCTTGTAAATCACTGCCTTCTCCCAGAGTCTTCACAAGATCCCTCCATCTGATATGTACTTGTATCTGAATGTCCTCTTGTTAAAATGGACACCGGCCATTGGATTAGAACCTACCTTAATAACTACATTTAACCTTAATTGCCATTTTAAAGACCCTATGTTCAAATAAATTCATATACTGTAGTATTAGGAGTTAACTTATTAGGGGAACTTCAACATAAAAATTTTGAGGTGTGGCGCAATTCAATTCCTAACAATTGGAATGGGTGGATTTATATGACATACTAAACAAAGTAAACATGTATGATACAGTTATTGTTAGAGAACCAAATATATATAACTTTCAAACAACTAGAGAAAAACATTGAACAAACAACATTGAGTTAACAAAATAAGAAGTAAGAAAAAAGAATTAAAAAAAAAAAAAGCAGCAAGTACAGCTGACCCTTGAACAATTCAGAGGTTATGAGTACCAACTGCCCTCACAGTTGAAAATCTGTATATAATATTTGACACCCCTGAAATGTAACCAATAGCCTACTACAGATTGGAAGCCTTACCAACACATAAACAGTTGATTAGCATATATTTTGTATGTTATCTGTATTATATACTGTATTCTTACAAACAAGTAAACTGGAAAAAGGAAAATTTACTAAGAAAGTCATAAGGAAGAGAAACTATATTTACTGTTCATTAAGTGGAAGTGGACCATCATAAGGTCTTTGTCCTCATTGTCTTCATGGTGAGCAGGCTGAGGACGGGGAGAAAGAGGAGGGTATACGTGTATAACTGGATCTGTGCAATTCAAACCCATGTTGTTTAAGGGCCACCTGTATTCTAATACAAAATATAAAGTATGATAGTATAAATTGATCCAGACACTAGCAATTCGGCTACAGTAGCCAAAATAGCATGGTACTGGTACAACAACAGGCATATAGAATAATGGAACAGAATAGAGAACTCAGAAAAAAAAAAAAAAGTACATCTACAACCATCTGATCATTGACAAATCTGAAAAAAATAAGCAATGGGGAAACCATTCCCTATATAATAAATGGTGCTGGGACAACAGGCTAGTCATATGCAGAAAGCCGAAACTGGACCCCTTCCTTACATCTTATACAAAAATTAACTCAAGATGGATTAAAGAATTAAATGTAAAACCCAAAACTATAAAAACCCTAGAACAAAATCTAGACAATACCATTCAGGACATAGGCACGGGCAAAGATTTTTTATAAAATCGCAAAAAGCAATTGCAACAAAAACAAAAATTGACAAATGGGATCTAATTAAAATAAACAGCTTCTTCACAGCAAAATAAACTATCATCAGAGAGAACAGACAGTGTACACAATGGGAGAAAACTTTTGCAATCTATCCATCTGACAAAGGTTTAATATCCACAATCTACAAGGAACTTAAGCAAATTTACAAGAAAAAAACAACCCCATTAAAAGGTGGGCAAGGGACACGAACAGACAGTTCTCAAAAGAAGACATTTATGTGGCCAACAAACGTATGAAAAAATGCTCAACATCACTGATCATTAGAGAAATGCAAATCAAAACCACGATGAGCCATCTCATGCCAATCAGAATGGCAATTATTAAGAAGTCAAGAAACAACTGATGCTGGCAAGGTTGCAGAGAAATAGAAACACTTTTACAGTGTTGGTGTGAATGTCAATTAGTTCAACCATGGTGCTTAAAGAACCAGAAATACCATTTGACCCAGCAATCCCATTACTGGGTATATATACCCAAAGGAATATAAATATATTATAAAGATACTTGCATGTGTATGTTCATTGCAGCACTATTCACAATAGCAAAGACATGGAATTAACCAAAATGCCCATCTACAATAGACTGGATAAAGAAAATGTGGTACATTTACACTATGGAATACTATGCAGCCATAAAAGGGAATGAGATCATGTCCTTTGCAGGAACATGGATGAAACTGGAAGCCATTATGCTCTGCAGACTAATACAGAAACAGAAAACCAAATATTGTATGTTCTTATAAGTGGAAGCTGAACAATGAGAACTCGTGGACACAGGGAGGGGAACAACACACACCAGGGCTTGTTAAGGAAGAGCAGGGTGGATGAGAGCATCAGGAAAAATAGTTAATGCATTCTGGGCTTAATACCTAGGTGGTAGTTTGACAGGTGCAGCAAACCACCTTGGCACACATTTATCTATGTAACAAACCTGCACATTTTGCACGTGTATCCCAGAACTTAAATAAAATAAAAATAATTAACCTGTCATATTAAGTATGTGTGTTTATATCCCTGTTGAAAGACAAGAACTCTCAGAATTTGTTTAAAAATATTCTAGCTATATATTATATGAAACACGGACACCTAAAATAAATTGAAAGAAAAAGGTTTTACATAAAGGGATAGCAGAAGAAATAACAGAAAAAAAGTTGATAAAAAGAGATTTAAGAATATTAATACAACAACAACAACAACAAAGAATATTAGGATGAAACAAAAGGAATTTCAAGGTTAAAAAAAAAAAAGTCCCTAAAAAAAAGTGGTCTGTCTTCCTAAGATGGCTGAATAGGAACAGCACCAGTCTGCAGCTCTCAATGAGATCAACACAGAAGATGGGTGATGTCTGCATTTCCAATTTAGGTACATGGCTCATCTCTGGGATGAGATTGGGACTGGTTAGATAGCAAGCGTAGCCCATGGAGGGCAAGCTGAAGCAGGGTAGGGCATGGCCTCACCTGGGAAGAGCAAGGGGTCAGGGAACTCCCTCCCCAAGCCAAGGAAAGCCATGAGGGACTGTGCCATGAGGAATGGTGCACTGCAGCTCAGATATTATGCTTTTCCCATGGTTTTCACAACCCGCAGACCAGAAGATTCTCTCCTGTGCCTACACCACCAGGGCCCTGGGTTTCAAGCACAAAACTGGGTGGCTGTTTGGGCAGACGCCGAGCTAGCTGCAGGAGTTTTTTTTTTTTTTTTTTCATACCCTAGTGGTGCCTGGAATGCCAGTGAGACAGAAGTGTTCACATCCCTGGAAAGGGAGCTGAAGTCAGGGGGCCAAGTGGTCTAGCTCAGTGGATCCCACCCCCACAGAGCCCAGCAAGCTAAGATCCCCTGGCTTGAAATTCTTGCTGCCAATCCAGCAGTCTGAAGTCAACTTGGGACACTCAAGTGTGGTGGGAAGAGGGGTGTCCACCATCACAGAGGCTTGAGTAGGTGATTTTCCCCTCACAGTGTAAAAAAAGGTGGAAATGGTATTGGGAAAACTGGCTAAACATATGCAGAAAACTGAAACTGGACCCCTTCCTTTCACCTTATACAAAAATTAACTCAAGATAGATTAAAGACTTAAATGTAAAACTTAATAACATAAAAACCCTAGAAGAAAACCTAGGCAATACCATTCAGGATATCGGCATGGGCAAAGATTTCATGACTAAAATACCAAAAGCAAGGGCAACAACAAAAGCCAAAATTGACAAATGGGATCTAATTAAACGAAAGAACTTCTGTACAGCAAAAGAAACTATCATCAGAGTGAACATGCAACCTACAGAATGGGACAAAAATTTTTGCAATCTCTCCATCTGACAAAGGGCTAATATCCAGAATCTACAAGGAACTTAAGCAAATTTAAAAGAAAAAAACAACCCCATCAAAAAGTGGGCAAAGGATATAAACAGACACTTCTCAAAAGAAGACATTTATGTGGCCAACAAACGTGAAAAAAAGCTCATCATCACTGGTCATTAGAGAAATACAATTCAAAACTATGATGAAATACCATCTCATGCAAGTTAGAATGGGGATATTAAAAAATCAGGAAACAACAGATGCTGGAGAGGATGTGGAGAAATAGGAATGCTTTTACACTGTGGGTGGGAGTGTAAATTAGTTCAACCATTGTGGAAGACAGTGTGGCGATTCCTCAAGGATCTAGAACTAGAAATATCATTTGACCCAGCAATCCCATTACTGGGTATCTACCCATAAGAATTATAAATCATTCTACTATAAAGACACATACACACATATGTTTATTGCAGCACTGTTCACAATAGCAAAGACTTGGAACCAACCCAAATGCCCATCAGTGATAGACTAGATAAAGAAAATGTGGCACATATACACCATGGAATACTATAAAACCATAAAAATGGATGAGGTCATATCCTTTGCAGGGACGTGGATTAAGCTGGAAACCATCATTCTCAGCAAACTCATACAAGAACAGAAAACCAAATACTGCATGTTCTCACTCATAATTGGGAGTTGAACAATGAGAACACATGGACACTGGGAGGGGAACATAACACACTGGGGCCTGTCAGGAGGTTGGGGACGAGGGAAGGGTTAGCAGGAGAAATATTTAATGTAGATGATGGGTTGATGGGTGCAGCAAACCACTATGGCATGTGTATACCTATGTAACAAACCTGCACATTCTGCCCATGTACTCCAGATCTTAAAGTATTTAAAAAAAAAAAAAGTTAACAACAACAACAAAAAAAGACCAAATGGATTCACAACTGATATCTACCAGACATGCAAAAAAGAGTTGGTAACAATCCTGTTGACACTATTCCAAATGATAGAGAAAGAGGGAATCCTCCCCAAACAATTTTATGAAGCCAATATCACCCCAGTACCAAAACGAAGTGTTTTACACCAGCCTGAGCAACATAGGAAGACCCCACCTCCACAAATAAATAAATAATAAATAAATAGCCAGGTATGGTGGTCCACGCTTGTGGTCCCAGGTACTCTGGAGGCTGAGGCAGGAGGATTGATTGAGGCTGAAGTGAGCCGTGATCAGGCCACTGCACTGTAGCCTGGGAGACAGAGTGAGATTGGGTAGCAAACAAATAAACAAACAAAGGAAAAAAAGAAAAGGTGCTCAGTATCATTGATCATCAGATAAATGCAAATGAAAACTAAAATGAAATATGATCTCACTCCAGTTAAAATGGCATTTTTCCCAAAAAACAGGCAATAACAAATACTGGTGAGAATGTAGAGAAAGGGGATCCTTGTAAACTGTTGGTAGAAATGTAAATTAGTACAACCACTATGGAGAGCAGTTTGGAAGTTCCTCATAAAACCAGAAGTAGAGCTACCATATGATCCAGCAATCCTACTGCTGGGTATATATCCAAAAGAAGGGAAATTGACATATTGAAGTGATACCAGAATTCCCATGTTTATTGCAGCACTGTTCACAATAGCCAAGATTTGGAAGCCACCTAAGTGTCCATCAACAGATGAATGGATTAAAAAATGGATATTGCATATAGACAATAAAGTACTATTCAGCCTTGAAAGAAAAAAAAATGAGAGTCTGTCATTTGCAACAAAATGGATGGAACTGGAGACCATTATGTTAAGCAAAATAAGTCAGGCACAAAAAAGACAAGCTACACATATTCTCACTTACTTGTGTGAAGTAAACATTACAACAAATGAACTCATGGAGATAAGAGTGGCTGGGAAGTGTAGTGGGGGTTGGGAGGAAGTTGGAATGCTTAATGGGTACAAATAAATAGAAGAATGAACAAAACCTACCATTTGATAGTACAACAGGGTGACTATAGTAAATAATAATTTAATTATACATTTTTAAATAACTAAAAGTAAAAAAATTACATTAAATAAAATGACTAAAAGTATAATCGGATTGCCTGTAACATAAAGGATAAATGCTTGAAGTGAGGGATACCTTATTTACCCTAAAGTGATTATTATGCATTGAATGTCTGTATCAAAATATCTCATATATTCCCAAAGTATATACACCTACTATATACTCACTAAAATTAAAAATAATTAAAAAATAAAAGAAATAACCATGTAGTTGATTTTTAATACAGTTGTCTTTCTAGAAAACTAAGGAGAACCAACTAAAGATATCATTAAAATATTAATATGAAAATGTTAAGTGAAAACTTTCTAAAAATCAGTATTTGTATTATATGCCAACTGAAGCAAACTAAAAGCCAAAACAGAAAACAAAATATTCCATTATTTGTAATCACAAAATATTAATTATCTAGGAATTGACTCATAAGAAATATGTGGGACCTATTTGAATAAAGTAAAAATCTTTACCATTTTTTTTAAACTTGATTTCCTGGATTCAAGAACTTACTACTGTAAATATTTTAATTCTTCTCAAACTAATTTGGTTGGCTTAATATAATTACAACCATGATCTCAACGACTTTATTTTTGCAACTTAATGTGTTGTAAGGTTTATCTGAAAAAATAAGTTTGTGATAATAATAAAATGATTTATATCAGGAAGAGAGATGTTAAGAGTCACTAAAACATAAAACATATTATACAATTGTAATATTTTAAATAGTATATTCCTGTGGTGATATTAGAAAATTGTATCAATGGGCCAAATTGGAAAGCCCTCCAAAATTCTAGAATGTAAGAGGTTTTACATTCTTATTTGTTTAACATGCCATTGCAAATGCATAAAGGTAATTAAATAAATGGTAATAGTGAACTTAATTAATTTATTAAAACTAAGAAAAACAAATCAACATTGTAGTATGTACTATTATTTTATTAAATGCTAACTGAAAATGTTAATAGATAAACTAAAACAAAATGCTTTTTTGTTATATAGACTTGTTACCACATACCAGGGAAAACTTGCGCCCACTGTCTGTTATTGTCAATGAAGTTTCATTGGACATAGCCACGTCCATTAATGTCTGTATTGTCCATGACTGCTCTTGCACTAGAATGGCAGCACTGAAGACTTGTGAAACAACTTGCCTGGCCCACAAAGCCTAAAATACTTACTATCTGTTCCCTTACAGAAAAGCTCGTCAACTCTTTGTCTTTGTTTTTTGAAAGAGCTATTTTAGACTTCCTTAGATATAAGACTTTTAATCTGTAAATTTTTTTTCTGTAAATATGAAAATATAGTATAAATGTAATAAATTATTTATTACATGAATAAAACTTCTTGCCATTTAAAATATAGCTCTTTGACCAGGCACAGTGGCTCATGCCTGTAATCCCAGCACTTTGGGAGGCCAAGGCGGGTGGATCATTTGAGGTCAGGAGTTTGAGACCAGTCTGGCCAACATGGTGAAACCTGATCTCTACTAAAAATACAAAAATTAGCCAAGAATGGTGGTGGACGCCTGTAATTCCAGCTACTCAGGAGGCTGAGGTGGGAGAATCACTTGAACCCTTGGAGGCAGACGTTGCAGTGAGTCGAGATGGCGCCACTGCACTCCAGCATGGGTAACAAAGCAAGACTGTCTCAAAAAACAAACAAACAAAAACAAAAAATGAGTAAAGTATAGCTCTTCAAGTTTCCTTTTTCACTCAGGTTTGTTCATATCTGTTTTTTGTTTTGTTTTGTTTTGTTTTCATAGTAGTGTCCTCTGTTCATCTAGAACTTCAGTAATATGGCATTTCTTAAAATATGTCCTATTTCTTCTGGTGTCTTCTTCCAAGATTCTGATACCCACTCCCCAAGATTAAAGTTGACACTATCTTGATCTTACCAGATAGAATCAGGTGAGGACTGTGCCCAAGAGTGATGGTAAGACCCCTTTGGTTCTATGAGGAATTCTGCTTTCAGAGATATTAAAATGTGAAAAATGAATGTTTTAGCAATAATGAAATAAAGTTGACTCTTTCTTCACACTATGTGAGAATAAATTCTAGGTGGAAAAAAAAGTTAAGCATAATAATGAAGTTCAAAAGAATCAGAGGAAACAAAAGTAAGTATGTACATAATCTGGTAGTGAGGGGAGACTTTTCTAAAAATAATAGCATTAGAAGAAACCATAATGCAAAACATTGATATACTTACTTGTACTGTGATCTCCGGCAGGAACCTATCTCTGTGCCTCACTTTCCCTATCCTTAAGATGAGAACAACAATATTATCTACCTCACAGGGCTACTTTGAGTCTTAAGTGAGTTGATAAATCAAGCACTTAGAATAATATTTGGTATATATATAGTAAGGGCTATATAAATTTGAGCTTTCATTGTTTGACAAAAAAAAAAAAAAAAGAAGACTGATGTCTATAAAAAATATGACCATATACATTTCTGTTGTGTATAGATTATCTCCCATAAGTATATAATGTTGACTTTGCCCCAAATGAAGATGTCTTCACTCTTTGGGTATAATCGTGTTTTAAATACATGAATTAGATATTTCATAACTGAAAGAGACATTGACTGGTCAGCTTTTAACATGCCATATCAATCTTTATTAAGTTAAAATTCCAACCTCTTAGATATTCCTACATTTCTTTGCTGTTCACTTGAGTGCAACATTTTCTGCATCCGTATTTCTTACTCATATTGAGAGTGACTGACAGTTAAAGGGAGATGTGGAATCCTGTGTGGGTTGTGTTATATGCGTGTGTGTGTACACATGTGGGTATATGCAGCAGCCTATAACTAAGCTGTTTCTCATGCAACTGGAGAGGTTGCCTTAATCCCTTTCTTAGACATTTCACAGAGTGGGAAGGCAGGGTTTGTGACTGATAATCCACTCACAGCTTTCACAGAGATTAGTTCCATTATATTATGCAAAGTTCCTATCTAGGCAATCCTATTAGAAGGTAAACAAATCCTCTCTCTAAACAAATCTTCTCTATAAATAGATCTAAACAACTGAATGGAATTTGCATATTTTACTCATGTTCTCTCAGTGCAAGCATGCAAATAAGTTAACATAGGGAAGAGTGCTTTTTGGCAAACCTTATCTAGAGACAATTATTGCAATATAATATTCTCTATTCCAATGAGTAAGCGAAAATGTTCATGTTCTGACATCAAGAGACTTTCAGTCCTCATAGGGGTTTCTGTAAGAATCTACCCTGGCACAATGCATTAATTTTTTAAAATACCCTATGTAAGATTAAAAGACAAATTATAAGTTGGGAAAAATGTTTAAAATATATGTGGTGGATAATACCTTGCTTTTCTTCATACAGAAAGATATAATAAAAGTGAAACAATGAACACCACATTTAGGACAAGATGAGCACATAAAACAAGAATGTTTGGGGAAAAAAAGAAAAACAATCAATAAATTATTTGAAAATATGTGTAACCACCCTAGTGGTCAGATAAATGCAGTTTAAAATGTGATACTATGTTTCCCCTGTCATACTTGTAAATATTAACAATAATAACGACTCCCAATATAGCAATGAATTCTTTAAAACATAGTTTCATACACTGTTATTGGTATAACTATTCTTTAAGGCTTCTTCTTGTATCTACCAAATGCTTTAAAATGTGAATATACTTTGATCAAATTATTCTATATATAAAATATACCTTTGAAAAATAACAGGAAAATTGAGCAATATACAGGAAAAATTTATTTCATCATTATCTAAACAGTTGAATTATTGGAGATAACCTAAATTATCTCAAATAAGAAGCTGTTAAAATTTGTTACATATTCTGAGTGCTTTGTTTCTTTTTTTCTCAGGGGTCTGGGGATGGATTTGGGTAAAGTCAGAGTAATCAAGCATAACTGCCTATATACCTTAAATCACATTTATCACACCATTATAATTATATCTCTCAGTCTGGCCCAAGCTGTTAGACTTCTTTCTCAAGGTAATTTCTCTGACTTAGGGGTTGTCCCTGTCTCCAAGTTGCTTCCTTAAATTATTTATTTATTTATTTGTGTCTATAAGGTCACACATAGAGCTGCACATAATCTCTTTGGCTAAACTTAAGTATCTGTAAAGGCAAGAAGTGAATACTAATGCTGTAACTGGGCATGAACATTGAGGGTGTACCCTAATAACCACACAGAATTATTTGGCAAAGAAAAGAAGACTAATTTGTTCAAAAAATTATGAAAACCACTCACCATGTAATAGCTGACCAATAAGCTAACTGAATAGAGACTTCATCATCATTGTCAAATTATCAAAATCCAAGGACAAAGTGAAAACTTTAAAGTACTGAGAGAACAATAATGTATCACATACAAAAGATCCTCAAAAAGATTAACAGCTGACTTCTCATCAGGAACCAGGATGCTCAGAAGGCAGTGGAATTTATTTAAAGTGTTGAAAGAAAAGGGTTGTCAACTAAGAATTCTAAATCCAGCAAAACTATAATTGTAAAATGAAGGCAAAATTAAGACATTTCTGGATAAATAAAAACTGGACAATGTATCACTAACAGATGTGCCCTAAAAGAAAGTAAAAGAAAAACACCAAGACTGAAATGAAGGGACATTAGACAGTAACTTGAATCCACAAAAAGAAATAAAGAGCATCAGTAATGATAATTATCAAGGTAAATATAAAGATACAATCAACATATTTTTTTCTTGTAGCTCTTCTGATTTAAAAGAAAACTGTACAAAGCAAAACATAAAACTATGTGGTTAGGCTTCTAATGTATAAAAGTCTAGTTTGTTTTGCAATAATCTCACAAAGGTGAAAAAAAATGAAGCTATTGAACAAAACTTCTGTATGCTACTTAAATTAAGTGTTAATCCTAATGAGGTTGATTGACCTTAAGATGCTAATTGTATATACTCAGAAATATATAGTAAAAGAACAGCAAGAAAGTAAAATAAAACAGTAGAAAATTATCTATTTAACACAGAGGAAGGCAGTGTTGGAAGAATAGAGGGAAAAATTAGGACAGATAGAAACAAAAAGCAAAATGGTAGAAATCCTACCCTACTGCTGATTACATTTAATAAAATTGAATTAAGCATTTCAATAACAAGGTAAAGGTTGGCAGAATGAATTAACAAAACCCACAATCCAACTATATCCTGTCTAGAAGAGGCATGCTTAAAGGCAAATACTGAAATAGATTAAAAATAAAAAGATAAAAATACATATATACTACACAAACACTTACTAAAAGAGGAGTGGCTATTCTAACATAAGACAAAATAGAATTTAACACAAAAGTTAATAGAGACAAAGAACATTTTAGAATGATAAAAATACAAATACATCATGAAAGTATAACAACTATAAACACATATGCACTGAGCAATGAAGCTCCAAAATTACACGAAACTAAAATGGACAGAATTTAAGCAGGGGAAAAGACAATCCAATAATAAGAGTTTGAGACTTCAATACTCCACTTTCAATAATGACTATAAAAGTAAGCATAAGACCTACAGAAAAATATAATACTTGAATAACACTTAAGTCAACTAGATCTATGGAATACTACTCCCATAACAAAGAAATGCACATTTTTCTTAAGCAAACATAGAACATTCTCCAGGATAGATTATATGTTAGTCCATAAAGCAAGCCTTGATAGTTTAAAAAGGCTGAAATCATACAACATATGTTATTTGATCACAATGTAATTACATTAGAAATCAACAATAAACATTTCTAAATAAGCAATGGATCAAAATATAATGAGGGAAACTAGAAACTACTTTGAGATTAATGAAAACAAAATTACAACATACCAAAACATGGGGTGCAGGTAAAGCTGTGCTTAGAAGAAAATTTATAGCTATAAGCACTGATATTTTAAACAAAGAATGCAAATCTCAAGTCAATAACCTAACTTAATACTTTATACAACTAATAACATAATATGTACATATCATAGATGCACATATTTATGTGTGTGTATGACATGTACATATACTCTCTAACTTTCTGTCTTTCCTTTGCCCTTCTTTCCCATCTCTCTCTCTTTCTCTGCCTTCTATCTATCTATGTATCTATATATCTATCATCTATCTATCTATCTAACTATCTATCTATTAATATATATCTATCAAGTCTTTGCTCGTGCTGGGAACTGTTCTAGGCACTATAGATGTAAAGAAATTCATGTGCAACTCCCAAATAGCTTATGTTCCAGTGAGTAAAGTTCCACTAGGTATCTGGGACCTGAGCAAAACAAGGAATGTTACTTTTCACTTTTCAATGTCTCTGAATACTCTGTGACATGTAAGATAAACCTTGGACTTTGTAAAGTAGTTAGGTTGTTTGTGTCTGTGTCCAGATGATATATAAAGACCATTACTTCATCCCAACCCTAGCAAATCTTCTCTGATTCAGTTAAGATTCTTAAATGTAAATAACAAATTGTTCTACAATTAAAGTAGGATATAAATAATTTGCTGAAATTTGGCAGGGGAAATTAAGGAAGAAGAATTTTAAGGCAGAAAAAGTCATAAAAACACAAAATCATATAACATATTCTGGAAATATCAAATAGTCCAGTTTTGCTGGTACAAAGTAAAGGTGAAGGGGAGCACTATTGTTCAGGATTTAAAGTCTAATTGGAACAGGAAAATGACATTTTGTGAACATGGATGAAGAGAATGAACCTAGCCCCTTGCCTGCTGGAGCATGGAGTGATTAGGAGGATTATCATTTTTCAGCTCTTGCAATACTTAAAGCAGGTAAGGTAAGATGGGGAAGGGAACAAAGGTAAAGTCTAAGTGGAGAGAGAGGACCATTGAAAGGAAGAACACAAAGATGACTCTATGGTCACATTAATAGTACATTACAGAACTTTCTCTTACTCACAATCAAAAGAGTCTTCTTGGCTAGATTAGTAATAACTCCCTTAATTCAACGGAATGATACTTATCTAAACTAACAAAAGCTCTAAACAGAAATTTACTATCTAAGAACAAAGAGGTGTCTCCTCATATAGTCCAAGGACAGTGATACAAAAATGAGTTGAACCCTGAACCTAGAACACCATGATGCCCCATTTTTTAAATTGCTTTAACTTTTGCAATTCCGTAAGTTGGCTTTATTCTCTTTCCATTTCTCTCTCTGTAGAATATTTCTCTCTCTTTTTCTCATAAAACAACAAGGTAATAAAAAATACAAAGGCCTTTGATAGATACTGAATTTACAAGTTCAGGGGAGATGAGTAATCCTAAACTCTGTTAATCCAATATTCTCAAAGCCCACCACTAGACAAATCAAATTTCACAACAGGTCACTCTCAAGTTAAAAAGCATGATTCTCAGAAATTTCTCCAGAAAGAACCAAAGGAATTTATTCAAAGATCACTGTGATCTCGGGACACAATTCATGCTGTCTAATATTTTACTATAAACACAATCTGTTCCCTTTGAGTTACTCAAATATTTGTTTCCATGGTGTAGTAAACACATCATGTTAACTCATGAAATCAAAATTTGTAATAAAAAAACTGTCTTTACTTTTTCAATTTTAATTCTCTTAACATTTACTTCTGAATCCTCTTAGAGTGTGATAGATACTATAAGAATCTGATTAATGCTGAAATTAATACAATCATTACTTTCTGACTTTTGCTTGTTTGCACACCTTTTAGTATATCCAAGTTATATCTTTAAGAATAACATTACATTTTTCCCCACATTCAGTTGGTTATCATTTATTTTTGTAGTCATTTATCATCCCTTGGCCTTTTCTCATGTTTCAAATATCTTCCTTCAACTTGTGTTTATGGTTTTGTCTTGTTTTTGCCATCAAAATATTTTATTTAATTGCGACAGATCTATTTCCTAATATATTATACCAATAGGTTAATTTAAATTATGTTCTCGTTTGCTTGGAGTCTATAATCATCAGCTACTTTGAAGAGAATTTAAAAAGAAAGTATAAGAAGAAGAAAAAAGAGACATTTGGCCCTGGACATGTTCCTTGTAGGTACCATTTTATTCTCCCTTAGTATCTATCATTATTATTTTAATATTATTATTTAATGTTGATTTAGTGAAAGATTAATTTATACTTAGTTTTTCCATTTATTCATCTCCCAATTACTCCGCAAACTAGAGCCCACATATTTCTCACTCCTCCATCAAAAAACAAGCAAAAAACTCAACCTATCAAAAAATAAACACTGGGTAATTTTCTCTCTCTTTCATGATCTTTCAGCAATATATGGCAGGTTGATTCTTTTCTTAACTAGCTTTCTTCATGCTTCTATAACAGTTTATTGTTGTTGATTATTTTGTAGGTTACCTATTATCTATCTATATTTTATTAATATTTCCCCAAAGCTTTTCCTGGCCCCATTCCTAAGCTCCTGGAGTGATTTCATGAACTCTTGTCACTTCTGTCATAAGAGTATAGAGTATTGAGACAATATAGAGTTATGGTTAAGAGTAAAATCTCTAGAATAAGATTTGCTGGTTTCAAATCCCAACTCTAGGCAAGTTAATTTTGACATATATCAATTGCCTCTTCTGTGTAAGAGGAAACATAATAGTAACAATCTCAGGTTTGGTTTGTTGTGAAGACTAAATTAATATATGTAAATAGTTTTTAAAATTCCTGGTATATAATAAAATAACATAAATATTAGATCATATTGAAACTAGTACTTTTTATGTTGATAAATTTCATTTATCTATCTGTATTAGTCCATTTTCTTGCTGCTGATAAAGACATACCTAAGACTGGGAAGAAAGAGAGGTTTAATGAACTTACAGTTCCATGTGGCTGGGGAGGCCTCACAATCATAGCAGGAGGCAAGGAGGAGCAAGTTGCATTTTACATGGATGGCAGCAGGCAAAAAGAGCAGGTGCAAGGGAACACCTCTTTTTAAAACCATCAGATCTCATGAGACTTATTCACTATCATGAGAACAGCACAGGAAAGACCTGCCCCCATGATTCAATTACCTCCCACTGGGTCTTTCCCGCAACACATGGGGATTCAAGATGAGATTTGGGAGGGGACATAGCCAAACCATAACACTTTCTATCCCAAAATTTATCATCTCAGATTTTTTTCTTCCTTTATGATCATTCCATTTTTTAATGCACAAATATAGTCTATATTTTAAAACAATGTAACATATAAGAATTATCTGCCTCAGCATTTAATATTCATTTAATATTTCTGTCAGCTATATGATGCATACTCCCAGTCAAAAATCAGAGATTCACAACTTTATTTTTAAATGAGTGAACAGTGTTCTCGTATGTGATACACTGCACTTTAATCTTCTACAGTTGGACATGTGTATTGTAATCCAGTGTATTTCTATAATAATACATTATTAATTTTAAAAGTATTTGTTGAATATTAATGGTTAGAAAATTGATAGACTAGAGAGCTATTCATTTTCTTACCGTTCAAGTACATCATTTGCAATTTAGACCTCAAAGACCAAGAATACTACTACAGGGGCAGCACACTTGTGTAGATATTGGTTGGGAAGCCAGCACTGCTATTGAAGATGTGCTTAAACGTCAAGCCCCCAACTACCTTTGATCCTAGAATTACTTGTAGCCATTATTCCATTCCTGCAAGAATACAGTATAAAGTGAGATACAATAACAATTATTTTAGTTTGTTTTGGACAGTAAGGTACCTAGAAAGATAAGAAGCGCCATAAAACATGAATCTTTCAAAGATCTGTGCAGACTTCTGGCAAGGACATTTCCTGTTTTCAAAGATGAACTGGTGAATCTAGTAAATAGAGAAATTCAAAGAAGATATTCAATACGACTTTCTAAATTAGGTTTTTGAGAGTTTCTAAGGCATGACAGAGGCTTGGAGTACTGGAGTAGCCATGTTTCATAAAGCAGGCACTGATATTTTTAAAGTAAGAATGCTAAGGTGACTCATTTTGTTGAGGCTGCAAGGCGGATATCTCAGCTAGAATGCCTTGGGCGACTTCAAAATCTCAACGGCAGTGGCAAGATACTGAACATGGCTTAACAGTTTCTAAAAATAAATCATTAAGCTAATTCTTAAGTAATATAAGCTGAATATACAGTTAACAGATCAACCCCTCCCCTTTCTTCCCCATCCTCAGCTTACTCAATAGGAAGACAAAAAAGATCAAGACGCTTATGATAATCCACTTGCACTTAATAAATAGTAAATATATTCTCTCTTTCTTAAAATTTTCTTAGTAAATTTTGTAAAAATACAGCATATAATACATATAACATGCAAAATATGTGTTAATCAACTGCTTATATTATCAGTGAGGCTTCCAGTCAACAGTAGGCTATTAGTAAAGTTTTTGAGGAATCAAAAGTTACAGGCAGATTTTCTACTGTGCAGGGCTCAACACACTTAACCCTAATTGTTATAGGGTCAACTGCAATTATTTTTCTCCTTTATAGATTGATTACTTGCCAGGCAACATACTGGCTCTGAGGACTGAAATGTAAATAAGATATGGTCTGATGTCTCAGAAGTCATGGTCTAACAGCAGATGTGGACATATAAACAATTAATAGTACTTTCCAATTAGAAAAAGAAAAATGGTATTTCAGAGCATAGGGATCATGTGCACAAAAGCACAGTGCCAAGACCCTATCATGACGTATTTGGTAACTGGACAGACATGTTAGCCTTCTAGGAATGAAAGTTAATAAAATCAAACAACTCTGAAAGAAAAAGAATAACAAAAAAGCCCTAACATTCTGTCTTTGACAATCCCCTCTCCTTCGGCAAGCACAAATGCTCAGTGAGATGACAGTATTCAAAGTTCTCTTCTTCTTTCTGGAATACTTTATCAAATTATTATATTAGTGCAATTATTGTATTAGTATAATTCCTGGTGATCCCTCATATAGTAAGAATTATGTATTACTATGTGAAGACTTTTTTAAAAAGTTTACCACATATCCTTCCACTAAATTACTCATATATGTAGTAATTTTGCTATTTGATTGTATATTTGGGCAACATTGAAAGGATTTAAGTTTGTGTCTCTATTGACTTTTGATAGGAAATGCTCGTACTGTGAGATGCATAGAACATTTCCCAACTTTTCACCTAACTCTCACTCATTCTTCATGTCTCTCCCTAAATGTGACTTTCCATAGCAAGCCTTTCCCGACCTCTTAGACTATTTTTACTCCCAGATTATACTCTTTTCGTGTCATCGTAAGAATCATGCTTTACTGCAATTCTTCATGAGATTATTTTTCTCTCTCACTCTGAAACTATAACCAGGGAGCCATACCCTTTTTACTTAACTTTGTATACCCAGAATCCTGCTCTCTCACGTCAACTAAAACCATTAAGTGATAGAGTCTATTAATCAGCCATGGCCTTAAAAGTAGTTTTTCCTGAGATTAATGGCACGTGACAGTAATATGGCCTCGGTTGACACATATTTGAAGGATAGTAGAGTTTAAGCAGCACAATCTCTTTTCCGGGAACACAGCAAAAACAAACCTGCATATTTGAATATCAAATTCAGTGTTTTTAGCAGGCTATTCAAGGTAACTGAGCTAACCAGTCACAGAAAGGTCAGTCTTACTGTTTGGGCAATGTGACGAGGGATACAAGTAGCGACATTTCAAAACTGATTGAATCAAACAGTAGAATATTAGTCACTGGCTATGATTCTGTCCTGGCAGGAGAATGAATTGGCTAACTTAACCACTGTCAGAACTCTATATGGTTTGAAGAAATCTCTATTATAACAGAACTCTATATGGTTTGAAGAAATCTCTATTATAACACAGGACTTTTAAAGTTTATGATATATCATTATCCTAAAACATTACGGGACAGATATAAATAGACGTGAATGGAAATATCCTCCTTTAGCCTATAACTCACAACCCCAAATTACTACCCTTCCCTGAAGTAGCTACTGTTAATCATTTGTTGTGTGTTCTTAAAATTACTTAGATATATTTGCATGTATGTAGAGAGTACATTTTTATATCACTGATATAGATTTAATTCCTTATATATTAAATAGCTGTGTTGTATATTTTATAGTATATATGTCTATAATTTAACCATTTTCCCATTATTCAATCTTGTGGTTACCTAAAGATTTTTGCAGTTTAAAAAAATACTGGAGTAAATATTTTTTAAGTACAGACATCTTTGTGCACAGAATATAGATTTCTTTTAGATACCAAAGACTGGAAATCCAGATGGAAAGACATCTGTGTGTTTAAGTTTTGCTGAAATTATTTAAAAAGGCCTTTCCTTTAGTCTCATCAGTTGAACATGGGTGTACATATTTCTCCACACTTCATCAATTTGAATATTATTCATCTTTCAGGGAGGCTAAAATACCTCATTTTATTTTGGTTGTATTTCCATCATAATAAGTACAATTGAGTGTTTTTTATACATTTCTTTTTTCTTCTTTTACTAACGACCTGTTCATAACTCTTGCCCATTTTTCTATTGTTTTTTTCTCATTGACTTGAAAGAACTTTTAAAATATACCATGGCTATTATTTGTTAGATGTGTTGCAAATGTTTTCTCTCAATTTGTTACTTTTTCATAACTTTGTCAAGATGTCTTTTATTATGTAGGATGTATATTTCTTTTTCATAATTCTGAAAGTTTTAAGAAAGTCATTCCTACCTACAAGACAGCCTAATGTTTAGGCTAAAATTTTCTTTTAAGATTTATTACTGAATATTTTTAAAAATTTGATTACTCCTGGATGTTGAGTGAAAACAAGAAAGCCTATCTTATATTTGTTAATGGAGGAATTCACCTATATTTTTACAGTGCTTGATTAGATTTTCTTAGGATTTCAATATTTGTGGGTTTTTCTTGGTAATTTATTTGTATGTCTGCAGTGAATAATGGATCAATTTAACCTTTATATGGTTATCCAGTGCCCTAACTTTATTTATTAAAAATCTGTCTCATTCACAGAAATGAGAGATATCCACTTAATCATATGTGTATCTTTTGAGTCATATCATGTCACATATCTATTTCCGAACCTTCTATTCTGTTTCATTGGTTTGTCCACTCATGTGCCAGTGTCACACTGTTTTAATTATAAAGGCTTTATATGTTTAACATATGATTGAGTGAATTCCTCTCCCATAGCCTTTCAATATTTTCCTAGTTATTTGTGCACATTTATTTTTCCAAATCAAATTTAATATTAATTCATCTAGCTTCAGAATAAATGCTAATTAGTATTTAGTTGGGAACATATTACATGCATAGATTAATTTAGGGAACATTAACTTATTTATAATTTTGAGATGTCCTGTATATACACAAGCAGTGTCTACTTGTTCAGTTCAATATATATATATACATATTTTTGAGATAGGATCTTACTCTGTTTTCCAGGCTGGAATGCAGTGGCATGATCTTGGCTCACTGCAACCTCCGCCTCCTGGGTTCAAGTGATTCTTGTGCCTCAGCCTCCCAAGTAGCTCGGACTATGGGCATGCACCACCACACCCAGCTAATTTTTGTACTTTCAGTAGAGATGGGGTTTTGCCATGTTGGCCAGACTGATCTCAAATTCCTGGCCTTGAGTTATCTTCCTGCTTTGGCCTCCCAAAGTGCTGGGTCAAATTAATTTTTGGGCTTTCTGGAAATATTTTATAGATTTTTATATAAGTTTTGAACATTTTAATCTATTTTTTTCTGTAAAGGAAATTTTCCCTTACATTATAACTTTAAACTGGTTATTATTTGTATACGTGATGCTATTGTTTTATCATTGATTCTTTAAGAGTTTTCAGATATACTATTGCATCATTAACATATATGTCAATATAATAAGATAAATTAGCCAATGCAGTTAGATAAAACAAATGAAACAGAGTAAAACTATAAGCATATTATAGTTTTATATATTACATCTATGTTTCACTTTAAATGAGATGGTAGATTTTTGGAGATATACAAAAGTTGCAGAAGCAGAAATTTATTCTCTTTTCTTGAGAGTTTTTATTAGAAATGTAGAAATATTCAATTTTGTCAAGTGGTTTTTCACTGTCTATAGAAATAATGATACAATTTTTTTCTCATTGATCTTATTATATTGTGATAATACATAGTATTAAACTATGCTTAAATTCATGGTATAAATTCTACTTAGTCATACTATATTGTTTCCTTAATGTAACATTAAAGTCAAATAGATAAAATTTACTTAGGATTATTTCCTCAATACTCATAAGCAAAACTGTTCTGTAATTTTCTTTTGTTTCTGTGCTATCTTTGTCAGGTTTGGGTATCAACATGGTTCTAGCTTCATAAAAATAATTGTAAAGTTTTCTTTTTTTTAATACTCTGAAAAAGTTTATTGAGCATTTGAAATGTCTGACCTCAAAAAGTTTAAATTTATCTTGACTCCAAATGAGCCTGTGCATTTCTATTAGTTGGACCCTTGTTGAAATTTTCTTCTTCATTTGTGAGAGTTCATCTTTTATATGCTTTCAATTTTGGTAACCTGTATTTTCCTAAGAAATTTTGTGTTTCATTTAGGCTTTCCAATTTACTCGCATGGGGGAGCTCAAAGTAATCATATATACATGATTACATATATGTGATATGTACAGTGATAGTCTTTCTTTATGTGTCAACTTGACTGGGTTACAGTCCTCAGTTATTTGATCAAACATTAATGTAGGTGCTTATCACTGTCCCCCCACTGTCAACTTGGCACCCTACACATTTCCTTAAATCTTAATCACCAAATAAGACAACAATAAAGTCACACTTTAACATAGCATAACTATCTCGAAAACAACCTAAAACATGTTAATCCTTTCCCAAAGGGAATGCAAAGTACGTGATATTCCTTCTTCTCCTTTGATATCCTTTAACTTAAATGCTGTGATATCAAGTAAATCATTATTACTATGTCTTATGTTAGATGATAAGAAAAGAAAAATAGTTAATATACACAAACACATTCATAACAAAATAAGAAAGAAATGCTGATAAATATGAGAGTACTTATTTCTGTACATGGTCACATAGTCACGGTTGGTATTTCTAACTACCCCCTTCTGCTACCTATTCCATATTCCCTTTGCTCTCTGCAAGAACTTCAGTTGGTGTGATTCTATGCAGGACAGAAGGATCCACACATTCATTCCTGAAGGTGATGACCCATTAGTAATCGTACCTGAATTGTGGGTGCAGTGATTTGCCTGCCACTTCACTTCTTTTATGGATCCAAGCAGAGTTGATTTTTCAGATTTTTTTTCCCAACCTTTTACTTGTTAAAACAGAGTGGCAACTTTCAGTTCCTTTCATATGGAAACAGAAACTGGAAGTCCCTTTATTATTCTTTTTATTGCCCAATAACATCCTGTGGTATAGACACACTACATTTTATTTACCTATTTCTTTAATCAATTGATAGACATTTGTTTTTTCACTTTTTTTTTGCATAATACTGCTATGAATATTCACGTACAAGTTTTTGTGTGGACATAGGTTTTCATTTCTCTCGTATAGATACTGAGAGATGGAAATACTAAGTCATTCTATGTTTAACCTTTTGAGAAACTGTCTGATTGTTTTTTAAAGTAGTACCATTTTGCTTTCTTACTAGTAGTGTATAATGGTTCCAACATCACCACATGCTTGCCAACTCCTATGACCTGTCTTTTTGACTAAAGATATCATAGTGGTGTGAAGCAATATTTTGTAGTTTTTATTTGCATTTTTCTGATAATAGTGTTGACCATCTTTTCCTTTGTTCATTGGACACTGGCATACATTCTTCGGAGAAATTTTTATAGAGACCCTTTGTCCTTTTAAAACTTGGTTTGTATGTCTTTTTCTTCTTAAGTTGTAAGCATTCCTTGTGAGAGACAGGATTTGCCAAAATTTTCTTCCATCCTGTGGACAGCCATTTCATTTTCTTGATGTTATCCTTTGTAGCACAAAAATGTTAATTTTCATGGTGTCCAATTTATCTAATTTTTTTATTGTGTTGCTTTCATGTTTGGTGTTATATCTAAGGAAACATTGCCTAAGCCAAGTTCATGGAGATTTATACCTATTTTTTTTTTTTTTTACCAATAGCTTAATAATTATAGCTCCCAAATTTTGGTCTTTGATTCATTTTGAATTAATTTTGTGATTGATATAAACTATAATTCCATGATGGGAGGCTTGAGGGATCATGATGGATGAGAGGCAAGGCTAGACTGCAGCTCCGGACAGAGCAGCATGCAGAGGCTTGCATCATGAATTTTAGCTCCAGATCGACTCCAAGAATAAACCAGCAATCTTGAGAGGACCCACAAACCCTCTGAAGGAAGCAGACTGCTCCTGCAGGGCCTGAGAGACACTTCAAATACTATGAGTGCCCCAACTGCGAAAGTGGGAAAGGGAGACCCTCTTCTCACAAACACACACCTCCACTGCAGAAGCTGAAGGTCTGTTTGTGGGAGAAGTTCCAGACTTTACCTGGAGCTCAGTCAAGTTAGAGAGCCAAGCCAAGCAAAATACAGGGGTGGGGTGGAGGAGGCAGTGGAGGGGCCCTGGGAGCTCACTGGGTCCCTAAGCAGCCCAATCCTGCCTGGCACCACAGGGATTCATCAGGAGGGTGGCCAGAGGAGCAGGGGATAAAACTCCACAGGGAGAAGGAATTATCTAACTGAACTTGGTAACAATTTGAATGGGGCAAGAAGCCTCCTGGCCAGAAGTTGGGGGAGGGTGTAAATCTGGTGTGTACACTTCACAGACAGGGGGAAGAACTAAAGCCCTTTCCTTTCACAGCTGGGAAGCACAAAGCCTCGGGCAAGTTTTCAAGCCCGTCTCACCCTCCACCTGGAAACAGAATTGGGGCTGTTGAGGAGGCATGGTGGGAGTGAGACTGGCCCCTCAGTTTGCCTGGGAGCTGGGTGAGGCCTGTGACTGCAGGCTTTCCCCTACTTCCCTGATAACCTGCATGACTCAGCAGAGGCTGACATAATCCTGCTAGGTACACAACTCCAGTGATCTGGGAATCTTACCCCCATTCCCCATAGCAACCACAGACTCTCCACCCAAGGAGAGTGTGAGCTCATACAGGCCTAGCCCCATCCACACCTGATGGTCCTTCCCTATCCACCCTGGTAGCATTTAATCTTGGGAGTTCTAGAGCCCCACCCACTGACAATCCCTCTCCACACCACTACAGCTGATACTTTCTGGAAAGTGCCACCTCCTGGCAGGAGGTCAACCAGCATAAAAATAGGGCATTCAAATAGGGAATGCCTCAGCTTTTGCCCATTCAGTATGATATTGGCTATGGGTTTGTCATAAATAGCTCTTATTATTTTGAGATATGTTCCATTAATTACTAGTTTATTGAGAGTTTTTAGCATGAAGGAGTGTTGCATTTTATCAAAGGCCTTTTCTGCATCTATTGAGATAATCATGTGGTTTTGTCATTGGTTCTGTTTATATGATGGATTATGTTTATTGATTTGTGTATGTTGAACCAGCCTTGTATCCCAGGGCTGAAGCTGACTTAATCATGGTGGATAAGCTTTTTGATGTGCTGCTGGATTCAGTTTGCCAGTATTTTACTGAGGATTTTCACATTGATGGTCATCAGGGATCTTGGCCTAAAATTTTCTTTGTTGTGTCTCTGCCAGGTTTTGGAATCAGGATGATGCTGGACTAATAAAATGAGTTAGTGAGGATTCCCTTTTTTTCTATTGTTTGGAATAGTTTCAGAAGGAATGGTACCAGCTCCTCTTTGTACCTTTGATAGAATTCAGCTGCGAATCCGTCTGGTCCTGGGGTTTTTTTGGTTGGTAAGCTACTAATTACTGCCTCCATTTCAAAACTTATTATTTGTCTATTCAGGGATTTGATTTCTTCCTGGTTTAGTCTTGTATGGGTGTATGGGTCCAGGAATTTATTCATTTCTTGTAGATTTCCTAGTTTGTTTGCATAGAGGTGTTTTTTGTATTCTCTGAGTCTAGTGTATTTCTTTGGGATCAGTGGTAATATCCACTTTATCATTTTGTATTGTGTCTATTTGATTCTTCCTCTTTTCTTCTTTATTAGTCAGGTTAGCAGTCTATCTATTTTGTTAATCTTTTTTTAAAAAAATCAGCTTCTGGATTCATTGAATTTTTGAAGGGGTTTTTGTGTCTCTCTCTTTCAGTTCTGCTCTGATCTTAGTTATTTCTTGACTTCTACTAGCTTTTGAATTTGTTTGTTCTTGCTTCTCTAGTTCTTTTAATCATGATGGTAGGGTGTTGATTTTAGATCTTTGCTACTTTCTGATGTGGGCATTTAGTGCTATAAATTTTTCTCTAAACACTGATTTAGCTGTATCCCAGATATTCTGGTATGTTATCTCTTTATTCTCACTGGTTTCAAAAAACTTCATTATTTCTGCCCTCTCTCACCACTCCTATTCAACATAATATTGGATATTCTGGCCAGAGCAATCAGGCAAGAGAAGGAAAAAAGTGTATTCAAATAGGAAGAGAAAAAGTCAAATTATCTCTATTTGCAGATGTCATGATCTTATATTTAGAAAACCCCCTCATCTCAGCCCCAAAACTCTTTAAGCTGATAAACAACTTCAGCAAAGTTTCAGGATACAAAATCAATGTGCAAAAATCACAAATATTTCTGTACATCAGGAATACATAAACAGAGAGCCAAGTCATGAGTGAACTCCCATTTACAACTGCTACAAAGAAAATAAAATACCTAGGAATACAACTTACAGGGGACATGAAGGACCTCTTCAAGGAGAACTATAAACCACTGCTCAAGGAAATAAGAGAGAACACAAACAAATGGAAAAACATTCCATGCTCATGGATAGGAAGAATCAATATCCTGAAAATGGCCATACTGCCCAAAGTAATTTATACATTTAATGCTATTCCCATCAAGCTACCCCTGACTTTCTTCACAGAACTAGAAAAAACTACTTTAAATTTCATATGCAACAAAAAAGAACCTGTATAGCCAAGACAATTGTAAGCAAAAAGAACAATATTGAGGCATCACACTATCTGACTTAAAACTATACTACAAGACTACAGTAACCAAAACAGCATGGTACTGTTACCAAAACAGATATATAGACCAATTGAACTGAGTAGAGGCCTCTAAAATAGCACCACACATCTACAATCATCTGATCTTCGAAAATTATGACAAAAACAAGCAATGAGGAAAGGATTACCTATTTAATAAATGGTGTTGGGAAAACTGGCTAGCCATATACGGAAAACAGAAACTGGATCCCTTCCTTACACCTTATGCAAAAATTAACTCAAGATGGATTAAAGACGTAAATGTAAAACCTAAAACCATAAAAACTCTAGAAGAAAACTTAGGCAATACCATTCAGGACATAGGCATAGACAAAGACTTCATGACTAAAAAACCAAAAGCAATTGCAACAAAATCCAAAATTGACAAGTGAGATTTAATTAAACTATAGAGCTTCTTCTCAGCGAAAGAAACTGTCATCAGAGTGAACAGGAAACCTACAGAATGGGAGAAAATTTTTGCAATCTATCCATCTGACAAAGATCTAATATCCAGAATCTACAAGGAACTTAAATTTAAAAAAAAAAAAAAATCAAAAAGTGGGCAAAGGATTTGAACAGACATTTCTCAAAAGAAGACACTTATGTGGTCAACAAACATGAAAAAAAGCTCATCATCACTGATCATTAGAGAAATGCAAATCAAAACCACAATGAGATACCATTTCATAACAGAATGGCGATTATTAAAAAAATCAAGAAACAACAGATGCCTCGAGGATGGGGAGAAATAGGAATGCTTTTACATTGTTGGTGACAGTGTAAATTAGTTGAACCACTGTGGAAGACAGTGTGGCAATTCCTCAAGTATCTAGAACCAGAAATACCATTTGACCCAAGAATCTTATTACTAGGTATATATCCAAAGGATTATAAATCATTCTACTATAAAGACACATGCACATGTATGTTTATTGCAACACTATTCACAATAGCAAAGACTTGGAACTAATCCAAATGCCCATCAATGTAGACTGGATAAAGAAAATGTGGCACATCTACACCATGGAATACTATGTAGCCATAAAAGAGAATGAGTTCATGTCCTTTGTAGGGACATAAATGAAGCTGGAAACCATCATTCTCAGCAAACTAAGACTGGAACAGAAAACCAAACACCACATGTTCTCACTCATAAGTGGGAGTTGAACAATGAGAACACATGGTCACAGGGAGGGAAACATCATACACTGGGGCCTGTTGGGTGGTTGGGCAAAAGGGGAGGGAGCACATTAGAACAAATACCTAATGCATGCAGACTTAAAACCTAGATGACGAGTTGATAGGTGTAGCAAACCACTTTGGCACATGTATACCTATGTAATAAACCTGCACGTTTAGCACACGTATCACAGAACTTAAAGTAATATATATTTTTAAAAATAGAGCATTAAACCACCAAAGCTAAGGACTCTCATGCCATGACAACCTCTGCCACCTCCACTGGAACAGGTGCTGGTATCCATGGCTGAGAGACCCAGAAACAGTTCACAATAGAGGACTATATGCAGGCAACCCCCAGTACCAGCTCAGAGCCAGGGAGATTTGCTTGGTGGCTAGAACCAGAAGACGGACAACAATCACTGCAAGTTTCCTCACCGGAAGCCACATCCACAGGAAAAGGGGGAGAATTCTACATCAAACGAACGCCCCATGGGTCAAAAAAATCTGAACAACAGACTTCAGCCCTAGAACAACAGACAGAGCCTTCACAAATGAGAAGAAACTAGAAAACCGACTCTGGTAATATCACTAAACAAGGGTCTTCAACGCCCCGAAAATATCACACTAGTTCACCAGCAATGGATCCAAACCAAGAAGAAATCCTTAATTTACCTGAAAAATAATTTGGAAGATTAGTTATTAAGCTAATCGGGGAGGCACCAGAGAAAGGCAAAGCCCAATGCAATGAAATTAGAAAACAATACAAGAAGTGAAGGGAGAAATATTCCAGTAAATAGATAGCTTAAAGAAAAAACGATAAAATTTTCAGAAACTATGGACATACTTTTAGAGATATAAAACGCTCTGGAAAGTCTCAGCAATAGAGTTGAACAAGTAGAAGAAAGAAATTCAGAGCTCAAACACAAGATCTTCAAATTAACCAACTCCAGTAAAGACAAAGAAAAAAAGATAAGAAAATATGAACAAAGAATCCAAGAAGTCTGGGATTATGTTAAATGATAAAACCTAAGAATAATCAGTATTCCTGAGGAAGAAGACAATTCTAAAAGCCTGGAAAACATATTAGGGGGAATAATTGAGGAAAACTTCCCCAGCCTTGCTAGAAACCTAGACACACAAATACAAGAAGCACAAAGAACACCTGGTAAATTCATCACAAAAAGATCTTCACCTAGACACATTGTCATCAAGTTATCCAAAATTAAGATGATGGAAAGAATCTTAAGAGCTGTCAGAAGCACTAAGTAACTTATAAAGGAAAACCTATCAGATTAAGAGCAGATTTCTCAGCAGAAACCCTACAAGCTAGAAGGGACTGGCATCCTATCTTCAGCCTCCTCAAACAAAACAATTCCCAGCAAAAAATTATGTATCCAGTGAAACTAAGCATCATATATGAAGAAAAGATACAGTCATTTTCAGACAAATGACTGCTGAGAGAATTTGCCATTACTAAGCCACCACTACAATAACTATTAAAGGAGCTCTAAATCTTGAAACAAATTCTGGAAACACATCAAAACAGTACCTCTTTAAAATATAAATCACACAGAACATAAAAAACAAAAATACAAGTTAAAAAGCAAAAACAGAAAACAAACAAACAAAAAAACCCAAAGTACACAGGCAACAAAAAGCATGATGAAAGGAATGGTACCTCACATTTCATTACTAACATTTAATGTAAATGGCCTAAATGCTGCACCTAAAAGATACAGAACCACAGAATGGATAAGAACTCACCAACCAATTATTTGCTGCCTTTAAGAGACTCACCTAACACATAAGGACTCACATAAACTTAAATGAAAAGGGTGGAAGAAGGCATTTCATGCAAATGGACACCAAAAGCAAGCTATTCTTATATCAGATGAAACCAACTTTAGAGCAATAGCAGTTAAAAGAGATAAAAAGGGACATTATGTAATGGTAAAAGGCCTTTTCCAACAGGAAAATATCACAATCCTAAACATATATGTACTCAACACTGGAGCTCCCAAATTTATAAGACAATTACTAATAGACATAAGAAATGAGATAGGCAGCAACACAATAATAGTGGGGGACTTCAATACTCCACTGACAGCACTAGACAGGTCATCAAGACAGAAAGTCAACAAAGAAACAGTGGCTTTAACCATACCTTGGAGCAAATGGACTTAAGGGATATATACAGGACATTTCATCCAACAACTGCAGAATACACATTCAATTCAGCAATGCATGGAACTTTCTCCAAGATAGACCATGTGATAGGCCATAAAGTGAGCCTCAACAAATTTAAGAAAATTGAAATTATATAAAGCATTCTTTCAGACTACAGTGTAATAAAACTGGAAATCAACTCCAAAGGAACCTTCAAAACCATGCAGATACGTGGAAATTGAATAACCTGCTCCTGAATGAGTATTGGGTCAAAAATGAAATCAACATGGAAATTAAAAAATTATTTGAACTGAATGACAATAATGACACAACCTATCAAAACCACTGGGATACAGCTAAAGCGGTTCTAAGAGGAAAGTTCATAGTGTTAAATGCCTACGTCAAAAAGTCTGAAAGAGCACAGACAATCTAAGGACACCTCAAGGAACTAGAGAAACAAGAACAAACCAAACCCAAGCCCAGCAGAAGAAAGGAAATAACCGAGATCAGAGTAGAACTAAATGAAATTAAAACAAATAAAAAAATACAAAAGATTAATGAAACAAAAAGCTAGTTCTTTGAAAAGATAAGTGAAATTGATAGAACAATAGCAAGATTAACCAAGAAAAGAAGAGAGATAATCCAAATAATCTCATTAAGAAAAAAAAACAGGAGATATTACAACTGACAACCCTGAAATACAAAAGATTATTCAAGGCTACTATGAACACCTTTATGCACATAAACTAGAACACCTAGAAGAGATGGATAAATTCGTGGAAAAATACAACCCTGCTACCTTAAATCAGGAAGAATTAGATACCCAGAACTGACGAATAACAAGAAGATAGATTGAAATGGTAATTTAAAAATTACAACAAGAAAAAGTCCAGGGCTAGATGGAGTCACAGCAGAATTCTATCAGACATTCAAAGAAGAATTGATATCAATCCTTTTGACACTATTCCACAAGACAGAGAAAGAGGGAAACCTCTCTAATTCATTCTATAAAGCCTGCATCACGCTAATATCAAAATCAGGAAAGGACACAACCAAAAAAGAAAACCACAGACCAATATCCTTGATGAACATAGATGCTAAAATCCTTAACAAAATACTAGTTAAACGAATCCAGCAACGTATCAAAAATATAATCCACCATGATCAAGCAGGTTTCATACCAAGGATGCAGGGATGGTTTAACATACGCAAGTCAATAAATGTGATACACCACATAAACAGAATTATAAACAAAAATCACATGATCACCTCAATAGATGCAGAAAAAGCATTCAACAAAATGCAGTATGCCTTTATGATTAAAACTCAGCAAAATCAGCATATGAGGGACATACCTCAATGTAATTAAAGCCATTTATGACAAACCCACAGCCAACATAATACTAAATGGGGAAAAGTTGAAAGGATTCCTTCTGAGAACTAGAAGAAGACAAGTTGCCCAATCTCACCACTCTTCAACATAGTACTAGGAGTCCTAGCCAGAGCAATCAGACAAGAGAAAGAAATAAAAGGCATCAAAATTGGTAAACAGGAAGTCAAACTGTCACTATTTGCTGACGACATGATTGTTTACCTTGAAAAGATGATATGATTGTTTACCTTGAAAATCCTAAGGACTCCTTCAATAAGCTCCTAGAACTGATAAATTAATTCAGCAAAGTTTCTGCATACAAGATGTACACAAATCACTAGCTCTTCTATACACCAGCAGCAACCAAGCAGAGAATCAAATCAAGAACTCAACCCCTTTTACAATAGCTGCAAAATAAATAAATAAATAAATAAATAAATAAATAAATAAATAAAATACTTAGAAATATTCCTAACAAAGGAGGTGAAAGGCCTCTACAAGGAAAACTACAAAACACTGCTAAAAGAAATCATAGATGATACAAACAAATGAAAACACATCCCATGCTCATGGATGGGTAGACTCAATATTGTGAGAATAACCTTACTGCCAAAAGCAATCTACAAATACAACACAATCCCCATCAAAATACCATCATCATTCTTCACAGAGTCAAAAAAATATTCTAAAATCCACATGGAACCAAAAAAAAAAAAAAAAAAAAAAAAAAAAAAAAAAGCCCACAGAGTCAAAGCAAGACTAAGCAAAAAAGAACAAATCTGGAGGCATCACACTACCTGATTTCAAACTATACTACAAGGCCATAGTCACCAAAACAGCATGGTACTGGTATAAAAATAGACACATAGACCAATGTAACAGAATAGCAAACCCAGAAATAAACCAAAATACTTACAGCCAATTGATCTTCAACAAAGCAAGCAAAAACATAAAGTGGGGAAAAGACACCCTTTTCAACAAATTGTGCTGGGATAATTGGCTAGCCACATTTAGGAGAATGAAACTGGATCCTCATCTCTCACCTTTTACAACAATCAACTCAAGATGTATTAAAGAATTAAACCTAAGTCTTGAAGTTATAAAAATTCTAGAAGATAACTTTGGAAAAATCCTTCTAGACATTGGCTTAGGCAAAGATTTCATGACCAAGAACCAGAAAGCAAATGCAATAAAAACAAAGATAAATAGCTGGGACCTAATTAAACTAAAGAGCTTTTGTACAGCAAAAGGAACAGTCAGCAAATAAACAGACAACCACATAGTGGGAGAAAATTTTCACAATCTATACATCTGACAAAGGACTAATATCCAGAATCTACAACGAACTGAAACAAATCAGTAGGATAAAAACAAACAATTCCATCAAAAAGTGGAATTTTTTCATTGTCTATTCCTGCTGTTTATGAATAGTTCATGAATCATGACCCACACTCAACCACCTGCATATTTCTATTTTTAAACCATTTTAAATTATGCTTATATTCATTTACTAAAATTTCTGTGAACTCCTGAAAAAAAAATAATATGTGTACTTTGTATATGTGTAATCAGTCTTTGCTTTCTGGCCAACTTGGCTTAACCATGCCCCTCCTCACCAAAGTAAACAAAACAAAAAGACAAGGAAGTACACATATTAAGGACATGAATAGACAATTCTCAAAAGAAGATATACAAATGGACAATAAACAAATGAAAATATGCTCAACATCACTAATGATCAGGGAAATGCAAATCAAAACCACAATGCAATCCCACCTCACTCCTGCAAGAATGGCCATAATCAAAAATTCAAAAACAGTAGATGTTGGCATAGATGTGGTGAACAGGCAACACTTCTACACTGCTGGTGGGAATGTAAACTAGTACAGCCACTATGGAAAACAGTGTGGAGATTCCTTAAATAATGAAAAGTAGAACTACCATTTGATCCAGCAATCCCACTCCTGGGTATCTACCCAGAAGAAAAGAAGTCATTACTCGAAAAAGATACTTACACACACACACTTATAGCAGCACAATTTACAATTGCAAAATCACGGAACCAACCCAAATGTACATCAGTCAATGAGTGGATAAAGAATCTGTTATATATATTTTATATATATAACATTATTATATTATGTTATATATGTAACATAATATATATAACATATGTTATATATGTAACATAATATATATAACATATGTTATATATTATATATAACATATATATAACATTTTACATAGGTAATTGATTCATTTTATTTCTTTATCATCTGCCTTTATTTCTCAGGTTCCATTTAAAAATAGTCTGTTATTTATTACCCAGGATCTCACCCCATTTTAGGTTTAAATGTAAATGTGTTTGATCCACTGCAATGCCAAGTGAGGCCCACTGGTTATCCTTAAGAAGTTCCACAAAATTATACTATATTTTCAAAAGCATACTGAGCCAGATTTTCAAACTCTCTCTCTCTCTCTCTCTCTCTCTCTCTCTCTCTCTCTCTGCATAGTGGAATACTATGCAGTCATAAAAAGGAATGAATTAACAGCATTTGCAGTGACGTGGATGAGACCAGAGACTATTTTTCTAAGTGAAGTAACTCAAAAATGGAAAACAAAACATCATATGTTCTCACTGATATGTGGAAGCTAAGCTATGAGGACACAAAGGCATAAGAATGATAAAATGGACTTTGGAGAGTTGGGGGTAAGAGTAGTATTGGGGCGAGGGATAAAAGACTACAAATAGGGTACAGTGTTTCCTGCTCAGGTGATAGATGCACCAAAATCTCACAAACCACCACTAAAGAACTTACTCATACAACCAAATACCACCTGTATCCCAATAACTTAAGGAAAAATAAAAAAATGAAAACAATAAAATAAATAAAAAATAAAGTACCACTCCAAATTCTATATTTTTTAAAAAAAATGTGGCTTCCAGTTATCCCAGGACAATTTTTCATCAACTTTTCCTTCCCACTGAATTGTCTTGTCACCCCTTTCAAAATCAATTGACCACAAATGTGGTGGTGTATTTCTGGATTTTCAACTCTATTTCATTGATACATTTGTCTCTCCTCATACCAATACTACATTGGCTTGATTACTATAGCATTATAGTAAATTCTAAAATCAAAAAGTGTAAATTCTTCACATTTCTTTTTCTTTTTGAATACTGTTTTGGCTAAGCCCCTTGAATTTTTTTCTAAGCCCCTTGACTTTTCATATGAATTTTAGGATCAGCTTGCCAATGTATTCAAAAATAGTAGCTGAGATTTTTAAAGGAACTGTGTTTTCTTGTAGTTTTATTACCATAGTCTCACACAGCAATTTAATCTACCTCTCATATGATACTTAACACAATTTGTCTTGAAATATAGTTTATATTATAGTGTTATCTCCTTTTCTAGATTGTAAACTTCATGACAGTGAAAACTGTATCTTATTCTTTAATTTCCTGAAAAGTCTTCAAAAATATTTGCAAAAACCAGATACTTAAAAATACTTAGCTGTAGAAAATTTTTAAACTAGAACATGCTGAAGTCTAGTTAATAAGATATTTTTGGTCTTCTTCAAAGTGGATGTACATATGGTGCTGGTGCTCTTGAGCTGCTTCTCCAGCCTGCTCCCACACTTTGGAGTGTACTTTCACTTCAATAAACCTGTGATTTCATTGCTTCTTGTATTGTTTCTTTTGTTGTTCTGTTATTTTGTTGCTTTGTGCATCTTTATCTTTTACTATTGAAGTATCCATTGTCAACTTGATCAATTACTGTCAAATAAGGACATGACCAGTTCGTTTTACAACATATGTATGATATACTTGGGAATGCCATTCTCTGCTTTCTATCTCTATGCTTATAAGTTTCACTTTGAGTACAAGGCTTGTTTGTAGCTGCTATTTTATTTTAGTCATTTAATCAGTCTTTGCTTTCTGGCCAACTTGGCTTAACCATGCCCCTCCTCACCAAAGTAAACAAAACAAAAAGACAAGGAAGTACACATATTTTTTTTTTCAGGAGTCCACAGAAATTTTAGTAAATGAATATAAGCATAATTTAAAATGGTTTAAAAATAGAAATATGCAGGTGGTTGAGTGTGGGTCATGATTCATGAACTATTCATAAACAGCAGGAAAATAATAGTTACTTTGTTCTTGCCATCTTTTTGGCTAATGAAGAAAAAAAAAAAGTTTCTATGTGTAGCAATTTTCCAGCCAAAAATAAATGGGTATCACTTTTAGGTTTTAATTGCCACATCTATTTTTCCATGTAGTCATGGCATTAACACAATGGGACATGACTTAATGACTAGTAAGACATAATATGCATTATTTTCAGCTCACAAAAAAATCTTGCCAAGAGACTCCCATACATGGAAGGTCCAGGGAGTTTTTCGAACTGTAAACAGTGCTGATTCATCCATACCATGGTTAACAATGAATTACTTGACACATCTCTAATTAAAACCACCAGAGTGCTGTTTCTAGTCAACAGGAATCACACTGTGATCGGTGTGAACACATGCTTGCCAAGTTTCCGATTATTATCTGGCAATACAGACCCAGCTGGTGTAGAGTTCTTTATATTTGATCCTCGGACACTTAAAATTGACACATGCCTGACTAGCTGTTCACTGTGATAATGTATGCAATTCCCTGACTGTTTTCTACTTGTATATTCTGAGCCACCTACTAAACATTATTTTTCTAAGTTAAGCAATTATTCTGATCTGCATAATTGCATGCTATCCAAGTCCATTATCTACAAATCACATTCTGTAGTTTTATATGAGTACGTCTTCAATTATTTACAAGTAAAAGATGATTTATAATGGAATGGATATGCCAACAGGTGTGGCTAAATATACAAACAGTCCAACTCAATTTGTAACCAACATACATTAAATAGTTACTGCATACTTCTTGACTTCTTGATAGAGACAGACATTATTTTTATATCAATGTTCAGTATTCATGCCATTTATTAGTATAGTCTAAACTCCTCACTGATTATTTCAATATCCTCTCAGCCAGCCCTAGCTTTGTGATACTTTGCAGTTTTCCCTCTTTTCATATTATTTCTCTATTCTCCACTCAGACACGTTAGACAATGTCATTCCAAGGAAGTCTAGGGACTGGAGACAGGAAGTCTTCACATCAGCCAACAACTGGTCCTGGATCAAGTCTTCATTTGCAAAGGGTGTAACCTTAGTTCAGTCTCCAATTGGTTGCAGGCCATCTTCCTTTACATGGGGTGTAGCCAGTAGAAAACCTCTACAGTGTATGTAAACACCAGAAGGCTTTGCAGCTGGTGCTCTTGAGCTGCTTGCTCCAGCCTGCTCCCACACTTTGGAGTGTACTTTCACTTCAATAAATCTGTGGTTTCATTACTTCTTGTATTGTTTCTTTTGTTGTTCTGTTCTTTTGTTACTTTGTGCATTTTGTCCAATTCTTTTTATCAAAATGCCAAGAACCTGGACAACTGGTAGTCAAGAACTTCCACTGGTAACAATTCCATCATTTTACTTAGGTGGTGTTGTAGTATGACATGCAATACAAAATCAGTGATACTATGATCCCTCCAGTTCCTGTGTGGCCTTAGGCAGATCAGAGAAATTTCACAGAGTGTCCAGTCTTTCCTCGCTAAATTTAAAATGACATTAACTTACCTCACAAAGTTTTTAGATTTAAGTGAAATAATGTAATTATAAGCATTTTATATATGTAATTGATTCGTTTTATTTCTTTATCATCTGCCTTTATTTCTTGGGTTCCATTTAAAAATAGTCTGTTATTTATTACTCAGGATCTCACCCCATTTTAGGTTTAAATGTAAAGGTGTTCGAGCCACTGCAATGCCAAGTGAGGCCCACTGGTTATCCTTAAGAAGTTCCACAAAATTATACTATATTTTCAAAAGCATACCAGGCCAGATTTTCAAACTCAAAATTTGGTTTTGTCTGTCTCTTAGACCAGTTTAAACTTGAAGATCTTTATTCACTCTTAAACAGCATACAATGGACTGGTGGAAAATGCTAGATTTTTTATTCCATTTTCAGTGAGAGAAATAATTATCAAGTGGGACAGATACTCATTTCTCTGACCATCATATTCTTTCTCTGTAGGAAGCTGCATAGAAAGTAAAATTATAATCAGAGGATTGCTTGGTGATCCTGGAATCAGAGCAGAGGTTGCCGGAACTTTGATTGCAGGGCTTAATGGCCTCTTGTTTGACAGGTGGATGTGCTTCATTTCCACAGATACACCTGTCTCCCAACTAGAGCAGGTTTGTTCCTGGGTCAAGCAGTGACAGGGCTGCCATAGAGCACAAAATTAGTGGGCACCATTCACATGAGAGTTTGTTTTCATTTTACCATCTGAAATTGTGTAACAGTGGTCATGGTAAAAAACACTTTTCCCTAAATGATATTTTAATACACACTGCCAGTGTTTTGTTTCCTTGACACCCTTTTTCTTTCTTTTTCTTCTTTTTTACTTCCAGTGATTGCCAATTCTCTTCATAATTGGCTCTTCTCTTTTTTCAAGTTTTGCATTGCATTACCTGTTTTTAAATTGTATCTTATTACTGTCAGAAAAGCTACCTTTGCAAATCCTTTAAAATGACTTTATAGGAAAAATATTTTATTTAATGTGACATTTGGTTATATTTTAAAATTTTGATATGATTTGGAGTGGAGCTTCCAAAAGAAACAGTGGCCAAGGTTATAAGGGTCTTTAAACATCCTCGAACCTTACAATCTGAACCTCCCTTAGCCAAATCCTCTTAAATTGCTTGCCAGGAGAAGAAAGCACTTTTTGTTCTAAGGGAAATAGAAGGTGAGTTACCAGACTCTACAGCACACAAAAAAATTTCCCCTAACTTTGCAACTAATTCTCTAGTCAACAAAATATAAAAGCACTGTATTCTATCCCCTGCCATCTTATACTCTGGTGATGTATGTTAATGGTTTGAAAAAATTTCTGCAGTAATAAAACTTGTTTACCTTTGTTTAATATAGGGTTTTCCTAAACTTCTGTGATTCTGATTTTTTTGGTAAGACATTAAAATTCTTTGCCACAGACTTTTAAAAACAGAGAGCTATTTTTTATTCATTTCTGCAGTGAACATTATTGACACAAGGTAGAGAAAATACAGGGTAATAACTTTGAGAGAAAAATCATTATATCAGCTGTTTGTATGTTTTAAGGTTTAACTTAGAAAAAGAAGGAGGCCTCCCAGGTTCTATGTTGCACTTACCCCTTGTAGTCCCATGGGTCTGGCTTAATCTGGGCTAAGATGAACACTCAATGAATGGTCTGGCAGAGCTACAGATACTAGATGCTGAAAGCTTAAGGTTGCATCTTTCATCACTTCACAACAAAAATCAATCCACCAAGAATTAAATGCCTGTGGTGGTGGACATCTCCAGTTGACTTCTCTCTACTGTGGACCTCTTGTGTTTGGCACACAATAACCAAGACCTGATGGATTTCTGCTTTTCCAAGGCTCGCTCTATTTCTCTCCTCCCAACCCCTTCCACACAAAGATGACAGACTTTTAAAATGGATTGAAAAGCATTATGACAAGAAAACTTTAATATATTCTTGTTATACATGTTCACAGATTTTTCTGTTATGAGAGTCTCATCTCCTTAGGAATTTTTTTGTCACTTTAAATAAAAATATCTCCAGAATCTTTTATGACAAGATTTTTCTACATGAACGCATGCACCCAAATGCTTCATTAATTTGTTTACCAAGACGCATTGTGTAACCCTCAGGTTTTCAGTTTAACAATCCAAGTATCTTATGGTATTGATTTGTCTAATTAACCAACTCAAATACTTTTTTTTTCCTGAAAATACGATGCAATCCCTAGATCCTGCAGCACATGTGAGGGAAAAGATATATACTTTTTCTTATCAGTCCCTCTTTTTTAAAAATGAGGAAGATTGAAGAAAAGGAAGAAGCCTATAATCTCAGAAATATGCTGGTTTAAAATACACAGAAAAATTTTAAAATGTCAGGACCTCCAGAAAAGAAGCCGTGGCTCTCCTACTATTTAAATGACACTCAGTGCTACACCTCTACATAACAATAACTTCCCTTAATACCATGTAGAGGTCAAAGTCTTTCAATATTCTCTCCTTTTCCTTTGGTTAGCATAAGATCCCTTTGCATTTTAATATAATAGTAATTGAAGCCATTTTTTTTTACCAGGTGCAACGCAGCCATGTATCTGTAAAGGGAACTTGTAAAGTGTTATTGTAATGTGGTCTCTAAACAGACCTCCTATAAGATAAAAATCAAATTTTTGATAATTAAAATAACAACATTCTCTAAATTAGGACTCCCCAAACAAAGCTAAGTATCAAAACATCCTGAGAATATCCTTCACAAATTGGGACTTTGCTGAATGCCTTATTTTTTCAGGTGTAAAGTTATTGTGATTCAACAAGGCACCCCATGCTTAGTGACTTCAAAGAGAGGAATATGCTATATTGGATAATGGCAGGAAGAGACCGGTGATTTACGTGCATGAAATTCATTCCAGGTTGGGCTACATATTCTCTTTATGTGCCTGTGCCTGCAATATCCTATATTGAGCTTTATCACTCATCTAACCACACTGCTTGGTAATGCTTGTTGTTTGTTCATCTTCTGAGTAGACTATGAATTCCTTGTTAATCACATAATGGGCATCTTTGTATCCTAATGCCCAGTAAACTGTCCAGAACTCAATGAATGTTTTCTCAATTACTTAACTATGGAACTTAACCACTACTACTAAAGCAAAAGAAGTGGCACGCTCTTTCTCTTTCCTTGTATCTTCCAGAACATATCCTGATTGTTAATTCAAATCTGATTTAAGGTCATGGAGCTTAGCAGGATTTTGATAGAATGAATATTTATTGAGATTTCCAAATAGCCCTTGCTTTTTATGTGTTATCCCCTTTAATCCTTCCACAATGTAATTAATCAATGTAAGGCTCATTTTATAGATGATGAAACAAGTTCAAGACAAGTAGGAATAGGTAGCACTAGCAGAGTTCAGATTTGAACCAAATCTGTTGAACTCTAAAGGCTGGGATTTCCCCAGTATTCTGTGCTGCATCTTTTAGGGAAAAAAAAATCTCTCATTTTACAGACAGAAGAATTGAGGATTGAAAATACTTATGAATTGTTTAACTCTAGATGACTGAACACTGTTGTTCATTACTAAAATTCTAATTTCTGGATTGAAAATCCAATGGAATTTCTACTGAAAATAACTTAAGAATAATGTTTCCCATGGTCTCCACATGCTGTGTCTCACATCCTATCACAGGCCTTATAATAAGGCCCAAAGACTAGAATTTTCAGCGTGATAATCTGTTTTTTTTTTTTTTTTTTTTTTGTGGCAGAGGAGATATTGATGGTAATAGTAATGATGCTGGTGATGGGAGGGTAGATGGTGGAAAATATTCATTCTCCCTGGTTCCTTTTAATGCAGCCCCATCTTTCCCAGGATTTAATATTTGCTCTGAAGGCAAAAGAATGATACAGTGGACGATGTTGGGGACTTGGGAGAAAGGGTGGGAGGGGATGAGGGATAAAAGACTACCAACTGGGAATAGTGTATACTGCTCAGGTGATTGGTGCACCAAAATTTCAGAAATCACCATTAAAGAACTTACTCATGTAACCAAACACCACCTGTTCCCCCAAATCCTATGGAAATAAAAACATACAAATTTTAAAAAATTGCATTTGCTCTGATTCTCATCTTAGTTAACAGAGTTCCAAATGGAACTTTGCTATCCGTGGTCATTTCCAAGATGTACTGCTTGAGTTGTTTGTCTGTTTGTGAATGTATATGTGTGTTCTATGAGGGTATGTAAAAATAAGGGAAATCCTGAAAATAAGAAAGAGTTGTTGCAGAAAAGGGAGAGCGATTATATAAGGGAAAAAAAGCATAAGCATGGGAGTCACTATTTTAAGTTATATTGTTCTACAACAAAATTCTTTCTGGTAAGTCAAGGTATGAATTTAAATTCAGCTAACTCCTGTCATGTAAAGTTTCATGGTTTGCAATGTTTCATTAAACAGAAATCACCAGATGGAAAGAACTTTGGCTAAATCTATTATTTGAAATGCTAATGATTTTGATTTTCACTATTCAAAGGGACATCTTTAATCAACAGAGAAAATTAGTTCTGTTTCTGTAGATAGGAGGGAGAAGGCTTATTTTTAGTTCCTTTTATCATACAAAGATAAACTGAATTTATTCTTTTAAAATGGAGAGGTCTGCTCTTTCTCTCGAGCCTCAGTTTTCTAACAGTGAAATAAAGGGGTGAAGTTAGTCATTTCACCTCTGTGGTTAATTTTTGCATTAAAAATTTCACAGGTATAAGTACAATATTTAAAAAATGTGAGGAGTATAGCAATAGAAGTTAAGATTGTAGCTTTGGCATCAAACAAACCTGGATTCAAGTTCCAGTTCCACTCTCTCCTAGCTGATGGAATTTGACAAGTTATGTAATCTCTGTAAGGCTCAGGTTAGCAGTGTCATAATCCCAGTAGCATTTAGGCAATTGCTCGAAGTAGGAAACCAATTCTTAACATGTCTTTCTTAAACCCACCTCTCTTCAACACCCAATCCAATCAAAACCCCTAGCAATTCTATATTTCAAATACATCTTGAATCTACCCTATGTTTGTTTTCTAAGGGTGCCATAACAAACTGCCTGAGTAAGTGGCTTAAGAAACAGAAATATATCCTCACAGCTTTGGAGGCTAGAAGTCTGAAGTCAAGGTATTAGTAGGCTTGGTTTCATTCTGCTGTCTTTCTTTGGCTCGCAGATAGCCACATTTTCCCTTTGTCTTCATGTGGTCTTCCTGCTGTGCCCCTGTGTCCTAATCTCCTCTTAAAACTAGACCAGTTATATTGAATTAAGACCCACTCCTATGACTTCATATGACTTCAGCACCTCTTGAGAGACCTTATCCCAATTATAACCACATTCTAAGAAACTGGGGGTTAGAACTTCAATGTACGAATTTTGGCCATGCTTTTGAACTCACTCTTTAACTGACTGACTTCTTTCTTCATATCTTGCTTAAAATTTTGTAAAAATGAATACTGGGCCAGGTGTTGTGGTTCATGCCTGTAATCCCAATCTTTTGGGAGACCAAGGTTGGTGGATTGCTTGAGCCCAGGAGTTTGAGACCAGCCTAGGCAACATAGTGAACCCATCTCTATCCAAAAAAAAAAAAAAAAAAAATGCCAGGTGTGGTGGTGCACACCTGCAGACCCAGCTACCCATAATGATGAGGCAGGAAGATAAAGCAGAAGGATTGCTTGAACCCAGGAGGTCAAGGCTACAATGAGCTTTGACTGTGCCACTGCATTCCAGCCTGGGCAACAGAGCAAGACCCACATTTTCAGACTCAGATCCTGATGCTGGTTGTTCACCTGGGTCATGACTGGAAATTGCCCTCCCCCTTGGACCTAGTGCTTGGCTGGTCCTGCCATAAGTTCCCCTCCTAGGCTCCTGCATTCCTTCCACTCCCAGTCAAGTTTCCAACTCAAGACAAAACAGTGACATCTCTAGTCTGGTTGTGGTTCCAACATGAGTACTACTATGCTATTTCTAACAATATAGCCATTGTAAAACTGACTCACCAGTTTTCGTTACTTCCAAAAGGGAAAAAAATCAATCAAACACATAATGAAACAAATCTCATGATCAAATGATTTCAGTTTTGCCTCAGTTCTAAATTAACCCTTCAAGGCATCAAAGACTCTTAAATTTAATAATTATTATCTGTAATAAAAATATTTGGAGATCTAAATGGCAATTCTTTTATTCATAAAACCTTATAATGCATAATAAAAAAGTCTCAGTATTTATTCTCAATAATTTGAGATGCAAAAAGTGCCTTTTTATTTGTATAAATTTAGGAGGTACAAGTACAAGACTAAAAGTCTTGGCTTTTAGTGTGTATATCACCCCAATAATAATGTATATTATACTCATTAAGTAATTTCTCATTACTTCCATCCCCCACTTTATTGAAGAATTGGGGCTTTAAAAAAATGAGGACATTCACTTTTAGTGTCAATAAAATTTATACAATGCACTTCACTATGAAAGCAGTTAATAATCTCATCCCAAAAAAAACTAAAGAAAATTATGCACCATTACCTCATTCACCTTCTTGTTTTTCCTACTTTTATTCATTATCTTTCTGCTTTTATTGATAAGTGAGTGGCTTCCAAATTTCCCTTGCTGTTCTCCTATCTTTCCAGAGCTCCGACTTATAGCTTATAGTTTATTTATAACTTCTCTCACATTACTGTCTTTCTTCTCATTCTAACAGTAGTCTTCCTACTTCAAGTCTTTTTAACCTTATTCATGGTTAAAGCAATCTGCATCCAATCTTGTTCTATCCCAAATTTTTCAGGTTGACCTGTGCCACGGTCATATATAGCACCTCTTTTTTAGCTCTTAAATTATTTGGCAAAATAAAATCATAGTAGAAGAAATAAATAAATAATGCAAAAACACAGGGCAGAACCACATTCACTTGACTGCTCTAATGGGCATTAGTTCCTCAGTGGCTTTAGAGTTTACTTAGAGCGTTTTCCTTAAGAATGAGGCCAAATTATACAACTGATTTTTCTCTTTAGGCTAGGTAGTTTTCAATATGGAGGCAGTGCTTTGCACATAATAGTTGTGTTGAAGGAAAAGATATTAATCTGTTAGCATCCATAGGCTTTTGCTGCTATGTACTCCATAAGGAGGTTCTGTGTTGGCTACTAGGTTTTAATGAAAGTTTTAAATAAGAGAGAAACGAAGAGCCTTCAGAGGCTATTGGCATTCATCTGGCAAGAGGTGAATGTTACCATTTCTTTAGTACTCACTAAAGAAAGAGACAAAAATGGGTTGAAGAAGATAAAGAACATTTGTGAACTGAGATTGAGACAATTTTCAGAAACTTGAAGTACAGAAAGAATCTTTAGCTTTTGATAAAATGCCTATGAGACATTGGGGATGGAATGCAAGGAGGGGTGAAAAAGAGAAATTCAAGAAGTTTAGTTGCATGCTGTGAATATAACCACTGTGACCTTTTAAGAGGAAGCAATACAGATGTGAAATTGCTTTCAATTATTTTTTGATACTGGATTGATAGTTCTTTGAATGTGATGCGAGGACAAGCTTGGGCATCAAATAGTCCTGGCATCTTTTAGGTTTCACAATGATGATAATGTTCGAAAGCAGTTTGATTGCTATAGCAATAGTTAACACTCAGAAGCATGATTCCCAGCCTTTTCATGACTTTTATGAAATTTAAATGCACTGTATTTTCAGTTTTCCTAAAACATCACCATATACAATCTCAGATATATAATTATAATAATATATACATGAATTGCTTTTTGTAGGTAACAAAAACAGTGTGCATTCGTAATTTTATTTATCCTTAAAATAATTAGGTAAAATACTTAGGGTAGATGTCATCTCCACTTTACAAATTAGAAAACATAAACTCATAAAAGTGAATTATGCTCGAGTTTATGAAAATATATAGGTAGAAATTGCCAAAGTGAAAACTAAAATTATATCTGAATATTTTTATTTCAGAGCTCCTTAATAAATGATAGACTCCAAAATTCTTGTGCAAATAGATAGAAATACAGTTTTTCTGGTTTTGTTTTTTTTTTTTTGTTTTTTTTTTGGTGTGTGTGTGTGTTTAGCTTATGCTTTTTCTTAAAGTTTTCTTAAAGTTTCTTAAAGTTTTCTAATTTGATAGAGGACTCCGTAGGCTGTAAGCACTAACAAGCCACAAGACTTGAAAGGTAATTCCTATTGACAATCTCCTGTTGCTCACTATTCTTCTGAAAGGAAACTGCTTTTTAAAAAAACTTTTGCTTAGCTGAATCGCAGCCTTGTCACTTGTAAATTGTGTGGTCTTGGGCAAGTCATGTATGGTATTGATAACAGTATTATCTTGCTGGATATTTGTAAGGATATAATGTAACAGCATAGGGTGTTAGCTATCAATATATAATCTTCGCCTTCTTTCTTTTCTTTCTCCAGTCATCGCATCCCAACCTGTCGATACCTATCCATCTACCCTAGTCTTTTTTTTTTTTTTTTTTTTAGAGATGGAGTTATGCTCTGTTGCCCAAGCTGGAGTGCAGTGGTGCGATCTTGGCTCACTGCAACCTCTGCCTCCCGGGTTCAAGGGATTCTTCTGCCTCAGCATCACCAGTAGCTGGGACTACAGGTGTGCACCACCATGCCCAGCTAATTTTTACATTTTTAGTACAGATGGGGTCTCATCATATTGGCCAGGCTGGTCTCGAACTCTTGACCTCGTGATCCACCCACCTTGGCCTCCCAAAGTGCTGGGAATATAGGCATGAGCCACTGCACCCGTTTCATTTCAAACTCCAAAGGGCAAGCTACATTAAAATATCAACTTTTCCTTTCTTTTTAATTTCTTATGGTTAAACCAGTTAAATGTGACTCATTTTAAATAATAGTCCAAATTTCATACATACAGAACATTTGTGAAAAATATCAATTCAATATTACCAAAAATACCAACTTAATATGATAAGACAAAAAAAAACCTCAGTGGTGTAATCTAACTAGCTAATAGTGGTCTAAAATTCATAGTAATATGAAAAATGGCAGGTTTAGTTATGCTATTTTAAAGTTACCTTTACTTCAGTGTGTTTATATAATCTGAAAAATAAAAAGGGAAATATAAAATTGTATTCTCATGTTGTACAAACTTTTTTTTAAAGTTTGTTTTCTTCAACATTGTAAGTCATGATAAATTTCCCTGCAATTTCATTTTCTGAAAGAATATAGAGGAGAACGCATTTTATATGTGGCAAAATACACAGTTAAATTCAATCATTTGATCAGAGATAATAACAAGGTTGTTAAGTATAAAGTAGCAGATATTATAATTATAAGTTATCAGGAGAACTTAATTTAAAAGTTTAAAGCAGCAAACACTTTTTAGGTTATTCTGATTCCATGAAGCTTTAAAATGTTTACTGATCACTCATGATGTGCAAAACTGATTAAGTGAGGCAGGTGGTGAAAAAAAATAGTTAAACAAAATTTCTCCCACTGAAGGTTACAATCAGAAAAGAGAGGATAGGATAAAATATATAGTACATTGTACATATGGCAGAAGATAATGCAATCCATAGAAAGGAGGCATGCAATAACTGTAAAGCAACTCTTAAAAAGGGAGAGACCATATTCTGAAACAGGGTGGGAGACAGCGGCCCAGGACAGTCTGATGGAGACTGGGACATTTTAATTGGGACTGGAAGGAAGTACAATTTCAACAGAGTGGTAGAAACTCTTCAAAGAAGAGTAGCCTAAGACTAGAAGTAGACAAAGTCATGTTTAGACTAATAATGAAGTGTACTTTTGTTTAGTTTGAGGCAAGATTGGGTGAGAATATTTCTTGGAAGTAAAGTATGGAGGCCTCTAAAGCCATATTAAAAATTTTAACTTCATTTCATAACCAATAAGGAGCTGCATGATTGAGGCTCTGCTTATGAAAACGAATCTGTCAATTGCAATTAGAAGTACTTGAAAGGGAGAAAAGAAGTACTTGAAAGGGAGAAAAAATTAACAACTGCTCAAATATTCTGGTCTGAGATAAACATGTGTACACTGGAGTGTTAAGGAGGTAACAAAGGTGAGAACTATTGAAGAGGAAAAATTTACAGAAATTTCAATAATTCTGAAGTATAATATGCATGCCCCTAAGAGCCCATATCTTAAGTTTACTCTGAAGTATACATAAACTCACTTAATTTTCAAAAACTAACACCCAGATCAAGGAAACGAATATTACTAGTAGCCCCAAAAGACTCCTGCTTCTATTACTGCTTCCACCTATTATACTGCCTTTTAGTAGCATAGACTATTTTCAATTGCTTTGATACTTTATATAAATAAAATTATCCATTATATTCATTTTGTCTATCTTTCTTCACTCATCATCATCCTTGTGAATATTTGTGCGCATTTTTGTGTGTTGTCAGTCTCACTGCTGTACAGTATTATACTATGTAGGCAAACAATAATTAAATTAACCCATTCAACTGTTTGTGGGTATTAGGGTAGTTTCCAGTTTGCAGTAATAACATATAATGCTGCTATGAGCTTTTGTGTTCATACATTTTGGTGAATATATCTAAAATTTCTATTGGATATATACCTCAGGATGGAATCAATGGGTCATGTACATATGCAGCTTTAGTAGGTAAGGACAGTTGTCTAAAGTAGTTAATCTCATCAGACATAAATGAGAGTTTCAGTTGCTTTGTATCCTTACAAATATTTTGCATTTTCTATTTTTAACATTTTAGTCTGTCTGGCAGGTGTATCGTAGCTTGTCTTGATGGGTTTCATTTGCATGTCTTAAATAATTTGTAAAATTACCATCTTTTGTGTTTTCTTTTTTTTCCATTTGTATATCCTCTTTTGAGAAGTGGTAAGAGCTTCTCAAATATTCCAGATATAATTCCTTTGTCAGCTACATATGTGGCAAATAACTTCTTTCACTCTACAAATTGCCATTTCACTCTTTTAATTTTGTCTTTTGATGAAGACAAGTTTTTAATTGTAATGTGGTTTAATGTATCAATTTTATTTTCTCCAATTCATGCAAAGGACATGCTTAGATGCCATAAAGTAAGTACAAATACCTTAACCATGAATCTTTTGTTCAGCTGACTAGAATCTTCTTAACTTTTTAAAGGAGAACACTAACTTCTTCTTTTACGTGACACACATTTACAGGATTTTACAAGTAAAGGAGGACATATAAAGGATTACTCTAAATTGCCGATTGTGGGTGAACTAGAGTTACCACTGACAAAATCAGATTAGTCAGTGAAATTCCTTAGGGGCAATTATGGCTTTGATTTTAGACACACTGAGTTTGAGGTATTTATGAAACATCCAAGCATAAATCTCTAGTAGGCCTCAGATTTTAGTAGGAGGGTGATGGTCGGAACTGGGGAATTGTTTGGAATTACTGAGGGGAAGACTACAGACACAAGAATGTGACTGAGAACAGAACCTTAATATATGCCTTTAGCTAGTGGTATTACAAATCCATATTTCAAATTGTCTGTTAGAAATTTTAACTAGAAGTGTCGTTGCCTCATACTAGAGGCATTTAAAACCAAACTTATTATCCTTTATCCCCTGCTGCTTCCACTGTACTTCACATGTTCACTCCCACTGCACTTCACATTTCTGGTATCAGCCTTGATTATTCCAGCCACTCAGATGCCAAACTTGGGAGCCAACAGTGACTCCTTGTTCATTTTCATCCCTTTAGTTTGTCATAAAGGTCTGTGAGTTCTTCCACTCATTTCTTAATTTTATTCTCGTTGTCATTCCCTTGATTATTTTAATGATCTCTGATATGGGTATTTCAAATTCTGTGCTCTTCTCTACTTGAATCCTTTTGTTGCAAAACATTTTTTTGTGTGTTTGTTTGCTTTAGCTTCTGTTTACTGAGCCAGGCATTGCGCAAAGTGGTTACATAAATATGTCCTTTAATTTTCATAAAATCCTATTAGGAAATTGGGACTTAGGAGTTTAACTTTCTGATGGTCACACAGAGTCAGGATTCCAACTCAGATATATGAGAGTCTGAAGTCATCGAACTACTGTGCTTTCTTCTTTCACACAGTCACCACATCTGTAGTCCTAAAACCCTTTCACATGTTGCCTCTTCTACACCCCTTTTTCCCATGCAATAAAGTAGAAAAGGCCTCTGGCTTGTGTGCAAAGCTCTCCATAATATGATTTCCATCCATTTCTTCAAACTGTTACCAGTCATCTGGCAAAACTGGTATGATCACTCTCTCCTTAATATAATACACACTCTAGAGTCTCCATGCCTTATCTCATACCATATCTTTGGTTGTTACTCCACCTCATCCCTTGCAGCTGAAAATAAATGTAGTGTACCTCTATAATGTAAACTGTAGTTACCTGAAACTTTTATGTGTTTGTGTCTGTGTGCATGCTTTTCGAAAGTCTGTTGTCCAAATTTTATTTTCTCCGTAAAGAATGAAATTATTCTCATGGCACATCCCATTAGTATTCTCTGCACACACAATACTATAAATTCTCAAAGTCCCCTTAATACATTTTTATTCTGTAGTGATGATTGTTAAGGCATGCTAACTCTTCAGTGGTTTCATTTTCACAATTTTGTATCATTAATGAAGACTGTTAAGGCCTTTGTGCCAGCTTAACTGCCTTTCTAAGTTAGATATATGTATCATTTTTGGATATAAAAATTTTCCAACTGACTTCAAGTCACTTGACAGTAATTTTATTCACCAGAAATCTTCAATTCTAATTTTGTTTGAAAGAGTGTTAAATAAACTAATGCCTTATATCTGGTGTCTCTCTTTAGTCACTTACTTTCCAGCACATTGAATAGATTTGTCAAAATATATCTGGCTGTACGTTTTCTTGGTAAAACCTTAGTTTATTGTTCATGATTTAATAACCTAAATATCAATGGACCTGGTCTCCTAACAGTTGTTCATTTATTTAAATTACATTACAAAATTTGTCACGTTTTTAGAAAACTACATTTTCATTACCTTATTTTTCTTTTCTACTTAATCATTAAACTTCCTAAAACCTATAAGTTTTTTAAAAATCTTAAAAATCTGGTATTATTTCTTTAGAATTGTGTTTATTTTTTCCACTGTCGTAAAATCATAGAGTGGAAGCTCCTTTAGCAATCATCTGTTCCAATCTTTCAGCTCATAAATGAGAAAATGAAAACCTAGGGTAGTGCTATACTTAAAGTCATATAACTTGTTAGTGCAAGTACTGAGGATTTCTAAACTTCTGTCTAATGCTTCTCCATTAAACACACTACTCTATTGTTTTTGTATGTATATTTAATAGCTTTTGTTAGAAATATGTAGTTTAAAACAGTCAACAACTACTTTAATACTGAGCCTTGATCCTCAGAAGCAACTGATTTAACTCCTGAAACTCTTTCTTTTGCTGTTTATATCTCTAGTTCCAAACAAATATATTTTTCATATTTTTCTTTTATTTAAATTTATTATTATTATTATACCTTAAGTTCTAGGGTACATGTGCATAATGTGCAGGTTTGTTACATATGTATACTTGTGCCATGTTGCTGTGCTGCACCCATCAACTCGTCAGCACCCATCAACTCGTCATTTACATCAGGTATAACTCCCAATGCAATCCTTCCCCCTTCCTCCTCCCCATGATAGGCCCCGGTGTCTCATGTTCCCCTTCCTGAGTCCAAGTGATCTCATTGTTCAGTTCCCACCTATGAGTGAGAACATGCGGTGTTTGGTTTTCTGTTCTTGTGATAGTTTGCTAAGAATGATGGTTTCCAGCTGCATCCATGTCCCTACAAAGGACACAAACTCATCCTTTTTTATGGCTGCATAGTATTCCATGGTGTATATGTGCCACATTTTCTTAATCCAGTCTGTCACTGATGGACATTTGGGTTGATTCCAAGTCTTTGCTATTGTGAATAGTGCCGCAATAAACATACATGTGCATGTGTCTTTATAGCAGCATGATTTATAATCCTTTGGGTATATACCCAGTAATGGGATGGCTGGGTCATATGGTACTTCTAGTTCTAGATCCTTGAGGAATCGCCATACTGTTTTCCATAATGGTTGAACTAGTTTACAATCCCACCAACAGTATAAAAGTGTTCCTATTTCTCCACATCCTCTCCAGCACCTGTTGTTTCCTGACTTTTTAATGATTGCCATTCTAACTGGTGTGAGATGGTATCTCATTGTAGTTTTGATTTGCATTTCTCTGATGGCCAGTGATGATGGGCATTTTTTCATATGTCTGTTGGCTGTATGAATGTCTTCTTTTGAGAACTGTCTGTTCATATCCTTTGCCCACTTTTTGATGGGGTTGTTTGTTTTTTACTTGTAAATTTGTTTGAGTTCTTTGTAGGTTCTGGATATTAGCCCTTTGTCAGATGAGTAGATTGCAAAAATTTTCTCCCATTCTGTAGGTTGCCTGTTCACTCTGATGGTAGTTTCTTTTGCTGTGCAGAAGCTCTTTAGTTGAATTAGATCCCATTTGTCAATTTTGGCTTTTGCTGCCATTGCTTTTGGTGTTTTAGACATGAAGTCTTTGCCCATGCCTATGTCGTGAATGGTACTACCTAGGTTTTCCTCTAGGGTTTTTATGGTATTAGGTCTAACATTTAAGTCTCTAATCCATCTTGAATTAATTTTTGTATAAGGAGTAAGAAAAGGATCCACTTTCAGCTTTCTACGTATGGCTAGCCAATTTTCCCAGCACCATTTATTAAATAGGGAATCCTTTCCCCATTTCTTGTTTTTGTCAGGTTTGTCAAAGATCAGATGGCTGTAGATGTGTGGTAGTATTTCTGAGGACTCTGTTCTGTTCCATTGGTCTATATCTCTGTTTTGGTACCAGTACCATGCTGTTTTGGTTACTGTAGCCTTGTAGTATAGTTTGAAGTCAGGTAGCGTGATGCCTCCAGCTTTGTTCTTTTGACTTAGGATCGTCTTGGAGATGCGGGCTCTTTTTTGGTTCCATATGAACTTTAAGGCAGTTTTTTCCAATTCTTTGAAGAAAGTCATTGGTAGCTTGATGGGGATGGCATTGAATCTATAAATAACCTTGGGCAGTATGGCCATTTTCATGATATTGATTCTTCCTATCCATGAGCATGGTATGTTCTTCCATTTGTTTGTGTCCTCTTTGATTTCACTGAGCAGTGGTTTGTAGTTCTCCTTGAAGAGGTCCTTTACATCCCTTGTAAGTTGGATTCCTAGGTATTTTATTCTCTTTGAAGCAATTGTGAATGGAAGTTCATTCATGATTTGGCTCTCTGTTTGTCTGTTACTGGTGTATAAGAATGCTTGTGATTTTTGCACATTGATTTTGTATCCTGAGACTTTGCTGAAGTTGCTTATCAGCTTAAGGAGATTTTGGGCTGAGACAATGGGGTTTTCTAAATATACAATCATGTCATCTGCAAACAGGGACAATTTGACTTCTTCTTTTCCTAACTGAATACCCTTGATTTCTTTCTCTTGCCTGATTGCCCTAGCCAGAACTTCCAACACTATGTTCAATAGGAGTGGTGAGAGAGGGCATCCCTGTCCTGTGCCAGTTTTCAAAGGGAATTTTTCCAGTTTTTGCCCATTCAGTATGATATTGGCTGTGGGTTTGTCATAAATAGCTCTTATTATTTTGAGGTACGTTCCATGAATACCAAATTTATTGAGCGTTTTTAGCATGAAGGGCTGTTGAATTTTGTCAAACTCCTTTTCTGCATCTATTGAGATAATCATGTGGTTCTTGTCTTTGGTTCTGTTTATATGCTGGATTATGTTTATTGATTTGCGAATGTTGAACCAGCCTTGCATCCCAGGGATGAAGCCCACTTGATCATGGTGGATAAGCTTTTTGATGTGCTGCTGAATCCGGTTTGCCAGTATTTTATTGAGGATTTTTGCATCAATGTTCATCAGGGATATTGGTCTAAAATTCTCTTTTTTTGTTGTGTCTCTGCCAGGCTTTGGTATCAGGATGATGTTGGCCTCATAAAATGAGTTAGGGAGGATTCCCTCTTTTTCTATTGATTGAAAGAGTTTCAGAAGGAATGGTACCAGCTCCTCCTTGTACCTCTGGTAGAATTCAGCTGTGAATCCATCTGGTCCTGGACTTTTTTTGGTTGGTAGGCTATTAATTATTGCCTCAATTTCAGAGCCTGCTATTGGTCTATTTAGGGATTCAACTTCTTCCTGGTTTAGTCTTGGAAGAGTGTAAGTGTCCAGGAAATTATCCATTTCTTCTAGATTTTCTAGTTTATTTGCGTAGAGGTGTTTATAGTATTCTCTGATGGTAGTTTGTATTTCTGTGGGGTCGGTGGTGATATCCCCTTTATCATTTTTTATTGCATCTATTTGATTCTTCTCTCTTTTCTTCTTTATTAGTCTTGCTAGCGGTCTGTCAATTTTGTTGATCTTTTCAAGAAACCAACTCCTGGATTCATTGATTTTTTGGAGGGTTTTTTGTGTCTCTATCTCCTTCAGTTCTGCTCTGATCTTAGTTATTTCTTGCCTTCTGCTAGCTTTTGAATGCGTTTGCTCTTGCTTCTCTAGTTCTTTTAATTGTGATATTAGAGTGTCAATTTTAGATCTTTCCTGCTTTCTCTTGTAGGCATTTAGTGCTATAAATTTCCCTCTACACACTGCTTTAAATGTGTCCCAGAGATTCTGGTATGTTGTATCTTTGTTCTCATTGGTTTCAAAGAACATCTTTATTTCTGCCTTCATTTTGTTATGTACCCAGTAGTCATTCAGGAGCAGGTTGTTCAGTTTCCATGTAGTTGAGTGGTTTTGATTGAATTTCTTAGTCCTGAGTTCTAGTTTGATTGCACTGTGGTCTGAGAGACAGTTTGTTATAATTTCTGTTCTTGTACATTTGCTGAGGAGTGCTTTACTTTCAATTATGTGGTCAATTTTGGAGTAAGTGTGATGTAGTGCTGAGAAGAATGTATATTCTGTTGATTTGGGGTGGAGAGTTCTATAGATGTCTATTAGGTCTGTTTGCTGCAGAGATGAGTTCAATTCCTGGATATCCTTGTTAACTTTCTCTCTCGTTGATCTGTCTAATGTTGACAGTGGAGTGTTGAAGTCTCCCATTATTATTGTATGGGAGTCTAAGTCTCTTTGTAAGTCTCTAAGGACTTGCTTTATGAATCTGGGTGCTCCTGTATTGGGTGCATATATATTTAGGATAGTTAGTTCTTCCTGTTGAATTGATCCCTTTACCATTATGTAATGGCCTTCTTTGTCTCTTTTGATCTTTGATGGTTTAAAGTCTGTTTTATTAGAGACTAGTATTGCAACCCCTGCTTTGTTTTTTTCTCCATTTGCTTGGTAAATCTTCCTCCATCCCTTTATTTTGAGTCTATGTATGTCTCTGCATGTGAGATGGGTCTCCTGAATACAGCAGACTGATGGGTCTTGACTCTTTATCCAGTTTGCCAGTCTGTGTCTTTTAATTGGAGCATTTAGTCCATTTACATTTAAGGTTAAGATTGTTATGTGTGAACTTGATCCTGCCATTATGATATTAACTGGTTATTTTGCTCGTTAGTTGATGCAGTTTCTTCCTAGCCTAAATGGTCTTTACATTTTGGCATGTTTTTGCAATGGCTGGTACCGGTTGTTCCTTTCCATGTTTAGTGCTTCCTTCAGGATCTCTTGTAAGGCAGGCCTAGTGGTGACAAAAACTCTAAGCATTTGCTTATCTGTAAAGGATTTTATTTCTCCTTCACTTATGAAACTTAGTTTGTCTGGATATGAAATTCTGGGTTGAAAATTCTTTTCTTTAAGAATGCTGAATATTGGCCCCCACTCTCTTCTGGCTTGGAGAGTTTCTGCCGAGAGATCTGCTGTTAGTCTGATGGGCTTCCGTTTGTGGGTAACCCGACCTTTCTCTCTGGCTGCCCTTAAGATTTTTTCCTTCATTTCAACTTTGGTGAATCTGGCAATTATGTGTCTTGGAGTTGCTCTTCTCGAGGAGTATCTTTGTGGCGTTCTCTGTATTTCCTGGATTTGAATGTTGGCCTGCCCTACTAGGTTGGGGAAGTTCTCCTGGATGATATCCTGAAGAGTGTTTTCCAACTTGGTTCCATTTTCCCCCTCACTTTCAGGCACCCGAATCAGACGTAGATTTGGTCTTTTTACATAATCCCATACTTCTTGCAGGCTTTGTTCATTTCTTTTTCTTCTTTTTTCTTTTGGTTTCTCTTCTCGCTTCATTTCGTTCATTTGATCCTCAATCGCTGATACTCTTTCTTCGAGTTGATCGAGTTGGTTACTGAAGCTTGTGCATTTGTCACGTATTTCTCGTGTCATGGTTTTCATCTCTTTCATTTTGTTTATGACCTTCTCTGCATTAATTACTCTAGCCATCAATTCTTCCACTTTTTTTTCAAGATTTTTAGTTTCTTTGCGCTGGGTACATAATTCTTCCTTTACCTCTGAGAAGTTTGATGGACTGAAGACTTCTTCTCTCATCTCGTCAAAGTCATTCTCTGTCAAGCTTTGATCCGTTGCTGGCGATGAGCTGCACTCCTTTGCCGGGGGAGATGCTCTCTTATTTTTTGAATTTCCAGCTTTTCTGCCCTGCTTTTTCCCCATCTTTGTGGTTTTATCTGCTTCTGGTCTTTGATGATGGTGACGTACTGATGGGGTTTTGGTGTAGGTGTCCTTCCTGTTTGATAGTTTTCCTTCTAACAGTCAGGACCCTCAGCTGTAGGTCTGTTGGAGATTGCTTAGGTCCACTCCAGACACTGTTTGCCTGGGTGTCAGCAGCAGAGGCTCAGTTGAAAATGCAGAAATCACCGGTCTTCTGTGTCGCTCGTGCTGGGAGTTGCAGACTGGAGCTGTTCCTATTCGGCCATCTTGCTCCACCCCCTTTTTCATATTTTTCAATTCAACTGCATTGTCTGTAGAATTTTTCCTCACACTACATGCTCATTTCTCAAGTCCCTATTCTCTCAATATTTTTACATCACAAATTTTGGTAATATTATTTCCTGTCTATATATAATGACTGTTTTTTGAAAGCTGGAATTTATAATTGCCTCATTTTAATTTGCTTAATTTAGTACATATCTATTACTAATTCTTCCCCTAAACTACTTTTGGTAGTCAAACAAATCAGGTAATTTCCCCCATGTACCTGTGTGATTCTGGGGTACATAATTTTTTTTTTTTTAATTTTTTTTTTTTGAGACGGAGTCTCGCTCTGTCACCCAGGCTGGGGTGCAGTGGCCGGATCTCAGCTCACTGCAAGCTCTGCCTCCCGGGTCTACGCCATTCTCCTGCCTCAGCCTCCCGAGTAGCTGGGACTACAGGCGCCCGCCACCTCGCCCGGCTAGTTTTCTGTATTTTTTTAGTAGAGATGGGGTTTCAACGTTAGCCAGGTTGGTCTCAATCTCCTGACCTCGTGATCCTCCCGTCTCGGCCTCCCAAAGTGCTGGGATTATAGGCGTGAGCCACCGTGCCCGGCCGGTACATAATTTTTAAATAAACCTTTTAGAGAACAATTATGAAAATAGTACAAAGAGTTGTTCCCATACACCCTAACTCTTTCCTATTATTAGTGTGATACATTTGTCACAATTAGTGAATCAATATTGATTCATTTTTTATTAAGTTCATACTTCATTCAGATTTCCTTTTTACATAATATCCTTTTTATTTTCCAGAATCCCACCCAGAATACAAATTACATTTAGTTTTTGTAACTCCTTAAAGTACTCTTGTATGTGACAGTTTCACAGATATTTCTTGTTTTTGGTGAACCTGATAATAATGAGAAGTGTTAGGGAAATAATTTTAGAATGCCCCTGCTCTGGTCTGATGTTTCTCCCCCACAATTCATATGTTGAGACCAAATCCTTAGTGCAATAATATTAAGTGGTGGAGTCTCCCTCCAGGAGGTAATTAGGTCCTGAGGGCTCCACCCCATAAATGGGATCAGTGACCTTGTAAAAGAGGCCTGAGGAAGCATGCTTATGCCTTTGTCATGTGAAGATGAAGCAAGAAGGCTCCATCTATGAAGCAGAGCAAGCCCTCACCAGACACCTGATGTACTGCTGCCTTGGTCTTGGACTTCTTAGCCTCCAACATTGTTAGAAATAAATTTCTGTTACATATAAACCACCCAATCTAAGGTATTTTGTGATATCAGCCTGAATGGACTAATATAGCCCCTCATTTGGGATTTGATACTTTTCTCATGATTAGATTGGAGTTATGGATTTGGGAGAGGAAGACCACAGAATAAAATTCTCATAACAGCATATCAAGAACACATACCATCAACAAGACGAATCACTGTTGGTGATTGCCTTGATCACTTAGCTGAGCTAGTGTTTGTCAAGTTTCTCCACTCTAAGTTTATTCCATTTTTCCCCCTTTCTGTACTGTCTCTTTTTAAAAGGGAGCTAATATTGTTCAGCCCACTCTTAAGAGGCCGAGAGTTACCATTTACTTCCTTGAGGGTAGATACCTACATAAATTATTTGGAATTCTTCTGGACAGGAGATTTATCTATTCTTCTCTGTTTATGTATATATTCAGTCATTTATGTCATTATGGATTAATGGATACTTACTTTACATTTTTGTTTGTACTTTAATGTTACTTTATTTTGTTGATCTAATGATTCTAGCCTTGGTCACTGGGAACTCTTTCTGTTGACTCCTGTGACTCTTTTACATGGAGACATAATGTCCATCATTGTGAGATTTTTTCTTTTACCATTTTCTTACTTTCTGGCACTAGTATATGCTCCAAGGACATTTTGTGTATTTTCCATCCTAGTCTTAAGACTAGCCATTTCTGTAAGGAGTCTTTGTTCCCTTATTGGAGAATGGCATTAGAAATCAAGATTTGGACATGGGGCATGACTGTTGCTTCTGCAGCATTATTGCTTCCAGGCTTTCTCAGCTGATGGGGCAAGGAAATATGTGCATACTAATCTATTTATGCAAGTTACATTTTATATGTCACATGTGTTTACATTAAGCTAAAGATGAGTTCACATTGATATCTTCAGTATATTTCCAAGTCTAGCCCTTTATGACAAGTATCATTCTAGCCTCCTTTCTTTGCTTATTTCTAACCTTCCATACCAAGAGTGAGAAACATGGCTCTCAATTAAGTAAATACATCCCCTGTGTATTTACTTAATTTCTCAATTCCAGTATATATCTTTAGTGGTTTCAGAATTGTTAACCCATAGCTCCGTGAGAAACAACCTTATCTACTAGAGTATAATGCTTATGTTTTGTCTTTATTCCTACAGACCATATTCATTTCCAAATTCAGAACCATTTTCCCCACTGTAGTAATACAGTTAGATTCTTTTGTTGGTTCTGAGTTCCATTCTAAGATTCCTTGACCTCCTAAATGACTTTTAAACATTTTCATACAATAGAGTTAACTATTTGTACTGTAAAATTCTATGGGTTTTGACAAATGCATAGTGTCAGGCAGTCACCATTATAGTATCATACAAAATCTTTTTCAACACCCTAAAAGCAATCCCTACATTTCACTATTCAGCTCTCCTCCTTCCAAATCCTTGGCAAACACTGATTGGTTTTCCAAGTCTAAATTTTGCCTTTTTCAAAATGTAACATAATTGTTATCCTATAGCACATAGCCTTTTCAGACTGGCTGTTTTCATTTGGCAGCATGCATTTAAGATATATCTATATCTGTTTATACTTTGATAGCTCATTCCTGTTTTAGTGCTGAAAAGCATTACATTATATGAATGTACTTGAATTTGTCTATTTGTAAAGACATCTTGGTTGTTTTCAGTTTGAAGCCATTATGAATAAAGCTGCTGCAAACATTAGTATGAAGGATTTGTATGAACATAAGTTTTCAAAGCACTTGGGCAAATATTGAAGAGTGCAGTGGCTAGATTATATGGCAAGACAATGTTTAGCTTTGCAAGAAACCACCAGTCTTCCAAAATGGCTCCACCATTTTTTATTCCCACCAGGAATTAATGACAGTTTGAGTTGCTCTGCATACTTGCCATCATTTGATATTGTGAGTTTTTTTGGTATGCTAAACAGTCTAATAGGTGTATAGTAGTATCTCATTATTGTTTTAATTTGCATTTTCCTACTGACACACGATGTTAAATGTCTATTTGTATGCTTACTTCCTGTCTGCATATCATCTCAATGACATGTTTGTTCAGAACTTTTGCTTCCTTTTCAATTGGGCTTTTTTGTTGTTGCTGTTTTAAAAGGTTTTTCTGGTATATTTTGGATATAAGTCCTTTATAATATATTTGTGTTACACATATTTTCTCCCAGTCTTTGAATTGTGTTATTGTTTTAACAGTGTCTTTTGCAGAGCAGAAATTTTTAATTTTAATAAGGTTTATTAGATTTTTATTTCATGGATCATTCTTTGGTGCTGTATCTAAAAACTCATCAACAAACCAAAGGTCAATAAGATTTTCTCCCATATTTCATCCTCCAGAAAATGTATTGTTTTGCATTTTAAATTTAGGTCTCTGTCTTCATCCATCTGCACTGCTATAACAAAATACCTGAGGCAGGGTAATTTAGAAAGAGGACGAATTTATTTCTCACAGTTCTGGAAGGGAAGTCCAAGATCAAGGCACCAGCAGGTTTGATGTCTGGTAAGGGTTCCATCTTGGCTTCCAAGAAGGTGCCTCACTGTTGCATCCTCTGGAGGGTTGAAATGTTGTGTCCTCAATGGGTGGCATGAACGGCAGGGCAAGAAAGGAGCAAACTCCCTCTGTCAAGCCCTTTTATAAGGGCACTTTATCCCATTTATGAGGGCAGAGACTTCATGACTCAGTTACCTCTTAAAGACTACACTTCTTAACTACTGTTGCATTAGGAATTAAGTTTCAACATAAATTTTGATGAAAGCATTCAAACTATAGCAGACTCTGATCCACTTTACATTTATTGTTGTGAAAGGCCTGTACATATCTGTTGTAGGAGTGTTTGCTTGTGTGGTTGGCTCATGTGGCAGCATTGAATCCTTCTCAATCTCTTTAAGTGGTGAAAAAGCTCAGATGTAGACGTTCTATTTTCTGTAATTTAAACTTTAGCACAGAAACATTTACTTGGGTATAACTCTAGACTTTTTTCAGGGCACATGTCTGTGCTACAATTTAGAGGCATTGGACACTTAAAAAGTTTCTCTATAACTTTACAGAAAATTTCTGGCTTTCCCATACTAAGATTAGATACCTTGCAGAAAATGAAACAGAAAATTTGAAATATTCTATATTTTATTTTAAATTTTTCATTTTTCTTGAGCCATGTAAAATTATAAACCAATGTTTATAATTATTTGGGGTTTCATAAAAAAAGTTTATTGATCACAATTATTTTATAGTTAGTATTCTTAATGATAAAGTGAGATCTTTCTAGATTTATTTAAGATTCTATTTTCAGTTTTTTTTAAAGCATTTCCAATTCCAGTTAACTTATTCAATTTTTTAAGTAGAAAAAAAGTTTTACTGAATACAGTTAAGATAGTTGGAAGCTGTGGTCATAATTTCCTCCCCAATTAGAAAATGAAAGAGATATTGGGGATACATTTAAGAGTGAGCCAGGAAAAAAACTCAGACTCTCACTTCTACCATAGCATTTTCAGGTAAGAAATCACACAGAAAACTGCTATAATATTGGCAACATGGAGTGAGATTATCAGTGAGGGAGAAAAACAGTATTTTTTTTTAATCAATCAAGGGTAAGTCCCACATGTTCCCAAGTAACACTTTTCATCATACTCCTTTTAATAGCCAGAGGATGTACCTTTTAGTGCTGTGTACCAACTCAGCCCTTTAGTAAGTGTGGAGCCTACGAATGTCAAGTAAAGAAACCTGTCAGAATGGAATCAGAATCCTTTGAAAATACTTACCTTTGCAGTGATGTCATTCTAACTCTGTGCAATGCTTTTAACTTTTTAAAGTGTTTCTAAATATTAAGCATGCCAAGCTTTGAATTCTAAGATACAATATCTCAATAGATTCAAATCTTAGTGGATTGGACCTTGACCTGGATATAAAGCTTTCCCTTTTACTAAAACTGAATTTAGACATAAAAGCTTTTTTTCTCTTTCACTATGGAATAGGAAACTTGACTGACTTAGTATCTAGCATCAGCTACAACTTTAGGAAACATTTTCTTGCCAGGCTTTTGACACCCTTTATTAGTGTCTGCCGACTGGTAGAGAATATATATGAGGGAGAAATGCTCAGAAGATTCTAGCTTGTGGCAAATCTGATAGGAAACAAGTCAAATATAAATCATAGCATTGACAAGGAAGACAACTCTAATTAACATTTCTATTTATGCTTAATTTTTCAGCATGTTAAGAGAGGGAATATGAAGATGAAACTGTAACTGCTTGGTGGCAAAAAAATCTTTTTTCTGGCATTTTTTGAAAGCATCAACTAAAATAAGAAATTATTAAATATAGATATAAGTTATTTTATATCATACTTATGTAAGTATCAAATTTTGATTAAGGTCACCTTTAAATCCATAAAAGAAAAAAACGAATATAAATGGGTCAAGAAGAATAAGAAAATGATAGGGAGACTCAAGAAAACAGTGGTTGTTATTATATAAGAGTAAGAGAAAAATCACTGAGTTAGGATTCAGGAAGACTGAATGTTTGTTTTAGCTCAGCTGCTACATGGCTATTTGATTTTAGGCAAAGCGGTCACTTCATCTCTTGGATTCAATTTCTTCATCTGTTACGTGGGGGTCGCAGTATCTGAGATCTTTTCCATCTTCCAGTTTCTCTAATTACATAAGAAGAAATAACACAGGTGAAAACATTTTGAAAAAATATAAAACTACACAAGAGCAAGGTGTTACTGTGATTGGTGAAATTTCTTGCCTAAAGACAACAGGGGCAGATTTCACAGCTGTCACTGACAAGTGGGGAGATTCTGCAGGTGGATCATGTAGACAGGTTGCTTCAGGCTGAGCCTTGCAGGAGTGAGGAACTTCACACCCAAATAACTGCTAAGAAGAACAGTGCCAGTGGTGGCCTCCATGCCTGGGAGCCTTTACAGCAATGTACACAGGACTAGGAGGGCAATGTTGCAAAACCTCATAATCTTGTAGCCCCTTCTTGAAAGCAGAAATATAATAGGACAATTTCCGTAGCAGAATTTTACTTCTTTTAGCCTCCAAAAAGATCAGAGAACTCCCAGGCATCTCTACAGATTGGCCTTCTTCGACTGGCCTTTCTAGCCCTTTAAGAATCAGCATTCTCATGAGCATAGGCTTTTTTATTCCTTAAGAAAAAAAGATGAACAAAATATGATTAGTTGTTATTTACTAATGTTTACACATATACACATCATCTGAGAGGTCTCAGCTCCAAATGCAGTTGATAAGGGCTGGAGAAGTGACAAAATGAAGACTTGCTTCAAGTATCCCTAGGTCCTTCCTCCCTACTGTCTGCACCCCCTTGCCCCCCACAGTTATTTAAAGGATGTCATTTTTATTTATATACTCATTAAATAGGTAATAATTTACATGATCATCAAAATGATATAAAAAATCTCCTATTAAAAAGTTTGCCCTGTCTGAGGCAGAGCTTGCAGTGAGCTGAGATTGCGCCACTGCACTCCAGCCTGAGCGACAGAGCGAGACTCCGTCTCAAAAAAAAAAAAAAAAAGTTTGCTCTGTCTATCCAATTTATCTCCTGCCCCTTGCAATGAGCCCTTTTAGTTGCTTCTGTATCTATTCAGTGTTTCCTTATGTGTATCAACACAACTGTTTGCATGTCTTATTTCTCTTCTTTATCACACAAAAAAGTTGTGTGCCAAATACATTCTCGTGCTCCTTGTCCCCAAACGTTTCTAATATAGCCTGCCATTTATACACTTTGTAATGTAACGGTCACATGGTTCCATTTATAGTAAGCTGAAAAAGCCGAGTCTGATTCAATGAAAGGTTATTGCCCTTCTGAGGAGGAAATTAAAACTATGTAGCAATTTTAATTTTAAAGTAAATTGTGGTGCTGTGGCATAGCTGTGACCCTAAGCAACAATCTCATCTCACAGTCTTAGAACGTTCTGTTGGCATTTTATGTCCTTAGTAGCCCAAAGAAACCACATAAAAGTGCTTAAAAAAGACTTGTTGAATCCAATACATTTAGAAGAAACTTGGCTGTTTTGCTTTTGTTTCACTTTTGCTTTAATTTAAAAACTGTGAGGATGAGGAAAGTAGCTTAGATTTTAAAACTTAGGTAATAAACAGATGGGGAGAAAACAGAAGTGTGAAAAACTGTCAATCTATCCATCCATTCATGCATGCATCAAGAATTACTGAGCTCCTGCTATACTCCAGAAATGATTCCACACCCTGGGGATACAGTGGTAAAAGTGCCAAGCTCATAACAGCTTGATGCCTATATTCTAGGCTCTAGCATATTCTATTACCCTATACAAAGGCACTATGATCTGCTACCAAAATTATTGCTCTGCCTTCTATCTTATCTCCTCGTTTCTGTCTATCCACCCTTTGGTCTACACTCATAAGAGCAGCCAGACATGTTCTGTTAAAAACAAAGGCCAGATGATGGCATCCCTACTCAAAATCCCCCGATAGTTTCTCATCCCTTTTGAGTAAAAGCCAACGTTCTTATAAGGCCTACAAGATCTAGCTCTCTTACTGATCAGTGAAACTACATAATAATACATTTAGATATAAAACATTATAAAGACTATGAAAAATGTAGAGTAATATATAGCAGCATTTCTCTTTCCACTGAGAATAGTAGTACTTAGTGTGTGCAGATTACTGACGCTACCTCTTTAGATTCCAGGTATGAGAACAGTTATGACTGAGAACTAAGTACAGGCATTGACTTAAGTAACCATAGATTTCCTTTCGTAAAAGCGTTGACATATTTAATGGAAGTGGTAGATAAACATTCATTATTTCTGCTGTACCATTGTCCTATCTATCCATTAAGAAAATACGCAAGAAAGCACAGCAGAAAAAAAAAAAAAAGGATTGAAAATAGTAGTAGATTTAGGCAAGGCTGAATTGAACATCTTTAATTCTTTCCCTTGGAATTTCTCAGAGTTCAGAGACAGGCTCAATAATAAAACAATTCAATGCCTTAAATCAAATATAAAGCAATGCCTTTAAAAGTACATTTTATTTTGCAAATGAGGGAATAGATCCCGACTTTATGCTTCCCAAAACACCGAAAAGAGGATTAAAAAGGTCGTTGGCTACATTTCTTTCCAGAGTCAGATATTAAATGTTACAGATAATTTTCAGCCAACTGACAGGAACATTTTAAAACTATAATAGTTTTATATCCTTCCATGTAACTTTTAGCAAAGCAGATTATACTGCTAGGATTTCCAGACAATATACTAAAAACAAAACCACTCTCAATTCCTTGAAAGAAAATAGTTCATACTGAATTCCAAACTTTAAATGCAAGTAGTATGGTTATACCATAGACACTCAAAAAATCTATTGAATGAATTAATAAACAAATAAATACAAATAAGTCTTTCTTGCATATTTATTAGTAGAAAGAAAACAAAGAACCAGGATCATCTAGGAGATTTACCTATATTTGGGATAGGAACCTCCCTTCCTCTGGAATTCCTTGGAGTGACACGCATTTAAGTTGTGCTTTAGATCCCATGAAGCAGCTTGGGGGTGCAGAAAGAGAAGGCTGGTGGTGATCAGAGACTGCTGAGCTCATACCATGGCATCCTGTTTGCTAGCTGACAAAGTGATCTTGTGTGCGTTAGTTCTGTGGTTCCATTTTACTATCTATAAAATTACCCTAACACTACATCCCTTACAGAAACATTGTGAGGATTAAAGGAGGTAATGTCTGTACAGATCTCATGGTCTTTGCATTTAAGTTCTCTTTCACTGAAATACTCTTTTCTCAACACATTGCTTGGCTGTTTCCTTCTTTTTATACTTTTTCCATAGGTTATTGGGATACAGGTGGTATTTGGTTACATGAGTATGTTCTTTAGGGATGATTTGTGAGATTTTAGTGCACCTATCATCCAAGCAGCATACATTGCACCCTATTTGTAGTCTTTTATCCCTCACCCCTCTACCACTCTTCCCCCCAAGTCCCCAAAGTCCATTGTATCTTTCTTATGCCTTTGTGTCCTCATAGCTTAGCTCCCACATATCAGTGAGAACATACAATGCTTGGTTTTCCATTCCTGAGTCACTTAGCTTAGAACAATAGTCTCCAATTTCACCTAGGTTGCTGCAAATGCTGTTAATTCATTCTTCTTTTTCTCTGGGTAGATAGCCAGTAGTGGGATTGCTGGATCAAATGGTAGTTCTAATTTTAGTTCTTTATGGAATCTCCCCACTGTTTTCCATGGTGGCTGTACTAGTTTACATTCCCACCAGCAGTGTAGAAGTGTTCCCTGATCACCCCATCCACACCAACAACTACTGTTTTATTTTTTTTTATTTTATTTTTTGATTATGTCCATTCTTGCAGGAGTAAGGAGGTATTGTGTTGTGGTTTTGATTTGCATTCCCCTGATAATTCGTGATGTGGAGGAGTTTTTCGTATGTTTGTTGGCCATTTGTATATCTTCTTTAAGAATTGTCTATTCAGGTCCTTAGCCCACTTTTTGATGGGATTGTTTGCTTTTTTTCTTACTGATTTGTTTGAGTTCATTGTAGATTCTGGATATTAGTCCTTTTTCTGATGTATAAATTGTGAAGATTTTCTCCCACTCTGTGGGTTGCCTGTTTACTCTGCTGACTGTTCTTTTTGCTGTACAAAAGCTCTTTAGTTTAATTAAGTCCCAGCTATTTATCTTTGTTTTTATTGCATTTGCTTTTGGGTTCTTGGTCATGAAATCCTTGCCTAGGCCAATGTCTAGAAGGGTCTTTCCAATGTTATCTTCTAGAATTTTTATAGTTTCAGGTCTTAGATTTAAGCCCTTAATCCATCTTGAGTTGCTTTTTGTATAAGGTGAGAGCTGAGGATCCAGTTTCATTCTCCTACTTGTAGCTAGCCAATTATCCCAGCCTCATTTGTTGAAAAGGGTGTCCTTTCCCCACTTACTGTTTTGGTTTGGTTTGTTGAAGATCAGCTGGCTGTAAGTGTTTGGATTTATTTGTGGGTTCACTATTCTATTCCATTGGTCTATGTGCTTATTTTTGTACCAGTACTATGCTGTTTTGGTGACTATGGCCTTGTAGTATAGTTTGAAATCAGGTAGTGTGATGCATCCAGATTTGTTCTTTTTGCTTAGTCTTGCTTTGGCTATGTGGGCTCCTTTTGGTTCCATGTGAATTTTGGAATTGTTTTTTCTAACTTTGCAAAGAATGATGGTGGTATTTAGATGGAGATTGCATTGAATTTGTAGATTGCCTTTGGCAATATGGTCATTTTCACAATATTGATTCTACCCATCCATGAGCATGGGGTGTGTTTTCATTTGTTTGTGCTGTCTATGATTTCTTTCAGCAGTGTTTTGAGTTTTCCTTGTAGAAGCCTTTCACCTCCTTTGTTAGGTATATTTCTAAGTATTTTTATTTTTATTTTTGCAGCTATTTTAAAAGGAGTTGAGTTCTTGATTTGATTCCTACTTGGTCACTGATGGTGTATAGAAGAATTACTGATTTGTGTACAATAATCTTGTATCCAGAAACTTTGCTGAATTTTTTCATCAGTTCTAGGGGCTTTCTGGAGGAGTCTTTAGGGTTTTCAAGGTAAACAATCATATCATCAGCAAACAGTGACAGTTTGACTTCCTCTTTACTGATTTTGATGCCCTTTATTTCTTTTTCTTGTCTGATTGCTGTGGTTAGGACTTCTAGTACTATGCTGATGAGGAGTGGTCTGAAAGTAGGCATCGTTGTCTTGTTTCATTTCTCAGAGGGAATGTTTTCAACTTTTCCCCATTCAGTATTATGTTGGCTGTGGGTTTGTCATAGATGGCTTTAATTACATTGAGGTATGTCCCTCATATGCCAGTTTTGCTGAGAGTTTTAATCATAAAGCAATATTGCATTTTGTCAAATGCTTTTTCTGCATCTATTGAGATGATTATGTGATTTTTGTTTTAAATTCTGTTTATGTGGTATATCACATTTATTGACTTGAGTATGTTAAACCATTTCTGCATCCCTGGTATGAAATCCACTTGATCACGGTGGATTCTCTTTTTGATATGTTGCTGGATTCGGTTAGCTAGTATTTTATTAAGGATTTTAGCATTTATCTTCATCAGCGATATTGGTCCATAGTTTTCTTTTTTGGTTATGTCATTTCATGATTTTGGTATTAGGGTGATGCTGGCTTCATAGAATGAATTAGGGAAGGTTACCTCTTTATCTTGTGGAATAGTGTCAAAAGGATTGGTACCACTTCTTTCAATGTCTGGTAGAATTCTGCTGTGAATCCATCTGGTCCTGGACTTTTTTTTGTTGCTAATTTTTAAATTACCATTTCAATCTCACTCCTTGTTATTGGTCTGTTCAGGGTATCTAATTCTTCCTGACTTAAGCTGGAAGGGTTGTTTTTTCAGGAATTTATCCATTTCTTCTAGTTTTTCTAGTTTATGTGCATAAAGGTGTTCATAGCAGCCTTGAATGATCTTTTGTATTCCGGTGGTGTCAGTTGTAATAGTTGTTTCCTTTCTTAATGAGGTTATTTGGATTTTCTCTCTTCTTTTCTTGGTTAATCTTGCTAATGGTCTATCAATTTTATTTATTTTTTCAAGGAATCAGCTTTTTGTTTCATTTATCTTTTTATTTTTTTTTATGTTTCAATTTCATGTAGTTCTGCTCTGATCTTTGTTATTCATTGTGCTATTTGTTGCCTGTGTATCTTGGGTGTTTTGTTTTTTGTTTTTGCTTTTTAACTTGTATTTTTGTTTTATAGGTCCTGTGTGATTTATGCTTTAAAGAGTTCTCTTTTGATGTGTTTCCAGGATTTGTTTCAAGATTTAGAGCTCCTTGTAGCAGTTTTTGTAGTGGTGGCTTGGTAGTGGCGAATTCTCTCAACATTTGTTTGTCTGAAAAAGACTGTAACTTTCCTTCATGTGATGCTTAGTTTTGCTGGATGCAAAATTTCTGGCTGATAATTGTTTTGTTTGAGGGGGCTAAAGATAGGGCCCTAATCCCTTCTAGCTTGTAGTATTTCTGCTGAAAAATCTGCTGTTAATATGATAGGTTTTCCTTTATAAGTTACCTGGTGTTTCTGTCTCACAGCTCTTAAGATTCTTTCCCTCATCTTAACTTCGGATAACCTGATGACAACGTGCCTAGGTGAAGAACTTTTTGCGATTAATTTCCCGGGTGTTCTTTGTGCTTCTTGTATTTGCATGTCTAGGTCTCTAGTAAGGCTGGAAAAGTTTTCCTCAATTATTCCCCCAAATACGGTTTCCAAACTTTTAGATTTCTCGTCTTCCTCAGGAACACCGATTATTCTTAGATTTGGTCATTTAGCATAATCCCAGACTTCTTGGAGGCTTTGTTCATATTTTCTTACTCTTTTTTCTTTGTTTTTGTTGGATGGGTTGATTTTAAGACCTTGTGTTTGAACTATGAATTTCTTTCTTCTACTTCTTCATTTCTATTGCTGAGACTTTCCAGAGAGCATTTTGCATTTCTATAAGTGTGCCTGTTTCCTGAAGTTTTGATTGTTTTTTTTTTCTTATGCTATCTATTTCCTTGACTATGTCTCCCTTCAATTCTTGTATTGGTTTTGGATTTCCTTGTATTGGGCTTCGCCTTTCTCTAGTGCCTCCTTAAGTAGCTTCATAACTAACCTCCTGAATTCTTTTTCAGATATTTCAGGGATTTCTTCTTGGTTTGATCCATTGCTGGTGAGCTAGTGTGATTTTTTGGTGATGTTAAAGAACCTTGTTTTGTCATATTACCAGAGCTGGTTTTCTGGTTCCTTCTCATTTGGGTATTTTCTGTCAGAGGGAAGTTCTAGAGGGAAGTTCTGGTTTTTTCCTTGATGTAGTACTCTCCTCCTTTTCCAATGGATGTGGCTTCCTGAGAGCCAAGCTACAGTGATTGTTATCTCTCTTCTGGATCTAGCCACCCAGCAAGTCTACCAGGCTCCAGGGTGGTACTAGGGGTTGTCTGCACAGAGTCCTGTGACGTGAACCATCTATGGGTCTCTCAGCCATTAATACCAGCACCTGTTCCGGTGGAGGTGGCAGGGGGGTGAAATGGACTTGTGAGGAGTTCTTAGCTTTGGTGGATTAATGATTTATTTTTGTGTTGGTTGGCCTCCTGCCAGGAAGTAGCCCTTTCCAGAAAGCATTAGCTGTGGTAGTATGGAGATGAACAAGTGCTGGGCAGGGACCTAGAACTCCCAAGAGTATATGCTTTTTGTCTTCAGCTACCAGGGAGGGTAGGGAAGGCCCATCAGGTGGGGGCAGGACTAGGTATATCTAAGCTCAGACTCTCTGTGGGTGGGTCTTCCTGTGACTGGTGTTGGGGATGGGGGAGAGGTTCCCAGGTCAATGCAGCTGTGTACCTAGGAGGATTATGGCTGCCTCTGCTGAGTCATGCAGGTTGTCAGGGAAGTGGCGGGAAGCTGGCAGTCACAGGCCTCACACAGCTCCCATGCAATCCGAAGGGCTGGTCTCACTCCCACTGTGCCTCCACCTAGCAGCACTGAGTCTGTTTCCAGGCAGTAAGTAAGCAGGGCTTGAGACCTTTCCCCAGGCTACCCACCTCCCAGCTGTGAAAGAAAGGCTTTGCTTCTTCCCCCTGCCTGTGAAGTCTATATGCCAGATTCATGCCCTCCCCTGCTGGGGTGATCAGACCCAACACTAGGCTGTGGGGGTTACAAAGTCCGGTAGTCAAAGGAATGAGACAAGATAAGTTAAGAATACATAGGGTGGGTCCAGGGGGCCAATGCTAGTATGGAGGCTGCAAAGGCCTCGAGCTCTGGGAGCCCACACTGTTTATTGGCAATCAAACAAAGAAGCAGGTGGTGAGGATATGCAGATGTAGGGGTAGACAAGTGAGGATGTAAGGACGTGGGGGTAGAAAGGTAGTGGTACATCAAGTGTAGTTGTGATGGTTTAGCATATGCTCTGCTGCTTGACATAATGGAGAGCAGGTTCTTTTAACTCAAGATACAATTGATCCTGGGAGAGCAAGAAGCAAGCAGCCAGCAAGTCTGGACACATTCCAGAGGCCACGAGGGGTTTTATGCCCTGAGCCCTGGATTCTGTCCAAGCCACGAGGGGTTTTATGCCCTGGACTTCGATTGTGGTGTGGCAGGGCAGCCTTCCACCCTTTGGCACAGAGCTTGGTGTTCCACAGGCCATGAGGGGTTTTAGACCCTGGACCCAGTATGTGTTCCAAGACTCTTTTACATTATATCAGACAAGCCAGCCCTGCTTCAGCCCTTCTACCAACGTCCCCCAAATTCTGGCCAGGAGGCTTCTCACCTGGTTCAAATTGTTACGAAGTTCTGCTGGAGACTTCCCTGTGGCATTTTCCCTGCACCTCTGGCCATCCTTCTGAAGGATCCCTGTAGTTCCAGGCAGGAATGGCCTGCTTGGGGATCCAGTGAGCTCCCAGAGCCTTTCCTGCTGCTTCCTCTAACCCTGTATTTTGCTCGGCTCTCTAAATTGACTCAGCTCCAGGTAAGGTCAGAAACTTCTCCTGCAAACTAGACCTTCAGTTTCCCCATGGGGGCATATGTTTGGGAGTGGAGGATCTCCCTTTCCCACTTCTGCAGTTTGGGCACTCACAGTATTTGGGGTGTCTCCCAGGTTCTGCAGGAACAGTCTGCTTCCTTCAGAGGGTCTGTGGGTCCTCTTGGGATTCCTGGTTTGTTCTTGTCATCATTCCAGAGCTAAAATTCCATGATAAGAGCCTCCGCACACTGCTGCTCCATCTCTCTGAGTCAGAGCTGCAATCTAGTCCTGCCTCCTGTCTGCCATGGCAAACTTTGGTCAAGCAGCTGTTTCCTTCAGGTTTTGACATAAATAATTTCCTTCTAAGAAATACCTTCACCTATCTCTCAGGGTCCCCCTCTTGACTTATCTCTATTATATCACCCTTTTAACATTTTCTTCATAGCACTTACTAGTATCTGAAATTACAGTCAGGTGCCACATAATGATAACGGGTTCATCAATGGGCTGCATGTATGACAGTGGTCCCATAAGATTATAATACAGTATATTTACTGTACATTTTCTATGTTTAAATATATAAATACTTACCATTGTGTTACAGTTGCCTACAATGTTTGGTACAGTAACACGCTGTAAAGGTTTGTAGCCTAGGATCCATAGGCTACAACATATAGCCTAGGTGTGTAGTAGGATACACCATCTAGGTTTGTGTAAGTACAATATGATGTTCACAAACACATGAAATCACCTAACAATGCATTTCTCAAAATGTATCCCCATTGTTAAATGACACATGACTGAATACTGTTTCCTTGATTATGATCTGTCTCTTGTACTAGAATGTAACCTCTTTGAAACCAGGAACCTTGTCTACCTAGTTTACTGCTTCATCCCCAGTCTTGAAAAGTAAATGTGCTGTATGAATAAATAACAATTTCTAGCTCAGAGGTGTTATTCAATACATGTCAATTTACCCTATTTTCCTAGGGCATGGCCAATATTTAAAATAGTTCAGAACATATTACAAGTGATCAATATTTATTGATGTTGATCATTGGTTATTGATACTTATTGATACGGAAAAACATAGGAAAAAATTCTGTACTGCAAGAACTTCTAGATTCAGTCCTGAAAACATGTCCTTTAGTACATTTACTTTGATTTGCACAAACCTATACGTGTGGCTATTTTGCTTGCAAAATATGTTCTCATCTGAATGTGAACCCACATGGCACTTCCAACCACCAACTCTATATAAATTTGGATGATAAAGTCTCTGGAGGTTTAAGATAAGTAATATCTTCAGCCAAAAACTCAGCTCAGAATGGTTAGTTTTCTTCTTTGTCTTTGTTTATCATGTCTTACGAGTGATGACTAGTTTCAAAAAGACTTTTATTTTACTTTGTGTGAAGGGCAGTAGTCAGAAAAAAAAAAAAGGAATTGATCCTGGACTTAAAGAAACAGCCCCAGAGGTGAGAGAGTCATTAACCTGCATAGCCTCTTTCCAGCCTCTTCACATATAACAATAGCTTTCAGAACAAGAAACTTGCATATTCTGTGCAGCTCAAATAAAATTAAGAATATGAATATCAGTTGACAAAGAGTAAAAAATAATTGGGAGTTGACAGGAAAATAAACTCTCATTTATGAAAATGTAGCTTATTCCACAACACCAGATTTCAAAAGATACAGAATCCTGTTACTCCACAATTCAATTTGTCCCACAGTAAGAAACTTTAATTTATAAATTACTATAAGTCATTTCACTGCATATAAGTGTTTTATTAACATCCAATAGTATAAAGTATTTGTGGTATTTCTTTTAAAAATTACAGTAAAATATTCTTTATAAAGTAGATAACTAATGCCCACATAAAGAATGAGAAATAATGCAAACCTCAAACATGGCTAATCATAATGAAGGTGGAATGAATCCAATATAAAATTTTTTGGACAGGTCTTTACTTTACATGTTCATTTATTCTCCAGCCAAAATTACATTTAGTCCTTTAATTTTTCCAGCTATCCAAATATACCTTAGGTTAATTGTTTTCCAACTCTATGAGTCCTGAATTGCAAACTGTCAAAAAATGTACCTGTAAATGCATTTCAAATTTACTATCTTTTCAAAGAGGATTAGGTTTTAGTTTTTTAAAACTGTTTTAGAACATGAATTGCCATTTCCTTGGAGGGGCCTATGTAGAAATTTAGGAAACCTCCAAACCATGGCAGGTTCACAAGTGCATTGTCCCTGGTGTAGATTTCCTTATATTGAATCCTGGTTCTGCCATTTACTAGCTGTGTGACTGGAAAAGTTATTTCATTATTTAGTTCTTCTATATCTTCATCTGTAAAATGGGTATAATATGGAATTATACCTACTTTATATGATTATCTGTAATAGTTCCTGTGAGGATTAAATTACTTAATCATGGAAACTTCATAGAACAGTATCTGTCATGTAGTATTTTACTTGTATTTAATGATAACAAAGGCTTTTTTGGCTCTGGAACCAGAGTAATCAAAGGTAATGAAAGAAAGAAACTCAGTTTTAATCCTTCTTTCCTTAATGACTACTAGCTGATATGAGCATAGGGATCCTGTTGGTCATTATTCCTGACTGAATGGAAAAATCTGCCTGTAGTAGGAGAGGAGAAGCCAACAAGCAAAGAGAAATAAAGACAAGGAAAAACATTCAGAGGGCCAGTTCTAGTCCTGAGGCTCTAGGAAGGGCTTAGAACTCTATAGCTGTTTCTCTGATTCCCCAATAAATTCCTTTTCATTTTATTTTGTTTGTACTTAAGTTGGGGTTATTTTTCTGTTACTTAGAAGTAACAGGTCATCACTGGAACATGGGACTAAGTTAGTGACACGTGGATGAAACAGGCAGAAAGATCACACCCTTACTTGAGGCTTATCAGGCTCTTGGGCCTCAGTCTAACTCCAGAGTCCATTTCACCCGGTCCTTTCCTCAGGACCTTTGACATTGGGAGGGACAGAAAGATGGCACAGGATGAAATCGGCACAGGATGAAATCAGGAAAGTGAAGTAGGAAGGGAAGAGACCATAGAAAAAGGAACAGGTTGTCTATGGCTCTGGGATGAATAATTTTTTTCCCCCAAAGTGGGACTTCAGAATTCTAACAATAATTCCAAAGAGGAGACTCCACAATATTCAAAACACAGAAAAATCATTTAAATAAAGGCAGACCCACACAGGGACTATTTTGGATTCTTACTTAGTCATAAAAACAACTATTTACTAAGAAGTTCGGTATGTTAATCATTTAAAGTGCCCTGCGAGGAAAATTTAAGATTCTGGTGACAGCTGCAATCTATTCTTTTGTATCAAAGTTCAAGACTTATGGCTGAGATTATTCTTTTATTCTTGCAGGACTTTGAATCACATAATTTAATGATCCATAACACCATCTGAGGCCAATGCCTAAAAGTATCAGAGTTCTCAACTGATGAACCAAAAAAAAGTACACGAACTAATAAGAAAAAGTTGAGAATGAGTAAATTTATGTATTATAAAGTACATAACATCATGAAGGTGAGCTAAATGTCCAGTTCTCAAACTGTGGCAGGATAAGAGAGCAGAAATGCCTGCTGTCTAAGCTACCAACTGCTGTCTAGTATCAATTCTAATTACAATAATGAATACTTTAAAAAAGACAGAAAGTAGGAATCCATGAATCAGTTTCCCCAAAATCCATCTGTGGCTGACTTAAAAAGCAACTACAAATTCTTCCAAATTCATCCAAGCCCTTTGGTGGTACCCTTCCATGGTGACTGGACTTGGCTATGTGATTTACTTTGTCAAATGAAACAATGGCAAACATAAAACAAGCGGCAACTTGAAAGCTACTTGTATATTGTGGTTTGCCCTTTCTTGATCCTCTTGGGACCACTGACAAGGCCACCATGTTAAAATTTCCAGGCTAGCAAGGTGGACCCATATAGTCCAGGCATCCCAACAACCCCAGTCAATAGGTGGTCACACTCCTTTGTTTTGACATGCAAAATGGTTTAGCTGAACTTGTAGATGTAACTGAGACCAGCAAAAAATCACACAGTTCAGTTAAGTCCAAATTTCTGAACAGAGTTATGAACTAAATAGTTGTTGTTTTATTTGTATAATACATTTCTATAAATATTGTACTATTTGTAAATAGTTGCTTAAACTATAATAATTATTGCTATTCAGTTTGTAATTATAAATTTGTTGATATTCACTTTATGTTGTGATCTATAAGAACAAAAGCAAGATACTGATTTTGAATGTAAAATTCTATAGACTTGCTTAGTAAGGATAACAAACTGCTATACCAAATCATGTATGAATAAATCAGTGCAAATTAAATCATATTTTTGAGAAACACAAGAACTATTTCATTATGTATAAGATTTCTCTATTTTTAATTGGCAAGGTGGATAACATAAATGAACACTGTCAGCCACAGATAAGTGACTATATTTGTTTTCAGGGTCAGACAGTACTGTGGGTAGATGGCATCCAATAATGGTCTTGCTTATTTATGTGGATAAAAAAGTATCCCTTCCTTGATATAAGCCAAAAAAAAAAAAACACACAAAAAACAAACAAACAAAAAAACCAGCAAAAAATCACAATTACACCAAGCAATGTAATTATGAAAACAAATGAGAAAAAAATAAATGCTAGCTTTTTAAGATTATTTGATATGCCTAGATTTGGAAAGATCTAGGTAAAAATTTAGGTATGATGGTTCACAATTTAAAAAGCATCAATATGACATCAAACATTAAATTCAAACTAAACCTCAGTGACTCAGAGCTCCAACATCTTCAGAGAGCGCTTTGGAACTCACTGCCTGAAGAATTTATAGATATAACTGCAAGACAAAGGATACTGTTTTGAACAGGGCAAATGGCAAAAGAGAAGTGAGCCACAACTACAACTGCTCATGTTGCAAAGAGAAATGCCTATTTATTTTTAGCTTTGATTTCTTTTCATGTCTTAATTTTTCTGTACATATTAATATGTGATAATATTTTAATTTTAAATAGCATCAGACAGGCATTCACTGGTGATATTTGTCAAATGTTTTATATCAAAGCAAATCACCACCACTATAATTCTAATTATCAAAAATACAAAGTAGAGAATTTTCTTTGTACAGATGGCATACACACACACACGTACACATTTGGGCATGTGCATATAAATATATTTCTAAGAAATGTTTATTTAGAACATTACATTATTCATTTAGGACATTAGTTATTTTTAAATGTTAAATGGTTCTAAATAAGAAGTATATATACATTTCTAAATAAATATTCTGACATATTTATGTAAAAGGAATATATAATATATTACATATTAAAATCATTAATAATACAAATATAAGTAAATTAATACAAATAATCGCAAAAAAGCATTAACAATACAAAGATTTAATAATACAAATATTGCAAAAATTGAATAAATTGATATGGTTTGGTCATGTTAGTGATGATAGAAAGTCTACACATTGGTGAGCAGAGATTGCGCCACAGCACTCCAGCCTGGGAGACAGAAAGAGACTCCGTCTCAAAAAAAAAAAAAAAAAAAAAAAAGAAAAAAGAAAAGAAAGTCTACACGTTGATTGGTTGATCTAAATCTTGACTCTCTTCTAATCCATAGCCTCCCCACTATTTTTCTTTTAGGAAGGCATTCTAGTGGAAAAATATATTGGCCTTTGAGCATTAAAGTAGTTGCATCTCAGATAAAAGAACAGACAATAAGTACTCCATTGAGTGTCGCTAGACTAAAATTTAGTAGACTTAAATCTGACTAGAGTTTTGTATTTAAATAATATAAAAGTATTCTAGTTTGGTCCCCTTGGGCATCTAGTTATTCATATTCATTAAGTCAGTCAAAAGCTCTTTCTTGAACATTTGCTATGTTTATATGCTGGCTATTTGTGAATGTGACAGACACAGTCCTTGGATTCATGAAGCTTATAGTTTAGTAAGAAATACAAATAAGTAAGTTAGCAACTTGAATGGTGTGATGATGCTATAAGTACACACAAAAAAATTCAGTTATGAGGAGGACTGCAATGTCATGAAAAGCTTCCTGACATTATATATCCCTTTATATCTTAGCTTTTCATCTCATATTAAGTTATGCATACTGCTACAGCAAAGTGCAAATGAAGAGCTTTGGGTAGTTGGCAAATAACCATTGGTTTGTCCAGTTATTATATTTTTATGGGAGCCATAAGAAAAAATAGGGAAAATAAAACCACACATATATACTTGTATTTATTACATTAAAAGCTTTCTGGTTTTTATAAAAATGGCATATTGCTATACCGGCTATATCAATGGTTACTGTTCTTGTTCATACCTCCTTATCATGAGAGCAGCTAGAATTGTTTCTAAATAAAGCTGAAGCAACATAAGAATTACATTTTTAATGTAACCTATTCTGCTATGTTGGCCATAACTAAGGACCCTCAACTGGCATCTGAGTCAAAGGAAAATATTTATGGGTTACATTGAGTGAGTCCTAGCATGGCTCAGATGGAAGCCTATTGTGTGTGTTGTGAGTGGGAACCAGAGTAAGCCAATTAGAATCTCTGTGGGTTTGAGTGTGGGGAAGGAGACAGAAGATGAAAAAGAAGGTAGATATTTTGAACTCAAGTTTTATTCTAAGTCTCATTTCTTCATGAGGCTTTGCTATACATTCCAATGCTAAAAGTTCTGGGACCCACCGGGGAGAGACTATGTAGATGGAAGCAAAATATCCTCTCCTAACTCATGTTTCTCTACTCTCAACAACTTTCCTTATTTCTTCCTTGCATTGGTAAAATGCCCAACTAATGAAATTCTAAATAATGTACCAAATGTAACATTTATTTTAGAACATCAAATGGAACATTTAGAACATTTTAGAACATCACTGTTTTGGGAAGACAAGGTCATTAACTGTAATAATTAGCAAGTATACAAAAAAGTGACCAAAATCTGTGTCTTTTCAAGTTAAAGAAGGAACTGACATTTTAAAGGATGTAAAAAGCCACTTTAAAACGTTCCTGCAGATAGCAACAATGGATGATTCAATTATCAAACACTATTTAACATCATACAAAAATTATGATAAAAGTTAATAAAACCATTTGGTATATTGCCTCAGTCATATTAAATAAATCATGCATAACCCTTACACTGTGTGCAATTAACAGCTATTTAACAATTTTTGTATGTATTTTCCTTTCTCATTTGATCTAATAGGTTCACCTTCCTAGGTTCACACAGCATGTTAATGGCAGAGCCAGGACTTGAATCCAGGTATTCTGACTGTAGCTCAAGTGTTCTGTATTTATAGCTGCCTTGCTATTTTAGACAAAGACAGTCTATCAAAATTTAGTGTGTAGCAGAAAGTTGGTTGGTTTTTATTTTGTTCAATGTATTTCTCCTTTATTTATTAGAGAAAAGTTATTTCAATAATTACAAAATAGTTATCAATTTGAATATTTTAAAGGTTTTGATCTTGGTTAACTTACCCTTATCAAATATTAAGCCCAAATTACAAAACCGTTAAAAAATATGAAGGCCAAATTTGATTAGAAGTTTTTTCTTAGATGCCTGCTAATTATTTCTCATAATAAGCTAGTTTTCTTCCAAAAACTACACTATTATTTCGATTTGATGAAAATTTGTTCCTGATGGAGGAAAACTGGATTCAGAAGATAGAAAAATTAAGTTAATCAATCCTCTGACATTGTAATGATAAACATTTAACTCAGAATTTTCTGAAAAAAAAAAATAGCAGAGTATATCTAGGGATTCAGATTACATGCAAACAAATTTACAGTCTTCCAAATTGTATTATTTGTCTTTTGAGACTGAGAAAATCTCATTGGATATTCAGTAGTTCACAGAATTTTTCATATATTAATGAAGGAAAAAATTAACACAAGGAAAGATCCAGTATAATACCAAACATTATAAAACAGAAAAGATCCATCATCTATCAACTTTCTAGCTACACGTAATTCAAACATCAAAAGCTAGGTGTCAAGTTGTATTATATGTAAACTCAAAACCATTTGGAGATTTGGAGAAACTTCCAAATTGCATTGCTTTCAGAAAGCTAAAATCCATGACTATTTAACACAATTTACCTTCTGTGTCACTCACGTTATATAACAAATAGAATCACTTTGCTTTCATTCCTTATCAAGTAACCTGCTCTATAGCACAGCTGTCAGAGATTGGCAGGCTGCTTTTCTAATGGCCTGATTAAGGGAAACAAGAATTTCCCATACGGAAGCTTTTGGAAGCCTTTTATTACTCTCTCTATATATTACTATATTTTTATTACTATATATATATAAAACAAATTCTACATTTATTAAAACTATAAATTCCAGGTTTGACTGGTATTCCAGTTGGAAAGAAAGAGAAAATATCAAGGTTTCTACATATTCCTTTTTTTTTTTTTTTTTTTTTTTTTTTTTTTTTTTTTGAGACGGAGTCTCGCTCTGTCGCCCTGGCTGGAGTGCAGTGGCGCTATCTCGGCACTGCAAGCTCCGCCTTCCGGGTTCACGCCATTCTCCTGCCTCAGCCTCCCAGGTAGCTGGGACTACAGGCGCCCGCCACTTCGCCCGGCTAGTTTTTTGTATTTTTAGTAGAGACGGGGTTTCACCGTGTTAGCCAGGATGGTCTCGATCTCCTGACCTCGTGATCCGCCCGTCTCGGCCTCCCAAAGTGCTGGGATTACAGGTGTGAGCCACCGCGCCTGGCCCTACATATTCTTAATTATGGGGAATGGAATGCAGCTATGATTATCTGCTTCAAGCTTCTACTAACTACATGTTTTCAAAATGCTCAATGACAAAAACAAGTAAATATATTTGCTTAAAGCTAAAAATGTTCAAAGAATGCATTTTTTGTAAAACAATGAAAAAAATCACTAGCATCTGTGACATTATGAAGGTAAGTAGAATGGTACAAAGTTCCTGTCAGACTAATAACTGGAAAAGATGTCCAAGAGTGCCACCTTGAGGGATAATTTAGACAATGCATTTTGAAAACAAAATTGGCATAAAGGGTTTCAATGTTGCCCATCACAGTTACCCCAACTAAAGAGCATCACTGTAAATTTATAAAAATTTATAAATTTTTATGTGAAGAGATAAGCGTGGTCTTTCAACTCAGATCCTATTATATTCTTCTGTCTTTTCAAATACAGTATTCCACATGTATTTCATTCCAATGTGCCTCCTGGATGAGATATTTTAATGGAGAAGGGTATTCTTAGAGTCATTGGCATGTGAAGAAAGGATTCCTCTCTTTTTTCTACGTTTTCTGGTGGTTCCTTTCTCTGTCTTCAGTCTTCCTACTTACTCTTCCTTCTTTTCCTAGCAATACCCCTAAAGTTCTCATGCTTACAATCCCCAGAAATACTTGTGCTTATGTGCACACAGGCAGTGTGTGGGGTATGTGTGGGGGATATGGTTGGAGAGCTGAGGGAACAGAATATGACATTCTCATATGCTCTTAAAATATTAATGACCAATTAGCTTTAATGTGTTACTTTTCCTTGCATTACTGCATTTTATGATACATTTCCCTGCATTTCAAAGAACAAAATTTATGACCAAGACACAGATTTCTAGATGTGGCTAAAAACTACTGACTTAGATCAAGATCATCCCCTCCTATGGCTCTCCACAGCCCAGGGCCTGTTTATACCTCTGAAACCTTACAATGTATCTGGCCCAAAGACCCAATGTATACATTACACACACACACACACACACACACACACACACACACACACACACACAGAGAGAGAGAGAGAGAGAGAGAGAGAGTGAAGATTCTAGGTCAAGCTAGGTTTCTTCATCTAAATTTGATTTCTTCACTAGACCTTTGGAGAGTGATAGGGTTGCAAGGAAAATATAAAAATTACATAGAACAGTACTCACTGAGAAAGACTGATAGTGTACCTGTTACAGCTCATGAAACGTTTCTCCTAACACTGCATCTCTCCTCCTGGCTTCAAACCCTTTCAGGCCAAATATTTTAGGGAGGTCTCCCAAACTCCTCATGTTTCTGATGGAGAGCAACCTTCTCTCTGGCTTCTGCATCACTTACAACAGGATCTACAGAAGAGTGGAGGGCCTGTCTCACAGAGCCATTCTTCTTTAACTGAAACCTGGCTATCATCTCTAAATAACTATTTTTCTCTCCACACCCATTTATCTGTGGGTCTGTGTGTGGGGCATGTGATTTCCTTGCTCCTCACTGTATAAAGCAGAGCACTGCTCTTACTTTCTTCCTAAAAATAACCTCAGTTCTTTGGATGCACAGGTCATCAGATGATGCAAGTTTAGCAGGAATCAGTATAGCACCCTGGTTAACAGGGCATGTTCTGGAGCCACACTTCTTGTTTGTAAGCTGTTTCAATTCCCTATGACTTATTTTCCTTGTCAGCAAAAATGGGGATCATAATAGCATTTGCCTTAGGGCATCTCTATGAGGCTTAAATAAATTCATGTTCAATATTTAGACTGGTGCCTGTCACACAGCACTTCAAAAGTGTTGGCCACCGTCACCACCTGCTTCTCAACTATATGGTAGTTTACTGTGTAATTTGTTTGCATCACATTATTCTGCCTGAAATGCTTTCTGCAGTGTCTCCACAGGTTTCCATACGAATAATTTCCAATGTGAATTTCTCCATGAAGTATGTCTTTGTCCCTTCAGCCAGATGTGATTTCTATTCTCATGTAAACACCCTAGCTCTTATATTTCTCCTCAGTGATAATCATATTGTACTTTGCATTAGTTAGCCCCCATTAGGTGAGTTCATCTTGTCTGGAGTAGATCACTTTTGTGTTTCTTGATACCATTTTTTTCACACAAGGTACCCTCAAGTTGTCTTTGCATTTAATAACAAATACTATGACAGACTTTGTTAAAGGACCATATTAGAAGTTGATACGGTTTGGCTGTGTCCCCAACCAAATCTCATCTTGAATTTTAGCTCCCATAATTCCCAGGTGTCTTGGGAGGGACTCAGTGGGAGGTAACTGAATCATATGGGCGGGTCTTCCCATACTGTTCTCCTGGTAGTGAATAAGTCTCAGGAGAGCCAATTGTTTTATAAATGGGAGCTGTCCTGCATAAGCATTCTCTTTGCCTGCCACCATGTAAAATGTGACTTTGCTCCTCCTTCACCTTCTGCCATGATTGTGAGGCCTCCCCAGCCATGTGGAACTATGCGTCGATTAAACCTCTTTCCTTTATAAATTACCCAGTCTCGGGTGTGTCTTTGCTCGAAGCATGAGAATGGGCTAATACAAAAGTCCATATTCCAAAAACTTACTCTTCCCACCTAAACTATTTTCAGGAACCCTCCCTTTTAGTTTCTCAAAACCAAAAGTAACACCCACAGCTTCCTTATCTAATAAACAGAAAGACTACACATAACACATGTTAACTACAATCAAGACAAGGTTCCTAGGCAGGTCATGGCAGAGGAGCTTTTATTATATTAGCTTTCCAGTAGACTGACTCATTTAAAAAGGGAAAAAAATCTTTTTGGAAACACTGAAGAGGAAAGAAAAGAAGGCAGGAACTGGATGGACTCAGTTGAAAGATCTCATTGGGTGAGAACCATGTTTATATGGTTTTTCCCCCAGAGGGCACTCCCTAGTTAGAAAGGTGCAATATGATTGGTTTGAGGTGTGAGAGGACGGAATTCAGGACTGCTAGAGTAGCTGTAAATTAGGAGAAATCTCAGAAAAGAGGGAGTCGCAGAAGAAGGGAATTCTAAAATCTGTGTATAAGTCCTGGGTTGACCTCCGAGCTGCATATGATGGGAGAAACTCTAAGACACCCAATGGAAGGTAAGAGCTGGAAGTCTGCGAACACAGAGACCACTTTCTTTTTTTCACCACAAGACCCAAAGTCTGGGGCTTGAACCCTGCCAAGTTAGATGCGTTTGGTAAATACTCTTAGCTTCCTACAGACGTAGCCTAACAAAGAAACCCAACCCCGACAAGTTCAAGGTGATCAGCCAGTAATTTAACTGCTTTCTATTATTATGAGAATAAAAGGAAGATTATACAGACACCCAGGCTAGTTATGAGCACATAGCACAGGCATTTAAAAAGATATGGTTCTATTTTAAAATGACTAATAAAGCTTAGGATTAGGGATGTGGTAGACAGGGGAAAATGGCTAACAGGACAGTGTGAGGGAAATACAAAGCTTTTAATACTTGGTTTAGGATAAGAAAATGTGTTAAATAGATACAATACATTTTAAAACATTATCAAACATGAATTTATTTACAAACAAAATAAAAACATGCTATTTGAACAAACTTTTTTATAAAGAATAAGTTGACAGAAAAGCAGTTTTACACAACATGAACTCACAAATAACTTTTAGAAGTCAAATAAACATTTCCATTTTAGGGAACAGTATCTAATAAAATATATAACTTAAAAGCATATGGAACACATATTCATACATTCTTAAAAATGAAATTGTTATTCCACCGAGAATTTGTCAAAAATCTAAAGTATGTCATGTTTAACCAACAATTTGCTTCTAAATAGGAGTCTCTTTTGAGAAGCTAAATATTAATTTTCAAACAACTATTTCTCCGTTTGGTAACTGGAATCATTCTTATTAAAACAAAGGTCTTTATGTCAATGTATATTAATATGGCTGAAGGCTCCAGCCCTGAGTTATTTTGTTTTTTACTTCCTTAAATTCGTATTTACAACATATATCAATTTGAGGGATGATGACAAAAACAGAAACAGAAGACAAAATGGTAGAGGAGAGTCTGTCTCCCTGTGGAAGAGGCAAAATTACTGTGGACTTCATTTTCCTGGCCTATAAAACTAGGAAGTATAATCACATTATTTGTGACAATTTTTCTTTCTAAAATGCCATGAATTTGAAGGTAGACTTCATGCCTTTCTCGTTCATATCAATAGAGTTAAGAATATTGATTTTGGAGTCAGGCTGCCTGGTTATGAATCCCAGCTCAGACAGTTATTTTGTAATCTTGGAAAAAATACTTCACCTCTCTCTACTATGTTTCCCCATGTGTACACTACTGATCTCATAGAGTTGTTATGAGACTAGCATGGGTAAATCACTTTAAAACAGTGGCTCATACAATGTTACACGAGTTTTCAAATGAGACATCATCACTCATTGTTTGTGGGAAAAGATTCTGACTATGTCATATGAATGAAGTATGCCACATGAAAAGATCATATCATATGGGAAGATATATTAGGTTAAATCATCTAATATGTGATTACAAAACACAAAAGTGAGGGTTTTTTTTTTTTTAAATTTACCTTAGCTTCATACAACTCAGGAAACATCTGAATAACATGATGATAAATAGATATAAATGATTATAAATCTTTGTGGTTAAATACAACAAAACACTATAAAAGAGTTTAATTCAGACAAATAAAAATTTAATTACATTTGGAAATGTAGCACAATATCTCCACCTAGTGGACATCACCTTAAAAATTTTTACAGATAGTGCGCAGCCTTTTTTTTTTTTTTTAATCACTGGGGGAAAGCTTTTCAAATAGAAGTACATTACTTTCACTAATGTAGAGGGATAAAAAATAGAAAATAAGTTAAATACTATATTACCAGTGCTCCAAAACATCATCGCTAAAATACCTTTTACTAAGTTGTATAACTCAAATGTTTTTCTAAAACAGGGTAATATAAATAGTAGTTTTGGTTTAGAAACTTAAAATATACCAAAGACAGCAGTAAGTCATCAGAAATACTTGACCATGACACAGCAATTAATTTTTAAAAATTAGCTGTAACAAAATTAAGAATTTAAAAATCACAGAGCTTTAAAGATGTCAGATATCTTCAAAAGACATTTTACCTACTTGCTATCTAACTCTCCTGAAGCATCTTTAATAAATAAAAATCTTATCTCCAATGAATGAGAATTTTACTTTTTTTCTGGGCTTGTTTTCCTAAAAACACTAAACAATTAGAAAAGGTATGCTTTTCATGATTTGCAATCTAATTGTTGACCTCTGATTTACAGTTCAGGCAATACAGAATTAAGTTCAATCTTTCAAATAATTATTCTTCAAGAGAGCTTATCAAGTGATAGAATCTCCACTTATCCAAATTAAACATCCCACATACTTTTAGCCATTTTTCTTACAACAAAATTATAAGGAGTTATCATGTTGTTCATGCTCTTTTGAACAGTTTGTAGCATTTTAAAAAATGACTATATCCAGCATAAAAATAAGCCATGAATGGTCTGGAAACTGCAGACAGCAAACATGGATTATCACCTCTCTTTCCATATACTGCTTCGTTTAATTAAAAAAATTAGTTAAAAAAAATTCTCATGGTGAGGCAGAATATGATGGTCAAAAACTCACAGGCTTGGGAGTCATACCAATCTATGTTCATTTAGTGACAGTGTGGACTTTGGGCAAATCACCTGACCTGCCTGCCCTTCAGTTTCTTGAGCAGTCAAATAGAAATCAGTATCTACCTCATAGAAATATAAACGTAGCATCAAATGAGACAATATTTGTAAGTCAGCTAGTATAATGACTAAAACATTACAGGTGTTCAATGATTGATGGCAACCATCGTTATTACTTTTCCTCCCTTTTTCATCTTGTATATGCCATATACACACATATATGGTTCACCTAAGCTAAATTAAGTTTCACTGTGAAAAACCAATACATTTAATATTTTTCTTGTTGGAAACTGGCACAGTGGCTCATGGTGAATTCTAGCACTTTGGGAGGCCAAGGTGGGAGGATCACTTGAGGCAGGTGTTCCAGACCAGCCCACACATCATAGTGACACCCTGTCTCGATTCTTATATAAAAAAAAAGAAATTATATGTATATACACACATATACATTTGTATATATAAATACATATGTATGTATTTTCTTTTCCTTGTTAGAAAAATACTGTATCTTCTTTTGGTCTGATGGTGATAGGCTGAGATAAAATTTAATTAACATTAAATTCATCAAAAATTTCTCTCTTAAAAAAGCACAATATACAGATATTATATTGTGACAAAATTTCTCACCCTAGAAATAATTTTTCAAATCTCAAATATTAAATATTAGTGTTGACTCATGGATATATGTTAAAAATATATCCTCAATCTCTATTTTCATTATAATTTTCTCAGTTACACAAGTTTTTATATATTGGAAACGTCAGTTGTCAACATTAAATACACAAAAATACCCTATATAAAAAATAATTAACAGCTATTCCTAGAGTGGTAGAATGTTGCCCAACTAAAAAAAACAAAGTATTTGTAATTAGTTGAAATGTCTTTTACCTTTAAATTCTTTAACCTGTTACTGGTTGAAGGTTACTGATTTTTCTTAAATAAAAAGCAATTATTTTGAAATTATACCCTATTAAAGAAACTTTCCCTTTAAGGTCTTAAAACCTCTTAATGGTTGAAAGTTATTTATTTTTCTTATTTTAAATAAACAGTAATTATGTTGAAATCATATCCTATCAAAGAAACAACATATTTACAAGTAAATACATATATAAGCATTAAACACTAGCAGGGGTCTCCAATCTTGTGGCTTCCCTGGGCCACACTGGAAGAACTGTCTTGGGCCACACATAAAATACACCAACACTAATGATAGCTGATGAGCTAAAATAAAAATTAAAAAAAAAAATCACATAAAATCTCATGTTTTAAGAAAGTTTACAAATTTGTGTTGGGGCCGCCTTCAAAAACATCCTGGGCTGCATGTGGCCTGTGGGTTGAACAAGCTTGCACTAAAGCAAATAAAAATTTTTAACACTGGGTCAGAAAATTAGGCAGAAAAATGTTTAGGATGACTCTTATTATGAAACACTATTTACTTCCTAAAATTAGCCATGGTTATATATGATATTTTTTCTATTCACTTCACTCTATACTAAAAACTTCACTCAGTATATATTTACTCAATATTTATCATATGACATATTATGAGTATATGGCAGGATGAATCCTTTTTAATATAAGGTTATATACATACCAATCAGACACTGACTAGAGTTAGGACAAATACTATTGTCATCTGAAATGAGGACTAAAGACTAAACCACTTGCCTTATTGATACCAGAGCCACAACCAAATATAAAAATCTTAACCCCCATGTTAAATGTTTTTTTCTACAAGCCCATTGGATCCTAAGTCATATTTAAATTTCCATTTAAAATTTTTCAAATTTATATCACAATTCTTACTTGTCTCGCTTTTTAATGAAATTCCAATTACTTCAAAGATAATAAATGCTTGCTAATTAATAAACACAAAATGTATTTCTTCATATGAATAAATATTTTATTTAAAAGTGAGTCTAAAATAACAGTCCACTATTTAGGCGGTATAAATAAAAATGGTAGATCCCTTCCTCTCTCCTCTCTTCCAACAATTCTAAGGAAAATAATATCAAGCCAAGCGGCAATTAAGTTCAAACTAGAAATGCATTTCATTAAGCCATGTATTTATTATAAATAAATTACATTAGGCTATTTATAAAAGGTATTTTATGACTGGCTATGCACATTTCAGAAATAACTCTAAGAAGACAAAGAAAAGGCAACACAGCTAAAATAATTTATCTTGCCAAAATGAGATGCTATGTTTAAACTGAGAGATACTATCTTTCCAAACATTTACATACAGTCAGACACAGTTCAAAAGATTTCTGACTATCCATTAATGGAAAACATAAACGTAACAAAATTCACAGCATACCTGAATCTTACTAATGCTACCTAAAGATAACATATCTCTAGAATTTCACAGACGATAGAATCAGTTGAAAATGACGTATTACTGAACCTATAATGATTTATGGACTAGATCTTTTTACGACACTTTTCAAAATAGACATACTCACAGATTTTCGTAATGGTTAACTGTAGGGCTCCACATACCCTTGAGCAGGGCAGTACTTTTTTTCATAATCACCTTATTTTAATCAATTCAGCTAAGTCTAATGTTTAAAAATTCATGAAAAAAAATCTACTCAATAACTCTTGAAAACACAAATATAACTAAGAATGTTTCTAAAAGCAAGGATCTAAACACTTAAGAATGGTCTTGTCAATTGTTTCAAGTGAATGACTTTGAGTTTGGTATCATTTCTTGAACAACTAAAGGCAAAATGGTCTGTTGTGCCAAGTTCTTATATAATCATTTTATCTGTTACCTGCTTTGGAAAATTCACCAGCAAATGGCCATCTTTGAACTACCTAGAAAATTTAACCAAGACATTTATCTTAAATTCGAAAGTATTGATAAGCATTCTTATTTTAAAATAATAAATAGTTGAAAATAGCACCTTTTAATACATGGCAATCTTTTCTTAAAATGCCAAGTACTATATTTCATGTATTTTATAACAAATGTGGAAGATTGTTTCTCTCTGAATGTAGATTTTCAACAAAACATCTCTTAAAACAGCAGGGACTCAACACTTAAAAATGAACTAGAACAGCAGGGCACAGTGGCTCACGCCTGTAATCCCAGCACTTTGGGAGGCTGAGGCGGGTGGATCACCTGAGGTCAGGAGTTTGAGACCAGCCTGGCCAACATGGTGAAACCCCGTCTCGACTAAAAATAGAAAAAATTAGCCAGGTGTGGTGGCGGGCTCCTGTAATCCCAGCTACTCGGGAGGCTGAGGCAGGAGAATCGTTTGAACCCGGGAAGCGGAGGTTTCAGTGAGCCAAGATCACGCCATTGCACTCCAGCCTGGGGGACAAGAGCGAGACCTCCCCTCAAAAAAAAAAAAAAAAAAAAAAAAAAAAAGATCTAGAACAGTGATCCCTTCAAAGAGCAGTCTTCTTTAATTATAGGGTAGAATATTTTCTTCAATTTTGCCAGACTAGATCAGAGTGGAAGCTTCTCCTCTCAGAAGTATTCCTATATACAAAATCCTTGCATTAATATTATCAGACAAAAGGTTATTTTCCCTAAATTACACATTCCTTTTCAATTTTGACTTCCTGGATTTAGTTCTCCATTATAGTAAATTAATGACAAAAGTATAATTTCTTTGAGTGTCCTCTCTCATCTAATTTTTAAAAAGTCTGGATTAAAAACGTTTTTCTATAATCACTGTTATAACTAATGCCAATCTATTTTCTGGGTGCTAGAGTATAACCCAAAAATGGTCTGTATTTATCATTCAAATTATATTTGTAATTTTCACCTGCACACAATTTTATATTTGTAAATGTAGAATCATTACTTAAAACTCAGAGAAGCAAAATTTGACATTGAGGAGAAAGTAATTTGTTCACTTATAGCTACTTTCAAAGTTTAGAAACATAAAATTATGTTAAAAGATGAGTTCTATTCATAGTTCTAAGTTTACATGTCAAAGTTAACATGCCCAAATAATACTTTCCTGTAATGGAATGACAACCCAAAAAATACACTCAAAATAATAAACACAAAATTCAAAAAGTAACACAAAATAATCCTACCCCGGCAGTTGTTCCCTAATCTACAAAATAAGGTCAGACCAAATGATTTCTCAACTTTCTTTCAATGCTGACTTTTTTTTAAAATAGATAATGGAATCAAACACTAGTCACCTTTAGCTGTATATTACCTCAGAAGTCACTTATTTTTTAACCTCTCAGTAAAGATACTGGGAGTTATTTAAAAGGTAAGATATTATCTCTTGATCCAACAATCCCACTTCTGGGCATTTATCCAGAAGATTTGAAATCCGTATGTCAAAGAGAAGTCTGCACTCCACGTTCATTGCAGACAAGTCACAATAACCAAGTTATTCAATCAACCTTAAGTGTTCATCAGTGCATGAATGGATAAAGAAAATATGGCATATATACACAATAAAATACTATTCAGCCTTTAAAAAGGTAGAAATTGTGTCATTTGCAACAATATGGATGAACCTGGAGGACATTATGGTAAGTGAAGTAAGCCAAGCACAGAAACACAAATACCACATGATTTCACTTATTTGTGTAATCTAAAACAACTAAACTCAAAGAAGTAGAGAGAAGAATGATGGGTACTAGAGGCCAGGGATGTGGGAATAGGGAGATTATAATCAAAAGATACAAAGCCTCAATTAGACAGAAGGAATATGTTTGACTTTTTAAAGATCTATTATACAACACGGTGAATACAGCTAATAATTAAGCACTGTACATTTCAATACTGTTGAGAGTAAATTTCAAATGTTTTCATCACATGTCAAATATTAGCTTTATTTACTCATCCCACATTATATTCAAAAATAATAACGCCACTTTGTGCCTCATAAGTGTATACAACCATAATTTGATATATAACAAAAAAAAATTTAAAAAGGTAGTCTCCTAACAATCATTATGAGGATTATCCTAAAATGTCCTTTGGTAACTGTCATGGACTGAAAAGTATCCCAGGAAGAGACATGTCCACTCAGAACATGTGAATAAGAACTTACTTGGAACATGGGTCTTTGTAAACATAATTAAGGGGCTCCAGACACAATCATTGTAGATCAGAGTGGGCCCTACATTCAAAGACACTGTCCTCAAAAGGTAATGAAGAGAAAACAGAGGGAAAGGCTGTGTGAGCACAGAGGCAGACTGGAGTGAAGACTGCTGTCTGCAATACTTGGATAAGATTTGTCTATAAACCAAAGAACTCCAAGAATTTCAGACAGCCACAAGATATTAGGAAACGGACATGGAACGGAGTCTTCCTTAGAGCCTCCATAAGGAACCAACTCTGCTGACACTTTGATTTTAGATTTCTGGCCTCCAGACTGTGAGGAAAATTGTTGTAAGCAATCAAGTTTGTGGTCGTTTGTTATGGCAGCCCTGGGAAGCTAATACAATATGTATTTCAGAAAGGAAATCCCTCTTTTAAAGGAGTATAATCATCAAAATTTGTCTTTGGCCATCATACATTTCATATTAGGAATTAGTGAAAGAGCTTCATCATTTCTAGATTGTAAACAATAACCAACAATTTGATGCCTAGACAGACATATATGAGTCTCTACTTTATCATTTACTATTTATGCATTTCTATTTTGACTTAGAATTAAAATTATATTTACTGAAATGTTAAGCAACTTTTCAATCAAGAATATCACCTGACCATTTGTAAATATTTGCTAATACATTGTTATTAGGTTGGTGCAAAAGTAATTGTGATTTTTGCCACTGAAAGTAATGGCAAAACTACAATTACTTTTGTACTAACCTAATATTTCTCTCTGAAGAGAATAAATTAGTTCCAGTAATATGAAGCATACCCAGTTTTAATAAACTTGTACATACAAAACATTCCCAAGCTTCTTGAGGGGCCAACATTATGAGAGCAATATGAGATATCTGAAAACAATTTTCCCATTATTGAGGCTTTTGAAGCAGGTCTTAAGCTTTCTCAGTTCTTTGCCACTTGATTTCTTACATATGTTATATATATATATAATATATGTTATATATATATTAGTGTGTATATATATATATACACACTAATGTAATTTGAGGACCACCACTGCTCCTAAAAGAAATTCCATGATTTCTACCTATTCAGTTGTTCTTTGTAAAAATGGTCTAATTATTAAGTCCATTTTTACAGTTCAAAATATCACTGATATTACCACATAAACCTTTGAATGTCCTGACTGTTTGGCCACTGAAAAGTCTTGTTCAGAAAGAGGTAAAAAGTTATGAAATTAACAATTGCATAGCAACTCAGTTCACAAACGAGTCTGGATGTGGGAGGCAGAGGTATGTTAAGCCTATAAATGACATAAGGTAAAATGAAGTAACGAAATTCCAGCAGTTTCTGAGGAACTATAACAATGAACAAGCATATGAAAAACATTAAATTCCAAAAAACTGACTTTGATTTCAATGAGTCAGCTATACTCCAACCAGCAAATATATAGGCTGGAACTAACAAATATTTCACAATTTCGTATCTTTGAAAAACTCTTTTCCACACATAGAAAGTATAATGTCTATTGTCTGCTAGCAAGTATTTATGAGCATAAGTGAATTTCCAAACTAAAAACACAGAGACTAAGGTAACCACAAAAAACAGAATTCTACGTTTCCAAACTAAGGAAAGAAATGTCTTAATTTTGCCAGGAGACAGGAGATGAGGAAAGGAAAAGAAGAGAGTAAATGAAAAAAAGTAGAATAGTTGAGGAAAATGAAGACAGGCTTCATGACTACTCCGATCGCCAATAACAATTCCACCATTAACTACTACAAAAGCACAAAACAGAAATCCCAGAAGGATGTAGGGCCAAGTCAGACGGAAAAGCACACTCAAGTTTTTAAAGGACATGGAATAAGCCAAAAGAAACTGAAGAATTTTTCTGAATGTTACAAATGGTCCTTTAATAGGTGGAAGTCTGTCTTCCTTCTTTTGTAGCTCAGTTTTCCAAGCCTCGGTTAACTTTTGTGCAATGACATTTCCTGCACAGAAGACAGCCCAGATGATATTCGTTTGCCGAAACATGAAGCCACAAAATCCAAGGAAGGCTGAAGTTTTATGATTTCCATAAAGACACATCAAATACGCAAAAAGAGTAAAAAACATAGATCCTGCTTCTGTATAATAAAGGAAGTTAAAAAAATAAAGTGTTGGAAATACTGCTAGTGTTAATGTTGACAAGACTCTCTGGATACTTGAGGCAGCCTTGGAGGAAGAAAAAACACAGATAAAATTATTTTCATGATAAAAAATGCTATTTCTGTTTACCGAATGAAGAGATTTATTTAAAAACTACTCAACTACTCAAACCTTATTTAAATAAAATTAATATTAATCTTATCTCTGGCGTTGCAAAAGCACAATATACATTTATAAGAATACTTTCTGGTACTTTTTATTTATACCTATCAGTTTGGAGAACATGTGTGTGCCAAAGCTTCTGTAGCTTAACACATTTTGAATCAGGCAATGATTAATTAAGGAGTTACTGAGTGCAAGATACCGACTAAGTTCTATGGGGACTATGGAGATAAATAGGACACAGTGCTGGCTCCATTTCCCTGAGCTTATGTTTTAGTGCCTTCAATAAGGATTCACTTAGCCATAATCACCACTTTCCTTTAAGGAAATCCTTCATAACTCTACACAAGGTAGAATGTAAACATGCATATGGTATTTTTACTACTATACCCAGACTTACTTTTTCAAGATGAAATTTTCATGATGAAATAACAGGTATTTTTCTGAAAAGTGAGCCAGTCTAAAGTTCTATATCCTCTTTTGGCCTTTCTGACATGCTATTTCAGAATTTGAAAGTGTTCTTATGTTCTTGAATTGTATACTCTACTTAATCAAAATCACCAAATCAGATCATGCCATTTCCTTGACTAAAATTAAGGTCTCTCCATTACATGCTTAAGTTCAAAGTCCTCTTGGTGACATATAAAGGCATTCATGACCTTTTTCTCTAGTCTTACATCCCTCTACTTTCTAATCCTGTAATTCCAAGACCAATTCCCTGCACCTCATTGTTCAATGCCTTTCTTCCTTTGCTTATGCTGTTTGTCTCCTCAGGATTAATTCCCCACCCTACAGCCCTATCCGTTCATCAAGACTCAGCTCTGGTACCATCTTCTTTGTGTGGACTTACTGAATGCCACCTAGTCCCCTCCCTCCCAGAAAAGCAATAAGTGTTCCCCTGCTCCTTTTCTGTATCCTCATAGCATCTTATTTGTACCACTCTATCATAATTGGCACTACTAACATCATCTCTTATGGTTAAAAATAATCATTAGAGTTAATAATTACTGAGCCCTTACTATGTATCTGGCACTATTTGAAGCATCTTCCATTTATTAAGTTTCTTTGTTCCTTTATAACAGTTCTATAAGTTATTATTCTATTATTATTCTTATTTAATAGATGAAGATATGGAGCCACTAAGCGTTAACCTGCCCATGGTGGTAACAAAACTGCCAAGTGGCAGGGAGAGAATTCTAACCCAGGCAATCTACCTCCAGGGCCTGCACTGTTATCACATCAAAAGTCCTCAGGTAAAGTGTGTTTTCCCTAATGAATATATACATTTTACAAGAAAAAGACTGCCTCATTTATCTCTGTTGTCCCAGTGCCTAGCACATGGAATAAGCTTAGTAAGTACTTATTGAACTGGTTTGACTCACTTAACAAATATTTACTTTAGATTTTACAAATAAGCTATTCAAGTGTTTAAATGCAAATTTATTCTAAAATGGAGACGGAGGATTTATGTTTACCTTTACATAATATACAAAAATACAAAGTTACAAAGTGTTAAAGACATTTTTCACCAAATCTCATTAAACTAATTCATTGTAATTGTGGACCTGACTACACATAAACTTGTAATTAAGTATTTTGAAACATACCTTGTTTCTGGGTTGTACCTTGCGGAAAAGCAAATATAGTAAATAGAAGTTGCCAACACTGAAGAGAAGATTAACAAATCTGAGCATCCCAATGGAGCAGACAACATGTTCGGACCATCCAAAGATCCAAATGGCAGGTTTGACCACTCCAACTGACACCAGGTACAAGCCAGGTAATGTAGTAATCATGGGATCCCACTTTAAAATGAAAGGAAATGAAGTAAAAGCAAGAGGTAATATGAACAAGACAGACACAAACATGTCAAGCCCACGTCTCATCTCTAGCAACAATCAGAAATTTTGAGAAGTTATTCTGACAAGATTAAGTAAGTCCTTGGCAAAACAGGATTCGTTTTTCTTATATTTTGCCCCCGGACCAGCTTAGTGATTGTTCAGATAGCAGCAACCAACAGAAAACAACAACTTAAAATCTATTTCTATTTTCCAAGAAATGTTCTTTAAAAAGTCTTTATTTTGGTAAATAAGCTGCAAATGCTCCAGTTTTTAAAAGCATGGAAACACTGGTTGGGACTCTAAGTTTAGGAAAACATTTGGTCCACAGGCTCCATGATGACAGCTAACATAAACGGAGACAGAAATTGTGCCAAACCCTCTGTATTAACGTTACAATATGCCTTATAGTAAAGATTACTGTCATTTTGCAGATAGGTAACCTGAATTTCTGAAACTCAGAACATCTCCAAGATCACAAAAGTAGTAAATCACAGCACCATGATTTAAGATCAGATCTTTCTCTGAAACAGACTTTATATTTCTAGCCAGTACCCTATATTGTGTCACCAGAAAAGCAGGCGATGTTTATTTTGATATTTATATGTACATACTTGCACAGTCAAATATATATTCAAAAATGATGTGACTGGACTGGTTGCCAGTTTATCCAGTTAACAGATAGTTCACTAAAAATACTCAGGGAAGGAATTTCTGATTATAAATGGTCACTTTTTGGTAGCTGAAGATCCCTCCAGTCCATACTATCCCACCCCTAAAATGCATAGTGAGGTGCTTGACAGGTGAGCTAAAGGTAAGTTTTCTGGTATTTCCAAGGAGCACCGCAATACCTTTACTCCCGAGACAAGGAAAGACAAAGTGGGATAGACATCGTCAGCTGCCAACAGGAGCGCTCAGTTCCCCATTAAGTATTCTCCCAGATCATTCCTTCCTGGGAGACAGATCTACTGTTTATTCATTCATTTAATAAATATTTCACAGATCTCAGAGACAGGAACAAAATTCTATACCCAGTTTCTTTCATGTTCTGGGGCTAGTGGGGTGGAACGGGACGAGTTAAGTCTAAGGATGGGAGAAGGAACTGGGGACGCTGGGACCTCTCAGGCCTCTCCTGGGGTGGGGACAGGTTGGAGACCCCACCTGGGAAAGGGAGAAATGGCCCTCACAGTAGCGTTGCGCCTGAGGCAGGTGGAAGATCTCATCCATGTAGGGCTCTCGCAGCGCCCGGCTGAAGGCGGAGAAGAGGAGGCAAGACACTAAAAAGGTACAGCTCAAGGCAGCCGAGAAATAGTAACCCTCTAGCTGCGCCATTCCCGCTCCCACAGCCGCTGCCGAAGAACCCACTCCTGGAAACTTCTGAGCCCGGAAACCCGAGCTGGAAACTTGGGCTCGAAATGGGCGCGCTAGACGTGACTAGCCAGACGGGGCCACATACCGGAAGGCAAAGGATGCTGGGAAAGCGCGGATCCGGAAAGATCGGGTCGCTGTTTCCCGGAGTGACGGGTTTAGGTAACGGACCGGATGATTACCCTGTCAATCACATTGCCCGGGCGCACAGAGTGTTAAAACTTCCGGAAAGGGCGGGTCTCGGAATTTGCCTAAGCGGGGGGTGCGTGACTTGCTGCTTTGGAAAAAAAAAAAAAAAAAAAAAAAAGCCGATTCTCAGCTTGGATCTTTTTTCCTGCTCATTTCCATCACTTACCAGAAGGTGGCGACGTTTCCCCACGTCTCCAATTCCAAGCCCTAAAATTTACACATTTTTCCCCCGTTACTTCTGTTCTTTTTATTAAACCCTCAATTCCACGACTTTTCATTCCATCAACTTTGGAGTGTAGGAAGGGGGCGTTGGTTGTGATAGCAAAGACTGAGACTTTCAGATGAAAACTTGAAGAACCAGAGACCCGTCAATGCCGAATGAACTTAAGTGAGAGGAGTGTTTGTTCGTTTGTTTGTTTAGGTTAAAAGAGAACTCTTTCAAAATGTGGATGCCCTCACAGGATTTAGTTAAACTGACATTCCTAAGGCACTCTCATAGCCATATCTCAGTACCCTGTGGGATTTGGGAAAAAAAAAAAAAAAAAAAATATATATATATATATATATATATATATATATATTTAGAATTTGGGATGTTTTAGAATTCTCTGTGCCTGTAATATCTGTAAGGCAGTGTTCTGTTTTTCCTACTAAATCATAAGCGTGAACATCTTAGTGGGATTATATATCCTTTACGTTTGTAGTCCCCCAATGGCTTTCACACAGTAGGCACTTCAATTTGTGGACTTTTATAGGCTATATAGACATCATCAAATTCCTGTATTCTGGGATTAAGTGTTGGGAACAGGAGATGAGGTAAATAATTTGAAGAATGCCAAAGTTAAATTATGTGTTGTAATTTTGTCTTGAGCATGGTTGGCCATGTTTTGCAGAAAAACTGTCTCTCAGGTAACCTCAGTCACGTTGCCTTTGGCAGGAATATATCAGAATTGAGTCAGGATTTAAGGTTGCTAACCTCAGAGTTCTCAATTGAGCTCTTTTTCTGGGTCAAAACTAATTCAGTCTTTCTGAACTTAAGAAAGTTTCTTAAATTAAGCTGACTGCCTTTCCATTCTGTCTCTGCCTGTTTCCTCAATGATAAGAGGAGGTAGTGGTGAATGAGGGCTAGGATGGGAACATTTACATTACTGGAATAAAATCATGTCAGGATCCTACTCTGATGTGATGCTTAGCTTTGTTTTAACCATTATCTCCCATTTTATTATTGAGTCCATGCTGTACTTACTGTTGAAGTCACTTGTAACACATCTCCAGATGATTCGGTCTTCAAGAGGTTGATGTGATCTACAAGTAATTAGCCCCTGACCTGTTGACCTGCTAAATCGTGTTATATATATACTCTGCAGCTTACTGACCCACCCTAGAAAAGTGGGTAGTTTTTAAAGGGAGTATAACAAGACTAGACATTTATGCTATCCATTTTTCTTCATAACAATTGCCACCAATAGTTTATGTTAAACATTTGACTCCTATACATGCTGCACACATCCCTTTATATAAAACGGAAAGTTTCAAGGAAATATGGGGTTTTAGAATTGCTAGGAATCTTTGTTAATAATCTACTTGAATTCATTTTGTAAAAGAAGCTGTTTTTTTAAAAAATGAAGGATTTACTTAAAATTACATAAAAAATTAGTGTCAGAATCAAGTGTAGGAATTAGAACATCAGACCAAGAGTAATACAATAACTTCATAGCCTTATAGTTTAAAATAATCTACAATGCATACTGTACTGAATGTTTCACTGGTCGCAATAACTTTACATTTACGTTCCACTCTCCTCTGTTTCCATACACCAAGTTGAAATATGAGTTTCATCTTTTAAAAAAAAGTTGATCTTACAGACTAATTACATGAAAATTTGCTGGGGGATCATTGTGAAAAACTAGATTCTAGAGTGCCATCTCAAATCACTGAATAATAATCTTCATATTTGGAAACCATTGATGTAAAACATATTACCTAAGAATGCTAAGAAGCTCCATGGGCCCAGTAGAGTTCTTCGTAGCGTACTTCACTCATTTGTTAGTGAATTACTTTTACTATCTGCAAATCAATGAAGTTGTTGGCGCTTTTCTACTCTTAGATTATCACATCTTTGATAATTTTGAAATGCTTTCCAAAGCTCTGCTCCTAAATCAAGACCTATTAAAATAGCTACCTCTGCGGTTTTAATGAAATAGATTACATTTTATTAGACTTATCATTTAAAACTAGCTCAGCATTAATTTCAACTTATATTTTCCATTCAGAATTCCAAATCCCATTTTCCGTAGATATTTATTTTGTGAAAAAGAGTCATTAGGATGAGCAATCCCATTATCATTGAACATCAACTATTTATTTGTGCTACTTGAATTATGATAAGTTATGGCAGAAAAATGGGCAATTTCTGTTGGGGTTCTAAGGATAGGTGGTTTTAGCAAGAAATAAATCTTTTTTGGTTTATAAGCCATTAAGATTTTGACTTTATTTCTCCTGTATAACCTAACTTATTTTGATCAATTAAGACATTCTTAATTTGATGAACTCACATAACATTGCATATACTTAACTGTTTGAAACAGCTGTATCTGAACAGTGAATTTCCCCAAAGACCGTAACTGTAATAACTTTGAAGTATTAGTCCACAAAACATGCTGCCTCTTATTGCACCCCTTTTCACTTGTTGCTGAATGAAAACATTGGCCACTTGCTAATCATAGTGATGGTTTACTCATTTCTAGGTGACAATTCGTTTGTTTTAGCTACAGCAGAGTACTGCACCCTGGGCCAAAATCACAGATGATAACCTCTAAAATGCAACTCTACCCTTGAGGTCAATCTTAACATATCAATCTAAAATCTAAATTTTTAAAATTAATGAATCAATTAAAAAAACACACACAGTTTAGTACAAAAGCATTAGCAAGTATTTTAGCTCTACTGAAAATGTCTTGAAGACATTGTGTAAGGGGCTGGTTAAACGTAAGTAACACACACAGAGAATCTTCTAAAAGACAATAATATTTATTTGGAATTGAGCATTAGAGTAAGAATACAATGAACATAGGGAGGTAAAAGAAGACAAGGGATTTTAAAAGAAAAATGAAGAGGGTTACAAGACAATTATCTTTGGTTATAAGGACTGGTAACAAGGGCGGCACCAGTTGGAGGTTTCACAGGCAGTTGCTGGGCAAATGTCCTCGCAGAAGTAATTTTTTGTGAGATTGTGGCAGCCTTTGTGCAAAGTTGTGATTTGTGCAGTCTTTTGTTGTAGTTCTTGTTATCAGGCATACATGAATATAAACCCTCCCTTTCTGATCTTCTTTAGCTCCATTTTTCAGGGTTTTTATGCAAGTGGCCCCATTTTGATTCTGATAGCTTTCATAGAACAAATCTTTCTGATTTGTGAAAGACTTTCCAGTTTTACCCTTGAAAGCCTCAGGCCAGGTAAATTCTGTAGTCTCAGACAAAGAGAGATGGTTGGTGATATGGTTTGGCTGTGCCCCAACCCAAAATCTCACCTTGAATTATAATCTCCATAATCTCCATGATCCCCACGTATCAACGGAGAGACCAGATGGAGGTAATTGAATCCTTGGGGCAGTTTCCCCCATGCTGTTCTCATGATAGTGAGTGAGTTCTTATCTGATGATATTACAAGTGTTTAATAGTTCCTCCTGCATTCATTCTCCTTCCTGCCATCTTGTAAAGAAGGTGCCTTGCTTCTCTTCACCTTCAGCCACGATTGTAAGTTTCCTAGGCCTCCCTAGCCATGCTGAACTGTGAGTCAGTTAAACCTCTTTCCTTTATTAATTACCTAGCCTCCAGCAGTTCTTTATAGCAGTGTGGAAGAAGACTAATACACTTGGTCATTTAGAAAGATATACCATACAACCCAAAGCAAAATTTCCTAAATATTTTTTTATAACAGTAGTTCTTAAAGTGTGGCCCCTGTACCACAGCATTAGCATCACCTGGGAACCTGTTAGAAGTGCACATAATTAAGTCTTGCCTTAGACCTACTGAAAAAAAAAATTCTGATAGCAGAGGGAGCCAAGTAATATGTGTTTTAACATTTATTTTGTAATCAGTTATGATTCCCTTAGATTCCCAGGTGGACCTGATGGACATGAAAGTTTGAGAATACTGCTGTCCTCTACATTTCCCTTGCTTTTCTGATCACTCATGCTGCTTTGTCCCCTGGCTTCTCCGATTCTTCATCTCCAGGCTTCACCCTACCAAGAAACAAAGTTCATTGCCAATGAACATATGTTCCTCCACAGCAGCTGAAGAGGAGCTTAAATACTTACAATTTAATGATTTTTAGTTACATATATTTATATTCAGATGGATGTCTTCTCTTTCAAAAAACTGTGTGAAGGGGAACTGTGCTTTTTGCTAAAATAAGTAGCTGAAACACCATAGTCCTACAGCCATTACTGCCAGTTCGGTAAGAAACATTCCAGGGAAAGAAACTTCATGAATTCCTTTTCCTTTAAACTACATAAAATTTAAGAGAATCATAAATTGATTATTAAATGAATTGGGCTACAATACCAATGAAATTACAGTACTATTAAATCAACCAAAGTAAAAAGTTAGAAGAGAAGACATTGAATTAATTTTACTTCTTAAATAATTTTACAGTTTGACACAGTACTATGATCTTACTAATTTTAAAATTTCATACATTAGAGTGAGATTTATGATACAATTGTTATTACTGAAAAGAGAGTGTATGTGAAATATCAAGGAGGGTTTCTGGTTAATTCCCTTTTGGCTTTAGAAGCAGAGTAAAACAAGTGGGCATCCTTAGGCTGGGCATTAGGTACCCTGCACTGGCGAAACGTTTGGCTACATTCAAAATACTACTCTTTCAATATGTGCATGATCTCAATTTAGTGAGAATGGAGATCATCTGACTTTTCATTAATTAAATTTAAATACAAAAACCCTCATAGAGATTTTCTTTTCACCAGACAAAGCAGAAACATTGAATCGGTAGTTTCTGATGTCCTGTGGTTCCTGTTCTTTCTAAATTTACTTTCGTTTTTGCTTCGTTTTGGGTTGGTTTTCTGAATGAGGAAACAAACTATATTAAATGATTTACATTTATTTACTATAATAAAATGAAACATTACACTGTTTTTTACTGCCTCCAAATGTTAGTTTCCATAACTGCCAAATTTCAATGACTGCAAAAATGTGTGAGAAAGGTCTCTGCATTTAAAAGTGTGCTTTTTATAAAAACCTGTTTCCACTAGAGGGTGCTGACAACTTCAACAGAATCAGGACCAATTTGTTACTTTTGCTACCAGTTAGGTTTTAGTTTGTTTACTGATTCCAGTTGTGTTTTAGTTTATATTTACTGATTGTAGTCATGCTTACTGATCAGCACTCAAATATCTGCCCAATGAGACTGCCACTCAAGATGGCTATGTTTGTAATTTTTTAAAGTTCATTATTTACAATATTAATAATTCATTACTGCTATTTTTGACGAAATGTCTTACAATAGTCATGTCATCATGCAAAAAAATATAGGGAGCAGGTGAGAAAACAGACTTTGATGGAGACACAGGCACACATGGGGTGATTGGCTGCCTCTGTGGAATGAACAACACACTGCACAGTTTTCTGGGCCCTTCAGTCGTGTGAAGAAAAAGTCTTAGTTCTCTGAGGAAGGTGACATCCTTCCACCCCAGGAAGCAGCCAAAGATCCTGGAGGACAGAGAGAAGTAAAAATCTTTTGCCCTCAATGGAGTGGCAGGAAGGTCTTCAGGCCTCCATCCCTCAGTAATTCAAAGCAGAGGTATGGTGCTCCTAGTGGAGAGGCAGTGAACATTCCCTGGCTCTAAAACTGTCACACATGCAAGGCACAGTTTGACTACTATAGTGGGGAAGAACTGGAACAACTTGAAAGCCCTCCATTCCCCCACTCAGGTAGGGCCTCAAGCAGGATGTATCTACCACTGAAGATGGGCCAGGAGCACTGAACCTACCTACTCACCTCCCGCTATGAAGCTGGCTGGCACTGAGTGACAAGAAGTCAACTGCTGTGTTGGGGAATGGGACAAAGCATGGGGAGAAAATCCCTCTGAGGTGCAGACTTGCAAAGAGTGTTGAAAGTTGAGGATGGAGCAGGAATACTGAGAGGTAGACTTTTGTCATTCAGGGCTCAGCACTTAACACAAGATAAAAACAGATCTCCACTAGAATTTGAAGTCTGTGTGTGTGTGTGTGTGTGTGTGTCTTGATTATATTACCTAAGCACACATTTTGTACAGTATATACTTAGGATTGTAATGAGTGTCTCATAAATCTGTGCATTTTCTAGTTTAAATATTAACAATAGGTCTTCCAAAGTGATTGTACCAATTTATACTTCAAGCAGTATATGAGCATTTTTCTTCTTTCTTATCTTTGTCAGCACCTAGTATTGTTAGTTTTTTATGTTACCCATTCTGGTGCATATGTTATGGCATCTCATTGTAGTTTTAATTCGTATTTAATGACTAATGGAGATAAGCATGTCTTCATATGCTTATTGGTCATTTGAATATTCTCATTTATAAAGTTTTTATTCAAATCAATTGTCCAGTTTTCTGTCAAGTTGTTTGTGTTTTATTTTTTGATTTATAGAAGTTATTATATTCTTGATATAAGCATTTTGTTGTTTGGATGTTTCGAAAATGTCTTCTCTTACTACTCTCTGTGACTTTTTTTTGTTTTTTAAAAACGACTAAACTTAGCCATTCAGATTCATCAGCCCTTTCCTTTATGTTCTACTTATGAAGTTTCTATACTTCATAGAACTTTTCTGAAGTCAGGAAAATACTATCCTATAGTATTTTATATAATTTCTATTGCTTGCTTTTCATGTTTAGATCTATAATTCACTGCCATGAGATTCTAGTGTATTGGGTGAAGTATGGTCTAGTTATTTTTTTCATAAACAATCATCTTAGCAATATCTATTAAAGACCAATTTATGGCCGGGCGCAGTGGCTCACACCTGTAATCCCAGCACTTTGAGAGGCCGAGGTGAGCAGATCATGAGGTTGGGAGATCGAGACCATCCTGGCTAACACGGTGAAACCCTGTCTCTACTAAAAATACAAAAAATTAGCTGAGCATGGTGGTAGGCGCCTGTAGTCCCAGCTACTTGGGAGGTTGAAGCAGGAGAATGGCAAACCTGGGAGGTGGAGCTTGCAGTGAGCCGAGATTGCACCACTGCACTCCAGCCTGGGCTACAGAACAAAACTCCATCTCAAAAAAAATTTAAAAAATCGATTTATCACCACTGCTCTAAAGTGCCACTTACAGCAAATCAAGAAATCAAGAGTTAATATTTGTATGAGTCTGTTCCTAAACCTTCTATTTCTTTGCTATATTTGCCTGTCATAGTTATGATATTGAACTGTTTTACTGAATATTTAAAATAGAGCATGAAAACTGGTAAAGCATGTCTTTTCACTATTTTCTTCTTCTTTAAGTGTATCCTGGATATTCTTGGCCTATTGCATATCCATTTATATTTTATTAATTCCCACAAAAATGCTAGTTGCTACGTTAGTACTGTAGTGAATCCATAGAAAAATTTGGAAGGAGAATTGAAATTTTTACCATAAAATGTATTACAGTTCCTCTTTGTGTTTTGGCTATTGATTATTTGTCAGTCATCTTTTCTTAGTTCAGAATATCAGTCAGGGTCTTGTATTTAAATGATCAGTATACATTTTTAAAAAGTCTGATACACTGGGAGGACATGGCAGAATATTGTATATGAGTGGGGATGCAATTACATTATATCCTCGTACTTCATACTATGAAGTCATTTGAATCCAAAACTGTGAAACCCCTGAAAGACAACCTAGGCAGTAAAATCCTGGACATGGGAATGGACAAAGACTCCATGACAAGGACACCAAAAGCAATTGCAACTAAAGCAAAAATTGACAAGTGGAATCAAATTAAACTTAAGAGCTTCTTCACAGCCAAAGAAACTATCAAGAGATTAAACACACAGCCTACAGAATGTGAGAAAATATTTACAAACTATGCATCTGACAAAGGTCTACTATTCAACATCTGTGAGGAACTTAAACAAATTTACAAGACAAAAACAACCCCATTAAAAAGTGAACGAAGGACATGAACAGACACTTTTCAAAAGAAGACATACATGTGGCCAATAATTATATAAAAAAATCTCAACATCCCTGATCATTAGAGAAATATAAATCAAAACCACATCCATCTCACACTAGTAAGAATGACTATTATTAAAAAGTAAAAAAATAACAGTTGCTGGTGAGGTTGTGGAGAAAATTGAACACTTACATGCTGTTGGTGAGAGTGTAAATTAGTTCAACTATTGTGGAAAGCAGTATGGTGATTCCTCAAAGATCTAACAGCAGAGCTACCATTTGACCCAGCAATCCCATTACTGGGTATATATCAGAGGAACACAAATTATTCTACCATAAAGACACGTGCACACATATATTCACTGCAGCACTGTTCACAATATCAAAGACGTGGAATCAACCTGAAGGCTCATCAATGACATAGTGGATAAAGAAAATATGGTACCTATATACCATGGAATACTATGCAGCCACAAAAAGAACAATATCATGGGAACATGGATGAAGCTTGAGGCTGTTATCTTTAGCAAACTAACGCAGGAAGAGAAAACCAAATACTGCATGTTCTCACTTATAAGGGGGAACCAAATTATAAGAACTTATAAACACAAAGGAAAAAACAACAGACACTTGTGTCTACTTGATGGGGGAGGATTTGAGGAGGGATGGGAGCAGAAAAGATGACTATTGGGTACTGAGCTTAGTACCTGAGTGATGAATAATAACTACAGTGACATCTCATTGTAGTTTTAATTTGTATTTATCTAATGATGAATGAAAATAAGCATGTTTTCCCATGTTTATTGGTCACTTTAATATTCTCATTTATAAAACTTTAATTCAAGTCAATTGTCCACTTTTTCATTAAGAAATCCCTGTGACAACCAATCCCCGTGACATGTGCTTACCTATGTAACAAACCTTCACATGTACTCCCAAATGTAAAATAAAAGTTAAAATAATGATAAATAAAAATAAGAAAAAGTCAAGGAATGGCAACATATGCTTGTTATTTCAATTTACGAGGGTAACTGTCAAATTATTGAAAATAGTTAAATATTGGGAAAACAAATCAAAGTTTGGCAAAGACAGTGACCCTTATTTAGAACAATTATAAGCTTATTGCACTTATTTTACCTTTGGAAGAAACACAGATGTTCATTTAAAGGTGTGTTTTGTGGACTGGTGCCTGTTCAGATCCCTGTTTTACTATTTTTGAACATAAATACAGAAATTAAGAATACACTTTTAGAAATTTTTATAGCAGTATGGCAGAGTAATTTTATTTTTGTAGAATTAATACTAAAAATGAGCTCATATTTTATGTCTGTTTTTTCTTTCACTTTTCTAATAATTCATTTTTGTTATATTTCTTAGAATTATTAGTCCATGATAGGTTGAAAATTTAGAATAAAACTAGTTATTTACCCTGTGTAGTTTGAGAAATGTTCCATTACCTTATGACAAATGAAAATTTAACTTACAAAATAAAATAAAATAAACCACTTTGTACTATGTCCAGAAGATGTGTAAGGTGGTGTTTTTGACCTGGTAACTTAAAATTTAATGAAATAGATATTTAGCATAGTGTTTTTATTTGGCCCACATCATTTAGTATAATGCTCAACACTCAACCTAAATTTAGCCCTTTCTTTCATTTTTGAGAATTCAGTGCTCTGTGAGTGCCAAGAGGGTTATTTATGAAGCTAGCATAAACTAATTTGGCTTTTTGCTATGTGCCAGAACTTTTAATTTTTTTTCATGATTATGGGTATTCTCCATTGGTAGAGCACTCTACTTTTCCACCTCTGCAAACACATTATCAGGTAGCTCATTGCAGTGAAAGCAAATCTTAGCAAAATGCCTCAGAAAAATTGACATGTATTAGTTATAATGAGGCAGAAGCAGCCAATACATCAGTTTGCAGGTTGGAGTTCCTTCTGTCTGCTCTCTGGTATCCTGGCCAACACTTTTATGTATGTCTCATTTCTAAGCAGATGTGATGATAGTCTTACACTACACATGGCAAACCTTGTAGTCAGCTCTTGAACTGAGATTTTTTATTTCTCTATCTCTCTCTCTCTCTTTTTTTTTTTTTTTTGAAGGTGAGAGAAATTAAATCAATACTTTTGGCTTTCTACTGCCATGAATCCTATTATGCCATTCCCAACTATTTCCTTAACTTAAACAGCAGTAATACTGGCAATCAAAAACTTGTTTCATAAAACTTATATTAATTACTAGAACTGAAGATGTCTATACAGATTTTTATTCAACTTACCTGTTCATAAACCTCTTATTTCTCAATCTGATAAACAATATAACAGCTTTACTGAAAATATTACATACTTTCATTAATGAAAAATCAGCAATTATCACAAATGCATTTGGGTCAAATGCTTGTGCAGTTTGTAATCACCTTATGTTCAATGCCACCGACCTAGGCAAAAAGCTGCATATATAAGAATTTCTGTGGAAGGCTATTTATTTTTTAACTTGATTATTCATAACACTGCTATTAATTATCTTTTACTGTATAATATTAATATATAATTATATTAATATATTTCAAATAATATATTTTAATATACAATTAATAAGTAATATTCTTTGCAGAACATTACTACCTCAAACAGTAGAAATCAACTGTGTATTACATTCAAGCAGAAATGTTAAAAGTCACCGAACAATTAACTCCTGCACTATTTCCTCTGCCATAAGAATGTCAGGTACTAAATAGGGACTGTATCTCTAGCCTTTGTTCTGAGATGAAAATTCATGGAGTCATAGCAGCCAACCCACAGGTGCCTACGGTACTATGAATGAGAAATATATGTTTGATGTTATTGCTACTGTAAAGCCACTTAATATAGTGCATTTATTATGTTGCTAACATTATTTGTCTTGTAGATACTTGATAGCAAGTAACATACTCGGTGCTTAACACAGTATCAAACATTCAGTATTCCTTAATAACTACTAAACTATTCATTACTCATTGATAACACTTGAATAAATGAAAGAACTGAAAGCTATCCTAGGATATAATGTCATCTAAGTTTGGGAAGAAGAAAAGTAGTTAACGTCATTGAGGATTACTTGAGGAGATGGGAATAGATTGGGTCCTAGGAAACTAGGAACATCGTGAAGCCATTAGCCCAACTCTGTGCATTGTCGTTTGCCTAAGAATCTGTAATTAATTTAGTCTAGAAAACAGTTTGGTGGAGCTTGAGTAATGAGTCTTTTGCTTGACATGCTGCTAGTAAATATTTAATAAATATCTGTTGATCATAATGCCATTTAAAATAACATATCATAAAAATATATCCTGGCTTATAAAAATAAAGAAATAAATCAGAACCTAGGGATACTTCATCAAAGATTATAACATTTCTTTGATTAGCAAGTGAGTAATGTGAAAATTCCATGTTATTAAATCAAGGTCACAACAACACAGATTTACTTGGTTCCTTTATTTAAAGAATACATTTTAGTTTTATTTATGATGTTTCTAAGTATGCTCACAAATGTATTGCCTTATTTGGAAAATATAATTAAATCTCTGCTTTGGGAGATCTTAATATTATTAATGTTTAAGGATAAATCTGAAACAGACTCATGAAAATGACAACATTAATAGCATAGGTATTAATACCTGCTTTTCTCTTTTAGCAACTTCAATTCACCATGTGTTTGAATGAATCCAGAAGTTTACATCCAGAAGAGTTAAAGTGGTTATAAAATCAGTCTCTTTGGAACTGCTACCATTTATGTTTTTCAAGATTGCAGGCAGGTACCATTTCAATTATTTGACACATGGAATTTTGGAAGAATAGTAAACTGTAGCATATCTTTTATTTGGGTCTTAGAAAATTTTTCTGGATTCTACAATTGTTTGAAGGCCAAAGAACTTGTCAGTACAAACTGTACTAATTACTATTAGTGTAAGAAGGCTCTGTGACTACATTTTGGTCCTTTATATGATCTCCTGAATTTTATATTGACCTGCTAGTGAAGAATATTCTGATACATTGCAATATTGACTTACTAAGAGATTACTACAAATATAAAAGAGAGACCAAACTTTGTTTACTTTATTGCTATCAGAAGTCAATTTATAGCATTAAAGAAAAAAACTCCATGTGAATCTTTGTTATTGACACAGTCATTCAATAAAATAGGTGATTGATATATTAACTATAGAAGATTTAAACATTTAAAATTTAAAACTTTGTCTGACAAATTTCTGAGAAAATTGATATACCTGAAAAAATACTCATAAACCAGATACTTCATCACTAGTGTTAGAGAAAGCTTCACAAAGATGCTCAGGTTTAAAATTTAAGATAATATAATTTAGTTAGGTGTCAGAAAAAAAGAGATGTGGGTAGGAGGGGGGAGCATTCCATCTAGAGATATCAGCACAATAAAGAGTAAAAAGGTATGAAAATGTGAAAGATTTGAAGAAGTGCATTCAAATTTATTTTCAGAAGAAAATTAAAAAGTGGAGAAATAGACAATTTTTAAATCCCCATAGCAGCCAGTCATCTGCTCTAAATATATCACTTTGTTCAAGGACATCAATATTACTCCAGGTTCCAAGATAAGTGAAAAGCATACTAGCTCTTTAAGAGTCACTGATTTTCAAGAATATTTATCTATTACATATTTTATGGTCCATAGTCATGCCCATTAATCCCCTCTTTCGAGGTAATTCACATTAAACTAGGTAGCCAAAATGAATGTGGTTAGATGAAATATTTTTATACACTCTTTTACAAGTACTTGTAGCCTGAATAAGAAAAACTGAATCTTTCTGAAGATGAGGACTGAGACTACTTCTAAATCAACACTTTATTCTGGTTTTGAACATAAAACTATGCTAATGGAAAGCATTGTTTTCCGGCATGAATTCAGTTATTGTGGTCTATATTTCCTGATGGAGAGAGTAGGTTCCTGGCAAAATTATGTTACATTTGCATTTTGATAGCATACAGTTTTAGGCTGTTCCCTTCAAATTCAGAGAAATACAAATATATTATATTAGAATATTCTCAAGAGAAATATAAGTATTCCATTATATTTTACCAGGCACATTAATGGGACTTCCAACACAATCTATAATTTTTGTAAATCAAACAGCCAAGTAATGAAATATGTTATTTTCCAGAAAGTAGGATACATACATCTATTTCATCATTGATAAGCTTATTTCATTTCTCTAGCATGTAAATCATTAATCTCTTAGAGTTGTGTTCATTATAAGAGGATTTTTAAATACCAACATGTGAAGCTTATATAAGATGAAGGTAAAATATTTAGATTGTTATCAATATAGTCTTAAGAGTAAAAGGTTTAATAAACAAACATGGATTTACAACACAAACAGCATGGGGATAATTTTTCAAATTACATAATGATTTCATTGTTTGAAAACAAAACAAGAACTACAACACCAAAAAGAGTAAGGGTTCCTTTCCAGACCAAATGCCCTAGTTTAGTAAAAGAAAGATTTCATTGTTAAAATTAGAATTTGTATATAAATTTGCAGAAACATATATATTCTCTACAGTGAAGTTAGTAGATATGTAAAGACATTAATTAGTACCAATAATGACATGTATATTGTACCTTTGATGTTGTCTTAGTTTCCATAAAATCTGTTATTTTGACAGTGTTCATTTAGCATGATTAATAAATCAAAATACTTTAACCTAATAATTGATGGTCATTTTTCATAGAACAACAATAATTAAAATTTGATTTGTTTACTTATGATAAACATGGTGAAATAATTAGCTATGTGAAAAGCATTTATTTTAAATTTATTTTAATTTATTTTAAATTATTTAAACTATTTAAATGATACATGAATTAAATTCATGTATCTTTTGATAAACAAAAGATCTACACATTTTATCTCTATTGCTAGTACGTTTATTCCATCACAGAACTTCTTAGTTTGAAAACATAATTTATATACACAGTTTGCCTTTTAAACTGGAAATTCAATCTTTCAACAAGTGTGTATTAAGCCCTAAGAACTAGGGATAAAAGCAGTTAATACAGTAGAAATAACTCCTTTTCTCATGGCCAACCATCTACTCTAGTGTTTCCTTTTTTTTTTTTTTTTTTAAGGGTCCAAGTTCTTTTTTTTTTTTATTATACTTTAAGTTCTAGGGTACATGTGCATAATGTGCAGGTTTGTTACATATGTATACTTGTGCCATGTTGGTGTGCTGCACCCATCAACTCGTCAGCACCCATCAACTCGTCATTTACATCAGGTATAGCTCCCAATGCAATCCGCTCCCCTCCCCCTTCCCCGTGATAGGCCCCGGTGTGTGATGTTCCCCTTCCCGAGTCCAAGTGATCTCATTGTTCAGTTCCCACCTATGAATGAGAACATGCGGTGTTTGGTTTTCTGTTCTTGTGAAAGTTTGCTGAGAATGATGGTTTCCAGCTGCATCCATGTCCCTACAAACGACACAAACTCATCCTTTTTATGGCTGCATAGTATTCCATGGTGTATATGTTCCACATTTTCTTAATCCAGTCTGTCACTGATGGACATTTGGGTTGATTCCAAGTCTTTGCTATTGTGAATAGTGCCGCAATAAACATACGTGTGCATGTGTCTTTATAGCAGCATGATTTATAATCCTTTGTGTATATACCCAGTAATGGGATGGCTGGGTCATATGGTACTTCTAGTTCTAGATCCTTGAGGAATTGCCATACTGTTTTCCATAATGGTCGAACTAGTTTACAATCCCACCAACAGTGTAAAAGTGTTCCTATTTCTCCACCTCCTCTCCAGCACCTGTTGTTTCCTGACTTTTTAATGATTGCCATTCTAACTGGTGTGAGATGGTATCTCATTGTGGTTTTGATTTGCATTTCTCTGATGGCCAGTGATGATGAGCATTTTTTCATGTGTCTGTTGGCTGTATGAATGTCCTCTTTTGAGAAATGTCTGTTCATATCCTTTGCCCACTTTTTGATGGGGTTGTTTGTTTTTTTCTTGTAAATTTGTTTGAGTTCTTTGTAGGTTCTGGATATTAGCCCTTTGTCAGATGAGTAGATTGCAAAAATTTTCTCCCATTCTGTAGGTTGCCTGTTCACTCTGATGGTAGTTTCTTTTGCTGTGCAGAAGCTCTTTAGTTTAATTAGATCCCTCATTTGTCAATTTTGGCTTTTGTTGCCATTGCTTTTGGTGTTTTACACATGAAGTCCTTGCCCATGCCTATGTCCTGAATGGTATTACCTAGGTTTTCTTCTAGGGTTTTTATGGTATTAGGTCTAACATTTAAGTCTCTAATCCATCTTGAATTAATTTTCGTATAAGGAGTAAGGAAAGGATCCAGTTTCAAGTTTCTACTTACGGCTAGCCAATTATCCCAGCACCATTTATTAAATAGGGAATCCTTTCCCCATTTCTTGTTTTTCTGAGGTTTATCAAAGATCAGATGACTGTAGATGTGTGGTATTATTTCTGAGGACTCTGTTCTGTTCCATTGGTCTATATCTCTGTTTTGGTACCAGTACCATGCTGTTTTGGTTACTGTAGCCTTGTAATATAGTTTGAAGCCAGGTAGCGTGATGCCTCCAGCTTTGTTCTTTTGACTTAGGATTGTCTTGGAGATACGGGCTCTTTTTTGGTTCCATAGGAACTTTAAAGCAGTTTTTTCCAATTCTGTGAAGAAACTCATTGGCAGCTTGATGGGATGGCATTGAATCTATAAATTACCTTGGGCAGTATGGCCATTTTCACGATATTGATTCTTCCTATCCATGAGCATGGTATGTTCTTCCATTTGTTTGTGTCCTCTTTTATTTCACTGAGCAGTGGTTTGTAGTTCTCCTTGAAGAGGTCCTTTACATCCCTTGTAAGTTGGATTCCTAGGTATTTTATTCTCTTCGAAGCTATTGTGAATGGAAGTTCATTCATGATTTGGCTCTCTGTTTGTCTGTTACTGGTGTATAAGAATACTTGTGATTTTTGCACATTAATTTTGTATCCTGAGACTTTGCTGAAGTTTCTTATCAGCTTAAGGAGATTTTGGGCTGAGACAATGGGGTTTTCTAAATATACAATTATGTCATCTGCAAACAGGGACAATTTGACTTGTTCTTTTCCTAACTGAATACCCTTGATTTCTTTCTCTTGCCTGATTGCCCTAGCCAGAACTTCCAACACTATGTTGAATAGGAGTGGTGAGAGAGGGCATCCCTGTCTTGTGCCAGTTTCCAAAGGGAATTTTTCCAGTTTTTGCCCATTCAGTATGATATTGGCTGTGGGTTTGTCATAAATAGCTCTCATGATTTTGAGATACGTTCCATCAATACCGAATTTATAGAGAGTTTTTAGCATGAAGGGCTGTTGAATTTTGTCAAAGGCCTTTTCTGCATCTATTGAGATAATCATGTGGTTTTTGTCTTTGGTTCTATTTATGTGCTGGATTACGTTTATTGATTTGCGAATGTTGAACCAGCCTTGCATCCCAGGGTTGAAGCCCACTTGATCATGGTGGATAAGCTTTTTGATGTGCTGCTGGATCCGGTTTGCTAGTATTTTATTGAGGATTTTTGCATCGATGTTCATCAGGGATATTGGTCTATAATTCTCTTTTTTTGTCGTATCTCTACCAGGCTTTGGTATCAGGATGATGTTGGCCTCATAAAATGAGTTAGGGATGATTCCCTCTTTTTCTATTGATTGGAAGAGTTTCAGAAGGAATGGTACCAGCTCCTCCTTGTACCTCCGGTAGAATTCAGCTGTGAATCCATCTGGTCCTGGACTTTTTTTTGGTTGGTAGGCTATTAATTATTGCCTCAATTTCAGAGCCTGCTATTGGTCTATTCAGGGATTCACCTTCTTCCTGGTTTAGTCTTGGGAGAGTGTAAGTGTCCAGGAAATTATCCATTTCTTCTAGATTTTCTAGTTTATTTGCGTAGCGGTGTTTATAGTATTCTCTGATGGTAGTTTGTATTTCTGTGGGGTCAGTGGTGATATCCCCTTTATCATTTTTTATTGCATCTATTTGATTCTTCTCTCTTTTCTTCTTTATTAGTTTTGTTAGCGGTCTATCAATTTTGTTAATCTTTTCAAAAAACCAACTCCTGGATTCATTGATTTTTTGGAGGGATTTTTGTGTCTCTATCTCCTTCAATTCTGCTCTGATCTTAGTTATTTCTTGCCTTCTGCTAGCTTTTGAATGTGTTTGCTCTTGCTTCTGTGGTTCTTTAATTGTGATGTTAAGAGTGTCAATTGTAGATCTTTCCAGCTTTCTCTTGTAGGCATTCAGTGCTATAAATTTCCCTCTACACACTGCTTTCAATGTGTCCCAGAGATTCTGGTATGTTGTATCTTTGTTCTCATTGGTTTCAAAGAACATCTTTATTTGTGCCTTCATTTCGTTGTGTACTCAGTAGTCATTCAGGAGCAGGTTATTCAGTTTCCATGTATTTGAGCTGTTTTGATTGAGTTTCTTAGTCCTCAGTTCTAGTTTGTTTGCACTGTGGTCTGAGAGACAGTTTGTTATAATTTCTGTTCTTGTACATTTGCTGAGGTGTGCTTTACTTCCAATTATGTGGTCAATTTTGGAATAAGTGTGATGTGGTGCTGAAAAGAATGTATATTCTGTTGATTTGGGGTGAAGAGTTCTGTAGATGTCTATTAGGTCTGCTTGCTGCAGAGATGAGTTCAATTCCTGGATATCCTTGTTAACTTTCTGTGTCGTTGATCTGTCTAATGTTGACAGTGGGGTATTGAAGTCTCCCATTATTATTGTATGGGAGTCTAAGTCTCTTTGTAAGTCTCTAAGGACTTGCTTTATGAATCTGGGTGCTCCTGTATTGGGTGCATATATATTTAGGATAGTTAGCTCTTCCTGTTGAATTGATCCCTTTACCATTATGTAATGGCCTTCTTTGTCTCTTTTGATCTTTGATGGTTTAAAGTCTGTTTTATCAGAGACTAGTATTGCAACCCCTGCTTTCTTTTGTTCTCCATTTGCTTGGTAGATCTTCCTCCATCCCTTTATTTTGAGCCTATGTATGTCTCTGCATATGAGATGGGTCTCCTGAATACAGCAGACTGATGGGTCTTGACTCCTTATCCAGTTTGCCAGTCTGTGTCTTTTAATTGGAGCATTTAGTCCATTTACATTTAAGGTTAAGATTGTTATGTGTGAACTTAATCCTGCCATTATGATATTAACTGGTTATTTTGCTCATTAGTTGATGAAGTCTTCCTGCCTCGATGGTCTTTATATTTTGGCATGTTTTTGCAATGGCTGGTACTGGTTGTTTCTTTCCATATTTAGTGCTTCCTTCAGGGTCTCTTGTAAGGCAGGCCTAGTGGTGACAAAATCTCTAAGCATTTGCTTATCTGTAAAGGATTTTATTTCTCTTTCACTTATAAAACTTAATTTGTCTGGATATGAAATTCTGGGTTGAAAATTCTTTTCTTTAAGAATGCTGAATATTGGCCCCCACTCTCTTCTGGCTTGGAGAGTTTCTGCCGAGAGATCTGCTGTTAGTCTGATGGGCTTCCCTTTGTGGGTAACCCGACCTTTCTCTCTGGCTGCCCTTAAGATTTTTTCCTTCATTTCAACTTTGGTGAATCTGGCAATTATGTGTCTTGGAGTTGCTCTTCTCGAGGAGTATCTTTGTGGCATTCTCTGTATTTCCTGGATTTGAATGTTGGCCTGCCCTACTAGGTTGGGGAAGTTCTCCTGGATGATATCCTGAAGAGTGTTTTCCAACTTGGTTCCATTTTTCCCCTCACTTTCAGGCACCCGAATCAGACGTAGATTTGGTCTTTTTACATAATCCCATACTTCTTGCAGGCTTTGTTCATTTCTTTTTCTTCTTTTTTCTTTTGGTTTCTCTTCTCGCTTCATTTCATTCATTTGATCCTCAATCGCTGATACTCTTTCTTCCAGTTGATGGAGTCGGTTACTGAAGCTTGTGCACTGGTCACTTATTCCTCGTGTCATGATTTTTATCTCTGTCCATTCGTTTATGACCTTCTCTGCATTAATTATTCTGGTTATCAATTCTTCCACTCTTTTTTCAAGCTTTTTAGTTTCTGTGCCCTGGGTACGTAATTCCTCCTTTAGCTCTGAGAAGTTTGATGGACTGAAGCCTTCTTCTCTCATCTCGTCAAAGTCATTCTCTGTCCAGCTTTGATCCGTTGCTGGTGATGAGCTGTGTTCCTTTGGAGGGGGAGATGCGCTCTGATTTTTTGAATTTCCAGCTTTTCTGCCCTGCTTTTTCCCCATCTTTGTGGTTTTATCTGCCTCTGGTCTTTGATGATGGTGACGTATTGATGGGCTTTTGGTGTGGGTTTCCTTTCTGTTTGTTAGTTTTCCTTTTAACAGTCAGGACTCTCAGCTGTAGGCCTGTTGGAGACTGCCTGAGGTCCACTCCAGACCCTGTTTGCCTGGGTGTCAGCAGCAGAGGCTGCAGAAGATAGAACACTGCTGAACAGCGAGTGTACCTGTCTGATTCTTCCTTTGGAAGCTTCCTCTCAGGGGTGTACTCTGCCATGTGAGGTGTGGGGTGTCGGTCTGCCCCTAGTGGAGGATGTCTTCCAGTTAGGCTACTTGGGGTCAGGGACCCACTTGAGCAGACAGTCTGTCCCTTCTCAGATCTCAACCTCCGTGTTGGGAGATGTGCCGCTCTCTTCAAAGCTGTCAGACAGAGTTGCTTATGTCTGCAGAGGTTTCTGCTGCTGCTGCTGTTGTTGTTGTTGTTGTTTTTGTTGTTTAGCTGTGCCCTGTTCCCAGAGGTGGAGTCTACAGAGACTGGCAGGCCTCCTTGAGCTGGTGTGAGCTCCACCCAGTTTGATCTTCCCAGGGCTTTGTTTACCTACTTAAGCCTCAGCAATGGTGGGCGCCCCTCCACCAGCCTCTCTGCTGCCTTGTGGTTAGATCACAGACTTCTGTGCTAGCAATGAGGAAGGCTCCGTGGGTGTGGGATCCTCCCGGCCAGTTGTGGGATATAATCTCCTGGTGTGCCCATTTGCTTAAAGCGCAGTATTGGGGTAGGAGTTACCCGATTTTCTTGGTGTTGTGTGTCTCTCTTCCCCTGGCTAGGAAAAGGGATTCCCTTCCCCCTTGCACTTCCCCAGGTGAGGCGTTGCCTCCCCCTGCTTCAGTTCTTGCTGGTCGGGCTGCAACAGCTGACCAGCACCGATTGTCCGGCACTCCCCAGTGAGATGAACCCAGTACCTCAGTTGATAATGCAGAAATCACCTGTCTTCTGTGTCACTCGCGCTGGGAGCTGGAGACTGGAGCTGTTCCTATTCGGCCATCTTCTACTATAGTGTTTCCTAAGCAGCAGATTTTTTAGATGTTGTCTAAAGGTACATAATTCTCCATAAAAATTTTAAAACACAACTTTCCACAATAATTATAATGTATTTTATATTGTCTAATATGATAACCACAGTCACACGCAACTAGGGTAGTTGAACAGAGACTTTAATTTAATTAATTTATTTACTTATTTATTTTGAGACGGAAGTCTTGCTCTGTTGCCCAGGCTGGAGTGCAGTGGCTCCATCTCGGCTCACTGCAACCTCTACCTTCCAGGATCAAGTAATTCTGTTGTCTCGGCCTCCTAAGTAGCTGGCACTACAGGCCTGTGCCACCATGCCTGGCTAATTTTTGTATTTTTAGTAGAGAAGGATTTCACCATATTGGCCAGGCTGGTAATTTAATTAAATATTAACTTAAATATTAATTTAATATTTTTATATTAACTTCTCTTTAGTGGCTAGTTGCTATTGTGCTAGAAAATGCAGTGCTAGATGTTCTTAGAGTTGATATTGCAATGTGACCTAAGCACTTGTGTTTGATTTTATGTTTATACCCAGGCTGGTAATGTGTGGGGGCCCAATGATAACATGGCTGACCATCCTGCTCCTAAAGGTTTCCCAATGCATAATTTGAACATTGAAAGATGATGAGAGCTTTTGGGTATCATAAAACTATAGCAAATATGAACGCTGGCCTGGTACAGTGGCTCATGGCTGTCAACCCAGCACTCCGGGATGCTGAGGTGGGCAGATCGCTTGAGCTGAGGATTTTGAGACCAGCCTGGACAACGTGGCAAAACCCCATATTTACCAAAAATACAAAAAAATTACCCAGACATGGTGGTGCGCCTATCTACTCGGGAGGCTGATGTGGGAGGATGACTAGAGCCCGGGAGGTGGAAGTTTCAGTGAGCCAAGATTGCGCCACTGCAGTCCAGCCTGGGTGACAGAGTGAGACCCCATCTCATCTGAAAACACACTTACACACACACACACACACACACACACACAGAGTAAATAAGAATGTCAAACTGGAAAAGTACAATGGCATAGTAGCAAGTATGCAATTTACATTACAAGCATTGCTTAAGTCTACTAATTTGCCTTGTAAATTTGCTTCATATATTTGTTTAAGAGTTGTAAACAAAAGCTAACTCAGTTTTATCTCAGTTGTACTTACAGTTTTAACTCAGCTGTAGTTATTTATGTAACAAAATAATTTAAATATTTTATCCATGCTGAAGATAACTTTTTTTCTTGAAAAGTATCATTAGTCACTGAAATTTGAGAAATATTAGTATAGCAAATAAGATGTAGTCACTGTGTTGGCATTGTTCAACTAGCTTTGTGGCCTATTTGACTCTCACAACCACTCTATGGGGCAGATATAACTAAGATCACCAATGTATAGCTTTGGAAAGATTTTAGTACTTCACCAATCTGCTTGAAGTCCTATAGAACAAATAATGATTCAGGGTTTAAATTCACATCCTTTTTATTCCAGAATAGCATATGCAGTATACTAAGAAGAATAATGGCTCCCCAAGGGTGTCTACCTCCTACTCCCTACAACTGGTGAATGTGTTACCTTAAGTGGCAAAAGATACTTTGCAGATATGGTTGGGTTAAGCATCATGAGAAGAGAATATTATCCTGGCCTGTTCAGTAGGTCCAACATAATCACAAGGAATCTTAGAAAATGGAGGAAGGAAGGTCAGAATGAGAGAAGGAGACATGATGATGGAAGCAGAGGTCCGAGTGATTTGAGAAAGGGACCATAGGCCAAGGAAGGCAGGAAGCCTCTAGGAACTGGGAAGGTTAAGGAAATGGATTCTGCTCTAAAGCCTCCAGAAGGAATACAATCCCGCTGACACCTTGATGACATCCTTACAGGGTAGTTTAGGGTCCATTTCATACCCCTTTGTGAGGAGAGATTTTTGGGAGGGTATAGAGAGGGATGTTGTGCTTCATGAAAAACCCCTTTCTTCCAGCTTACACCGCAATAAAGGAGCACTCAATTCAGTAACATGTAGAATACTCTCCAAGAGGATTTCTGATAAATACATTCTTCTCCCTCATTTAATTTCCAGTGAAGTTTTATGGGCAATTAATTACAGATTGAATATATACACTTTAAAGTGTTTAGTTTATTGACCCCATAATCTGGCTCAAAAATAACTTAGGTTTTTACTAGAAAACAGAAGAAAAAAATGAAATAGACATGTTTGGTCCTGAAAAGAAGCTGCAGAATCTAGGATGTTTGTATAGAGACATGCTTTCAGAATTATTCACCAATACTGCCACCCTCCTATGCCAGCACTGAAAATGGTTGCCATTTTTCAGAAATGAATCATCTCTACTTTGCAAAATAATACAAAATCCTAGACTGGAAAGTGAAAGAAGATAAAGGTAAGAGGTGAATTTCTGTCTTTTAAAAATAATGCTTTGTAAGACAAATTTGCTTATTTATGTTTTATTGAGGGCCAGGAGGACATCTTCATCATATCACATAGAATTAGTTCTGCAAATAGTTTAATTACTATGCTTGTCTCATTATGCTGCTATTTTCTGGTTTTCCAGCATAAGGAGAGAAAAATATTGGCTGCCTTTTCACAGATTCCAGGTTTTAAATTCTCTCTAGGGTATAGTTTGTAAGAATAGAAAATAAATCTGTTACACATTGTAAATATATAGAATCATAAACTAGTTTTACTTAAGTTGAATGTAGTCATATATACCAATAAGATAAATGATACTATTAATTGTATTTATGAAAGACCCAAATTTACAAAGCCAAAGAGTATAAGTTTTTTCATCTTTACATAAAACCCACAAACATTTGTAAAGCAACTATAGATTACCACTTTACAGCTGAAAAATTTTGAGTCTAGAAAGATCAACATGCCTAAAGTCATACAGATGGTAAAGTAGTTGAATCTAGGGCTTGAACCCAATACTTGGCATTTTCTTTTGGTTTTGTGTTGCTTTTTTGATTCATTGGTGAGTGAGTTGGTAAATGAGATAGGTGCTCCTAACGCCTAGGAAGTTAGAATTGTCCATTAGGATTAACAGCTGATTTCATTATAGAAACTTGGATAGGATATTAGGAAAAGTTAAGAAAGGAAGCCACCATTTATTGTGCTGGAACATAGAGGCCATAGATGTAAAATTTTAAACGTGAGTGAAACAATCAATTCATTACCTAGACTTTATCTCCATAATTACAATCTTCTTTATATTTGAGCACTCTTATGTAACTTGTAATTGGGTATTCAATTTTATATTATGGTGATGGGTATATTGTCTAGGTAATGTTTGGTGATAGGTGCTAGGCACTTCTATATTATCTGATTGAATCCTCATAGCAACACTGAGGTATATGTTATTTTACCACTAAAATATGAGACTCACAGGTTGAATGCCCTTCCTGAAGTTATACAACTAGAGAGTGGCAATCTCATAATCATTCTTTCCATCATGCTATTCCCTACTACTAAGTTTGAAGGCAGTTACTAACTGTCTTTCTCCATGACAGATTCCTGCAAATCAAGTAAAAAAAAAAAAGATTCTTTGGAGCGGGCATGTATCATTTCTTTTCCATAAAAGTTGCCCTTCCTAAGTGATAGTTAGTTACATGTGAATGATTTCTTTAAAAGAGAGTGAGCATCTTTGCCTTGTTGCAGTTCTCAAGGGAATGGTTCCAGCCTTTACCCATTCAGTATATTAGTTGTGGGTTTGTCATAGATCGCTCTTACTATGTTGTGGTATGTTTCTTCGATGCCTGATCTGTTGAGGGTTTTTATCATGAAATGATGTTAAATTTTACTGAAAGCTTTTTCTGCATCTATTGGGATGATCATATGGCTTTTGCTTTTCATCCTGTTTATGTGGGGAATCACCTTTATTGATTTGCCTATCTCAAACCCACCTTACACTGCAGGAAGGAAGCCTACTTGATCATGGTGAATTAACTTTTTGATGTGCTGCTATATTCAATTTGCTAGTATTTTATTGAGATTTTTGCATTTATATTCACCAGGGATATTAGCCTGAAGTTTTCTTTCTTTGTTGTGTCTCTATAAATTGACCCTTCTCTCTAGCTGCCTTTAAGATTGTTTTCTTTTTCATTGACTATCCAACATTGGAGAACCTAGAGTTATAAAATAAGTTCTTCCTGGTCTACAAAAAGACTTAGACAACCACACAATAATAGTGGGGAACTTTAACACCATACTGAAAGCAGTTTTTCTATTAATACTTCCTAGTGTATTATGAACTTTTTGTAGTGAGTTTTTCAGCTCTAGAAGTTCAGTTAGATTCTTTCTTAAAATCGCTATTACATCTTTCAACTCTTAGATCATTTTACTGGATTCTTTGGTTTCCTTGGATCAGGTTTCTACTTTCTCCTAAATCAATGAGCTTCCTTACCATCCAGATTCTGAATTCTATATCTGTCATTTCAGTTGTTTCAGAATGGTTATGAACTATTGCTGGGGAGCTACTATACTTGTTTGGAGATAAGGGGACTGATAGGCTTTGACTGTGTCCCCACCCAAATCTCATCTTGAATTGTAGCTCTTATAATTCCCAGGTATTGTGGGAGGGACCTAGTGGGAGATAATTGAATTGTGGGGGCAGTTTCCTCCACACTATTATCATGATAGTGAATAAGTATCATGAGATCTGATGTTTTTATAAGGGGGAACCCCTTTTGCCTGGTTCTCATTTCTCTCTTTGCTTGCTTCCATGTAAAATGTGCCTTTGTTCTTCCCTTGCCTTCCACCATGAATGTGAGACCTCTCCAGCAACATGGAACTATGAGTCCATTAAACCTCCTTTTCTTTATAAAGTACCCAGTCTTGGGTATGTCTTTATCAGCAGCATGAGAACAGACTAATACATTGAATTGGTACCAGGAGTAGGGTGCACTTCCACAGATATGGAAGTGACTTTGGAACTGGGTAACAGGCAGAGATTGGAACACTTGGAGGCTCAGAAGAAGATAGAAAAATGTGAGAAAGTTTGGAACTTCCTAGAGAGTTGGAGGGCTCAAATGACGGGAAAATTTGGGAAAGTTTGGAACTTCCTAGAAACTTGTTGAATGACTTTCACCAAAATGTTGATAATGATATGGACAATGAAATCCAGGCTAAGATGATCTCAGATGGAGATGAGGAACTTGTAGGGAACTGGAGTAAAGGTGACTCTTGCTATGATTTAGCAAAGAGACTGGTGGCATTATGCCCCTGCCCTAGAGATCTTTGAAAATTTGAACTTGAGGGAGATGATTTAAGGTATCTGGTGGAAGAAATTTCTAAGCAACAAAACATTCAAGAGGTAATTTGGGTGCTATTAAAAACATTCAGTTTTAAAAGGAAACCAGAGCCTAAAAGTTCAGAAAATTTGCAGCTTGATGATAGGATAGAAAAGAAAAACCCATTTTCTGAGGAGAAATTCAAGCTAGCTGCAGAAATTTGCATAAGTAATGAGGACCCAAATATTAATCCCCAAAAATGTCTCCAGGGCATATCAGAGGTCTTCAGGGAAGCCCTGCCCATCACAGGTCCAGAGGTCTAGGAGGAAAAACTGGTTTCATGGGCCAGGCCCAGAGTCACCCTGTTCTCTGAAGTCTAGGGAGTTGGTGCCCTGGATTCCAGTTGCTCCAGCCATTGCTTAAAGGGGCCAAGGTACAGTTTGGGCTGCTGCTTCAGAGGGTGCAAGCCCCAAGCCTTGGCAGCTTCCACATGGTGCTGAGCCTGCAGGTGCATGGAAGTCAGGAATTGAGGTTTGGGAACCTCTGCCTGAATTTCAGAGGATGTATGGAAATGCCTGGATGTGCAGACAGAAGTTTGCTGCACGGACAGGGCCCTCATGAAGAACCTCTGCTAGGGCAGTGTGGAAGAGTGGGGTCAGAGCCCCGACACAGAGTCCCTACTGGGACACCACCTAGTGGAGCTGTGGGAAGAGGGCCACTGTTCTCCGGACCCCAGAATGGTAGATCCACCGGCTACTTGTACCATGTACCTGGAAAAGCCACAGACACTCAACTCCAGGCTGTGAAAACAGTCAGGAGGTAGGCTGTACCCTGCAAAGCCACAGGGCAGAGCTGCCCAGACCATGGGAAACCACCTTTTGCATCCGCATGACCTGGATGTGAGACATGGAGTCAAAGGAGATCATTTTGGAGCTTTAAGATTTGACTGCCCTGCTGGATTTCAGACTTGCCTGGGGCTGGTAGCCCCTTTGTTTTGGTCAATTTATCCCATTTGAAACAGCTCTAATTACTCAATGCCTATATCCCCATTGTATTTAGGAAGTAACTAACTTGGTTTTTATTTTACAGTCTCATAGGTGAAAGGGACTTGTCTCAGAAGAGATTTTGGACTGTGAACTTTTGAGTTAATGCTGAAATGAGTTAAGACTTTGGGGGACCATTGGAAAGGCATGATTGGTTTTGAAATGTAAGGACATGATATTTGAGAGGGGCCAGAGGCAGTATGATATGGTTTGGCTGTGTCCCCACCCAAATCTCATCCTGAATTGTAGCTCCCATAATTCCCATGTGTTGTGGGAGGGACTTGGTGGGAGATAACTGGATCATGGGGGCAGTTTTCTCCATACTGTTCTTGTGGTAGTGAATAAGTCTCAGAAGATCTAATGGTTTTATAAGGGAAAAACCCCTTTTGCTTGATTCTCATTTCTCTCTTTGCCTGCTGCAGTGAAAGACATGCCTTTGTTCTTCCCTTACCTTCTGCCATTATTGTGAGGCCTTCCATCCATGTGGAACTGTGAGTCCATTAAACCTCCTTTTCTTTATAAAGTACCCAGTCTTGGGTATGTCTTTATCAGCAGCATGAGTACAGACTAATACAGGGGCTCTGGCTTTTTGGACTGACAGAATTCTTGTGTTAATTATTTCTCACTGGGGAGAGTTGGTATTCTTTTAACTGTGGTCTAAGTTAAGTATAGTCCGTTGGCTTTGCTTCTCGATGCTTTCAGAGGGTCAGTGCTCTGTATAAGATTTTTATGTGTGAGTGAATTAGTGTGCTTGGTTTCACCGGTGTCTATATAATCAGAATAAATTTTTGGTGTTGTAGTTTGAACTGTAAGCCAATAGATGACACTTAGGAGTAATGACCCATAGCTAGATCAATGCCCAGCCTGTGGGTTCTTTTGTACTTCCTCATATTAGCAAGCATCCTTGACAGTGGGATGGTAGGGGAGAGAGAGAGCCCCCTCACCAGGTTTGCTTCTGGGCCTGGGGGAGCCCCCTCCAGATAGCTGGTGCTGCTCCTGCATTCTTTTGTCAGATGTTCTGAGCTATGGTGGCAACTTGGGCAGAGACTGTGGCACGGAGATAAGCCACACTCTCTTTGGATCAGCCTTATGGAGGGAGGCATGCACTGCGCCCACCCTACCCGGAAGCCCATGCATCTTGTTTCTCTCATTGCTCTGAGGGATAGGTCTTCTCCCCTGCTTAAGTATCAGTCACAGATCTTGGTTCTGTACTCCTGAGTTGTGCACTGCAGCCTGGGGGCAGTGGGACATCTTGGGGTTCAGGTTCCAGTTCCAACTCTCCTGGGGGATCTTATATGCTCCTGGGTCACCAGAAAGGCACTCAGGTGCAGCAACATACTCAGGCTGCGCTGTGGGGGCTGCACTGTGCACCCACTCCTGTACCGCTCCTGCAGGATGACTAGGCATGGACCCTGGGAGGGACCAGCAGGCATGAAGCCTTGTAGAGCAGATATGCCTCAGTCTCATAGGGAAGCTAGCCCCACTGTCTCCTGGCTTGGAGATCAGCTGGAACTCTGCCTCCTGGAGGAAAATGGGGATCTCTGAGGAATTGGGATCTATGGCCATTGTCTGCTGGACTTGCCTGGCACACAAAAGCTCCCAGGTCTCTTGCTGTCCAAAGGGCTGTCTCTGCCTGTTCCCCAGGGAGATCCCCTGCCAGCTCACACATCCATGGGAGATGCAGGGTCCTCTGTAACTAGGACCTTAGAGGTCTGCTGCAAGCATAATGCATCCCTCAGTTCCCTCACTCACCCCTTTCCCAGGAGCCATTTGGGGCCAGGAACTAACCCTGACATGTGGACACCCCATACAGGGTTCTCACCTTCCTCCCTCTTCAACCTAGTCTTCAGCATTGCCTCTCCATCCACTCTTAGTGTTTCTCTCCAAATATCTGCCCAAATTATGAAGTTTTACTCAATAATTTGGTCTCTCTTAGTGGGAGTGGTGCTTCCTGACTGCATCTAGTTGGCCATCCTGTGCCCTATCCCCTAACGTGAATGATGTTTTTTCCTGTGATACAAATTGGTAATAACAGAACATTTTAAGGGAGCACTGCTAAAGTTTCAGGAAAACCTTTGCAACAGTGGGAAAATGAAGGACATATGGTGACTCTGGTAGAGATAACCCCAGGGCCAGCCAGTGAACAAGGAAGCCATTACAAACAAGGCAATGGGTGCCAGTTATGCTGACAAATACTACTGACATAGTATTTGGAGTTGGAAAACAAAGTTTTGTTACTGAGAAAGGTACACATTACAGCATAACACTCTTATTATAGCATTAAAGAAGGTTGAGGAGCAGTATACTTAAAAGCACTGTGCCAAAAAAGAATGTTCCAGACTCTTTGGGTTGCATCTCATTTTGACTCCTCTAAAGTAGTGCACATGGATTTTTTTTCTGTAAATTGCTTGAAAGTAAAGGCAGCAGTCACATGAAGTGAAGTATAACTTGTCTGTTTTGTTCTTTCATGTATTCTAACATATATATCAGTTTCTGGCACACAGTAGGCTCTCAATAAGTATTTGCTGAATGAATGAATCAATCAATCAATGACTCAATAGATCACTGCATGTAAGCGGTCTTCAGTAATCACACACTTAGCAGTGCACTTATTTGACACATAAAGGTAGCATCTACTTTTAGTACAAATGGAAAAGACTTCAGAAACAATTTGGTCTAACCTCCTCATTTTGTAAATGAAAATGAGGTCCTAAGAAAAGACACGGTTTAACCAAGGTTACACAGAAGCTGGAAATCTAGGCAAAAACAGAGAAAAGGATTATCAGCTACCAATTCAGGTTTTGTCCTCCTCCTCCCTTCCTTTTGTATCTAAAATGTAACCAAGCAACATCTATAATTTGATCAAAGGAGACATCTAGAAAAGAAGCAGCAACTGATTGTTGTATAAATATTTAAAACTTAAGCCAACCTTGGGTTGTCCATTTTTCTTCTAAAGCTTAGGCTCAATGACTGCTACTGTCCCTTCTGTCTCTGTGCTTATTCATTTAAATGCCACATCAATGTATGGGGATGGGCTTTGATTACACATATATGTGTTTATCCTTTCCTCTTTGTAACAGAGTGGAATGATGTAGATTGTCTTGATTTTTGAAACAAAATTGGGATTTACAGAAGGTAAAATGTATAATTTAAGATTACACTTGCACAGTACAAGACTTACTGCTAGAGACCGAAAGCTCACTTTTTTCTCTCAGAGGTAGCCAGATGCTGTTGAGCAGAGTTTTGGGCTGTGCATATTCCTGTATGGTATTTAGCATGTTTGATCTAATTTGTATGAAACTAGTGTACTGAGTGGAAAGGGTGACTACCTCCCCAGAACACAGAATACCAATGAGTTTATTTGTTATGTCACTCCATATACATTCAGGCTGATTTTCAAGTTTTATTAGATCATACACTTTTAGAGAACGTATCAAAAGGTAGTTAAGAAGGTGGGTTTTGGACTTAGACAAGCCTGGACTTGAACCATATCTCTAACACATCTTCAGCATACCTATGTAAAATGAAGAAAATAATATGAACAAGCAAATAATAGTAAATAAACAAGTGTTTATTACTTTTCAATAAAGTAATGCCCACCAAGTGCTTAGCATAATACCTCTTCCATATGCTGCCTTGTGTTTGAATTATTAGTGTTCAAACTTTCTATTTGATAAGTGAAAAAATTGGAAGATCAGGGAGTCACCTCATGTACATGACTAGAGACTGTAGGACTCGGAACTAGTTTTCTAGTTCCATAGATTTCAGCCCGTTGTGCCTTATCATTGTTCCAAGTTGCTTCAACTTAAGGTGGGTGAAGAACAGGTGGAAGTGTATTGTCAAAGTCTTTCCTTTCCTTTTACTTCTGTGCACCTAATTCTTTAGGGAAAGAGAAAACCTTACTGACTCTGGCCCTTCAGTATAACCCATGTCTCCCACCCTGCCTATGCTGAGTTCATGACTGTGAGTGGGATATTACTATGGACTCCTACAATTGAGGAATTAGTATGTGGCCAATTTCTCTGTCATCCTATAATTGATAGAATAGAAAAATCATACAGCATTGAATAAGAGAGGAGAAGTCTTTTCCATAATGAATATATCCTTGGGTTTATGAATTTGACCACTTTAAGTGAAACGGAGGCATAGTGTACAATAGAATGTTCCATGGCATAACTTATTCAAGATAAAACTAAAATTATTGTTACCACCTTCTTGTCACGTGGCGAAAACACAGACATAATGGAATTATGCTTATTGCTTACATAAGGAAAGATACTATAATAGCACCAAATCCATGAAAATGTGTGGCATGATATCAGACAGGTTCATACAAGATAGTCCAGCATTTGTTTTACATGTTCAAAAAGTACTTGTGAACTGGGCACAGTGGTTCACGCCTGCAATCGCAACACTTTGAGAGGCTGAGGAGAGAGACATTTGAGGCCAGGAGCTTGAGACCAGCCTGGTCAACATAGTGAAACCCGATCTCTATAAGAAATAAACATATTAGCCAGATGTGGCAGTGTGTGCCTGTAGATCTGGTTACTTGGGAGGCTGAGGCAGGCAGATCACTTCAGCCCAGGAGTTAGAGAATGCAGTGAACTATGATCATGCTGCTGTACTCCAGCTTGGGAAATAGAATGAGATCTCATCTCTGAAACAAACAAACAAACAAAGAAACAAAAAGAAAGAAAAACAACTTGTGGCAACACTGGGATGGCCTAGAACCAAATTATAATTCAGGCTATGCCATTAACCAGTTATGAGTTTTAGCAGAGTCAACAAACCTCCCCAGGCTTTCGTTTTCATATCTGTATAATTTGACCCCTGAACTACATGATTGTTAAAATATCTTTCCATTCTAAAACGTTCCATTCTAAACTAGATTCCATTCCAAACTAGATTCTAGTTCCATTCTAAACTAGATTCTACTGCAGTTTCTTCTAGGTTCTTCAATTTAATTTCAATTTCACAAGCATTTTTTCATACTGTATTAGGTACTAAAGTTATAAAGATGAAAAGAAATAAATTACCCATAGTTGTAGAGGAGACAGACATATAAACAAATAGCTATAATACGTTGTGTAATAAGTATAATAAGAAATGAACATACAAAGTATAGCACCATGATCAAATATGGATTGATTCAGGAAAAGAAGCAGATGGCCAGGAGGAAGTGATATTTAACCTGGGCTTAGAAGGATGAATAGGAGTTTACTACAAAAAAAAAAAGTATATATATATATATATATATATATATATATATATATATGGAGAAAGGCAGAAGGAATAGGTCACGCAAAAACGACAAAGGTATAAAATTGCCTGAAACACTCATAAAACAACAGATAGTTCAATATTACAGGAGTTTAGCATTATAAGAGGGGCCAGTATGCATGTCAGGAGATGAGTTGTGACAGGGAAGCCAGAATAAAATGGTGAAGAGCCTTGTAACACAGACTTCAAAGGCTAGTTTTTATCTTGTAGTTTTTGGAGAATCCAATTTTAATGACTATTTTTATGCCTTTTAATACAAAATGTACTATGTAGAAAATTTGATATGTCATATATTGTTGCATATGTAGCCTTCGTGATTATACATGTGTAAATGAGTATGCAGATATAGATTCAGTGTCTTGTTCAGCCTCAGATCCTGTTAAATATTTGTTTAGTAGCTGAAGGGACAGGAAACACATTTGGAAGATACTCTGGCCACTAGGTTAGTTTATTGCCTTCTCCTAGGGCTCTATAACTGCCACTGACTTTGAATTTCTAAGAAGTTTTCTGGAAACTGTTAACAAAGATATTGGGCATGTCACACATATTATATATATGAAACATACTATATATTATATATATAACATAGTATATATTATATATATTATATACTATATTTTTATATATATTATATATATATATTAGCATGGACAGGATTGTATTCATCTCTAAGACAATCTTTGTTAGATTGGGGCACAAACATCTCAGTTAATCTGTTTCACTGGAAATGAGGAATGCAGCACAGCATCCCTAGGGGACTCAGCTTCAGGCCAGTCAGAGCACAAATAAAATGCCTTAAGTGCATGTTTTCTTGGGATCAAAGTCTCCTAACCCTTGGGCAAAAATAGCCAACCCATCTGCTCCAGGAAGACATGAACCAGCAAGTTGGAGAAGCAGCATTTCATGCTTAGACTCAGGTCAGTGGATGAAGGTCATTTCTGAAACAAAACAATATTTAGGCCTATGTCTCAGCTTCAAAAGACAAAGAAAAATTTTTGTTCATTACATATACTACAACATACTAAATATTTTCTGTGCCAAAATAGAAGAAGAAAAGGAAAATGATTCATATATGTTTTAGTCAAAGCCTATCTTAAAAGTGCATGCCTGGGCATATAACAGATACTCACAAAATGATAGTTATGATGACCATGAAGATGTTTGTCACTGGTGTTTCTCATCCTTTTTTCCTTGCATTCTTCAGACTGCCACCAAGAGGCATCTGTAGCCTCCTTACTTTCTCTACGGGCAAAATTTGCCATCCTATCACCTCATTTCCTTCAATCTAAGTGTTTGTATCCCATTCATGGCTGCTGTAGTCCCTATGGGGTGCCTGAATAGGTAGTATATGTCTAAACACGCGTAATATGCCACCAGCTGCAGACCAACTTTTGCTCAGGGTATTACAAAGAAATAATAATTGTGGGGATTTCAAGTCCAATGCCATGTCAGCAGGATGTGTTGTAACAGACTAGAGCCTTGCTACTGAAATTGTGCTCTGTGGACAGACACCAATAATATCACTTTTAAGTGCAGTAAAATTCAGAACTTCAGCCCTACCCTAGAAAGACTGAAGGCGATTCCTATGCACATGAAACTTTGGTAAGTACTCCTTTAGATTTTAGGCATTAAGAGTGTCTGGCCCAGAGTAGGCACTTGGTTTGTGTTTATTTTTTACCCTGACAGGTTTGGAGGACCTTTTGAGCTATTGAAACCCTGCTACCCCTTCCAGCACTGATGGCACGCTGTAGATAACCTTTCTGATTAGGTATTCTGATTAGGTGAAAGAAAAATTAAAAGGAACACTCAGAGGACATCTGCTTGGATTCGTGACTGTAGTTTGTGGCATTCAGGAGTCTAAAAGTTTTCTTAAGAAATCTGTCAAGTAAGTTTGACATTGCATCTGATTATTTTTTTTTTTTTTATTCCAGAGGATAACAGGCTGTTTATCTAGGACCTATAAACTACATTTTGTGCTCCTTCAGACAGGTTGGCCATGACAAAAATGTGTGAAATAGCATTTTGTGTTCAGGAAACTAATATAATTCAGTGAACTTGGTGGACAGTAGAGAAGGCTGAAGAAAAGGAACGGGACCATGGTAGGGTGAATATATTATGTAGGGTGTTTGTTTGGAGGATCCTGGGTGGAAGGGCCGGGGGGTGGGCAGATCATGTGACTTTTAGGAAAATATTTTGATACCACAGAAGGTCAATTAGGAAAATATTCTCATAGTGAAGATAAAAGGTAGTTAATTACTTTTAAATTCTGGTGAGGGAAGTAAGATGGAGAGGAATAGATGTTTTAAGATATCGTGAGAAGGTAGAGTTGAAAGGTATTAGTGACAGATGTGGATGTAGTGGTTTTGGAAAAGGAAGAGTCAAGATGACTCCCAGGGTTCAGCATTGCTTAAAATGATGTTGCCATTTTCTAAAATAAGGCCTACAAGTGAAGAAATCAGTTTTCGAGGAAAGATAATTTCAGCTTTGTCCATTTCTGGTACAGCATTTCTAGGGTACATCCTTATAAAACAATTTAGTGATGGAATATATGTGTCTAGGTGCAATATAGGGGTGGGGCTGATTTTGCAAATGTCCTGTAGAGGAAATGGACTCAATCAATCTTTAGTCTTTCTTCTAAATCACTGGACTACTTCTCTACCCAGGGGCCATTTCATTACCTCCTCCAATGTTCTGCTTGCCAAGAGCATGGCACATTGGGTCCTATTCCTTAGAGATGGAATAACTAACACTTCTTTTTCTTAGGTGTTTGACTTTGGAATAGTGACTTTAATTTTGAGGTCCAAGGTCTTCATCCTGAAACTGTGTTATGAGGATCAAACATAAATATGTTGGAGAGAGTATGTAGCACAGGGTCTGAAAATTATAGCTGCTCAATAAAAGCCAGTTTCCTGCCCCTCATTTTTTTTTCTGTTATTAGAGGTGTATTAAATACCTTGGCAGTAAATAATTCCTGATCTTCTGCCTAATTACTTTCAGAAAAGAATTGAGTGAATTCTCCTTCCCAAACGTATAGTGTAACCTGACACTTCAAGGAACATCTGCTTTAAGGAGAAAAGATTTGGGTGGAATCACCATGTACTGTGGAATATTTCATTTTACACAATCGTAGTAGAGGACTTGCTGATTTTAATTGTGCCACGGGCTGTGTGATCTCAAGCAACATCTCTGGCCCTCCTTTTCTGTAAAAATGACTACCAGTTGGTTATAAGTTTTTGTACATATGAAATAATACCAATAGAGTTATGTTTAATTCCTGAACTTCAAACCTTTTTTCTGACTAGGCTCAGGAAGCTAATGTTCCCAGCATATCAATGGAATGTTTGCTATCCCTAGAGCTAATTAGTAGTCGAGATATCTGGCAGAACTTATTAGCCCAGGCTCCTTGTGGTACTTTCGCCAGTGAAGCTTGATTGGCCTGAGCCTTGGATGATGAACAAAGCTATTTCGTTCTGTGTTATTGGCATTTTCTATTGCCTAATTCAAATCCTATACAACAAATTGGTGGATCTCAAAATCCAGCACCTGGACCAGCAGTATTAGCATTACCAGGGATTTATTTATTTATTTATTTATTTATTTATTTTTAGAAATGAGAAAACTCAGGCTCCAACTTAGAGCCACTGAATGAAAAACTCTGTGGGTGGGGACCAGAAATGTAATTCATAAGCCTCCAGGTGATTCTAATGAAGACTAAAGGTGAAGAACCATTGCTTGTTAGTCAAAATCACCAGTATCAGCGTCACCTGAAGCTTGTTAGAAAATGTAGACTCTCAGGCTTACCCCAGACCTAATGAATTAGAATCTGTAGTTTAACAAGATACACAGGTGATTAATATACACATTAAAGTATAAGAAAGACTGGGCGCAGTGGTTCACACCTGTAATCTCAGCACTTTGAGAGGCCAATGTTGGGGGATTGCATAAGGAAGAATTCAAGACCAGCCTGGGAAACATGGTGAGACCTCCATCTCTACAAATAATAAAAAAAATTGGCCAAGCGTGGTGGTGCACACTGTGGTCCCAGGTACTCAGGAGGCTAAGACAGGAGGGTCAATTGAGCTTTGGAGGCTAAGGTTGCAGTGAGCCATGATCATGCCACTGTACTCCATCCTGAGTGTCAGAGTGGGATCCTGTCTCAAAGTTTAAGAATCATGACTCTAGACAGAATTATCATTACATGTAGACAGATCCATTGTCTAATTAGAGGGTCTCTACATGCTTAATTAAGGTTGTGTTATATTTATTCCAAAATTATCCCTATATCTATCCATAGTTCCCACTTAAGCACTTTTTAAAGGTGAGCCTTAGAAAATTCAACAAGGTAGCCTTAGAAAATGATTGCTAGAATTTTGACTTTAAGCAATAAATGTCTGACCAATTATCAATCTTTATTAATAGAAATTTAGATCATTCTTTCATTCTCACTGCTATATATACTCAATTGTATAGACATCTTGTCAACAACCCTCCCATATCACAAGTAAAACCTGTTGATTTTAAAGCTTTTTTTTCCTAATTAATTTGTCTAAAGATATTGTGTCAGTATTTGTCCAGGAATAGGATTGCATTTTAAATCATTGTAATGCACATATATTAACACATACTACTTTATATATTTTAGGAATAATTAATTTCTTTTTGATTTATTTTTTTCCTTGCAACTTAAATTTGTTAAAAGAGCTCTCATAATAGTTATGTATTAATTAAAATTTGAAGACTTCCAAACCAATACATTCATTTCTTTATATGCATTGTTGCTTTATCATCTGCATTTGATAATTCTAGTTTTTCAAGTCTCTTTGGTTCTAATTCTCTTTCATTTTTGTTCTTGTTTGAACTTACAGAATCCAGTTTCCTGTTTTTCCTATTGTTGAATATATGTTCAATATTGCATGTGAAAAATTGCAAGATTGACTTGTGACGTATTATGTAGACGGCTTCCTCCAAAGGAGATATCATTTGGTTCTGTCAAGCACCGGAGCGCATTACTAGTCAGTAACTACTTAAACCAAGTTTAAGTTTTGAAATTCCCTGATCCAAGAAAGTTAAGCCTGGGATCAAATTCCCCATGTAATAACTGCCTTACTTTCTGTTCTCCTTAACCTTGATGGCACAACCTTTAGGGAATCCCAGCTTGGAGTAGAGATGCTCAAATCTCAATCTGCTAAAATATATCTTATGTTGGTTCTGAATTCTAAGTTATGTTGCTCTCACCTCACAAAATGGAGAAAACTAGGAGTTTAATTTTAGATTATCAGCAAATGCTCTCAGGGCAAAAGTGGCTTTAATATTTGCCTCTCAGTCTGGGTTCTTGTTTTCACTTTTGGCTTGGCTCTTCCTTACTACCTTTCTATGATGCTTTTATGAAAATATTTAAAATATTTTTAACTAAAAATCTTTGTCTAGCTATATATTTCTGTGACGTGGCATAAGTGATGTGAATAGCTTCACTGACCCTTATAGGAACAGGTGGGCTCCCTCTCTGCTTTTTAACTATGTCCAAAAATAATGGGATTTTGATATTAGGAACTTTAGCATCTAGGTGAAATTTGCTTGTCTCATAAATATCTATTTTGATAACCTCTTAAGAAGAGGGCCTGGCAGGTCATAGCTACCTTGTATTTCAGGTATTTGCAGAGAAGTTGCACAAAGGAGGAGAGTTACTGTGACCAAAGGAGTGAGATGCTCTAAAATGAGCTCATGGATTGGCTTCCATCTGGGTGTTCTGCTGCTTTTTTCAACTCAGTCTCCTCTCTCTAGCATTAATTGTCACCTGTTTTTTTCCTCCAGTGTCCTTACTTTCTATTACTCATTATACTATCATGCCTCTTTGGCTTGCTTTTTTACTCTCAGAATTCTTTCTTTCTGTGCAACTAAACTCATTGTTTTTCTCTTTGTGCTGCTTGCAATGGCTTTCTGATGGTTAGTTTCTGTGTCATTTACTCAGTTATTTTTCCTCTTCACCTGTGATATTTGGAGTATTTTTACACTCATCTAAATATTATTTCTTTCCTCTAGAAATACTTTTTTTTTGTATGTGTGTGGGCAGGGGGTAGAGAAGGTAAAGAGAAAAAGACTAAAAAGATGTCCCTCTACGGGAAAATAATTCATACCCCTTTCTATGAGCTGATTCTACTTTCTTTTACTTCAAGATATCCCCATTTATATCAACTCATCCACAACAAAATCCGTTAAAAGGTTTAGTTGATTTGCTAGCACATCATTAAAAAACATCCATTTCAGTTATGTGTGTACTATCACTACATGTATATAATTATTGCTAGCTACAGTGCTAGCTAGCTGGATTCATTCTTCCTAACAAAACTCCTTATTCTGTTTCCTATAATGTCAGTAGCGGCTACAAACCCAATCCTCATAGCTGCAAACAGCAACCATATCTGACTTCCAGACCCTCCCTTACAAACAGCAACAACAAAAAAGAACAGGATCCAGTAAAAACATCTTGATTTAAAAGCATCGTGATTTGTTGGAACAAGTCTGTTCTAATCATCAAAACAGATTATCCATGTTTCCTTATTTCAATACATAAACACTTTCTTCTTCAGAATGACCCCCCTCCCCACTGGTGTCACCAGCTACATGAGGTTGTCAGTGAGTTAACTGATGATTCTAACTCTAAAGTTAAATTGTCTGATTAAACGCACGGAGCAATGTCAGAAACTTCAGACTAAGGAGTCATAGCTATGGAAAGAATACATCTCTGAAATTTAGAAACATGGTTTTTAGTTTTGGCTGTTACTAACTAGTTGTAATCTGGCCAAATTATTTAATCCTCTATGTCTGTTTCCTTTCTCATAGGATGAAATGGCTTGGTGAACTGTTAGTCAAGTTAGTCAACATTCATGATAATGATAGAAAATTCTTATGTATATAACATGTGAAACAAACTATGCAAAGTGCCATATATTCCTTATTTATTATTTCATTTATCATCTTAAGAACTCAGTAAAGTAAGTGTACTTACTATCTACTAATCAGGAAATTAAAACTCAGATTATGCAGTTTTCAAAATGAAATATAGTTAATACGTGTCAGGGCCAGGTTTCAAATCAAATTGTTCAACTCTTTGCCTTTGCATTATACTCCTCTTCTATTCTTAGCATGATTACAGGTCACCTCCTTTTGGCTACCCATTATAATTTAATAGTGTTCCCTAAAATGTCATCTAAAAATAAAATGATACATAGAGCCAAATGCTAATTATATAGCAATAGCAGACATATTCAGGAAATTCATCAGTTTTCTTTTTCTTCCCAGTTCCCGTGAGTCACTGCTCTTTGTGTGAAATAAGATGCCTTCAAGGTGAATAGCTAACTTTGTTAGAGCACAAGTATACATATGTAACAAACCTGCACGTTGTGCTCATGTACCCTAGAACTTAAAGTATAATAAAAAAGGAAAAAGAAAAAAAAAAAACACCATCAACCTTGAGCAATTGGGACAATAAGGATTTTCCTTCTGAATTAGACACAAGACCATTGTTAAGTAGTGGGGAGTCCAGCTGCCTGGCTTCTTTCCTTAAATACGTAACTATGCACACTCACTGTTACCACTGAAAGCCAATTAGTATTTGCAACCTGAGGAGTCATCTTTGGGGAACAAATTTCTAACTGGATAACTGACCAAAATAACTCAGTATCATTTATAAATTTCTTGATACTTGTTTGACTAGGGAAGCTTAAAAGAATAACTATAATTAATGACAAACTATTTTTCTTACATATATATTAAGCTTTATAATCCAAGAACTTCTTAGAAAATGACACTTTAGTGTTCTTTCTTATCAAGGAATATCCATTCTTTTGGCAGCTGCGTGATAAATACAGAATGTTTCTCAGTGCATACATTTTCTGGTAAAAGATCTGTGACCGTCAGTGAGGGGAATGGGGAATTAGAAAAAGAAATAACACTTTAAGAGAGACGTGGACTGTGACTAAGGAATAGAAAGGGAAAGCCAAAAATGGATGAGGATTCATTACTAATAATGTCAGCAGGATAGTGAATAAAAGCTGGGTGGTCTACAGTGTAGTCTTTAAGATCATATTTTAAGCCTAAAAACAAACATTTTTAGAAACTTTTATTACTTGATTGGTGGCTCAGTTGGGAATAAAATGCACGATTATACCTATAGTAAGACAAAACTAAAACAATTAACTGGAGACAGGAAATGATTTATCAGTTGGAAAAGGACCAACAAAATGAAGGCACATTCAACTCTGTACTTTTTAAAAACCACCAGCTGATCCTCGAACAATATATCCTGCTAATTCAGATGACCTTAAATCTCATTGCCCAAATATATTAAAAGTTAATTTTCCCCTTCTTCTCAAAGTGCTCCTTACCCCAAGAAGAAGTTGGTGATTACTGGAGAGGGTATCAAGACTATTTTCTCTTAGACTGATGACGTTTGTCATATTTTATCCCCAGGGAAAGTAAAAAAAAATTCTGTTGATTCCTTTACAATTCTCTAAAGGAGTAAATCTATGCAACTGAGCAGCATTTGATAGAATTAGAAAGCAATGGGTATTTTTCTCTCACTACCTCAAACTTATTAATATTATACCATAGTCAAAAACTTCTAGTAGATATGGTTGTTGTAAGAAGTCAGGATAGCAAAAGCATTTTATGCCATTTTGGAATTGTGATTGTTACCTATGTTTTTGTATAGAAAGTTCTTTTTCATGGCGTTGAGCCACTAATAGTTACTTCCATGAACAGCAGCTCATAAATATTCAAAATGTGCTGGGAACAAGTTCCTGATTTTTGCTTTCTTTTAGAGCTCTTGCCTGTGCTGCCAAAAGTCATTAGTGACTAGGTAAGTGAATTGGGCAAGAGTAGATTCTCATCAGAGCTCCTGAGGATCAGATACCATAGTCATTGTCTTTGTTGCAAAGCACTGAAGGAAAATTAAAAAGAAATAAAGATATGCACAATTTGTCTTGTTCATTTATTTTAGTGATCTCAGGAATCTTAAGAGCAGCTATAGAAACAAAGTTATAGGGTGAATTTTGATGACCATCTTGTAAGGTCAAGAATACCATGTTGTCATTCTAAAGAGCAGCTGGTAACTCATTTATTTTATAAATATTTACTGAATACCACTCTATCATGCACTGTTTTATGTTCTGGGGTTAAAGCATCAATCAAGACAGTCAAGGTCAAAATTCTCATGTAATGCATAGAGAGAAAAAATAAAAATAAGAAAATACTAGACAACTGTAAGCACTGTGCAGAAAATTAAAATAGGGTAATAGAGAGTGATTTGGAGGCCACTTGAGACTAGAATAAGAAAAAGACTTCTTGGAGGAGGTGATGTTTCAGCTATATCCAGATTAAATAGAATAAGTTTCTAATCAGAGAAAACAGTTAGTAGACCTGTTCTATCTGTTAGAAACTAAGACTCTAAGGCAAACCCTACATAGTAGGTAATAGAAAGAACAATATGATTGGAGCATATGGTGGAAGGGGAAGTCCTACGAGGTAGGCAGAGGCCAGGTCATGACATTCTTTTTTAGTGCGTATGGATTTAATTCTAAGACACTAGGAAGCTTTACATAGGAGAGTTATGTTATCTGATTAATATTTAGCCAGATTACCTTGGTTCCTGAGTGAAGAAGGCATTTAGAGGTGGGGAGAGATATTAGAGTAATGCATGTAATAAGAGATGGTGGCCTGGACAAGAGTGGTAGAAATAAGAGACAGTAAAGTAAACGTTAGTGAATTGATTTGGGATACATTTTGGAAGTGGAACTGGTGAAACTTGCTAATAAAATGAATGTGGGTGTTTTGTGAATTATAGGATTCAGGGACAACTCAGGTTTTTGGTTTAATAAAAGCGGTGGATCTGTTTTCTAAGGGGAAGATAGAAGTAAGGCCAAATTTTGGAGAAAGGGGAGATTAACAATTTTGTTTTGGCTTATACGTTTAATATAATTAATTTAGTTTTGGGTGTAAATTCAATATAGCTGAGATAATGATGATTACAATATTATTCTATGTTTCATCTTGTTTTATAACTTCACAAATTCTCCAAGTTTGTTAGCAATCCAATGAGGGAGAAATTCACAAACTTTAACAAAAATATTAAATACTTACTGAAAGAAATAAAATCATTCATCAAATTTGTTGAGTTCTTCATTCAATATTTACTATGTACTACTTGTTAGTAGTATGTACTATGTGTACTATTTATAAAACTTGGAGTGAAGCATAGCTGAATAGCCTAAAACACTCGTGTGTGGGGGGGGGCGGGTAGAGACAGGATGGGGTATCACACTGAATGATGCTGTGAGCCGAATAGTGTCTCCCCTTAGTCCATTCTTATGCTCCTATAAAGGACTGCCTGAGATTGGGCAACTTGTAAAGGAAAGTTTAATTGAGTCACAGTTCCGCGGTGCTATGGAGACCTCAGGAAACTTACAATCATGGTGGAAGGGGAAACAGATATGTCTTCCTTCACATGATGGCAGGAAGGAGAAGTGCAGAGTGAAAGGTGGGGAAAAAGCCCTTTATGGAACTACAATTCAAGATGAAACAGTCAAACCATATTTATCCCTCAAATTCATATGTTGAAGCCCTAACTCTCAGTACTAATGTGACTGTATTTGGAGACAGAGCCTTTAAAGAGATAATTAAGGTAAAATTAGGGTACACTGTAATCCAATGTGACTGTTGTCCTTAGAAGAAAAGGTTGGCTGTGGTGGCTCACGCCTGTATTCCGAACACTTTGCAAAGCTGAGGAAAGTGGATTGCTTAAGTCTAGAAGTTTAAGACCAGCCTGGGCAACATGATGAAACCCTATCTCAACAAAAAAAATACACATCCACACACAGAGAGAGAAAATTAGCTGTGCATGGTGGTGCATGCCTGTAATCCTAGCAAGGAGCCTAAGATGGGAGGATCACTTGAGCTCAGGTGGTCAAGGCTGCAGTGAGTTGTGATCATGCCACTGTACTCCTGCACTGCAACCGGGGTGAGTAATGTGTCTGGAATTGGTGGGTTATTGGTCTGACTTCAAGAATGAAGCCACGGACCCTCAAGGTGAGTGTTGTCTGGAGATGGTGTATCCGGAGGTTTTTCCTTCTGATGTTCAGACACGCCCGGAGTTTCTTCCTTCTGGTGGGTTCGTGGTCTCTCTGGCTTCAGGAGTGAAGCTGCAGACCTTTGCGTGTAAATGTTTCAGCTCTTAAGGCAGTGCATCTGGAGTTGTTCATTCCTCTAATCTGGAGTTGTTTGTTCTTCCAGTGGGTTTGCGGTCTGGCTGGTCTCAGGAGTTAAGCTGCAGACCTTCGCCGTCATGAGTGTTCCAGCTCATAAAAGCAGTGCAGACCCAAAGAGTGAGCAGCAGCAACATTTATTGCAAAGAGGGAAAGAACAAAGCTTCCCCTAACTGGACCCCAGCAGGTTGCCACTGCTGGTTTGGGCAGCCTGCTTTTATTCCCTTATCAGGCCCCATCCATATCCTGCTGATTGGTCCATTTTACAGAGAGCAGATTGGTCCATTTTAATAGGGTGCTAATTGGTACATTTACAAACCTTGGGCTAGACACAGGGTGCTGGTTGGTGCATTTACAATACTTTAGGTAGACATAAAAGTTCTCCAAGTCCCCACTAGATTAGCTAGACACAGACCACTGATTGGTGCATTTACAAACCTTTAGCTAGACACAGAGTGCTGATTGGTGAGTTTACAATCCTTTAACTAGACAGAGTGCTAGACAGAATAGTTCTCCAAGTCCCCACTAGATTTGCTAGACACAGCCCTGATTGGTGCATTTACAAACCGTTAGCTAGGCACAGAATGCTGATTGGTGCATTAACAATCCTTTAGCTAGACAGAGAAGTTCTCCAAGTCCCCACCAGATTAGCTAGATACAGAGTGCTGATTGGTGCATCCACAAACCCGGAGCTAGACACAGTGCTGACTGGTGCCTATACAATCCTCCAGCTAGACATAAAAGTTTTCTAAGTCCCCGCCAGACTCAGAAGCCCAGCTGGCTTTGCCTAGTGGATTCCCTGCTGGGGCAGGGGGCAGAGCTGCCCGCCAGTCCTCTGCGGCACCGCCGCACTCCTCAGCCCTTGGGCAATCAATGGGACTGGGCGACTCGGATCAGGGGGCGGCGCCCGTCAGGGAGGCTCCAGCCGGGGAGCCCGCCAGTGGCAGGGGCTCGGGCATGGAGGGCTGCAGGTCCGGAGCCCTGCCTCACAGGGAAGCGGCTGAGGCGCGGTGAGAATTTGAGCCAGCCCTGGGCGGGCCAGTAGTGGTGGGGGACCTGGCAGCACCCTCCGCAGCTGCTGGCCAGGGTGCTAAGCCCGTCACTCCCCGGGGCGGTGGCGGCGGCCCGCTGCTCCCAGTGCGGGGCGTGCCGAGCCCGTGCCCACCCAGAACTCCTGCTGGCCCACGAGGGCTGTGTGCAGCGCCTCTCCCTCCACACCTCCCTGCAAGCAGAGGGAACTGGCTCCGTCCTCGGCCAGCCCAGTAAGGGGCTCCCACAGTGCAGCGGTGGGCTGAAGGGCTCCTCAAACCTGGCCAGAGAGAATGCAGAGGCCGAGAAGGCGCCAAAGCGAGTGAGGGCTGCCGGCACATTGTCACCTCTCAGTAAGGCACTGTCTCAAAAGAAAAAAAAAAAAAGAAGGAAATTAAACAGACCCATAGAAGATCGTATGAACACACAGATGAAAGGTGGTTGCCCACAAGTTGAGGGGTAAGGCCTTGGAAGAAATCAACCCAGTTGACACCTTGTCAGATTCCTACTCTCCAGAAAGGTAAAAAAATAAATCTGTTGTTTAAGCCACCAGGTCTGCAGCATTTTCTTAAGGCAACCCTAACAAATGAATACAAACAGCGATTGAATCTGTTCTACATACTTAGACTGAGTAAAGAAAGCTCAGTCAGGAAGTAGATCACAGGTTGCAGCTTGGAATTCTTTTTTTTTTTTTTCCTCTCTAAGAATGCTCTCCTTTACAGGATACCTAACCATACCCTTAGGATCTCCTGGGATGTCTATTATGTTTATAAGGTGCTTTGTTATTCCTGCCTACCCACTATAATGTTGCAGGAGGTAGACCAGTTGGCACATTATTCTTATTCTCCTTAGATTTTGATATTAGCCTAATATGTTTACAAATAATTCTTTGTCTTATTGTTTTTCTGCTAAAATACTTGAAGATAGATTTTTTTTTTTTTTTTTTTGCATTATATGTAGATGGTGGGTTTCAAATTGTCTGACTTAAATTTTAAGAAGCAATGTAGTGGATTCACCCTGAGGGACATGCACCTCAAATTGTTGAAATATCTTTCAAAACAGTAAGAAACAGGTGTGACCGTTGAAGGACACACAACATGTACTAAGTCTCCATGCACAGAACAAACAGTGAGTTACAATATTAGGTAAACTATGAGATAAAAATACTATGGACAAACATTCTGAATTGTAAGCATTGATTTTTTCTATCAATCTGCTTTTTATATAGGCAAAAGAATTTAGCAAATCAAAGTATTGCATGAACAGAGTGTTATATGTATTTCCTATTAGCTTGCAAATATTAATGCTTTATACATCATCATAAATATTACATTTTATTTCAATATTTGCAAAATTACCAAAGTCCTCTTTTCTCTCTCTCTTTTTTTTTTTTTTTTTGCCATTCATGTATGCATTTTATTTTATTTTATTTTATTATACTTCTAGGGTACGTGTGCAAGTTTGTTACATATGTATACATGTGCCACGTTGGTGTGCTGCCCCCATTAACTGGTCATTTACATTAGATATATCTCCTAATGCTATCCCTCCCCGCTACCCCCTCCCCACAATAGGACCCAGTGTGTGATGTTCCCCTTCCTGTGTCCAAGTGATGTCATTGTTCAGTTCCCACCTGTGAGTGAGAACATTCGGTATTTGGTTTTCTGTTCTTGTGATAGTTTGCTGAGAATGGTGGTTTCCAGCTGCATCCATGTCCCTACAAAGGACATGAACTCATCCTTTTTTATGGCTGCATAGTATTCCATGGTGTATATGTGCCACATTTTCTTAATCCAGTCTGTCACTGACGGACATTTGGGTTAATTCCAAAACTTTGCTATTGTGAATAGTGCCACAATAAACATATGTGTGCATGTGTCTTTATAGCAGCATGACTTATAATCCTTTGGGTATATCCCCAGTAATGGGATGGCTGGGTCAAATGATATTTCTAGTTCTAGATCCATGAGGAATCTCCACAATGTTTTCCACGATGATTTAACTAGTTTGCAATCCCACCAACAGTGTAAAAGTGTTCCTATTTCTCCACATCCTCTCCAGCATCTGTTGTTTCCTGACTTTTTAATGATTGCTATTCTAACTGGTGTGAGATGGTATCTCATTGTGGTTTTGATTTGCATTTCTCTGATGGCCAGTGATGATGAGCATTTTTTCATGTGTCTGTTGGCTGTATGAATGTCTTCTTTTGAGAAGTGTCCATTCATATCCTTTACCCACTTTTTGATGGGGTTGTTTTTTTTCTTGTAAACTTAATTGAGTTCTTTATAGGTTCTGGATATTAGCCCTTTGTCAGATGAGTAGATTGCAAAAATTTTCTCCCATTCTGTAGATTGCCTGTTCACTCTAATGGTAGTTTCTTTTGCTGTGCAGAAGCTCTTTCATTTAATTAGATCCCATTTGTCAATTTTGGCTTTTGTTGCTGTTGCTTGTGGTGTTTTACACATGAAGTCCTTGCCCATGCCTATGTCCTGAATGGTATTACCTATTTTTTCTTCTAGGGTTGTTATGGTTTTAGGTCTAACATCTAAGTCTCTACTCCATCTTGAATTAATTTTCGTATAAGGAGTAAGGAAAGGATCCAGTTTCAGCTTTCTGCTTATGGCTAGCCAATTTTCCCAGCACCATTTATCAAATAGGGAATCCTTTGCCCATTTCCTGTTTTTGTCAGGTTTGTCAAAGATCAGATGTCTGTAGATGTGCGGTATTATTTCTGAGGGCTCTGTTCTGTTCCATTGGTCTATATCTCTGTTTTGGTACAAGCACCATGCTGTTTTGGTTACTGTAGCCTTGTAGTATAGTTTGAAGTCAGGTAGCGTGATGCCTCCAGCTTTGTTCTTTTGACTTAGGATTGTCTTGGAGATGCGGGCTCTTTTTTGGTTCCATATGAACTTTAAAGCAGTTTTTTCCAATTCTGTGAAGAAACTCATTGGTAGCTTGATGGGGATGGCATTGACTCTATAAATTACCTTGGGCAGTATGGCCATTTTCACAATATTGATTCTTCCTATCCATGAGCATGGTATGTTCTTCCATTTGTTTGTGTCCTCTTTGATCTCACTGAGCAGTGGTTTGTAGTTCTCCTTGCAGAGGTCCTTCACATCCCTTGTAAGTTGGATTCCTAGGTATTTTATTCTCTTCGAAGCTATTGTGAATGGAAGTTCATTCATGATTTGGCTCTCTGTTTGTTACTGGTGTATAAGAATGCTTGTGATTTTTGCACATTGATTTTGTATCCTGAGACTTTGCTGAAGTTGCTTATCAGCTTAAGGAGATTTTGGGCTGAGACGAAGGAGTTTTCTAAATATACAATCATGTCATCTGCAAACAGGGACAATTTGACTTCTTCTTTTCCTAACTGAATACCCTTGATTTCTTTCTCTTGCCTGATTGCCCTAGCCAGAACTTCCAACACTATGTTGAATAGGATTGGTGAGAGAGGGCATCCCTGTCTTGTGCCAGTTTTCAAAGGGAATTTTTCCAGTTTTTGCCCATTCAGTATGATATTGGCTGTGGGTTTGTCATAAATAACTCTTATTATTTTGAGATACGTTCCATCAATACCGAATTTATTGAGTGTTTTTAGCATGAAGGGCTGTTGAATTTTGTCAAAGGCTTTTTCTGCATCTATTGAGATAATCATGTGATTTTTGTCTTTGGTTCTGTTTATGTGCTGGATTATGTTTATTGATTTGCATATGTTGAACCAGCCTTGCATCCCAGAGATGAAGCCCACTTGATCATGGTGGATAAGCTTTTAGATGTGCTGCTGGATTCAGTTTGCCAGTATTTTATTGAGGATTTTTGCATCGATATTCATCAGGGATATTGGTCTAAAATTCTCTCTTTTTTGTATTCTCTGATAGTAGTTTGTATTTCTGTTTGGTTGGTGGTGATATCCCCTTTATCATTTTTTTATTGCGTCTATTTGATTCTTCTCTCTTTTCTTCTTTATTAGTCTTGCTAGCAGTCTATCAATTTTGTTAATCTTTTCAAAAAATCAGCTCCTGGATTCATTGATTTTTTGGAGGTTTTTTTGTGTCTCTATCTCCTTCAGTTCTGATCTGACCTTAGTTATTTCTTGCCTGCTTCTAGCTTTTGAGTGTGTTTGCTCTTGCTTCTCTAGTTCTTTTAATTGTGCTGTTAGGCTGTCAATTTTAGATCTTTCCAGCTTTCTCTTGTGGGCATTTAGTGCTATAAATTTCCCTCTACATACTGCTTTAAATGTGTCCCAGAGATTCTGGTATGTTGTATCTTTGTTCTCATTGGTTTCAAAGAACATCCTCATTTCTACCTTCATTTCATTATGTACCCAGTAGTCATTCAGGAGCAGGTTCTTCAGTTTCCATGTAGTTGAGTGGTTTTGACTGAGTTTCTTGGTCCTGAGTTCTAGTTTGATTGCACTGTGATCTGAGAGACAGTTTGTTATAATTTCTGTTCTTTTACATTTGCTGAGGAGTGCTTTACTTCCAACTATGTGGTCAATTTTGGAATAAGTGCGATGTGGTGCTGAGAAGAATGTATATTCTGTTGATTTGGGGTGAAGAGTTCTGTAGATGTCTATTAGGTCCGCTTGGTGCAGAGTTGAGTTCAATTCCTGGATATCCTTATTAACTTTCTGTCTTGTTCATCTGTCTAATGTTGACAATGGGGTGTTGAAGTCTCCCATTATTATTGTATGGGAGTCTAAGTCTCTTTGTAAGTCTCTAAGGACATGCTTTATGAATCTGGGTGCTTCTGTATTGGGTGCATATATATTTAGGATAGTTAGCTCTTCCTGATGAATTGATCCCTTTACCATTATGTAATGGCCTTCTTTGTCTCTTTTGATCTTTGGTGGTTTAAAGTCTGTTTTATCAGAGACTAAGATTGCAACCCCTGTTTTTCTTTGTTTGTTTGTTTGTTTGTTTCCATTTAGTTGGTAGATCTTCCTCCATCACTTTATTTTATTTTATTTTATTTTATTTTATTTTATTTTAAGATGGAGTCTTGCTCTGTCACCCAGGCTGGAGTGCAGTGGTGCGATCTCTGCTCACTGCAAGCTCTGCCTCCCAGTTTCACACCATTCTCCTGCCTCAGCCTCCTGAGTAGCTGGGACTACAGGTGCCCGCTACCACGCCCGGCTAATTTTTTTCTGTATTTTAGTAGAGATGGGGTTTCACCACGTTAGCCAGGATGGTCTTGATCTCCTGACCTCGTGATCTACCCGTCTCGGCCTTCCAAAGTGCTGGGATTACAGGCCTGAGCCACTGTGCCCGGCCCATCCCCTTTTTTTGAGCCTATGTGTGTCTCTGCAAGTGAGATGGGTCTCCTGAATACAGCAAACTGATGTGTCTTGACTCTTTATCCAATTTGCCAGTCTGTGTCTTTTTATTGGACCATTTAGTCCATTTACATTTAAGGTTAATATTGTTATGTGTGAACTTGATCCTGTCATTGTGATATTAGCTAGTTATTTTGCTCATTAGCTGATGCAGTTTCTTCCTAGCATTGATGGTCTTTACATTTTGGCATAATTTTGCAATGGCTGAATCCACTTGTTCCTTTCCATGTTTAGTGCTTCCTTCAGGGTCTCTTGTAAGGCAGGCCTGGTGGTGACAAAATCTCTAAGCATTTGCTTGACTGTAAAGGATTTTATTTCTCCTTCACTTATGAAACTTAGTTTGACTAGATATGAAATTCTGGGTTGAAAATTCTTTTCTTTAAGAATGTTGAATATTGGCCCCCACTATCTTCTGGCTTGGAGAGTTTCTGCCTAGAGATCTGCTGTTAGCTGATGGGCTTCCCTTTGTGGGTAACCCGACCTTTCTCTCTGGCTGCCCTTAACATTTTTTCCTTCATTTCAACTTTGGTGAATCTGACAATTATGTGTCTTGGAGTTGTTCTTCTCAAGGAGTATCTTTGTAGTGTTCTCTATATTTCCTAAATTTGAATGTTGGCCTGCCTTACTAGGTTTGGGGATGTTCTCCTGGATGATATCCGGAAGAGTGTTTTCCAACTTGGTTCCATTTTCCCCATCACTTTCAGGCACACCAATCAGATGTAGATCTGGTCTTTTCACATAATCCCACATTTCTTGGAGGTTTTGTTCATTTCTTTTTATTCTTTTATCTCTACACTTCTCGCTTTATTTCATTCATTTGATCTTCCATCTCTGATACTCTTTCTTCCAGTTGATCGAGTCAGTTACTGAAGCTTGTGTATTTGTCACATAGTTCTCGTGTTATGGTTTTCATCTCTATCAGTTCTTTTAAGGACTTCTCTACATTGGTTATTCTAGTTAGCCATTCATCAAATCTTTTTTCACGGTTTTTAGTTTCTTTGTGCTGGTTACATAGTTCCTCCTTTAGCTCTGAGAAATTTGATGGACTGAAGCCTTCTTCTCTCAATTCGTCAAAGTCATTCTCTGTCCAGCTTTGTTCCGTTGCTGGAGATGAGCTGCATTCCTTTGAAGGGGGAGATGCGCTCTGATTTTTTGAATTTCCAGCTTTTCTGCACTGCTTTTTCCCCTTCTTTGTGGTTTTATCTGCCTTTGGTCTTTGATGATGGTGATGTACTGATGGGGTTTTAGTGTGGGTGTCCTTTCTGTTTGTTAGTTTTCCTTCTAACAGTCAGGACCCTCAGCTACAGGTCTGTTGGAGTTTGCTTGAGGTCCGCTCCAGACCTTGTTTGCCTGGGTATCAGCAGCAGAGGCTGCAGAAGAGAGAACATTGCTGAACAGCGAGTGTTGCTGTCTGATTCTTGCTCTGGAAGCTTCGTCTCAGGGGTGTACCCAGCTGTTTGAGGTGTGAGGTGTCAGTCTGCACCTAATGGGGGATGTCTCCCAGTTAGGCTACTCAGCGGTCAGGGACCCACTTGAGCAGGCAGTGTGTCTGTTCTCAGATCTCAACCTCCGTGCTGGGAGATCCACTGCTCTCTTCAAAGCTTTCAGACAGGGACATTTACCTCTGCTGAGGTTTCTCCTGCTTTTTGTTTAGCTATGCCCTGTCCCCAGAGGTGGAGTCTACAGAGGCAGGCAGGCCTCCTTGAGCTGTGGTGGGCTCCACCCAATTTGAGCTTCCCAGCGGCTTTGTTTACGTACTTAAGCCTCAGCAATGGCAGATGCCCCTCCCCCAGCCTAGCTGCTGCCTTGCAGTTAGATCTCAGACTGCTGTGCTAGCAATGAGGGAGCCTCCATGAGCATGGGACTCTCTGGGTCAGGTGTGGGATATAATCTCCTGGTGTGCCGTGTGCTAAGACCCTAGGTAAATAAAGTGCAGTATTAGGGTGGGAGTTACCTGATTTTCCAGGCGTTGTGTGTCTCACTTTCCTTTGGCTAGGAAAAGGAATTCCCTTCCCCCTTGCGCATCCCAGGCAACGTGATGTCTTGCCCCGCTTCAGCTCTCGCTGGTCAGGCTGCACCCGCAAACTAGCACCAACTGTCCGACACACCCCAGTGAGATGAAGCTGGTACCTCAGTTGAAAATGCAGAAATCACCTGTCTCTGTGTTGCTCATACTGGGAGCTGGAGGCTGGAGCTGTTCCTATTCGGCCATCTTGGGCATGCCCCCCACAAAGTCCTCTTTTTCTATGTACTTTATTTAACAATGTGACCTATCTTTTCCAAAGTTTCTTCTTTAGCAGGGTGTGATCCTCTATGCCTTGCAGGATAAGTGGAGTTTACATCGTTTTGTACTGTGATTGTGATCACAGCAGATAATTGTATAGTAGATAGAATTGTATAGAATAGTGTAAAAAGGACCAGATGGAAGAATAGGGCAGGAAACACAAGATCAGCATGGAAACAGCACAGTATAATTCTCAATGGTATTATAGCCATGAATTTCTTTATTCCAAAATTAATAATTTATTTTGATACTAAATCTATTCAACTCCTTTCAAAAGGTCCAGCGTTAAGTATGCTGACATTTTCCTTAATTGATGCTAAGATATGACAAACTTAAAATCCTTTTGTTATTTTTGTGTTTATTTTCTTAGATTCTAGGTGTCTAAGAGGGGTCAGTCCAAGAAATTGTTAATTAAGTGTTTGAAGTTGACAAGCCAGTGTAATCAGCTCTCTTGGGAATAGCTGGTTAATTTGCATCTCAGTAGGCTTCAGAAGATGATGTAAGTGATTTCCCTGTGATAGAGTGTCCAGGATCAATTACAACCTGGTCAATTCCAAGTCCAAAGATAGATATGAAAAACTTTGATTTCCATTCAATTTAACTTGACCTTTCTAGATATAAACAAGAGAAACTATTTCAGAAAAGTTTTTTACAGAAAGAAAGGAGTCTAATGGAGACATTTTCTAAAATCAAAATATATGAAAATCAGTGAAACTACCTTGAAAATAGCAATTACAAAATAGCAACTGAGCCTTTTCTGTTATTCATGATCAAATTGCAGTTGAAATTGATTTCACCAGGACATATTTGAGGTTAATGTCTCTTATTTTTTTTAAAAAAACAGTTTTATGGGATTTAACTAATATATAACAAGCTCCACATATATTAAATGTAAAATTTAAAAAATTTGATAAGTTTTGATATATCATATAACCCATTAAAGTATCACCACAGTCGCGATGATGAACATATCCATCTCCTTCCAAATGTTTCCTGGTGCCCCCTTTTTAATCCCTTCTCACTCCCATTCTTACCCTACTGTCTCCAGAATACCATTAATCTGCTTTCTGTCACTGTGGATCAGTTTGCATTTTCTTGAATTTTATATAAATGGAACCATACAGTATGTCCTCCTTTCTCTTTGGCTTCTTTAACTCAGTGAAATTATTTTGAGATTCATCCATTTTGTTGTGTGCCAATAGTTCATTCCTTTGTATTATGTAGTACTGATGCACTGTATCAATGTACCACGATTGTTTATATATTCACTTCTGGATGAACATTTTGACTTTTGGATATTTTAATAAAGTTGCTGTAAACATTTGTGTGCAAGTCTGTGTGGATATACATTCTGATTTTGAGGGGAGAGGAAGTAAATATCTAGGAGTAGAATGCCTGGATTATATGGCAAGTGTATATTTATCATTTCAGAAATTTTTCTTTGAATTTAACATTTTAAGTAATGGTTTTCCAAAGTTTTTGTACTATTTTACATTGAAACTAGCAGTGCATGGAAATTTTAGTTCCTTTACATTCTTACCACTACTTGGTATAGACAGTCTTTCACATTTTAGCCATCCTAAAGCATGTATTGGTGTATCATTATGCTTTTAATATGCATTTATCTAATAAGTAAATATGTTTAGTGTCATTTTATGTGCTTATGTAGCATCCATATATTCTCTTTGCTGAAATGTCTTTTCAAATATTTGCATATTTCCTATTCTGTTTGTTTTATTATTGAGTATGAGTTATTTGTATATTCTGGATACAATTCTTTATCAGATATATGCTTCCAAATATTTTCTCCTATAACAGTGTCTTTAAAAAGTAGAAACTTTTGCTTGTCTGAATGCAGTGGTGTTTAGAATTGATTGATAACTACCAGTTACAGATTTCTTTGTTCCTTCTCCCCCTCCACAGCTTCAATTGACTAGCCAAAAAAAAAAAAAGTAGAAGCTTTTAATTTTGACAAAGTCAGTTTGTTTACTTTTTCTTTTAGGGTTTATGTTTTATACATTATATTTAAGAAATGTTTCTGTAATGCAAGTTAATAAATATTTTCTCATGTTTTCCTTTAGCAGTTTATTTTGGATTTTACATTTAATTACATAATTCATTTTTAGTTAATTTTTAATATGAAGTATTAAAGGATATTCATATTTAATATGAAGTATGTATTGAAGGATATTTTTCTACATACGAATATTGTCCAAGCATCATCTCTTTAAAAGACTATTCTTTCTTCAGTTGATTGCATGTATAGCTTTGTGAACAATCAGTCATTTATATGTGTTGGGTTGTTCGTGAAATCTCTATTCTGTTCCATTGATATATGTGTCTACCTATATTCCAGTGCCACACTGTCTGGATTACTATAACTTTAAGTGTTGAAATCCTGTATGGTTAGTCTTTCCTGTTTGTTCCTTTTCAACATTGTTTTGTTGCTGACAGGCCTTGAACTTTATTATGCATTTTTTTGAGTCTGGCTTTTTTCTTCTCCCTGGTCTTGGCTATGTTGGCATCTGCCTGGGCTCCCCACCCTGTGTGGTGTCTTTCATGGCAGTAAGCTGCGGGAATCATAGACTCACCTGATTTGTTTCCACCTCTCAAGAATCCCGGTGGTTAATTGTCTAGGTGTCCAGTGCCTTGAAGCTATTTCATATATTCATTTTTTGGCTGTGTTAAGCAGAAAGATAAATCCAGTTCCTGTTATTCAATCTTTTGGACAGAAGTGGAGGTCCAAAATAAATCCCTTGGGCCTGTTTTAAACAAATTTCTTTCTGTAGTTCTTTTGGACTTGAGGAAGGACTCACCTTCTCCTGGATGTCTTATCCTGTCTCTTCCTTAGGCTTTCTCGGATGTCTTCTCTGAGCAACTGTAGTATAAGTGCACAGATTGTAGTCACAGAGGTCTGCACCTGAATGTTTGTCTGTTAGTGAGAAGCTGTTGCTTAACTAACTAGCTATCTGTTTAACCTTTTCAGTTTTAGTTTATATTTAATACTGTATTTCTAAAACTGAAGTTGAGAATTGAGAATTAAAGTAGAAATTAAGTGAGTCAGCTTTATGCATAAAAACTTTTTATTACATTGCTTAACACAGGGTAAACCCTTGACAATGTTGACTGTTACAGTAATTGCTAATACTATTAATGTCACTACCTGTACCATCATTACTTCTTACTACTGTGACCCTCAAACCTGAGTTAATATGTTTATGAAGTAGGTCTCTTATCATAGGTTGCAACTCGACTTAACCCATGTTTTAATAGGGCCAGATTTAGTCATACTACCATGACTTCTATTTTTTTTGGCATGTATTACAAGGCCTACTAAAGGGCTTATCCTGAAGAGATGTGTTCAATACATATGGCAATCCTGGATTTTTCTTGTTCCACATGTTGCCTCTATAGATGTGTAACCATAACTACAGTAAATATAAATGCTACTTTTCTCAATAAATTCCTAAACTGATAAATAAAGATGACTTTGAGAAATTCCTAAACTGATACATAAAGATGACTTTGGGCTAAATGATCCATGCACATACTTATAGATGATTCCTTTTTCAAAATTCTGTCTTCTAACCAATCTTTAGGAACACTAGTGAAAATTTCAAATATAGAGTGGGTAAATGTTTTTGGCCTATTGAGGTACTGAAGTTTGACATGGGAGCATCTTCACCTTCTCGATTTTAAGTAGATACAGCATGGTGAAGCTTAGTGGTTTATTTTTCTTTCTTTCCAAAATCTACCAAAACAAAAAGTTCTTAAATGTCTACTTAGCTACCGGCCGGGCGCGGTGGCTCAAGCCTGTAATCCCAGCACTTTGGGAGGCTGAGACGGGCGGATCATGAGGTCAGGAGATCGAGACCATCCTGGCTAACACAGTGAAACCCCGTCTCTACTAAAAAATACAAAAACTTAGCCGGGCGAGGTGGCAGGCGCCTGTAGTCCCAGCTACTCGGGAGGCTGAGGCAGGAGAATGGCGTAAACCCGGGAGGCAGAGCTTGCAGTGAGCTGAGATCTGGCCACTGCACTCCAGCCTGGGTGACAGAGCAAGACTCCGTCTCTAAAAAAAAAAAAAAATGTCTACTTAGCTGCCTTGTAGTTACTTAGCTTACTTAATGTGTCTAGTTCTTAAAACATCTTTTCAAACAAAATGTTCTTCAGAATCTATCTATCCACCTATCTATTATCTATCTATCATCAAGGAGGAGGTGCTCTAGTTCAAACAGGAGTGGACAGTTTAAAATGTGCTCTTTACACCTTTTTGTAATCAGCTGCTACTACTTCACTCTTTTCTTCTGCACCTAATCCACTCTATGGAGGAGCTTAGAGATTTTTGAAGTCTGATGTATACCACGTTTGGGTACAGTCAAAACTAAGTTCATACTGGGACCACCTGCTACCTATACATCTTTGGAAAACTCACTAAACCTTCCTGAACTTCAATTTCATCATAATACAGCTGGTGTAATAGTGCAGGATTGTTTACAACATTAGAGATAAATTATAAAGAGCAATGGCATGTACTAGGGCTGATCTCGCCAGGCTTTTTTTTTTTTTTTTTTAAATTAGGTTATGATTTGAACAAAAAGGATGAAGAATGGTTTAATTAGGAACACTGTAAATTTCAGGATTTCCCTGTGAGTATTCCCCTTGGCAGGATGATATGACTGTCTCTCTCCTAAAGGTGACCCCACATCAACCTGGCTGAAAAGGGGGCTTAGGAGATTTGGACTTAAATATGTTTAGATTGCATGAAAAAGTTTCTGTGAAACTCCTTTTGTTTTTTCTTTTGCATCGACTTTTTGGATGAAAAGTTCAGTAGGGAATGACAGAAAAAAAAGTAGTTATAGTTAATGAAAGCAGACATGAAGACTTTGTAACAAAGGAGAATAGCAAAATCCAGGGCACCCAAGGAGGAAACACATTAGGCTCCTGGGGCAGTAGAGGCAGGGGATTTAATGATACTTGTCTTCCAGAAATGGTTCCTGGAGCCTTCCTCCCAGGAGGAAACCACCTGTACAGCTCTTTAGATTGCTGTTGTGGGCCATTTATCCAACGCTACTTTCCAAGCTGCTGCAAACACCTTAAATTCAAACAAACCATTCCTTTCCTAAAGTCTTTTACAGCGAGAGACCAGGGCATGGACCCAGCTCCTGCTTTTTCCTCAAAGGACATTTCCTGATGCCTATACCTTGTGGAACAGATGAATTGGCATCAGCAAGCAGGACTACTTGAACCTGACTGCCTTGAGGCAGTCCCTTTGACAGGGGTTGAGCTTAACTTGAATTATTGGGACTAAACTGGGAGACCACATTGTGTGTGTATGTGTGAGGTGTGGCAACCACTGAGATGTATCTTGTGAAGGGATCTCTAAAAATTCTAAATTCTGTTTCCAACAGTTCCATGTGTGTCCTCTGGAATTGTAGTGCGTGTGTGTGTGTGTGCGCGCGTGTGTTGCGTGTGTGTATGTGTGTGTAAACAAGGCCTGTCTCATGAAAACCCCACGATTTCCACCTTGGGGTTGTTGTCAGGGACATCCCAGTGCTTATGGAAAACACCTGATAGAGCACTAAATCCTCAGGCATGTGTTCTGCAGGAAGCTTACCTATAGGGAATATTATTCCCTTAGAAAGGTTACATGAAATGTGTCCCTGACTTTTGCTGAGGTAACAATGACCCCCATCTCAGTCTGAAGGTCATTCAGGGCAGCTCCAGCTTATGGATCAAAAATGTATGGATGATAGTGTTTGCCGTAGTTTTTTTGTTTTTGTTTTTGTTTTCATTACAAGCCAAGGCAAAATATGTGTAAATTTTTAATACATCCTGCTGTACCAGGGTATATGCTTTGGATTAGGTAGACAAGAAACTGAAAGAGGAAGCTAAAATCACTAACTCAAGCTAAGTATTTTTTGGTGACTTATGCTAAAGAAAGCTTAATGAAGCAAAAGTATACTGATGGGAAATCAGAAGACAGCCTGTAGTCCTTTATCTATTATTATTTGTGTGGTTAGTTGACTTTAGCCAAATAATTGAATATCTCTGACACTTAATTTCCCTATTTGTTGAATAAGGAAATTGAGTTAAAGTTGTTACGTTTTTTCTTCAGAAATTATTTTCTGATTCGGATTCTAATATGCCCAGGAATACAGTACAATATTAGTGAAATTATCAGTGGTATGTTTTGTAGGAAGGGAAGATGTTTTTGAAAGGGATTTGTTGCCTTATCACTTCTCCAATAAGCTATGGTCAATATCCTACCACTTTACCTCTCTGCATGACTGGAGTTGCCTGCCAAAATAAATAGAATATTTCTTAGAGTAAGAGGTAGAGAACATAATGGAATAGAGAAGAGTTTATATGAGGTTTTTGTTCAAAGCCTTTCGAAATGAGATTTGTTTTCTTGCAATGAATAAAATGAACACAGCAGCAAAGAAGGATGCTGTTTTTTTTGGGATTTTTTTCTCCATCTCTGAAGTGGATTTTATTAGAACAGTAACAAGTATATAGTTAAAGAAGTCTGTACCTCATAATTTATGGTATAAAGTTAATGGGTCTTTTACACCTTTAAGATCCATTTAACGGTTAACTCTGAAATTATTATTATTTTGTTAAGGTTAAGATTAGAGCTATGAAAGTAAACTCTATGTATAGAATGTTCAATTCAAAACAATTTGTTATTGGGCAACTTCTTGCTCTGTTGTAGTACTCAATATGCATAGTACATTTAGAAAGAAGTGTCATAAAGGTAGATCCAGTGAGTCATAGTGAGTTCTGTCTGGATGACTATATATTGTTACCTTAAATTGGAAATGCAAGAAGCAATGTAATCATTGTTCTATTAAATTTTTTAAAAAATAATTTTGATTCAGCTTGGACTCATAAGGTTACTGTGACATTGTTTGAAGTGACATTTAAAAAACAAAATTTATGTGTTTAGGGTTGAAGTAATGGTTTTAGTTTTGACAGAAAGGAAAAAATGTTTTTCATAGAAAGAAAGAATTAAATTATAAACAACCACTTACATGACAGCTAATCCATAAAAATATATTTTATTCAAACATCATTATCTCATATTAAGAACGGATGGTTTGCCATAAGAAGTCATGTTGCAGGCTAAGAAGTTAGCTTATCAGAGGGGTAAGCCAAATTTACTTTCCTGGAACTTCTGTTTAGTTTTGCATTGCTTTATGTTCAATTTCTCAGTGGCAGGCCACTCACTAATCGGCACTGTTAGTCCCTTTCCTTAACAATCCTTCGTTGACATTGCGATAAAGTCTACATTAATTTCAGCCATTAAAATGAAACAAAAATGTTGCTTAACCAGACTGTATTTCAGAAACTTATTTTAATCATCTTTAGGTGTTTGTAAAAATGAGAGTAAAATATCAACCCAACCATCGAGCCTGCCTGGTAGTGTTCCATCAGTTTCCACTTTAATTTTCCAATCACTTTTACATAATGTGCTTACTGTTACTGAGTTCTTTAGAGAGCAATAATAAACACAATTTAAAATAATCCTTGTGACTTTCATTATATATGACTTTTGTTTACAGGCACACAAAAATTAGAAATTGGTTTTAAAAGTGAATATTGAGTCTCCTATTACCACCCTTGGTGAAAGGGTGGGTGGGTGGATGGATGCGTGGATGGATAGAGCCTTGGGTCAAAATGGTAAAACCTCTGGCTGCCAAAACGAAGATTCTATTTTATCTGAGAGTTAGCATAAAGTGAACTGGTCAGGGCTGTGCATGCCATCACACCTCCGAGTCTGAAGTTTGCATGTGAGCTTCAAGAAAATTTAAATTCACACCATGTTCTGACTTTGGAACAAAATGCTCAAAATGAGTAATGGTTACTACTGTGGAGCATGTTCTCTGGAGTTATTGTATCATTTAACAAAAGCTAAGCTCCCTATATATTCATATCCATTCTCATTCTCTCTCTCTTTTATTCTCTTATTTTCTCTCTCTTATTCTCTCTCTCTCTCATATTCTCTGGTAAAAATAAGGCACTAGATCTCCTGCTTTGACTTTCTTATACCCCTCTGGCTTACAATATTTTTAAATAGAGCATGATTCCTCCTAATTTTTCTTTTTTTAAAATTATTTTTTATTATTATACTTTAAGTTCTAGGGTACATGTGCATAACGTGCAGGTTTGTTACATATGTATACTTGTGCCATGTTGCTGTGCTGCACCCATCAACTCGTCATTTACATCAGGTATAACTCCCAATGCAATCCCTCCCCCCTCCCCCATCCCCATGATAGGCCCCGGTGTGTGATGTTCCCCTTCCCGAGTCCAAGTGATCTCATTGTTCAGTTCCCACCTATGAGTGAGAACATGCGGTGTTTGGTTTCCTGTTCTTGTGATAGTTTGCTAAGAATGATGGTTTCCAGCTACATCCATGTCCCTACAAAGGACACAAACTCATCCTTTTTTATGGCTGCATAGTATTCCATGGTATATATGTGCCACATTTTCTTAATCCAGTCTGTCACTGATGGACATTTGGGTTGATTCCAAGTCTTTGCTATCGTGAATAGTGCCGCAATAAACATACGTGTGCATGTGTCTTTATAGCAGCATGATTTATAATCCTTTGGGTATATACCCAGTAATGGGATGGCTATCTCTTTGAGATGTCAACAAATGCTGAGAATTATGCTAGACAAATAGTTAAATGTATTTAGAGGTCAATTTTTGTGTAACCTTGAACAATTCATCTAATAATGGGAACTCCAAGTTTTTTATTTATTTCTTTCCTTTTTTTTTTTTTTTTTTTTGAGATGGGGTCTTGCTCTGTGGCCCAGGGTGGAGTTCTGTGGCACGTCTCGGCTCACTGCAAGCTTCGTGTCCCAGTTTCATGCCATTGTCCTGCCTCAGCCTCCCAAGTAGCTGGGACTACAGGTGCCTGCCACCACGCCTGGCTAATATTTTGTATTTTTTAGTAGAGACAGGGTTTCACTGTGTTAGTAGAGACAGGATTTTACCATGAGATGGTCTTGATCTCATGACCTCGTGATCCGCCCACCTAGGCCTCCCAAAGTGCTGGGATTACAGGTGTGAGCCACCATGCCTGACCTTAATTTCTTAATGAATTTCTTGACTTTTAAATTCAGTTCTTTTCCAGATCTTTTGTAGAGTTTTCATCAGAGGAGCTGCGTGTGTATATCTGCCCCCAACAACATGTTTGTCTACACATATCACACCCCTCACTTCTTTGATCCATACCTCAGAGACTTGGCCTATATGTACCACAAGTACACCAAGGTTCCCTTGCCCTTTGACTTCTAGTTGGGTTCTGCAAATCACAGTAATAAGCAGATCATAATCTTGGAGAAAGAAGACGTCCTCCATGTATATTCCCCTGGCTCTGCTCCTCTCTTGCTTATACTGGGATTGGAAGAGGCTATGTTCCTCTTTCAAAGACCAAACAAGTCTTGTTAAGAGGTCCAGCTCCTAGAGTTAGTTATCTTGCTAGCTGTGTTCTTGTCAGCTCTCCTGGACTTCTCAGGCCTAGCAGTATTAACGAATGATGTCACTTGTCTCAGGAAATTTCACAATCCTTTAATGGATTCCTACAAACCTGAGCACACATTTAGGAACACTTTCTCCATTAAACTCTTTGCAATAATTAGTTTGTGCATTCTATTTCCTGCCATGACTACCACCGATGGACTGGGTAAATTGTCTTTTCTTTTAGTTATTTTGTTAGATTTTCTAATTAGGATAGAATTAAAGTTAAGACACAAATCAACTTGCTAAAAAAATAAATAAATAAGCTTTGAACATTGAGGCAACATACATAAATATTGGGGGCACTTATAGTCTAATAGCTTACCAAATCAATACATAAATAATAAAGATAATAAATTTTAATTTGCTTTTCCCTGATGACATATGATGGGGAGCATCTTTTTATATGCTTATTTGCCATCTGTATATCTTCTTTTTTAAAACTATACTTTAAGTTCTAGGATACATGTGTAGAATGTACAGGTTTGTTATATAGGTATACTGTGCTATGGTGGTTTGCTGCACCCATGAACCCGTCATCTACATTAGGTATTTCTCCTAATGTTATACCTCCCCTAACTCCTCACCTGCTGACAGGCCCCGGTGTGTGATGTTCCAATCCTGTGTCCATGTCCATGTGTTCTCATTGTTCAACTCCCACTTATGAGTGAGAACATGTGGTGTTTGGTTTTCTGTTTCTGTGTTAGTTTGCTGAGAATGATGGTTTCCAGTTTCATTCATGTCCCTGCGAAGGACATGAACTCATCCTTTTTTATGGCTGCATAGTATTCCATGGTGTATATGTCACATTTTTTAATCTAGTCTATCACTGATGGGTATTTGGGTTGTTTCCAAGTCTTTGCTATTGTGAATAGTGTTGCAATAAACATACGTGTGCATGTATCTTTATAGTAGAATAATTTGTAATCCTTTGGGTATATACTCAGTAATGGGATTACTGGGTCAAATGGTATTTCTGGTTCTAGGTCCTTGAGGAATTCCCACACTGTCTTCCACAATGGTTGAAATAATTTACACTCCCACCAACAGTATAAAATTGTTTCTATTTCTCCACGTCCTTGCCAGCATCTGTTCTTTCCTGACTTTTTAATGATCGCCATTCTAACTTGTGTGAGATGGTATCTCACTGTGGTTTTAAATTGCATTTCTCTAATGACCAGTGATGATGAGCATTTTTTCATGTTTTTTTGGCCACATAAATGTCTTCATTTGAGAAGTGTCTGTTGATATCCTTCGCCCACTTTTTGATGATTTTTTTTTCTTGTAAATTTGTTTAGGTTCTTTGTGGATTCTGGATATTAGACCTTTGTCAGATGAGTAGATTGCAAAATTTTTCTCCCATTCTTTAGGTTGCCTGTTCACTCTGATGATAGTTTCTTTTGCTGTGCATAAGCTCTTTAGCTTAATTAGATCCCATTTGTCCATTTTAGTTTTTGTTGCCATTGCTTTTCGTGTTTTAGTCATGAAGTCTTTGCTCATGCCTATGTCCTGAAAGGCATTGCCTAGGTTTTCTTCAGACCACTCCTATTCAACATAGTATTGGAAGTTTTGGCCAGGGCATATTTCTCAGCATTAATACTTTTTTTTTTTTTTTTTTGCTATGAGAGTGGCAACCTTGAAAGATGCCGTATAAACTAGGCTCTTTTCTGTGTTTAATGATAAACTTTATCAACTTTATAATGAAAATAATTACTTTGTGCTCATTGTGGTGGTTCTATTTTTAGTTTTTGAGAAAATTCCATACTGTTTTCCACAATAGCTGTAATAATTTACATTCCCACCAACAGTGTGTAAGAGTTCCCTTTTCTCTGTTACCTTGCCATCATCTGTTTTTTTGTCTTTTTGATAGCAGTCACGCCAACTGGGGTAAGATAATATCTTATTGTAGTTTTGATTTTCATTTCCCTGATTAGTGATGTTGTGCATTTTTTTCATAGAGCATTTTTTTCATATACCCATTGGCCATTTGTATGTCTTTTGAGAAATGTCTATTCACGTCCTTTGCTCACTTTTAATGAGATTGTTTATTGTTGTTGTTGGGTTTTTTGCTGATGAGTTGTTTGATTTCCTTGTATATTCTGGATATCAGTTTCCTGTCAGATGCGTAGTTCACAAATATCTTCTCCCATTTAACAGGTTGTCTCTCCATTCTACTGGTTGTTTCTTTGCTGTCCAGAAGGTTTTTACTTCTTGTAAAGAGCGAAAGAACAAAGCTTCCACAGCGTGGTATAAGACCCCAGCACGTTACCGCTGCTGGATCCTGTGGCCAGCTTTATTCCCTTATTTGGCCCTGCCAATGTCCTGCTGATTGGTCCATTTTAGAGTGCTGATTGGTCCATTTTACAGAGTGCTGATTGGTGCGTTTTTACAGAGTGTCGATTGGTCCCTTTACAAACTTTTAGACACATAGCACTGATTGGTGCGTTTTTAGAGTGCTGATTTGTGCATTTACAAACCTTTAGCTAGACACAGAGCGTTGATTGATGTGTTTACAATCCTTTAGTTAGACAGAAAAGTTCTCCAAGTCCCCACCGGACCAAGAAGCCCAGTGGGCTTCACCTCTCAATACCAGGCTTAGCACACTTCTAGCAAGGTTACACAGAAATTTCATGTTAGTTATTAATCTGGTAGCTGGAGAGGATGTGAGAGCAGCTCCTGGGGATGGAGAGACCTATTGCCGTTTGGGAAAGTGGGAGTACTAGCAATTACTAGGGAAGAGTGAGGTACTTCTGCAAGCCCAAAAGATCCAGGGGAGTTAGAGTCAGTGTACTCAGGACATTTAACCAGATATACTTGTCCCATGTTTCAAGATCTCTAACTTTCTCTGGGAGGTAGATAAATTTTGCATAACAGACCTGATTTAGTGAGCATTTAAACATCTCAGAAGCTCCAGAATTAATTGTTAATGAGGCCTTGAGCCTGCTGCTCAACTATATATTCTTCTACTGTTGGAAATAATGACCTCCTTATAAACCACCACAGGGACTTTCTGGCTTTCTTAATTAGCCATAAACTGCTTGCTAAAAGCCCTCAGAATCCCATTATCCTTCTGTAGGGTGTCAACATAATTTAACAGTAACCAGTCAACTCCATTATTTTTGTATGCATTGTTTCTTACCTCCCCGCAGCCCTCCATTTTTCAAGTACCTGCATCATTACCCTTGCCACAGCATTCCCATACACTGGGACATTTTCCCAGGTTGTCATTGGTTGTGATAGTTTTAGCAATTGAGCCATCACTTTGCTCCAGGGATTAGCCATGCCCCACTTAAGAATCCACTTCACCTGGCAGGCAGTGGGTTAAGTCAGGTCAGCCAACTGTTACGCTACTACTGCCACCTGAATTAGTTTGGATCTTCCAAGAAGCAGATGCCAAGAAGATATTAAATGTGCAAGGATATTATTAACAAAGATGTCTGTGAGATAACATGGGAGGGAGTTGGAGAAGGCTGGGAAAGTTTCACACCTGCAATAAAAGCCAGCCTGTTAGTGAAAAAGAGAGGAAGAAAGCCAAGTTGGAAGGGTCCTAGACTGCAGTGCTGTCTAAGGAAAGCTCAGCAAAGGCTCTTGGAGGAACTTGTAAGCCAAAGCTGGTCATCAGAGAAGTCCCATATTTATCTGTAATGGGTTGGCCACAGTATTCTTCTAATTCTAGGCTACTGTGTGAGAGTAACACAATAGATTTCAGTATACAGAAACTGGGGCTCTTAGTTTAGAAGTTTACAATGCACATCCTCACGGTCTCCACACCAACCTTGGATGAAGAAAAGGAAACCCAATCCTAGTCCTTCATCTTGACAAGGAGCAGACTGAAGCTTCCCACACAGCAGTAACCACTTCCAAATACCCTCTTTATAAATTTTCTACGAATCTTTTTATCCTCAATGTAAATGATGGAGTTAGGAATTATTTTTTCTTTTATCCACTTTAAAACTGCAGGAAAATGGTGTCATTTTGGAAGGTATATGTATTGTTTTTATGCTTCAGCTAAAACGGAGACAAGAAAAATACCATTTTAACATCCTGTGAGGTTTGCATTGGTTAATATGATAAAAGGATTGTTGGTTACTAGGTGAAACAAATTTATTTTTGTGGTGGGGGTGGGTGGGAGGGAAAATTGAATGGAAGAGGACTATACAGATATTATGGAGTCTCCCCAGTCCAGTAATGCAAATGAAGTCATCTGGTTAAAGGAAATAACTTTTTTTTTTTCATGAGACATTGGTGAGATCCTTGGAAGGAAATCATTTCTAGAGAATGAGTTCATGAGAGTGTTCAGAGAGATTTGTAAAACTCTGGGTATAAGAAGAACTCCAGTGGAAAAGCATGTCTCAGACCTAAGGAGGAGGCTCTTCTACCTTCCTCTGGGTGAAAATGACATATGTGGTGAGAGCATACATGAAAATCTTCAGGAGGGATAATATTCCTTGTCTTCATGGGCAGTGACAGTGCTTAAACTTTTCCAAGTGTCTTTACAAGGTGTAAAAATGGGATTATGTGTGTCATACATGATACAATGCAGTGACTGTATGTATTATATGCTCTTAAGATCCAATTTTAGCTATTCCCAGAAATAACAGATCCAAATTTTGCACGGGACTAACTTTTGGTAGTGAAAATATTGAGTCTTGTCTATACATATCAATCATGCTTCAGTCAAGAAAACGGAAAATATTCTATATTCTAATTACAAAGAATTGTAACACATGAAATTAGAGGCATATATAACTGCTGTCTAGGATGAGGAATCAGAATTCAGAGAAGATAATCTCAATTTGAACTCTGAAGTGAATTTCACCTAGAAATTGCTGGGAATTTAAGAACCTCTGGGAGCCTCCCACTGACTATCTTAATTTGCAGAACCAACTCAAGTGATTAACAAAAATTTACTATCATGTGTTTCAGCTAAACTACAGTGAGTGATTCACAGGAGACTGTCAGAAAATCATATAACTGCCATCTGCCTACTTGTCTGCCAGCAACTGTCTCTTTCAGTCACATCTAAACAGCATGAGATGGTTTCTCATTGACAGATGTTAACATAGAACCACATAGGGGAGAAGATGTGGGGAAATTTATTTAGCGGGATTCCTAGCAGGAGTGAAGATGATGTTGAGTTAATAAAAGACTATCCAATGCTCTATCATGATTGAGGAATACACAGAAATACAAAACATCCTCAGAGACTATTACAAAAGACCTCTATACACACAAACTAGAAAATATAGAGGAAATGGGTAAATTCTTAGAAACACACAATCTCCACAGATCGAATCGGGAATACATTGAAACTCTAAATGGGCCAATATCAAGTTCCAAAATTGAATCCGTTATAATAATAAAAAAACCTATGAACCAAAAAAAGGCCCTGGATTCACAGCCGAATTCTACCAGATGTACGAAAAAGAGCTGGTACCAATTATACTGAAACTATTCCTAAGGAGGAAGAACTCCTCCCTAGTTCCTTCTGTGAAGCAATCATCATCCAAAGATGATGCTGGCCAATATCCTTATTGGCCAAAGATTCAGTTGATGAATCCGATTTTTTCCCAATATATGTGATTCTAATGATTCAGATGATTCTGATATTAGTTCTGTTTAGAAATAACTCCAAGAACAGTTTTTACATTTTATTTTCACATTGAAAATCAGTCAGATTTTCTTCAGTCTCAAAGAGCGTGTTTATGTAAAATTAAATGAACTCTGGCAGCAAGCTGCGCTTTTTTTTTTTTTCTAAATGGGAAAAGCATTAAATATGTCATCTCGTTATCACTAGTTTTAAAAAATGTATTTTTGTTCTTCAAATATACCTGATGATGATGATACAGGCCTATATCCTTGATGGATGTAAATGCAAAAATCCTCAACAAAATACTGGCAAACTGAGTCCAGCAGCATATCACAAAGTTAATTTACCACAGACAAGTAGGCTTCATTCATAAACTGCAAAGTTGATTTAGCATATGCAGATCAATAAATGTGATTCACAAATAATCAGAATTAAAAACAAAAACCATATGATCATCCCAATAGATGCAGGAAAAGCTTTCAATAAAATCTAACACCTTTTCATGATAAAAAAAAAACCCTCAAGAAACTAGGCATTGAAGGAACATACCTCAAAACAATAAGAGCCTTCTATGACAAACCCACAGCCAACATACTGAACAGGCAAAAACTGAAAGCATTCCCCTTTCAGAGATCTGGAATAGATAAGGTTGCTCACTCTCATCACTCCTATTCAACATAGCACTGGAAATGCTAGCCAGAGCAATCTGGAAAGAGAAAGAAATAAAATCATCCAAATAGGAAAATAAGTCATACTATCTCTCTTCACTAATGATATGATTCTATACCTAGAAAACCCTAAACAATCCACCAAAAGGCTCCTAGAACTGACAAATGACTTCAGTAAAGGTTCAGAATATAAAATCAATGTTCGAAAATCACAAGCATTTCTTTTTTCTTAATATTGTTTGGACAGAATCTCACTATCTTTACCAGGCTAGAAGGCTGTGATGTGACGTTGGCTCACTACAGCCTCAACTTCCTAGGTTCAAGCAAACCTCCCATATCAGCCTTGCAAATAGCTAGGACCTCAGGCACATGCCACCTTGCCTGGCTCATTTTTTATTTGGGGTTGATTTTTTTTTTTTTTTGGTAGACTTAGTCTCACTTTATTGTTCAGGCTCGTCTCAAACTCCTGAGCTCCAGTGATCCTCCTGTCTCAGCCTCCCGAAGTACTGGGATTATGGTTGTGAGCCACCACACTGGGCCTTCGGTAACATTTCTATACATCAACAATGTTCATGCAGTGAGTCAAATTAAGAAGGCTATTCCATTTTTAATAGCCACAAAAAGATAAAATACCCAGGAATACATCTAATCAAGGAGGTGAAAGATCTTTGTAAGAAATATAAAATATTGTTGAAAGAAAGAATAGATGAAACAAACAGAAAAACATCCCATGCCTCATGGATTGGAAGAACCAATATCATTAAAATATCCATATTGCTCAAAGCAATCTATAGATTCAACATTATTCCGTTAAACTACCAATATTGTTTTTTGCAGAACTAGAAAAAACTGTTCTAAAATTCATATGGAACCAAAAATGAGCCGGAATAACCAAAGCAATCATAAGCAAAAGCTAGAGGCATCACATTACCTTAAAACTATAAGACTACCGTAACCAAAGCAGTATAGTACTGGTACAAAAACAGATACATGGACTGATGGAACAGAATAGAGAACCCAGAAATAAGACTGCACACTTACAATCATCTGATCTTCAACAAAGTCGACAAAAATACAGAATGGGAAAGGACTCTATTCAATAAATAGTGCTGGGGTACTTGGCTAGCCATATGCAGAAAAGTGAGATTGGATGCCTACTTTTTACATATACAAAAGTTAACTCAAGGTGGATTAACTGTTTGAATGTAAGTCCTACAACTACAAGAATTCTAGAAGAAAATCTAGGAAACACTATCCTGGACATCAGCCTTGGGAAAAAAATTAAGTCCTCAAAAGCAATTGCAACAAAAAAATTGACAAGTAGGGTAATTAAAGAGCTTCTGCACAGCAAGGAAACTATCAACAGAGTAAACAGACAACCTACAGAATGGGGAAAATTAGTCACAAACCATGTATCCAACAAAGATCTAACATCCAGAACCTGTAAGGAACTTGATTCAACAAGGAAGAAACAAATACCTCCATTAAAAATGGGCAAAGGGCATGAAAGTATACTTCTAAAAAGCAGAAATACAAGCAGCCAAAAAACATGAAAACATACCCTTCTACATCACTAATCATCAGAACAATGCAAATAGAAAACACAATAAGAGACTATCTCACGTCGGTCAGAATGTATATGATTAAAAAGTCAAACACAACACATGCTGGTGAGGATGTGCAGAAAACAGAGCACTTATACATTGTTGGTGGGAGTGTTAACTAGTTTAGCCACTGTGAAAAGCAGTTGGGAGCTTTCTCAAGGAATTTGAAATATAAGTATCATTTGATGCTGCAATCTCATTACTGGGTACACACATAAAGGAATATAGAACATTATACCAAAAAGACACATGCACTCACATGCTTATCACAGCACTGCTCATAATAGCAGATACATCAAATCAACCTAGGTACCCATCAATGGTTGACTGGATAAAAAAATGTAGTACACATATACTGTGAAATTCTATGCAGTCATTAAATGAACAAAATCATGCCCTTTGCAGCAACATGGGTACAGCTGGAGGCCATAATCTTAAGCAAATTAATGCAGGAACAGAAAATGAAATACTATATATTCTTACTTATAAGTGGGAGCTAAACATTGCTTATTCTTGGACATAATGTTGGCCACATTAGAAACTGGGAGCTTCTAGAAGAGGGGAGGGAGAGTGTGGGCCAAGTGTTGAAAAACAAACTATTGGTTATTTTGTTCACTTCCTGAGTGGCACCACCAATTGTACTCCAAACCTCAGCATCACACAATAGTCCCAGTTAACAAACCTGCATTGACCAGATGTGGTGGCTCATACCTGTAATCCCATCACTTTGGGAGGCTGAGGTGGAGGGAATCACTTAAACCCAGAACTTTGAGACCAGCCTGGGTAACGCAGTCAAACCTCATCTCTACAAAAAGTGAAAAAAACAAAAAATTGCTGGGTGTGGTGGTGTGCACCTGTAGTCCCAGTTACTCAGCATGCTGAGGCTGGAAGATTGCTTGAGCTCAGGAGGTGGAAGTTGCAGTGAGCTGAGATCTTGCCATACCATTCCAGTGGGGGTGACAGAGAAAGACCTTATATAATAAACAAAACAACAAAATGTGCATGTGTACCCTCTAAATCTAAAATAAAAGTTGAAATTATTTTAAAAAATTGGGGGATAGGAAAGCATGCCATTTTATTGTTATAGTCATATGAGTTTTAGGACATTTACCTTAAATATCCTCAAAAAATTAAAGGACAGGTATATTGGGTCGTCTTTGACTCAGTTTGAATTTTCTCTGGCTCTTCCATTTTCTAATTTGGGATCATAGGTTAGTAACTGAATTTATCTGTATAATGAAGGGTTAGACTAAGTATTCACTAAGATATCTTCCAGTTCTAAAGTTCTAAGTTAATGTTTGTGTAACCTTCAACTCTTTATGACCACTCATTTTGAGATTTTTAAATGGCTAGTCACAGATACTACTAATCTTTTACAAATGGCACTATGAAGTTTGAAGTAACATTAACCCTTGTCCTGTTTGCCACAAGAATACTAGCCAGCAGTGTTTGCAGCTGCAACATTTACCCCAAGATAACTTTGTCATGAAATATCTCACTTTTATTGTTATATTCACATTGGTCTAGCATAGCCCACTTTGGAAATGAAAGACGTCATACTATTTACAGCATTCTGCTTTTAGTAGTCGTGTTTCCATTTACAAAATATAATCATTCCTGATTCCTGAAAATGTAAAATCCTAGAAACTGTAGCATTCCTATGTATGATAACATTGTTTTCAAACAATTGTTGGCCAAAGATTCACTTGATAAATCTGATTTTTTTCGCAAAATAGATGATTCTGATGATTCAGATGATTCTGATGTTAGTTCTGTTTAGAAATTACTTGGATAACAGTTTTTACATTTTATTTTCACATTGAAAATCAGTCATATTTGCTTCAGCCTCAAAGATCATGTTTACATAAAACTAAATGAACTCTGGCAGCAAGCTGCATTTTTTTTTTCTCAATGGGAAAAGCATTAAAGATGTCATCCTGTTATGAGTTTTAAAAATGTGTGTTTATTCTTCAAATATACCAAATTCTTAATTTCCCATTAACTTTGCCTTCTAATTCCTCTTTATTTTTTGTGCTAATTAAATATTGATATATATTCTTTCCTGGGCAATAAAAGGAAAACTTTATGGTGGTTTGAAGTATTTGTGACTCTATCATCTCTACACTATCATCTCTATCCTATTTGACAACTGGTTTATGGGTCAAAACTGTTGGACAACGCACAACTTAGATTGTGATAAACAAGTTTTACCAGAGTAAACTACATATATTACAAAGCACATTCCATGTAGACTACTGTACTTCAGCAGTCATAGGAGCTCTTTTTATATGTGATGCACAAATACCGTCTCAGAGTGTGGTATGCAGTCTGAGAGAATATAAGGTAGGAACGTTCAATTATACCCAGAGCATGTGTGTTTGGGTATATATTTGTGTATATAAAATTTATCTACACATCTACATATCAAGTATACTGGAAGATAGAGTTGAGAGTAAGAGCAGGAGAGACAAAGATGTGAAAAAATAGCATTGTAGTAAGTGATCACTGCGTAGCATAATATTCAATGGGCTACCCAACAGAGCTACCCTACAGAGCCTGCCTCATTCTTTCACATCCTTTATGTCTTCTATAGCTTCTCCTACCAGCGTATCCCTCTTTCATTCAATATCCTCAATATCACTGACTCATCTTTCAATTTAGAATTATTTTTTAAAAACACCAAATAATTTCTCAACTTTTTTCTTTCAATAATTCTTCCCTTTTCCTCACTTAGAGTCCTAACTTGTCAAATTATCTCTCTTCTGTCATTTAAATAACATCTGAGAGTACTATGATGCTGTGAAACCACCCCTGACACTGCCCCACCCACCACTGTTGTCTCTCTCTTGGGAGTGTATGCCTCCTGTGTTATGGCAGCTACTGTTTCAATTTCTTATCGTCTAATTTTATACCTCTATTTTTCATCATTCTCTCATTTAACACTGAAAGGAGGAAAAGTAGTTCATTTACTTCTCATATGAAACAGAAGCTGCCGTTTCCACTCAGGCTCTCCCATTCTTTCCTTATTTTGAATTTTTGAATATTTTCTATTATATTTTAACTTCTCAATTGTATTTTTATTATTTCTTTAGAATTTTTGGTATTTTGACTTTCAAAGTCTATTTAGAATCAATATTTTACCAATTCAAGTAGAATGCATAACTCTTGGCACTTGTTCCTTTGTATTATGTCTACACACATTGAACTTCTTTCCAGGCAATGTTATAAATTTTGCTTTTAACTATAAACATATTTTAAAGAGCTCAAAAGGAGAAGATAGTCCATTATATTTACCCAGATATTTACCATTTCTTTGCTCTTCCTTCTTCCAGAGAGTTCAAGTTTTCTGTTGGCATTATTTCTCTTCTAATTGAAGAATTTCTTTTAGAATAGGTCTCCGATTCTCTTAGTTTTCCTTCATCTGGGAATGTCTTTAACTTTTATTACTGAAATACATTTTGTCTGTATATAGAATTCTGGAATTACCATTCTTTTCCTTCAATACTTGGAAAATATTGTTCTGCTTTCTTCTGGTCTCCATGGTTTTTGATCAGAAACCAATGGAAATTCAAGTCATTTTTTTTTCCCCTATAAGTGACCTGCTATTTTTCTATAATTTTAAGAGTTTCTTTTCTTTGTCATTAGTCTTTAGGAGGTTAATTGTTGTATATCTGGACATAATATTTTGGAATTTAGTTTATCCACTTTGGGTTTTGCTGAACTTCTTGAATCTGTATGTTTATGCCTTTTGCCAAATTTAGAAAGTTTCCAGCCATTATTTCTTTAAACTTTTTTGCACTACATATTTTTCCTCTTCTTAAACTCTGATGTCCAGAGTGTTTGATCTTTCGGTTTTGTCCCACAGGCTTCTTGGGCTCTATACACTTTTTGAAACCTTTTTTTTCCCCTCTCTGTTGTTCAATTTGCATAAATCCCTAGTGCTCCTTTCTTTGCTCCAGAAATCTGGGGTTTTGGTGACTAATCTCTGCCTTGTCTGTGACTATGCCCACATCTGGGGACAACTATTTGGAGAACAGAAAGAGAGAGAAAAAAAAGGTAAGGGCAGGGGTATTCACCTATCCTTCTAAGACCATAACTCCTTTGATGAGAAAAGAAGAAATTCTGCCATCTCCCATTTTTAAGGGCCTGCTGCCCTCACTGCCACCTCTGTCACTTCTATAACCATTGCCTTTGTTGGCTTGTCTGGAGGCTCGGGTTTTAGGAAACAGAAAACAAAAGAGGCTCCCAGAAATCTATCCAAGATATCACATATTGGCTTCTTTTCTGCTTGGCCATCTTGCTCTGAGATGTTTCTCTAACCTTGCCTAAATACATTGAAGAATTACAGGACTGAGCCCAAGAGAACATACGTTTATAAGGTCGTTTTCCCAGGCTCCTTTTACTTCATAATTTCCCCAGCTATTTCTTCTTCTCTACCATGATCTTCTTTCTGGTCTTCCAAACAGAAAACTGGAACTTTAGCTACCCTTCTCTGTGGCACACTTTCTACAGCGGCACCAGCCAACTGTCTATGGCCAACTGATGGGAGGATAGGAAGCATAAAAATGCCCCATTTTCTTGGAACCACAGCGTCGTCTTAGGTTATCCTAATTTCAGCATACTGGCTATTTTCATTTGTGGTCTTGAATGGTTAAACTGCTTTACTTTCATTCAGAGCATGTATTTCCCCTGATATATTACGTGTTTATTAGATTACTGGTTTGAAATCTTACTCCCCTTCCCAAACTAGAAAGTAATCTTTACAATGACATAAAATTTATGCATTTCTGTGTTTTCAGCATGAAGAACAGTGCACAAATCTTAAGATGCTCAATAAATATTGTAAAAGAAATGAGCTAATTCCTCAGAGGAAATTGAAGAATTGGCCTGAGCTTTTTGCTCATTGCCCAATCATGCTATATAACTCCTCTCCTGACTCTTATCAAGTAATATCAAAGGATATAGGAGGCCAGAGAAGCCTCTTCAAGGAAATAACGAGTAATTTTCAATTTAAAAATTCATTAAAACCTGTTTTAACTATGGAAAGGGAAGGTCTGAGAAATCTTTACCTTACATTATGCAACTTTCTATACATGTATTAGTTATTCATTGCTGCTGTATAAAAAAAAACCCACAAACTTAGCAGTGTGTAAAACAGTACAGATTTATTATCTTAATGTTCTTTAGGTAACGAGTCTGGCATGAATCTCACTGAGGTAAAATCAAAGTATTGGTAGAGCTGTGTTCCTTTCTGGAGAATCTACAGGATGGTCTATTTCTTGTTCACATGGATTGTGGGCAGGATTCAGTTCCTGTGGTTGTGGGACTTAGGTTACTGTTTTCTTGCTGGCTGTCAGCTGAAGGCTGGTCTCCTTTCTAGAGGCTACCCATGTTTCTAGGGGCTTCCTTGGCTTGTGGTCCCCTTCCTCCACCTTCAGTGTCAGCAACGGCGGGTCAAGTTTCTCTCACATTTTGAATCTCTTCTTTTTCTTCTGTCTCATCTTTCTGATCCAGGCAGTAAAGGCTCTCTGCTTTTAAGGACTCATGTGATTTCACTGGGTCCACCTGAGTAATCAAGCATAAAGTCTCAAGATCCAGTAACCTCAATAACATCTGCAAAGTCATGCCATGTAGTATAAAATATTCACTGATTCTGGAAATTAGGGCATGACTATCTTTGGAGGACCATTATTCTGTCCACCACACTATAGGAATGGCCTTTTAAAAGATGCAGGATGACAAAGGTAATAATTAACTGTAAATGTTAAGATCATATGATATTCTGAATAACTTTTAAATGTAAAATTAAAATATTTATTCTTAACAATAAGAAATGTAGTATTATGAAAAGAACTGTGTCTTGGAGCTTTGTGATTTGTGAAAATCTAACATAAGCTAATTGAGGGTTTTTTTTTTTAATGATTCTCAGAGGGGACAGTCACATAAATAATTTTCTACTATTTCTAGTAGGAGAATATCAATTTCAAGTACAAATTAAACACATTTAATTGACATATATAAAGCTTATATTGGTGTAATATTTTATGTTTCAGAAATCATTTTATTTAAAATAGACTATCTTGTTGGTTTAAACTCGTTGAAATAAAATTGGAGAGTGATAACAGGCCTGAAAAAATAATTATTAAAACATTCTCTCCCAAGATGGGTATCTTGAAAAAGAATTTATATCTAGTTATATTTATATTTTTCTTTTAATCTTTGCTTGAGGTTATGGCTACACTGGCTCCTGAGATGAGTATACCCCTAGAGAGCCTTCCACTGACATTCTCTAAATATAAAGAAAAGTACTTTTTTCCCAAATCCTGTACAGAAAGAGATACAATGCAGAATGGAGGACATAGCCTTAGGTAGAAAACTGTCCATAAAGCTGAGAACCTGAAACAGATGCTTAAAGAGTTTCATTCTAAAGCAGATTGAGAATGCAGCCAAGGTTTCCTGACCTCCACCTGGGAGAGATCACAGGGCCTTTCTCAGATAAGGCAGAACAATGACCTCATGCTTAATGGTATGGAGCCTTCCATAAGGTTGAGGTAATTTTGTCTCCATTAACTGAATATGTCACTAGTACATAAGTGTTTCATGTATGGCCATGGCTCCAACCACTAAAATACCAAGTGAACAACCAAATAATGCAGGTTCTCATGATATAGGCGGAATGAAAATCTTTCATATTACCTACTAATTTAGGCTAACTTTGTGTGAAGACCTGAGTGACCAGGGCCATTCCCACTGATTTGACTGTACCTCGAATGACTCATAAGCTCCCATGAGCCTTGTGTTACCTACCATGATAATATACCCTGACTGGAGGTATGACAGACGCCGTGAGAATGGTATAGCACTCATATGTAGATTCTGACTAGTCCACCTCCATTTGAACAACAATGCTTGTTATATTATTGAGTATCAGTTGCTTACTCTGCACCTAGAAATTCCATTTGTTTCCTAAATTATATTAGAGCAATATTTATGTAAAAACATGTGGCTGAGCAGAGTTTGCTTTCTCATTAGATAATAGTGTTATATCCAAGAATGTGCCAAAGGTTGAGGTAGAGGCAGAGGATATCAGGACCATGAACATGTAGCAGTAGAAGCTACAGTGTGGATAGTCCCAGTGTCTTCTGGTGAACTTCTATCAGATAAAGCACAAAGGTTTCACCATTTTCTTCCCTTCTACTTGAAAACATTAAAGATTGTGCAGAAAAGTGCACATCTTGTAATATACAGCTCAGTAAGTTTTCATGAATGTATCACACCCATGTAATAGCACCAAAATCAAGAAACAGAATATTACTACTATTTCAGAAGTTTTTCTTAGCCCCATACCAGACCCAACTGCAACTACTATCATAGCTTCTCACCATAGTTTGATTCTACTTGTGACTGAACTGTACATAACTAGGATAATATAGGATGTATTATTGTCTTTGGCTTCTTGAATTCCACATTAGCTTTATGATATTGATTTATGCCATTAGGTATAATTGCAATGTATTTTCAAGGTTGTATTTTTTGTGAAAGACTATAATTTATTTCAGAGTTAATACACATTCACATTGTTTTTAGTTTTTGTCTATTATTCATAGTTCTGCTAAACTTTCTTGTACATCTTTTTGTACATACACACAACTCTGTCAGATATAACTACATGTGGCACTCTAGGTCATAGGACATACATGTGGTTAACTTTAGTAGGTTCTGACAAACCTAATTTCCCAAATTTGTTGCACAAACTTATACTCCCACCAACAGAGTAGGAACATTTTAATTGTTCCACATCCCCCAATACATGGTATCCTTAGCTTTTAAAAAGAATTGTAGTCATTCTGGTGCATGTGAAGTGAGATTGCTTTATAGCATTTCCTTGGTGAGTAAGGAAGTATATCATATTTTCATGTGTTTTAGCTATTTAGATTTTTTTTTCATTTTTTTGCTCATTTTAGGATTAGATTGTCTGCAATCTCACTGTTCTAACAAAGTTGTTAAAGAATAAGTACATCAACAGAGCTTGATGTACTGGTGATAATGCCAAGTATTTTGGTGGCTACCACTGAAAAGATGCTCTACTGTAGCTGACCAAAACTGGTAACAGAGTGAAACAATATAAGAATGGTCATGGTAAGAGGCTGAAATGCATGTAGTTTGCCTAGCTATGACTGATGAGCATCACACAGATACTGTTTGCTTGGGGTACACCAACACAAGAGTTGTAACCAGTGACTCATACTGTGGTAAAGCAAGTGGACATGACTGGTTGTTGTATGTCTATTTGGGGGTAATTAACTATAGACAAATGTTCCAATCATGTCTGATTTCAAAATGAGCATGAGAAATCCCATCAATGTGATCCTCAGATGTGGAATTGGCAGCTTGATATTTTTATATATTCCTCATAGATGAACTCATAGATGGCTGAATGAATTTAAGAGGTATGGGGCAAACCATTTATATATCAATCATATTTCAAACCATATATACATACTCTTACATATATGTGTGTGTGTGTGTATATACACATATACACACACACATATATACACATATACACATACACACATACCTTATGAAGAGCTTATACTTTGTGATGGTTAATTTTAGGTGTAAACTTGACTATATTAAGGCATACCTAGAGAACGGGTAAAGCATTATTTTTTAGTATGCTTATGAGAGTGTTTCCAGATGAAATAATCTTAAGAGTTTGAGTGGACCAAGTGTGGAAGATCCTTCCACAATGTAGGCAGGCACCATCCAATGGCTGGAGGCTTAGATAGAACAAAAACAAAGGAAAAGTAAATTGGTCCCGGTCTCTTTCTCTCTCTCTCTCTCTTCCCCCTCCCCCCCTTGGATCTGGGATACACTCTTCTTCTCCTACCTTTAGATATCAAAACTTCAGACTCTTTGACCTTTGGACTCTGGAACTTACAACAGTGTCCTCCTGGGTTCTTAGGCCTTTGGACTTGGACTGAGCCATGCTACTGACTTCCCAGGGTCTCCAGCTTGCAGACAGCCTGTCATGGGACTTCTCAGCCTCCATAATCATGTGAGCCAATTTTCCTAATAAATCCCCTCTTAAAAAAAATATATATATATATAAAAAACTAATATGTATATTACATATATATTACTAATATATTTATCATATATATATATAGTAAATGCATATATGCATATGTAAATATGTATAAGCCATTTCTACTGGTTCTGTCTCTCTGGGGAACCCTGATTAATACATACCTAATTACCACTCAGGCAACCAGCACCAATAATCAACCATTTTCTTCTTAATATTCCTGAATCCTTAAGTGCATTAAACTGTGCTTTATTTGTTAACAGAAATAGGGACCAGTGTAAATTTAACCAGTATGAAACTCATAGGGCCAGGAGAAGAGTAGCCCAAGGGAACAGTGGTGTCATTTATGAAGCTATTGTCTCTGAGCTTCAAGCACACTGTTCCATACTCTATTTTATTAGGGCTCAATCTCTATACACCACAATTCTACTTTTGTAGCTGGTATTCTTTAGGCTTTGTTGATGGAGTGTGCTAGAGAGACATTGAAAGCCTAGAAGAAGAAACTTGCTCCTCTCTGTCCATTTGTCTGCTTCATGACTGCTTTCTTTTCCTGTGTGTTTCATTTTAGTAACGATTTTTCACTCCAGGAGTACAATTCCTTCTCATAGCAGCAGAGGCATCTAATTTGCAAATCTTCTTTTATTTGAAGAACTACCTTCGGAGTAAGTTTACAGGCAATCCTTCTTCAGAGGTCTGAGTCAAAGTTGCTTGGGCCCCCTCCTCTAAATACCTTCTGGTGTTTAGAGAAACCAGCACCAGGTGAGCACACCATCCTCAAAGCTCTGTGTTTTAAATCTGCAGGTCTCCTCATCCTCACTTTTAAGTTTTATTAATCTTAAACTTCTGCCTTTGTTTCTTCAGCCTTAGGGATGATTGCTGCTTCCTACCACTGCTATCCCCCCGATAATTCACTGTTATTTTTCCTTTTCAGTTACTCTGTTGAAAATGAATCCTAATTATTGCATTTTTATATATTAAATTTTTTCTATACAAATACCTAGTGTAGTTTGTTTCCTCACTGGGCTCTGACTGATGCAGAAGACAGAAGGTCTTCTCCATTTAGGATTCAGACTAGGTCATGCCACCCCAGTTATCACCACAAAGGATTACAGAAAAAGAAGATATAGAAATGGGGAATATTGTTGAGAACAATTAAAACAATAAAGATGTAGAACTCACACTTCTTCCAAACAGAATATTCATTTCACTAGTAAGGCAGTATAAAACTGGGTGTAAAAGAAGTACCTTAAATTTTCATGACATATAACCCAACACCTATGGCTAAATGTGTTAATAAAATGGGCTATTCAATTGTTCCTTCTATAAACTAGCACTGCCATAGTACATAGGGATTATCTGACAATATAGTTAAGTATTCAATGTATTTGAATGGGTGAGACTTTTAGGCAGGGTCTGGGTGGACTCATTTATTAGGGAGACAGAAATAAGTAGGTTAATATAGGATTGAACCTTGAGATAAGTTTTATAAATACTATATAGAACCATTTTGTTCCCATTGATTACATCTATTGATTATAGGCATGGGCTTTTGGGTGGAGGTGCCAGAAAGAGCCTTTCTCAGACTTAGGTTCCTTTGATGATCTATACTACAATTAGGCAATGGATACTATTAGTAGCTTCATGGATTGAATTCAAAATTCCTGCAATCCTGTATGTTACATTGAAAGGGATGATGAAGCTAGTAAAGGCTACTGATGTGATAACTTCACATTAATTCTGAATGTCCACCTATTCTATATCACAGTTGAACTGAATAGTCTAGGGATCACCAAGGAAGACCTAGAGAAGGAGTCAACTTGGTAACATGAAACCAGTTTTGCAAGAAATACAATTTGGTAACAAAATAACCTTTCTTCTGTTTAAGCTCTGATATTTAGTACAGGACTATATTCTAGGCAATACTAACCACAATTGGTGCAAAGGATCAACTTCTAGTGTTGTTTCCATAAGTTGCAGCCTAGCTATGAATGTAAGACTCTACTGGGTGCAATGCCCTATCTACTACTCAATTGGTTGTGAGGATTTTTTTGTCAATTATATATGCAGGTCAAGAGGGGTCAGAGGAATAAAATTTATGACTAGCAGCAAGTTTTTTTTAAATGTTTTACAGCTATTATTGTTGGAGAAAATGAATATATAATTGTAGTCATCAGACCACTCACTGTCAAAACCATCCAGGTCATAAAAGAGTACTAAATGCAAGACAATAGACTTTTTAGGGCCTTGGAAACTGGATACAGATATATTTCTCAGAAATGCTTAGAAACTGCTCAAAACTGGTTCTAGTTTTGCAAAATGAGGATGTGGCTTTGATGATACAAAATTTGGTTAAAAGAAAAGAGAGCCTGACATTTGTAAACATTATCTTGCATGAAAGGATTATTTGCAGAGATTGCATGTATAAATCCCTATTAGAGACTAAAGTGTGTGTGTGTGTGTGTGTGTGGTGGGGGGGGGGGGTGTTTGTTCCTCTGTGTGTGTGTGTTTGTGTGTGGCTTCCTGTCACCAGTTATCTCTAGGTAAATACTGCAGCTAAAAACACCACTGGCAAGTATTCAATACAGATGTTCTCAGTACAGATTAAGACTTTTAATCAACAATTTAAGTAGAGCTTTTGATATTTAATGTTTTTGGTTTAATTTTATAATAACAGTGAAAAACAAGGAATATATAAAAGGAAGAAACAAGGTTGGATAAAAACACAAAACCTGAAACTAAACCAAAGTTTTATCTTGGATACACTCTAAATACGAACTTCCTGCTAGTTGCATAAGACAAGTTATTTAATTTCTCTGTATTTCATTGTTCTTAACTGTACAATGAGGATAATAATAGTCTCTAGCTCAGGGCTCCTATAAGAAAATCAGAAAGTACATATAAAATAATTACTAGGTTGTCTGGCACAAAGTAAGTACTAAATAAATATTAGCTACCAGTATTGCCTATTATTACTATCATTAATTGGAGGAAGAAAATAAAGAGGAAGAAAGTCATCTGAGGCCGCAGAGTGACTGTCAGGGAGCCTAATCTATTTTAATTGCAGCCTTTTTTATTAACATTTGTGTTGAAATGTTTCCACATTCTCTTTTCCACTGCCATTGGGATAATGTCCAAGTTCGTTAGTAAGATGTTTAAGTGTATTTTTAATGAGGCTTCAACAATGCTGTCAGTCATCACATGTTTTAACTATTTTGATCTACTTGATAATTCTCAAACATAAACTTCACATTTCCATATCTTTGGTCATTTTTCCTTTTGTTGGAGTGTCCTGCCCTTTCCCTTTATATATCTGTCAAATTGTTATTTACCCTTTATTACATAGCTGTCTTAGTCAGAGATTGTTTGGATGCAGTACCAGAGATCACCTTAAGCTAAATTTTATAAAAACTGTGAGTTTAATGGAAGGACACACAAGGCTATCAAACAGAACCTAAGGGCGAGAACTACAGTCAAGCCTCAGGAGGACTAGAGTCAGGAATTGGAAAATAGCCTGGAATCAAAACTCTTTTTCTCACTCTCCTTGTCTCTTTCTGTGAAGCTAAATGTCATTATATTATCTTTCCTTCAGTGTAGTCTTCATTCTTCTCTCTCTCTGAAACTGGGTTCTTTTTTTTTTCATGTACATGATGGAAAATAGCTACCACAGGATTTGTATTCTTTCAATTTAGTTAATAACAGAATGGTTTAGAATTTTTATTTTCAAAGTGCTTTTTAAAAAAATTGTCTAATTACTCTAGCTTGGGCCAAGCTTCTCCTGTAGGATCAGCCTTGGCTAGGAGAAGCATAGATATTTACTCAAACATATCTTCAGGGCCACCTCTTGATGGGAAGGAAAGGATGCAGAGCTAGGAAGAGTGTACACAGGGCAGGATGCCTACATTTATCTTCTCTTTAAAGCATATTCAAACTCCTGCCAGGTAGGATTCGTTATTCCTCTCTGTGAGCCTTTAGAACTCATCATATCATAATATTGTTAATTATACAGAACACACATACATATCCTCATTAGAGTGTGAGTGCCTCAAAGACTAGTGGGTTGCCTAATTTATCTTTATATTTTAGGCACTTAATAGCGATACAGCCCTCAAAGAGCTCCAAGTAATAGGTGAAAGCCAAGAATAATACTTTCAAGAGAAGGAAATATTTTATAAGAGAAACCAGCATTATAGAAGTTCAGGAAAACTATAAATCTTTTTTTTTTTTTGTTAGTGACCGTGAAGTTTTCATGAACAAGGTGGTATGTGAATTGCACCTTGAAGGACATGTCGTTTTTGCCAGGTAAAGAAGTTAAAGTCAATTTCATCCCTAAAAAGGAGAAAAAAGAAAAAGAAAAATAATTGTGAAAATAGAGAAATAGTAAGATGTGCACATGGAAATGTAATGTGAGATTCAATAAAATTGTCTGGTCATTTGGAACCCATAAAAGGGATAAATGCAAGGTAAGATGATAAATACAATTTGTCTAAATTTAAAAGGATTTCACTGAAACAATATTTGCTTTTTGTACTATATTTTGCAAGATAATAATTAAAAATAGTTATGTTTTAATTTAGCCACTTTCCCATTTAGAAAAAAAAAAAGTACAGCTTGCTGCCAGCACTCATTTAATTTTACATAAACCTACTCTTCAAGGCCGAGGCAAATATGACTGATTTTCAATGTGAAAATAAAATATAAAAAGTGTTCTTGGAGTTATTTCTAAACAGAACTAACATCAGAATCATCTAAATCATCACAATTGTTTATTTTGGAAAAATTAGATTTATCAAATGAATCTTCAGCCAACAACTGTTTGAGAATGATGTTGATATGTAGGCATGCTACATTTTTTAGGATTTGACACTTTCAGCAACTGAGAATTATTATATTTTTGTAAATGGACAGACCACTAATAAACACAGAATGCTATAAACAGAATGATGTCTTTTGTTTCCAAAGTTTATATACCAGAGGAACGTGAAAATAATAATAAAAGCAAGATATTTCATGGCAAACTTATCTCTAGGTAAACGCTGCAACTGCAAGCACCTCTGGCCAGTATTCTTGTTGCACTCAGGACAAGGCTTAAATGGTTGCTTGCGGAATAAAAGCGCTGTCTGAGGATAAAAGAAAATAATAAGTGTATAGTGAGGAGGCTAAATTGTATACATTTGTTTGCCTAGAAAAACTGATTTAACAACAGCCCCTTTATTGGAAAAGTTTACTAATAAATGGCATTCAATAAATCATCAGATCAAAGATTTATATTTTAGTCTTACCAGAGTGGGAGCAAATGAGAACAAGCAAAGGCTATTCTGAGCTTGCTATAGCAATGGAGTCAGCCACCATCACTAGTGTTTGGTACAGACTCAAAGGCAGACAAAGGAATAGGAATGCTTTATAGTGGGAAAAGGAAAGCCTTCAGGTGTGCCCTGATTAGGGGTGTTGGTGTGGAAAAGCCATAGGTGGGATAAACTAGAAGTGAGGCATCCTATGTGATTGGCTTGGAGAACATATTTGGATGCCTCTAGATGGTCCTAAAGTCATGCAAACATTGGGGAAGTCATCAATTATTAATCAAGTCCAGGGCATTTGGGGCCACTTGTTACAAGGTTATCATTTGGCTTCCTGGACCATTTACATTGAATAGTGGTCTGATTCCTTAGAAGTCTGACTTACATATAGTAGGTTGGCATCCCAAGCAGGTTATTATAGGTAAGCAGTTTGTTTTCTGGGTTGGTTACTGCAGATGGAGGGTCAGAGTTCTATTTTTATATACGGATTGGCCATTGTTGATTTGTATATTTAGTTTCTCATCTACAAAAATACTAAATGCCTGAAGGTACAAAGAAATCTTTTTTATCTATACAGGTCCATTACAAAGAAGTACACTAAGCTCTTATTTATTAAATATATTAAAAATTAATATATATTAAACATATTTACATATAAAATTATATGTATTTAAGTATATATAGTATATATTAAATATATTATATATTATATATTATTTATAATATATTATATCAATATATATAATATATAAAATTAAATATATATTTATTACATATATAATTAAATATATAAATAGTTATAAGTGAGGAAAACAAAAGATTCTTATGTAGTATCACAAATTTTTAGGCCTGAAAACTTATGGGCATAACAATAATATGGTAGTAGTAACAATACTTTTAATTGTCTCCTATCTTCATTTTCTTGTTAAGTATTTATAGTTTTTCTCCGAGTATTTAAATGTTAGATCAATTCCTACAGATCCTATTTGATGCCATTGTTTGTTATTACTTCGCCACCAAACAAAAGCCATCTTTTTTACTGAATAAAGATTTCTTGCCTGGTTCTTTCTTTCTTTCCACAGGAAACTCTGTAATTCATACTTAGAAGAAGCTTCTAAAAAGCCTTTCTCTTTATTTAGTCAGTACATACCCAGGCAAATGTGTAACCCATTTTCTTCTGAAGCTGGGATTTGTGCTGTAAATAAATAAAACACTCACCACCAAGTCAGTCTGAATAAAATGCATTATTCTGCCTTTGCCACAGGGTAAGTGTTCTCATCTGGCCTGTGCAGCATTTGATGCCTTTGATGACTCTCTTTCTTGAAATACTTTGACTTTGATTCCCAGAACCTTTTGAATTTCTTCCCGCATATGTTTCACTTCACCATCATGAACAAGTTGTCTTTTTCTTTGTCATCTATAGTTTTCAACTTCAGTCTCAGAAGTCTTCTCTTCCTTAACTCACACTCCTTAAATGATCTCCTATTCAATCCTGTGGCTTCAATGACCCTTTCTTTGCTAATTACCAAACATTTATCTCTCATAGGTTATATACCTGTATCTCCAGCCACCTATTGGATATATTTCTTGGAGATTGGAGTAATCTAGTTTATTATCCTATATAATCTATTGCAATAATCTAGGTCATTACTTTTTGGGTTTCATCCAGAGGGAGAAAACAAAATAAGGATCCATGTGGAGAGGAAAATGAAACATTAGTCTTACATTAGAGCTATTTGGTAATTTCTAAGTTGGAGAACGTGACAAAACTCCCATTCCTTTTTTCACTTTCCTGCCAATCATCCTCAGTGCATACACACATACTCTCTCCCTCTTCCCGTCTCTCCCTCTTCTTACATTCAGGCTAGAAGAGAAAACTATGACCTTTCTCATATTCCATGCAGCAGAGGAACAACAAAGAGAGAAAAGAGATAAATCTTCACTAAATTCTTTTTTTTGTTTTGTTTTTGCCCCACTCTGTCAATTTAACTCAATGGATGCTGAAGTCTCTCTAACTTGGCAAATAGATTAGTTGCTTTTCCACACACGGAGAGATGTTTGAGGAAGAAGTAATTGAGGGGGACAGAATAGTATTATTCTGATACTTATGTCTCTTTAAGGAAAACATGAAGGAGAATTGGGTTTCTACCAGCACTCTCCAGTTGGATGTCATAAAGTGACTTGGGTTTTGACAGACAAAACTGCAGCCTTTCATTTTACTGTTAAGTCTCAGGCTGCTTTTCCTCCTAGGCTCACTGACTCAGTGAACATAATCATCCTCCAGTTATTAAACTGAGAATGAAGATAAGACAGAAATATGTAATTCCTACTATTTCTTCATATCTTCTAGGAAGTATTAAAATATTAAAAATAGAGAAAGATGTACATTCTTCACAACAATATGACTTTTTAGCAAGTGATATTCTACAATTTCATGATGCTATTTAACTCTATGGCTGTCACCAATGATCAATTATCAACGATGTGATAGTCATGAATTTACCATTGTAATATCCAACCCTCCACTCTAAACTCTACAGTCTCATTCTGAGCTGGCTATTTTTTTAGAATTCAATTTTTTCTACTTGACCAATAATCTCTTTGTCTCTGATAGTATACAGTATTCAGATACTGTGATTGGATATGGTTTGTTTGGCCCCACAAAAGCTCATATTGAAATTTGACCCCCAGTGTGATGGTGTTGGAAAGTGGGGCCCAGTGGAAAGTGTTTGGGTCATTGGGGTAAATACCTCATGAATGACTTGGTCCCATTCTCTCAGTAATAAGTTATTGCTCTTGGATATTAGACTTGTTCTCTCAGGAATGAATTAGTTCCCACAAGAGCAGGTTGTTACAAAGCAAATTTCCTCTACTGTTTCCCCCTCCTCCCTCTTTGCAGGTATCTAGTTCCCCTTTGACTTATCTGCCATATTGTGACACAGCCCAACCCTCGCCTGAAGCCAAGGCTATGCCCTCAAACTTCTCAGCCTGTAGAACTAAATAAACCTTTTTTTTTTTAATAAATTACACAATCCCAGATATTATTTTATACCAACAGAAAATGGACTACTAGAACAGAATTATTTAAAAGTATGTGTAGAGTGTACATATTTCTTTGAAACTTGTGAAATAAATGGATGCTATCCAGGTCTATCGAGAAAGATATGTAAGAATTTAAAGTCATACTTTAAGATTCTCAGTTTATAAGTTACAAGTTCTTGGACTGTGTATAAAAATAGTTACTCTGAAAGTTAGTATGACCTCTTCACACATACAAAAATCATGTTCTCTAAGAAGTAAAATTCTTAGAATTGCAAAGAATCAGGAATATATTTCACAGAAATTTTTGTCTTGGATGAAAATGCATTTGAAAGTTTAACCATTTTAAGTGTATGCTCTCATTTTTGTTCTATTTATATACAGAAGATGGCTTAAAATTTTTCCACGAAAGTAATTTTTTAACACTCTCCAACTATGATAAATTAAAGATTATAAGATTTCTAATAAGTTGAAATCTTTTGTAAGAGCACTACTAAAAAGTCTTGGTTATAAAAGTTTACAAGTACCAATATGCATGGTGTCACTTTTGTATGTGATAAAGAAATAATATTTTTCCTTTTCATGACTTTGTTCTGAATATAAGGGATACAGAAAATAAAATAATTTTTGTAGTGGTAGTAGCTAACATAAGTGATATGGTTTCGTTGTGTCCTCACCCAACTCTCATCTTGAATTGTAGCTTCCATGATTCCTCTGTGTTGTGGGAGGGACCCGGTGGGAGAAAATTGACTCATGGGAGCAATTTTCCCCATACTGTTCTCTTGGTAGTTAATAAGTCTCATAAGATCTGATGATTTTATATGTGGTTTTCCCTTTCACTTGTCTCTTATTCTCTCTTGTCTGCTGCCATGTAAGACATGACTTTTGCCTTCTACTATGATTGTGAGGCCTCCTCAGCCACATGGAACTGTGAGTCCATTAAATCTTTTTTTCTTTATAAATTACCCAGTCTCAGGTATGTCTTTATCAGCAGCATAAAAACAGACTAATACAATAAGTTATGCATTTATCTATTTATCTGCGCCTGGCTGTTTCTTTTTTTTCTTTTCTTTTTTTTTTTTTTTTTTTTGAGAAGGATTCTCGCTCTGCCGCCCAGGCTGGAGTGCGGTGGCCAGATCTCCGCTCACTGCAAGCTCCGCCTCCTGGGTTTACGCCATTCTCCTGCCTCAGCCTCCGGAGTATCTGGGACTACAGGCGCCTGCCACCTTGCCCCGCTAGTTTTTTGTATTTTTTTTTTATTTTTTTTTTATTTTTTTTAGTAGAGACGGGGTTTCACCCCGTGTTAGCCAGGATGGTCTCGATCTCCTGACCTCGTGATCCGCCGGTCTCGGCCTCCCAAAGTGCTGGGATTACAGGCTTGAGCCACCGCACCCGGCCCTGCGCCTGGCTTTTTTCTGTATACTTAATTAATATAACCTTATTATGTCATAGGCATTACAGGTGTACAGTTTTGCTGAAATCATTAGGGACAGATGTGTTTAAAAAATTAGAGGTTTTAAGCATTCAGAAAAATAATACAGTACATATATTACAGACATATATTACCCCCAGAAGGGTCTGGGGGCAGCACATCATAATCAAACACATTAACATTTCTATGAAGAAACTTGTAAATGTTCACATTACATGAGAAAATATGGCCACAAGTAACTCATATCTTTTCAGATACATTCTTTTTGTCAAATAAGTTTGCTATAACCTTAAAAAAAGTTTTAACTTTGAAAAATTTTTGATTTTATAATAGTGCTTGAGGGACCTGCATTTTACAGGTAAGGAAATTGAGGTACAAAGATATTAAGTAATTAGCACAAAATTATATTGAAAATGAGTATGGAAGATGGAAAATGAACCCAGGAAGTTTGCCTCCAGAATCTCTCAACCTCTATTACATAGTTGTACTTGTTGAGGCTGGACATTAAAGAGAAGTTGACTTATCTTCCTCAGTATTATTTTTATTCTGTGATCCTACAGATGAATTCGTTTTATAGTATGAAACTCAATACATCATAAAAACCCATTGTTCTTTGAATCTTGACAAGAGATCTACCACTACATGACCTTCATTTACTAATTTTAGTTTTACTATTAGAAACAACACATGGTAAAGCCACTCCTAAATGACAATAGTTTAAATATTTAAGATAGTTCTTGCTATTTAAAAAAAATTTCCTTTTGTTTAAACATGCCCAACTCATTCATATATTACATTTTTCTCTTTTTCATAACAAGTCAAAACGCCCTACTCACAAGTATCATATTTCTATTAATGTCCTTTTAAAAAACACACTGAGAAAAAGAGAAGTCTGTAAGCTGATTTGGTTTATTTGGAATGGAATAAATGGGATACTTATTCCTATGATAAGCATAATTTTCTATTTTTGGCAACTGTATTAGTCAGTTCTTTCACTGCTATAAAGAAATACCTGAGCCTGGGTAATTTATATACAAAAACAGGTTTAATTGGCTTATGACTCTGCAGGCCCCACAGGAAGCATGGTGGCATCTGCTCAGCTTCTAAGGAGGCCTCAGGAAACTTACAACATGGAATAAGGTGAAGGGAAATGTGGAACTTCCCATGGCCAGAACAGGAGAAAGAAAATGAGAAGGGAGATGCTATATACTTTTAAACAACCAGATCTCATGGCAACCAGATCTCATGTTCTCTATTAGGAGAACAGCACTAGAGAGATGGTGCTGAGATTCCTCAGAAACCTCCCCTGTGATCCAATCACCTACCACTGCCTCCCACCTCCAACATTGAGGATTATAATTCTATAGAAGATTTGGGTGGGGATACAGACCCAAACCATATCAGAAATTAATGTGCTAGCTTTCTTACTATCTATACTCTGCTATTAATTTTTATTACATCTATGGTTAACTAATACTCATATGGAGCTTTGAGAGAGTGGCATCAGCAAGATGGCAGAATAAAACCTTACAGCATTTATGCCCTCAAGAAAACAATTTGAACAAATAACAATGTATGAGCATACCTTCACAAGAGCTAAGGAATCCATGTAAGAGATTATGGCATATGGGTATAGCACTGAAATAAGAAACATCACATTAAAGAGAGCAGGAAGAACAGTTCCACATCATGTGCATCATCTTCCCCACAAACTCAGGCAACACAACATGGAGAGAAATACCTTCTGCTTTGAAGAAGGGGAGGGAAGTGGTATGGACCCTGGTAGCAGACGTGCCCCAGTAAAACCCAATGCTAGGCCACCTCCTCTGATCCCAGGCTTCAGGCTGGCACCTACAGACACAAATTCCAGGACAGCCTCTATAGGCTCAGGCATCAGGCTGATATCTGCAGACTTAGTCTGCAAGGTAGCCCCCTGCAGCTCTACATTCTGTGTCCTCCCAACACCAGGCTGGTCCCTTTGGTCCCAGGCCTAACACTGGCCCCAACAAATGCTTGCTCCAGCAGACCCAGGGTCCAGAGCCATATGAGTAGACTCCAGTCTCAGACCATCCCCCACAAACCCAAGTTTTAATACTGCTCCTATGTACCCATGACTCAGGCATGCCAATTGGAGCCCCGCCTCTAGACCAACCTAGCTCCAGGCTAACCTCCACAGACTCATTTTTCAGACTAGCCCCTGAAGATCCAGGCTGTAGGCTAGTTCCCACAGCCACAGGCTCCAACAGATCCAGAGTCCAGGCGTACACTGGTAGATCCTGATGCTGGGCCAGCCCCTGCAGATCTAGGTGCCAGATAGGTCTTCATGGACCCAGAACCATGGCATGCCCATGCAACTCAGGCTTCAGGCTCAACCACTCTGACCCCACAAGACATCAGGCTACCCTGCCTAAGGACTGCAGAAGCAATCTTATCCACAAAACCAACCAGAGGCCCACCAAAAATTTATGGATGAAGTGACTGGTGAAGGGCTTTCACTGCAAAGCCAACTGTAAAAACTGCAAAAGTTGTCTACTTCTTCAAATGTGCAGACCCAATAGAAGGTCATAATGATCATGAAAAATTGAATAATCGGGGAAACATGACATCACCAAAGGAACAAAATAAATCACCAGTAACTGATCCTAAAGAAATGAAGATCCGCAAACTGCCTGGCAAATAATTCAAAATAATCCTCTTAAAGACCTTCAGTGGACTACAAGAGAATACAGGTAGAAACTAATAGAAAAGCCCCACAAAAATACATAAAATAATTCGAACAAAAAGATAGAAGCTATTTAAAAAGCAATCAGAAATCCTGCAGCAGAAGAATATAATGACTGAAATAAAAATTATACATAGAGCTTCTATAGCAAACTCAATCAAGAAGAAGAAAAATTTAATGAGCTTAAAGACAAGGCATCTGAAATTACTCAAAGGAGCAAAAAAAGAACAATTTAAAAAGTGAAGATAGCATATATGACTTATAAGATACCATCATATGAACCACTATGTAAACTATGAGGGTCCCAGAAGTAGTGGAGAGAGATAAAGGAGAGGAAAGCTTATTTAAAAAGTAATGACAGACAACTTCCCAAATCTGGAGAATAAAAAGAGCATCCATATCCATGAAGCCCAAATAACCACAAATAAATTAAATAGAGATATTCCCTGAGGCACACTATAATCAATTCTAAAAATTAAAAACAGAATTTTGAAAGCAGGAGAAAAGCAACTCATCACATACAAAGGAACAGTCATAAGACTATCAGACTAGTAGAAACCTTGCAGACAAGGAGAGAGTGGAATGATATATTCAGAGTGCTGAAAGGGGGAAAACAAACCCTGTAAACTAAGAATATATATGAAGCAAGGCTGTTGTTTAGCTGTGCAACTATGATAAAGACTTTTACAGACAAATAAAAGTTGTGAGTTAATCCGCCATTAGAACTGCCTTATGAGAAATACTAAAAAGATTTATTTAATTTGAAACAAACGGACACTAACTAAGAGTCACCTTTGCTCCGGTTCCCAACAAGTTCCTCATCTCCATCTAAGGTCACCTCAGCCTGGACCTTATTGTTCATATCACTATCAGCAATTTTGTTAAGCTATTCAACAAGTCTCTAGGCAGTTCCAAACTTTCCCACATTTTCCTGTCTTCTTTTGAGCCCGCCAAACTGTTCCAACCTCTTTCTGTTACCCAGTTCCAAAGTTGTTTCCACATTTTTGGGTATCTTTTCAGCAATGCCCTGCTCTACTGGTACCAATTTACTGTATTAGTCTGTTTCCACACTGCTGATAAAGACATACGCGAGACTGGGTAATTTATATGGAAAAAGAGTTTAATGGACTTACAACTCCACATGGCTAGGGAGGCCTCACAGTCATGGCAGAAGGCAAGGGGGAGCAAGTCATGTCTTACATGGATGGCAGCAGGCAAAACAAGAGTTTGTGCAGGGAATTCCTCTTTTTAAAACCATCATATCTCATGAGAATTATTCACTATCACAAGAACAGTGAAGGTTCCAACTACCTCCCACTGGGTTCCTCTCATGACACATGGGAATTGTGGGAGTTACAATTCAAGATGAGATTTGGATGGGGACACAGTCAAACCATATCATACTGTTTTATTGAAATGATGATATATTTCTCTCTGACATTTCTCTAATCAATGTATAAAATAATATCAAAATTATTTTACTGTTCCTTACTTTGAGTAAGCAATCATGCTCCCTGAAGGTTATCTTATTTTTCACATACTAATAAACAAACAATTTCTTTAACAATTGATTCTAGAAATTTACTAAGTATCAACAGTGAGGTTGTCATTTCCAGTAGTTACTAGCACCTTGATTTTGGAAACTGGAACAGTTTTAATATTTTTTATTTCTTTTAATATAAATGTTCCTAAATGGTATATAAATGTTCTTTCATTAATCTGTTATAAAATTAATCAGGACTTGGATATTTGAGCATATTAAAACTACTTTGTCTTTCTCATTACATTCTTACCTCTAATGAATTACTACCGCTTTTTTCCCATTGTTTGTTTTGCACTTTCCAATATAGGCCTATTCAGACTGTTAGAAAAGATATGTTTGTGTGTATATTTTTTTCTGTAACCTGTTAATATAATGTCATATTTACCAATCAATAGTTTATTTCTTCTTCCCATTTATTTTTATTTACTAATGACAATAATAACTAACCTTTAAGAGATTTTACATGTGCCACAAGTTTTTTATGCTTCTTCTTACTTAATCTTCAAAACGATCTTAAGAGATTGACATTCTTATTATCCTCATCCTCAGAAGAAGGGAGTGATTATCTTGGAAATATGTTTCCATTTACATAGGTCATAGCAGACTAGGGCAATGGCTGTCAAAAAAATTAGTAATAGAACCAGAGATCAGTTAATTTGTTCTTAATCAGCTGATTTGTGTTCTGGTCTCAAACTAGTCAAAAACTCCATTATTGTCAACTATATATTAAAATTTGGCATTTACTGCCAAATTTCACTAATTTCACAAGATAAACTGTAACAAATACAGCCAGGGAGTGAAAATAATTTGCTCTTGTAGGTGAAAGATTCATTTTATGTAAACTAGCTTAATATTAAATCTTGCAAATAAAAATACAAAGTGGCCTCTTTTAGGAAGACTGAAAGACTTTGAGAAAAACAATAAAACACCTCATTCATCATAGCCTTCTATTTAGAAATAAACCAAAGCCTTTCATTTTAAGAAACTTAAGTTTAAAATAATGAATGTAAATAAGTCACTAAAGGGAAAGTCACATTTGATGACATGATGAGGAAACTGATTGAAAGCATTTTCTGCCTCAAATGACCTTAGATCTGTTTAGCTTTTTTATCCCCATGATTTGAAGCTTTCAAGCTATATGCTTTTTTTCTATTTTCTAATCTTTCCAAGACATTTTGGGAAGACTGAACATTTATCAAAAAATACAAAAACTCAGAAATATATATTTTTTCCATTTTCTCCTATTTATTTTCAGGGAAGCTAAAGGAGTTTATAGATTTACCTATTATAAGGAAGCCTGTTATCATGTTTGTTTTCTCTACAGCAAATCCTGATCCACAGAATGGCGAGGCAAGAGAAAATGCATCCTTCTGATCCCTCATGATGACAAAGGACAGACACTTAAACACAGGCAGACCTACCTAAAATGGTGTATGAAGCATTTTGAGGTCAAACCAAAGTTTTCTCCCTAAATATAATAATTGTTCTTGCTTATCAGTGCCTGGATCATTCACCAATAATTCATTTTTCTACTGTTCAGGAATTTTGTATCTCAGAAGGCAACACTACAACCTGAGAAGCAGCCCATTAGTAACTGTTACAACTCAGCATGAGCTGGTGAATTGCTTATCTCAGCTTATCAAAGAATAGCATGTTATCCAAGAAGGATAGATTTTAATAGGGCTGGAAACATTGTGAACTTCAACCACGGCATGGAGACCAAAAGGAGAAATACATTATGGATTTGCATGTCTTCACAGGGCAGAACGGGGGATCTTACTTTTTTTTTAGCATATTTTCTTCAGCTGTCAGGGGTCTCCTAGAAAGGACTGAATTTAGCACTGCAAGCATTATCAATAGTAACTGGAATTCTATTTCTTTATAAGCATGCTTGCTGTCAACTGGTTGCTATTTGAGGGTTTTTTTTTTTTTTTCAAACCAAAATTTGAAGATTTTTTGGTTGATAATATACTTTGAAGTGTTCCAGAGATGTCTTAGTAGCGTTTTTTATATTATGCATCGAATCCATCCTGGGTTGACATTTAATGGAATAATATTCCATAAGGAAAATTGCTTATTTCAATTTTCCTGTTTGGACAACAGAATCTTAATTATAAAGGTGATATAGTTGATTCAATTTAGTCATCTAGCTGAAACTAACCAAGAAAAGGTTTTATAACTAATAATTTTATGAAGACAACAAAAAATGTAATGGTGACTAAATCTACATTATTGTACTGTAAAATTGTACATACTTTTATACAGAAAAGTACATAATTATTATATAGGGTTTGATATCAATTTCTTTTCATTAGAGATTGGTGAAATCTCTTTGCCAAGGATTGATTAAAGAAAGTGTTTCTACTTTGATCTGTTTTTAGTTTTCCTTACTTTTTTTTTTTTAATCCAAGTTCTGTCTTTTATATATGATTTACCCTAATAATTTTGCTGGTGATATTAGTTATGATTTCTTCTTTGATATTATAAATTTCATTAGTTATTAATCTCTGCATCTGAAATTCCTTAAAGCTTTAAATGTAAAATTTTAAAGTTTCATAAATTGTATTTATTTTAAAAATAAATTTAGTAATTCCCTTTAGCATAAAAGTGACACATATATAACATAAAAATTTAGATAAGAAAATAACTATCCATTAGGCTACTAAACTGTATATTTCCTTTCTGATTTTTAATGCATCTTTAGGTACACAAAAATTTTAAGTCACTGTATATCTGTTTTGTGCCCTTTACCTTTCACACCAGAGAATGAGCAAGGCAGGGTAGAATTTTAATGAGTGACAGAAAAGTTCTTGACAGTGACAGGTGACCTGAAATGGGTAGCTCTCTCTGTGGCTGAGTCCAGGGTTATTATGAGCTTGTAATGGGGGCATTCATGCTGATTGGTCCATGGGTGGTCTTGGGAAAAGCATCATTCAATTGGTTACAAGGCACCATCCAGAAGGAACCAATTCAGAGAGAGAGAGCAGAGTAGGTAAGGCAGGATAGAAGTACTCACTCCAGTAATGGACTCTGTCTGGAACTGGAAGCTCAGTCCTCAGGTTAAAGGTTGAAGGTTGAAGGTTGAAGGTTGAGCCCTACCAGGGACCCACCCCTGTCTGCCTTGGAATTTGTCTATCTCCTGTCGTTATCACCATGACTAAGTACTGGGTACCCCTCTCATAGATCACAAATATTAACTTGGGTATTCCAGAAATGTCTTGGGAAACATGATTCTTTTCCTGTATCCCAAGTTCTTAATGACTGAGATCTGCCTCATTCCGCTGTGCTCTCACTGACTATGTTTTCTGCCTGGAATCTCATGTCTGCCTAGTAGCCTTCACCACAAATGGCATTTTTCACTCCTGACCCCTGATCCATCTGTTATTACTCTCTGATAATGATTAGCCAGCCACCTGTAGTGATCTTACCACCTGGACTTTTTGAGTTTCACCTGTCATAACTGTACTTGAGTAACCAATTTGACTTTCATCTCCATTGATTCCTGCATTACTATTTCTTGAATGTCTTTGCTTCTGATTTCCTTAGCTCCTTCCCTAGGATAACTAGACTCTATCCTTGTTGCTGTGTTTAGAATCCCCCTTTTCTTGCATTCCTGCTAGTGCCTCTCACCAGCCTTTGGTGCAGAAATCAGTCTTTGGTGTAAAAATCTGTTATATTGCTGGGTTTCATCTTCAATTTCTTCAACGTTCCTAATTTAAATGACAGTGCTAGTACTTTATTGTTCTGACTACTGAAAGTCAATTTCTTTCAAAGGCATTTTTGTGTTTGTTTACTTTTGAGTAGTGAATCATGAACATTCATACTCACTGGCTAATTTAGCAAGACAATTCAATTTATTGTTATTACCAGTTCTACTGATTCTGCAGGATAATGGTGTTTTCTGACTTAAGTGATTAAAATGTTTTTCACTTCAAAAGCTTTTAGAAACATTTGTTTACTGTTACTTAAAAGACTAATTGTAACGCCGGACTATACATATGCTTATTCTTCAGACATTTTTTCTTCAGGGTAGTTGATTTTGTTATCTCTGAGCATTCTCGTGATTGCAATTAAATTGAAAGCAGTGTTATATACATTATTTTTGTAAACTGAGATGATAGCTCTCAATCTTACCAAATACAAATTTTGAAAGCCATAACATTTTTTAATCTACTTACATTTATAGGACTATAATTTTCAAACATATGTCTATGTTATTTACATAACTATTATCTTTGTCAACACATAAATGAATAGAAAAAGATAAAAGATCTGATTTATGTATCTAGTTATCAGAATTCAGTTAGGCTTAATAGTCTTTATCAGGAATAGCGTAAAAGCCTGTAAGATGGTAATTTATTTAGGTTTGCATAGATGTGATAGAAACACAAAATGACAGTAGCTCAAACATGGTGAAGGTTTATTTCTCATGAAAGTGTGAATTTAGGTAATTCACGGCTGTTATGGTAATCTACAGATTTATTTGGTGATGTGATCTTTATCCTAAAGTTTCAAAGTAGAGAGAGCTCCAAGAATTCCTCTTTCAAACAGTAAGATAAAGAAAATAGGGTCATCAGGGGCACAATCCTGCAGTTTAAGGACATGATCCAAACATTTTATATACCACTTCCGTTTACATTTTCTAGTGACAGCTTAGTCACGCAACCACACCTATTTGCAAGGGAGGATAGGAAATGAAGTCTTTGTTCCGGGTAGCCATGTGCCCAGAAATAGCCATCAGTCTATGATAGAGTTGAAATGTGCTTTTATATAATATATTCTGTATGAATGTGAATTTTATTGCAATGAAGTTCTTTAAGACATTGCTATCCAAACATTTCTTCCAACCAAAAGTGAAATCCAACATATAAACTAGAGAAAGCTGAGCTACCTGATTAAAATGGTGGGTATAGGAATGTTACCTGTATCATGCATCTGCCTCTACTCCCAATTATATCCAGTCTCACAAAGGAGCTTGAGGTTCCTAGGCCTTCATGGATCAGCATGTAAAACCTTCCTTTATAGTTTTAAATAGGTATTGATGTGTAATAAGGAACATATTTTGACCACTGTTAAAAAATCAACAGATATTGCTAAGAAGAAATAAAATAATTTTATTGAGAGCAAGAAACATCCTCAGATAAGATTCCTTCAACTTTTGGTTAAATAACTTAGTTTTCAAATGATATCTATATGGTGATACCTGGGAGAGGCAAGTAATACTTTTTTATAAACAAATGCTCACAATATTATTTCTGAATCACAAAGCCATTGTTAATTTACATTCATCAAATTGCTAAGCAATAGCATTGTATTATAAGTTTGAAATAACCAGATATTTTAAAAGCTTAACTAATTACTTTTCTATATCAGTTCCTGTGTCTGACTTTGGAATGTGTGTGTGTTTTTTAAAATTTTATCCTTAAAATAAGTCTGCAAGCATGCCAGGTAAATGAGATTTTGTTAAGGCTAACTTCAAATCTTCAAATGCAATAAAGGAAGCCTTGCTTTTAAGGATTTTTATAAGAAGTTTTATTTTAAGAAAGCAGCCTGATTCTGTGCTTTGATCTACGTCAACAGAGGATCATAGAGTTTTGGAACTGCATGCTGGAAAAGGACTTGAAGGATTAGTTCCAATTACCCATCCAATGTTTAAAAGTATTTTCATACTAAAAGGCCCAAGCTATTAATCAGAGTGGGACTTCATTTAAAGGACACATACATTATCACTAATAATGTGATTTTGCATTTTCTGTTTCTGCATTACGTTTTTGAAAGATCACAATTATTATTTCCTTCAATATAGGCACATAAATGACTTGATAAAGCAAATGTTAAGTTATTAAACCTGCTTATGTTTATTGTGAAAAAAGTGACTGTTAATTGTTTAATAGCAGCCTGAGGGAAATTAGTTGGAGATACATTGAATTTTGACTTGTAGGCACATGAAAGGTAATCTCTAGAAATGTCTGTAGAAAATGTGGAAATGAACACTGAAAAATTATTATGAACTTTTATTTGCAGAGCCCCTTTTCATTAAGTCTATTAGAAAGTTTTCCAGCAAATAAATAATCTGAACAGTGATATGACTAGATGTGTGGAACATAGCGTCGAATTCTGATATTAAACCAACCTGGGAGAGAGAGAGTTTATATTACCTTTCTATTACCACTGTTACAACTTACTGCAAACTTGGTGGCTTAAAACAATTTAAACTTATTCTCTTACAGTTTTGGAGATCTGAATTCTGAAATTATACTGGCTTAAAGTCAAGGTGTCAGCAGGGACATGCTCCCTCTGGAGGTTCTAGGAGAGAATTCGTTTCCAAAGGTTTCCCCATTCATCAGCTTGTGACCCCCATTCTACATCTTTAAAGTCAGACACATCAGGTACAGTTCTGCCCATACCATATTCATTTTACCTTCTCTTCTGTCTCCTTCTTCCACATGTAAGGACCCGTGTTAACCCTGTAAGCACCTGGATAATCCATGCTATCTCTCTGTTTTAAGGCTATTTGATTAGCAACCTTCATTCAACCTGCAATTTAATTATCCTTGTAATTTGTCATGTAGCCTTACATATCCACAGGTTCTGGGGATTAGGGTATGGGATCTTTCAGGAGATGTTATTCTGTCTATCTTAAGGTTCTAGGGCAATATTTCGAAAACCTTGCTGAAGAATTTTACAGAGTTCTTAATCATATTATACATAGAGCTGAAATTTGAAGGAAGGAATAGTTTATTTTCTGATTAGAATAAAGTAGACAAAGCATTAAGTTGCCTTCTCAATATGTCTACTTACCCAACATAAAATACATTTTCTTCTCACTTGTTTCCCTACTTATAAAAACATCAATAGCACAGAGCAAGCTGGAAACCGTCATTCTCAGCAAACTATCACAAGAACAGCAAACCAAACACCACATGTTTTCACTCATAGGTGGGAATTGAACAATGAGATCAGTTGGACTCGGGAAGGGGAACATCACACACCAGGGCCTCTTATGAGGAGGGGGCAGGGGGGAGGGATGGCAGATGGCATTGGGAGTTATACCTGATGTGAATGATGAGTTGATGGGTGCTGACGAGTTGATGGGTGCAGCACACCAACATGGCACAAGTATACAAGTATACATATATAACAAACCTGCACATTGTGAACATGTACCCTAGAACTTAAAGTATAAAAGAAAAAAAAAAGAAGTTAACTATAGTTATAGATAGTACCCTATACTTCCTTGTTCACTCAATGGACAAGAATCAGACCACCAGATTTTGCCCCTTTTGCTAGCAATGTACACTCTGGCCCTTTTAAAATATTTTGTAATCTTGAAGTTTGCTTAGGTTGTGTAACCCTAATTACAAGCACCCAAATTTTTCTTAGGAACAATTTGAGGGAAAGTGTGTTATGTCCTACATTTTTATCCCCACAAAATTCATATGTTGAAGTTCTCACTCACAATGTGATAATATTTGGACATAGGGTCTTTGGGAAGTCATGAAGGCGAGGTCCTGCTATCACGGGATTAGTGCCCTTACAAAAATGAAATATAAGAGAGCTTGTTCTCACTCTCTTCACCAGCACACACTGAGGAAATGTCATCTACACAAAGCAAGAAGGCATCAGTCTGAAAACCAGAAAGAGAGCCCTCACCAGAAACTAATCCCACCAATGTTAATCTGGATATCTAGCTACCAGAAATGTGAAAAATAAATTTCTGTTGTTTAAATCACCCAGTCTATGGTGTTTTGCTCTGGAAACCCCAGCAGAGTAAGACACAACAGTATATTATTTCATCTGTGAGCCCAACACCCTGATGAATTAGATAGGAGACCAGGCTCATTGAACCCATGCAATAAGACCCTTGTGGTTTCCATAGGATTCACAAGAAGTAATACAATCCCCACCGACACAGTCGAGAGGCTCTTGGTCTTGCCCACTAGGGGGTAGAGGAGGCTGATTGACTCATTCATAGGCATTCTCCCAGGATTATAATCATGACCCCTGCTATGGTTTAAATGTTTGGTTCTTCCAAAATCATGTTGAAATTTAGCTGCTATTGTAGCAGCATCAAGAAGTGGAATCTTTTAATACTGCACTAAATATTGAAAATAGTATTTAGAGGTGGATGATTAGGTCATGTGGGCTCTTCCATCGTGAGGGAATATTATTATCACAGGAGTGGGTTCTTTATGAAAAACAAGTTTGCCCCCTTTTCTCATTCTCTCTGTCTCACCGTTTTGTTCCCCTTGTACCATGGGATGATGCCAAAACCAGGCTCTTGCTAGATGCTGGCCCTTCAATCTTGGACTGCTCAACCTCAAGAACCATGATCCACTCAACTTTTGTTCTTTATAAATTATCCAGTCTGTGGTATTATGTTATAGCAGCACAAAATGGACTAAGATAATCCTATGTGTAGGCTATTTCTCTATTTTGTAACACTTCAAATAACCACAGAAAATTATGTGTTTAGCCAGAAGTGTACCTATGCTAACTGAGTTAGAAATGAGGTAGTGTTTCATAAATGGGAGTGATGTACAGTTTGTTCTTCTTCAGGAACTGGTGGAAAGAGCTAGTAAATCCTGATCAACACCAGAGAAAGAGAAAGAGAGGTAGTATCTCTTCTAAAATAAACTTCCTTCTGGTCTTCCAAATTCTATTCTGTTTCTCTATAGGTATGTCTTTATTAACTTTCTTTCAATATCGCTAAAAAATGCCTTCTCAGCATCTACCTTTTGAGAAGTAATTATTGTTGCCCTTTATTTCCAGCCATGGCAAGCAACAGTGAAAGAAGGTGACAATGGGCCCAGCTGGTCTGAATATTACCTGACACCAGGGCCCCACAACCATAATAAGGCTGCCTGGGTCAGAGTGACTGCATGTACTCCCTGAGGCAATAACACAGTTAAGAAAGTTATTTACAAGGAGCAAACATCTTATTATGAACAGAAAACAGAAACAAGAAAAATGAAGTAAATTTCCCAGTTACAGACTCTCAGCCATTTTCTAAAATCCTCCTGTCAAGTTTATAAATGTAATTGTTAAACAGTTGGTAAGAGTGGCAAAGAAAATGTCAATAACAAAGATCAAATAATTCTTTCTTAAAAAATAAAAGAAGACTGAGGTCAGTCTATGGTGCCAATCAAAGGCATGAAAACAAGTTATTACTCCCTTGTAAATATAAGTTCATTTTAGTAAGGTTTCTCCCTACAGTCACAATTAGCTAACAGTATTATCCTACAATTGAGATGTCTGGCTTTTTTAAGTGATGGGATGTTAGCATATGTGTACCACACGTATGAATTTTACCTTATACATTTTCAGAAAAGGTGAAATTTGTTATTTGGATGTTAGGCATGACTCCAACTCCAAGCCAGTGTATTTATTAGTGATGATATTTATGCATAGTGCCCAATTTCAGAATATTAGCAAAATTAAACTTGAATGATTCTAATTTATAATTACTTTCAACTCTCTTTAAAACTAGATCTGATAACCTTTGGAAGTTAGTGGAATAACTCTTCTTGAAGGTCTTTCATACTACTGCACTTTCATTTGGGCTAATCAGGAAAATATTTTCGTTTTAACTAAAAAACATCCAGCAGGCTGTATATTGGAAGACCATATCTTAGTAAAAACTCAGACTACAGCCTTTATTAATACTATCTTTCCCTCTCACAGGCATCATGGAGGAAGCATGATCTCATAAAGAAATTGTAAATGTATCAATGAGTTTGGATTCATATACTGGTGTTTTAAAATTCTAACTTAAAGAAAATATTTCAGTATTTACTGTTGCAAACCAAAAGCTAATTTTCATTTTTATCATACTTCATGTTTGCACATTTCATATAATCCCTTTTTTTTCCCCTTCAGAGACAGTAGGTCTCCATATTGTGATGATGTGAAGGATCATATAATCTCTTTGGTTTCTCAAAATTAATGCCATTGTTTTGACTGATTTTCCAGGGCACGAAACACATGTTGTTGCTCCTTTATGTTTCATGTCCATAAAACATAGCGCATTACTGTGCATAGCACAGCCCCTTCATTGACAGTAACTGATGAATTCCAAGAGAGAAGGAAAGAGCTTAAAAGTTTTCTTACCCTTGGGAGATGGATGAAAAAAAGCAGATGCTAAAGTATTATGTGAAGGTATAAACACTATTTTTTTTCAGGGAAACAAGAATGTCACTAATGAGAGAAATTAACATTTTAGAACTGACTTGAGGCCCTTGACTATGAAGAAAGTATTTCTACTAAATTTGAGAATTTTTATATATATATATATATACACACACACACATATATATATTTTTTATTACACTTTAAGTTCTAGGGTACATGTGCACAACGTACAGGTTTGTTACATATGAATACTTGTGCCATGTTGATGTGCTGCACCCATCAACTCGTCAGCACCCATAAACTCATCATTTACATCAGGTATAACTTCCAATGCCATTCCTCCCCCCTCCGGCCCCCATAATAGGCCCCAGTGTGTGATGTTCCCCTTCCAGAGTCCGAGTGATCTCATTGTTCAATTCCCACCTATGAGTGACAACATGCGGTGTTTGGTTTTCTGTTCTTGCCATAGTTTGCTGAGAATGATGGTTTCCAGCTGCATCCGTCTCCCTACAAAGGACATGAACTCATCCTTTTTTATGGCTGCATAGTATTCCATGGTGTATATGTGCCATATTTTCTTAATCCAGTCTGTCACTGATGGACATTTGGGTTGATTTCAAGTCTTTGCTATTGTGAATAGTGTCGCAATAAACATACATGTGCATGTGTCTTTATACCAGCGTGATTTATAATCCTTTGGGTATATACTCAGTAATGGGATGGCTGGGTCATATGGTATTCCTAGTTCTAGATCCTTGAGGAATCGTCATACTGTTTTCCACAATGGTTGAACCAGTTTACAATCCCACCAACAGTGTAAGTGTTCCTATTTCTCCACATCCTCTCCAGCACCTGTTGTTTCCTGACTTTTTAATGACTACCATTCTAACTTGTGTGAGATGGTATCTCATTGTGGTTTTGATTTGCATTTCTCTGACGGCCAGTGATGACGAGCATTTTTTCATGTGTCTGTTGGCTGTATGCATGTCTTCTTTTGAGAAATGTCTGTTCATATCCTTTGCCCACTTTTTGATGGGGTTGTTTGTTTTTTTCTTGTAAATTTGTTTGAGTTCTTTGTAGGTTCTGGATATTAGCCCTTTGTCAGATGAGTAGATTGCAAAAATTTTCTCCCATTCTGTAGGTTGCCTGTTCACTCTGATGGTAGTTTCTTTTGCTGTGCAGAAGCTCTTTTAGTTGAATTAGATCCCATTTGTCAATTTTGGCTTTTCGTGCCATTGCTTTTGGTGTTTTAGACATGAAGTCCTTGCCCATGCCTATATCTTGAATGCTATTACCTAGGTTTTCTTCGAGGGATTTTATGGTATTAGGTCTAACATTTAAGTGTCTAATCCATCTTGAATTAATTTTTGTATAAGGAGTAAGGAAAGGATCCAGTTTCAGCTTTCTACTTATGGCTAGCCAATTTTCCCAGCACCATTTATTAAATAGGAAATCCTTTCCCCATTTCTTGTTTTTCTCAGGTTTGTCAAAGATCAGATGGCTGTAGATGTGTGGTATTATTTCTGAGGACTCGGTTCTGTTCCATTGGTCTATATCTCTGTTTTGGTACCAGTACCATGCTGTTTTGGTTACTGTAGCCTTGTAGTATAGTTTGAAGTCAGGTAGCGTGATGCCTCCAGCTTTGTTCTTTTGACTTAGGATTGTCTTGGAGATGTGGGCTCTTTTTTGGTTCTATATGAACTTTAAAGCAGTTTTTTCCAATTCTTTGAAGAAAGTCATTGGTATCTTAATGGGGATGGCATTGAATCTATAGATTACCTTGGGCAGTATGACCATTTCATGATATTGATTCTTCCTATCCATGAGCATGGTATGTTCCTCCATTTGTTTGTGTCCTCTTTGATTTCACTGAGCAGTGGTTTGTAGTTCTCCTTGAAGAGGTCCTTTACATCCCTTGTAAGTTGGATTCCTAGGTATTTTATTCTCTTGGAAGATATTGTGAATGGAAGTTCATTCATGATTTGGCTGTCTGTTTGACTGTTACTGGTGTATAAGAATGCTTGTGATTTTTGCACATTGATTTTGTATCCTAAGACTTTGCTGAAGTTGCTTATCAGCTTAAGGAGATTTTGGGTTGCGATGATGGGGTTTTCTAAATATATAATCATGTCATCTGCAAAGAGGGACAATTTGACTTGTTCTTTTCCTAACTGAATACCCTTGATTTCTTTCTCTTGCCTGATTGCCCTAGCCAGAACTTCCAACATTATGTTCAATAGGAGTGGAGAGAGAGGGCATCCCTGTCTTGTGCCAGTTTTCAAAGGGAATGCTTCCAGTTTTTGCCCATGCAGTATGATATTGGCTGTGGGTTTGTCATAAATAGCTCTTATCATTCTGAGATACATTCCATCAATAATGAATTTATTGAGAGTTTTTAGCATGAAGGGCTGATGAATTTTGTCAAAGGCCTTTTCTGCATCTATTGAGATAATCATGTGGTTTTTGTCTTTGGTTCTGTTTACATGCTGGATTACATTTATTGATTTGCATATGTTGAACCAGCCTTGCATCCCAGGGATGAAGCCCACTTGATCATGGTGGATAAGCTTTTTGATGTGCTGCTGGATCCGGTTTGCCAGTATTTTATTGAGGATTTTTGCATTAATGTTCATCAGGGATATTGGTCTAAAATTCTCTTTTTTTGTTGTGTCTCTGCCAGGCTTTGGTATCAGGATGATGTTGGCCTCACAAAATGAGTTAGGGAAGATTCCCTCTTTTTCTATTGATTGGAATAGTTTCAGAAGGAATGGTACCAGCTCCTCCTTGTACCTCCGGTAGAATTCAGCTGTGAATCCATCTGGTCCTGGACTTTTTTTGGTTGGTAGGCTATTAATTATTGCCTCAATTTCAGAGCCTACTATTGATCTCTTCAGGGATTCAACTTCTTCCTGGTTTAGTCTTGGGAGAGTGTAAGGGTCCAGGAAATTATCCATTTATTGTAGGTTTTCTAGTTTATTTGCATAGAAGTGTTTCTAGTATTCTCTGATGGTAGTTTGTATTTCTGTGGGGTTGGTGGTGATATCCCCTTTATCAGTTTTTATTGCATCTATTTGATTCTTCTGTCTTTTCTTCTCTATTAGTCTTGCTAGCAGTCTATCAATTTTGTTGATCTTTTCAAAAAACCAGCTCCTGGATTCATTGATTTTTTGGAGGGTTTTTTGTGTCTCTATCTCCTTCAGTTCTGTTCTGATCTTAGTTATTTCTTGCCTTCTGCTAGTGTTTGAATGTGTTTGCTCTTGCTTCTCTAGTTCTCTTAATTGTGATGTTAGGGTGTCAATTTTAGATCTTCCAGCTTTCTCTTGTAGGCATTTAGTGGTATAAATTTCCCTCTACACACTACTTTAAATGTGTCCCAGAGATTCTGGTACGTTGTATCTTTGTTCTCATTGGTTTCAAAGAACATCTTTATTTCTGCCTTCATTTCTTTATGTACCCAGTAGTCATTCAGGAGCAGGTTGTTCAGTTTCCATGTAGTTGAGCTGTTTTTATTGATTTTCTTAGTCCTGAGTTCTAGTTTGATTGCACTGTGGTCTGAGAGACAGTTTGCTATAATTTCTGTTCTTTCACATTTGCTGAGGAGTGCTTTACTTCCTACTATGTGGTCAATTTTTGGATAAGTGCAATGTGGTGCTGAGAAGAATGCATATTCTGTTGATTTGGAGTGGAGAGTTCTGTAGATGTCTATTAGGTCTGCTTGGTGCAGAGCTGAGTTCAATTCCTGGATATCCCTGTTAACTTTCTGTCTCGTTGATCTGCCTAATGTTGACAGTGGGGTGTTGAAGTCTCCCATTATTATTGTATGGGAGTCTAAGTCTCTTTGTAAGTCTCTAAGGACATGCTTTATGAATCTGGGTGCACCTGTATTGGGTGCATATATATTTAGGATAGTTAGCTCTTCCTGTTGAATTGATCCCTTTATCATTATGTAATGGCCTTCTTTGTCTCTTTGATCTTTGATGGTTTAAAGTCTGTTTTATCAGAGACTAGGATTGCAACCCCTGCTTTTTTTTGTTGTTGTTGTTCCCCATTTGCTTGGTAGATCTTCCTCCATCCCTTTATTTTGAGGCTATGTGTGTCTCTGCATGTGAGATGGATCTCCTGAATACAGCAAACTGATGGGTCTTGACTCTTTATCAAATTTGCCAGTCTGTGTCTTTTAATTGGACCATTTAGTCCATTTACATTTAAGGTTAATATTGTTATGTGTTAAATTGATCCTGTCATTGTGATATTAGCTGATTATTTTGCTCGTTAGCTGATTCAGTTTCTTCCTAGCATCGATGGTCTTTACATTTTGGCATGTTTTTACAATGGCTGCTACCCGTTGTCCCTTTTCATGTTTAGTGCTTCCTTCAGGATCTCTTGTCGGGCAGGTCTCGTGGTGACAAAACCTCTAAACATTTGCTTGTGACTCAGTTTGGCTGGATATGAAATTCTGGGTTGAAAATTCTTTTCTTTAAGAATGTTGAGTATTGGCCCCCACTCTCTTCTGGCTTGGAGATTTTCTGCCGAGAGATCTGCTGTTAGTCTGATGGGCTTCCCTTTGTGGGTAATCCAACCATTCTCTCTGCCTGCCTTTAACATTATTCCTTCATTTCAACTTTGGTGAATCTGACAATTATGTGTCTTGGAGTTGCTCTTCTTGAGGAGTATCTTTGTGGCATTCTCTGCATTTCCCGAATTTGAATGTTGGCCTGCCTTACTAGGTTGGGGAAGTTCTCCTGGATGATATCCTGAAGAGTGTTTTCCAACTTGGTTCCATTTTCCCCCTCACTTTCAGGCACACCAATCAGACGTAGATATGGTCTTTTCACATAATCCCATATTTCTTGGAGGCTTTGTTCATTTATTTTTCCTCTTTATTCTCTAGACTTCTCTTCTCCCTTCATTTCATTCATTTGATCTTCAATCATTGATACTCTTTCTTCCAGTTGATCGCGTAGGTTACTGAAGCTTGTGCATTTGTCACGTATTTCTCGTGTTATGGTTTTTATCTCTGTCAGTTTGTTTATGGCCTTCTCTGCATTGATTATTCTAGTTATCCATTCTTCCATTCTTTTTTCAAGATTTTTAGTTTCTTTGTGCTGGTTACGTAGTTCCTCCTTTAGCTCTGACAAGTTTGATTGACTGAATCCTTCTTCTCTCAACTCGTCAAAGTCATTCTCCATCCAGCTTTCATCCGTTGCTGGCGATGAGCTGCGTTCCTTCGGAGGAGGAGATGCACTCTGATTTTTTGAATTTTTTGAATTTCCAGCTTTTCTGCACTGCTTTTTCCCCATCTTTGTGGTTTTATCTGCCTTTGGTCTTTGATGATGGTGACGTATTGATGGGGTTTTGGTGTGGGTGTCCTTTCTCTTTGTTAGTTTTCCTTCTAACGGTCAGGACCCTCAGCTATAGGTCTGTTGGAGATTGCTTGAGGTCCACTCCAGACCCTGTTTGCCTGGGTATCAGCAGTGGAGCCTGCAGAAGATAGAATATTGCTGAACAGCAAGTAATCTTGTCTGATTCTTGCTCTGGAAGCTTCGTCTCTGGGTGTACCCCACCGTGTGAGGTGTGGTATGTCGATCTGCACCTAGTGGGGGATGTCTCCCAGTTTGGCTACTCAGGGATCAGGGACCCACTTGAGCAGGCAGTCTGTCCGTTCTCAGATCTCAACCTCCATGCTGGGAGATCCACTGCTCTCTTCAAAGCTGTCAGACAGGGCCATTAACATCTGCAGAGGTTTCTGCTGCTTTTTTTTTTTTTTTCCTATTTCCTGTCCCTTGAGGTGGAGTCTACAGAGACAGGGAGGCCTCCTTGAGCTGCTGTGTGTTCCACCCAGTTCGAGCTTTCTGGTAGCTTTGTTTACCTACTTAAGCCTCAGCAATGGGGGGCACCCCTCCCCCAGCCTAGCTGCTGCCTTGCAGTTAGATCTCAGACTGCTGTGCTAGCAATGAGGGAGGCTCAGAGGGTGTGGGACCCTCCCAGCCAGGTGTGGGCTATAATCTTCTGGTGTGCCATTTGCTAATACCCTTGGTAAAGTGCAATATTAGGGTGGGAGTTATCCGATTTCCCAGGTGTTGTGTGTCTCAGTTCCCCTGGATAGGAACAGGGATTCCTTCCCCCTTACACTTCCCAGGTCAGGGGATGCCTCGCCCTGCTTCAACTCTAGCTGATTGGCTGCACCAGCTGACCAGCACCAATTGTCTGGCACTCCTCAGTGAGATGAACCCGGTACCTCAGTTGAAACTGCAGAAATCACCCATATTCTGTGTTGCTCGTGCTGGGAGCTGGAGACTGGAGCTGTTCCAATTTGCCATCTTGCTCCAGGAACCCCCCCTCCCAAAACTTCTTTTTTATGTTTTACTTACCCTCAAAGCCGTTCACAAATAATTTGATGATAATATGAAATTATGGATTCCAAACAATGATACTTTACTGGATGTAAAATTTTGACATACTAGATGACAAATTAGAAAAATACAGACTCTAGCCCGCTTTGCAGCAAGGAAACATTATTAGAAAGAAATGCATTAATCCCATGTATTGTGCATAATATGCATCTTTTTATAGAATTTTAAGCATTAATATCATCTAAATTTATGTAAGTTTGTTTTGCATCTGCACCTGTAGTGTTTATGGTGTGTCCTATTTATTGAAATTTTTAAGAGCTTGAGGCATAAGAGCAGTAGGCTCAAATTGTTATTAAATGACCTACTTGATATTAAAAATGTCAGTTGATTTGATTAATCAAAGGAAGTCCATCTAATTAATTAAACACCATTACATTTAAACTTTTCAGCTTAGGGAAATCCAACCACATGTAGGGAGCTTGCTCCTACATTTTATTATCTGTAGCATTGTCTTACTTGTTAGGTTATACCCATATTGTCTTGTCAACAGTTTTACTGGGGGTGGATAACAAGAAGAAATGGATTTTTTTTTAGTAATCAAAGTCATACTAAGTAACACATTCTTCTTGAATTCATAGTCAAAGTCATACTTCTCTGTGTTTGCTGTACCTACTTCTATTTCCTGATCAATAAATATTTCATCAGCAATGACACAAGTAATAGAGTTAAAAGAGCATGTTGCACAGGCTTTACATAATCAGTCCTCTAATACTACTTAGATTCTATTAGAACATTCTGTTTGTGTGATTGTTTTTAATAGCTCACAAAATACTACTTATTTTAGGGGCATATCCTAAGTTTTAGAGATTTTAGGTAAGATATACAAATAAGATTTTGAAAATATTAGCCTACAAAGCCCAGAGGTTGTGTAAACCAGGAAGTCTAAATTAGAAGCAGACATAAAATATTATTGCCTAAACACACTTAGTTATAGGAATGTAGTAACTATATGACTAAAAATTCATTTAATTCTCACAGTTTGGGGTCATGTAGATTTGCTAAAGTATATATTTATAAAAATATAAGCAAATCAAAGCAAGATTGCTGTTGCAGAAGCAGAAATGGAAAGCTTTTTTGGATATATTATCATACAGACAATGTCATTTTATAGACAAGGTATTTCTAATAGAATTTTCTTGATCCATAAGCCTTTTGAAATCAAGGATTAATTTTCTTTTTGTTTCCAGGCACTTGCTCAGTATGATTGTTGGTATTATTGAAGATGTTGTTGTTAATTTATCTTGGGTTTAACTATGGAAAATACTAGTTTGTATCTGGCATTCTACATACTTTTCCTTGTCTTTTTTTTGTGTGCCAGGAAAGGGGAGATAAGTCCTAGCCATACAAATAAGGATGAAAAGTTGTTGCCAAAAATAGCTACCACTCATTGACACTTAATACATGGAAGTCACTCTGCAAAACACTTAAATTACCTTATTTTATCTTCAAGTATTATGGCCCATGTTTTGCAGATGAAGATGTAGAAACAAAAGCACAAAGAGATCAAGTAACTTGCTGCATAATGCGTATTCTATAAATTATAGTCAGGATTTGAACTGATGTTGGTCAAATTCTAAAACCTATACTGTAGAGTTTCACCATTTTGTGGCTAGGGCATCATTTTAGGAATTGACAAACCAGAAAGAAGGTGAGAGCTGTTCAGCACAGCCCCTTTCAGTGCATACTTAGGGCGTGTGAAAAATCGATCTGTCTAGGGAGATTCTATGTCTCAGGGCCCAGAAAAAAGTACCTGAGGGACAAATAGCTGCTTAAAGCTTTCTTTTCTAATTCAAATCTTGGAAATTTAAATTACTATATTAAGGTTAATACTGGTGGGAGTTGTAGGATAATGCTGATCTGTAACACTGTTCTAAAAATAAAACTTTTCTGCTAATAAAGTGGCTAGAGGTAGTCAAATATTGATTTAAGTTTGGAAGCAATAAAATGAATTTTTTGAAATCCCCTGTAAATGTATATGAGAAAGTAAAAACCGAACTGCCCCTTGCTTAAAGGTCACATCATTGATGGGATTTAATGCCTAAGTGCAAGGCGGTGCCCAAGAATCTCTGGTGTTCATTTCTGTTAGAAGTCTCACTGGAAGCAGCAGAACTATCAGGATAAAAATAGCGTACACTGAAAAGTATAAAAGACTCTCTGTCTTTCAAAAGCGAGTAAACATTGGGAAAGGTGATACTCACTTAACACATGTTAAGAGGAGGAAAAACATAACAGTGATTACCATTTTATTATGTTACATATATAAATGGAGATCTAATTCTTTTTTTTTTTTGAGCCCAACTTTCTAATTCAAATTTCTTTTTTTATTATTATATTTTAAGTTCTAGGGTACATGTGCACAAGGTGCAGGTTTGTTATATATGTATACATGTGCCATGTTGGTGTGCTGAACCCCTTACCTCTATCTCCTAATGCTATCCCTCCCCACTCCCCCAACCCCACAACAGGCCCTGGTTGTGATGTTCCCCTTCCTGTGTCCAAGTGCTCTCATTGTTCAATTCCCACCTAAGAGTGAGAACATGTAGTGTTTGGTTTTTTGTCCTTGTGATAGTTTGCTGAGAATGATGGTTTCCAGCTTCATCCATGTTGCTACAAGGGACATGAACTCATCCTTTTTTATGGCTGCATAGTATTCCATGGTGTATATGTGCCACATTCTCTTAATGCAGTCTGTCATTGATGGACATTTGGGTTGATTCCAAGTCTTTGCTATTGTGAATAGTGCCTCTATAAACATGTGTGCGTGTGTCCTTACAGCAGCATGATTTATAATCCTTTGGGTATATACCCAGTAATGGGATGGCTGGGTCAAATGGTATTTCTATTTCTAGATCCTTGAGGAATTGCCACACTGTCTTCCACAATGGTTGAACCAGTTTACAGTCCCACCAACAGTGTAAAAGTGTTCCTATTTCTCCACATCCTCTCCAGCACCTGTTGTTTCCTGACTTTTTAATGATCACCATTCTAACTTGTGTGAGATGGTATCTCATTGTGGTTTTGATTTGCATTTCTCTGATGGCCAGTGATGCTGAGCATTGTTTCATGTGCTTGTTGGCTGCATAAATGTCTTCTCTGAGACGTGTCTGTTCATATCCTTTGCCCACTTTTTGATGGGGTTGTTTGTTTTTTTCTTGTAAATTTGTTTGAGTTCTTTGTAGATTCTGGATATTAGCCCTTTGTCAGATGAGTAAATTGCAAAAATTTTCTCCCATTCTGTAGGTTGCCTATTTTACACTGCGGATAGTTTCTTTTGCTAAGTTACCCCCAAATTCCTGAGTATAAACTGAAAATATAAAACCATAATATATAATTATTTCTTAAATAGCTATATATAAACATCTTGGCAAAATGTATATAACCATGCAGTTCCTGCCTGATACAGTATGTAGTGGTTTATTTATTTATTTTTGAGATGGAATTTCTCTCTTGTCACCCAGGCTGGAGTGCATGATTATATACATTTTGCCAAGATGTTTATACATAGCTATTTAAGAAATAATTATATATTATGGTTTTATATTTTCAGTTTATACTCAGGAATTTTGGGGTAACTTAGTATAACTAACGTCCAGTTTCATCCTGTGTAACTGAATTTTTATACCCATTGAACAACTCCCTAGTTCCTCCTCTCCCCGTGCCTTGCTAACCATCATTCTAATCTCTGCTTTTATGAGTCTATTTTAGGTATCTCATATATAGATTTTGATAACTTTCTAGCATTACCAAATTACAGACATTTAGTTTATTTCCCATGATTTTGCTATTATAAGTAATAGTAGTGAACAACTTGCTGTGAAAATCTTTGGAGATATTTTAGATTATCTTCTTGGAATAAATTCCAAAATGTGTGAGTGGGTCAAGAGAGAAAGACATTTTTTACACTTTGGAAAAATATAATTCATTTTATTCTAACTTTCGGTTTGGGTTGCATCTATGCAAACCTAACTTTTCTTTTTATTTTTTGTTTCATGGCAAAGGTGACATCATTGTGGTAGTGAAATAAACTTTTCTTCATACTTTCCCAGGAGACATTTTGATTTCCTGTTAAAGCCGAGACCTATGCTAGAGCAGCAGGGTGGCTGGATTCCTCCTGCCATGGGCAGCTGGTTGTCTCACTGCTGATTTTATCCATGAGCCTTCTCAGAATTAGCTGCTTTCAAATTTTGTTTCTAAGAAAGTTAGGGTGGCCCTTGATGAAGAGTAATGGGAGGGAAGCCTAATGACTGAAATCAATTTTTTAAAAAAAGTAAGCCTGCAGTGCTTTAAATGAAAGGGAGAGATTGAGGCATTGGAGAAAATGGCTGCAGCTAAGGACAGCAAACTTTAGAGGGGATTAAAAGAAGGAAACAGACTAAAAATAGACTAATATGTAGATGCCAAAAGGAAGTAGATAATTGCCTCAGTACAAAATAAATAATATTTGTGGATGTCAGAAATTAGAATGAGTCATCTTGGGAGAAAATACATTCCTTTTTACTTAATGGAGATTTTTAGAAAGGATATGGAGACCACTTATGACAGATTTTTAAGGCTTAACATGATATCCTCTAGTGCTCTTCCAAAACTGTAATTTTGTGAAATAAAGTCACTAGTCAAGAGGAGATGTTGTGGATGTAATTGTCTCTTGAACTTCTTCTTCTGTCTGGGTGTTTTAACATTATTGTCTTGTCCCTCTGTGGGTATTAATGAGAAGGCACTTGAGATAAAATGAAGAGCTGAACTGCTTTAAAAACTTTATCCAACTGTGAGGAGCAGCTTAAAGAACTACATAAGTAAAAGGAAAATAGGCTACTCTATGGATTTAATCAGGTTGAATGAAAAATTACAAGATGAGGCTTGATTTGTCCTCAAGGGATTCTTTCTTCTGCTAAACAAATCACTACATTACTTTGTTTATTATACATATTTTTATTAATTGACCATGTTAAATGTAAAAATTCAAGCAAATGAAAGTCTATAGTGCTTGTATAAGCAGCACATATATTAAAATTGGAATGACACAGAGAAGAAGAGCATGGCATCTGCAAAAGGATTTCATGCAAATCTGTGAAATGTTCCATACTTTTAGATCCTGGACAGTGCCTGGGTCCTGTGAAAACATCCAGAAAAGAAGTCTACTGACAGTACTTACTCTACACCACAGTTAGAGAAACACCCAAACAAAGAGATGAGAAAGAACCAACACAAGAACATTGGCAACTCAAATCTCCAGTGTCTTATGTCATCCAACTGACCACACTACTTCTCAAACAGGGCTTCTCAACAGGGCTGAGATGGCTGAAATGATTGAAATAGAATTCACAATATGGATAGGAATGAAGATCGTCAGATTCAGGAGTGTGACAAAACCCAATCCAAGGAAACTAAGAATATAATAAAATGATACAGGAGCTGACTGATGAAATAGCCAGTATAAGAGAAAACCTAACTGTCCTAATATTGCTGAAAAAACACACTACAAGTATTTCACAATGCAATCACAAGTATTAATAGCAAAATAGACCAAGCTGAGGAAACAATCTCAGAGCTTGAAAACTAGTACTCTGAAATAATACATTCAGACAAAAATAAATCAAAAAGAATAAAAAGGAATGAATAAAATATCTGATAAGTATGGAATTATGTAAGAAGAGCAAATATATGAACCAGTGGCATCCCTGAAAAAGATGAGGAGAAAGTAAGCAACTTGGAACATATATTTTAGGATATTGTCCATGATAACTTCCCCAACCTCTCTATAGTGGTCATCATTCAAATTCAAGAAATACAGAGAATCCCTGAAAGATTCTACACAAGATCACCCCCAAGACATATAATTATCCGATTTTCCAAAGTTGAAATGAAAGAAAGAATGTTAAAGGCAGCTAGAGAGAAAGGGCAGATCACTTACAAGTAGATTTCCATCAAATGAACAGTGGACCTTTCAGCAGGAACCCTACAAGCCAGAAGAAATGGGGGCAGGGGAGGGGAGTGCTACATTCAACATTCTTAGAGAAAAAAAAAAAACTCCAATCAGGAATTTCATATCCAGCCAAACTAAGCTTCCTAAGTGAAGGAGTGATAGGATCCTTTTCAGACAGGCAAATACTAAAGGAATTTATTACCACCCAACCTATCTTACAAGAGTTTTTGAAAGAAGCACTAAATATTGAAAGAAAAGACAATTACCAGACCAAAACAACCCACACATACTTAAGTACACACACCAGTGACACTATAAAACAACCATATAAACAAACCTGCATAATAACCAGCTAACAACAAAATAATAGGATAAAATCCACACCAAACTAACCTTGACTGTAAGTGGGCTAAATGCCCCAATTAAAAGGCACAGAGTGGTAAGCTGGATAAAAAAGCAAGACCCAATGGTATGCTGTCTTCAAGAGACCCATCTCACATGCAATGACACCTATAGACTCAAAAGGAAAAACAGATGGAGGAAAATTTATCAAGCAAATGGAAATCAGGAAAAAAGCAGAAGTGGCAATCCTAATTTCAGACAAAACAGACTTTAAGCCAACAAAGATCAAAAAAGACATAAAAGGGCATTACATAGTGGTAAAAGGTTCAATTGAACAAGAAGACCTAACTATCTTAGGTTAGGTCTTAAGTATATCTTCAGTATATCTTGAGTATACATGCACCCATCACAGGAGCAACCAGATTCATAAAGCAAGTTCGTAGAGGCCTACAAAAAGAATTAGACTACCACACAAAAATAGTGGGAAACTTCAACGCACCACTGACAGTATTAGACAGATCATTGAATCAGAAAATTAACAAAAGATATTCAGGACTTCAACTCAACACTGAAACAAATGGATCTAACAGACATTTACAAAAATCTTCACCCCCAAACAACAGAATATACCTTCTTCTTATTGCCACATGGCACATACTCTAAAACTGACCATGTGATTGAACATAAAACAATGCTCAGAAAATGCATAAAACCCCACAAAATTATATCAATCACACTTTCAGACCACAATCCAAAAAAAAAAAAATAGAAATCAAGACTAAGAAAATGACCCCAAACCATACAATTAGATAGAAATTAACAACCTGCTCCTGAATAACTTTTGGGTAAATAATGAAATTAAGGCAGAAATCAAGAAGTTATTTGAAACTAATGAGGACAAAGATACAATGTATCAGAACCACTGGAACACAAATTAGGCAATGTTAAGAGGGAAATTTATAGCACTAAATGCCCACATTAAAAATTTAGGAAGATATCCAATTAATGACCTAACATCACAACTAAAAGAACTAGAGAAGCAAGAGCAAACCAACCACAAAGCTAGCAGAAGACAGAAAAGAAACAAAATCAGATTTGAACTGAAGATGATTGAGACACAAAAAAACACTCAAAAGATCAGCAAAACTAGAAGTTGGTGTTTTGAAAATATTAATAATGTGGGGTTGGTGTTTCCAAGATGGCTGAATAGGAACAGATCCAGTCTACAGCTCTCAGCAAGATCAATGCAGAATATGGGTGATTTCTGCATTTCCAACTGAGGTACCTGGTTCATCTCATTGGGACTGGTTGGTCACTGGGTGCAGCCCATGGAGGGCAAGCCGATGCAGGGCATGGCATCACCTCGCCTGGGTAGTGCAAGGGCTAAGATTTCCCTTTCCTAGCCAAGGGAAGCCATGAGTGACTGTACCTGGAGGAACAGTACACTCCTACCCAAATACTGTACTTTTCCCATGGTTTTTGCAACTGGCAGACCAGGAGATTCCCTCCCGTGCCTGGATCAGCAGGTCCCATGCCCATGGAGCCTTGCTCACTGCTAGCGCAGCAGTCTGAGTTCGACCTGGGAAGCTGGACCTTGGCAGGGCGAGCGGCGTCCACCATTGCTGAGGCTTGTATAGGCCGTTCTATGCTCGCAGTGTAAATGAAGTGGCAGGGAAGCTCGAACTTGGCAGAGCCCACTACAGCTCAGCAAGGCCTACTGCCTCTCTAGATTCCACTTCTGGGAGCAGGGCATATCTGAACAAAAGGCAGCAGACAGCCTCTGTAGATGTCAACATCCCTGCTTGACAGCTCTGAAGAGAGCAGTGGTTCTCTCAGCATGGCATTTGAGCTCCAATAACAGACAGCTTGCCTCCTCAAGTGGGTCCCTGACCCCCATGTAGCCTGACTGGGAGACACCTCCCAGTAGGGGCCGACAGACACCTCATGCAGGCAGGTGCCCCTCTGGGTTGAAGCTTCCAGAGGAAGGACCAGGCAGCAATATTTGCTGTTCTGCAGCCTCCGTTGGAGATACCCAGGCAAACAGGGTCTGCAGTGGACCTCTGGCAAACTCCAACAGATCTGCAGCTGAGAGGCTTGTCTGTTAGAAGGAAAACTAACAAACAAAGCAATAGCATCAACATCAACAAAAACGACATCCACACCAAAACCCCATCTGTAGGTCACCAACATCAAAGACCAAAGGTAGATAAAACCACAAAGATGGGTAGAAACCAGAGCAGAAAGGCTGAAAATACCAAAAACCAGAACACCTCTTCTCCTCCAAAAAAACACAACTCCTCACCAGCAAGGGAACAACTAGTACCAGCCACTGCAAAAATATGCAAAAGTATAAAGACCATTGACACTATGAAGAAACTGCATCAATTAATGGGTGAAATAACCAACTAGCATCATAATGACAGATTCAAATTCATACATAAAAATATTAACTTTAAATGTATAGGGGCTAATTGCCCCAATTAAAAGAGACATACTGGCAAATTGGATAAAGAGTCAAGACTCATCGGTGTGCTGTATTCAGGAGACCCATCTCACAAGCAAAGACACACATAGGCTCAAAATAAAGAGATGGAAGAAGATCTACATAGCAAATGGAAAGCAAAAAAATAAAAATAAAAAAAAATAAATAAAAGCAGGGGATGCAATCCTGGTCTCTGATAAAACAGACTTTAAACCAACAAAGATCAAAAGAGACAAAGAAGGCCATTACATAATGGTAAAGGCATCACTGCAACGAGAAGATCTAACTATCCTAAATATATATGCACTCAATACAAGAGCACCCAGATTCATAAAGCAAGTTCTTAGAGACCTATAAAGAGACTTAGACTCCCACACAATAATAATGGGAGACTTTAACACTCCATTGTCAATATTAGACAGATCAATGAGAGAGAAAATTAATAAGAATATCCAGGACTTGAACTCATTTCTGGACAAAGTGGACCTAATAGACATCTACAGAACTCTCCATCCCAAATCAACAGAATATATGTTATTCTCAGCACCACATTGCACTTATTCTAAAATTGACCACATCATTGGAAGTGATACACTACTTAGCAAATGTAAAAGAACAGAAATCACAACAAACTGTCTCTCAGACCACAGTGCTTTCAAATTAGAACTCAGGATTAAGAAACTCACTCAAAACTGCAGAACTACATGGAAAGGGAACAACATGCTTCCTACTGGGTAAATAACAAAATGAAGGCGGAAAAAAAGATGTTCTTTGAAACAAATGGGAACAAAGACACAATGTACCAGAATCTCTGGGACACATTTAAAGCAGTGTGTAGAGGGAAATTTATAGCACTAAGTGCCCACAAGAAAAAGCAAGAAAGATCTAAAATCAACACCCTAACATCACAATTAAAAGAACTAGAGAAGCAAGAGCAAACAAATTCAAAAGCTAGCAGAAGACAAGAAATAACTAGGATCAGAGCAGAGCTGAAGGAGATAGAGACACAAAACACCCTTCAAAAAAATCAATGAATCCAAGAGCTGGTTTTTTGGAAAGATCAAGAAAATAGATAGACCACTAGCAAGACTAATAAAGAAGAAAAGAGAGAAGAATCAAATAGACACAATACAAAATGATAAAGGGGATATCACAACCAATCCCACAGAAATACAAACTACCATCAGAGAATACTATAAACAACTCTATGCAAATAAACTAGAAAATCTAAAAGAAATGGATAAATTCCTGGACACATGTACCCTCCCAAGACTAAACCAGGAAGAAGTTGAATCTCTGAGTAGACCAATAACAGGTTCTAAAATTGAGGCAATAATTAATAGCCTACCTAGCAGGAAAAGTCCAGGACCAGACGGATTCACAGCCGAATTCTACCAGAGGAACAAAGAGGAGCTGGTACCATGCCTTCTGAAACTATTCCAATCAATAGAAAAAGAGGGAATCCTCCTTAAGTCATTTTATGAGGCCAGCATCATCCTGATACCAAAGCCTGACAGAGAGACAACAAAAAAAGAGAATGTTAGGCCAATATCCCTGATGAACATCGATGCAAAAATCCTCAATAAAATACTGGCAAACCGAATCCAGCAGCACATCAAAAAGCTTATCCACCACCATCAAGTGGGCTTCATCCCTGGGATGCAAGGCTGGTTCAACATATGCAAATCAATAAATATAACCCATCACATAAACAGAACCAATGACAAAAACCACATGATTATCTCAAGAGATGCAGAAAAGGCCTTCGACAAAATTCAACAGCGCTTCATGCTAAATATTCTCTATAAACTAGGTATTGATGGAATGTATCTCAAAATAATAAGAGCTATTTATGACAAATCCACAGTCAATATCATGCTAAATGGGCAAAAACTGGAAGCATTCCCTTCGAAAACTGGCATAAGACAAGGATGCCATCTCTCACCACTCCTATTCAACGTAGCATGGGAAGTTCTGGCCAGGGCAATCAGGCAAGAGAAAGAAAATAAAGGGTATTCAATTAGGAAAAGAGGAAGTCAAATTGTCTCTGTTTGCAGATGACATGATTGTATATTTAGAAAACCCCATCGTCTCAGCCCCAAATCTCCTTAAGCTGATAAACAACTTCAGTAAAGTCTCAGGATACAAAATCAATGTGCAAAAATCACAAGCATTCCTATACAACAATAACAGACAGCCAAATCATGAGTGAACTCCCATTCACAATTACTACATAGAGAATAAAATACCTAGGAACACAACTTACAAGGGATGTGAAGGACCTCTTCAAGGAGAACTACAAACCACTACTCAACGAAATAAAAGAGGACACAAACAAATGGAAGAACATTCCATGCTCATTGATATGAAGAATCAATATCATGAAAATGGCCATACTGCCCAAGGTAATTTACAGATTCAATGCTATCCCCATCAAGCTACCAATGACTTTCTTCACAGAATTGGAAAAAAAAAAAGAAAACTACTTTAAATTTCATATGGAAGCAAAAAAGAGCACGTATAGCCGAGACAATCTTAAACAAAAAGAACAAAGCTGGAGGCATCACACTACCTGACTTCAAACTATACTACAAGGCTACAGTAACAAAAACAGCATGGTAGTGGTACCAAAACAGAGATATAGACCAATGGAACAGAACAGAGGGCTCAGGAATAACACCATACATCTACAACCATCTAATCGTTGACAAACCTGACAAAAACAAGCAAATGGGGAAAGGATTCCCTATTTAATAAATGGTCTTGGGAAAATTGGCTAGTCATATGTAGAAAGCTGAAACCGGGTCCCTTCCTTACACTTTATATAAAATTAACCCAAGATGGATTAAAGTCTTAAATGTAAGACCTAAAACCATAAAAACCCTAGAAGAAAACCTAGGCAATACCATTTAAGACATAGGCATGGGCAAAGACTTCATGACTAAAACACAAAAAGCGATGGCACATAGATGAAGCTAGAGGCCATTATCCTTAGTAAATGAACACAGGAACAGAAACCAAATATCACATGTTCTCACTTACAAATGGGAGCTAAATAATGACATAGTAACACAAAAAAAGGGAACAACTGACACTGGGGCCTATTTGAGGGTGGAGGATGGGAGGAAGGAGAGAATCAGAAAGAAAAACTATCTGGTACTAAACTTAGTACATGGGTGATGAACTACTCTGTACACCAAACCCCCATGACACAAGTTTAGCTATATAACCTGAACAGGTACTCCTGCACCTAAAATAAAAGTTAAAATTCTTTCACTAAAAAAAGCCTATGTGCAATTTTCAGCACCTATGAGTAATAATAATAATTAGACAGAATATCTTCTTTCTCAAATGTCATATGAACAAATTTCCTTTTAAACATCACGATGTATTAGAAAGAGCCTTGATTTGGAGGCACCATAGGTCATAACCTACATGCCTAGTGACAGAAGGCAAATCATAATATAAAACACAGGCCAATTTTCTTATATCTAAAATAATGATAAAAATACGTGCTCCACACAGGTATTTCTACACATGGAGAGGAGTTTTGAGGATTAAGCAATACATGTGAAACTATATAGTGACTACAAAGTCACAGCAGAAATATAATGACAATGAAATAAAAATAAGGTAATCTCTTAAATCTTCCCGCAACCAAAAACACAATATTCTATATTATTCTCAGAACATTTCTTATTCTTCTGAAGTGTTATTCAATTTGGTATTTGGTAGCACAGGACCATTTACAAATTAACAAATATTACTGCTAAGTAAAAATATCAGAAAGTAGATAATAAGAAAATAAAAATCACAGACAACACAATTAAGCAGACATAAAGCTATTAATATTTATATATGTATATGTTTTTCAGAAATATGTTCTATTTTAATGTTTTTATTAAACCATGAATTAGAAACACCTTTCCTTATGACAATGTATCCTTCTATAACCTCATTTAATAGTTGTACAGTATTTCCTTGAATAGACAGATATACCATGATTTATGTTACAAAATATAATTATTTTTGCAATTTTTCACAATGATAAATAACCCTGTGATGGGCATTCTTATTTAAATTGTTATATCAATTTAAAAATTTTTTGTAGAATTAAATCATGTCCTTTGCAGTAACATAGATGGAGCTGCCGGCATTATCCTAAGTGAAGCAACACAAGAAGAGAATACCAAATACTGCATGTTCTCACTTTTAAATGGAAGCTAAATATTGAATACATATGGGCACAAAGAGGGGAACAACGGCATCAGGGATTACTTGAATGTGGAGGGTGGAAGGAGACTGATGGCTGAAAAATTGCTATCAGGTACTACGCTTATTTTCTGGGTGAAAAAATCTGTGCACCAAACCCCTGCAACATGCAATTTACCTATGTAACAAACCTGCACATGTACCCCAAAATCTAAAATTAAAGTTAAAAAAGTTTTAAAAACACACCAGAAAAACCCAAATGGAAGTGAATAAAATTATTTTCTACATGTAATTCATTAATATAATCAGATACCTTTTGATTTTCAAATATTTGTATGTATAATTTTATATACATATATGCATAATCATCATTGTACTACATATATTGTTCTTTGGTCTGTGATTTTGCAATTAACATATATTGTGAACACATGTAAACATCTGTACCCAGAAATTCTTCACCCTTTGAAGTGAATCCAGTGTTCTGTTATTTGGGTATGTCATAATTTATGTAATGAAGCCTTTATAGGTGGATGTTCAGATTGTTTTCTTTTCTCTTTTTGTTCTTACTTTCTAGACTCACATAATTTTTTTTTTTTTTGCATTCGTGCTTTCAAACTATTTTGTCAAGAGCATTTTTTCCTCTTAAAAGTCATTAAGAAAAAAAGAAACCTGCCCTTGTGTGGATGTGAATACAATGACTGCCAATACAGTTTGATGCCAATGACTTAATTACTGATTAAGATGTCATCAATTCTATCTATTATATGCATCGTTGCTTTTTACCATTAGTGCAAGTGTCAGCACAAAACAAAAGGCAAATGACATCTTAGTATTATCATGAAAATAGTTTTCACCTCACCTATTCCCCATAAAACTCTTTGGGACCTCCAGGAGTCCTGTGATCACACTGAGAAACACTAGTTTGGATAAAATAAATAGAGATGGCACTGTTGAATTAAATGATATATTTTCAGATTGAGGGGCAATTTTTATGACCAGATTGTTTACGGGGTACTAGCTATGTAAGAATTAAAGGACTTTAACACATTTATTTGAAGACAACTTCTAGAACACTTGGCTTACTATAGCGAGTATAAAATAGAACCTTCATAGAATTTCCAGCGGAAAAAACATCTGAATTTGTTTTTTGCTAAGCTTCTCGGAACAAGGAAGTTAAACACAAAGCTATTGTTCGTCCCTCACTAAAGCATTTTACCATTTCTTCCTCTAAAACTTTATTTCATGCCCCTAAGTTTATGCTTCTTAATATAGAAATCAAGACCTTCCACAACCTTACTTTAACCTACCTTTCCACACACACATCTTGGTTTCTTGTGCACATTCCTTTGTAGCAAGCAAATGGAAAACAAAGAAAAGCAGGGGTTGCCATCCTAGTCTCGACATAACAGACTTTAAGCCTGCAAAGATCAAAACAGACGAAGAAGGGCATTACATACTGCTGAAGAGACCAGTTCAACAAGAAGAGCTAACTATCCTAAATATGTGTGTACCCAATACAGGAGCACCCAGACTCTTTTTTTTTTTTTTTTTTTTTTAATTGAGGAACAGAAAATGTTGCAGGAGAGGTGGCAATAAAGGTTGTCATGTACTATTTTCTAGTTGTTATGTATATCATTCTTATTTTCTCTAAAAAATATTTCCACTGTGGTAGAGGCTATGACAAAAGCTCCACAGGTAAAATGGAATCGTTCTGGGTGGTAAAGAGCAGAGAGAATTTGTATAGGTCAAAGACGGAAGAGGGAATGTCAGACTGAGACCACAAAGCAACCAACAAGTAGGAAAGGGTGGCACACAAAGAAAAGCTGGGAAGATTTCTGTTCAGGTGGCACAAAGGAATGTGCAAAAGAAAGGCATAATGATAGCTAGATCATAAGTGATAATTAAAAATCTTTTAAAAACACTTGCCTTTTGTACTGTCATGCACAAGATCTAATGTTCTTGCATTCTTGGCTTGAATGTGTATGTGAATGTATGCAATTTAAAGCAATGTACACTACAAATGTTTATAATCAAAAGAATAATTTAATAACCAGAAAAAAAGAGAACGGTATAAGTGTTTCAGCAACATCTAATATTTCTTAGGTTCCCAATGCTTACTATGTTAACATTTTTTTTCAGTTGAGGTGTGTGACACAATATGTCCTTTAGAGGGTGGAAATTAACTTGGGTTTTGAATAAAGTGAGGATTACTTATTCTGGCTCCTTCTACATCCTTATTCCTTCCAGTAAATTACCTATGGTGAGTCATATGCAATTCAATAGGCTCTCAGAAAATAATTTAGTCCTGTTTAATTAAGAACTGGATACTTTGATACTTTGACATCTGAATAAGTCAGCACCTTTTCTTTTTTCTTTCTTTTTTTTTTTTTTGTAAAATGTCATAGCCACTCTATAATTAGGGTTACCACTGGAATCCTGTTACGTGAAGACCATATTTTGTGCTCTATTAACATTAGTAGCTTTTCTAATCTAGGGCTGGTATCTCTCAGAGCAAGAGAGAAACAAACATACTGAAATGAGGAAAGCAGAATCTTGTTTGCATCAATTGCAATTAATTTCACCAAGAACTGACTATACTGTTTTAAAAATTGTCAGTCCCAACCAGTCTTCTGACTCTTGCAATAGTTAAGTCCTGAATAGTAAGTCTAAAACTAGGGAATGATTCTTTAAAGCTGACTTATAAAAATGAACAAATATTTTAAATATTAATTTATATAACTACCCAAATCATATTGAGAGGAGGAATTAGTGTATTATACCTGGCTGATAAAATTGATAATACTTTGGCTTTTAAAAAATAATATCAGTCATGGCTATTGTGAGCATCAGGGAAGCTTTAATGTATTGTACAAATAAAAAATATTGTCTGTTACACTATATTTCCAGAATTACAGACTAGTTTCCAGAAAACAACAACTTTCTAATGTGGTTTAGACCCACAATAAAGGCTCTTGAGTGCAGGAAAAACACAAACATAGAAGTTGATGGGAATATGGCTTTTATTCTTCTAATTAGCCCAATGAATCCTAATAATTTCACTTCTGGATCCCCTGAAAAATCCCACTTTTTTTTTTTTTTTTAATTCTGGAATTGCATTTTCCTATATATGGTAATGGCGAAGTTGTTTTCAAATGATAAATGTTTTCCAAACTACTTAATACACTTTATGTGGTTTCTGTTTCAAACTGCTCTTGGTTAAAATCAATGAGCCATACACGTTACATTGAGAGATGCTCTATTTCATACCATCCATCACTTATTGCCACTGCTATTTCATCTCAGTGCTCCACTGCTTGTCTTATTAATAGAAATATTTTCTTGGTAGATTCTGCAGCATGCTAGGGTTGCTTGCCTTTAATTTTTACAGTGCTTAGATAATTGTGGCTTCTTAATATGATAATGTGAACCCTCCATCCATAACTCAACTTCATTAGATCATGCTGATCTTTGTATATAAGTGAAATTGCTACCATGAAAGTCTTCTTTCTACTCGTTTTTCCCCATTGTTCTCTTCTCTTTGTTTTCCCATTTCAGGTCCTTCTATTCTGTTAACATCTGAAATACGCTAGAGGCTTATTTTTTCCTATCTATTCGGTTCTAAAACCTCTTTCCACTAAACTGAAAACTTCTTCAGTATGGAAACTACATATTATGAATATTTATATCTGCCTCATTCGTTAGTTACTTAAACTCCATAAGCACTCAATAACTGGTTTTGCATGATATAAATGTATAAGTAGATTCTATTTCATAGAAGATAGAAAAATTACGTGAATAGCTTTGGTCTTTATTACTTACATGGCAAAAAATTATTTTATGATATGCTCAGTATCACTGGTCCCTTGGCAGGCATGAAAACTGTAAGTCCCTTTGCCTGTTATAAGTTTTGTATCTACAAAATCAATATGAAGTCAGCTTATACAGCCACACACAGCTTAAACTTCCATAAAAAGTTAAAGAGTAGCTCTTCCAGGAAATGTTTCTTGACTTGCTCCACAAGATCGGAGTAGGGAGGCTCTCCTGTGTGCTCTTCAAGTCAGTGATTTTTATCATAATGTGATTATCTACTTCCTGGCATGCTTCTATCTCTGTACTTTGATTTATTCCTGTATCACTAGTCTCCATCTGAGTATCTGATCCACAACAGGTGTTCAGTATATAAAAATGGAATGACTAAAGAGAATTTAGAGTATCACAGAATCTGAAAACGACCATATCAACTCACCCTCTTTATGAAAATATGTCCTGTACTTTTGTAGGGTAGAAGTTGATAACAGATTGAGTTTGAGCTTTAGTATAGTGATGATACTTATTATCATAGAATTTTTAAGGTACATTAGTGAAGATGTTAACAATTGAGCTTAATCAGGAAATGTTTTCTGGCTCAGTGATCCTCAAAATAACATTTCAAGTAGGAGAAGAATAAGAGAATACCTAGAACATACACTTGAGTAGACTAAAAATGTTCAGACAAATCATATGGAATTTGGTATGATTGCCCAAGAAGTTACTTTTTTTCTGTAATGGAAAGTAACTGAGGGACATTTTTAAAAACACCTCCCAAAACCTAAAAATTCTGGAGATGGTCATGGAGTAACAGAAGCAGGAGTGGTTATTTCTCATTCCCAGGATACATCTAAATATGATTTTATTCTTTCACTTTCAGTGACTCCTAAGTTACAGCCAGCAGCCAAAAATATGACAGCCTCGCCCTGTGCATGAAGGCACTGCTGTGTGCAGAAATGTGCCATCTAGATCCCTCAGTGCCACCTCTCTCCTTCAATGACGAGGTAAGGCAGAGCACTAAGACCTTATGGGGACGGAAATTCTAAAAGTGTTTTACTCTCTGGGCAAAATATTCTCCATTAACATTGGAATCAGTTTTCAAATTCAGACACACGATATGACTTTGAAAAAATTTTGATGCTCATTGTATTTCAGTTTTCTTTACTTGAACATAGTGGCAAATCATCTTATTTTTCTGTCTGTTCTAAAAATCTGAAAGAGTCAGATGTACTTCACCCAGGAACCTGACTGCCTGAGTTCCAATACCAATTCTGCCATAATAAGTTGTGTTATCTTGAGCCAGCCACTGACTCTCTGCTTTAGTTTAATCATTTGTAAAGTGTAAATATTCATGGTACCTACCTCATGGCATCGTGGTGAGGGTTACATCCATTAATACATAGTAAATGCTCAGCAAGTATATCAGGTCAAAAGAGTCACTGACAGTGAGGAACTAAATAAGCCTCTAGAGTTCTTCTCATTTATAGAACAAGAGCTTCTGAATCGTTCACCAGAGATCCCTGTTTGAATGAAACGCCCAATGCGGGCACCGGTTGTGGCAACTCTACTACCAGATTCAGCACTCACGGTAACTAGGGCTTCCTAGGCACTGCTGCACTTACTGAGGTCTACCTTTAATCTGTTATTCTCTTTTGCCTGTGGACATTAGTCTTGTATCTAGAAAACTGGGCAATCTTCCCAGCCTCCTCCAAGCAACTAGTCTAATCAGCTTTATGATATTGCTGCTAGCTTACCTCTGAGCTGCTATTGCCTTGGGTTTGATACATTCCTCTGCTCCATCTGACTCTGATCATGGCTCTTACTTAGCTTACATTTTCAGGTTGGCCACTCAGGGTTATGTTGATTGTTGGTCGGGAAATCAAGCAAAAATGATGGGCATGTTTGGAAATTGACTTCAGAACTTGGACTTAGTAGTTGTTATCTGAATTAAATAAACTTGGTAACTCCAAGCCCTGCACTGCTTCTTGAAAGAAATGATTATTTTAGAGCTATTATATCATTACTACTAAAACAATGATAGGCATCATTTATGAATGTCTCCTATATGATAAATAGGATGCCATTAATTCCACAGCAACCTCAGAAGTTAGATGTCATTACCCAGTTTTCCAGGGCTACCAGACTCAGAAGATTAAATAATCCATTCAGATATAACTAGTTAGCAGCATGTGGTGGATTTGAAGCCATATGTTTCTTTTTTTAAAAATTTATTTATTATTATTATACTTTAATAGGGTACATGTGCATAACATGCAGGTTTGTTACATATGTATACTTGTGCCATGTTGCTGTGCTGCACCCATCAACTCGTCATTTACATCAGGTATAACTCCCAATGCAATCCCTCCCCCTACCCCCTCCCCATGATAGACCCCGGTGTGTGATGTTCCCCTTCCTGAGTCCAAGTGATCTCATTGTTCAGTTCCCACCTATGAGTGAGAACATGCGGTGTTTGGTTTTCTGTTCTTGTGATAGTTTGCTAAGAATGATGGTTTCCAGCTGCATCCATGTCCCTACAAAGGACACAAACTCATCTTTTTTTATGGCCGCATAGTATTCCATGGTGTATATGTGCCACATTTTCTTAATCCAATCTGTCACTGATGGACATTTGGGTTGATTCCAAGTCTTCGCTATTGTGAATAGTGCTGCAATAAACATACGTGTGCATGTGTCTTTATAGCAGCATAATTTATAATCCTTTGGGTATATCCCCAGTAATGGGATGGCTGGGTCATATGGTACTTCTAGTTCTAGATCCTTGAGGAATCGCCATACTGTCTGATCTTTGACAAACCTGAGAGAAACAAGAAATGGGGAAAGGATTCCCTATTTAATAAATGGTGCTGGGAAAATTGGCTAGCCATAAGTAGAAAGCTGAAACTGGATCCTTTCCTTACTCCTTATACGAAAATTAATTCAAGATGGATTAGAGACTTAAATGTTAGACCTAATACCATAAAAATCCTAGAGGAAAACCTAGGTAGTACCATTCACGACATAGGCATGGGCAAAGACTTCATGTCTAAAACACCAAAAGCAACAGCAGCAAAAGCCAAAATTGACAAATGGGATCTAATTCAACTAAAGAGCTTCTGCACAGCAAAAGAAACTACCATCAGAGTGAACAGGCAATCTACAGAATGGGAGAAAATTTTTGCAATCTACTCATCTGACAAAGGGCTAATATCCAGAACCTACAAAGAACTCAAACAAATTTACAAGAAAAAAACAAACAACCCCATCAAAAAGTGGGCAAAGGATATGAACAGACATTTCTCAAAAGAAGACATTCATACAGCCAACAGACACATGAAAAAATGCTCATCATCACTGGCCATCAGAGAAATGCAAATCAAAACCACAATGAGATACCATCTCACACCAGTTAGAATGGCGATCATTAAAAAGTCAGGAAACAACAGGTGTTGGAGAGGATGTGGAGAAATAGGAACACTTTTACACTGTTGGTGGGATTGTAAACTAGTTCAACCATTATGGAAGCCATATGATTCTTGTTATAAACCAAGTCACCAATAAGAAACGAGGAAAATATTTTGTTGAAATCTTTATCTTTCCAGTAAAATCTATGGTATCTCATTAACCACATTTTCTTCCCTGTGATATGTTTAAATGTTCATCCTCAACAGATGTACTTCAGATCCAACGCCCTGTGCATTGGCTATTATGAATAAAATAGTTTTAGCTAACCAGCTCCCAACATAAAAAGAGCTGTCCAGTAGATCAAGCAACTGCTAGAGAAGGCAGGACATAGGTAATTAATTTCCTATGACTCTAGCCCAAGAAAAAGACTCAGCTCAAATGTACATTATTAATTAGACAAAAACTATTCCCCTAATAATTTTGTATGGCATTCTATTGGTTAGGTATTTTTTCATTGATTAGCAATTGATTAATTATTCTAATTGTTTATACATCAAGTATCAGAGTTATACTTACCTTCTGCCAAGCTCTCCATTAGGTAATATAAATGATATAAGTAATATATGCTATTTATACCTTATATTATACCAGAGGCAAGATGGGCAATAAGCAAACAAATATATCAGTGATGGTAAATGTTATAGGAAAAAAATTAAGGAGATAATTCTTTGAAAAGAGAAAGTGACGAAAATTTAAATAGATTGGACAATCAAGTCTTATTGACATCTCTAAGGCCTGAAGATGAGTCATAAGGGTGACTGTGTAAAAATTACTCTAGACAGAGCAAATGACAAGTGCAAAGGCCCCATGGAAAGGCTTTGCCTAATGTTTTCAAAAAGTAATAAGGAGGCCAGAATGGATGGACTATAATATGAGTAAATAGGAGAGTAGTAAGGCATAAGAGAGAAGTATCAGGAAGGTTAGATTGTGTGGAGCATTGAAAGCTATTTAAAAGAAATTGGCTTTTATTGTAAGTGTTATGAAAGCTATTGAGAGATTTTGATCAGAGGAGTAATAGGATTCGATTTGTGTTTAAGGATTACTCTGGCTGTTATGTTAAGAATATATGGTGGGGAAGGGTCAAGGGCTTAAGCAAATACCAGTTATTAGATTATTGCAATAATCTAGGCAAGAGATGATGGGAGTGGTGAAAAGTGTGGGAATACTTATTAATTTTTACTAGAACAAAAGGATGTCCTGATGGATTGTAATTAAGGTATGAGAAAATAAAGATGTCAAGGATAATTCTAGGGTTCTTGGCCCAAGCATCTTGAGGGGTATGGTTGCAGTTTACTGAGAGATAGAGAAGACAGTGGGAAGAGGATTACAGAACCACGAAATCAGTTTTGGATATGTTTGTTAAGTATATAATACCTATTAGATATGCAAGTGGAAAAGCTAACAGGCAGGGTTTTGGAGGTCAGGGGAGAGGTCCAAGCTGGAAATGTAAATTGGGGGTTATAAGCATATAGACTATGTTTAAAAGGTGTGAAAATTAATGCAATTTGTAAGGGACTAAGTATAGGTAAGGAAGCTCCAAGGCCTAATGACTGGAATAGTACAGAGCTGTGACAGGCATTAGTCAGATGTGGCTACTAAAAGTTAACATTTAAATTAATTAAAATAAGGTTTAAATTTCAGTTCCTCTGGTGCAATTGCTACTTTTCAAGTCTTGATAGCCACATCTGGCTAATAACTACCATATATGAGAATTGAACTATTGAACATTTTCATAATGCAGAATATTCTACTGGGAAGCTCTTATGGAGACTGGGAAGATAAGGAGAATCTAATAAAGGAAACCAAAAAGGAACAAATTTAAATATACTGACTTAGAGGTAAAATGAAAACTATATCAGGAAGAATAAAGCAATAAACTGGTGATAGGTCTAGTAGAATGAAAGCTGAGAATTGGTCATTGGATTAATTAGTGCAGAGGTCACTGGTCATTTCTTCACCACGCTGGGAGTAAAGAACTAATTGGAGTAAGTTCAAAGAAGAATGAGAAATATATATATACACACACACATTAGTGAATGTCAACTACTTTTTCAAAGATTTCTGCTGGAAGCAGAGAAAGAAGCTAGTAGGTAGAGGAGGAATATGAGATTGCGAGAACATTTTTTCCTAATATAGGAAGATTAAACATATTAATGTATATATTTTAATAAAATCATCCAAAACAAGGAGAAAAATATGATGATATAGGAGGAGAAGGGAGAAGGAGAGGAATGAGAATATAACTTAAGCAATGTTCTTGCATAGATAAGAAGGGAATGGAATCTAGTATAGTACGGTAGTGAATTGAATAAGACCCAAAGAATAGTCAAAGAACATAGACGCAAGTGAAAGTTAAATGTGAGGCTGTGAAAGTTCTCTTCTTATTCCCCTACTTTTTCAAGAAAATAGGAATCAAGGTCATCAGCTGAGAGCAAAGAAAGGAGAGACAGTGTTGTATGAAGAGAGAGGAGAATGCATAAAAGAATCGCTTGGCAAAGTGGGAGAGTGAACAGATTAGTATATGTAATGCAATTGCTGTGGGGCGATACTGAAAATCCTTTTGTGACTAGTGATTATGATTCTATAGAGTGAGAACATGAAGCATGCTGTATATTTGACTCCAGCCATGTTCAGCTGCATTTTGTAAGAGCGAGTAGAGAGTTAAATTTTACCAGAATAAATCAAAGTGAGGGGGTTAAAATTATATATCAAAGGGAGTTATTATAGTGATAGACTATGAATTTTAAGCTGTGTCAGTTGGCAAGTGAGGACATGAGGGTGAAAAGGGACAGTGAATTGATGGTAGAATCAATAAGTTGTGTGTACTGGATGGAGAGTTGAAAAATAGTAGGAGCGAGGTGTTAGTGAGTAATGAGCTAAGAGAAAGACAGGAGATAAAGGTCAAAGAACAATATGCTTAGAACACAGATTATGGAATGGGTGCAGTAATCAGTAGTGACACATTCAAGAGTGTGACTATGGGTGTGGGTAACTAAGGTATAATGGAGATCAAGATATTTAGAGAAAAGGAAGGAGGTTAAGTTACCAAGAAACCAGGATGCTGGAAGAATTATTTGTGTGGATATCTAAATAATGAAAAAATAAGACATGTGTCATAATAAGAAAGTAGTTAAAATCTATAATACTTGTAATATATCCTTTGTTAAATAAATATTTATTGAGTATTTCAATAGCATAATAGTTAAAATCTGTAATGCTTGTAATATATCCTTTGTTAAATAAATATTTATTATTTCAATAGCATAATATTATAGATTCTGGAGACAGGATACATATAATTTCTTCCCTTATGGTGTTTTCCAGCCCAAGAAGTGCAAGGTGGTATTAAAACAAATTAAATTTTAATTGCATTTTCATTCATTACTGGTTGAAATGATTGGAATAACTACTTAATGAACTAGCTATTTTATCCACAGATAATTTTCATATTCTGGGTACATAGCCATTTTTTGTTTTGAATTTTTAGTACAGTAAGTATAGTAATTTAGGAATGGGACTTTGGAAATGAAAAACTGAGAAAAATAGTATGAAAATATTTCCTTTGGTTACACCATTTTTGCAAGTAAAAAGAGTAACTGTATCTGAATATAGAATCTGCTATAATTCTATAATTCTGTTTCCATGTATTTACTATCACATTACCATTGAATTACAAGTTATATTGTTTCTTTCTTAGCAGTCATTTTCTACATGACTTTATTTTTTGTTACACTTTAAGTTCTGGGATACATGTGCAGAATGTTCAGGTTTGTTACATAGGTATACATGTACGATGGTGGTTTGCTGCACCCATCAACCCGTAACCTACATTAGGTATTTCTCCTAATGCTATACCTCCACTAGACCCCCAACACCCGACAGGCCCTAGTGTGTGATGTTCACCTCCCTGTGTCCATGTGTTCTCATTGTTCAACTCCCACTTATGAGTGGGAACATGGGTGTTTGGTTTTCTGCTCCTGTGTTAGTTTGCTGAGAATGATGGTTTCCAGCTTCATCCATGTCCCTGCAAAGGACAAGAACTCATCCTTTTTAATGGCTGCATAGTATTCCATGGTGCATATGTGCCACATTTTCTTTATCCAGTCTATCATTAATGGGCATTTGGGTTGGTTCAAAGTCTTTGCTATTGTGAATAGTGCTGCAATAAACATATGTGTGCATGTGTCTTTATAGTAGCATGATTTATAATTCTTTGGGTAGATATCCAGTAATGGGATTACTGGGTCAAATAGTATTTCTGGTTCTAGATCCTTGAGGAATCGCCACACTGTCTTCCACAATGGTTGAACTAATTTACACTCCCACCAACAGTGTAAAAGCATTCCTATTTCTCCACCTCCTCTCCAGCACCTGTTGTTTCCTGACTTTTTAATGATCGCCTTTCTAACTGGTGTGAGATGGTATCTCATTGTGGTTTTAATTTGCATTTCTCTGATGGTGAGTGACGATGAGCTTTTTTTCATATATTTTTTGGCCACATAAATGTTTTCTTTTGAGAATGGTCTGTTCATATCCTTTGCCCACTTTTTGATGGGGTTGTTTGTTTTTTTCTTGTAAATTTGTTTAAATTCATTGTAGATTCTGAATATTAGCATTTTGTTAGATGGAGAGATTGCAAAAATTTCTCCCATTCTGTAAGTTACCTGTTGGGAACAGAACAGAGGCCTCAGAAATAACACCACACATCTACACTCATCTGATTTTTGACAAACCTGACAACAACAAGCAATGGGGAAAGGATTCCCTATTTAATAAATGGTGTTGGGAAAACTGGCTAGCCATATGCAGAAAACTGAAACTGGATCCCTTCCTTACACCTTGTACAAAAAATAACTCAAGATGGATTAAAGACCTAAAACCATAAAAACCCTAGAAGAAAACCTAGGCAATCCCATTCAGCACATAGGTATGGTCAAAGATTTCATGACTATAACACCAAACCAAAGGCAACAAAAGCCAAAATTGACAAATGGAATCTAATTAATCTACATGATTTTTTTTTTTTTTTTTTTTTTTTTGAGATGGAGTTTTGCTCTTGTTACCTGGGATGTAGTGCAATGGCACCATCTCGGCTCACTGCAACATCTGCCTCCTGGATTCAAACAATTCTCCTGCCTCAGCCTCCCGAGTCACTGGGAGTATAGGCACACATCACCACGCCCAGCTAATTTTTGTTATTTTTAGTAGAGACAGGGTTACACACCACCACGCCCAGCTAATTTTTGTTATTTTTAGTAGAGACAGGGTTTTGCCATGTGGCCAGGCCGGTCTCAAACTCCTTACCTCAGGTGATCCACTGGCCTTGGCCTCCAAAGTGCTAATCTACATGATTTTTGAAACATTTACCCAATTCTATTTTTTCCCTACAGAAACCTGAAGAAAACACATTGTTTTTTGAAGTATGATTCCTTTGTTTTTAATAATGGAGGCTTAGTGCCTATACTACGTCTCTTGGTATACCTAATAAACTTGTTGCCTCTATATTAAAAAAGATTTTTAAAAATCATATGTATGTATGCATATATATAATTATAACTGTATAATTATATACAGTTATATACATATATATAATTATTTTCATGGTGAATTCTGAAATTTTAGTCTACCTATCACCTAAGTGGTGTACATTGAACTAATATGTAGATTTCTATCCCTAGCCCCCACTTCCATCTTTCTCCTTCTGAGTCTCTAAAGCCCATTATATCATTCTGTATGCCTTTGTGTACTCATAACTTAGCTTCCAACATATAGTTTTTTATTTTTCACTTCTGTGTTACTTTACTTAGAGTGATGGCCTCCAGCTTCACCCAAGTTCCTGCAAAAGACATCATTTCAATCCTTTTAATGGCTGAGTAGTATTCCATGGTGTGTTTATCTTCTTTATCTACTCATTAGTAGATATTTTCTTTATCTACTCATTAGTCAGTGGGTACTTAGGTTGGTTTCACATCTTGGCAATTGTGAGTTTTGCTGTTATAAACACACGTGTGTAAGTGTCTATTTTATATAATGACTTATTTTCCTTTGGGTAGATACGTAGTAGTGGGATTGCTGGATCAAATGGTAGATGTACTTTCAGGTCTTTAAGGAATCTCCATACTGTTTTCCATCAAGGTTATACAATTTACATTCCCATCAGCAGTGTATCAGTGTTCCCTTTTTCCCATATCCACTGCAACATTTATTTATTTATTTTCACTTTTAAATAATGGCAATTCTTGCAGGAATAACATGGTATCTCATAGTGATTTCAATTTGCATTTTTCTGATAACTAGTGATGTTGAGTATTTTTTTCATATCTTTGTTGGCCATTTGTATATATTCTTTTGAGAATTGTGTATTCATGTCCTTAACCCACTTTTTGATGGGATTGTTTGTTTTTTTCTTTTTGATTTGTTTGTTTGAGTTCCTTCTAGATTCTGCTTATTAGTCCTTTGTCGGATGCATAGTTTGCAAATATTTTCTCCCATTCTGTGGGTTGTCTGTTTCTTCTGCCAATTAATTCTTTGCTGTGCAGAAGCTTTTAAGTTTAATTAAGTCCCATCTGTTTATCTTTGTTTTTGTTGCATTTGCTTTTGGGTTCTTGATCATTAAGTCTTTGCCTAAGTCAATGCCTAGAAGAGTTTTTCTGATCTTATCCTCTAGGATTTTTATGGTTTCAGGTCCTAGATTTAAGTCTTAGATCTATCTTGAGTTGATTTTTGTATAAGGTAAGAGACAAAGATCCAGTTTTATTCTTCTACATGTGGCTTGCCAGTTATCCCAGCACCATTTATTAAATAGGGTGTCCTTTCCCCACTTTATGTTTTCGTTGGCTTTGTTGAAGATCTCTTGGCTATAAGTATTTGGCTTTATTTCTGAGTTCTCTATCCTGTTCCACTGGTCAAAGTATATATTTTTACACTGTTACCATGCTATTTTGGTGACTATAGTCTTACAGTACAGTGTGAGGTCAAGTAATATTATTTCCCCAGATCTGTTCTTTTTGCTTCATCTTGCTTTGGCTATGCAGGCTCTTGTTTGGTTCCATAAGAATTTTAGGATTGTTTTTTCTAGTTCTGTGAAGAATGATGGTGGTATTTTGATGGGAATTATATGGAATTTGTAGATTGTTTTTGGCAGTATGGTCACTTTCACAATATTGATTCTACCCACATATGATCATGGGATGTGTTTCCATTTGTGTCATCTATGATTTATTTCAGCAGTGATTTGTAGTTCCTTTTGTAGAGGTCTGTCACCTCTTTGGTTATGTATATTCCTAAGAATTTTTTTTGCAGCTATTGTAAAAGGTGTTGAGTTCTTGATTTGATTCTCAGCTATGTTGTTATTAGTGGATAGCAGTGCTACCAATTTGTATACGTTGATTTTGTGACCTGAAACTTTACTGCTTTAGTTTATCAAATCTAGGAGCTTTTTGGATGAGTCTTTAGGGTTTCTACATATATGATCATATCATCAACAAACAGCAACAATTTTACTTCCTCTTCACCAATTTGGATGCTCTTGATTTATTTCTTTTGTCTGATTGCTCTGGCTGGGATTTCCAGTACTATGTTGAATAAAAGTGGTGGAAGTGGACATCCCTGTCTTGTTCCAGCTCTCTAGGGGAATGCTTTCAACTTTTTCCCGCTCAGTATAATATTGACTGTGGGTTTGTAATAGATAGCTTTTATGACCTTAAGCAATGTCCCTTGTATGTCGATTTAGGTGAGGAAAGTGATGCTGGATTTTATCAAATGTTTTTTCTGCATCTATTTAGATGATCATGTGATTTTTGTGTTTAATTCTTTTTGTGTCGTGTAGCACATTTATTGACTTCCATATGTTAAACCATCCTTTCATCTCTAGTATGGAACCCACTTGATCATTGTAGATTATCTTTTTGATATACTGTTGGATCCAGTTATCTAGTATTTTGTTGAGGATTTTTGCATCTTTGTTCATCACAGACATTGGCCTGCAGTTTTCCTTTTTTGTTATGTCCTTTCTTTTCCTGGTCTTGGTATTAGGGTAATAGTGGCTTCATAAAATGATTCAGAGAAGATTTCCTCTTTCTCTATCTTTTGGAATAGTTTCAATAGAATTGGTATCAATTATTCTTTGAATGTCTGATACAATTCAGCTGTGAATCCATCTGGCCCTGGACTTTGTACTGTTGGCATTTTTTTGTTATTTCAATATCACAGCTTGTTATTGGTGTGTTCAGAGTTTCTGTTTCTTTCTGGTTTTATCTAGGGGAGTTGTATATTTCCAGGAATGTAACCAGGTTTTGTAGTTTGTGCGCATGAATGTGTTTATAGTAGCCTTGAATGACCTTTTGTATTTCTGTGGTATTGGTTGTAGTATCTCCTGTTTCATTTCTAATTGAGCTTATTTGGATATTCTCTCTTCTTGGTTAATCTTCCTAATGGTTTATCAATTTTGTGTATCTTTTCATATAACCAGCTTTTTGTTTCACTTACCTTTTTTATTTTTTTGTTTCTATTTCATTTAGTTCTGCTCTGATCTTTGTTATTTCTTTTCTTCTGCTGGTTTTTTTTTTTCTCTAGTTCCTCAAGGTGTGACCTTAGATTGTCTATTTGTACTCTTTCAGACTTTTTGATGCAGACGTTTAATGCTATGAACATCCCTTTTAGCACTGCTTTTGCTTTATCCCAGAAGTTTTGATAGGTTGTGTCACTATTATTGTTCAGTTCAAGGAGTGTTTGAATTTCCTTCTTTGATTTCGTTGTTGACACAATGATCATTCAGGAGCAGGTTATTTAATTTGTAAGTGTATATATGCATGGTTTTGAGGGTTCCTCAAACCACAGAGTTGATTTCCAATTTTACTCCACAGTGGTCTGAGAGAGTACTTGCTATAATCGCAGTTTTCTTTTCTTTTTCTTTTCTTTCTTTCCTTTTTTTTTTTTTTTTTTGAGACAGAGTCTTGCTCTGTTGCCCAGGTTGGAGTGCAGTGCAGTTCTGCCTTCCAGGTTCATGCCATTCTCCTGCCTCAGCCTCCTGAGTAGCTCGGACTACAGGCCCCTGCCACCATGCCCAGCTATTCTTTCTTTTGTATTTTTAGTGGAGATGGGGTTTCACCATGTTCACCAGGATGGTCTTGATCTCCTGACCTCATGATCCACCCGCCTCGGCCTCTCAAAGTGCAGGGATTACAGGCATGAGCCACTGCGCTTGGCCCAGTTTTCTTCAATTTGTTGACACTTGTTTTGTGGCCTATCATATGGTCTGTCTTGGAGTATGTTTCATGTACTGATGAATACAATGTATATTCTGCAGTTGTTGAACATAATATTCTTTAAATATCTGATAAGTCCATTTGTTCTAGGGTATACTTTAAATCCATTGTTTTGTTGTTGTTGTTGTTGACTTTCTGTCTCAATGACTTGTCTAGTGCTGTCCATGGAGTATTGAAGTCCCCCCCTATTATTGTATTGCTGTCTGTCTCATTTCCCAGGTCTAGAAGTAACTGTTTATACATTTGGGAGCTCCAGTGTTAGGTGCATATATATTTAGGACTGTAATATTTTCCTGTTGGACTAGTCCTTTTACCATTATATGATATCCTCTTTTGTCTTTTTAAACTATTGCTGTTTTAAACCTTGTTTTGTCTGACTTTAAAAGCTACTCCTGCTTGCCTTTGGTGTCCATTTGCATGGAAGATCTTTTTCCACCACTTTACCTTCAGTTTATGAGTACACATAATTCTGTAAGAAACTACCAAACTGAATTCCAAAATGTCTGTATCATTTTGCATTCCCACCTTTAATGAATGAGCGTTCATTGGCGTTTGTTTAGTATTTTCAGTGTTTCAGAGATTGCTCTCTCTAATAGGTGTGCATTTCAATGATGTTTTAATTTGTAATTCCCTAATGACATATGATATTGAACATCTTTTCATATGCGTCCTTGTCATCTCTATATCTTCTTGCTGGCATATCTGTTCAGATCTTTTGCCTATATTTTAATCTGTTTGTTTGTTTCTCATTGTTGAGTTTTAAGAGAGCTTTGCATATTTTAGATAACAAGTTTTTTTTAATCAGATGTGTGCTTTGCTAATATATTCTCCCAGTCTTTGACTTGTCTTCTTATTTTCTTGAAATTGTCTTATACAGAGTGTTAAATTTTGCTTTTAATAAAGTCCAGCTTACCAATTAGCTCACGTCTTCCATGTCATATTCAAAAAGTCATCACCAAACCAAAGGCCATCTTAATTTTCTTCTATGTTACCTTGTAAGAATTTTATAGTATTGTACTTTGCATTTAGGTCCATTGTCCATTTTGAGCAATGTTTTGTGAAAAATGTAAGAACTGTATGTGGATTTTTTTTTTTTTTTTTTTGGCATACAGATGTCCAGTTGTTCCAGAATCATTTGTTAAAAGTCTATCTTTAACTTCATTTTATTGCCTTTGTTTCCTTGTCAAAGATTGGTTATCTTTATTTATGTAGATTTATTTCTGGGCTTTTAGTTCTGCTCCATTTATCTATTTTGTCCGTTTCAACCAATACCATGCTGTTACTATTACTATAGCTTTACAGGAAATCTTGCAGTCATGTAGTGTCACTTGGAGGCAACCATGTTCTCTTGAATATTCAGTTGGCTACTCTGAGTCTTTTACCTTCCCATATGAAATTTGGGATTACCTTGTAAAGACCCACAAAATAACTTGCTGGGATTTTTAATTGATTTGAATCTGTAGATCAAGGTGTAAAATACTGAAATCTTGACAATATTGAGTCTTCCCATTTATGATCATGGAATAATTCTCCATATATTTAGTTCTTTGAAATCTTTCGCCAGAGTTTTGTAGTTTTCCTCATATAGATCTTATACATGTTTGTAAGATTCATATCTAAGCATTTTATTTTGGTAGGAGTGCTAACATAAGTGGTAAAGGGGTCTTAATTTCAAATTATACTCATTTATTTTTGTTATAAAGGAAAGTGATTGATTCTTATATACTAACCTTGCATCCTGCAATCTTGCTTTAATTGCTTATTAGTTCTAAGAAATTTTTTGTCAATTCCTTCAAATTTTCTATGAAGTTGATCTTGTGATATGTAGACAAACACAGCTTTATTTCTTCCTTCTCAATCTTTTATTTCCTTTTCTTCTCTAATCAAGTTAGCTAGGACTCTCAGTACAATATTGAAAAGCCGTGGTGAGAGAGGACATCCCTGCCTTGTTCTTGATCTTAGAAAGCTCTGAGTTTCTCACCATTAGCTATGATATTAGCTGTAGAGTTGTTTTTTTTTTTTTTGGTAGATATTCTTAATGAAGTTGAGGAAATTCCCCTGTATTCCTAGTTGACTGATAGTTTTTGTCATAACTAGGTGTTGGGGCTGTCAAATACTTTTTTCACATGTATGGATAGGTTCGTGTGATTTTTCTTTTTTAGTTTGTTGATATGATGCAGTACATTAATTGATTTGTAGATGTTGAAGCTCTCATGCATACTTAGGATAAATGCCATTTGATAGCATTTATCATTCTTTTTATACAGTGTTGGACTTAATTTTCTAATATTTTGTAGAAGATTTTGCATCTATGTTTATGAGATATATTACTCTATAGTTTTCATTTCTTGTAATGTCCTTGCCTGGTTTGGGTATTAAAATAATGCAGACCTGGTAGAATGAGTAGGTAGTATTACCTTGCCTCTATCTTTTGGAAGAGATGATAGAGAAATTCAACTTCCATTTTAGGGTGGAAAGACAGGATTTTCACTCCCGTCCCTCTCTAATTTGTTTCCATGAAAAGAATTGTGTCAATTGAATTTTTTTTTTCCTTTCTTGTTGTAAACAACTTTGACAATGGACACCATCATTATTTGGTAAACCCATGGTACATGATTCTGACATATAATTTTAAGCGAGTAAAATACATTTCATAATTAAAAAGAGGATCTGAACATTAACTGTCCATTTAAAATTCTGGGAAGACTAATCTAGTGTTTTTATACCCTTTAACTTGTCCCAGGGGATCTCAGAAGTGACTCAAGAAGATATAAATATAGCTAAATGTCAGCAAGTTCCTTATGTAACATTCTTTTTTTTATTTTTTTTTTTTTATTATTATACTTTAAGTTCTAGGATACATGTGCACAACATGCAGATTTGTTGTATATGTATACTTGTGCCATGTTGGTGTGCTGCACCCATCAACTCGACATTTACATCAGGTATAACTCCCAATGCAATCCCTCCACCCTACCCACTCCCCATGATAGGCCACAGTGTGGGATGTTCCCCTTCCTGAGTTCAAGTGATCTCATTGTTTAGTTCCCACCTATGAGTGAGAACATGCGGTGTTTGGCTTTCTGTTCTTGTGATAGTTTGCTGAGAATGATGGTTTCCAGCTACATCCATGTCCCTACAAAGGACACAAACTCATCCTTTTTTATGGCTGCATAGTATTCCATGGTGTATATGTGCCATATTTTCTTAATCCAGTCTGTCAATGGTGGACATTTGGGTTGATTCCAAGTCTTTGCTATTGTGAATAGTGCCGCAATAAACATACGTGTGCATGTGTCTTTATAGCAGCATGATTTATAATCCTTTGGGTATATACCCAGTAATGGGATGACTGGGTCATATGGTACTTCTAGATCCTTGAGGAATCGCCATACTGTTTTCCATAATGGTTGAAGTAGTTTACAATCCCACCAAAGGTGTAAAAGTGTTCCTATTTCTCCACCTCCTCTCCAGCACCTGTTGTTTCCTGACTTTTTAATGATTGCCATTCTAACTGGTGTGAGATGGTATCTCATTGCAGTTTTGATTTGCATTTCTCTGATGGCCAGTGATGATGAGCATTTTTTCATGTGTCTGTTGGCTGTATGCATGTCTTCTTTTGAGAAATGTCTGTTCATATCCTTTGCCCACTTTTTGATGGGGTTGTTTGTTTTTTTCTTGTAAATTTGTTTGAGTTCTTTGTAGGTTCTGGATATTAGCCCTTTGTCAGATGAGTAGATTGCAAAATTTTTCTCCCATTCTGTAGGTTGCCTGTTCACTCTGATGGTAGTTTCTTTTGCTGTGCAGAAGCTCTTTAGTTGAATTAGATCCCATTTGTCAATTTTGGTTTCTGTTGGCGTTGCTTTTGGTGTTTTAGACATGAAGCCCTTGCCCAAGCCTATGTCCTGAATGGTATTACCTAGGTTTTCTTCTAGGGTTTTTATGGTATTAGGTCTAACATTTAAGGCTCTAATCCATCTTGAATTAATTTGCATATCAGGAGAAAGGAAAGGATCCAGTTTCAGCTTTCTACTTATGGCTAGCCAATTTTTCCAGCACCATTTATTAAATAGGGAATCCTTTCCCCATTTCTTGTTTTTCTCAGGTTTGTCAAAGATCAGATGGCTGTAGATGTGTGGTACTATTTCTGAGGACTCTGTTCTGTTCCATTGGTCTGTATCTCTGTTTTGGTACCAGTACCATGCTGTTTTGGTTACTGTAGCCTTGTAGTATAATTTGAAGTCAGGTAGCGTGATGCCTCCAGCTTTGTTCTTTTGACTTAGGATTGTCTTGGCAATGTGGGCTCTTTATTGGTTCCATATGAACTTTAAAGCAGTTTTTCTCCAATTCTGTGAAGAAACTCATTGATAGCTTAATGGGGATGGCATTGAATCTATAAATTACCTTGGGCAGTATGGCCATTTTCACGATATTGATTCTTCCTATGCATGAGCATGGTATGTTCTTCCATTTGTTTGTGTCCTCTTTGATTTCACTGAGCAGTGGTTTGTAGTTCTCCTTGAAGAAGTCCTTTACATCCCTTGTAAGTTGGATTCTCTTTGAAGCAATTGTGAATGGAAGTTCATTCATGATTTGTCTCTCTGTTTGTTACTGATGTATAAGAATGCTTGTGATTTTTGCACATTAATTTTGTATCCTGAGACTTTGCTGAAGTTTCTTATCAGCTTAAGGAGATTTTGGGCTGAGACAATGGGGTTTTCTAAATATACAATCATGTCATCTGCAAACAGGAACAATTTGACTTCTTCTCTTCCTAACTGAATACCCTTGATTTCTTTCTCTTGCCTGATTGCCCTAGCCAGAACTTCCAACACTATGTTGAATAGGAGTGGTGAGAGAGGGCATCCCTGTCTTGTGCCAGTTTTCAAAGGGAATTTTTCCAGTGTTTGCCCATTCAGTATGATATTGGCTGTGGATTTGTCATAAATAGCTTTTATTATTTTGAGATACGTTCCATCAATACTGAATTTATTGAGCGTTTTTAGCATGAAGTACTGTTGAATTTTGTCAAAGGGCTTTTCTACATCTATTGAGAAAATCATGTGGTTTTTGTCTTTGGTTCTGTTTATATGCTGGATTACATTTATTGATTTGCGAATGTTGAACCAGCCTTGCATCCCAGGGATGAAGCCCACTTGATCATGATAGATAAGCTTTTTGATGTGCTGCTGGATTCGTTTGCCAGTATTTTATTGAAGATTTTTGCAGAAGAGAGTGGGGGCCAATATTCAACATTCTTAAAGAAAAGAATTTTAAACCCAGAATTTCATATCCAGCCAAACTAAGTTTCATATGTGAAGGAGAAATAAAATCCTTTACAGATAAGGAAATGCTAGAGATTTCGTTACCACCAGGCCTGCCTTACAAGAGACCCTGAAGGAAGCACTAAACGTGGAAAGGAACAACCGGTACCAGCCATTGCAAAAACATGCCAAAATGTAAACAACATCGAGGCTAGGAAGAAACTGAATCAACTAATGAGCAAAATAACCAGTTAACATCATAATGGAAGGATCAAGTTCACACATAACAATATTAACCTTAAATGTAAATGGACTAAATGCTCCAATTAAAAGACACAGACTGGCAAACTGGATAAAGAGTTAAGACCAATCAGTTTGCTGTATTCAGGAGAGCCATCTCACATGCGGAGACATACATAGGCTCAACATAAAGGAATGGAGGAAGATCTACCAGGCAAATCGAGAATAAAGAAAAGCAGGGGTTGCAATTCTAGTCTCTGATAAAACAGACTTTAAACCATCAAAGATCAAAAGAGACAAACAAGGTCATTACATAATGGTAAAGGGATCAATTCAACAGGAAGAGCTAACTATCCTAAATATATATGCACCCAATACAGGAGCACCCAGATTCATAAAGCAAGTCCTTAGAGACTTACAAAGAGACTTAGACTCCCATACAATAATAATGGGAGACTTCAACACCCCACTGTCAACATTAGACAGATCAACGAGACAGAAAGTTAGCAAGGATATCCAGGAATTGAACTCAACTCCGCACCAAGCGGACCTAATAGACATCTACAGAACTCTCCACTCCAAATCAACAGAATATATATTCTTCTCTGCACCACATTGCACTTATCCAAAAATTAACCACATAGTTGGAAGTAAAGCACTCCTCAGCAAATGTACAAGAACAGAAATTACAACAAACTGTCTCTGAGACCACAGTGCAATCAAACTAGAACTCAGGACTAAGAAACTCAATCAAAACCACTCTACTACTGGAAACTGAATAACCTGCTCCTGAATGACTACTGGGTACATAACGAAATGAAGGCAGAAATAAAGATGTTCTTTGAAACCAATGAGAACAAAGATACAACATACCAGAATCTCTGGGACACATTTAAAGCAGTGTGTAGAGGGAAATTTATAGCACTAAATGCCCACAAGAGAAAGCTGGAAAGATCTAAAATTGACACTCTTAACATCACAATGAAAAGAACTAGAGAAGCAAGAGCAAACACATTCAAAAGCTAGCAGAAGGCAAGAAATAACTAAGATCAGAGCAGAACTGAAGGAGATAGAGACACAAAAATCTCTCCAAAAAATCAACAAATCCAGGAGTTGGTTTTTTGAAAAGATCAACAAAATTGATAGACCGCTAGCAAGACTAATAAAGAAGAAAAGAGAGAAGAATCAAATAGATGCAATAAAAAATGATAAAGGGGATATCACCACTGACCCCGCAGAAATACAAACTACCATCAGAGAATACTATAAACACCTCTATGCAAATAAACTAGAAAATCTAGAAGAAATGGATAATTTCCTGGACACTTACACTCTCCCAAGACTAAACCAGGAAGAAGTTGAATCCCTGAATAGACCAATAGCAGGTTCTGAAATTGAGGCAATAATTAATAGCCTACCAACCAAAAAAAGTCCAGGACCAGATGGATTCACAGCTGAATTCTACCAGAGGTACAAGGAGGAGCTGGTACCATTCCTTCTGAAACTCTTCCAATCAATAGAAAAAGAGGGAATCCTCCCTAACTCATTTTATGAGGCCAAAATCATCCTGATACCAAAGCCTGGCAGAGACACAACAAAAAAAGAGAATTTTAGACCAATATCCCTGATGACATCGATGCAAAAAACCTATGTAACATTCTTAATTTATTTTAAATCGTTTGTGTCTCTGCTGAAATTACACCATGTACCATCATCCAGTGAGTGTTGTTTTCAATAGATCTGGAGTACTTTTTTTTTCCACTTTGACTTTTAGAACTCAGGACACTGGGGATTAAGTCAAAGGGTGGGTCTTGATTTCACCAGTGTTAGTTAGTCCTGTCTGTACCATCCCTTTCTTGATATTCCCTGTCTTCTCTTTCTTACTTCAATGGCTTATACTGAAGACATTCATGTTGTAATACACATCTATAATCAGCCTGCCCTAAATGGTGTCTTTCTCCATGGTCTTGGAGTCTAAATGGCTCTTTGACTAGGTTTTCCAGTAACCAATAAATAAGATAATAGGAGTAAATTCATCATGGTGGAATTTGTGGAAATATAATTTTTAAAATTTATCATACTAGCCAGAAGAGTAATGCCTGGAATTAGTTCAGTCTCTTTGAATCCAAGTCTAAGTCCTAGGATTTATTTTAAACACATGTGTGTGTGTCTTTTGGAATCCTAAGGGGGAGATAAATGTAGCTGTAATTGAAGAAGGAATTAGTTAATAAATTAAAAATCCATGAGAACTAAATGTTTCATCAATGTTTGTCTTTTCAAATCCGTGTCTCTTCCTAAAGCTGTTTTTCTCCACTTTTCCAGTCACTCTGTGGTGACTGCCTGGCAGCTTGAGGGTGATAATTAATCACACCCCTTTCTCCCTATGGGAAACCAATTTTAGATATGTTGGCATCATACAGATAAAGATAAAAATATTTATTCCTGATAAGACTGGATTAGAGAATACGGGTTGGATTTAAGGCCAAATGAACTTTCTACAATTTTATTTCCTAAACTAAACCCTCTCAGAGATACAGCTCTCATCCCTGCAGGGACAGAGTCTTTCCAGGAAACTTACATAAAGAAAAAGACAAGGCAAGGAGATTCTAGGGAGGGGAGGTTTTATCTCTGCTCCATAGAAAACTAAGGGACAATGAAGGTCAGTGTCACTATCTAACCATGCAGCTAAATGATTTTAAGTGATGGGTGAAAAGAGGGACTGAAACTGCTATTCTGGAAAAAGCTACCTGTGAGAACAAAAGGGCATGCATTTCTTCTCAAAGCTATCTCCTATTTTTATTTTATTTATTTTTAAAATTAATTTATTATTATTATTATACTTTAAGTTCTAGGGTACATGTGCATAACGTGCAGATTTGTTACATATGTATACTTGTGCCATGTTGCTGTGCTGCACCCATCAACTCGTCAGCACCCATCAACTCGTCATTTACATCAGGTATAACTCCCAATGCAATCCCTCCCCACTTCCCCCTCCCCATGATAGGCCCCGGTGTGTGATGTTCCCCTTCCTGAGTCCAAGTGATCTCATTGTTCAGTTCCCACCTATGAGTGAGAACATGCGGTGTTTGGTTTTCTGTTCTTGTGATAGTTTGCTAAGAATGATGGTTTCCAGCTGCATCCATGTCCCTACAAAGGACACAAACTCATCCTTTTTGATGGCTGCATAGTATTCCATGGTGTATATGTGCCACATTTTCTTAATCCAGTCTGTCACTGATGGACATTTGGGTTGATTCCAAGTCTTTGCTATTGTGAATAGTGCCGCAATAAACATACGTGTGCATGTGTCTTTATAGCAGCATGATTTATAATCCTTTGGGTATATACCCAGTAATGGGATGGCTGGGTCATATGGTACATCTAGTTCTAGATCCTTGAGGAATCGCCATACTGTTTTCCATAATGGGTGAACTAGTTTACAATCCCACCAACAGTGTAAAAGTGTTCCTATTTCTCCACATCCTCTCCAGCACCTGTTGTTTCCTGACTTTTTAATGATTGCCATTCTAACTGGTGTGAGATGGTATGTCATTGTGGTTTTGATTTGCATTTCTCTGATGGCCAGTGATGCGGAGCAAGATAATCCTATTTTTAAAAACCTGGTTAAAAAAAAAAATCATGGTTACTTAGTTTGAGTCAGTTGTTTTCAGTTTCAATCAGTGAGGGCCTGAGGCAGATGTACTATACAGGACAAATTTCACTGCCAGAAACGACCTTCATTGGACCTGGGGGCAGGACCCAAAAGAAAAGCAAAAGTTTGAGCTCACCAGACCCCTTGAGAGTGTCTAATATATACCTCTACTACCCACAAGTAAATAAAACACTTGTTTGGTCACTTTGTGTGTTCATATAATTTGTTACTTATAGAAAAAAAGCAAAAATAATACAATAAACTCCCAGGCTTATCAATGGTTTATGTATTGTCCCAGTTGCTTTATCGTTTTTCTCTCTAAATGTGTATCTTTCTGAATTATTTATTTCTGAACCTTAAAAGTCAGTTAGGGATACTATATACCTTTATTACTATTTAGTGTGTTTTTCTTAAGAAAAATGACATTTTTAACAGAACCAAAGAATAGTTATCATAATCAGGAATTTTAACATTAATATAATACTATTATTTAATCTAGAGTTTATATACAAATTTTAAATTTTTCTCAATAACATTCTTTATGACATTTTTTTTTCCCTCCAGAACAGAATTTCTTTCAGGATTCTATATTGCATTTAGTTGTCAAATCTCTTGTCTCCTTTAATGTGGAACAATTCCTTAGCCTTTCTTTGGCTTTCTTGAACTTGACATTTTTGTGGTGTATAGGCACTTACTTTGTAGAATGTCCCTGATTGTTGTCTGATATTTCCTTAAAATGAGATCGTGCATTTTTGGTCGGAAAATCACTGATGTAAGGCTGTTTTTCTTAATGCGTTATATAAAGAGGCCTATTATATCAGTTTCTCCCAAGTAGCTTTGATTAATTGGTGAAAGTGATAACTGCTAGGCTTTTCTATTGTAAATTTTCTATTTTGTCCAATTTATTAATGCATAATATGTGGGAAGACATTTTGAGATGATGCAAGTTTCCTGTTTGTAATCAAGTTTTCACCTACTTGTTTTATCATCTACTGGTTCTTTGTAGCCTCAATGCTATATATTTATTAGCATTCATGCTATTGTAGAGAAGCATTTTTCCTTTCCCCCTAGATATTTTATCTGTTCACCCTATTTTTATACATATGGCCTAATTCATTCTTACTTTGTGAAATGGGTTATAACATTTATTATTGCTATTTATCTCCGTGTTTAAATTATTCAAAATCTGGCCTCTAGGAATTCCTTCCAACTAACTCTTGGATCTTTTTATTATGTCCTTATCATTTTTGTGTACTTTAAATTTTTTTTTGCTCCAGCAAGATGCTCCAGGCTTAATTTATATTTTACCTGCTTCAGTCCTGCACATAGTAACCTGGTTTCCTTTTAATGCAGAGTGGTATTTCAACAGACTCGTTGCAAGTGGTATGTCATTGCTTCTAAAAGAGCTAAGAAAAAGATAAATATAGACATATATATTTCTATAAATTATACATTCCTATATTCAATATGTTAAAAATCATGGGTGCATACTGATACAATTCCAGTCCAAAACCATCAAGTATATTTTAGTATTTGTCATTTCTGTATTTATATAAAATGCCACTGTGAACAACAAAACTTCAGAGTTCAATATTTATTGTCAGTTATTTTTGGTAATATTTATATACAATGTACAAATTTTATGTGTTCAATTTGATGGAGTTTGACAAATGAGTTCACCTATGTAATCCATATCTTATTAAGACATAGAGTATTTTCTTTGTCCTAAAATGTTCTTCACTTCCCTTTCTAATTTTTTTCACCATATATTAATTTTAGCTGTTCTGAAACTTCATGTAGATAAAATTATAGTTTGCCCTCTATGTGTATGGCTTCTTTTTGCTCAACATGTCTCTGAAATTTATGTATGTGTTCTGTGTAATATCAGTGTATTAGTTCATTCTTTTATGGCTACTATATTCTATTGCATAAGTATGCCATATTTTAAAAATCCATTCTCTATTTGGGTAGGTTTTTATACAGTTGCTATAAACCCTACTGTTTTCATTTTCCTTGAGTGTATAATTATGAGTGGAATTGCTACATCATAGGATAGAATATATTTAACTTTATTAAAAACTGCTAAGCTATTTTACAACATTGTTTTATCATTTTGTATTTCTACCAGCAATGTATGAGAGTTCCAGCTGTTCTACAATCTTATCAACACTTGATATTGTTAATATTTTTTATTTTAGCCATTTCTGATATATGTTATGGAATTTCATTGTGGTTTTAATTCCTATTTTCCTGGTGATTGATGATGTTGAGTATTTTTTATATACGAACTAACCATTCATATATCTTTCTTTGTGAATTAGGTATTCACTTCTTTAGTTCTTTTTAAAAACAACTTTCTACCATGTATGCATTCTAAATAAAGTCCTTTGTCAGACATACATAGTACAAATATTTTCTCACAATCCATTGCTTGCCTTTTTTATTTTCTTAGTGATATAATTTGATAAGCAGATGTTTGAATTTTTGACAGTTTAGCTTATAAGTTGTTTTCATTTTTGGTTTCCCTCCCTCCCTCCCTCCCTCGCTCCCTCCCTCCCTCCCTCCCTTCCTTCCTTCCTTCCTTCCTTCCTTCCTTCCTTCCTTCCTTCCTTCCTTCCTTCCTTCCTTCCTTCCTTCTTTTTTGTTTGAGACAGAGTTTCGCTCTTGTTGCCCAGGCCAGAGTGCAATGGCACAATCTCAGCTCACCACAACCTCCGCCTCCCGGGTTCAGGCAATTATCTTACCTCAGCCACCCAAGTAGCTGGGATTACAGGCATGTGCCACCATGCCCAGCTAATTTTGTATTTTCAGTAGAGACAAGGGTTGTCCATGTTGGCCAGGCTGGTCTCGAACTCCTGACCTCAGGTGATCCACCCGCCTTGGCCTCCCAAATTGTTGGGATTACAGGCGTAAGCCACTGTGCCTGGCCTATGGCTATTGCTTTTTGTGTGCTGTCCAAAACGCCTTTGCCTATCCAAAGTCATAATCGCCTACGTTTTATTCTAGAAGCATTATATACAGCTTCTATATTTAAACATATATTACTCTCTAGAATTAATGTTTGTGTATACTATGAGGTAAGGGTTGAGAGTCTTTTTATTCCATATAGATATCCAGTTATTCTAGCACCATTTGTTGAAATACTTTAATCCTCCATTGTAGTTGTATTGGTGTCTTGGTCAAAAATTAATTGTGTATGTGTAGATTTATTTCTAGATTCTATTCCTTCATGATCTTATGCTATTATACTATCATTTTTATACTGACCTGATCAGTGAAGTTTTATAGTAATTCTTGAAAACTGCTATAAAATGTAAATTCCTCAACATGTTCTTTTTAGGGATTGTATTGGCTAGTCTAGGTCCATTGGTTTTTGATTTTTAAAAGTTAGAAATAGCTTGTCCATTTCTGTTTTTTTAATATCTCTGGATTTATGTTTGGTGTTGCAGTAAACTTACAAATCAATTTGAAGAGAATTGATAACTTACAAATATTCAGTAATTTAACCTGTGAAAATGTTATAACTCCATTTATTTGTCTTTTTAAATTTTTCTGCAGTATTTTTAAACTTTCCAAGGTAGAGGCCTTTCAATTTATTTAATGCATTCCTATGTAACTAGGAGTTTTAGCGATGTAATCAAGAGAAATTATAACAATTCCATTTTCAAATTTTTCTGCTATGATACTGAAATACATGGATTTTAATTTAGTTCTTGTATCCCGTAATCTTCATAAATTTACATAGTAGATTTAATAGTTCTTTTAAATCTACTTAGATCAGAGTTGAGAATCTGGCATGCAGGGCAAATCTAAGCCCACTTTTTTTTTTAAATAGTTTTATTGAAACACAGACATGCCCATTCACTTACTTACTTGCTATGGCTGCTTTAGCACTACAACAGAGTTGAGTAGTTGCAATACAAACCATATATATATATATATATATAGAGAGAGAGAGAGAGACCATATATATATGTCTATATATGTCTATATAATATACTAATATATTAATATAATATATAACAAAGTAATATAAATCATTTTATTATACAGACATATATATGTACGTGTGTGTGTGTATACACACATATATATGTCTGTATAATAAAATGATTTATATTACTTTAGGTATATACCCAGTAACGGGATTGCAGGGTCAAATGGTATTTCTGGTTCTATATGTATATATATACACGCACACACACATACATATACACTTGGAAAGTGTTTGCCAATCCATGCAAAGATTATCTACATATTTAATTATAATTTCACAGGAAAGTTTTTCTTCTGTCTTTCCATTATGCCTTCTATTTATTTTATTTTTTATTCTTTTGCCTTATTGTATTCACTGTCTATGACAGCCAGTATAATGTTGAATACAAGTAGTAAAAATGGTCATCCTTGCTTTGGCCCTGTTCTGAGGAAAACATGAATGATTTCATTATTAAGTATGATATTAACTGCAGGTTTGTCATAGATATTCTTAATTAGTCTGAAAATTTTTCCTTTTATTTCTAATTTGCTGAGAATTTTTTTTTTTTTATCAAAAGTGGAGTTTTTATTTACCAAATTTTTTTTCTTCATCTATTGAGAATATCATATTTACCTTTCTTCTTTATCCTGGTAATACAGTTTCCTTAATTACATCTTTTGAAATGTAAAGCAACTTTGAATTTTCTGTATAAAATCCCAGTTGATAATAATGTACTATTTATTTTATATAAACTGTGCTTGATTTCCTAATATTTTTCTGAGAATTTTAACATTTATGCAAATGACATTTTTTAAAAATATTCTTTTCTTGTAACATCTTTATCAGGTTTTGGTATTTTGGTTATACCAGTCCTAAAAAACAAGGCAGTGATTTTGATAGATCATAGCTCTGTTGTTTTCTTTTTTAATCCAAAATGACAATCTCTGCCTTATAAGTGGAGTTTTAAATTCACTTACATTTAATGTAATTATCGATATGTCTGAATTTAGAATGACCATTTTGGTGTTTACTTTTTATTTATTCCATCTGTTCATTCAACCCGAAATCTGTTTGTTGTTCTGTTCATTTCATTTTGCCAGCTAATAAAACAAATGTTTATTCAAATTCTATTGTAATTTTTTAGGAGATTGTAAGCTCTACCCTTTTGTTTTCTTATTTTATTGGTTGCTCTAAGGATTAGAATATGCCTCCTTAATTTTTAGTCCACTTAAGAGTTGATAAGTATGCCAATTCACAGGAAATGTAAAAATCTGGCAATTGTATCATTTGCTTTAACCCCCAATACTTGTGATATTTCAAATAAATTGATATATATATACACACACTCACACACACATATATATATTAAACCCTGCAATGATTATTCATATCTTTGTTTTAAAAAGTCATTAGACCTCTAAAAAAACTAAGAATTAAAATGTAGTTTTTATATTTACTCATATATTTGCTATTTCTGGTTTTTATTCCACCCTCTACATATAGGTTTTCATGACATGTGAATGTTCATCACTGGAAACAATACATTTTAATATTTCTTGTACTGTGTGTCTGTTAATTTAAAAATTTGAATTTTCTTATCTGAAAACTTTCTTAAATTTTCCCTCATGGTTTAAGGATATTTGCACTGAACACGCAATTCCAATTCATTACCTCTATCCTCTGTACTTAAATAAAAGTATTCCATTATGTTCTGATCTACACTATTTCTTATTAATGTATGTTGTAGTTTGCATGGTTTTTCTCCTGCATGCAATATATATCTTTTCTTGCTAGATGTTTTCAAAATTTTCCCCTTACCTTTGGATTTTGCCAATTTGACTATGTTGTACCTAAGGGTATTTTTCTTTATATTTATACTTTGAGGTTCAAGATGCTTCCTATATTTATGAATTGGTATTTTTCTTAGTAAGTTTGGATGATTTTTGACCATTATTTCTTTAGGTATATATGAAATTTTCTTCTACTTCTTCTTCCTCTCAGAATCCATAACACACATGATATACTTCATAATAAATTTCTATATATTACTGATGCTTTATTTTCTTTATTTTTTCTGTTCTTCAGAATAGATAAGAACTATTAATAAATCTTTAAATATATCAACTCTTTCTTCTTCTGTATCCAATCTTATTTAAGGCTATCCAGTGGATTTTTCATTTTATTTTATTTAATTATTAATTATTATTTATTTATTTATTAGTTTTAAGTTCCAGGGTACATATGCAGGGTGTGCAGGTTTTGTTGCAAAGATAAACATGTGCTATTGTGGTTTGCTGCACTAGTCAACCCATTATTTAGGTATAAAGCCTAGCATGCATCAGCTCTTTTCCCTAATGCTCTTCCCACTCCTCCCTCCATCAACAGACCCTAGTAAATGTTGTTCCCCCGCCATGTCTATGTGTTCTTATTGTCCAGTTCCCACTTACAAGTGAGAACATGTGGTGTTTGGTTTTTTGTTCCTGAGTTAGTTTGCTGAGGATACTGGCTTCCAGTTTCATCCATGCCCCTGCAAATGACATGATCTTGTTCCTTTCTGTGACTGCATAGTATTCCACAGTGTATATGTACTACATTTTCTTTATCCAGTCTATTATTGATGGACATTTGGGTTGATCCCTTGTCTTTGCTATTGTGATTAGTGCTGCAGTGAAAATACATGTGCATATATCTGTATAATAAAATGATTTCTATTCCTCTGGGTATATACCCAGTAATGAGATTGCAGGGCCAAATGGTATTTCCAGTTCTAAATCTTTGAGGAATTGCCACACTGTCTTCCACAATGGTTAAAGTAATTTACATTCCCACCGACAGTGTAAAGGCATTCCTATTTATCTGCAATCTCGCCAGCATCTGTTATTTCCTGACTTTTTAATAATCGCCATTCTTACTGGCATGAGAAGTTATCTCATTGTGGTTCTGATTTACATTTCTCTAATGATCTGTGATCTTGGACTATTTTTCATGTGTTGGTCGCATGTATGTCTTTTTTGAGAAGTGTCTGTTCTTTTTCTTTGTCCACTTTTTAATGGGGTTTTGTGTTTTCTTCTTATAAATTTGCTTAACTTCCTTGTAGATTCTGGATAGCAAACATTTGTCAGATGGATAGATTGTAAAAATGTTCTCCCATTTTGTCGGTTGTCTGTCTGCTCTAATGACAGTTTCATTTGCTGTGCAGTAGTGCCTTAGTTTAATTAGATCCCATTTGTCAATATTTGCTTTTGTTGCAATTGCTTTTGGTGATTTCATCTTTGTTTATGCCTATGTCCTAAATGGTATTGCCTAGATTTTCTTCTAGGGTTTTTTATAGTTTTGGGTTTTATATTTAAATACTTAATCCATCTTGAGTTAATTTTTGTATAAGGTGTAAGGAAGGCATCCAGTTTCAATTTTCTGCATATGGCTAGCCAGTTCTCCCAGCACCATTTAATAGATAGGGAATCCTTTCCCCATTCCTTGTTTTAGTATGGTTTGTCAAAGATCAGATGGTTGTAGATGTGTGTTTTTTTATTCTTAAGCCCTCTATTCTGTTCCATGGGTCTATGTGCCTGTTTTTGTACCAGTACCATGCTGTTTTAGTTATTGTGGCCTCATAGCATCATTTGATGTCAGGTAGCGTGAAGCCTTCAGTTTTGTTGTTTTTGCTTAAGATTAACGTGGCTATTCTAGCTATTTTTTGGTAGCATATGATTTTTAAAATAGTTTTTTTTCTAATTCTGTGAAGAATGTCAATAGTAGTTTAAAGGGAATAGTATTGAATCTATAAATTTCTTTGAGTAGTATGGTTTTTGTCACGATATTGATTCTTTCTATCCATGAGCATGGAACGTTTTTGCATCTGCTTGTGTCCTCTCTGATTTTCTTAAGAAGTGTTTTGTAGTTCTCCTTAAAGAGGTACTTCACTTCCCTTGTTAGCTGTATTCTTAAGTATTTTATTCTTTGTGGCAGTTGTGAATGAAAGTTCTTTTGTGATTTGGGTTTCTGCTTTTCTGTTGTTGGATAGGAATGCTTGTGATTTCTGCACATTGATTTTGTATCCTGAGGTTTTGCTAAAGTTTTTTTTCTGCTTAAGAAGTTTTTGGAAAGGATCTAGTTTCAGCTTTCTACTATGGCTAGCCAATTTTCCCAACACCATTTATTAACTAGGGAATCCTTTCCCCATTTCTTGTTTTTCTCAGGTTTGTCAAAGATCAGATGGCTATAGATGTGTGGTATTATTTTTGAGGACTCTGTTCTGTTCCATTGGTCTATATCTCTGTTTTGGTACCAGTACCATGCTGTTTTGGTTACTGTAGCCTTGTAGTATAGTTTGAAGTCAGGTAGCGTGATGCCTCCAGCTTTGTTCTTTTAACTTAGGATTGTCTTGGCAATGCGAGCTCTCTTTTGGTTCCATATGAACTTTAAAGCAGTTTTTTTCCAATTCTGTGAAGAAACTCATTGGTAGCTTAATGGGGATGGCATTGAATCTATAGATTACCTTGGGCAGTATGGCCATTTTCACGATATTGATTCTTCCTATGCACGAGCATGGTATGTTCTTCCATTTGTTTGTGTCCTCTTTGATTTCACTGAGCAGTGGTTTGTAGTTCTCCTTGAAGAAGTCCTTTACATCCCTTGTAAGTTGGATTCCTAGGTATTTTATTCTCTTTGAAGCAATTGTGAATGAAAGTTCATTCATGATTTGTCTCTCTGTTTGTCTGTTACTGATGTATAAGAATGCTTGTGATTTTTGCACATTAATTTTGTATCCTGAGACTTTGCTGAAATTTCTTATCAGCTTAAGGAGATTTTTGGGCTGAGACAATGGGGTTTTCTAAATATACAATCATGTCATCTGCAAACAGGGACAATTTGACTTCTTCTTTTCCTAACTGAATACCCTTGATTTCTTTCTCTTGCCTGATTGCCCTAACCAGAACTTCCAACACTATGTTGAATAAGAGTGGTGAGAGAGGGCACCCCTGTCTTGTGCCAGTTTTCAAAGGGAATTTTTCCAGTTTTTGCCCATTCAGTATGATATTGGCTGTGGGTTTGTCATAAATAGCTTTTATTATTTTGAGATACGTTCCATCAATACCGAATTTATTGAGTGTTTTTAGCATGAAGGGCTGTTGAATTTTGTCAAAGGCCTTTTCTACATCTATGGATTAGAGACTTAAACGTTAGACCTAATACCATAAAAACCCTAGAAGAAAACCTAGGTAATACCATTCAGGACATAGGCATGGGCAAGGACTTCATTTCTAAAACACCAAAAGCAACGGCAACAAATGCCAAAATTGACAAATGGGATCTAATTCAACTAAAGAGCTTCTGCACAGCAAAAGAAACTACCATCAGAGTGAACAGGCAACCTACAAAATGAGAGAAAATTTTTGCAATCTACTCATCTGACAAAGGGCTAATATCCAGAACCTACAAAGAACTCAAACAAATTTACAAGAAAAAAACAAACAACCCCATCAAAAAGTGGGCAAAGGATATGAACAAACAGTTCTCAAAAGAAGACATTCATAAAGCCAACAGACACATGAAAAAATGCTTGTCATCACTGGCCATCAGAGAAATGCAAATCAGAACCACAATGAGATACCATCTCACACCAGTTAGAATGGCAATCATTAAAAAGTCAGGAAACAACAGATGCTGGAGAGGATGTGGAGAAATAGGAACACTTTTACACTGTTGGTGGGATTGTAAACTAGTTCACCCATTATGGAAAACAGTATGGCGATTCCTCAAGGATCTAGAACTAGAAGTACCATATGACCCAGCCATCCCATTACTGGGTATATACCCAAGGATTACAAATCATGCTGCTATAAAGACACATACACACGTATGTTTATTATGGCACTATTCACAATAGCAAAGACTTGGAATCAACCCAAATGTCCATCAGTGACAGACTGGATTAAGAAAATGTGGCACATATACACCATGGAATACTATGCAGCCATAAAAAAGGATGAGTTTGTGTCCTTTGTAGGGACATAGATGCAGCTGGAAACCATCATTCTCAGCAAACTATCGCAAGAACAGAAAACCAAACACCACATGTTCTCACTCATAGGTGGGAACTGAACAATGAGATCACTTGGACTCGGGAAGGGGAACATCATACACCGGAGCCTATCATGGGGAGGTGGTAGGAGGGAGGGATTGCATTGGGAGTTATACCTGATGTAAATGACGAGTTGATGGGTGCTGACGAGTTGATGGGTGCAGCACGCCAACATGGCACAAGTATACATATGTAACAAACCTGCATGTTACGCACATGTACCCTAGAACTTAAAGTATAATAATAATAATAATAATAATAAAAAGAAACAGAAAGAAAAAAAAAGATAGTCAAAAAAAGAAAAAAAGAAGTTTTTGGGTTGAGACAATGGGGTATTCTAAATATAGGATCATGTCATCTGCAAACAAAGATAATTTGACTTCATCCTTTCCCATTTGAATACCCTTTATTTCTTTCTCTTGCCTGATTGCCCTGGCCAGAACTTCCAACACTATGTTGAATAAGAGTGGAGAGAGAGGGCATTCTTTTCTTGTACCAGTTTTCAAGAGGAATGAGTCCAGCTTTTGCCCATTCAGTATGATATTGGCTGCAGATTTGTCATAAATGGCTTTTATTATTTTGAGGTATGTTCCTTCAATACCTAGTTTATTGAGAGGTTCTTTTTTTTTAACATGAAGGGGTGTTAAATTTTATCAAAGACCTTTTCTGTGTCTATTGAGATAATCATGTGGTTTTTGTTTTTAGTTCTGTTTATATGATGAATTACATTTATTGATTTGTGTATGTTGAACCAGCCTTGCATTTCAGGGATGAAGCCAACTTAATCATGGCTGTTAAGATTTTTGATGTGCTGCTGAATTTGGTTTACAAGTATTTTATTGAGGATTTTTGCATCAGCGTTCATCAGGGATATTGGCCTGAAGTTTTCTTTTTTCTTGTTGTCTCTGCCAGGTTTTGGTATTAGGATGATGCTGGCCTCATAAAATGACTTAGGGAGAAGTAACTCCTTTTCAATTATTTGGAATAGTTTCAGAAGAAATTGTACCAGTTCCTCTTTTTACCTCTGGCACAATTCAGCTGCACATCAATCTGGACCTGGGCTTTTTCTTTGGTTGGTAGGCTATTTATTACTGCCTCAATTTCAGAACTTATCTATTCAGGGATTCAACTTTTTCTTGGTTTAGTCTTGAGAAAGTTTATGTGTCTAGGAATGTATCTATTTCTTCTAGATTTTCCAGTTTATTTGCATAGAGGTATTTATAGTATTCTCTGATGCTTGTTTGTATTTCTGTGGGGTCAGTAGTGGTATCCTGCATTTCATTTCTGATCATGTTTATTTGAATCTTCTCTCTTCTTCTTTATTAGTCTCATTAGTGGTCCATCTTTTTTATTAATTTTTTCAAATAACCAACTCCTGGATCCATTGATTTTTTTTGAAAGTTTTTATTTGTGTCCCTATCTCCTTGAGTTCTGCTCTGATCTTGGTTATTTCTTGTCTTTTGCTAGTTTGGGGGTTGGTTTGCTTTTGTGTTGTTAGGCTTTAGTTGTGATGTTAGGTTGCTAATTTGAGATCTTTCAAGACAGACCAATATTCACATTCAGGAAATCCAGAGAACTCCAATAAGATACTCCAGGAAAAGATCTACCCCAAGACACGTAATCATCAGGTTCTCCAAGGTCAAAATGAAGGAAAAACTGTTAAGAACAGTAACAGAGAAAGGCCAGGTCACCTACAAAGGGAAGCCCACCAAACTAACAGAGGACCTCTCAGAAAAAAACCCTGCAAGCCAGAAGAGATTGAGGGCGAATATTCAACATTCTTTAAATAAAAGCAAAAAAAAGAAATTCCAACCCACAATTTCACATCCAGCCAAACTAAGATTCATAAGCAAAACAGAAATAAAATCTTTTTCGGACAAGCAAATGCTGAGGAATTTTGTCACCACCCCACCTGCCTTGTGAGAGCTCCTAAAGGAAGCACTAAACATAGATAGGAAAAACCATTACCAGCCACTACAAAAACACACTGAAGCACACAGACCAATGACACTATGAAGCAACTACATTAACAAATCTGCCAAATTAACCAACCAGCATCATGATGACAGGATCAAATTCACACATAACAATATTAACCTTAAATGTAAATGGGCTCAACGCCCCAATTAAAAGACACTGAATGGCAAGCAGGATACAAAGACAAGACCTGTTGGTGTGCTGTGTTCGAGAGACACATCTCGTGTGCAAAGATGCACATAGACTCAAAATAGAGATGATGGAAAACTTACCATGCAAATGGAAAGCTGAAAAAAAGCAGGGGTTGCAATCCTGGTTTCTGACAAAATAGATATTAAGTCAACAAAAGTCAAAAAAGACAAAGAAGGGCATTACATAATGTTAAAGGGTACAATTAAACAAGAAGAGCTAACTATCCTAAATATGTATGCACCCAATACAGCAGCACCCAGATTCATAAAACAAATTATTAGAGGGACCTATAAAGGGACTTGGACCCCCATACAATAATAGTGGAAGCCTTTAATACCCCGCTGTAAGTATTAGAAAAATCATCGAGACAGAAAATTAATAAAGATATTCAGGACTTGAACTCAGCTCTAGACTAAGTGGACCTGATAGATATCTACAGAACTCTCCACCAAAGACAACAGAGTATACATTTTTTTTCAGTGCCACATGGCACTTACTCTAAATTCGATCACATAATTGGAAGTAAAACACTCCTCAGCAAATGCAAAATAACTGAAATCATAACAGTCCATCAGACCACAGCATAATCAAATTAGAAGTCAAGATTAAAAAGCCCACTCAAAACCACTCAACTACATGAACTTTGAACAGCCTGCTCCTGAATGGCTCTGGGTAAATAATGAAATTAAGGCAAAAATCAGCAAGTTCTTTGAAACCAATAAGAACAAAGACAACATATCAGAATCTCTGGGATGCAGCTAAAGCAGTGTTAAGAGGAAAATTTATAGCATTAAAGGGATTTTTTTTTTATATTACATATTTTATTACTTTTAGAATTTCAATTTGATTCTTTCTATAGGCTCTCTTTCTCTGTTAATATTCCCTCATCTGTTCATCTGCTCATTTATTATGGTCAGTTTTAAAGTCCTTGAACACTTTTGATTAAGATGATTTAAAATCTTTGCTAATTCCAGCAGTTGGATCATCTCTCAGAGTTTTTTCCGCTGACTGACCTCTTCCTTCAGTTACTTATATTTATCTGCTTCATTTCATGTGTAAATTTTTTGTATCGTCTGCCAGAAATTATGGATACTGATGACTGAGAATCTGGAGTTAGTGTCTTCTTCTAGAGAGAGTAGAGTTGGGTTTTTGTCTTGTCTTTTTAAAAATATTTCACAGATGGTTAATTTCTTCGTCAATTAATCTTTTTTTCTCTTTTTTAAATTATACTTTAAGTTCTAGGGTACATGGGCACAACGTGCAGATTTGTTACATATGTATACATGTGCCATGTTGGTGCACTGCACTCATTAACTCGTCATTTACATTAGGTATATCTCCTAATGCTATCCTTCCCACCTCTCATCTCCCCACAATAGGACCCGGTATGTGATGTTCCCCTTCCTGTGTCCAAGTGATCTCATTGTTCAATTCCCACCTATGAGTGAGAACATGCGGTATTTGGTTTTCTGTTCTTGTGATAGTTTGCTGAGAATGATGGTTTCCAGCTGCATCCAAGTCCCTACAAAGGACTCAAACTCATCCTTTTTTATGGCTGCATAGTATTCCATGGTGTATATGTGTCACATTTTCTTAATCCAGTCTGTCACTGATGGACATTTGGGTTGATTCCAAGTCATTGCTATTGTGAATAGTGCTGCAATGCACATATGTGTGCATGTGTCTTTATAGCAGCATGACTTATAATTCTTTGGGTATATCCCCAGTAATGGGATGGTTGGGTCAAATGGTATTTCTAGTTCTAGTCCTTGAGGAATCGATCACCACACTGTTTTCCACAATGGTTGAACTAGTTTACAATCCCACCAACAGTGTAAAAGTGTTCCTATTTCTCCACATCCTCTCCAGCACCTGTTGTTTCCTGATTTTTTTTTTTTTTGAAAGATTTATTTATGCATTTTAGTCTTTGCAAGTCGTAGCTGTTCCTAGTGAATGGCCTAGCAGCCAGGGTCGCCTGCAGGCTGGCTTTGCCCTATACTAAGTGCCCAGCAAGTTGGCACGTGGGGCTGAGACCCAGCCTACACCCTGCCCACTGAGCTGCATGCCCAGGCCCTGGGCAGCATGTTTCTCTAATGTACCCACGGACACAAGTCACCTATACAAGCAGGAGACTCAGTCCCGTCGACTGGATGGTAAATGGAAGCTTCTAGAACACTTCCAGACTTCTGAGTTGCATCTTTTAACCAATGGGTTTTTGATTTCTTATCAAAATATAAGCCACAGCATTTTAGGCCATTTGCCTTGCTTGCCTGCAATAAAACAAGCAAGAACAGTATCAAACCCAGTAAACATAATGAGGAAATCTCACATAATTCTCCAACCTCAAAAATTCAATTTATTATATACTTAACCATTTTTTATAAAAATGTGTCACAGAAGGCCACTGTGCCTGACTCCGTGTGAAAGATGCATCTGCCCATCACCGTGATGGTCTCACCTGCAGGCTGTTTTCCACACCAGTAAGTACAAGTAGCAAGACAGCCACTGGCTCAAGTTCTCCCAAGGACTAAAGTCACATGGCTCAGTCTTCCGATTGTTTAGCTCCTTCTCTGGCTAATCTACCAGCTTCTTCATTGCCTATAAATCCCGAATGACCAGGAACGTGCATCCACTGAATGTCCATCCCCTGACTGAGCCTCTCCAGTGCCACGAAGTCCTCTTTGTTGATCACCTCTTTCCCTGCACTTGTCTTCCACCCATTTTCCTTCCAACTTTGAACACAGTTAGTTATACCATTTATAGTAAACATACTGTCTGTATACAGAACCAGTTTACTGATGTTTTGAGCCTTTGCTTGTTCAATGGTTTTGCAGGCTGCATGGATTTCTGCTCTTTGGTTTGTCTGTCGCCCAGGAAGTCTAATGCCTACATTTAAAGGATGGCCTGGCCCCCAGTAAACACAGATTCCTGCTCCTTGCCTTTTATGCCCATTACTGTAGCAGCAGCCATCAGTGTAGATGACAACAAAGTCTCCCATGTAGGAAACCTTGTCTCTGCTAACTGGAGGCGCCAGCTCCATGCTCTGCTTCATGTACTTTGCATAGGCTCTGTGCTTTCATCTCCATCTCCATCCAGTGACTCACAGAGTGGCTTGCTGGCTTTCATCTGCGATTCTTGTCCATGTTGATTTTCCTGCCCTTCTGAAACTTCCAGACTTGCAGATTTCCTGACAAAGGTCCAGGCCTCATCCTCTGTGGCAAACTTCTTAAATCTGGCAGCAGGAAACTGGTCCACCTGTGCTTTGCACTCATTCCAGGTCAGAAAGACCCCGGTCTTACAGCCCCTCCTCACGGCATAGAACATCCCGAACCCGGGAGAACTGCGAGGGCAGGACACGGCAACCAAGGCGACTCTGTGGGGCAGGAACACAAACCAGCTCATCGCTCACTCCTGGCACCAGGAAGCATTTAGACTCTGTTCCCTGATTTTTTAAATGATTGCCATTCTAACTGGTGTAAGATGGTATCTCATTGTGGTTTTGATTTGCATTTCTCTGATAGCCAGGGATGATGAGCATTTTTTCATGTGTCTGTTGGCTGTATGAATGTCTTCTTTTGAGAAGTGGCTGTTCATATCCTTTGCCCACTTTTTGATGGGGTTGTTTGTTTTTTTCTTGTAAATTTCATTGAGTTCTTTATAGGTTCTGGATATTAGCCCTTTGTCAGATGAGTAGATAGCAAAATTTTTCTCCCATTCTGTAGGTTGCCTGTTCACTCTGATGGTAGTTTGTTTTGCTGTGCAGAAGCTCTTTAGTTGAATTAGATCCCATTTGTCAATTTTGGCTTTTATTGCCATTGCTTTTGGTGTTTTAGAAATGAAGTCCTGGGGGCGGAGCAAGATGGCCGAATAGCAGCAGCTCCAGTCTCCAACTCCCAGCGCGAGCGACACAGAAGACCGGTGATTTCTGCATTTTCAACTGAGGTACTGGGTTCATCTCACTGGGGAGTGCCGGACGATCGGAGCTGGTCAGCTGCTGCAGCCCGACCAGCGAGAGCTGAAGCAGGGCGAGGCATTGCCTCACCTGGGAAGCGCAAGGGGGAAGGGAGTCCCTTTTCCTAGCCAGGGGAACTGAGACACACAACACCTGGAAAATCGGGTAACTCCCACCCCAATACTGCGCTTTAGGAAACAGGCACACCAGGAGATCATATCCCACACCTGGCCGGGAGGGTCCCACACCCACGGAGCCTCCCTGGTTGCTAGTGCAGCAGTCTGTGATCTACCGGCAAGGCAGCAGCGAGGCTGGGGGAGGGGCGCCCGCCATTGCTGAGGCTTAAGTAGGTAAACAAAGCTGCTGGGAAGCTCGAACTGAGTGGAGCTCACAGCAGCTCAAGGAAACCTGCCTGTCTCTGTAGACTCCACCGCTGGGGACAGGGCACAGTAAACTAAGACACACAGACACCTCTGCACAGACGCAAACGACTCTGTCTGACAGCTTTGAAGAGAGCAGTGGATCTCCCAACACGGAGGTTGAGATCTGAGAAGGGACAGACTCCCTGCTCAAGCGGGTCCCTGACCCCTGAGTAGCCTAACTGGGAGACATCCCCCACTAGGGGCAGTCTGACACCCCACACCTCACAGGGAGGAGTACACCCCTGAGAGGAAGCTTCCAAAGCAAGAATCAGACAGGTACACTTGCTGTTCAGAAATATTCTATCTTCTGCAGCCTCTGCTGCTGATACCCAGGCAAACAGGGTCTGGAGTGGACCTCAAGCAATCTCCAACAGACCTACAGCTGAGGGTCCTGACTGTTAGAAGGAAAACTATCAAACAGGAAGGACACCTACACCAAAACCCCATCAGTACATCACCATCATCAAAGACCAGAGGCAGATAAAACCACAAAGATGGGGAAAAAGCAGGGCAGAAAAGCTGGAAATTCAAAAAATAAGAGCGCATCTCCCCCGGCAAAGGAGCGCAGCTCATCGCCAGCAACGGATCAAAGCTGGACGGAGAATGACTATGACGAGATGAGAGAAGAAGGCTTCAGTCCATCAAATTTCTCAGAGCTAAAGGAGGAATTACGTACCCAGCGCAAAGAAACTAAAAATCTTGAAAAAAAAGTGGAAGAATTGATGGCTAGAGTAATTAATGCAGAGAAGGTCCTAAACGAAATGAAAGAGATGAAAACCATGACACGAGAAATACGTGACAAATGCACAAGCTTCAGTAACCGACTCGATCAACTGGAAGAAAGAGTATCAGCGATTGAGGATCAAATGAATGAAATGAAGCGAGAAGAGAAACCAAAAGAAAAAAGAAGAAAAAGAAATGAACAAAGCCTGCAAGAAGTATGGGATTATGTAAAAAGACCAAATCTACGTCTGATTGGGGTGCCTGAAAGTGAGGGGGAAAATGGAACCAAGTTGGAAAACACTCTTCAGGATATCATCCAGGAGAACTTCCCCAGCCTAGTAGGGCAGGCCAACATTCAAATCCAGGAAATACAGAGAACGCCACAAAGATACTCCTCGAGAAGAGCAACTCCAAGACACATAATTGCCAGATTCACCAAAGTTGAAATGAAGGAAAAAATCTTAAGGGCAGCCAGAGAGAAAGGTCGGGTTACCCACAAAGGGAAGCCCATCAGACTAACAGCAGATCTCTCAGCAGAAACTCTCCAAGCCAGAAGAGAGTGGGGGCCAATATTCAACATTCTTAAAGAAAAGAATTTTAAACCCAGAATTTCATATCCAGCCAAACTAAGTTTCATAAGTGAAGGAGAAATAAAATCCTTTACAGATAAGCAAATGCTTAGAGATTTTGTCACCACTAGGCCTGCCTTACAAGAGACCCTGAAGGAAGCACTAAACATGGAAAGGAACAACCGGTACCAGCCATTGCAAAAACATGCCAAAATGTAAAGACCATTGAGGCTAGGAAGAAACTGCATCAACTAACGAGCAAAATAACCAGTTAATATCATAATGGCAGGATCAAGTTCACACATAACAATATTAACCTTAAATGTAAATGGACTAAATGCTCCAATTAAAAGACACAGACTGGCAAACTGGATAAAGAGTCAAGACCCATCAGTCTGCTGTATTCAGGAGACCCATCTCACACGCAGAGACATACATAGGCTCAAAATAAAGGGATGGAGGAAGATTTACCAAGCAAATGGAGAACAAAAAAAAGCAGGGGTTGCAATACTAGTCTCTGATAAAACAGACTTTAAACCATCAAAGATCAAAAGAGACAAAGAAGGCCATTACATAATGGTAAAGGGATCAATTCAACAGGAAGAGCTAACTATCCTAAATATATATGCACCCAATACAGGAGCACCCAGATTCATAAAGCAAGTCCTTAGAGACTTACAAAGAGACTTAGACTCCCATACAATAATAATGGGAGACTTCAACACTCCACTGTCAACATTAGACAGATCAACGAGACAGAAAGTTAACAAGGATATCCAGGAATTGAACTCATCTCTGCAGCAAGCAGACCTAATAGACATCTATAGAACTCTCCACCCCAAATCAACAGAATATACATTCTTCTCAGCACCACATCATACTTACTCCAAAATTGACCACGTAATTGGAAGTAAAGCACTCCTCAGCAAATGTAAAAGAACAGAAATTATAACAAACTGTCTCTCAGACCACAGTGCAATCAAACTAGAACTCAGGACTAAGAAACTCACTCAAAACCGCTCAACTACATGGAAACTGAACAACCTGCTCCTGAATGACTACTGGGTACATAACGAAATGAAGGCAGAAATAAAGATGTTCTTTGAAACCAATGAGAACAAAGATACAACATACCAGAATCTCTGGGACACATTTAAAGCAGTGTGTAGAGGGAAATTTATAGCACTAAATGCCCACAAGAGAAAGCAGGAAAGATGTAAAATTGACACTCTAACATCGCAATTAAAAGAACTAGAGAAGCAAGAGCAAACACATTCGAAAGCTAGCAGAAGGCAAGAAATAACTAAGATCAGAGCAGAACTGAAGGAGATAGAGACACAAAAAACCCTCCAAAAAATCAATGAATCCAGGAGTTGGTTTTTTGAAAAGATCAACAAAATTGACAGACCACTAGCCAGACTAATAAAGAAGAAAAGAGAGAAGAATCAAATCGACGCAATTAAAAATGATCAAGGGGATATCACCACCGACCCCACAGAAATACAAACTACCATCAGAGAATACTATAAACACCTCTACGCAAATAAACTGGAAAATCTAGAAGAAATGGATAATTTCCTGGACATTTACACTCTTCCAAGACTAAACCAGGAAGAAGTTGAATCCCTGAATAGACCAATAGCAGGCTCTGAAATTGAGGCAACAATTAATAGCCTACCAACCAAAAAAAGTCCAGGACCAGATGGATTCACAGCTGAATTCTACCAGAGGTACAAGGAGGAGTTGGTACCATTCCTTCTGAAACTATTCCAATCAATAGAAAAAGAGGGAATCCTCCCTAACTCATTTTATGAGGCCAACATCATCCTGATACCAAAGCCTGGCAGAGACACAACAAAAAAAGAGAATTTTAGACCAATATCCCTGATGAACATCGATGCAAAAATCCTCAATAAAATACTGGCAAACCGGATTCAGCAACACATCAAAAAGCTTATCCACCATGATCAAGTGGGCTTCATCCCTGGGATGCAAGGCTGGTTCAACATTCGCAAATCAATAAACATAATCCAGCATATAAACAGAACCAAAGACAAGAACCACATGATTATCTCAATTGATGCAGAAAAGGCTTTTGACAAAATTCAACAGCCCTTCATGCTAAAAACGCTCAATAAATTCGGTATTGATGGAACGTACCTCAAAATAATAAGAGCTATTTATGACAAACCCACAGCCAATATCATACTGAATGGGCAAAAACTGGAAAAATTCCCTTTGAAAACTGGCACAAGACAGGGATGCCCTCTCTCACCACTCCTATTCAACATAGTGTTGGAAGTTCTGGCTAGGGCAATCAGGCAAGAGAAAGAAATCAAGGGTATTCAGTTAGGAAAAGAAGAAGTCAAATTGTCCCTGTTTGCAGATGACATGATTGTTTATTTAGAAAACCCCATTGTCTCAGCCCAAAATCTCCTTAAGCTGATAAGCAACTTCAGCAAAGTCTCAGGATACAAAATTAATGTGCAAAAATCACAAGCATTCTTATACACCAGTAACAGACAAACAGAGAGCCAAATCAGGAATGAACTTCCATTCACAATTGCTTCAAAGAGAATAAAATACCTAGGAATCCAACTTACAAGGGATGTAAAGGACCTCTTCAAGGAGAACTACAAACCACTGCTCAGTGAAATCAAAGAGGACACAAACAAATGGAAGAACATACCATGCTCATGGATAGGAAGAATCAATATCGTGAAAATGGCCATACTGCCCAAGGTAATTTATAGATTCAATGCCATCCCCATCAAGCTACCAATGAGTTTCTTCACAGAATTGGAAAAAACTGCTTTAAAGTTCATATGGAACCAAAAAAGAGCCCGCATCTCCAAGACAATCCTAAGTCAAAAGAACAAAGCTGGAGGCATCACGCTACCTGACTTCAAACTATACTACAAGGCTACAGTAACCAAAACAGCATGGTACTGGTACCAAAGCAGAGATATAGACCAATGGAACAGAACAGAGTCCTCAGAAATAATACCACACATCTACAGCCATTTGATCTTTGACAAACCTGAGAGAAACAAGAAATGGGGAAAGGATTCCCTATTTAATAAATGGTGCTGGGAAAATTGGCTAGCCATAAGTAGAAAGCTGAAACTGGATCCTTTCCTTACTCCTTATACGAAAATTAATTCAAGATGGATTAGAGACTTAAATGTTAGACCTAATACCATAAAAATCCTAGAGGAAAACCTAGGTAGTACCATTCAGGACATAGGCATGGGCAAAGATTTCATGTCTAAAACACCAAAAGCAACGGCAGCAAAAGCCAAAATTGACAAATGGGATCTCATTAAACTAAAGAGCTTCTGCACAGCAAAAGACACTACCATCAGAGTGAACAGGCAACCTACAGAATGGGAAAAAATTTTTGCAATATACTCATCTGACAAAGGGCTAATATCCAGAACCTACAAAGAACTCAAACAAATTTACAAGAAAAAAACAAACAACCCCATCAAAAAGTGGGCAAAGGACATGAACAGACATTTCTCAAAAGAAGACATTCATACAGCCAACAGACACATGAAAAAATGCTCATCATCACTGGCCATCAGAGAAATGCAAATCAAAACCACAATGAGATACCATCTCACACCAGTTAGAGTGGCAATCATTAAAAAGTCAGGAAACAACAGGTGCTGGAGAGGATGTGGAGAAATAGGAACACTTTTACACTGTTGGTGGGATTGTAAACTAGTTCAACCATTATGGAAAACAGTATGGCGATTCCTCAAGGATCTAGAACTAGATGTACCATATGACCCAGCCATCCCATTACTGGGTATATACCCAAAGGATTATAAATTATGCTGCTATAAAGACACATGCACGCATATGTTTATTGCAGCACTATTCACAATAGCAAAGACTTGGAATCAACCCAAATGTCCATCAGTGACAGAATGGATTAAGAAAATGTGGCACATATACACCATGGAATACTATGCAGCCATAAAAAAGGATGAGTTTGAGTCCTTTGTAGGGACTTGGATGCAGCTGGAATCCATCATTCTTAGCAAACTATCGCAAGAACAGAAAACCAAACACCGCATGTTCTCACTCATAGGTGGGAACTGAACAATGAGATCACTCGGACTCAGGAAGGGGAACATCACACACCGGGGCCTATCATGGGGAGGGGGGAGGGGGGAGGGATTGCATTGGGAGTTATACCTGATGTAAATGACGAGTTGATGGGTGCAGCACAGCAACATGGCACAAGTATACATATGTAACAAACCTGCACGTTATGCACATGTACCCTACAACTTAAAGTATAATAATAATAAATAAATTTAAAAAAAAAAAAAAAAAAAAAAAAAAAAAAAAAAAAAAAAAAAGAAATGAAGTCCTTGCCCATGCCTATGTCCTGAATGGTATTACCTAGGTTTTCTTCTAGGGATTTTATGGTATTAGGTCTAACATTTAAGGCTCTAATCCATCTTGAATTAATTTTCATATAAGGAGAAAGGAAAGGATCCACTTTCAGCTTTCTACTTATGGCTAGCCAATTTTCCCAGCACCATTTATTAAATAGGGAATCCTTTCCCCATTTCTTGTTTCTCTCAGGTTTGTCAAAGATCAGATGGCTGTAGATGTGTGGTTTTATTTCTGAGGGCTCTGTTCTGTTCCATTGGTCTATATCTCTGTTTTGGTACCAGTACCATGCTGTTTTGGTTACTGTAGCCTTGTAGTATAGTTTGAAGTCAGGTAGCGTGATGCCTCCAGCTTTTCTTCTTTTGACTTAGGATTGTCTTGGAGATGCGGGCTCTTTTTTGGTTCCATATGAACTTTAAAGCAGTTTTTTTCCGATTCTGTGAAGAAACTCATTGGTAGCCTAATGGGGATGGTATTGAATCTATAAATTACCTTGGGCAGTATGGCCATTTTCACGATATTGATTCTTCCTATCCATGAGCATGGTATGTTCTTCCATTTGTTTGTGTCCTCTTTGATTTCACTGAGCAGTGGTTTGTAGTTCTCCTTGAAGAGGTCCTTTACATCCCTTGTAAGTTGGATTCCTAGGTATTTTATTCTCTTTGAAGCAATTGTGAATGAAAGTTCATTCATGATTTGTCTCTCTGTTTGTCTGTTACTGATGTATAAGAATGCTTGTGAATTTTGCACATTAATTTTGTATCCTGAGACTTTGCTGAAGTTGCTTATCAGCTTAAGGAGATTTTGGGCTGAGACAATGGGGTTTTCTAAATATACAAAATTGGTCAATTAATCTTATCCTTTTGAATTTTGTGCTTAAATTTTGTTAGAATTTTCTGAGAGTAACCATTACTGTAGTGGTCGAAAAGTCCTTCCCTAAGTGTCTTTCAATATCAACTGAAGTAACTGTATTTTTCAGCAAAGTATCTCTCATTTAGCTATTTAGAACATCCTATGTATTCCAGCACGGTGAGAACTTCAGATTTCAGCTCACAGATCCCTAGGACCTTTCCTTTACTTTTCCTTTTTTTTTTCCCCTAGCACTGTCCTGAACTACCTGATATTCAACATCTAAAAAAATTTCTGTATGTAGCTCATATAAATATATTCACACACACACAAAGTGATATATGTATATGCATATATAAGCAATATATACATAATACATACATATATAATTTGTATAAATTATATGCATATATGTATATTAAAATATACATGTGTCTTGGCCAGAGTGGAATTATAGTAAACACTTTTCAATTACTAGTTTTTCTTTTATTATACAAGTATTACATGTTCATTACAGATAAATTAGAAAAGCAAAAAATGTATTTGATAAGGAAACTACCCATAATACTAGCTATCAGAGGCAATCTTTCTGTTATATATATAGTATATATCTATAAAATTTTCAAATTATATACACACAAATTATATGTGTATAATATATATGAATAATTTTTAAATACAGAATATTTTTCCAATATGTATATTTACCTAGTTTCCTTTTAATATATCTTAAACTGTATCAACTAATCTAACACTATAATATTAAAACACTCATTCATAAAAGAGATTTTATGATCTACTTTAAATCATTTAAAACCCCAACATAGGCTCTGTGCTTTTCTTGATAGTTATAATTCTTCTTGATGAATCTAATCTTTTATCACCTTCTAGTTCCCATTGATGAACAAATTCTTAGGCAAATGCTGTGGTACTTGGTGAGTTTATAGATGTTCATGTATAAGAAGATATTACTTGCATTATTAAGATTGATTTCAAAAGAGAAAATATGACATAAATATGTGAATGAAGCCCCTTGGTGATTTTTATTGCATATTTGTGGTTTTAGAATAAATGTAAACATTGGGAGTTTAAAAATTGTAGCATTAAGTTACTAGAAGAAGCAAAAGCAGCACTGAATAAAAAAATTAAAGTAACAGAGGCAAAAAGTATCATAAGAAATGGGAGTGGTTTCTAGATACAGACAAAGTTCAAGACTCTTTCCAATATATATAGTGAAATGATAATCAGGATTCATCTTAATGTCCATGATGTGCATTACTGGTTAATGAATAAACTCTAGAAGCAACAGATTGCTCTGAAGGTAATTTAAATTATCCCAATAAAGATTAAAGTAAGGGTTTTACTGGTCATTGGCCCGGTGATAAATGGAGTGAGCTGAAGATTGATTGCTGAGCATTCATTGCCAAATTAGAGATGACCACTATTTTTCTCTTGCCCTCGCATAGTTTGTGTTTACATTAAACCAGCTTTTTCTGAAATTCCCTTTTTTATTTACAGGAATCTACATTTTCTTCTCTTCACCTATATTGCTCAGACTGTGAAGGAGGTTTTCAGTAACTATGAATTCCAGGAAATTGTGTAGCTTAGGACAAAAATCATTGGAATTGAACATCAAAACAAATAATAACAAAGAATAATAGAAAAACATTTAAATATTGAATCTATTGGTTACTAGCAGTGTAATCTTAGGTCAGTTACTTAGCTTTTTTAAATATCAGTTTATTTATCTATAGGTTTAAGATAATAATACTTATTTCACATTATGGTTATGAGAATTAAATGAAGAAATATATTTGCAGCTAGAAACATTAGCATAATGTCTAACACATAATAGATGCTCAATAAATGATTACTCTAGGTTCATTCATGACTACCGATTATCTGGATCAGGTGTCAGCAATTTTTTTTGATGAAGGAGCAGATATAAAATATTTTAAGCTTTATGGGCTATACTGTCTCCATCATAGGCACTAAACTCTGCTGTTACAGGACAAAAGGAACTCTATACAATATGTTAAGGAATGAGCATTGCTGTATTCCATTTATCTTTGTATGCAAAAATTGGCAGCAGACTGGATTTGGCCAGTAGGGGCAGTAGTTTGATGACCTCTGGTATAAGTTAAGAAATATTGTGGGGCTTTTTGTTTGTTTACATATTTAGCCATTGGACCTATGTTTTAGGCTTCAGGCTTTGGAAGAATACAGAAAAAGAATCATCCATCCTTTTTCTTCTTAGAGGTCATTTTGCATGTCTAATCAAGATAAAATTTCACTACATTCTTTTCTGTAAATTATCGTGTTTTTAAATACCAAATTCCTTGGTAAAGCTATGATTTTTATTTATTACATTTTTTTTTTTTTTTTTTTTTTTTTTTTTTTTTTTTTTTTTTTTGAGACGGAGTCTCGCTCTGTCGCCCGGGCTGGAGTGCAGTGGCCGGATCTCCGCTCACTGCAAGCTCCGCCTCCCAGGTTTACGCCATTCTCCTGCCTCAGCCTCCCGAGTAGCTGGGACTACAGGCGCCCACCACCTCGCCCGGCTAGTTTTTTGTATTTTTTTTAGTAGAGACGGGGTTTCACTGTGTTAGCCAGGATGGTCTCGATCTCCTGACCTCGTGATCCGCCCGTCTCGGCCTCCCAAAGTGCTGGGATTACAGGCTTGAGCCACCGCGCCCGGCCTATTTATTACATTTTTTTTTTTTCTGAGATGGAGTTTCGCTCTTATTGCCCAGGCTGGAGTACAACGAATGGCATGATCTCAGCTCACTGCAACCTCTGCCTCCCAGGTTCAAGCGATTCTCCTGCCTCAGCCTCCCGAGTAGCTGGGATTACAGGCATGTGCCACCACACCTGGCTAATTTTGTAATTTTAGGTGAGACGGGGTTTCTCTATGTTTGTCAGGCTGGTCTCGAACTCCTGACCTCAGGTGATCTACCTGTCAGCAATTCTAAAGGTCAAGGTTTTTCAAAGTAATGTAAACTTATTTTTCTTGCCTTAGAAATAGTTATATTTGAGTTGGATTACTCTATATAGATGTATCAGTGTAAATTCATTGGCAAATGGAAATCCTTGGAGTTGAATGTTATTCTCTGTCCTGTCTTGTGTCTAGCCTTCAACCTAAGCTATGCTGGAGACCTGCTTCATAATAATTTTTAGCTTTTATTTGTTCTTTAGATAAGATAAACTTAGCCTAACTATATTATACATGGAGAAATGTAGAAGTTTAGAAATAATAAGAATTGTATTATATCTCCAGATTCATCACCAACTTAGTGTATTGTATTTAAAAATGAATATTCTAAAACCTACTATTTATGGGATTGCCATTAGCTTTATCCCTTTTCTCTAAGCTTTTTATTTTCCATCATAATTAACAGGTACAAAATAATTACAATAAGGAAAAGGATCTAGTATTTGATAGCACAACAGGGTAACTATAGTCAATAATAATTGTATATTTTAAAAAACTTAGAGTGTAACTGCATTGCTTGTAACTCAAAGGATAAATGCTTGAGGGCATGGATATCCCATTCTCCATGACGTGCTTATTTTGCATTTATACCTGTACTAAAACATCTCATGTACCCCGTAAGTATATACACCTACTATGTACCCACAAAAATGTTTAAAATAAAAAATAAATAAAATATGCAAGTCAATCACTGTGATACACCATGTTAACAATAAAAGATTAAAAGAAAACTACATGGTCATTTCAACAGATGTAAAATAAAGCATTTGACAAAGTTCAATCTACATTCATAAGAAAAATCCTCAAAAACTGGTCTAGAAGAAACTATCCTCAATATAATAAAGGACATTTATAAAAAGCCCATTGTTCACATCATAATCAATGAGAAAAAAACTCTTTCCCTAAGATCCAGTGCATAAAAAATCTACTCTTGCCATTTGTTTTTAAAATAGAAATGACCAGAACAATCAGACAAGAAAAAAGACATGCAAGTAAAATAAGAAAAAGTAAAATAATTTCTGTTTGCAGATGATGTGATTCTACATTTAGAAAACCCTAAAGATGTCACCAGAAAGCATAGAGCTAATAAACAAATTCAGTAAACTTGCTGTATACAAAAACGGACATGCATAAATCAGTTGAGTTTTTTTTTGTTCTGCATTTTATTTCCTTTTTTTACTTTTTATTTACTTTTTAAAATTTAACTTTTATTTTAAGTTCAGGGATACATGGCAGGTTTCTTATATAGGTCAACTTGTGTCATGAGGGTTTGTCATACAGATTATTTCTTTGCCCAGGTACTAGCCTGGTACCTATTAGTTATTTTTCCTGATCCTCTCCATCCTCCCACCACTACCATCAAGGAGGCCCCAGTGTGTACTATTCCCCTCTCTGTGTCCATGTGTTCTCATCATTTAGTTCTCAGTTATAAGTGAGAACATATGGTATTTAGTTTTCTGTTCCCATGTTAGTTTGCTAAGAATAATGTCCTCCAGCTGCATCCTGCAAAGGATGTGATCTCATTCCTTTTTATGGCTACCTAGTTTTCCATGGTATAGATATGGTTTGGCTGTGGACTCACCCAAATCTCATCTTGAATTTTACTCCCATAATTCTCACGTGTTGTGAGAAGGACCCTGTGGGAGCTAATTGAATCATGGGGGTGGGTCTTTCCCATGCTGTTTTCATGAAAGTGAATAAGTCTCATGAGATCTGATGGTTTCATAAAGAGGAGTTCCCCTCCACAAGCTCTCTCTTTTCACCTGCTGTCATCCGTGTAAGATGTGACTTGCTCCTTCTTCCCGTCCACCATGATTTTGAGGTCTCCCCAACCATGTGGAACTGTAAATCCATTAAACCTCTTTCTTTTGTAAATTGCTCAGTCTCGGATATGTCTTTATCAGCAGCATGGAAACAGACTAATGCAGTATATATGTACCACATTTTCTTTATCCAGTCTAGCAAATTCTGTGTCTTTGCTATTGTGAATAGTGCTGCAATCAATGTGTGTGTGTGTGTGTGTGTGTGTATGTGTGTGTGTGTCTTTATGATAGAATGATTTATATTCTTTGGGGCATACACCCAGTAATAGAATTGCTGGGTTGAATGGTATTTCTGTTTCTAGGTTTTTGAGGAATCACAACACTGTCTTCCACAATGGTTAAACTAATTTACATTCCCATCAATGGCATATAAGAGTTCCTTTCTCTCCACAACCTCACGAGTATCTGTTATTTTTTGACTCCTTAATAGCCTTTCTGACTGGAGTGAGATGTTATCTCATTGTGGTTTTGATTTGCATTTCTCTAGTGATCAGTGATGTTGAGCATTTTTTCATATGATTGTTGAATGTATGTAAGCATTCTTTTGAGAAGTGTCTATTCATATCCTTTGCCCACTTTTTAATAGGTTGTTTTTTTCTTGTAAATTTAAGTTCCTCATTGATGCTGGATATTAGACCCTTGTCAGATGCATAGTTTGCCAAAATTCTTCTATTCTGTAGATTGTCTGTTCACTCTGTTGATAGTTTCCTTTACTGTGCAGAAACTCTTTAGTTTAATTAGATCTCATCTGTCAAGTTTTGCTTTTGTTTCAGTTGCTCAACATCTTCATCATGAAACTTTTGCCCATTCCTAGGTCCACAATGCTTTGCTTAAGTTGTCTTCCAGGGTTTTTATAGTTTCAGATTTTACATGTAAGTCTTTAGTCCATCTTATGTTAATTTTTTATATGGCATAAGGAAGGGGTCCAGTTTCAGTCTTTTGCATATGGCTAGCCAGTTATCGCAGCAGCATTTATTGAATAGGGAATCCTTTCCCCATTGCTTGTTTTTGTAAGGTTTGTCAAAGATTATCATGGGAAATGCAAATGAAAACCACGGGATGTCAGTCGACACCTGTTAGGATGGCTACTAACAAAAAGCAAATGATTCCACGTGTTGGTTACGGTGTGGAGAAAAGGGCCCCTTTGCATGCTGTTGGTGGGAAAGTAAGTTGGTACTGCCATTATAGAAAACAGTATCAAGTTTCCTCAAAGACTAAAAATAGAACTACAGATGACTAAGCACTCCCACTTCTGGGCGTATACATGAAGTCAATGAAATCACTACCTTAGAAAGATAGCTGTTCTTCCATGTTCATCACACCATTATTAATATAGCCAAGATATGCAAACAACCCAAATATCTGTGCATGTATGGATGAATGAATAAAAAGTTATGTATACATACACACACACACACACACACACACACACACACACACACAGGAATATTATTTAGCCTTTCAAAAGAAGGGGTCCTTCCATTTGCCACAACATGGATGAACCTGGAGAATCATTTGCTAAGTGAAACAAGACATGCATAGAAAAACAAATGCTACATGGTCTCATTGATATGCAGAATCAAAAAATGTTGCAACTGGGTCTCTCTCATTTGTGCTGAATAAGGAGAAACTCAGATTTAACTCCAATAAGAAAACTGTAGTCACAGGGCTGATGGACCCTCTTGATGCTGCTCAGGTGTGGGGACAATAAGAGAGATAGTAGCTAAATTAAGAGAAGTAGTGTCTCAGGTAACCTTAATTTCCACCACTGAGGCTCGCAAAGACACTGGTGTTTCTGGTGGATGAAGAACATGCCAGTTTACGTGGCTCGGGTTACACCATCTTGAAGGCATCCCTACAAAGCTGCACATTAGAGTTTGAGGCTTAGGAGGAGAAGTCTGTGGGTGGAGAGCCAGATAATACACTATGGATAAGTGTAGGGCAGGGACGTGCCTGTGCAGGAGGTTGTGCCCCTCATTTCACCTCACCCATGCAGTGCCCTGAGAACAACAAATGTCTCTCCCAACAGAGCCAGCATCTGGTCCCCAGTAGCAGAGAGGGCTAATAACAATTAAAGGTGTTTTGTTTGTTTGCTTTTTTGCTTTTGTTTTTTGGGCAGCAAAAACTTGGAGTCCCACAAATGTTCCACATTGAAATTCTGACATCATATTGATTATCTTCTACATCTCCTGTCCCCAGATGGTTGCTAAGAGTAGGGGCAGCTCAAGAGATCTGGAAAACAGAGTATGAAAGGTAACTTCCCCCCACCCACACTTCTAGGCCACAGGCCACTGAAGGCCCTTCACAAAACTCTGCCTGAGTTTGGATAACAGGGCTTTGACCTAGACTCTGAGCTGAATCATGAGTGGAATGGAACCTTTACCCTAAACCAAACTGCTTTATTCCACAGGAAACTAAAATATTTCTGGATAGAACTGTATTCATTCATTTTCAGGCTTACTCCAAATCCACCAGTCATGTTAAGTCCACCAACACCCTACCAATAACACTATCAGAGACAGAGGCTTAAATTAAAAAACAAAAACAAAAACAAAAACAAAAAAAACTATTGGTTAGCGAATATGTAGAAAATATTCCAGATAAGTACACTGCAATATTGTCTGCTCATTACACAAATAATTTCATTCTTAAGCAAATTCCTAGTCCTATGATATTCAAGTACAGATATTCCAAAGGCATTTGGACAAACATAATCCAAAGGAAACATACAAATGAGAGAGAGTTAGGTACACAGATCATGTCAGACTGGGCTGTCTGTGTGTGTGTGTGTAAAAATGCAGTGGGTGTGGCGTAACCGACTGCAGTCAGAGAGCAGAGAACAAAGGGTCAAAACAAGCATGAGCGAGACAAATAAATACTGAGCCATTCAGGGGGTCATTGGGTCAGCCACATAACCTGAATTCCTGTCCAGCCAAACTCTCCTCAGTCTTCTCCCCATGCAACAGACACATGATCGTGCATCTAATTCCAAAGCAGGAACAGTCTTAAGAATTAATATGGAAAATTTTCACCTTCAGATTTGTGGTCATAAATTCATGCAAGATATGATCAGGATGTTTATAAAGTACATATTACTCTGGTTCATTATATAAATATTAAGTACATCTTTAAATTTCACCTTAGTGCTTAATTTTCCAGACTGTCAGGTATTTATACTAGGACTTGATTTTTAAGAAGTTGTTGTTTTCTAATTCTAAATGTAAATATATATATATGTATACATATAAAAATTTACTTCTCTTTATTCACAAACAGAGGCATCACCATGATGTTCCTTTTCCAAACCTCTACAACCTTATACCTGAAAAAGGACTTATACTTTCAAATGATAGTTTCTTGAGGGTTCTGGAGCAGCAGAATCTCCTGCTCTAGAATTCTAATTTGGTAGACTTTAGGCCAGACCTGGGAATATATGTTTTTCAGAGAGTCACCCAGAGAAATCTGAAAACTAAACTCATGTGACTGAGCTAAATATTAGGTCACACTATTACAAAGTTGACACTTTGTCCATAAAATATTGTCAAGTTTTAACAATTTGATATGGTTATGAATTAAATTCAAATTATGAAGTGTACAAAAAATGCCAACTTTGGGTTCTCAAACTTGCGTCTAATGCTTAAAATTTCTGATTCAGCAGGTATAGGATGGTGAGTGGACATTCCGTATTTGATAAGCTGTTCATTGTTTAGAGACCATTGAATGTGACCCTGATTTGGCTCCAGATTGATTATTCATATGTAATTATGTATTATTTTGTTTGCCTGTTAAGGAATTTTGGAAAGCCAAAATTCAAAAATAAAATGAAATAAAACTTTTCCAGAAACATCTATTATTATTATCTTTCTTTTTAATCTAAGAAGTTGCATTTCACTACCCTGTTCCTGTCAGCTTATTCAATGGAAAGCAAAGATTTCTTTCTGACATTTCTCTTGGGAGAGAAGGTGAAGCAGGTGAAAGTCACAGCACAGAAAACTAATATACTCTTCTTGCATCAGTGAAATGAAGAAGAGCACCTGTCTGCAAACAATGAGAAACTCAAAATGAGTAGTCATACACCTACCAGCCAGAGATCTATCTTAAAGATAGAAGAGTTGTGTTCAAATGATGATGTGCCAATCTTTTCAGCTAGACTTGTGTGCCTTCATATGATTGAAACCGTCATTTTAAAGTGCATAGAATAAGACAGGTACTGAGTTAATTACTCAGAAGGAAAAAAAAAAGTAGAAAATATGTGTTATTGTCATGCATATTAATAAAATAAGTTGTAGCTGAAAAAAATATATACTGCAGGAATAAGGGAAGTAAATTGTTTTAGAACTTTCATCACCAAATCATGGTAATAGAGTCTTATAGGGCCTTACACGAAAGGGAAGATGAAGAGTAGCATTTAATAAATTTCTACTATATCAGCTAATGTTCTACATATATTTAATCTTCCTGATAACTCTTGAAGACTTAGGTGTATTATTCCTTTTCTTCAGTTGGAGAATCTGAAACTTACAGGCATTAAATAATATGTCCAAATTACACAGCATATAAGTGGCAGAACTGAACTGTGAAATGACAAATGGTGATGGAGTCAGTGCTTGAGCACTGTTAGCTTAGAATCATATAATTCCTGGTTCCTCAAGGAATTCAAAAAGGAACTTGATTTGCATCATGTTTGTAATATGCACAGTTAGAAATGCAGAGTGAATGTTTAGGTTTCTGATTACTTCTTTATAGCTAAATTTTATCTTCAGTTAATTTTATAAGAATATGTGAATGCATTAGATAGATTTGACTTTAAATTTGCCATTTCAGAGCACAAGTGCAGTAAAATTTTCTTAAAAAACAAAAGTAACATTTCTGTGCATTTTACCAAAATTCATTATCCTCTTATTTTACAGCCCACCTCTAGTTGGTACTTCCCAGCTGCCCTTGCAGTTAGGTGTGGTCATGTGACTGAATTCTAGCCAATGACATGTTAGGAGACAAAATGTGTCTTCCCCAGGCAAAGGCTGTAAAACACCTCAGTGCTCTCTTGCCTTTTCTAGCAAATGAGACGATAATGAGGTGGAAGGGAATAGTGAAACCACAAGATGCAAAGAGTCTGGTCTCTGAATTCCTGACCAAGAGCATGTGCTTTGAATTCTTGCATGGGGGACAAACAAACATATTTCATTTGAGCCACAGAACAACATTCAGTAACAAAATGTTAGATGATTTTGGATTAAAACAAAATTAAATTTGGTTTTAGTGCAACCTACCTAGTTCAAGACTGTGGCAGATAAATTGACTTCTTAGAGTAAATTTCCTCTGTAAAACAGAAATATTTTTTATTAGAAGGAATTATTGTAAACAAAAAGTTAAATAATAGATATGAAACCACTTTATAATCACTAAGCAAATAGGTAACTTGAAGGAAATAATTTTCAAAGGTATGCTTAATTCTCACACTTTAGGAAAATGTTCCTTTCTCTTCTTGGAAAAGCTTTATTAAGATACAATTTATATACTATAAAATGTATGCATTATAAATGTACAATTTAATGAGTTGTAATACATTTTATAAGTTTTACAAACACTGCCATAATTTTACAACTTTTGTATCACCCAAGAATGAAATCTCATGTTTGTTTAAAGTCACTCCCCATTCTACCTCCCAGTCCTAGACAATTACTAATCCACCATCTCAATATATAGATTTGGCATTTTGTGGGCATTTCATATGAATGGAATCATTCAATGTATGTTCGTTTGTCTCTTGCTTCTTTTACTAAGCGTAATATTTTTGAGGTTCATTCATGTTACAGTATGCATCTGTATTTGTTTCTGCTTATTGCTAAATAGTATTCCACTGTATAGGTATGTCAAATATTGCTTATCCATTTACCAATTAGTGAAATTAGATTGTTTCAAATTTTTAGCAATTTTTGAATGATGCTGTTGTGACTATTCCCATGTATTTATTTGATACTTAGGAGTAGGATTACTGGGTCAAACAGTAACAACAATTAAACATTTTAAGAAACTGTCAAAAAACTACTTTTCAAAGTGGATTACCATTTTACATTCACATTTGCAAGGTATGAGAGTTTAAATTTTCCCATATGATTGCCAACATTTGTTATTTTTTGTTTTTTTGATTATAGACATCAGAGTGGGTGAAAAATAGTTTCCTAATATGAGATTGATTTAAATTTCCTGGATAAATAATGATGTTGAACATCTTTTCATATCCTTAGTAGTCATTTTATGTTGTCTTTGGAGAGATATGTATTTAAATCCTTTGACCATTTTTTAATTGGGCTATTTACCTTGTCCAAATCCATCATTTTGCATATTGATAGCCAATTGTCCCAGCACTGATTTTTTTTAAAGACTATTTCTTCCTGTTGAATTTTCTTGGAACCTTTGTTGAAAATTAATTGACCATAAATGTGAGGGACTATTTCTGGGATCTTCCTTCTATTCCACTGATCTCTATATATATCCTTATGTCATGACCATACCCTCTTGATTATTGTAGTTTTGTAGCAAACTTTAAAATTCAGAACTGAGTCATTCCACTTTGCTCTTTCTCGGGATATTTTTGACTATTCTGAATGTCTTAGTTTTCATATGTTATTCTAATTTATTTTTGAGTTGTTTGTTGTTAGTGAATGGCCTTTTATTTTGATGTACATTGTTATTTTTCAGATGCTTCATATTGGTTTTGTTACCTCCTTTTCCCACGAAATAAGGTGAACTATTTCCATGACATTTGACAAGAGTATGTGGAAAGCTCCTTTCCCAACAATCTGAACAAATGATTATGAACACACCCGTATTTCAGTACAGCTGAAGGCAAATTGGTTGGGCTAGCAAAACAGCCATAGTAACTGCATATTAACTAATCTTTTTGAATGATGATAAATAACTCCCAATCCAATTTATATTGGCAAGCATACTTACTAAAAGGGAGCTTGTTCCATGACTAAGGGACCAGCGACATTTAAGTTCTCTGGCTTTTAGTGTAATACATACATGAATATAAGGAAGACAAAATAATTTTTAAAAAGTTATTGAGGAAAAAGGAAATGCTCTGTTCTAGGCGCCTCTTTGTAGAGGCACCTTTGGTGATGGTGTGGATAATAATGACGATGACGACAACAATGTCATCTGGGAAGATTTCTTCTGCTTCTTGTTTCCTTCCTGTGAATAATGCTCCATTGTTATGACCTAGGGTTCCCCTGCGCTCTTTATTCATTCTGCCTTTGGGGAGGTTGAATGACTTTTCATAAAGGCAAATTTAGGAAGATCTATTTCTTTAGCTACCGTCTCTTATTCTTGAAAGGAGTTCTAGCTGCGGAAGGCAGAGATACCTTAATCCTCCTTTATAATACAAGTTTCTATAGGTGCTGCCTCACGTGGAAGCTGTTTTGAGGTGGGAGTAGAGGATTGTCAGTCAGCTTAACTAGTGTTCAGGTTGAGTTACTAAGCCCTCAGGTCAAAAGTTAATAATAAAAACAATATTGTGTACTCCATATTTAGTCTTTGTTTCATTTACCTTTTTAACAATCTGTGGATAAAGAATTTTGTTCATTGGAAGCCCATTCAGAAATTTCAATACTAATGATAGTAAGAATAACAATAAGAGTAGCTAATATGTATTGAATAGTTCTTACACGGCAAACATCACTTTAAAAGGTCACAAAATTTAATAAAATATCCGTAAATCCCTATTTTATAAAGATCATCCATTTTACACATAAGAAAAAACTCTGAGGCACAGAAAGATAAAGTAACTTGTTCAGGGTAACACAGCTAACAAATACCAGAGCCAGGATTTAAATCCAAATAGTTTAATGCCAGAACCTGTACCCTTAAAGACTGCATTGTACTTATATGTGTGCATTTTTTATCCTTTTTCTGCCAATGATGAAACAAAGCACAAATAAGTACTTTGCTCACGTTTGCACAGGAAATAAGTGGTGGAGCTAATAATGAAACATAAACTGTTTACTCTAACCCACTCTCTTCCTGCGGGTGTAGACTCGTGTTTCTGAGTCCCAGAACAGACAGAGGGAGAGGTAAACTCTCCAAGGCTATTAATAATGGTTGTGCAGAAAAGGAAAATAAGGCTCAGAAGAATTCTGCGTGGGTTCACCCAGCTGTGTGAGAACTCTCACCCAAGACACTGATCCTGTTTTTGCATTTTTGACATTATGTACAGTTGCTATGCATATTAGAGGAGTCTATTTTGCCTTCATGTTCTTTCTCCTTAGGCTTACTTTCACATTCTTGAAGACAATTTTTTTATGACTTAAAGACGGGTTTAAATAAGGTTTTGCATTTCTATTTGTAGGAAACCAGGGAGTCATAATATTCAGAAATGATTAACGTTTTAGGTTTGCATTTGGAGTTTATGTTTTTGCCTTTGAGAAAGAATAACCCATCAACTGCTTTGGTTGTACCACAGTAGTTAAAGATGCTTAATGTAAGAGACTCATTGGAGCTACTGGCAAACATGTACCGCCAGCCCAGGGAGATTAACAGCATGCTTGCTAACCAGCTTTGCTTACCACCAGTTACCGAAAAGTAGCCAGTTGTTCTTTTACTTTAACTATTTACTTTAGCTCTTGGCAAAGCTGACCAAATGTTTTCTGCTTTAGAAGGCATAAAAAATATCAAAGTGAAAATATGGAAAGAAAGGCATTATTCAGAGCAAATGTATCTCTTCTTAAAATGTGTATGCTTTTGTATGTGAAAATACAAATAAATGATGGCAAAGGTGCAATACTGAATGAAGTATAATCAAAGAAATTCTATGGAATGACTGCTGTAGAATTTGACAAAGAATTTATCGCTATTTTTGAGGAAGCGAGTGTTATGTGTGTTTCCAAACTTTTATCTGTTGTTTGATAGACACTGTGAAATGGTTTCTTTGCAAGCAGAAAATGTTTAAGAAGATTGATTATCATCCATTTATTTCAGAGTCACAATATTCTATGGCTTCTCCTCTTTCTTCTTCTGTAGCCATTATAAGCTTCTGACTAGCATGCCCTCTTCCAAATCATAATTTTGAATAATAAAGTCAAAGCAGCATTTCATTTTTAGAAAGAATATGACTTGGTGCTCAAATCAGCAGGGGCTACTCACATTTTGTTAAGCTAATGAAAGAACAGTATTTTTCCTGAAATAACATTTTGGAACATCTTTTCAGCTGTTGCTGTCTTCTTTAATATGTCTTTGATTATGCAATCCTTATTTTCAAGGAACTCAGTGTGCCTTACAATCTTTTCATTACTCTTCTCAGGGTTTTGGTATTGAATTATAAATGGTGTGCCATAAAACATTTTAAGTTATATGGCCGGGCGCGGTGGCTCAAGCCTGTAATCCCAGCACTTTGGGAGGCCGAGGCGGGCGGATCACAAGGTCAGGAGATCGAGACCACAGTGAAACCCCGTCTCTACTAAAAATACAAAAAATTAGCCGGGCGCGGTGGCGGGCGCCTGTAGTCCCAGCTACTCAGGAGGCTGAGGCAGGAGAATGGCGGGAACCCGGGAGGCGGAGCTTGCAGTGAGCCGAGATCGCGCCACTGCACTCCAGCCTGGCGACAGAGCGAGACTCCGTCTCAAAAAAAAAAAAAAAAAAAAAAAAAAAAAAAAAAAAAACACAAAACATTTTAAGTTATAGGAACAACTGTTTCCTCCTATCAATCAATCACATCATATTTCATTTTCATTGTTTTAATTAAGAAATGAGCTATCCACATTCCCAATGGAGTTTCAACCTCTGTGCTAAATCAGCCATCAAATAATCCAGTGATATGTAAGTGGAAAAGGATCACTCGTATTTCCATTCCTCAATGTTGTAACTTTATGGTTAGTTGTTTTATTCTTTAAATTATAAGATCCTGTGGGAAAAGATATTTATTGTGGGGGGCACCTGAGAGATGAGAAGGGTCTATATAGCAGGTGTAAACTTCTCCTGTTCTGTGGAATTTTCAATTTAATTTTGAAAATCAAACTCTACTTAAATAGCAAATGACTAAATTTTAAAACTTGGTAAACTTTTATTAGTTATAGTAATTACTAAACCACCATTTCAATAATATGTGATTATAGTATTTTACTGAGTATATTATTATGTACATATGTATAAAAGGTACAACTGATAGATTGTTCACCAAAAGAAAAGCTCTGATACATTTGTAAAAACCTTTTAATATGAAGTGACATAGGAATAATTGATTAAATGGCATAGTAACAAATGAAAAGTTAAGATCAAAGTGCACAATTTCACATATGCATTAACATATAGAAATAAATATATGGAATAAGTTATATTTTAAGTTAATTCTTTATATATAAAGTTATATATATGAAATAGATTCAGGAAGACTTCTCTGTACAGATTTAGATGATGGGTGGGACTGATTGCATGTGGAAAATCAAAAGCGTTTTTATTTATTCATGTATTCAACTCATGGGCATCTACTCTGTTTCAGCCTTGTACTATAGGCTAGGTATAGAATATATATATTTTTATAATTTCAACTTTCATTTTAGATTCAGAGGGTACATGTGCAGATTTGTTACATGAGTATATTGGGTGATGCCGAGATTTGAAGTATGAATGCTGCACAGGTAGTGAACATAGTATCCAACACTTAGTTGTTCAGTCCTTGTTCCCTGCCCTCTCTCCCTCTTCTGGTAGAACAGAAAACCAAATACTGCATGTTCTCACTTATAAATGGGAGTTAAACATTGGATACTCATGGACATAAAGATGGCAACAATAGACACTGGGGATTATCATAAGTATAGACTATTAAAGAAAACACAGTCCCTCATCTGAATTATTATATGTTGCTGAATGTAGACATGCAACGAAAAGGTAGGATATATTGTTTTGAGTGCTACTATGGGAATAAGTAGGAAGGTCACTTAGTTTAGTAAGCACTTTAGAAAGATCTTTAGTCTGTAGTGTTAAGAATGGTTTGTAGAGCTCATTAAGGGTAGGGCAGTTGAGGGTAGATTGGATACAGAGTGATCAATTAGGAGGCCATTGCTACTGTTTAGGCAATTGATGAGGATTTTTTGATATAAGGCAGTAACAGTAAAAGAACTGGAAGGATTCCAGTGAAGACAAATAGCCTTCTAAATGATGCCTACCATAGTGCAATGAAGATATTGATAACCAAAGTAAATGCCATTGAAAAGCAAAAGTTCAGTTTTCTGTCACCATAGAACACAGAGAGTAGACTCATCAACTCACAGGAGTAACCATTTCTGTGAGTTTCTGAAAGTTGAAGAGAGAAATAATTTGTTTTTTGAATACAAGTAGAATCATGTGCAGGCACAGTCTCTGTTTGGGAGGATGAAAATTCTATGTCAGATACAATTCTAGACCTTCATAATCTTTTGAGGGAGTAAGCACATATGAAAAAAAAAATCTCTTATTAAATAATTAACCTGACAAAATTTTGTTAAAAAATCACTATAAGAACACAGAGTTTGAGACAATCAATTCTGATGGGTGAGAGATTTGAGAATAGTCAGATATAACTACAAAGAAGTCCATATTTGTATTGTTACTTACAGGATGACGAGTTCATTAAATAGAACTGCACTCAAGAATGAGGCAGAGGGAGGGAGATGTAGATAGGTGGATGGTGAGAACAGCTTTCCAATATTCCTGTGGATTCCAGAATATGGTTCTGAAGGCATAGCTGCTTCTCTGTCTACTTTATATTCATATATTTTATTATACAGATATGTGGCCACTGAAAACAGAATTGAGCTTGATATTACAGGTAAATAGTTTTATATTAGTGTTATATAATTTACTTAAAATATTTTAGCTATAAGTGAACTACTTGATGATGTTTTACATATGGATATACATTTGAAATAGTTACCTGTGCTTAGATAAAGAATATTCCCATCACCCAGAAGGTTTTCTCATTCTCACTTTGCAGTCGATACCACTCTCAACCCACTGCAAAGATCTATCACCACAAATTATTTCTACCAATTTTTGAACTTTATATTAATGGAACCAACCGGCTTCTTTTAATCAACATATCTGTGTATTCATTGTTTTGTAATATTCAAAATATTATATACTGTATTATGGGAATATGACTTAATTTATTCTCCTATTGTTGGATATTTAAAGTTATTTTTTAATAATACTGATATAAACATTTTGTAACTAATTCTTGTAACTTTATGTTGCCTGGGCATCCGTTTTGAATGAAAACTTCACTTTCTCATACCAGAGACAGAACTTGGTCACCATTCCAGTTCTAACCTTAAACAAATGGGATCAAACTGGTAGCCAAAGACCAAGAACTTAGAGGCATCTCTCCCGCCTTGCATGTTGGGCTCCCCACTTTCCTGCCATTTAAAGGGGACATTCAGGCATTTGCTGAGAACTTAAAGTGATCCACACCCTATTCCCTTATGTATACCTCTGGTTCTCTCTCTCTCTTTCTTTCTCTCTCTCTCTCTCTCTCTCTCTCTCTCTCTCTTTGCTTGACTCTTCAGTACTGCCTCACAGACCCCAGGGAAGGAGGGCTGCCCTCCCAACTTATGGCACCCTCCTTGCTCAGGATCTGTAAGTAAATCTTTAAACTTATTTTTACTGGGTTGGTCTATTTAATTTGTGCCTTCCAGCTGAAGAATTAGGGGCTTCCCCAGGCCTGGTTTTCTTGACGATGTGGGGAGAACACAAGGTCAGTCTCCCAGATGCAGAGTGATGGTCTGACAGACATAAACTAGGCATGGGTCAGACAACCAGGCATTAGGCTGTCAGTCAGATAAAGGAAGTATCCTGAGAAAGGCACACTGCAGACACACACATTCAGCCTCACTTCATTTCCCGTTAGGGTAAGGTTACTAGCTTCTCTGGTAATGAAACACCAATTTACCTGGGGGCTCTCAAAAAACATCTTCTGAATCATTTGCTTTGAAGTACTACGGCATAGACATTGTGATTTTTATACGTATTGTTAATGTTAGGCTAGGACACCTTAGGTGTTGCCAATTGCTATAATCAGGGATTCACATCTTAGGGATTGTCACTTGCTCTTTATTCAGAAAAGCCTCATTTCAGAAGAAATACATGTATTTCATTATTTTATTAATCATTATTTCTGGTCACATATTTTACAATTCAATTTTAGATACAGGGATTCACTGGTGAAATTAGTGCCTTGTTAATTAACATAATGAATATGGAAGTGAAGTCTCTTTGGCAAAACCAGCAATAATAAAAATAAGTAGATTCGCTAAAATATTTTAAGTGTATTATAATTGTCTAAATTCACCACTGCACCATTAATTGAACAGACTGTATGCATCTAGCAAGTTCTGTAACTTGCAAACTTGAGAGAAGTGCTTTGGCCTTGATTTTTAAACAATCGTTTGTCCATCTATTGGCATGAAGGATTTTTGATTGGCCGATGATAATTATATGTAATCTCTAAGGGTATAGACTCCTATATCTAGAATATTACCATATCTGTCTCAAGTAAACTGCTCATGCAACATCAGATCAGTACCAAAAAAAAATGAGATAAGGAAATGAGAATTCATCACACTGAAAGGAGAAGTTACATAAACTTTTCTTTCTTCTTCTAAAGAATATTTACTCACTAACTATCAGTATGTATGGTAAAATTTAGTCTGATATTTGTTTTCATTAAAACCTCTTAGTGTGGTTGTGGGAAATTAGCTTATGTCGACTATTATTTAATTATTGGTGACAACCCTTATTTACTGTCTTAGTTTGTTTTGTGTTGCCATAACATAATATCTAACACTGGGTAATTTACAAAGAAAAGAGGTTTAGTTAACTCACAGTTTTGGTGGCTGGAAATTCAAGAGCATGGTACAGGCAACTATTTGGCTTCTGGTGAGGGCCATGTGCTGCTTCAAGTTGTGGTAGACAAGTAGAAAGGCAAGCAGGCATGTGCAAAGAGATCAAACATAAGGAGGAACAGCACACTCTCATGGTAACTAATCCACTGGAATGAGAACTCCACAAGATGGCATTAATCTATTCAAGAGGGATCTGTTCCAATGACTCAAACCCTTCCTACCAGGCCCCACCTTCCAACATTGCCACATTGGGAGTCAAATTTCAACATGAGTTGTGGCAAACCACGTCCAAAACATAGAATTCACCATTGGCTCCTTAGAATTGCGCATGACGAATTTGGCTTAGGTACTGAATTGCTGGCAGTACTTCTTCACCCTTCCCTGTATCTAGGTCTTTGGTGTGTAATTTTGCATTTTCATGAATTTTATCTCCTATCATTCACTTTCGGCTCTTGAAGGGTTTGCTTTAGCTAGTGAGATGGCGGGAGACCTTATGAAAGCAAGAGCTTTAATAATGCCTGCCCCAAAATAGGACATATGCCCAAGGTGGTTACAAGTAAATGAGCAATAGAAAGCAGAGACTTCTCGGTAATTCAATCTGAAGGAAAATTTCTCCAAATGACCAGCAGATCTGTGAGAATAAATGATTATAAATAAATACGTTTTGTTTTTGTTGCTTTAAGGGTTACTGAGATACAGTGTTGTAGTAAATAAATTCACCCTTTTTAGGTACAGAGTTTTATGCATTTTGAGAAATATGTACAGTTACATGATCACCATCACAATAAAGATTTAGAACATTTCTATCAACATTCAACATTCCCTTGTGCCCCATTACAGACAATCGCCTCCCCTCACTCTTAGTTCCTGGCAACTACTGGTTGGTTTTCTGTCCCTGGTAGTTTTCAATTTTCCAAACAGTCAAATTAATGGACTCATATGGTATGAAGGTTTTTTTTTTTTTAATTTGGCTTCTTTCATTTAGCATAACGTTAGCATTTGAGATGTATCTATGTCTTTGCATGTATGTTCTTTTGATTTCTGAGTAGCACTTTATTATATGTATTTAACACAGTTGTGGTTTTATTTTTGTCGTTGTTGTTGTTGTTGTTTTTATTTTTTACCATTCGCCAGGTGATAGACATTGGAGTTGTTCACATTTGGGGGATATTAAGACTAAAGCTACTTAGCAATATTCACATGTGTGTTCTGGTGTGGGCGTACCATTTTATTTCTTTTAGGTAAAAACTGAGTAGTAGGATTGCTGAGTTGTGAAGTGGATGTTTGACTTTGTAAGAAACTGCCAAGCTGTTTTATGGAGAGACTGAACCATATTACATTCTACCAACAATGTATGAGTGTTCAAATTACTCCACACCTTCAGTAGCTCTTGGTAATGTCAGATTTAGGGGGTTGGGGCTGTCCTTGTTTTGGTTTATTAAGTAATTGCTATAGGTGTAAAGTGGCATCTCATCAGGTTTTTCATTTAGATTTCTCTAAAAAGTAACAATGTAGAACTTCTTTCATAAACTTATTTGCCATCCATATTTAAAGTTTTAAATCTTCTTTGATGAAGTATTTGTTAAAATCTGTTGCCTATTTTTAATTGAATTGTTTGTTTCCTTATTATTGACTTTTGTTAGGTTTTTATATATTCTAAATTCCAGCCTTTTATCAGATATATGTTTTACAAATATTTCCTCCTAACCTATGACTTGTCTTTTGATTTTCTCATCAGTATCTTATAAACAGCAGATTAAAAAAAATTGATACAATTCAGTTTATTAATTATTTTCTTTTATGGTCTATAATTTTGTGTCCCATCTATGAAACAATTTCCTACTCTAAGGTCACAAAGATATTCCATGATTTCTTTGAGATGATTTATAAGTATAGATCATACTTTTAGGTCAAAGACCCATTTCAAGTTAATTTTTATATATGATGTGAGGTAAAGTCAAGGTTATTTTTTTTAATAAATCACTGAGTTTTGAGGTGGCTTCTTATATACCATTACTGTGACAGTAAGTTTTCAATATCCTATATTTACATATTACTGTTTCCCCTTATTTATCCTCCTCTCCTTGTATTTATAATTTCTCTGTAGGCAGGAAAAGCCTTCCTGATGAAAAACTGTAATAATGATAATCGATTAGCACTTGTGCCTCAGAATACGTAAGTATGTGAGAACCATCAGCTATCATTCTCTGTAGGCCATCTGGGGAAAATGGATCTGTAGCATGAGGAAAGGTCCATGTTTTATCTCCTTTCTTTCAATTTCAAAAACCTTATCAGTGCAGAGTAGCATGACACACTGAACTGCAGATGATCATAAGGTTCAGTTTGATATGCATGCTAAATGACACTTAGCAACAGCTCTCTTGTCAGCTATTGTTTCAAAGAGATGGTTTTCTCAAACATCATTTTTTTCCTGTCGCTTAGCAACAATGCTTATTTTGCTAGTGAAGTATTAGTGTGATGGATATTGACCTGAACAGAAACACATCCTTGAAAAACACAAATAGAAGAAGAGTCTTCGTTGTGGGGTTCCTAGTTTGGGTCCAGCACTAGCACGTGGCCCTTACTGTTGGTGCTATGAAGATACAAATTAATCATCTGGTTTCGTTTTTGGTAACATGCTTTGTGTGTTTTGATACTGATCGTTTTGCTCCAGCACTGCAAGCCAGCATAATTTCATATGAAGAATCTCTCTGTGCCTTTCCTCAAACTGCCTTTTAGAAAGGAAAATATTCTGTTATATATGTTAAAACATTTTGGCTCTACTAGAAATATCCTTTTATTACTATCAAAATATTCAAGAGGAGCTGCTTTAAAAATTGTGAGTGTTCATAAACCTATAAAATTGAACATCCTGACTACTTTAGATGATATGACATGTTCAATAATATTCTGGAAAAATATGCTATATGCTATACACTGTTGGCCATACGCTCTGCAGCCATTCTTCTTATCCCCAGGATTTCTTCCTTGCTGGCTTAACTCCCATTAAAGAAGCTAAAAATACAGTATAATCACCTTTCTGGCTTTCATTGCACCAGGACATCAGAATGTGACTCAGTCCTGGCCACAGGGATCTAAATCTGACTCAGTCTCTGGGAAAGAATTTTTTCCCCTGTAAAAACAAACACAGGAGATACACTTCCTCTGCCCCAACATTGTCACTGCGTACCCTGTCAGGGAATGTGGAAACCATCTTGCAACTATAAAGTGATAATTGACAATGAAAAAAAGAGTCTAAGTGACATATAGAGTTACAAGAGTTTATTCATCTGAAAGAATCAGTGACTATCTCAAGAATGGGTGACTCCCCAGATCAAAGTAGGATCGTAGGTGTACTGGCTGAGAATAAGGGGAAAGTATGGAGTCCTGTGGTTTGGATCAGGTTGCATTTTTCGTTGGATTTGTTGGAGATTATTCTGGTTGTGTTTTTGTTTCTGTTGTTCACACCTCTTGCTCATCATCAGCAAAATGCCAGAAGCGTGTTTTGAGAGCTGTTTTTCTAAACCTTGAGGTTTGTCTGTTAACAAAGCTTCAGGAGAGAGGAAGGGGGAAAACGGTATGGGAAAAGGGAAAAGAAATGAAGGAAATTTGATCACTCTGTTATTTGTCTTAATTCTTTTATAAGATTAAACCATTACACCAAAGATGGTATAGTAGGAAGATAGGTCCTCATGACATTGCTGAACAGCTGAGCCAGCACTGGAGCCATGAAGAGCCTTAAAAGGACTCACCTGAGGCCCACTGAAGATCATCTCCCTAGATGAAAAATTAACTGATTTGGAACACTAACCATACCTTCAAAATTCCATCACGCAGCAACTAGATTCCTGTTTGATTTGATAACTGAGTAGATGATGATTGTATGCCAGGGGTCAGGAATCTTGAGAACATCTTATAATTCTTCCTATTATATAAAGCAGTAAATTTTAGAAGAAATTATAGTATACTATATAGCAGCCTAAGTATTGAGAGATTTTCTAATTATAAAATTTATTCTCAAAATTTTCAAACCTATGGCAAGGTTGGAAAAGTTTGCAGCAAATATTTATATAACCACCACTTAGATCTATGATCAACAGTTTATTTGTTTTATCAATATCTATCTGTCCACCCATCTCTTTATCCATCCATCAGTTTATTTTATTTTCCATGCATTTCAAAGTCGACTGAAGAAATCAATACATCTCATAAATATTCAGTACACAAATTGTTAACTAGAGTTCACTATTCACTGGGTTTTTCTTTTCATATAAAATTTGATACATAAAATTAGCCTTAATTGTACCATTTGCTAAGAGTTTTTTTTCTGTTAGTTCCCCCACCCCAGATTTATGGGGGTAGAATTTACATATAATGAAATCCACCCAGTTTAAGTGTATAGTTTGATGGCTTTTGATGAATACATATGTTCATGTAACCTTTAAAATAATTAAGATATAGAATATTTCCACCGTCCCAAAAGATTTTCTCTTGCTCCTTTGCAACTAATCCTCTCTCCTCTCACCCTTCCCCCTGGCAATCATTAGGAACATATTTTAACCAAAATATTAAACTGATAAATAATTGTATGTCAAAAATCTTAAAAGTTCATAAACAATGAATACATTAAGAAATTAATGACACATAAAAAAATCCATGCTAACCAAAAAGAAGACAAAGTAGATAGATATGAAATTCACAAAAATATATAATCAAATGGGCAGAAGATGTTCAGACTTTTTAATAGTTGCAAAAATACAAATTTAAACAGTAATGAAGTATCACTGTTTTCCTATTACACTGTAAAAATTTAAAATAAGATGAAGTATTTCCAGTGTTGAGAAGATGGAAAATGGTGAAATGTGAATTATTATAGATCTTTGGTTAAAATAATCTGGTGATAGTGGTGATAGCCATTAAAATTAAAATTACTGACCAAGAGAGGCTAAATATTTCCCTCAGCTTGACTAAACTCTAGACAGGTTTCTTTCTGTCTCTAGATCCCTGACCACCCTCTCACCCCAGCCCTTATGAAATCCAGATGTCCTAACCACAGAGGTCCCTCCTTCCCTTTTCTTAGAGCATTTACTCTTATTATCTGGTTCTTTGAGCTGCAATCTTTTCTCTTTTTAAAAAGATATTTGTTAAATTCTTATGTAGTTCTAACAATTAAAAAATATTTTCTCCAGCTTTAAGATATAATTAACAAAATTATGTATGTTTAAAATGTACGTTGTAATATTTTGATATATTTGCATATTATGAAATGAATCAAGCTAATTAACATATCAGTCATCTCTTATATTTGTCATTTTTGTGGTAAGAGGGACAGTTTTGAAGTGAGTGTTAAAAACATGCTTGTATTGCCATAAATGGAGCATTAAGGGTGATTCTGGTGAGGCCTCAGAAGAAGAGAACTGTAGGGAAAGTCTGAAACTTCTTGGAGATTATTGAATTGGTCATGACCAGAATGCTGGTGGATATATGGACAGTGAAGACTACTCTGATAGTGTCAGAAAGAAATGAAGAATAAAGCACTGGAAACTGGGGGAAAGGCCATCCTTGTTGTAAAGTGGCAAGGAACTAGGCTGATCTGTGTCCATGCCCAAGGGCTTTATAAAAGACGTAACTTAAGAGTAATAAACTAAGATATCTGTTGGTACAAATATGGAAGCAGCAAAGCATTCAGGGTGCTCAGTGGCTTTTTGTAATTGCATATAGTAAAATTTGAGGGCAGAGATTTAAATACAGAATTTATAATTAAAAGGGAAGCAGGGTGGAAAGATTTACAAACTCTCAGGCTGCCATATAAAAAGCAAAAAAGCATGGTCAGGAAATAATACGAAGGTTGTGATCAAGTGACTCTTTGCTAAAGAGGTTAATGTTGGATAGATGGGAGCCAGATTCTATTTACCAAAATAATGGAAAAAATGACCCAAAAGGCATATTAGAGATATTTGAGGCAAGCTAAAACCTTGAGGGCAAAGTTTCCAGAGACGTGTCTATGGGATCTCAGCATTTGCTGCCCAGTGTGGCCTTAAGTGTCTGTCCTTGCATTCCAGTGCAGCAATCCTGGACCATCCAAGCCCAAGGCTCAAGCCAGCCCAGGAGCAGTTCAGGCTACCATTCAGGAGGGCAGCACAATCAGTAAACTTTGACAAAGTTCATGTGGTGCTAATTCTGCAGGCTCAGAGCTTATAAGAGTTGTAGAGGCATGATTTCTTTCACTTAAATTTCAAAGGATGTCGTAAACAAACTTGAGGCCCAGGCAGAGACTTGTCAGAGAGGCAGAGTTGCTGCACAGAGTCCCCACTAAAGTAATGCCCAAAAGAACTGTGGGGTTAGGGTCACTTGCAGAGAACTCAGAATGGTCAAACTACCAGCATGCAACTCCAGTCTGGGAGAATTGCAGGCATAAGACCCCCAATGCCTGAGACCAGTTGGATGGGATAAGTTCAGCAAAACCATAGGGGTGAGGCTGATGGAGGTCTTGGAGGGGGGCAACCCCCACCCCAGTGTGCCAGAAGTTGAGAGATTGATTCAAAGAAGAATATTCTCCAGCCTTGAAATTTGATGTTGTTTACCCAGTTGGGTTTTGGATTTAATTGGGATCTGTTACCCCTTTCTCCTTGCCTATTTCTCTCTTTTGGAATGAGAATGTCTATTCTATGCCTGTCTCATTATTTTGGAAGCATATAATTTGTTTAATTTCACAGTTTCACACCTAGAGGGGAATTTGCCTCAGAATGAAATATGGCTCACCCATGTCTGAGTTAGATGAAACTTTGGACTTTAGACTATTTGAGTTCATGCAGGAATTAGTTGACTTTGGGACTATTGGCATGGAATGAATGTATTTTGCATGTGAGAATGACATACATTTGGGGGGCTAGGGATGAAATGCTATGGTTTGAGCATGTCCCCCACAAAGCATTAGTTGGAAAATAAATCCTAATGCAACAGTTGTGGGAGGTGGGGCCTAATGGGAGGTGTTTAGGTCATGAGGGTTACATGCTCACAAATGGATTAATGCTGATTATAAAAGAGTTTGAGGCTGTGGGTTTGATGTCATGGTCCCTCTTCCTCTCTCTCACTCTCCCTTTGCTCTTTTGACATGGGATGCCACAGCAAAAAGGCCCTTGCCATATGTGGCCCCTAGATCTAAAACTTCCCAGCTTCCAGAACTGTAAGTCAAATATTTCTGTTTATTATAAATTATCCAACCTGTGTTATTTTGTTATGGCAGTACAAAACAGACTTAGACAATACTTTAAGTAAGAGACCATGAAATGAGACATAGAAGGTCATTATATATTGGTTAAGGGGTCAATTCATCAAGAGGATATAGTAATTTTATATATATATATATATGTACACACACATATAATATATATATAATATACATAAATATATCCAACATCAGAGAACCTAAATATACAAAGAAAATATTAACATTAATACATCTAAAGAGAGAGATGGATTGCAATATAGGAATAGTAGGGGACTTCAGTGCCTCACTTCCAATAATGGACAGATCATCCAGAAAAAAAAATCAATACAGAAACATTCAACGTGGACTATACCTTAGACCAGTTGGCCTTAACAGACATATTCAGAACATTCCATCCAACAAGCAGAATATACATTCTTATCAAGTACACATGGAACATTCTCCAGTATATTATATGTTAGGCAACAAAACAAATCTTAAAATATATGAAAAGATTTAAATTATATCTAGCATTGTTTAAGACCACAATGGTATGAAACTAGAAATCAATAACAGGAGAAATGTTGGCATTTTTTTAAAATGTGAAATTTATACAACATGCACATAAACAACTAATGGACCAAAGAAGAAATTAAAAGGGAACTTCAAAAATGTCTTGAGACAAAGGGAAATAGAAACACAACATGCCAAAATGTATGGGATGCAGCAAAAGCAGTTCTAAGGGAATTTTATAGCAATAAATACCTACACTGAAAATATATATATATACCCTAATTAAACAACCTAACATTGTACCTCAAATAACTAGAAAAATAATAGCAAAGTAAGTGTAAAGTTAGTAGAAGGAAGGAAATAAGAAATATCAGATGATAAATAAATAAAAGAGACTTAAAAAACAATAGAAAATATAAAAACAGAGGGTGTTTTTTTGAAAAAAAAATAGACAAACTTTTAGCTAGACTGAGAAAAAAGAGAGAAGTCTCACGTAAGTATCAGAAATGAAAGAGAAGACCTTACAATTGATACCACAGAAATAGAAAGAATTATAGGAGACTTCCCTGAACCCATACACAAACAAAATGGATAACCTAGAAGAGATGGGATAAATTTCTAAACACATACAATCTGCCAAGACTGATTCGTGAAAAAATAGAAAATCTGAAAAAAACGATAATGAGTAGGAAGATGAAATCAGTAATGAAAGGTCTCTCCTCAAAGGAAAGCCTGGAACTGGATGGTTTCATGGCTGAATTCTACTAAACATTCAAAGAACTAGGTGTTTCAGCCAAGAGGGCTGACAAGTTGCAGCCAGGAGGAACACCTGCCACTGAGAGACCAGGACATGGAGCAAAACAGCACACTCCAAGCAGATCTTCAGGGGGAAGGTATTGAGAGAAAAAACAGGAAGGGCACAGGCATTGTGCTGAAGCTGGAGGAAGCTGGGGACTCTGCATGGGGATACCAAGCACCAGGACTCATTCCTGGCCCCCAGTGATTCTTGGGGAAGAGGTGAGTTAAACAAGCAAAGATACATCTGTCCACATACGTCTGGAATCCAGGCGTCTGGAGACTCCACAACCCCCCATGAACACTTGAACTGGCAAAGAGACTTGCTTAGAGAGGTGATAGGGGCAGTACTCCAGCCTGTGTGGAGTCCAGAGGATTTGGTGTGGGAATGTTTGCAGTGGAGCACAGCCAGGAGTGCCTATCTCCCAGGATGCACTGATATGGTTTCACTGTGTCTCCACCCAAATCTCACCTTGAATAGTAATAATCCCCATGTGTCAAGGGCAGCGGGGCCAGATGTAGATAATTGAATTATGAGGGCAGTTTCCCTCATACTATTCTCATTGTAGTGAATAAGTCTCACAAGATCTGATGGTTTTATAAATGGAAGTTCCCCTGCACAAGGTTTCTTGCCTGCCAACATGTAAATCATGACTTTGCTCCTCATTTGCCTTCTGACATGATTGTGAGGCCTTCCCAGCCATGTGGAACTGTGAGTCACTTAAACATCTTTCCTTTATAAATTACCCTGTTGGGAAAAAGCTGAGTGTTGGGGGAAAAAAAGCCGAGGCAGGGCTTGCTTGTCTGACATAATGTCCAGAGCTCAGGGCATAAAACACCTCCTGGCCTCTGGAATGAGTCTAGACTTGCTGGCTCCTTGCTTCTAGCTTAAACTAGAAGAACATGCTCCCCATTATCTCAAGTAGCAGAACATGTTCCATATGCCTCAAAGGAAATGCTAAACCGTCACAGCTGTAGATCATGTGCTTGCCCTTTCACCCCCACATTCTCACCACCTGTTTCTTTGTTTGATCACCAATAAATAGTCTGGGCTTCCAGAACTCGGAGCCTTCCAGAACTCCATTCTTGCGTTGGCCCCCTGGACCGACTTTCTCTCTCATGCTACCTTTTCTCTTTCCTTTGATTCCGCTGGACTTCATCACCCCCAGGACATGGTGTTGGGTCTGATCACCCCAACATTACCCAGCCTTGGGTGTGTCTTTATTAGCAGAATGATAACAGACTAATACATTCACCATGCTCCTCTTGAAGACTGAAGAATTGGGTGACTGTTGGATGTAGACAGAGCAAGGGAGTGCCCTTGACTATAAGTTGAGGCCAGTCTGATCTGAGCATTCCTCTGTCTGCTGGCCTCTCCTGGGGTCCTAGTCTGGCTACAGGGCAGCCTCAGATACTCAACCAGGGTGCTTCCCAGGTGCTCTCAGACTGTGTCAGAGAGCTCCGTGAGCATTGCTTGCACCAGCCCACTACACCCTCCCCAACTATGACCTCTCTCATGCAGCTTTGCAGCATACACTAGCCCAGAAGCCACCCCCACTACTGATTTGATGGCATGCACATGCTGGTGGACCTTGCCTCCCCATCCCTGCTGTCCCATGTGTGCATGCACACCTCGCCACCCACTGCTGACAGGGTGAGACCACCCTGCCACCCACCTGCCCACCTCTACAACCCCACAATCCTGTATCCACTACTGACATGCAGAGACCTGGCCATGCCACCATTGCTGGCATTAATGTAGGCACAGAGGTCTGAGGCTCTGTACCCGATAATGCTCACCTCTGTTGCCACTGATGCCATTGAGAGTCCAAATACAGACACTGTCAACCCTACCCTTGCCAGCACCCCCCCCAGCACCATGCCACCACCTGAGTGCAAGTGTACACAGGAATGCAACATCCCAAATCCCACCAGTACCCCTCTCCAACTGACACACACGTACCCCACCACACTGCTGCAGCTGCTGGCACATGTGACCAAGTACGGATCCCAGTGCCATTGCCCCAGTGAAGCACTTTGGCTGGCTCCACCCATCAAAGTATTATGGCCAGCAGACCAGGAATGCTTCAACCCTTTAGTGCAGCAGGTTTATACAATAACCAAAACAGCATGGTACTGGTACAAAAACACATAGACAAATGGAACAGAATAGAGAGCCCAGAAATAATGCCATACACCTACAACCATCTGATCTTTGACAAAGTCAAGCAAAACAAGCAACTCGGAAAGGACTCCCTATTCAATAACTGGTCCTGGAATACCTGACTATCCACATGCAGAAGATTGAAATTGGACCTCTTCTTTATGCCATATACATGAATGTGTATGTTCATCACCACACTATTCACAATAGCAAACACATGGAATCAATGTAAATGCCCATCAGTGGTGGACTGGATGAAGAAAATGAGGTATATGTACACCATCGAGTACTACAGAGCCATTAATAAAAATGAAATCATGTCATTTGCAGCAACATGGATGGAGCTGGAAACCAATATCCTAAGGAAGCTAATGCAGAAATAGATAATGAAATAACACATGTTCTCACTTATAAGTGGGAACTAAATGATGAGAAGAAATGGACACAAAGGAGGAAAGTTGTTTGTATTTCTGTGGGTTCAGTGGTTATAACCCCCATATCACTTTTGATGGTGTCTATTTGATTCTTCTCTCTTTTCTTCTTTATTAGTTTAGCTAGCAGTCTATTTTATTAATTTTTTTAAAAAAACAGCAGCTCCTGGATTCATTGATTTTTTTTGAAGGGTTTTTTGCATCTCTATCTCTTTTAGTTCCACTCTGATCTTGGTTATTTCTGCTAGTTTTGGGGTTTGTTTGCTCTTGGTTCTCTAGTTCTTTTAGTTGTGGTGTTAGGATGTCAGTTTGAGATCTTTCTAGCTTTTTGATGTGGGAATTTAGTGTATCAATTTCCCTCTTAACACTGCTTTAGCTGCATCCTAGAGATTCTGGTATATTGTCTCTTTGTTCTCACTAGTTTCAAAGAGCTTCTTGATTTCTGCCTTAATTTCATGATTTACCCAGGAGTCATTCAGGAGGAGGTTGTTCAATACCATGTAATTGTGTGGTTTGGGGGGTGTTTCTTAGTCTTGAGTTCTAATATGATTGCACTGTGATCTGAGAGACTGTTATAATTTCAGTCTTTTTCATTTGCTGAGGACAGTTTTACTTCCAATTGTGTGATCAATTTTAGAGTAAGTGCCATGTGGTAATGAGAAAAATGTATATTCTGTTTTTTCTGTGGAGAGTTCTGTAGATATCTACTAGGTCCACTTGATTCAGAGCTGAGTTCAGGTTCTGAATATCTCTTTGCTTTGAAATTGCCACTGTATGCCAAACACTTAATTATGTCCAGGAACTAGCAATGATCTGAGGACTACACTTTACAAAACACTGGTCTAGGGTTTAAGTTAGGTTTTGTGTTTGTGAATTCCATCGTACAATCAATTTACTTTATTTATTCTTAAATAATGTATGGTTAACAAATGTTTGTGGCAATTATGAAATTTAAAAACATGCAGCAAACACATCTAATGAAGGACAAAGTAGGCAATTTATTTATATTTTTTCTTATTTACTAGGACTGCAAACTGCCACCTGACACCATTTGGCAACCAAATATACAAAGCAAATTTTTGACTTTTTAAAAATTGACAAATAACATTGTTTGGTTTTATCGTGTACAACATAATGTTTTGCAGTGTATATGCATTGTGAAATAGTTAAATCTAACTAATTACCAAATACATTGGTTCACATGGCTATAATTTTTGTGGTGAGATCTTCAGCTTATAGAGCAGACATTTTATCTTCAGTGCTTAAAAGATTTAAAACTGAACAACTTTAGATAGGGTCATATTCTCCTGATCTGCTATTTGCTTATTTCTTCCCTAGACCCAGTTTGGCTCTTCCATGAAGTATGTTACTATCTTGTACCTTAAAATCAGGGTTTGGGATCGCTGGTCTCTATTATGTACATACATTATTTGTGAACATCAAAGTTTTGGATGTATTAGTAGTGTGTGTGTATGTGTCTGTGTGTGTAGAGAGATAGAGAGACTAGAAATCATGTCAGTGCCCACATCTAAAATAACAAGCTTCTCTTTTATGCAAGCTGGCAGCTACCACACCTTGAAAGAAAATATTTACTTTCTCAGTGATTTTCATTTTTAAAACAAAATTGCAAAATCTCTGAACTACCTCACAACAAAGCTTTTGTTGTTGCTTCTTATTTTTACTTAGAGACAGAGAAAGCCAGTTGGTACCATACAAATGCATATAAATCAGTGAGAACTCATCACTGTAAGGCTTTGTGGATATAAGTACTATCATATTCCTTTTTATTTCTTCATCTTAATGTACAGTGAAGCTAGGAGTAGCTGATATTTTAGGGCAGCCTGACAAGGCAAGGGAGACTGTTGAAAGTTTTAGTCAAGCATGAGTTTAGTTTGAAGCCTGTTGTTAGTCAAAGCTGGTGAGCAACTCCAAATTAGAGTCCTAGTGGTGTAATCTAAAATGTAGGGAACAGGCAAGTAGTTATTAACATGATACAAAGATTATAGAAAGAGAAGCTGACCACATCAAAGTACTCAGAGAACTAATCTATCTAGCCTTTTGCATAAGATGCAATGGCATGACCAAAAAGTTTACCCAAAGGCATGCAGAAGGGGTGGTATAGATGGAGCTCCATTGTAATTCCTAATCTCACATGAAGTCATTATTCCTGCACTCTTGTATAAATCATCCTATTCAAGTTAAGATTAAGTTACTTAGTTATGCTCTCCTATATCCTTCAAAATTGCTATCATTTAGAGACCCACTCCAAAACCATGTGCATGTTTGTATATACCAGTATGATTTGCAAGCCCGGGAACAGGAGGGTAGAAGAAGATCTTGAGGCTGGGATTTAGCTAAGAGCAAGGGCCTTCAGGATATTAGCACGAGACTGGTTGGAGTCTCTGGGTTTGAAACCTTGGTTCACAATGTTCATTTATTTTGTCTTCTTTTTCTTTTTTCTTTTCTTTTCTTTTTTTTTTTTTTTTTGAGACGGAAACTTGCTCTGTCACCCAACACCCAAGCTGGAGAGCAGTGGCACGATTGCAGCTCCCTGCAATCTCTGCCTCCTGGGTTCAAGCAATTCTCCTGCCTCAGCCTCCCAAGTAGCTGGAACTACAGGTGCATGCCACCATGCACAATTAATTTTTGTGTTTTTAGTAGAGATGGGGTTTCATCGTGTTAGCCAGGATGGTCTTGATCTCCTGACCTCATGATCCACCTGCCTCAGCCTCCCAAAGTGCTGGAATTACAGGTGTGAGACACTGCGCCTGGCCCACAATGTTCATTTCTGTCCTCAATTCCACCAACAGTTTGGCAGTTATTTATTCATCTATACTCTAGGCTTATAATTCCATGATTCCTAAAGCATTCACCTCCCTTCTATCGTAGCAAATTATGTTCATAGCCACACTGTGCACTTTGTCACTACCAGCAACTATTTTATTTTTTAAAGCGATGAACTAACCTCTTACAGTCATAGTGCTTCCCTACTCTAGTTTTGAACCCAACATGACCTGTGATCTTAACTCTTCTGTCACCTCTCAACACTTTAGATTTCTGCCCTTTATTCTATCTAACGTGAACCACACGGCCCATCACCCCAACCAGTCTAGTGATAATACGCTGAAGGTTCTTGGTTCTACCTAAATCCCAACCTAAGTGTCTGTCCAAGCTTTCAAATGTCACTGAAGAAAAATTCAACATCCATCAAGACTAGAAATATTGCAAATACATTATTTCCCATTTTAGCTTAGCTTTGTCCTTAGTATTGCTTGGCAATGTATTTATATGTCCCAAGAAGTTGCTTCTGCCATTGCTTGGAAAAATGTTTCAAATACTTACCATTCTCTGCAATTCCCTAATCCCAGTATATTGCTTCCCCAATGTATCCAAAATAAATACATAGTTATTATCCTATAGTTGCAAATATATCCTTAAAATCTTCTTTACATTTTGATAAATCATGATTCTTCCACTGCCACTAAGCTTCTTGAAAGATGATTCTGGTCTATCACCTGTTTTATATCTTCCATTCACTTTTGACCTCCTGTAACTTGAATCTAAATCTAAGTGGAGCTGTGGTTTCATGGCCATGATGTCATAGAGGAATTCAGCTTCCTTTGGAGGCGTTAGTGACTGTGGCCATGGCTTTCTAGTTGAGGCAGATCGAGCTTGTGGTGTGCAGCAGTTTCCTCACTAGGGCAGTTTTCAGTAGTGTTCCTATTTCTAGAAGTTTGTCTAAAAGTCTGGTTCCCAACCTCTCAACATTTTTATGGACTCCCCAGAATCACTTAATTTCTCATTGTTTAAATAGCCAGAGTCAACTTTTATCTCTTAAAATTAGGGCACTTTGCTCATAACATTATTTCTAAAAAAAGTATTTTAAAATAATATTTTGTAAGAACCAAATTCACAGGGCACTTACTGGTTCTAATACCTTTTCTCTCACTTTCCTTGACTTTAAAGATAATCTTTCTAAAACATAAATTTGACTATATGACTTTCCTTGAAGACCTCCTCTTTGTTTCAGGATACAATCTAAACAACGTGCTTTTACATTTAAAACTCTTCAAGAGATGGCTGCTACCTAGTCTCTACCTCCCTGTTCAAATACAGTGGATTGTTCACCCACCTCCATTGTTACTGATGTTCTTGAATTTTTGCTAAAGTGTATTCTAACTCTAGGCTTTTGTGCATTTGTCCACGTGTGTCTGGAAGGGTGTTCCTTCCTTCTTCCTTCTCACTAACTCTTTTTGTTCCAAACTTGGCCAATATTTTTACTTTCACTGAGTGGTTGAAGATATCTGAGTACCATGTCCTACCTCTGACCCCCTACTTTTATCCCAGTCTAGATTAAATTTCCTTCAGCTCCACTCTACTGTAGCACTTACTTCTTATACAACATTTCTACCTTTCTGTGTTTCCCCTCTAGATCCTCCTGATAGGTGGAGCCAACCACCAGGGCACATGTTTACCTATGAAACAAACCTGCACATCCTGAGCAGGTACCCTGGAATTTAAAATAAACATAAAAATTTTAAAAATGCAGGAAATGTATATTTACTTTTTTTTTACTTTTTATTATTATACTTTAAGTTCTAGGGTACATGGGCAAACCATGCAGGTTTGTTACATATGTATACATGTGTCATGATGGTGTGCTGCACCCATTAACTTGTCATTTACATTAGGTATATCTCCTAATGCTATCCCTCCCCCCAACCCCTCCTCACAATAGGCCTCGGTGTGTGATGTTCCCCTTCCTGTGTCCAAGTGATCTCATTGTTCAATTCCAATCTATGAGTGAGAACATGTGGTGTTTGGTTTTCTGTTCTTGCGATAGTTTGCTGAGAACGGTGGTTTCCAGCTACATCCATGTCCCTACAAAGGACACAAACTCATCCTTTTTTATGGCTGTATAGTATTCTGTGGTGTATATGTGCCACATTTTCTTAATCCAGTCTGTCACTGAGGGACATTTGAGTTGATTCCAAGTCTTTGCTATTGTGTATAGTGCCGCAATAAACATACGTGTGCATGTGTCTTTATAGCAGCATGACTTATAATCCTTTGGGTATATACCCAGTAATGGGATGGCTGGGTCAAATGGTATTTCTAGTTCTAGATCCTTGAGGAATCGCCATACTGTTTTCCGTAATGGTTGAACTAGTTTACAGTCCCACCAACAGTGTAAAAGTTTTCCAATTTCTCCACATCCTCTCTAGCACCTGTTGTTTCCTGATTTTTTAATGATTGCCATTCTAACTGGTGTGAGACGGTATCTCATCGTGGTTTTGATTTGCATTTCTCTGATGGCGAGTGATGATGAGCATTTTTTCATGTGTCTGTTGGCTGTATGACTGTCTTCTTTTGAGAAGTGGCTGTTCATATCCTTGCCCACTTTTTGATGGAGTTGTTTGTTTTTTTCTTGTAAATTTGTTTGAGTTCTTTGTAGGTTTTGGGTATTAGCCCTTTGTCAGATGAGTAGATTGCAAAAATTTTCTCCCATTCTGTAGGTTGCCTGTTCACTCTGATAGTAGTTTCTTTTGCTGTGCAGAAGCTCTTTAGTTGAATTAGATCCCATTTTTCAATTTGGCTTTTGCTGCCGTTGCTTTTGGTGTTTTAGACATGAAGTTCTTGCCCATGCCTATGTCCTGAATGGTATCACCTAGGTTTTCTTCTAAGGTTTTTATGGTTTTAGGTCTAACATTTAAGTCTCTAATCCATCTTGAATTAATTTTCATATAAGGAGTAAGGAAAGAATCCAGTTTCAGCTTTCTACTTATGGCTAGCCAATTTTCCCAGCAGCATTTATTAAATAGGAAATCCTTTCCCCATTTCTTGTTTTTGTCAGGTTTGTCAAAGATCAGATGGCTGTAGATATGTGGTATTATTTCTGAGGGCTCTGTTCTGTTCCATTGGTCTATATCTCTGTTTTGGTACCAGTACCATGCTGTTTTGGTTACTGTAGCCTTGTAGTATAGTTTGAAGTCAGGTAGCGTGATGCCTCCAGCTTTTCTTCTTTTGGCTTAGGATTGTCTTGGCAATGCGGGCTCATTTTTGGTTCCATATGAACTTTAAAGCAGTATTTTCCAATTCTGTGAAGAAAGTCATTGGTAGCTTAATGGGGATGGCATTGAATCTATAAATTACCTTGGGCAGTATGGCCATTTTCACAATATTGATTCTTCCTATCCATGAGCATAGTATGTTCTTCCATTTGTTTGTGTCCTCTTTGATTTCACTGAGCAGTGGTTTGTAGTTCTCCTTGAAGAGGTCCTTTACATCCCTTGTAAGTTGGATTCCTAGGTATTTTATTCTCTTTGAAGCTATTGTGAATGGAGTTCATTCATGATTTGACTCTCTGTTTGTCTGTTACTGGTGTGTAAGAATGCTTGTGATTTTTGCACATTGATTTTGTATCCTGAGACTTTGCTGAAGTTTCTTATCAGCTTAAGGAGATTTTGGGCTGCGATGATGGGGTTTTCTAAATATACAATCATATCATCTGCAAACAGGGACAATTTGACTTCTTCTTTTCCTAACTGAATACCCTTGATTTCTTTCTCTTGCCTGATTGCCCTAGCCAGAACTTCCAACACTATGTTGAATAGGAGTGGTGAGAGAGGGCATCCCTCTCTTGTGCCAGTTTTCAAAGGGAATGCTTCCAGTTTTTGCCCATTCAGTATGATATGGGCTGTGCATTTGTTATAAATAGCTCTTATTATTTTGAGATACGTTCCATCAATACCGAATTTATTGAGTGTTTTTAGCATGAAGGGCTGTTGAATTTTGTCAAAGGCCTTTTCTGCATCTATTGAGATAATCATGTGGCTTTCGTTTTTGGTTATGTTTATATGCTGGATTACATTTATTGATTTGCTTGTGTTGAACCAGCCTTGCATCCCAGGGATGAAGCCCACTTGATCATGGTGGATAAAACAAGGTGATCCCTCCAGGGCTGCTATCCAAAAGCTATGTCCAGGCAGCCGGACCAGAAAGTTTTTCTGTGAAGGAAGATCTGGGTGTTCACACAGCCTTTACCAGTCTGGAACTACTGATTTTGCCTCTGAAATATTCTCTCTCCATGACTCTGTCTCAGTTTCACAATATCCCAGGCTGCAAAGCCAAAAGGAATTCAACCTTGTATGATCTCAGCAGATTATCCTTACTGGGAATGAGAAGTGTGTATGTATTCATAGACAGTTGGAAAGGAGGATATTTGAGCGTGCAGTGCTTCATCAGAGGTCCTTCATGCTAGTAAATATGCATTTCTATAAAGAAGCACTTTATGAATGTAGATGGAGAGTTATTTTTTTCCCTCATCTGAGATTTTCCCAGAGAAGACTAACCTGTTTAGTCCTTTGATATATTAAAGCTTCATTTCTCTCCTTACTCCAGAGAAACATCTGTTTCTCAGAGTAACACAATGATCTACCAGACCAGGAATCTTGCAGTAAACAATGTGTTATTGCGTTAGTTTGTCTCCTATTCTTTATTTCTTATATATTCACTGTCCAAAGAGTGAGCCAATTTTCATCTTTCATGTTAATAACCGCAGTTCATATGTAATCAGAATTAAAAGATAAAATTAATCATACTCCTTTTGTTTGTTTGGTATCTAGTTTTGTGGCAAGAAAAAGAAACTTATTTAAGAAAACTAAATAAAAGCAGACGTATCTTTTTATTGGGCAAAGACATATTTCAAAGGTCTCAATGGTTTAGTGAGACATCTGGTGAATTGAATTCATCAAACAATTGTTTCCAAACACAAAGTAGCAATAGTCATTTTGCAAGAACATGACCAAATACAAAGATAGATATTATTAAAATTAGAATCATTGTCTATAGTAGCAACAAGGATAAGCATGAAGAATGGAGATGGAAGAAAATTAGGCAAGAGAGGGCATTTTCCCAATCTAAAGACAAATATGTGCCAAGAACTAGTACGATGAACTCAATTCTCTGTACTTAAACTTTAAAAAAATGAACAAATTAGAAAAAACAAGAAGTTGAGGTATGATTTAAACACCTTACTAAACTATTTCCTGAACATTCATAGAAAACAATACAGTCAGAGACTTATCTAGAAGTTCTCTATGGTGCATGTATGTGATCTGATTTCCCTATTCCTTTCTCTTTCTCAGATGGAGAGGTCTCTTCTACGTTTACCATCTAGCTTCTGCTATTTTTTGCCTATTCCTCTTTGTCCTTTCCCTGGTTTATCAGTTCTATGAAACCCTCTAGCAAGTAGAGCTGTTCTAATGATCAAGTTTGGAATGTGAACTACCCATACATCTGCAACATTACATGAGCTAAAAGAAAGCCTACTCTCCAATGAGACTACTCCTATTACACTTTACATTTAAGTGGCCTCATAGAGAAGGTACTCTGTTACTTCAGCACTAATAAGCCAACAGACATTGCAATGATGCTATAATAAATCTGAAAGGAAACTAGAAAAAGTGGACTATTTGCTGAAACTAGCCTCCAACAGCATATGTTGAATGACCATTGCACAGAGTTTGACAGACATCACAAGTACAATTGTGATTTCAATAAGCATAGACAGGAATGGGTGTGAAACAGGTAGTAAAAAATGTCTTCTGTGTCCACATGGACACAGGGAGGGGAACATCACATACCTGGGCCTGTCAGAGGTGGGGGGCTGGGGGAGGGATAGAATTAGGAGAAATACCTAATGTAGATGGCAGGTTGATGGGTGCAGCAAACCACCAAGGCACGTGTATGACCTATATAACAAACCTGCATGTTCCGTGCATGTATCTCAGAACTTAAAGTGTATATGTGTGTGTGTGTGTATTCATATATATATTCATATATATATATGAGAATGCCTTTGGAAATGCTAGGAAATCAGCGATGTCTAGAGACAGGCAATTGGTGATAACATAGTTTCTGGAGATTTCCTTCTTATGCCTAATTTAACAAATCATTAAAGGTACATAGAACAAAATCCAGTCTCCATTTTGTCTGCAAAGAGCTGTGTAGAATATCAGAACTCCAAGCAAATAGATCTGCTATTTGTGTAAGTTTTTGGCTACTGTAAAGAAAGCAGTCATGAACGTTTGTGTACAGACCTTTCTGTAGGCTTGGAATGGTTGGGTTGTATGTTAGGTGTCTGATTTTTCAGTATTTGAGTTATTTAAAATATATTTTATTACTGATTTCTAATTTTAAAAATTATTTTGTAGTTAGAGAATATACTACTCTGTATGACTTCAATTATTTTAGATTTATTGAGATGTATTTTGTGTCCTAGAATATGTTATATCTTGTTAAATATACCATATGCACTTGAAAAACACGTTTATTCTGCAGTTGTTGGATGTAGCGTGCTCTGGTGCTCAGTTAGACCAAGGTGATTGAAGGTGTGGTTCACATCTGTATTTACTGTTATTTTTCCTATTTTGTCTAGTTGTTTAAATCAATTGGTGAGAGAGGTAGGTGCCAAAATCTCCAAAGGTAATTTTACAAATGTCCATTTTCCCCATCAATTTTGTCAACTGCTACTTTATGTATATTAAGGATATATTATTTTGTGTATGTCATTTATAATTCTTACATTTTCTTGAAAAATTATCTTTTTAAATTACAGAATATTCCTCTTACCTCTATTAATGCTCTTTTATTTGAAGTCTATTATAACTAATTTAAAAATAGTCACTTTACCCATTTTATTTAGAAATATATATACTTTGGATATTAACTTTCAACTTAGTTTGATTATGTTCAAATTTCATGGTTTGAGTGATGTCGTTTTTATAAATTTATTTTAAAATATTAGAAAAGCAATATTCGTTTATTGTATGATTTGGGGAAATATGGGAAGACAACAAAAAGCTACATATGCACATAAACACAATGGAACCATTTTATATTCTGTTTTGTGTTCTGCTCTGCTCTCTTCAAACATTGTAAGCTGTTTTGCTTTTTGTTTCTTTTTAAAAATTTCTTATTTTAATTTTTGTGGATACCTAGTAGATATATATATTTATAAGGTACATGAGATGTTTTGATACAGGCATGCAATGTGTAATGACCACATCATGTAAATGGAGTCTCCATCCCCTCAAGCATTTATCCTTTGTGTTACAGACAATCCAATCATACTCATTTAGTTATTTCAAAGTGTAGTATTAAATTATTACTGACTATAGTCACCCTGTTGCACTTTCAAATACTACATCTTATTCATTTTTTCTCACTATTTTTTGTGCTGATTAATCATCCTTACCTCTCCCTTATCTCTCCATTACCCTTCCCAGCCTGCGATAACCATATTTCTACCCTTATCTCTATTTTGATTTTTAGATTCCACTAATGAGCGATAAAATGTGATGTTTGTAGAAATTTCTGAGACTTGCTTTATGGCTGATTTCAAGATCATATTGTTAGATACATGTTTTTATGTAATATAGTACATTAAGCTTTGAATAGAATAACTCAAATCTTTTATATATTTATTGAAGTTTTGTTTATTGAATTTATTAAAATTAAGATCAATATATCAAAATTTTTCAGTAAGACGGTGACTGTGTCTATACTTCTATCAAGTTTTCTCTATATATTTTGGTACTGTTTTGTTAGGGATATATACATTTTTAAACTGATATACATATACACAATCATTGCCTATTATTAGAAAATAACAAAGGCTCTGAAAACTGAAAGTTTTCTCAAAGGTTTGGCATCAAGACTCATTTAAACAACACTGACCTGAATAAGTTTCAGCCATCAGTATGTCTCATCTCTTCTAGCAACACATAGACTTTTGCTGTTTGTGTACATTTTGTTGTTGTTTTTTTCTTTTTTTTTCTTTTTTATTATTATTATACTTTAAGTTCTGGGGTACATGTGCATAACATGCAGGTTTGTTACATATGTATACTTGTGCCATGTTGCTGTGCTGCACCCATCAACTCGTCAGCACCCATCAACTCGTCATTTACATCAGGTATAACTCCCAATGCAATCCCTCCCCCCTCCCCCCTCCCCATGATAGGCCCCAGTGTATGATGTCCCCCTTCCCGAGTCCAAGTGATCTCATTGTTCAGTTCCCACCTATGAGTGAGAATATGCGGTGTTTGGTTTTCTGTTCTTGTGATAGTTTGCTAAGAATGATGGTTTCCAGCTGCATCTACGTCCCTACAAAGAACACAAACTCATCCTTTTTTATGGCTGCATAGTATTCCATGGTGTAATTTTGTGATAATTCACTATAATTCATCTGTAAAGACATTTTGGAAGTTAAATACTCTTATGGGTAAGAGTAAGTAGAAGATAGAGAAATAATTGTTATATATAGCATAAAAATTGTAGTGGCTGCAGAATCTTCATGATGTTGTGTTTGTAGCATCTTACAAAAAATTTGGTATGGAAAGTGTGATGGTTAATACTGAGTGTCAACTTGATTGGACTGAAGGCTTAACATTTGGTCAGTGGACTGGGAAAGGCAAATCCACCCTTAATTTTGGATACGTGCAATCTAATCAGCTGCCAGCATGGCTAGAATATCAGCAGGCAGGAAAATGTGAAAAGAGAGACTGGCCTCACCTCCCAGGCTATGCTGGATGCTTCCTGCCCTCAAATGTTGGATTCTGAACTATTCAGTTTTGGAGCTCCGACTGTCTCTCCTCACTGCTCAACCTGCAGATGGCCTATTGTGGGACCTTGTGGTCATTTGAGTTAATACTTAATAAACTCCCCTTTACATATATCTATTCCATTAGTTCTGTCCCTCTAGAGGACCCTGGCTAATATGGAAAGTACATCAACCATATGTGAATTAAAGAAGATAATTCATAATGTCCAGGTTTTTATTATTCAATGGAATTGTTTATTATTTCTTTTGCTCAGCCAACAAATTAGACTTTCTAGGAAATATCTGACACATTTCCTGCCGTGAGTTTCTTTTCTAGGAAAATACCAACATTGAAATGAATACTACCATAAAATATGCTTGGATAAGTGCTATGATTAAAAAGCCTACACAAAGAAATTTCAGGGCTAGGAGTTTAATCTAGAATAATAGAAAAATGTTCTCAAGTAGATAAGTTTATCCTGGGTGCCTCTTCATGTCTCATTCTTATACATGCTTTTTCTTTGTCATTCTTTATATTTGTTTTATTTGTGAATAGGAATATAATGCTGAATATGAGAGACATGGTCCTCTCTTTATGGAGTTTATAATTCAAAGACTACGATACAGCTACCTTGTCTCAGAAGCAGTTTGTGTTGTTCTGCTTTTTAAAAAGGTTTAAATGGCAGTAATTAACCAGAACTAATAGAAATTTTTAAAAAATAAATATTTCAGTAGCCCAAAATGAAAATCTTACCATGTATTGAAAGAATAAATTTAACAAAGAATTAGTGAGCATATGCCTCATGGTAATTTGTTAGTCATGAAACAAGCTAAAATGTACCTTATAGAACTGAACATTTTAGAAGAGTATAAATATTTGAAAGTCATGCCATAGAACTTTAGAAGGCATCATAGTGGAAAATATTTGAGAATCTGTGATAGTAAATATTTTACTAATCATGAACTATCTGAAAGTTTGGCTTATGAATTTTCTAATAAAATATCTGATGAACAAATTTACATACTGATAAAACAGTTCTATATTGCTAGAGGCCTGGAGAACAGCTCTATATTGGTGTTACATTGTGAGATGTGAGTGAAGCCAGGGATTAGGGTGGGAAAGTTGATAAAAGTTTGGGAAGCTGAACACACATTTACTGATTGGGTGGGCCAATCAGAACTATTTTAAAAAGAAATGAAGTTGGTAGTTATTGGATAAAACCAATACGTTAGAGCCATATAGTCCATGTATGTGATATCTTGCAAACAGCAAAGCACAGAAAACTAGGTGAATATTTGCTTATTGGTTTAATAATCATTAAAGTTTTAGTTTGCCATTACAGGTAACTTGGATTGGAAGAGTACTTCAAAATTTTATTGCTCTTGAAAAATTCTCTGATGTCCTTCCTGAACTTCTGTTGGAATATAATATATTCAGAATTACTTTTTCCCTAGTATGATGTTGACTGCACAGCTTTATGAAAAGAAATTTTACATTCTTATAAAGAACAAATGGAAATGCTTCTTAAAAACAAAACACAACTTTGGTCTACAATAAAGAGCTCTGAAAAATTGAGGAGGAGAAACTCCTCCCTAACTCATTCTATGAGGCCACCAATTATGCTGATACCAACACTTGGCAGTGATTAAAAAAGAAAAAAAAAGAAAAAAGAAAAGAAAACTTCAGACCAATATCCTTGATGAACACTGATAAAAAAAATCCTTAACAAAATATTGGCACACCAAATCTTGCGGCACATCAAAACACTAATCCACCAAGATCAAGTAGGCTTTATCCCAGGGATGCAAGGTTGGTTCAACAAACACAAATCAATAAATGTGATTCATGACATAAACAGAAGTAAAGACAAAAACCACATGATTATATCAATAGATGCAGAAAAGACCTTTGATAAGTTTTAATACCCCTCGTGATAAAATTCTCAATAAACTAAGTATTGAAGGAACATAACTCAAAATAATGAGAGCCATCTGTGACAAACTCACAGCCAACATCATACTGACCAAGCATCAGCTAGAAGTATTCCCCTTGAAAATTGTTAAAAGACAAGGATGCAATCTCTCACCACTCCTATTTAACATAGTATTGGAAGTCCTAAACAGAGCAATCACACAAGAAAAAGAAATAAAGGACATTCAAATAGGAAAAGAGGAAGTCAAATTATCCCTGTTTGCAGACAACGTGATTCTATAACTAGAACACTCCATGGTCCTGGCTCAAAAGCTCTTTAAGGTGATAAACAACCTCAGTGAAGTCTCAAGATACAAAATTGATGTACAAAAATCACTAGCATTCCTATACACCAACAACCATCAAGCTGAGAGCCAAATCAAGAATGCAATTTTGTTGACAACTGCCATAAAAAGGATAAAATACCTAGGAATATAGCAAATCAGGAAGGTTAAAGAACTCTACAATGAGAATTACAAAACACTGCTCAAAGAAAGCGGCGATGACACACACAAATCCAAAAACATTCCATGCTCATGGATAGGAAGAATCAATATTGGCAAATGGCCATACTGCCCAAAGCAATTTATAGATTCAATGCTATTCCTATCAAACTACCAATGGTATTCTTCATAGAACTAGGAAAAACTACCTTAAAATTCGTATGGAACCAAATAAGAGCTCAAATAACCCAGACAATCCTAGGTGAAAAGAACAAACCTGGAGGAATCATGCTACCTAACTTCAAACTATCCTACAGGGCTAGAGTAACCACAATAGTATGGTGCTGATATAAAAACAGACACATAAAACAATGGAACAGAATAGAGAGCCTAGGAAATAAGGCCACACACCTACAACCATATGATCTTCAACAAGCTGACAAAAACAAGCAATGAAGAAAGAGCTCCCTATTCAATAAATAGTGCTGAGATAACTGGCTAGTCATATGCAGAGGATTGAAACTGGACTTCTTCCTTACACCGTATACAAAAATTAACTCAAGATGGATTAAATACTTTAATGTAAAACCCCAAACCATACAAACTCTGTAAGATAACCTGAGCAATACCATTCTGGACAGAGGAACTGGCAAAGATTTGGTGACCCAGAGGCCAAAGGCAAAAATTGACAAATGGGACCTAATTAAACTAAAGAACTTCTGCCCAGAAAAAAGAAACTATCAATAAACAGATACCGTACAAAATGGGAAAAAGTATTTGCAAACTATGCATCTGACAAAGGTCTAATATCTAGCATTTATAAGGAATTAAAGCAAATTTACTAAAAAAGTCCAGTTCATTAAAAAGCAGGCAAAGTAAATAAACAGATACTTTTCAAAAGAAAACATACATGTGGCCAAGAAGCACATGAAAAAATGTTCAACATCACTGTTCATTGGAGAAATGGAAATCAAACCCACAATGAAATACTATCTGATACAAGTCAGAATGTCTATTACTACAAAGTCAAAAAATAACAGATGCTGGCAAGGTTGTGGAGAAAAAGGAATGCTTATACACTGTAGGTAGGAGTGTAAATTAGTTAAACCACAGTGGAAAGCCATGTGGCAGTTTATCACAGGGGTAAACACAAAACTACCTACCATTAGATCCAGCAATCCTATTAATGAGTATATACCCAAAGGAATATAAATCATTCTGTTATGAAAAACATGTAGGCTTATGCTCATTGCAGCACTAGTCACAATAGCAAAGATATGGAATCAACCTAAATGTCCATCAATGGCAGACTGAATAAAGAAAATGTGGTACATATACACTACAGAATACTATGCAGTCATTAAAAAAGAATGAGATCATGTCCTTTGCAGAAACATGGATGGAGCTGGAGGCTGTTGTCCTTAGCAAACTAATACAGGAGCAGAAAACTAAATACCATGTGTTCTCACTTAAAAGTGGTAGCTGAATGATGAGAACACATGAACACATAGGGGAGAATAACAGACACTGGGATCTACCAGAAAGTGGAGGGTGGGAGTAGGGACAGGATTAGGAGAAATAACTAATGAGTACTGGACCTAATACTTGGGTGATGAAATAATCAACAAATGCCCATGACATGGGTTTACCTATATAACAAAGCTGCACATGTATCCCTGAACTTAAAAATTAAAAAAAAAAATCAAAAAGCTATACTTTTCACTAAAAAAAAAAAAAAAAAAAAAAAATTGTCTGATTTTTGAAAGTATATAGAAATGTTAGAGTCTATTTTCTATTTTTTTCTCTTTATTTATTTATTATTATTATTATACTTTAAGTTCTAGGGTACATGTGCATAACATGCAGGTTTGTTACATATGTATACTTGTGCCATGTTGGTGTGCTGCACCCATCAACTCGTCAGCACCCATCAACTAGTCATTTACATCAGGTATAACTCCCAATGCAATCCCTCCCCCCTCCCCCCTCCCCATGATAGGCCCCGGTGTATGATGTCCCCCTTCCCGAGTCCAAGTGATCTCATTGTTCAGTTCCCACCTATGAGTGAGAACATGCGGTGTTTGGTTTTCTGTTCTTGTGATAGTTTGCTAAGAATGACGGTTTCCAGCTGCATCCATGTCCCTACAAAGGACACAAACTCATCCTTTTTGATGGCTGCATAGTATTCCATGGTGTATATGGGCCACATTTTCTTAATCCAGTCTGTTGCTGATGGACATTTGGGTTGATTCCAAGTCTTTGCTATTGTGAATAGGGCTGCAATAAACATACATGTGCATGTATCTTTATAGCAGCATAATTTATAATCCTTTGGGTATATCCCCAGTAATGGGATGGCTGGGTCATATGGTACATCTAGTTCTAGATCCTTGAGGAATCGCCATACTGTTTTCCATAATGGTTGAACTAGTTTACAATCCCACCAACAGTGTAAAAGTGTTCCTATTTCTCCACATCCTCTCCAGCACCTGTTGTTTCCTGACTTTTTAATAAACTAGTTTTATCTTTAAAATTTCACTTATGATTCCCAGGCAAGATGGCTGAATAGGAACAGTGCTGGTCTGGAGCTCCTGGTGAGACCAATGCAGAAGGTGGGTGATTTCTGCATTTCCAACTGAGGTACCCGGTTCATCTCATTGGGACTGGTTAGACAGTGGGTGCAGCCCAAGGAAGGTAAGTGTGAATCAGGGCAGGGCATTGCCTCACCCAGGAAGCACAAGGGGTTGGGAAACTCCCTCCCCTAGCCAAGGGGAGCCCTGAGGGACAGTGCCATGAGGGACGATGCTATCTGGCCCAGATACGACACTTTTTCCATGATCTTTGCACCCTGTAAACCACGAGATTCTCTCTGATGCCTACACAAGGGCCCTGTGTTTCAAGCACAAAACTGGGGGCGGGGGGGTCATTTGGGCAGAAACCCAGCTAGCTGCAGTTTCTTTTCATACCCAAGTGGTGCCTGGATTGCCAGTAAGAGAGAATCATTCACTCCCCTGGAAAGGGGACTGAAGCCAGGGAGCAAAGTGGTCTAGCTCAGCGGATCCCACCCCCACGGAGTCCAGCAAGCTAAGATCCACTGGCTTGAAATTCTCGCTGCCAACACAGCAGTCTGAAGTCAACCTGGAGTGCTCAAGCTTGGTGGGGGGAGGGGCATCCAACATTACTGAGGCTTGAGTAGGCGGTTTTCCCCTTACAGTGTAAACAAAGCCTACAAGAAGTTTGAACTTGGGGGAGCCCACTGCAGCGCTGCAAAGCTGCTGTAGCCAGGCTTCCTCTCTACATTGCTCCTCTCTGGGCAGAGCATCTCTGAAGGAAATGCAGCAGCCCCAGTCAGGGACTTAAAGATAAAACTCCCATCTCCCTGGGACAGAGCACCTGGGGGAAGGGGTGGCTGTTAGTGCAGCTTCAGTAGACCTAAACGTTCCTGCTGCTGCCTCTGAAGAGAGCAGCGGATCTCCCAGCACAGTGCTCAAGCTCTGCTAAAGAACAGACTGCCTCCTCAAGTGAGTCCCTGATCCCCATGCCTCCTGAAAGGGAGACACCTCCCAGTAGGGGATGACAGACACCTCATACAGGAGAGCTCTGGCTGGCATCTGGCCAGTGCCCCTCTGGGAGAAAGCTTCCAGAGGAAGGAGCAAGCAGCAACTTTTGCTGTTCTGCAGTCTCTGCTGGTCTGGAGTGGACCCCCAGCAAACTCCAGCAGACCTGCCAAGGAGGGGCCTGTTAGAAGGAAAACTAACAAACAGAAAACAATAGCATCAACATCAAAAAAAGGATGACTACACAAAAACTCCATCCAAAGGTCACCAAAAGCAAAGACCAAAAATCGATAAATCCAAGAAGATGAGGAAAACCCAGTGCAAAAAGGCTGAAAATTCCAAAAACCAGAATGCCTCTTCTCCTTCAAAGGATCACAACTCCTCACCAGCAAGGGAACAGCTAACTTCTTTAGCTTCTCCGAGCTAAAGAAGTATGTTCTAACCCAATGCAAGGAAGTTAAGGACCTTGATAAAAGGTTAAAAGAATTGCTAACTAGAATAGCCAGTTTAGAGAAGAACATAAATGACCTGATGGAGCTGAAAAACATAGCATGAGAACTTCATGAAGCATATACAATTATCTATAGCTGAAATGATCAAGTGGAAGAAAGTGTATCAGAGATTGAAGATCAACTCAATGAAATAAAGTGTGAAGACAGGATTAGAGAAAAGAATGAAAAGGAATGAACAAAGCCTCCAAGAAATATAGGACTATGTGAAAAGACCAAACCTATGTTTTATTGGTGTACCTGAAAGTGACAGGGAGAATGGAACACAGTTGGAAAACACACTTCAGGATATTATCGAGGAGAACTTCCCCAACCTAGCAAGACAGGCCAATATTCAAATTCAGGAAACACAGAGAACTCCACAAAGATACTCCTTGAGAAGAACAACCCCAAGACACATAATTGTCAGATACATCAGGGTTGAAATGAGGAAAAAGTGGTAAGGGCAGCCAGAGACAAAGTTTGTGTTACCCACAAAGGGAAGCCCATCAAACTAACAGTGGATCTCTCTGCAGAAACCCTGCAAGCCAGAAAAGAATGGGGCCCAATATTCAACATTCTTAAAGAAAAGAATTTTCAACCCAGAATTTCATATCTAGCCAAACTAAGCTTCTTAAGTGAAGGAGAAATAAAATCCTTTCCAAAAAAATGCTGAGGGATTCTGTCATCAGCAGGCCTGCCTTGCAAGAGTTCCCAAAGGAAGCATTAAATATGGAAAGGAAAAACTAATACCAGTCACTGAAAAATCAAACCAAAATATAAAGATCATCGACGCTATGAAGAAACCCGATCAACTAATGGGCCAAATAACCAGCTAGTATCATAATGACAGGATCAAATTCACACATAACAATATTAACCTCAATGCCCCAATTAAAAGGTATGGACTGGCAAATTGGATAAAGAATCAAGACCCATCGGTGTGCTGTATTCAGGAGACCCATCTCAGGTGCAAAGTCACATAAGGGCTCAAAATAAAGGAATGGAGGAATATTTACCAAGCAAATGGAAAGCAAACAAAAAAGCAGGGGGTGAAATCCTAATCTCTGATAAAATAGATTTTAAACCAACAAAGATCAAAAAAGACAAAGAAGGGCATTGCATAATGGTAAAGGGATCAATGCAACAAGAAGAGCTAATATCCTAAATATGTATGCACTCAATACAGGAGCATCCAGATTCATAAAGCAAGTTCTAGAGACCTACAAAGAGACTGAGACTCCCACAAAATAATAGTGGGAGACTTTAAAACCCCACTGTCAATATTAGATCAATGATACAGAAAATTTGCAAGGATATTCTGGACTTGAACTCAGCTCTGGACCAAGTGAATCTAACAGACATCTACAGAACTATCCACCCCAAATCAACAGAATATACATTCTTCTCAGCACCACATAGCACTTATTCTAAAATTGGCCACAGAATTGGAAGTCAAATACGCCTCAGCAAATGCAAAAGAAAGGAAATTGTAACAGTCTCTCAGACCACAGTGCAATCAAATTAGAACTCAGGATTAAGAATGTCATTCAAAAACACACCACTACATGGAAACTGAACAACCTGCTCCTGAATGACTAGTGGGCAAATAACAAAATTAAGGCAGAAATAAATAAGTTCCTTGAAACCAATGAGAACAAAGACACAACATATCAGAATCTCTGGGACACAGCTAAAGCAGTGTTTAAAGGGAAATTTATAGCACTAAAGGCCCACAGGAAAAACGAGAAAAGATCTAAAATCAACCGCCTAACATCATGATTAAAAGAACTAGAGAAGCAAGAGCAGACAAATTCAAAAGCTAGCAGAAGAAATAACTAAAATCAGAGCAGAACTGAAAGAGATAGGGATACAAAAAACCCTTCCAAAAATTAATGAATCCAGGAGCTAGTTTTTTTTTGGAAAAGATTAACAAAATAGACCACTAGCCAGGCTAATATAGAAGAAAATAAAGAAGAATCAAACAGACACAATGAAAAGTGATAAAGGGGAGCTGACCACTGATCCCACAGAAATACAAACTACTAACAGAGAATATTATAAGCACCTCTACATAAATAAACTAGAAAAATCTAGAAGAAATGGATAAATTCCTGGACACATTCACCCTCCCAAGACTAAATCAGGAAGAAGCCGAATCTCTGAATAGACCAATAACAAGTTCTGAAATTTAGACAGTAATTAATAGCCTGCCAAAAAAAAAAAAGCCAAGGACCAGATGGATTCACAGCCAAATTCTACAAAGAGGAACTGGTATCATTCCCTCTGAAACTACTTCAAACAATAGAAAAAGAGGGATTCCTCACTAACTTATTTTATGAGGCCAGCATCATCCTGGTATCAAAACCTGGCAGATACACAACCAAAAAAAGAAAATTTCAGGCCAGTAGCCCTGATGAACATTGATACAAAAATCCTCAATAAGATACTGGCAAACCAAATCCAGCAACACATCAAAAAGCTTATCCACCATGATCAAGTTGGCTTCATTCTTGGCATGCAAGGCTGGTTCAACATACACAAATTAATAAACATAATCCATCACATAAACAGAACCAATGACAAAAACCACATGATTATCTCAATAGATGAAGAAAAGTCCTTCAATAAAATTCAACACCCCATCATGTTAAAAACACTCAATAAACTAGGTATTGATGAAACATATCTCAAAATAATAAGAGCTATTTATGACAAACCCACAGCCAATCTCATGCTGAATGGGCAAAAGTTGGAAGCATTTCTTTTGAAAACCAGTACAAGACAAGGATGCCCTCTCTCACCACTCCCATTCAATGTAGTATTGGAAGTTCTGACCAGGACAATTAATCAAGAGAAAGAAATAAAGTGTATTCAGTTAGGAAAAGAGGAAGTCAAATTGTCTCTGTTTGCAGATGACATAATTTTATATTTAGAAAACCCCATCATCTCAGCCCCAAAATCCTTAAGCTGATAAGCAACTTCAGCAAAATCTCAGGATACAAAATCAATGTGCAAAAATCGCAAACATTCGTATACACCAATAATAGACAAACAGAGAGCCAAATCATGAGCAAACTCCCGTTCACAATTGCTAAAAAGAGAATAAAATACCTAGGAATACAACTTACAAGGGATGTGAAGGACCTCTTCAAAGAGAACTACAAACCACTGCTCAAGAAAATCAGAGAGGACACAAACACATAGAAAAACATTTCATGCTTATTGATAGGAAGAATCAATATCGTGAAAATGGCCATAGTGCCCCAAGTAATTTATAGATTGAATGCTATCCACATCAAACTACCATTGACTTTCTTCACAGAATTAGAAAAAAACTGCTTTAAATTTCATATGGAACCAAAAAAGAGCCCGCATAGCCAGGACAATCCTAAGCAAAAAGAACAAAGCCGGAGGCATCACACTACCTGACTTCAAACTAAATTACAAGGCTCCAGTAACCAAAACAGCATGGTACTGGTGCCAGAAAATATATATATATAGACCACTGGAATAGAACAGAGGCCTCAGAAATGACACCACACATCTACAACCACCTGTTCTTTGACAAACCTGACAAAAACAAGCAATGGGGAAAGGATTACCTATTTAATAAATGAAGCTGGGAAAACTAACTAGCCATATGCAGAAAACTGAAATTGTACCCCTTCCTTACACCTTATACAAAAATTAACTCAAGATGGATTAACAATTTAAACACAAGACCTAAAACCGTAAAATCCCTTAAAAAAAAAAAACAAAAACAAAAAACCTTGGCAATATCATTCAGGACATAGGCATTGGCAAAGACTTCATGACTGAAACACCAAAAGTAATGGCAACCAAAAACAAAATTGACAAATGGGATTTCATTAAACTAAAGAGTTTCTGCACAGCAAAAGAAACTATCATCAGAGTGAACAGGCAACCAACAGAATGGGAGAAATTTTTTGCAATCTATCCATCTGACAAAAGGCCAATATCTAGAATCTACAAGTAACTTAAATTTACAAGAAAAAAATCCCATAAAAGTTGGTGAAGAATGTGAACAGACCCTTTTTAAAAGAAGACATTTATGTGGCAAAAAAAAAAAAAAAAAAAAAAAAAAAAAACAGATGAAAAAAGCTCATCATTACTGGTCATTAGAGAAATGCAAATCAAAATCACAATGAGTTACCATCTTAGGCCAATTAGAATGACAATCATTAAAAAGTCAGAAAACAACAGATGCTGGAGAGGATGTGGAGAAATAAGAACACTTTTACACTGTTGGTGGGAGTGTAAATTAATTCAACCATTGTAGAAGACAGTGTGGCAATTCCTCAAGGATCTAGAACCAGAAATACCATTCGACCCAGCAACCCCATTACTTGGTATATATCCAAAGGATTATAAATCACTGTACTATAAAGACTCATGCACGTGTATGTTTATTGTAGCACTACAGTAGCAAAGACTTGGAACCAAACTAAATGCCCATTAATCTTAGACTGGATAAAAAATGTGCTACATGTACACCATGGAATACTACGCAGCCATAAAAGACAATGAGTTCATGTCCTTTGCAGAAACATGGATGAAGCTGGAAACCATCATTCTCAGCACACTAACACAGGAACAGAAAACCAAATACCACATTTTCTCACTCATAATTGGGAGTTGAACAATGAGAACATATGGGCACAAGAAGGGAAACATCACATACTCGGACCTGTTGGAGTGTGGGGGCAAGGGGAGGGATAGCATTAGGAGAAATAGCTAATGTACGTGATGGATTGATGGGGAGTGTAGGAAACCCCCATGGCACATGTATACCTATGTAGCAAACCTGAAAGTTCTGCACATGTATCCCAGAACTTAAAGTATAATTAAAAAAAAAAAAAAAAAAAGAAAGAAAGAAAAAGAAATGTCTTCTGCCAGATAACCTAAATCATCCATCTCAAGTTTCAAGTTCCACAAAGCTCTAGGGTGGTGACAAAATGCCACCAGTCTCTTTGCTAAAGCATAAACTGGAACATCTTTGCTCCAGTTCCCAACAAGTTCCTCATCTCCATCTGAGACCACCTCAGCCCTGACTCTATTGTCCATATCACTATCAGCATTTTGGTCAAAGCCATTCAACAAGTCTCTAGGAAGCTCCAAACTTTTCCACATTTTCCTGTCTTCTCTGAGCCCCCTAAACCATTCCAACCTCTGCCTGTTACCCAGTTCCAAAGTTGCTTCCACATTTTTGGGTGTCTTTACAGCAGCACCGTACTACCGGTACCAATTTACTGTATTAGTCCATTCTCTTGCTGCTAATAAAGACATATCTAGTACTGGGTAATTTAGAAAGGAAAGAGGTTTAATTCACTCACAGTTCCACAGGCTGGGGAGGTCTCAGGAAACTTACAGTCATGGTGGATGGGGAAGAAAACACATCCTTTTTCACATGGTGGCAACAAAGAGAAGTACAGAGAAAAAGAGGGGAAAGCCCCCTTATAAATCCATCACATCTTTTTTTTTTAATTTATTTATTATTATTATACTTTAAGTTGTAGGGTACATGTGCATAACGTGCAGGTTTGTTGCATATGTATACTTGTGCCATGTTGGTGTGCTGCACCCATCAACTCGTCATTTACATCAGGTATAACTCCCAATGCAATCCCTCCCCCCTCCCCCCTCCCCATGATAGGCCCCGGTGTGTGATGTTCCCCTTCCTGAGTCCAAGTGATCTCATTGTTCAGTTCCCACCTATGAGTGAGAACATGCGGTGTTTGGTTTTCTGTTCTTGTGATAGTTTGCTAAGAATGATGATTTCCAGCTGCATCCATGTCCCTATAAAGGACACAAACTCATCCTTTTTTATGGCTACATAGTATTCCATGGTGTATATGTGCCACATTTTCTTAATCCAATCTGTCACTGATGGACATTTGGGTTGATTCCAAGTCTTTGCTATTGTGAATAGGGCTGCAATAAACATACATGTGCATGTATCTTTATAGCAGCATAATTTATAATCCTTTGGGTATATCCCCAGTAATGGGATGGCTGGGTCATATGGTACATCTAGTTCTAGATCCTTGAGGAATCGCCATACTGTTTTCCATAATGGTTGAACTAGTTTACAATCCCACCAACAGTGTAAAAGTGTTCCTATTTCTCCACATCCTCTCCAGCACCTGTTGTTTCCTGACATCACATCTTATGAGAACTCACTCACTATCATGAGAACTGCATGTGGGTAAAAGCCCCCATGATTAAATTATCTCTAGGTCCCTCCCATAACACATGGGGATTATGGGAACTACAATTTGAGGGGAGATTTGGGTGGGTATACAGAGCCAAACCATATCAACATATAAATGTAATCATACAGCATTTTTCTTTTTACATCTAGCTTATGAACTTAGTTCATCCATGTTGTCATAAATAGCAAGATTTCCTTCTATTTTTAAGGATGAATAATATTCCATTGTGTGTGGTGAGGGCCAGTGGTGCCAATGTCAGGGACCCCATGTGTCTGTTGTGTTGGTATGCAAGGCCTGGTCAGTCACTCACAGAGTGGCCACAGTGTTGGGTTCTGGAGCACAGGCACACACGGAGCAATCATGGCTCTGGGGTTTAGGAAGTACGCATAACCACTGCAGTGGTAACTGATATCTGAGGCACTGGTATGCCCCAGTTTCTGAGCATTTGTGGTGTCAAGGCTCAAGCATGTATGTGGTTGCAGAGATTGGGGGAGTGGGAGTGGTAGCCCAGCCCAGGAGACACAGTTGCGTCTTGCACCTGCTGCATGGCTGATACTGTTCTTAACCATGTCCAGGCATCTTGACTACACTGATCTCCACAGCAATCTGGATGGGGTGAAACTGAAGCCAGTGTTTCAGGCAGTGCCCCAAAAGTCTGAGGAAGCTGATCACTCACCTTGCCCTCCTTTTCCCTTCAAGGGGAATTCATGGTTCAGAAAGCTTCACCTCAGCGCTGAACTGTGCCTGCATTTTTTGCTCTCTTCTGTTGCTGCAGCTTCTTAACTATACTCCCAAGCTCTCCCAGAGCTGTTTGTATTACTGGAAAGCTGTGTAATTGTTTTTATGGAAGGCCAAAGACCACATACCCTACTCTGCCATCTTGCTGGCGTCACTCCCAACCTTGCTGCTTTTATATTAAATATAAAAGTTATCTGCTGGCACATGTATTTGGTTAGGTGGGGGGGGGGGGGAAGGAATTGCAAACAAACCCTAGGCTCTGTGAGTACATTCTATATTTTAGTATAATTAACATCTCAATTGGTTCTCTGGTTGCTTAGACTTGCACTGACTAAGAAGGTCATGGTCATATCTTCAGTTTGAAGCAAACCATTAACTCTGTAGGCATTCATGTATGTGCCCCATGCTCTTTCTCTGTCTACTTTTCTTACATACCTTCCAACTTTGAACCCAAGAGGTTAGGACAAACCTCTAATGATACCATTAAGGGCAAGCTTTTTTCAAGGCAAAGACCAGAAGCTTTCATTTTAGGTCAGTCCCCATGTGGCTACCTTTAAAGTTCATCTGAATTAATATTCAGTGATATTTTTGTCAGCTGTGACTGCAAGCAACATTATTACAGTGGAATAATAATGCAAATAACTCTGCATAGCTCCATGAAATGCCACATTGTTCTATAATGGAAGTGGCATTTCATTATTTCTCAAACATCAAATGCATCATGGCACTCATTGCCAGTTATACTTCAGGCATATTAATATTTGTGACAGATGTGGTAACTCTAGGAAGACTAAAAAGAATAAAGATGACTGATGGGGCATAACAGTTACCAGATATGCTTATGAGTCCCACTAAAAATGAACCATGAATAGAGTATATAATTATCAGTGACCTTATCCACCCTACTGATAGTGCTGGTGAAACCATCATTCTGCCATCCGGAAATATACGTATCCAGATTCCCTTAATTGCCTAAAAGACTGCAAGTGAATTGTCTTTTGTGTGATGATCTTGGCCTCTTTAAGTACTTTAAGAAACTCTCCTGCACAACATAATGCGAGCATTCTCATTGTCAAAAACTGCTGGCTTTTAAAATAGAACTTTCAAGCATGAATATTTGAAACCACATGAAAAAAGTTTAAGTGCCACTATAAACTCCTGGAAATTAGGTGTAAAAATGAGATGATAAGCAAAAGAAAGATTTAGAAATGGTATCATCCAACAGGATGAGGGAGAGGCAGGTAGATTTGCCATTGCCTTCACTAAGGGGAGTTTGACTTGATCATTTCTATTCAAATAATCAGTGAAATACCTATCATGTAAATATGGGCAAAGTTTAAGAAGCAAATTTTCTAAGACTCATAGGCATAGTAAAACACATAGCTAACATGGAGATTTATAGAGGAAAAGACCAGAGATTAATTTTAGAATAAAAAATTATGTGCACCAATGATATTGATCCTCTAAGTCAATTCGATTGTTATGGATGCTAGGATTCTGCCAAAGGTGATTGTTCCATTGACTCCACAAATTTGTAGTCTAATTTCAGGGAAAGATAAAGGGGTTTTAGATATGGGTTTCTATTTTACTATATCAGAGAGTGAGTTAGCATGGAAGAAATAGTTCAGGTGAAAGGCTAGGTGAAGGAGTCTCAGGAGGTAAAGAAGTCTCAAACTAGCTGAGCACTTTGCAACTGGAAGAATATGACACAGAGGAGAAAGTGTAAAGGACTGTCTCCTTATTGGAGCTGCATAACTGGCATGAGGTTCTCTCTGCAAGGAGGAAATGGATCTCTCAGAAAAAGACCTAGGCATGCCTCACTTAATTATACCAAGAATTCATCGGAGTTTGCAGGTTCAAGAACTTCTTATCAAGTTCTTGATCCTGCAAACTCCTGTGAATTTAATTAGTTAAATTGAAAAAATATTTATTGCTGACTTAAAATTTACTCATTAGAATTACCATATGATTGACCTATCTCACTTCTGGGTGTATATCCAAAATATTTGAAAACAGTATCTCAAAGGGATATTTGTACACCCATGTTTATTGCAGCATTATTCACAATAGCCAAGAGATCAAAGCAACCTAAATGTTCATGAACAGATGACCGGATAAAGAAAATGTGATATACACACATGATGAAATACTATTCAGTTCTTCAAGAAGGAAATCCTGTCATATGGTACAATATGGTTGAACTTTGAGAATGTAATGCAATAAACCAGTCACAGAAGGACAAATACTGCATGATTCTTCATTTACGAAGTATCTAAAGTGATCAAATTCATAGAAGCAGAAAGTGAAACGATGACTGCAAGGAGATTAGGGGAGGGGAAACAGGGAGTTGCTGTTCAGTGGGTATAAAGTTTCAGTCATACAAAATGAACAATCCCTAGAGGTCTGCTGTACATAAAAGCACATATAGTTAATACTGTAATGTATACTTAAAGATATAAGACAGATTTCATGTTATGTTTTAACAAAATAAAAAAAGAAGTTATTAATGATTAAAACTTTATTCATTCTTATTTATTTATTGGAAATTTATTTTAACATTTACTGTGCCAGACTTATAATAAGAATGCAACTAACCAGAAAAATAGGTATTTTTCTCTCTTCCCATCTAGAATAGAGTTCACATTTCATGTGTGTTTGAGGACATTTTAGCACTAAAACACACTATGTTGGCCATTATATAAGCTAGGTGGGGCTATGCATAATGTAACATTATTTAATTTAAATTGCCAACCAGCAGAGAGAAAATGATCAATGTGATTGCATCTGAAAATGCAAAGGTAGAAGTAAGGTAGCTAAATGAACCAGCAAGATGAACTGCTTCAGGGATGGGCTTTGGTCAAATCGCAAATTTCTTGAGGCATAGGCATAGTGGTTTGATACAAGATACCTTGACCTGTAAGACTGTTAATTATAAGATGCAGGCAGGTAGTAGAAGAAAGGCCTTTAGAAAAAAGAGATAGTTACTCCTAGGAGAACTGCAGAGTAGAATAGTGTCAGATACTGTGAACAATCTATGTTTTTACCCTGTTTGCAAGGTGACATGTTAGCCTGTCAGTTTCATAGGTCCTAGCAGAAAAATACAAGACTCCTGGGTCAGAAACATAGATCTTTATTACTCACAGTGCTACAGGAAGCTTGACGTTCATGTTTGCATCCATTCTTCTTGTTCCCAAGTCCCATAGGGGTTATACAGAGCAGTCCAGGCAGACATGGTACACACTGTGAGTTCATCACAGCTGGGGAATCTCAAGCTTAGAGAACCTGGATCTGTTTTAATGGGCTGCCAGTAAACCTGCCCTACCTTTGTCTCAGAGGGAGACATTATATTTCTTATACTGGACAATAAACAGACCTGACCACTGCTCCTGAGGGAGACACTATCTCTGTCTTCCAAATTTGTTAACTACACAAGTATACAAAACGAAAAATAGTCCAGAACAAAGGCTACCTGATATGGTTTGGCTGTGTCCCCACCCAAATCCCATCTTGAATTCTAGTTCCCATAATTCCCATGTGCTGTGGGACGGACCTGGAGGGAGGTAATTGAATCACTGGGGTGGATCTTTTCTGTGCTGTTCTCATGATAGTGAATAATTTTCATGACATCTGATGGTTTTATAAAGGGGAAATCCCCTACAAGAACTCTGTTTTATGCTGCCATGTAAGATGTGACTTTGCTCCTCATTCACTTTCAGCCATTATTTGAAGCCTCCAAGCCATGTGGATCTGTGAGGCAATTAAACCTCTTTCCTTTATAAGTTACCCAGTCTTGGGCATGTTTTTATTAGCAGCATGAGGACAGATTAATATAGTAAATTGATACCAGTAGATTGGGGTTCTGCTGTAAAGATACTCAAATATGTGGAAGAGACTTTGGAACCAGGTTAGAGGTGGAGATTGGACAATCTGGAGGAATCAGAAAAAGATAGGAAAATATGGAAAAGTTTGGAACTTCCTAAATACTTTGAAGGTTCAGAAGATAGGAAGATGTGGGAAAGTGTGGAACTTCCTAGAGACGTGTTGAATGGCTTTGACCAAAACTCTGATAGTGATATGAAAAATGAAGTCCAAGTTAAGGTGGTCTCAGATGGAGATGAGGAAAACTTGTTGGGAACTGGAGCAGAGGTGACTATTCTTATGTTTTAGCAAAGAGACTGGCAGCATTTTTCCCCTGCCCTAGAGATTTGTGGAACTTTAAACTTGAGAGAGATAATTTAGGCCATCTGGTGGAAGAAATTTCAAAACAGGAAAGTGTTCAAGAGGGAGCAGAGTATAAAAGTTTAAAAAATTTGTAGAAAATGTCTCCCTATTTTCTGGGGAGAAATTCCAGCTGGCTGCAGAAATTTGCAAAAGTAATGGCGAGCCAAATGCTAATCATCAAGACAATGGTGAAAATGTCTCTTTGTCATGTCGGAGGGCTTCAGGGAAGCCCCTCCCATCATGGGCCTGTAGGGCTAGGAGGAAAAAATGGCTTCCTGGGCTTGGCTCAGGGCCCACCTGCTGTGTGCAGCCTTGGGACTTGGTGCCCTGCATCCCAGCTCCTCCAGCCATGGCTAAAAGGAGCCAAGGTACACCTTGGGCCATGGCTTCAGAGGGTGCAAGCCTTGAGCCTGCAGGTGCACAGAAGTCAAGAATTAAGGTTGGGAACCTCCACCTAGATTTCAGAGGATGTATGGAAATGCCTGGATGTCTAGGCAGAAGTCTGCTACAGGGGTGGAGACCTCATGGAAAATTTCTACTAGGGAAATGGAGAAGGGAAATGTGAGGTAGGAGCCCCCACAGAGAGTCCCCACTGGGGCACTGCTTAGTGGAGCTATGGGAAGAGGGCCACCATCCTCCAGACCCAAGAATGGTAGATCCACTGCCAGCTTGCACTGTGCATCTGGAAAAGCCACAGACACTCAATGCCAGCCCATGAAAGCAGCCAGTTTTGGGGCTCTACTCTGCAAAGCTACAGGGACAGTGCTGCCCAAGGCTGAGAGTGCCCACCTCTTGCATCAGCATGACTTGGATGTGAGACATGGAGTCAAAGGAGATCATTTCAGAGCTTTAAGATTTGACAGCTCCATTGGATTTTGGGCTTGAATGAGGCATGTAGTTGCTTTGTTTTGGATAATTTCTCCCATTTGGAATGGGTGTATTTACCCAAGGCCTATACCCCCATTATATCTAGGAAGTAACTAGCTTGCTTTCGATTTTATAGGCTCATAGGTGGAAGAGACTTGGCTTATCTCAGATGAAACTTTGGACTGTGGACTTTGAGTTAATGCTGAAATGAGTTAAGACTTTGGGGGGCTGTTGGGAAGGCATGATTAGTGTTGAAATGTGAGGACATAAGATTTGGGCAGGCCAGAGACAAAAGGATATAATTTGGCTGTGTTCCACCCAAGTCTCATCTTGAATTGTAGCTCCCATAATTCCCACATGTTGTGGGAGGGACCCAGTGGGAGGTAATTGAATCATGGGGGTGGGTCCTCCATGCTGTTTTTGTAATAGTGAATAAGTATCATGAGATATCATGGTTTTATATAGGGGAGTTCCCCTACACAAGCTCTCTTGCCTGCTACTATATAAGATGTGATTTTGCTCTTCTTTCACCTTCAGCCATGATTGTGAGACCTCCCCAACCATGTGAACCTGTGAGTCAATTAAACCTCCTTCCTTTATAAATTACTCAGTCTCAGGTATGTCTTTATTAGTAATGTGAGAACAGACTAACACACTACCAGTGCCTTGCTACCAAGCCACTTACCCTGCAGAAATGTGAAGGACCAATGGAGTTCATCCCCAATAAGTAGGAGCTCATTTAGTTTAGGGTGAGCTATTCAAAGCCAGGAAGAAAGTGGAGCAGGGGTGGAAGGAGAACTTAACCTAGAATTCAAGGCTCTTAATGACATCAGGTTACTAACATTTAAGCCAAGAACCAAGGAAAAGGACCAGTAAGTTAGTCACGTAAGCATTAAGTTGGACATCTACAGCAAAATGCTTACAGAGGGAATCAGGCTCAGGTGCTTCACTTTAGAGGGCAAAGGTTTTCTAAAATACTCCTGAGTCTTCTTAGTAGCTTGATAGCTAAAGCTTCAGGATTAGGTCCACTGGCAGTTTGGCATGGCCTGACATGCTCTGCAATGTTAAAGAGTTTTCTCCACTAGAGGCGTACACTGCATCAACTATAGAGCCAACAAGGAAAGGGGTTTGCTGGTCATATCTAACTAATTTGATATTTCTCACTTCCACTTATAAAAGACAATTATTTCCACTGTGTTCACTCATTCTTTATACCCAAGATAATATTTACATTTACCATTTAATAACTATTTTTGTGCTATTATATCTTCAACTAGGTTATAAGAAATCAGAGGTGCATATGAAATTTATTTTGCAGCTTGTAAATCACCCCAGCCTTATGAGCACAGTGCTGACTACACAGTACAGTCCCCAAAATGCTTCTTGATTCATTTTTTGGTGTAGGTTTTGAGAAACTCCAAGTCCCTGTTTCTTGGCTGAGCCCCTCTTTAGAACAAATCTGAAAGAATTTGGGGATTGTATAAACCGCTGAAGTTTCTCTTGTCTAAACATTATACTTGTTTGAATATTGCTTTTAAGTTACAGAAATTAAATATATGAACTGAAAGCAAAGTCAAACTTCATATTAAAGTACCTGAGTTATCCTCACATGCTTTGGAACATGTTGTACATTTCTCAAAAAACAATTAGAGAGATCCTTGAGAAATGTAACTGAGCAAATAATATTTGTTTGATTTGGGACTCTGAGGCAAATTGTACCTGGTAAGCAACACAATATTTTCCTTTCCTCTGACTCTGGTAAGAGATCAGTTAGGAGATTCACAGCTTCAAGGTAACACAAGTACTGAAGGCTATAAAATGTCAGTGCCAGCCATGGAGGTTATAAAAGGTCACACTCTTCCTTCATAGAGGAGAGAATGAAGCCTATTGTATACAAAATACAAGGTAATAAGTAGGATAAAAACAAAATACTAGGCCGGGCATGGTGGCTCATACCTGTAATCCCAGCACTTTGGGAGGCAGAGGCGGACGGATCACCTGAGGTCAGGACTTTGAGACCAGCCTGGCCAACATGGCAAAACCTCATCTCCACTAAAAATACCAAAAATAGCTGGGCGTGGTAGTGTGTGCCTGTAATGCCAGCTCTACTCGGGAGGCTGACACAGGAGAATCACTTGAACCCAGGAGGCAGAGGTTGCAGTGAGCTGAGATCATGCCATTGCACTCCAGCCTGGGCAACAAGAGTAAGACTTCATCTCAAAAACAAAACAACAAAATACTAAACACTAGGGAAATGCTTCATGAAATTGAACTGGGCAAGATTTTTTTTTAAGAAGACCTCAAAAGCGCAAGCAACAAAAGCAGAAATAGGCAAATGAGATCAAACTAAAAAGCTTTAGCATAGCAAAGGAAACAATCTGAGTGAAGAGAGAACTAAAAAAAATGGGTGAAAGTGTTAATATGTGCAATCTATGCATCTGACAAGGGGTTAACATTCATAATATATATGGAAGTCAAACAACTCAATAGTAAAAACCAAATAACACAATTAAAAATAGGCAAAAACCTAAATAGACATTTCTCAGAAGACCTACCAATGGCAAACAAGTATGTGAAAAAATGTTCCATATCCCAAATCATCAGGGAAATGCAAACCAATGCCACACTGAGATATTACCTCACCACAGGCAAAATGGCTATAAAAGATACAAAATAAATGCTGGCTAGGATGTGGAGAAAAGAGAATGCTTAATGCACCATTGGTAGGAATGTAAATTAGTAGAGCTATTATGGAAAACAGTACGGAGGTAACAAAAAATTAGAAGTAGGGCTACCACATTGCTTAATATGGTATTGATCCATCTAATCCATGTAATGGGTATATATCCAAAGGACATGAGATTAGTATTTCAGAGAGATATCTGCACTCCCATGTTTATTGCAGTACTGTTCACAGTAGCCAAGATATATAATAAACCTAAGTGCCTATCCACAGATAAATGGTTAAAGAAAATGTGGAATAAATACACAATGAAATACTATATGGCTATAAAACAGAATGAAAACCTGTCATTGTAGTAACATGGATGAACTTGGAAAACATTATGTTAACTGAAATAAGCCAGGCACAAATTGACACTCATATGTGGAATCTTAAAAAGTTGATTTCATAGAAGTAGAGAGTAGAATAGTGGTTATCAGAAGCTGAATAGAGTAGGGAGGAAGGGAGTACTGGGAGAGGCTGGTTAATGGGTACAAAGTTACATTTAGACAAAAAGAGTAAGTTCTGATGTTCTTTTACACAGTAGGATGATTATAGCAATGTGCATATTTCAAGTAGCTAAAAGAGATTTTGAACGTTATCACTACAAAAAAATGATAAATCTTTAAAGTGATAGGTATGGTAATTACTCTGATTTGATCATTATACAATGTATACATGCATTGAAACGTCACACTGTACCCCATAAATGTGTGAAATTATGTGTCAAGTATAAATAAAAATAAATAAGAAAAAATAGAGCTAAATATATTTCGTGAAACAAAGAATCTCATTTATTCAATACATGTATGAAAGAGAATAAAGGCACATATTTAAAAAATGACAATAAGAAAAGACACTATCTAACTACAAGGGCATCACAGTCTACCAGATGACATAGGAATTAATAAACTCTTTAAACAAATGTAAAATTGCAACTTTGAGAAGAGCTATAAAGAATAGAATTATCATGTTATGAGAGTTTTGATGGAGGCTTTGGCTGAGTTTGATAATAGAAGAGACTTGGGATGGCTTGCCTTAGATAGTGACATTTGTGTTGACTTTGAACAATGAGTAGAGATTAACTCAGCTAAGGAGAATGGTAACAGCCTTTCAAACCCGAGGAACCAGAGTTTGTGATTGAAGGGATCAAGGTATTTCTGAGAGGCTGAAGGGCAAGTATTTCATGAGCAGGGAGAAGAAGGATTGCATCCAGTACTGGAGAGAATGACCTTGCATAGTCATTATAACTCGTGATAAGGGTTTTAATGTTTACTATAATATCAGTGGGAAGCCTTTGAAGGATTGTAAACAGGAGAGGGAATATTAAACTTGTCTTTCAAAGGATAATTTTACCTGCAGTGTGGAGAATTCATTAAAAAAAAAAAAAAAACTGGGAGTAGATGTGAGTAGAACATGTAGGTGGAAGGTAAGCAGCCAGGATTTCTGGTGTGCTCTGCCAGCAACCAGGAACCTGGAGTTCTGAACCCTTTCTCCCTACGGCCTCAATGATAGCCTGTTTCAGAATATCCTGACAGTTTGCTAAACATTTAACTCTGTTAATGTATAATTCTTATATTAATAGTGATAGGGAATGCACTGTAGATACACGATATCTAAAATTTGGGGCCAGCTGTATCTTGGGATTGAGAGTTTGAGGGATCTTAGAAAAGTAATGCAAGAGCCTATGTCACATACTATGTAATGCTATGTATACTATGTAATCTCCTGCTATGTATGAACAGGATGTGGAGCACAACCACCTAACAAAATACATTACTAATTCTGCAGTGAAATGTCTACATATTAACACCAAGTGGTACAGGTAAAAATTATAAATAGTCTCATATCAGTTGAGGTTCGATTTTATCAACAAATACATTCACATAAGTTTATTTTCTAATAACCATATTACAAAATGCTTCTATTCTACAGAAAATTTAATATTAAAATTTCAAGGGGATTGTGTTGTGTGAAGACTCTCCCTTTTATAGAAAGAAAATTGAGACCAAAGTTATTAGATTGAGTAGCTAACCCAGATATGTGCGTGGCAAAGAAATAATTTAAACTTAACCTGTTTAACCCTAAAGTCTTATCAAATATCTTTAATCAAATAAAATGGACATCTTTTTTTTTTTCAATAAAGAAGAACGTGAATAAGTAACTAAACTGGGCACCAGAGTCAAGACCAGATGCCGAATATTACCTCAGTATTACATTGATATGATGACTCTCTCAAAGATTATGTCTTACTCAATTATCAAGATATATAACAGTCAAAACATAGTCCTTGAATATATAAACTTGAATATATAAACATGGTCCTTTAATATATAAACTTTGGCCGGCGCAATGGGTCATGCTTGTAATCCCAGCACTTTGGGAAGCCGAGGCGGATGGATCACGAGGTCAGAAGATTGAGACCATCCTGGCTAACACGGTGAAGCCCCATTTCTACTAAAAATACAAAAAATTAGTTGGGCATGGTGGCACCTAACTGTAGTCCCAGTTACCCGGGAGACTGAGGCAGGAGAATCGCTTGAACTTGGGAGGCAGATGTTGCAGTGAGCTGAGATTGTGCTATCACACTCCAGCCTGGGCAACAGAGTGAGACTCCGTCTCAAAAAAAAAAAAAAAAAAAAAAAAAAAAAAAAAAAAAAAAACCAAAAAACATACAATTTTATCTTTTAAGCTAAACAGAATATTACATCAAAAACTACATGTAGAAATATGGGAACATGGTATTTTGAAAAAAAGACCTTGGATAATTGACTCCCGAATAAAAATGCTCGTTCTTTGGAACTGTGTTAATTTTATATAAAAAATTTAAATTTGATAGGATTTCGGGGTTTTAGCTTTGAAGTCTATGTCCTGTCAAACACCTGTTTATCTCTTTGAGCTTCTCAGCTAAGAAACACAGACACACACACAACATCACACATACAAACACATGCATATACCCCAATAGTAAAAGGAAAACAATTTACTAAGTACATAGTAGCTAGTAAAGCATCCTATAATCCTAATGAAGAGCTTAGATAAAGACTGTTCTAAGGTATAAAACTTAGTTTTAAAGCCTAAATGAGACTTTCTGTTTTATACATAAATGTAGTGTGGTCAAGTCTATAAACTTTGTCCTGAATCGACTTACCCAGTCAGCCACATGGTTGAGAGTGACTTGTTTGCCTCTAATGGACGAATCTCACTTTCATCTTACCACAAATGAACAAAAAGTGAAAGAGTATGTACACCTCACACAGTGCTTCAATTTCTATGGGCCAAGGTAGAAACATGGGCCAGTATTGCCCTCCTTAACCAAATCTTCACTAGGTTTGAGATAAATAGAACTCAAAGGTTTGACTGATGGGCCTCATGTTGTCAAAATCATATAGGTAGCTAATTAGTTCTGCTACACTGTCTAGATAATGTTTCTGAACAGAAAAATTCTCTATAGTATGTGGACTATAAAACTAATATATGGACTTGTTCTATATATTTTATAAAAGAGCATTAGTATACAAATTAAAGTAATAAATAATAACCAGCTTCTACTTGATAAGAATAGTTGGATCCTTTTCATGATTCTACTTTCCAGAAGTTATCAAGAAAAAAGCAAAAGGAGTCAAAGGAATACAATGCTTGCGCTTACATTAACTGTCTAAAGTCTCTGTCTGAAGATGTGCCTATCAAAGTTGAGTATTCCTAAACTACACTATATTATTTGCCCACAATATTTTATGTTCTCCTAAGGCAAAGTACGATACTAGGCAAACATGACTCAATAACAGCTTATCAGAAATTTTAATGAGTAATCATTCTTGATATTCCATAGACAAACATGACTCAGTAACAGCTTATCAGAAAATTTAATGAATAATCATTCTTGATATTCTATTTAATATGTAATATATGGCCCTTCCACATGATTATTATAGTATTAATAATACTATCTTCTCTACAGTATTATTATAGAGTAGTAGTGATATAACTATATATGTAAAATTATATTGTAGTTTACTTGTATAATATTTATAATATGAATTATATGATATATTCTATCTGATCTTTATAATTGTCTAGATTTTGTGTGTGTGTGTGTATGTGTGTGTTCCATTTGATCATTGCAACTCTCAGAAGACCAGAATTGCACTGCTATTCTACAGATAATTATAAATTGCAGTCAAATAAGTAATTAGATTTTCTCAAAGACACTCACTGTAGTAAGTAGAGGAGTTGTTAGTAGACATGGCCACCACACCCAGCCTAGACTTACTAAAAGTTCTCGTTCCGTAACTTATGTTCTTTGATTCCCAAAATGGAGGGATGAAACCATAAAAGTTGTTCATCTTAATTACTTGTAACTTTTTCCTAAGGACCCATATCTGTGAAGACCAGCACCACAAGAATATATTCTTTGGTTCACACATGCCATTAGCTGTTTGTTTCCACAGTTGATCTCCTGGTGAGTTACCCAAGATCTTGCATATTTTGCTTATTTATACCATTACTTTACCTTCACAATAAGTTAATAAAACAATTTTTCATTTAACTTCAGAGATAATTATGTGAATAATATCTCTGAAAATATTTGCCATTTATCTCAACTCTTTTAGGGAAGATACCATATTTCAGCCTTCATTTTAATGCTGTTGTATCTATATTGTTATTTTGCTGGTGGCTATCCATCATTTCCAATTTTAGGAAGCTGGGCCAAGTTCCATTAGGCACTTTAGCATTTGGCTGATCTTTTAAATCAAGAGAAAAATGCTTAATAAGTCACTAGAAGAGATGCTTTGCTAGAATTATTCTAATTTTCTCTGTCAGATGAGTTCCTCTCCCTGGATATTTGGAAGACCTTACTTTGCTTATTGCAAGGGCATTTCAAAGCTTTCATAGACTTGTATAAAATGAATTTCTGTTCCTCTAGCAAAAGTATTCACATTTCTCTTTTGTTAATTAAAACACCTTTTAATGCAGGTCAGAGGTTGGAACCACTATTTAAGCCCATGATTTTCACCTAATGTGCTGCACATCAGGACTTAACTACTTTATTGATTAAACAAATATTTACTAAACACCTATTATACAATTGTAAGAGATATGAAAATCACAGACAACTCTATGGTATAAAAATGTAATGTGCTTTATTTTCTGAACAGAAAATTCACCTGGAGGTTTTATTTCATTTGACCAGAATCCTTAACATCAACAATTTTTGAAAAAAAAAAATCAATAATTCTGATGGAGGATTTTTTCTGGCCCTTTTGCCAGACTCATAGCAGGGGCTCCCTCTCTACTTGGCCAGTCACACTCAACCCCTTGTGGGAGGGAACATGCGAGTTCTCAGCAGAAAGGGTAGCTGGAGAGGGGATAAGAAGGGCAGGTCATCTTCCCTGAAGTCAGGTTGTCTCTTTCTTGAAGTCAGATCATCTCCTCCTCTACTGACTGCATCTAGAGTCTTTACAGGCACAGGATGGGGACTATGTGCTATTGACTCGTGAGTATGCAGAGGAAGTTAAAGCAAAGACATCACTCAAAGGTGGGCATGACAGTGTAGAAAACCAATTAGGAATGGATAGGTATATGTAAAATATGTGAAGGGTGAGAATCAATCAGAGGAAAGCATGCCAAACAAGAAGACAAGTTCTCATTCAGGTCTATGGATTTAACTTGTAGCTTGGCTTTCAGGCTTTAAACTGTCTTCAGCTTAGAGGTAAGGTTTCACTGGGTGCCTGGCCCTATCTGCCTAGGTGTTTGCCTGCTTCCTCCCACTATCAATTTTAGTGTTTTTTTTTTTTTAAAGGAATTTTCAGTAACTTAAGATGAGATAAATATTTTTTATTAATACATCCTTATTCTTAACTATTATAAAATATTTGTACATTTGTAATATATGTAATATTAGATAATAACTGTTTATTATGTAATATGTAATCTATAGACCAAAGAATATGCACAACACATACGTAGGTTATACAGCTAACAATTAAACAATCTTTAACATATATGAGCTATAGACACCTCACCAAAGACCTAAAGAGGGCAAATAAGCATATGAAAAGATACTCCACATCGTATTTCAACAGGGAAATCCAAATTAAAATAACAATGAGATATTAATACACATCAATTAAAATGGCCAAAATCTGAAACACTGGTAATATCAAATGGTGGTAAGAATGTGAAGCGACTTCTCATTTATTACTGCTGGGAATGCAAAATGTACCAACCTCTTTGAAATACGGTTTAGTGGTTTCTTACCAAACTAAACATACTCTTACCGTATGATCCAGCAATCATGCTGCTGGGTATTTACTCAATGAACTTGAAAACTTATGTCCACACAAAAACCTGCACATAGTTATTTATAATTTATTAATAATTGCCAAGCTTGGAAGCTTTATTCATAATTGCCAAAACTTGGAAGCAACCCAGATGTCCTTCAGTAGGTGAATGGATAAACTGTGGTACTTCCGTATAATGGGTTATTATTCAAAACTAAAAAGAAATGACTCATGAAAAGATGTGGAGGAACATTAAGTATATATTGCTAATGAAATTAGCCAATCTGAAAAGGCTACATACTGTATGATTCTAACTATATGATGTCCTGGAAGAGGCAAACCTGGAGAAACACTAAAAAAAAATCAGTGCTTTCCAGGAATTTTGGGAAGAGGGGGATGAATAGATGGACCACGGAGGTATTTTAGGGCAGTGAAAAGACTCCGTATGGAACAACAAAAAAGCAGCTGAAACCTCTGCAGACGCAAACGACTCTGTCTGACAGCTTTGAAGAGAGCAGTGGGTCTCCCAACACGGAGGTTGAGATCTGAGAATGGACAGACTGCCTGCTCAAGTGGGTAGCCTAACTGGGAGACATCCCCCACTAGGGGCAGACCTACACCCCACACTTCACACAGTGGAGTACACCCCTGAGAGGAAGCTTCCAAAGCAAGAATCAGACAGGTACACAGGCTGTTCAGCAATATTCTATCTTCTGCAGCCTCTGCGGCTGACACCCAGGCAAACAGGGTCTGGAGTGGACCTCAAGCAATCTCCAACAGACCTACAGCTGAGGGTCCTGACTGTTAGAAGGAAAACTATCAAACAGGAAGGACACCCACACCAAAACCCCATCAGTACATCACCATCATCAAAGACCAGAGGCAGATAAAACCACAAAGATGGGGAAAAAGCAGGGCAGAAAAGCTGGAAATTCAAAAAATAAGAGTGCATCTCCCCCTGCAAAGGAACGCAGCTCATCGCCAGCAACGGATCAAAGCTGGACGGAGAATGACTTTGACGAGATGAGAAAAGAAGCCTCCAGTCCATCAAACTTCTCAGAGCCAAAGGAGGAATTATGTACCCAGTGCAAAAAAACTAAAAATCTTGAAAAAAGAGTGGAAGAATTGATAACTAGAATAATTAATGCAGAGAAGGCCATAAACGAAGTGACAGAGATGAAAACCATGACACGAGAAATATGTGACAAATGCACAAGCTTCAGTAACCGACTCGACCAACTGGAAGAAAGAGTATCAGCAATTGAGGATCAAATAAATGAAATGAAGTGAGAAGAGAAATCTAAAGAAAACAGAAAAAAAAAATGAACAAAGCCTGCAAGAAGTATGGGATTATGTAAAAAGACCAAATCTACGTCTGATTGGGGTGCCTGAAAGTGAGGGGGAAAATGGAACCAAGTTGGAAAACACTCTTCAGGATATCATCCAGGAGAATTTCCCCAACCTAGTGGGGCAGGCCAACATTCAAATTAGGAAATACAGAGAATGCCACAAAGAAACTCCTCGAGAAGAGCAACTCCAAGACACATAATTGCCGTATTCACCAAAGTAGAAATGAAGGAAAATATCTTAAGGGCAGCCAGAGAGAAAGGTCGGGTTACCCACAAAGGGAAGCCCATCAGACTAACAGCAGATCTCTCGGCAGAAAGTCTCCAAGCCAGAAGAGAGTGGGGGCCAATATTGAACATTCTTAAAGAAAAGAATTTTCAACCCAGAATTTCATATCCAAACAAACTAAGTTTCATAAGTGAAGAAGAAATAAAATCCTTTACAGATAAGCAAATGCTTAGAGATTTTGTCACCACCAGGCCTGCCTTACAAGAGACCCTGAAGGAAGCACTAAGCATGGAAAGGAACAACCAGTACCAGCCATTGCAAAAACATGCCAAAATGTAAAGACCTTCGAGGCTAGGAAGAAACTGCATCAACTAACGAGCAAAATAACCAGTTAATATCATAATGGCAGGATCAAGTTCACACATAACAATATTAACCTTAAATGTAAATGGACTAAATGCTCCAATTAAAAGACACAGATTGGCAAAATGGATAAAGAGTCAAGACCCATCAGTCTGCTGTATTCAGGAGACACATCTCACATGCAGAGACATACATAGGCTCAAAATAAAGGGATGGAGGAAGATCTACCAAGCAAATGGAGAACAAAAGAAAGCAGGGGTTGTAATCCTAGTCTCTGATAAAACAGACTTTAAACCATCAAAGATCAAAAGAGACAAAGAAGGCCATTACATAATGGTAAAGGGATCAATTCAACAGGAAGAGCTAACTATCCTAAATATATATGCACCCAATACAGGAGCACCCAGATTCATAAAGCAAGTCCTTAGAGACTTACAAAGAGACTTAGACTCCCATACAATACTAATGGGAGACTTCAACACCCCACTGTCAACATTAGACAGATCAACGAGACAGAAAGTTAACAAGGATATCCAGGAATTGAACTCATCTCTGCAGCAAGCAGACCTAATAGACATCTACAGAACTCTCCACCCCAAATCAACAGAATATACATTCTACTCAGCACCACATCACACTTATTCCAAAATTGACCACATAATTGGAAGTAAAGCACTCCTCAGCAAATGTACAAGAACAGAAATTATAACAAACTGTCTCTCAGACCACAGTGCAATCAAACTAGAACTCAGGACTAAGAAACTCAATCAAAACCACTCAACTACATGGAAACTGAATAACCTGCTCCTGAATGACTACTGGGCACATAATGAAATGAAGGCAGAAATAAAGATGTTCTTCGAAACCAATGAGAACAAAGATACAACATACCAGAATCTGTGGGACACATTTAAAGCAGTGTGTAGAGGGAAATTTATAGCACTAAATGCCCACAAGAGAAAGCAGGAAAGATCTAAAATTGACACTCTAACATCGCAATTAAAAGAACTAGAGAAGCAAGAGCAAACACATTTGAAAGCTAGCAGAAGGCAAGAAATAACTAAGATCAGAGCAGAACTGAAGGAGATAGAGACACAAAAAACCCTCCAAAAAATCAATGAATCCAGGAGTTGATTTTTTGAAAAGATCAACACAATTGACAGACCGCTAGCAAGACTAATAAAGAAGAAAAGAGAGAAGAATCAAATAGATGCAATAAAAAATGATAAAGGGGATATCACCACCGACCCCACAGAAATACAAACTACCATCAGAGAATACTATAAACACCTCTACGCAAATAAACTAGAAAATCTAGAAGAAATGGATAATTTCCTGGACACTTACACTCTTCCAAGACTAAACAAGGAAGAAGTTGAATCCCTGAATAGACCAATAGCAGGCTCTGAAATTGAGGCAATAATTAATAGCCTACCAACCAAAAAAAGTCCAGGACCAGATGGATTCACAGCTGAATTCTACCAGAGGTACAAGGAGGAGCTGGTACCATTCCTTCTGAAACTATTCCAATCAATAGAAAAAGGGGGAATCCTCCCTAACTCATTTTATGAGGCCAACATCATACTCATACCAAAGCCTGACAGAGACACAACAAAAAAAAGAATTTTAGACTAATATCCCTGATGAACATCGATGCAAAAATCCTCAATAAAATACTGGCAAACCGGATTCAGCAGCACATCAATAAGCTTATCCACCATGATCAAGTGGGCTTCATCCCTGGGATGCAAGGCTGGTTCAACATTCGCAAATCAATAAACATAATCGAGCATATAAACAGAACCAAAGACAAGAACCACATGATTATCTCAATAGATGCAGAAAAGGCCTTTGACAAAATTCAACAGCCCTTCAGGCTAAAAACTCTCAATAAATTCGGTATTGATGGAACGTACCTCAAAATAATAACAGCTATTTATGACAGACCCACAGCCAATATCATACTGAATGGGCAAAAACTGGAAAAATTCCCTTTGAAAACTGGCACAAGACAGGGATGCCCTCTCTCACCACTCCTATTCAACATAGTGTTGGAAGTTCTGGCTAGGGCAATCAGGCAAGAGAAAGAAATCAAGGGTATTCAGTTAGGAAAAGAAGAAGTCAAATTGTCCCTCTTTGCAGATGACATGATTGTATATTTAGAAAACCCCGTTGTCTCAGCCCAAAATCTCCTTAAGCTGATAAGCAACTTCAGCAAAGTCTCAGGATACAAAATTAATGTGCAAAAATCACAAGCATTCTTATACACCAGTAACAGACAAATAGAGAGCCAAATCATGAATGAACTTCTGTTCACAATAGCTTCCAAGAGAATAAAATACCTAGGAATCCAACTTACAAGGGATGTAAAGGACCTCTTCAAGGAGAACTACAAACCACTGCTCAGTGAAATCAAAGAGGACACAAACAAATGGAAGAACATACCATGTTCATGGATAGGAAGAATCAATATCATGAAAATGGCCATACTGCCCAAGGTTATTTATAGATTCAATGCCATCCCCATCAAGCTACCAATGAGTTTCTTCGCAGAATTGAAAAAAACTGCTTTAAAGTTCAAATGGAACCAAAAAAGAGCCCGCATCTCCAAGACAATCCTAAGTCAAAAGAACAAAGCTGGAGGCATCACGCTACCTGACTTCAAACTATACTACAAGGCTACAGTAACCAAAACAGCATGGTACTGGTACCAAAACAGAGATATAGACCAATGGAACAGAACCGAGTCCTCAGAAATAATACCACACATCTACAGCCATCTGATCTTTGACAAACCTGAGAAAAACAAGAAATGGGGAAAGAATTCCCTATTTAATAAATGGTGCTGGGAAAATTGGCTAGCCATAAGTAGAAAGCTGAAACTTGCCCTTACTCCTTACACGAAAATTAATTCAAGATGGATCAGAGTTAAATGTTAGACCTAATACCATAAAAACCCTAGAAGAAAACCTAGGTAGTACCATTCAGGACATAGGCATGGGCAAAGACTTCATGTCTAAAACACCAAAAGCAACAGCAACAAAAGCCAAAATTGACAAATGGGATCTAATTCAACTAAAGAGCTTCTGCACAGCAAAAGAAACTACCATCAGAGTGAACAGGCAACCTACAGAATGGGAGAAAATTTTTGCAATCTACTCATCTGACAAAGGGCTAATATCCAGAACCTACAAAGAACTCAAATTTACAAGAAAAAAACAAACAACTCCATCAAAAAGTGGGCAAAGGATATGAACAGACATTTCTCAAAAGAAGACATTCATACAGCCAACAGACACATGAAAAAATGCTCATCATCACTGGCCATCAGAGAAATGCAAATCAAAACCACAATGAGATACCATCTCACACCAGTTAGAATGGCGATCGTTAAAAAGTCAGGAAACAAGAGGTGCTGGAGAGGATGTGGAGAAATAGGAACACTTTTACACTGTTAGTGGGATTGTAAACTAGTTCAACCATTATGGAAATCAGTATGGTGATTCCTCAAGGATCTAGAACTAGATGTACCATATGACCCAGCCATCCCATTACTGGGTATATACCCAAAGGATTATAAGTCATGCTGCTCTAAAGACACATGCACACGTATGTTTATTGCGGCACTATTCACAATAGCAAAGACTTGGAATCAACCCAAATGTCCATCAGCAACAGACTGGATTAAGAAAATGTGGCACATATACACCATGGAATACTATGCAGCCATCAAAAAGGATGAGTTTGTGTCCTTTGTAGGGACATGGATGCAGCTGGAAACCATCATTCTTAGCAAACTATCACAAGAACAGAAAACCAAACACCGCATGTTCTCACTCATAGGTGGGAACTGAACAATGAGATCACTTGGACTCGGGAAGGGGAACATCACATACCGGGGCCTATCATGGGGAGGGGGGAGAGGGGAGGGATTGCATTGGGAGTTATACCTGATGTAAATGACGAGTTGATGGGTGCTGACGAGTTATGGGTGCAGCACAGCAACATGGCACAAGTATACATATGTAACAAACCTGCACGTTATGCACATGTACCCTAGAACTTAAAGTATAATAATAATAATTTTAAAAAGACTATAAAGCCTCTTTAATTAAAAATGTTTGATATTAACACATGACTAGATGAACAGTTAAATGGAATAAGATAGTTCAGAATATGGCAACTGAGTGTATGGTAAAACTAGCATCTGAACTCACTACAGTAAAAGTGAACTTTTAAATGCATGCATCTCAGATTTGTCCATTTGAATAATGAAAACTTAACTTCATACCTCACACCACATATATAAAACATATAACCACATATATAATACATATATAAAGCATATAACAATTAGCAAAGAAAACGTGAGTGTAAAAGAGGCTGTTTAATTAGATTTCATAATATTAAGAAAAGTTTGTTAAATATAATTACGTTTACAATGACTTTTGCATAGCAAAAATACCACCATAAGAAAAGTAAAAAAGCAAATGACAGACTGGGAGTAAATAATTGCAACATATAAAATGGGTAAAGGGCTGCTAGAACTAAGATGAAAAAGCTCTTAAAAATTCAGGGTAAGAAGACTAGAGACCAAATCAAGAAATGGGTAAAAAGCAAAACAAAATCTAAACAATTCGTGAAAAATATATAAAATGATATAAAAATGGCATCAAACATATGAGATGATGTTGAAATTTACTCATATTAATTCAGGGCAAAGTAAACTACACTGAGATCCTTTTTTCAACTATTGGAATCTCAAAAACCAGCAGGTAATACACTCTGTACCACAAGACTGTGGTAACAGGCATATTCTCATACGCTGTTGATGGGAATGCAATTTGGTTACAACCCTTAAAGAGGGCAATTTGGCATGATGTGACAAAACTGCTGTGGATTTACCTCTGAGCCAGCAATTGCACTTTTAGAAATTTACATGTAGTGAATCTAAGCTAATGGTCTAACTGAATAGAACAGTTCAAAACTGTTCTATGCTGTTAAAGAATAGTATTTTGGGTGCAGTGCTTGGAAAGGTGGATAAGGGAGTGCTGGGGCACTGAAAGGATTTTATTCCTTCACCTAGGCAACCACACAGTAGTTCACTTTATCATTCATTGGAGTATATGTTTTGTGCACTTTTCTATAAATATGTTATATTTCATTTGAAAAGTTATCAAAATTTATATTAGTTGTATACCCTTTATTTTCACTGAATAAAATATACCATCATAATATTCTGTTATGTGGGAAATAGTAAATTAAGTATCTTTGATGATCAATATTTTGGTTTTTATGAGTTTGGGGTTATAAAGAACAAAGTTCATATGACTTTCTTGTAAGTGTTCCTCTGAAGGTGTAGACTTGACTGTGTACTAAGTTATAGGATCCACACATGTCCAACTTTACTTGCTATTGCCAATTGTTTTCCAAAGCATTTCTAAAACTTATTCTCACAGAGTTGTTTTACGTGAATTCTTCTTGAGTCATATTCTCTTCATGACAAAATATCAAACTTCTTAATTTATACCAGTGAGTGAAGAGGGGCACTTGGAAATTTCCTCAGTTCCTATGTGCCCACCAATTCGATGAAAAAAAAAAAATATGTGTGTTTGTATATAAGCCAGGAGAACCAATCACAGAAAATAATCTATTATAGTGTTAGAAGTTAAAGACTAGTAATTTAAAAATTTTTAAAGTTAATTCATTAATGACTTGCACCGTTCTTCCGCTTATCTCTAAGGTGTTATCTAAGTTCTAAGAATTTCCTGAGGGGGTAGCTATGGGTATGGTAACTTTCATGGCAGTCCCTTGATTTTATTTTGGTATTCCTTGAGGTTGACAGTCCCATCCGGTCATTGGCAAGGTTTTCTCTCTCTCTCTCTCTCTCTCTCTTTTTTTTTTTTTGACATCCACTGGGATGTCTGTGTTCCGAACTAGTCTCTGACCATATGGTCCATATTGTAGTAGCTTTTCTCTATCATTTTGAAATCGTTTCAGAATCCACAAATATATTCACCAAACTTTTTCACCATTTTCACCAACATAGAAAAATTATGTTGCTCTCCCATATCACTTCAAGAATGTGAAGGAATTGGTGAGGCTGCCCTTTGCTCCCAATGCAGCTGTCCCTAAATGCATGGGAACTTCTGCAAGGCTCATACCCCCAGGGTTTCAGACAAAAAGGTGAACAAAAGTGCTCAGTATTTGCAGATGTGCACACATTTCTAGAGATGCTACCATTATGCCACTATCAGGGATGGGACACAGAGATTCCTAGATCCTACCAATATCCTCAGTTTCTTGTCTCATTTTCAATCTTTTCCTTTGTACCTCAGATAATGTCATCTAAATAGAGATGGGACTCTGCACATTTTTCCAAAATTTTTTTACCATGTTATCCTTAGGGTTAAAAGTCAGTAAACGCCTGTTGTCTTGATTTTCTGGTTATCTTAAAAAAAAAAAAACCCACTTTCTAAAGCCTTGTGTACTTCTGTAACAGAAATGCAGATTCAGTTGCTCACTGCTTGCAGAATCCAATTAACAAGACTGAAATCTGGTAAAAAGACAGTGATTTTTATTCCAAAGCTAGTTTAGGGGAAGAAATACTGGCTTCCTGCCTTAAGGGTTTTGCTTTGCTTTTGGAGCAGAAAGGGGGCACTTCTAAAAAACATGGAAGGAAGTGAGCCCATAGGGGAGTCCACTTGCCATCTTGGTGCGTTACCTACTGGGCAGCTGAGTTGGTGTCTTAATGAGCAGCAATAGGTTGTCAAGGTGACCGAAAACTTGGCAGGTGGAAGACATCTTCATAGTGGGAATTTGGGTTGTAAATCAACTGTTTTCATGTTGGTGAAAGTTCTACTCTGGAACTTCTAAGCACATTGATGAACTTGCCCTGTAGGGAGTATCTGCTGAAGAAGTAAAATGCTATAATCGCATTTCTGAAGAGCTAAGTAGGAAGTCGGGAAAAGGAGGAAAGAGAAAAGAGAGAGAAAAAATAATTAAACTGTCTCAAAAAAATGTGGGTACTTGGTTACACTTCCGGTCTAGCAAATCAAATGGTGGTAGTTTGGAGATGGGAAAGGTGCACGGCAGTTTTTGCAAGCAAACTATTTTATAAAAGAAATAAAATAAAAGACATAATTTTACACTTTGAGCAAAGTGCAGATGTATGTGGAACATCTAGCTGTGTAAGGGGTGTCTGTTAGATTCAGTACCTGGTCTACTTGTCTTAAAAGACCATATAACAAAGGTCGGGTGCGGTGGCTCACTCCTGTAATCTCAGTACTTTGGGAGGGCAACGCGGGTGGATTACTAGGTCAGGAGATCGAGACCATCCTGGCTAATCACGGTAAAGCCCTGTCTCTACTAAAAAAAAAAAATATATATATATATATATATATATATACAAAAAAATTAGCCGGGCGTGGTGGCAGGCACCTGCAGTCCCAGCAACTTGGGAGGCTGAGGCAGGAGAATGGCGTGAACCCGGGAGGCGGAGTTTGCAGTGAGCCAAGGTCACCCCACTGCGCTCCAACCTGAGCGACACAGCGAGACTCCTTCTCAAAAAAAAAAAAAGACTATGACGAAAAAGTTACTTCTTATCTTAGAGCTGTTGCTCTCTTGATACAATACACTCTTCTTGGGAAACCACCACTTTTGATGAGAAGCCATGAGAAATAAGTCCTGAGGGCCACCAGTTATGATAGTACACAGAGTACTGACTGTCCTTTAAATTTACCCACTCTTTCCTTGCTCACATAGCAAAAGTCATTTCTGCAGAAAAGAGAAAAAATAAGTTAAGTGTGGAAGAGAGATAAGTAGAGGGAGCCAAAGCTTGGATTTTTTTTTCCTCCTCCTTTGATACTTTGGAGTATTTAACTCCAATATTCCTTGGCTTTGAAGCAGCAACCATCGTTCTTTGGATACTTGAGGCTCCATTTCTGAGGCTTCTGCTCTCAGGCTTCTTCCCAGACAAAAATGCCTGTGGGATTTAAATGGTGCCCAAGTGGTTCCTTTTGTGAGGTGATTAGGCACTTCCATAGAGAAAGCTTATCGGTCCTTAACAGATTCTGTTTCCTTTCTACTGTTGGTTTGGATGTGCTGGGAAGTTCAAATACCAAATGAGAGACTCAACCTTAGTGGAATCAGTTGGATCATTCTATGACTAGAGATTCCTTCCTTTGGGGGAAGGAAATTCAGTAAGTATCAATATCATTTACAGCTTAATTTAAGTTAGTGTTTTACATGCAAGTATAAATAAGACACTGCCTCTAAAAAGTTAACCATTAAGATGCCATTCAGTTAGGACTTATTTTGATGAGATTCCTGTTAAAATGAAAAAGTGCAAATATGTTGCCCAAGGATGCATTAACACATGGGTTTGTTTTATTTTTCAGCATAAAACAAGTACTGAGAAAATAAAATCAACCCTGTGTAGACTTATGGAGTGTTATTTGACTCCTAGTATTCTCAGTAAGAACAAAATAATCATCATCCTTAACTATGCGATATAAATTTTGATGTGAAATGGGTGAAAGGACTTCTGTGGCACTGAATTTTTCCAGATGTCAGGCCTATTTGCAGCATACAATAAACACCCTAAAGATTCTGGGGTATAGTTCTGCTGTAGCTTTAGGAAACTTAAGGATAAGAAGACATGGCCGGGCACGGTGGCTCATGCCTATAATCCCAGCACTTTGGGAGGCAGAGGCAGGAAGATCATGAGGTCAGGAGATCAAGACCATCCTGGCTGACACAGTGAAACCCCATCTATACTTAAAAAAAAATACAAAAAATTAGCCGGGCGTGGTGGCGGGTGCCTGTAGTCCCAGCTACTCAGGAGGCTGAGGCAGGAGAATGGCATGAACCTGGGAATCGGAGTTTTCAGTGAGCCGAGATCGCGCCACTGCACTCCAACCTGGGCGACAGAGCGAGACTCTGTCTCAAAAAAAAAAAAAAAAGATAAGAAGGCATCCAGAAGTTTTCACCTACTTTTTGATATTGCTACTAAAAATGTCTCCTTCGGATTTTATCCTTATGTCATTAGAAATGCAAAAAGAGATGTTTGTTTATCCCAAATTTTTCAGAGATAAATTCCCTGGGTTTGTTCAATAGAGCTCTAGCTAGATATAACATTTACTGAGATTAGAGGCTCCACTGAACAATGAAGACTGTTGTTTGTTGGTGTAAGAGTTTTTTGTTTGCTCATTTGAAAAAAATATGATTCTAAAATCACTCCCCAGGAAAATTAAAACATACTGTAATACTACGCAGTTAGAACAATAATGGAAGCAAGTTTTCAAGCTTCTCCTACTCCCTCTATAGGAGTAATTTATAAAGAAAATATATTCTCAATTGACCACAATCTTCACTTTTGAAAACACACTAAGACAAACCTCAGATATTGACTTTTTACAGTTAAGGAGAGATTCAGTGAAGTCCATGGACTGAAACCGTTGTAGAGTCAGGGGAAGTCAGGAAATAGTTTCATAATTACACATGGTAGAAGAGAGTGAAGAGTATTAATTGGGGTTAAAGCACACGATATGATGTCCTTTTATGGAGTCTTTCCAACTGCCTCACTGTGATTTTGTTTTTTCCTACATTGACTCTGAAACAATCCTTTTAAGAATTCTGATGAAGGCATAGTTCAGAGTGAGTGAGCATTCAGCTTCTTATTTTTGAAATGCAGTTTACAAAATAGTAAGTATAACTAACCACAAATAAAAATTATATTACATGTATTATAATTTGCATAATAACAACACTATTAAAGATCATAAAATTAATAATCCTGTATTCACAGGAATTTAAAAATTAGAATATAAATTTTTTCAAGCTAATTGTCATGGCCAAATCAAAATCTTTTCATCAACCCAGGAAAAAGGGGTATTTTGTTGGCTCCACTTTCCTCCCTCCTTGCTAGTACTAAGCTTCAGCAGCTTTCCTTCTATATAATCTATTGTCTTTTTTTTTATTTTAAGTTATAGGGTATATGTACACAATGTGCAGATTTGTTACATATGTATACATGTGCCATGTTGGTGTGCTGCACCCATTGACTCGTCATTTACATTGGGTATACCTCCTAATGCTATCCCTCCCCGCTCCCTCCACCCCACAACAGGCCCTGGTATGTGATGTTCCCCTTCCAGAGTCCAAGTGATCTCATTGTTCAGTTCCCACCTATGAGTGAGAACATGCGGTGTTTGGTTTTCTGTTCTTGTGATAGTTTGCTGAGAATGATGGTTTCCAGCTGCATCCATGTCCCTACAGAGGACATGAACTCATTCTTTTTTATGGCTGCATAGTATTCCATGGTGTATATGGGCCACATTTTCTTAATCCAGTCTATCATTGATGGACATTTGGGTTGGTTCCAAGTCTTTGCTATTGTGAATAGTGCCACAATAAACATATGTGTGCATGTGTCTTTATAGCAGCATGATTTATAATCCTTTGGGTATATACCCAGTAATGGGATGGTTGGGTCAAATTGTATTTCTACTTCTATATCCTTGAGGAATCGCCACACTGTCTTCTACAATGGTTGAACTAGTTTACAGTGCCACCAACAGTGGAAAAGTGTTCCTATTTCTCCACATTCTCTCCAGCACTTGTTGTTTCCTGACTTTTTGATGATCACCATTCTAACTGGCGTGAGATGGTATCTCATTGTGGTTTTGATTTGCGTTTCTCTGATGACCAGTGATGATGAGCATTTTTTCAGTGTCTATTGGCTGCATAAATGTCTTCTTTTGAGAAGTGTCTGTTCATATCCTTCCTCTACTTTTTGATGGGGTTGTTTGCTTATTTTCTTGTAAATTTGTTTGAGTTCTTTGTAGATTCTGGATATTAGCCCTTTGTCAGATGAGTAGATTGCAAAACTTTTCTCCCATTCTGTAGGTTGCCTGTTCACTCTGATGGTAGTTTCTTTTGCTGTGCAGCAGCTCTTTAGTTTAATTAGATCTCATTTGTCAATTTGGCTTTTGTTGCCATTGCTTTTGGTGTTTTAGTCATGAAGTCCTTGCCCATGCCTATGTCCTGAATGATATTGCCTAGGTTTTCTTCTAGGGTTTTTATGGTTTTAGGTCTAACATGTAAGTCTTTAATCCTTCTTGAATTAATTTTTATATAAGGTGTATGGACGGGATTCAGTTTCAGCTTTCTACATATGGCTAGCCAGTTTTCCCAGCACCATTTATTAAATAGGGAATCCTTTCCCCATTTTTCGTTTGTGTCAGGTTTGTCAAAGATCAGATGGTTGTAGTGTTAATGTGGTAAATGGCTTATTCTCTTTTCCACGTTGGAACAGCTTCATATTGGAGCTGGATACATTGTGATTATTATTGTTAATAATAATGCATTTTGTTTTGGGTAGGAAATAAATCCATAACTTCTTTGACCATTAATCTAATTAATTTTGATTCAGCTCAAACTAGATTATTCCCTGAATACACAGACACCTATAAAAAATTAGAAACTCAGAAATGTTCTAATTCCTATTTCCATAGCAACTGAGGAAATTTGATTGAAGAGTTATGGCTTATACTGTGACCTGAAGGGCAAAGCTCTGGTGAATTTCCAAACACATTATAACATTCATGCTTCTTCATGCCAATTTCACTACCTTTAGTTAGAAAAATCCCAAAACTATTTTACATATATATATATACACACACACACACACATATATACGTATACACACACACACACACACACACACACACACCCCAAATGATGCATAAACATTTAAACCACCAACCAGATGCAGTCCTTGGCAAGTAGAATCATCACAATAATGATAAATTTCACTTTGAGTTAAAACTCAAATCTTAATAGAGAAGGAAGAAAAAAAAGCAGTTTTTCCCTTTTCCTCCTCTACAAATTATGCAAACAGAAGCATACACAAAAGTGATTTTTCTCACCACTGATCACTTTTGATACCTGCATATCTACTTTAACATGGATAAAAAATGTTTGTGTGTATGTGTGTTTCAATGCACGCAGAATTAAGAGACAATTTTTTTTTTTTTTTTTAAGAATTAAGAGACAATGTTTGTTTCTAAGGAATAGGTGAAGGGATTTTTATTAGCAGAAATCTAGTGTGACTAACGACATGGCTCACTGAATCCAGTAGTAGCAATCAGTTCAGTGCCCAACTGTCAAGTCATGGGAAGTAGTCACTGAACAATTAAGTTTAAAATAGCAAAAGAAAAGAAGACGGATATAGTGTTTAGATTAGTGCAAAAGACATCCACCTCACCTTTTTCTCTGTTGCTATTTTAAAGTATATTTTATTAGTTATAAATAATTGTTTTTTATAATTTCAATAATGTACTTTTATTTAAGTGTGGATGGCAGGTACATGTGTATTTTTTCTTATTTCCATAGGTATTTAGGAAACAGGTGGTGTTTTGTTACATGAATAAATTCTTTAGTGGTGATTTCTGAGATTTTGGTGCACCAATCACCTGAGCAATATACAGATATACAGTGTACCCAGTTTGTAGTCTTTTATCCCTCATCCCCATCCTGTACTTTCCCCTGAGTCCCCAAAGTCCATTGTATCATTATTATGCCTTTGTATCCTCATAGCTTAGCTTCCATTTATGAGTGAGAAATACAGTGTTTGGTTTTCCATTCCTGCATTACTTCACTTAGAACAACGGTCTACAATTTCATCCAGGTTGCTGCAGATGCCATTATTTTGTTTCCTTTTATGGCTGAGTAGTATTCCATTACACACACACACACACATATTTTTCCACTCCTTGATTGATGAGCATTTGAGCTGTTTGCATATTTTTTCAATTAAGAATTGTGCACTATGAACATGCATGTGCAAGTATCTTTCAAATAATGACTTCTTTTCCTCTGGGTTGATACTCAGTAGTGGGATTGCTGGATCAAACGGTAGTTCTACTTTTAGTTCTCTAAGGAATCTATACCCTGTTTTCCGTAATGGTTGCAGTAGCTTGCATTCCCACTAGCAGTGTAACAGTGTTCCCTTTTCACCACATCCCTGCCAACATCTATTATTTTTTGATTATGGTCATTCTTGTAGGAGTGAGGTGGTATCACATTGTGACTTTCATTTTCAATTCCCAATCATTAGCAATATTGAGCACGTTCGCATATGTTTTTTGGCCATTTGTATATCTTCTTTTAAGAATTGTCTATTCATGTCTTTAGGCCACTTTTTGATGGGATTTTTTATCTTATCAATTTGTTTGAGTTACTCGTAGATTCCAGATATTAGTCTTTGTCTGAGGTAGAGATATGAAGATTTTCTCCCACTCTGGATTGTCTGTTTACTCTGCTGATTGTTTCTTTTGCTGTGCAGAAGCTTTTTATTTTAAGTCCCATCTATTTGTTTTTGTTGCCTTTGCTTTTGGGTTCCTGGTCATAAAGTCTTTGCCTAAGCCAATGTCTAGAAGGGTTTTTCCGATGTTATCTTCTAGAATTTTTAGAATTCAGAATTTTAGAACTTTTAGAATTCAGGTCTTAGACTTAAGACTTTGATGCATCTTCAGTTGTTTTTTGTATAAAGTGAGAGATGAGCATCCAGTTTCATTCTCCTATACATGGCTTGACAATTATCCCAGAACCATTTGTTGAATAGGGTGTCGCCTCCCAATTTTATGTTTTTGTTTACTTTGGCAAAAATCAGCTGACCCTTAGTATTTGGCTTTATTTCTGGGTTTTCTATTCTGCTCCATTGGTCTATGTGCCTATTTTTATACCAGTACCATGCTGTTTGGGTGATTATGGCCTTATAGTTATCTTGAGGTCAGGTAATGTGATGCCTTCATATTTGTTCTATTTGCTTAGTCTTGGTTTGGCTATGCTGGCTCTATTTTGGTTCCATATGAATTTTCGGATTGCTTTTCTAGTTCTATGAGGAGTAATGGTAGTATTTTGATGGCAATTGCATTGAGTTTATAGATTGCTTTCGGCAGTAGGGTCATTTTCATAGTATTGATTCTACCCCTCTGTGAGCTTGGGCCATGTTTCCACTTGTCTGTATCATCTGTGGTTACTTTCAGCAATGTTTTGCTGTTTTCCTTACAGAGGTCTTTCATCTCCTTGGTTAGGTATATTCTTAAGTATTTTATTTTATTTTTTACAGCTATTGTAAAAGGGTTTGTGTTCTACTTTTTAGATGTATAATTTACATTCAGTAAAAGTCATTCAAAAATGTATAGAGTTGCATGAAAATTTTAACAGCTTTATTGAATTGTAATTGACAGAAAGTAGCACATGTTTAAAGTAGACAATTTGATGTTTTGATGGATGTGTACATCCATAAAAACATCACCACAATCAAGATAATGAACATACATGTTATTCAACTGTCTCCTCATGCCTTTTTGTAATCTCATTCTCTTATCTATTCTTGTCCCCACTCCAATCCTCAAGCATCCACCACACTATTTTATGTCATTATAATACTTACTTTTTAGAATTTTGTATAAATGGAATCACACAGTATGTACTATTTCTTTGTATGGTACCTTTCACTCAGCATAATTATTTTGAGATTCATGCATTTTATTGTAGTTATTAATAGTCTTTCCTTCTAATTGCTGAGTGATATTCCATTGCATAGACATATTACAATTTGTTAATGTATTCACTTACTGATGAAAAAATATTTATAGAACTGCTGTGAACATTCATGTATAAGTCTTTTAATGGACATTTGCTTTTATTTCTCTTGGTTATACATACTCATAAGTGAAATTTGAATTTTTCCTAATGGATAAAATACTGAGTATCATTTTATGTGCTTATTTGCTATTGATATATCTTTCTTCATCAAATATAAGTTCAAATAACTAGCCCTTTGTTGATTATGTTCTCATAATTGAGTTTTAAGTGTTGTCTATATATTTTGGATACAAGCCCTTTATCAAATACATGAATTGCAAATATTTTCTTCTTGTCTGTGACTTGTCTTTTAATTTTCCTAACAATGTCTACCAAAGAGCAGAAGTTTTTAATCTTCAATGAAGTCCAATTTATCAATTATTTTTTATAGATATGTTTTAGTTTGTTATCTGAACACTGCCCCCTTCTTTTCCGAGTGCAGCAGTTTTGTATCAGTTAGACTATCGTATGTTATGTCATAAGAAATCTACCACATATCAGAGGTTGATTAAATAAAAGCTCATTTGTTGATGACAATACAAGTAGAATATGAAACACCAGAAAGCTGTGCTCCCAACAATAGTGCACAGCAATGAAGACTTCATCTCAAAAGGCAGTAGGAAGTAATAATGAGGAATTATGCCCTGTCATTCATAAGTGACATGTGTCATATCCACTTAGTTTGAGTTGGCCAAAGCAAGTCAGATAAATCCATTCTGGCAATTAGAAGCCTTTCACGCTTTAATTCTAGGTCAATCTTTAGGCTCTAGAATTCACTCAAACATGCACTGCATGCTAAGACTGGACAGACCTCAGCAGAGGAATCTCCTCCAACATTCCTTTTAGTGCCAAACACAAAGGACAATGGATAAGGTAGAACCTACTAGGAGGCAAAACCTATGACCTCTAGGAAGACTGGCATTAATGCAATTCTTTCCTTATATGCTTGTCCAATAGCACAGCAAGCAATTTATTGAAAATATTCTGTACTTTTTTCACCACAAATTGCTGCAGCTATCAGAATTGGATAAATTCATCGTAGTATACTGACTATCTGGATCTTAAATAACGAAAACTCTACCTCCAAGATGTCCTAGGTATGCTGTGGTGGCTATAGAGGAGAGTGGATTGATTTTGTGTGTGTGTGTGTGTGTGTGTGTGTGTGTGTGTGTGTGTGTGTGTGTATTTTTTCTAATCTAAGGAAAGGTCATTTGTGGAATTCTGTGAATTGAAAGAAGAGTGGAAAACTAATGGGAGGGATGTAATTATAGATGCTTGCTTTTATCTTCCTCCTTTCTTTTGGTACTAGCCTACACCTTTATTTGGAGAAACTGTCCTTCCTCACTGCAGGCTTTGCCTCCTTCATGACAGGGGATCATTTGTGTAATTAAAGATTCTTCTCTTCTGCTCCCAGTGACTGAACCAGGAATAGTCCTGTGAATCATATCAAGTCAAACAGAAGCCTTCTGTGGAATTGTCTATGTAGGTGCTGAGAGGGAAATGTTATCTGTTCTCTGGGACTGCTAAACTTGACTGTCGCATGTCTTCTGCGATCTGTACCTCCATTTGTCTTCAACAAAACTACATGAAGGAAGCCCATATGTTTGTGTTAAAGCATAAAGAGAACACTTAGAAGGAAATATGTCTAAGAATTTAAGAAAGAGAAGGAGAAATGGAAGGCAGAAGAAAGAGATAGAAACACCTGATGGTATTATTTGAGTTTATGGAGTCTCTGGAGTCACTTAGTATCTTACTTGTTATAAGAGATGAGAGCTCCCTCCCCAACACACACAAGCCTCATTTATTCTAGTTTACATATTTTATCACTAAAAGGAATCTGCCTAGCACACTAAGGTTGTCATGAAAAGAATAAAAGTTGTGTGTGTGTGTGTGTGTGTGTGTGTATACGTGCATATGCATGTATATATACACCCAGGTATACACACACACACACACTGCTTTTTTTTGGTAATCATTATATTTAATTAAAGCTCTTAGCTTCTGTTCAGCTCTTATTCAATAAACAAATAATACATACACAAACCCATTCATACAATATAATATCTTAAAACATTTTCCAAGTGGCAAAATTAGAATAGTGCAAATTTAGCATGCTTATAAATGTGGATGCACCATATACTGTGCGAGACCTTCATCCTCCCCATTTGACGGTGATTTTCGATGAACAAGCACCTGTTTCCATTTTGATGACTATCAAATGAAGTCATCAAATAGTTGAAGATGGGTTGATTTCCACAGATGATGTATCATCAATGCAGGTGGCAGAGCCAGGCTATGCTACAGGCAACATTGAATTCCTGCCTGAATTGAGACATTCATCACTGTGTTCTGCCTGTTCAAATGAAGGTCATGATAGTCCCTCCAATTTGTACCAACAGAAAATGTGGGTACAACAAGCAATCTGAAAGATAAATATGAAATGTGAGAAAGCATGTCAGGTGCACTATTGCAGGATTGAAGTCTAATTCTGACACTTTTATCTATGGTTAATTTATGGAAAAGAGAGTGAAGGGAAGAAAAGTGGCTGGGGACTCTCTTTTATTGAATACTTACTATGGCCAGATTCCTTAAATAATAATTTAACATATATTTTCTTACTAATTCATCACAACATCCCTTAAATAAGGCAATATTTTTTATAATGCAAGTGTTTTTTATTTCAATAGTTGTGGGGGTACAGGTCATTTTTGGTTACATGGATCAGCTCTTTAGTGGTGATTTAGGAGATTTTAGTGCACCTGCCACGTGAGCAGTGTACACTGTATCCAATACGTAGTGTCTTATTCTCACCCCACTCCCAACCTTCCTGCCTGAGTCCCCAAAGCCCATTGTATCATTCTTGTGCTTTTGCATCCTCATAGCTGAACTCCTGCTTATAAATGAGAATATACAATATTTGCATTTTCACTCCTGAGTTACTTCACTTAGAATAATGGCCTCTAAGTCTCCATTCAATTTGTTGCAAAAGACATTATTTCATTCCTTTTTAATAGCTGAGTAGTATTCCATGGGGTATATATACCACATTTTCTCTAGCCACTCGTTGGTTGATGGGCACTTATGTTGGTCCATATCTTTGCAATTGTGAACTGTGCTGCTATAGACATGCATATACATGTGTCTTTTTCATATAATGATTTATTTTCCTTTGGGTAGATACCCAGTATTGAGATTGCCTAATCAAGTGGTAGTTCTACTTTCAGTTCTTTAAAAAATCTCTATGCTGTTTTCCATAGTAGTTGTTAATTTACATTCCCAACAACGGTATAAAAGTGTTCCCTTTTCACTACATCCACACCAACATCTATTGTTTTTTGACTTTTTAATAATGGCCATTCCTGCAGGAGTAAAGTGTTATCTCATCATGGTTTTAATTTGCATTTCCCTGATGATTCATGATGTTGAGCATTTTTTCATATGTTTGTTGGTTGTTTGCATATCTTCTTTTGAGAAATGTCTATTCATATCCTTTGCCTAATTTTGATGGGATTATTTCTTTCTTGCTTGCGGATTTCTTTGAGTTCCTTGTAGATTCTGGATATTAGTCCTTTATTGGATGCATACCTTATGAATATTTTATCCCACTTTATGGGTTGTCTGTTTACTCTGCTGATTATTTCTTTAGCTTTTTAGTTTAATTAGGTCCTACTAGTTTACATTTGTTTTTGTTGCATTTACTTTTTGGGTAATATTGATGAATTCTTTGCCTAAGCCAATGTCCTGAGGAGTTTTTCCCATGTTATCTTCTAGAATTTGTATAGTGTCAAGTCTTTTATTGAAATCTTTGATCCATATTGAGTTGATTTTTGTATAAGGTGAGAGATAGGGATCCAGTTTCATTGTTCTACATCTGGCTTGCCTGTCTTCCCAGCACCATTTGTTGAATAGGGTATCCTTTTCCCAATTTATGTTTTTGTGTACTTTGTCGAATATCTGTTGGCTGTATTTGGCTCTCTATTCTGTTCCATTGGTCTACATGCCCATTTTTATACCAGTACCATGTTGTTTTGGTAATTATAGCCTTGTAGTATAAGTTGAAGTTGGGAAATGTGATGCCTACAGATTTATTATTTTGGGTTAGTATTGCTTTAGCTATGTAGGTTCTTTTTTGGTTCCACATGAATTTTAGAATTTTTTTTCTAGTTCCATGAAGAATGATGGTGGCATTTTGATGGGAATTGCATTGAATTTATGGATTGCTTTTGGCAATATGCTCATTTTCACAATACTGATTCTTCCCATTAATGAGCATGAGATGTGTTTCCATTTGTTTGTGTCATCCATGGTTTCTTTCAGCAATGTTTTACAGTTCTCTTTGTAGAGATCCTTCCCTTCATTGGTTAGGTATATAGTCCTAGGTATTTTATTTTACTTCATTTTGCAGCTGTTGGAAAAGGGATTGAGTTCTCCATTTGATTCTCAGTTTGGTCAATGTTGGTGTATAGCAATGCTAGCATTTTGTGTACATTGATCTAATAACCTGAAACATTACTGAATTAGTTTATCACAAAAAGGAGCTTTTAGGATGAGTCTTTAGAGTTTTCTAGGTGTACAATCATCATTGGCAAACAGTGACAGTTTGACTTCCTCTTTTCCAATTTGATTGCTCTTTCTTTCTTTCTTTCTTTCTTTCTTTCTTTCTTTCTTTCTTTCTTTCTTCTTTTTTTTAAATTTTACTTTAAGTTTCAGGATACAGTGCAGAATGTGTGGTTTTGTTACATAGGTATACATGTGCCACAGTGCTTTACTGCACCTGTCAACCTGTCATCTAGGTTTTAAGCCCTGAATGCATTAGCTGTTTGTCCTAATGTTCTCCCTCCCTCACCCCTCACCCCTGACTGGCCCAGGTGTGTGTTGTATACCTCCCTGTGTCCCTGTGTTCTCACTGTTCAACTCCCACTTATGAGTGAGAACACACTGTGTTTGGCTTTCTATTCTTATGTTAGTTTGCTGAGGATGATGGCTTCCAGCTTCATCCATGTCCCTGCAAAGGACATGATCTCATTCCTTTTTATGTGGATACTTTTTTTTCTCTTATCTAATTGCTCTCACTAGGACTTCCAAAACTATGTTGATTAGAAGGGGTGAAAATGGGCATCCTTGTCTTGTACCAGTTCTCAGGGGGAATGTTTTCAACTTTTCTGCATTCAGTCTGAGGTTGGCTGTGGGTTCACCATATGTGGCTTTTATTATTTTGAGGTAAGTTCCTTCTATGCCTATTTTGTTGAGAGATGCTAGATTTCATCAAATACTTTTTCTGTATCTACTGAAATGATCATATGACTTTTGTTTTTCATTCTGTTTATGTGATGTGTGACATTTATTGACCTGCTTATGTTGAACCATCCATGCATTCCTGGGATAAAACCAACTTGATCATAATGTATTATCTTTTTGATATGTTATTGGATTCAGTTCGCATTTTGTTGAGGATTTTTGCGTCTATGTTCATCAGGGGTATTGGTCTGTAGTTTTCCTTTATCATATGTCCTTTCCTGGTTTTGTTATTAAGGTGATACTGGCTTCATAGAATTATTTAGGAAGGATTCTCTCTTTCTTTATATTTTGGAATAGTATCAGTGTGACTGGAACCAATTCTTCTTGAATGCCTGGTAGAATTCAGCTGTGACATCTGGTCCTAAGATTTTTTTGTTGACTTGTTTTTATTATTATTACTGATTCAATCTTGCTGTTTGTTATTACTCTGTTCAGGGATTACATTTCTTCCTGTTTTAATCTAGGAGAGTTGTATGTTTCCAGGAATATATCTATTTCCTCTACATGTTTTAGTTTGTTCATGTAAAGGTGTTAATAGTAGCCTCAAATGATCTTTTGTATTTCTGTGGTGTCAGTTGTAACATCTCCAGTTTTGTTTCTAATAGAGCTTATTTGGATCTTCTGTCTTCTTTTCTTGGTTAATCTCATGAATGGTCTATAAATTTTGTTTATCTTTTCCAAAGAACTAGCTTTTTGTTTCATTAATCTTTTGTATTTTTTGTTTCAATTTTACTTAGTTCTGCTCTGATCTTTGTTATTTATTTTCTTCTGTTGGGTTTTGGGTTTAGTTTGTTTTTCCTTTTTTATTTTCTTGAGGTGTGACATTAGGTTGTCAATTTGTGCTCTTTCATACTTTTTGATGTAGGCATTTAATGCTATGAACTTTCCTCTTAGCACTGCTTTTTCTGTATCCCAGAGGTTTTGATAAGTTGTGTAACTACATTCCATGCAAATGGAAACCAAAAGCAAGCAGAAGTAACTATTCTAGGACAAAACAGACTTTAAAGCAACAGCAGTTTAAAAAAAGACAAAGAAAGACATTATATAATGATAAAAGGATTAGTCCAACAAGAAGATATTACAATCCTAAATTTATATACATCTAATACTGGAGCTCCCAGATTTATAAAATGATTACTACTACACCTAAGAGATGAGGTAGACAGCAACACAATAGTAGTACTCCACAATAATACTCCACTGACAGCACTAGACAGATCATCAAAACAGAAAGTCAACAAAGAAACAATGGACTTGAACTATACCCTACAACAACTGGACTTAATAGATGTTCACACATGGAACATACTCCAACATAGATCATATAATAGGCCACAAAATCAGTCTCAATAAATTTAAGAAAATCAAAATTATATCAAGTATCGCAGACCACAGTGGAACAAAACTGGAAATCAACTCCAAAAGCAACCCTCAATAGTATACAAATACATGAAAATTATATAATCTGCCCTTGAATTATTTTTGGGTTAACAATGAAGTCAAGATGGAAACTACCTATTTTTTTGAAGAGAAAATAAGATGCACAGAAACAAGAAGGTATGAGAGGGCATTGCGTTGTACCTTGTGCATTTTATTTTCATTTTTAGTTGAGTAATTGCAGGATGACCCACCTCATATAGCTGGTTTTAGTGCTGGGTAGCATGACTCTCTGTCTCATTTCTCTGAGACATCTGAGAAATTTCTTCTGTTCTACTTCCACTGCACTGCATTTATGTATCTACATAAAGCAGGCTGTATTATCCTGAAGAGTCTGAATGTGATATTGGTGCTGGAATGTAGTGCATCCTGCAACCATATTATTGATCTAGTAATCAATCTTTGGACCTAATTGTAACATGCTCAACCATAGCCATTAAATTTGAAACACATTAAAGCATCGGACAATAACAAAACCTCAGTCTATAGTCAACATTCCAATTAAAGTATAAAGACAATCCAAAGAATATACTTCCTAAATTATTTGTTCTCCAATCAAAGTATTCATTTATGATTCAGCACCTACTTTATATCTTGCCTACTTTATATATGCAGAAGATGAATGTTCTTCCTCTCAATAAATGCACGAACTACAACCAGAGGAAGAAGAAAACCTTTCTTTGATTAAGTATAACTTAATCTCAGGATTAACGTTTTTCTGACCTGCTTTGAAGAGAGAGGAAGATGTGTGGCATGTGACTTTAATAAAAATCTGTTATTGCATTTCTCCATTGTTAACAATTAATATCAATATATAGTCATAATCTTGTAGTCGTATGATTTGGGAGATGATTTTCAAATGTCATATTTGCTCAAGTAAGACAGAGGAGGTGCTATGCATTTATCTGTGAGTAGAGGTTCTCATTTGACCAAGAAATAATTTTGAAGAACTTAAAAACACTTGAAGTTATCCAGCAGCATTGTTCACAGCGGCACATGATGATTAATGCTATGGCTTACTTCAGTCTGTCTCTGGCTTGCTTTGAATGACTGGAATTGAATCTGCAAAAGGAAGTCAAACTTATGACATTTCATGACAATGCAAATACCTTACTTTACTGAATCAAATAACTTAACATCCAGGTTTGCATAAACTACAAACAAGCAGATGATGATTACTTACAAACATGTATATTAAATGTATCTTTAAGACAGTCATTGTCATTTTCCATTCATAAAGTTACAACTGTTCAAAAAGTAATTGTATTTCTTTTCATCCTTCTGGACTCCAGTCTATTATAAAGGCAAGCAACCATATAATTCAATGCACTAAAGTTTGGTGTTGAAAACAAGTATATTTACCCTTTAAAGGCAAATTCATTTTAAGAGAGATAATTAATAATTTTAGGAATAAAATTCCCCCTAATATAGTTACTAAAGTGCATTTAGAAGCACTTTTACAATTTGATAAGAAAAATGATTTATATTGTCTTTCCTCAACTTTTCTCACAGAGGTATGTTCAGGCAGTTTAGATGACATGCTCGCCTTTATTAAAGTATATTGTAGTAAATCCTAATCATATTATTTCTGTTACATGCAGAATATAATTACTTGTTCATCAAGATGGCATGGAAGAATCTGACTCTTAGAACTAAGAGCCTCTGGAGTCTCTTCAAGTTCTGCCGTTTGTTTTCCTCTTTTAGTTTCTTAGAGGAGGTAAAACTTTTTGTGACATGAGAGCCCTGAAAGAGAAATAAATAAATTGTTTAGTCAAATTCCAGGTCCTTTAGAATGATCAAAGTTATTTTGCCCTCAGTGGCTATATATTGGACCTGGCTCTCTGGTTTTTGCTTCTTGTTTTTAGATGGCCAGAGCAGGAAAGTGGCCAGAGCCTCTTATTGCATGAAGAAAACCAGGATGCAACTTTCTTGCTCTTTCTCTTCCACCTTGGTGTAGGAGTGGCTAGCTGCTTAGGGCCTGTTCCTCGATAAAAGACAGAGAATATTCTCTCTCTTCTGTCCATGGAGAATGGCATGATGCCAAGAAGAAATGCTAAATTTAGAAGGGAGGAAAGAGGCTGCTTGAGTCTATAATTGGCAGCATAATCTAGACTAGGTATATTGATTACATACTCTGAGAACAAAAGTAAAAAGTGCATAAGATTTATTGGGGGTAGTTTCAGTAACAGATAAAGAAGAAAAGGAACAGTACTAACAAGAAAAGCATTTGTATTTGGATGTTGAAAGGAGAAGGGGAAGAAAAGAGAATCAGTTGGAAAAATCTCAGCCCATATAACAGTTCCGGGAAAGGATCAGCCAGCGTGGTGGGATCTGGCACAAAGACTGTCCATAGAAGAATCTTGCAAATGGGCAAAAATGGCCATGCCAGAGTACCATAACTGTACTTTGTCGTTTGTTGCACACTTCCTAGGGGAAGAGTGGCCTTAGTTCCAGTGGTGTGGCAGACCCTGAGGCACTGCGGCTGGAAGCTGTGAACCAACTGCATCCCTTGCAGCTAATTATCAAGTTCTTTCTGAAAGGGATATCTGAGCAGTCTGCCTGTATGGCTGACCTATCACCTTACCACAATTCTCTGCTTTGGACTTGGCACAATCCTAGTTAACAACAGTGTTACTTTTTTTTATTTTTTTAAACATGTTTCTCGTTTTTATACTTCTTCAAGGACAGGATTCAGATATTTCTCTGTCTCCTTATCATATCTCAAAGCTCCTAAAACCCATTATGATTTCTAATGATTATGTGTTCTTATTTCTCATATGTCTCATAAGCTCCTTAAAATTTAATTAATAATACCTATCAGTTTCCTTCATATGGAACACATTATACAAAGTAATCAGGAAATTATATTATGCAATAGTGCATACATTTTATTTTTCAGTATTTTATGCCCTTTGGAACCATGTTCTACTGAAAATACCCTGTGACCCATGTTATAAACACATGGATGGATGGATAGATAGATTTACCTGTATTTTTTTTTCATGAAACCATAATTAGCTATTTAATATTTTCTGTTCATTCAGTTATTATTCTATATATATATATTTAAAAATCTAGTTATAACTCACCATTGTTTTAACCCATGGTTTGGTAAATAGTAACAATACTGTAAAATATTCTAGAATGGGAAGGTATTTATGAATACTTTAAAATGCATTGGAGTTCTCTTTCTTCTACCTCTTTCTCTTTATATTTTCTTGCTTCGTTTCTCTTCATTTTTATTTTCTCTTCCCTTCCCTAATATTTCATTCCTAAAGGCATCACGGAAGATAGAGCAAGGTAGAAATCTACATGGGTAGAGGAGAGAAACAGGAACAGAGGTCGACCTAGAGCAGAATGTCTGAGCCCAAGCATGGTGGACGCTACTTAGGAATGCTCCCTATCAGAGGCTGTCAGAGGCTGAAAGAGGCAAGCAAAGCCCAAGTAAGGTGAACAAAATGTTTGCATAGGAGGACTACCCAATGTGAGGTTTCCGAGATCAAAGTATTGAGGAAGATGTTCACAAATGGGAGTGACCTCACTTGTGGTGTGAGAGCACAAGCAGATTAAAAAGGGAAAAACACAATGAGACTCCCCAGTGGTATGAGAGTGGTGTCACTGTGACAGGGCTGGCTTTGGGTGGTGTGGCAGAGCCCAAGGGGAAATAGGAGGGCTTTCATAGGTTGGGATGGCTCAGCATGAGGTGTCAGAACTTAGAGTGAGAAGGAAATCCATGCGGAGACATAGTTTCCTATGAAGTGTTAAAGTCTGTGTGGGTTCATAAGGGCATCTCCTTGAAGAGGTAGTTTTCATATGGTGTCAGAGGCTTTAAATGGTGCATTTGATATCTGTGCATCATGCAGTGGGGTGGTAAAGGCTAAATAGGATGAAGTAAGTATTCTTGCATCGGGGTAGCCAAATACAAAAGGTCAGACTCCACATGTAGTGAGGAATGGGTCTACACAAGGGAATTCTGACATGTGTGTAGGACTGAGGAGGGCGTTTATATGAAGGAATAGGTGGTAATGAAGATAGAAGATTTGTTCCTTACAAAGGAACTGATAAAATTAGTAAATATGATAGTTAAAACAATATTAGTAGATATCATAAATATAAACCAGGATTCTCACTGTCAGACAAGAGAATTCAAATACAAAAAGGGAGAGAAACAGAATGAACCCTGTAGTGGTGGATTGTAATTGGAAGAATCAATGTAAACTCATGGTTTCACAAATATGAATGACTATAAAAGCCAATATAGATGTAAATGTGTGTATGCATACATATATTCATATATGTACATACACATATTTCCTAGCTTTATCTACTTGAAGGGCCTGGAAGTGACAACATCCAGTATCAATGAGCACACCTAGCACCTAGAGCTTGGTTCTGTATAGCATTCTTCACTAAAAGGAAGCAAGAATTCTTAAAGACATGGCCAATTCCAGGACCAAGGCAGGGAAAGTACAAGATGAGCCAAAAATATCTTGTTATGTCAGACAGCAAGAAAATGCTAAAAGAATTATGACACTACAGCAGAAGGACAGAGATTGAATGGACTAGCTCTACTCAAACCAAGGTTAATTTTAGCATCAAAATATGTAATGATAGTAATAGATTATAACTCACTGCATACAGTAGAAAACCATGAGGTCACATATTTATAAATAAAAAAATAAAAGAAGAAACGTTCCTCTTGATGAGGAACAGTCTCTACAGTGTCTCTGCAGTGGTTGGCTCTATAACTTAGGGACCAAGCTTCTGTTTTGTAGTCAAAATAGCCTTCACATAACTCTCCACAGAAAATCCCAATTCAGATGTTTAAACTTTGTCTAAAGCAAGCCACTTTGATTTCCTGATTCTGTATCATATTTTGAAAATAATGAACATTAAATAAATTGTTAAATTAACATGCTGTGGCCTCTTATCTATACTGCAAGGCATCTTTGTAGATGTACCAAAAGATCTACACATCGCAGTTTGTGCTTGAATGCTTAGTCTGCTTCCTTCCATTGATGTGCCACCAGTGAGCCTATCAATTTCCTCTCTATTCAGGGCTCTTCAGGGCTCTCAGTCTCTTCAGCTTTTACACCCATCTCTATTTAAGCTGGCCCACATAGTTGATCATTTCAGCTACATTCATACCGACACTTCCATGTTCTTTCATTTGCATGACTCTAATACGTATCCAGCTTTTTCCACACCAAGTAAGTTTGGATGTTTCCTTTCAGCTAGACTTTCCAGATGATGAGGTTTTTTTTAGGGAAAATAAAGCATCATACTTCCAACTAGGTCTATTAAAAATTTGTTATTCAAAATCAGGTAGGGCTAGATAAGATCCAGATTTATTTTTGAATCCTGGTTTGCCCTGTAAGTATTCTGAGCCCTATAACTAAGATGGGGAAAAAGTAGTCATTATTTAAGTAGAGTATTTTAGATTATTTGACACTTCTGAAAATATTTGAGAATATTGTCATCTGTTTGTTGGCCTTCAAATACACAGATGAATTGTAAATTAAAATAAAGACTTTCTATACTTCAAATCTTAAATGTATTGCTTCTTGATTTATAAAGTTCCGGAGGTCTGTAGAACATGAGTCCACACATTGTCCACACATAGATATTCAAATTTCTATCCCTAGAGTCAGATGGACCAATAGAAATCTGAGTATTTACAAATAGATCATGTTATATAAATTTTATTCCCTATTTTTATTGAGCTTTGGCAAAATGTCCTCTGTTCTCATGGGTAAATGCTTTTAAAAACAACCTTATGAATCCTACAATAATATATGTTTTAAGGATACATTTGAGGCTATATTTATTATTTCACTTTTGCATACCTATATAAATTCTTAACTGAGAAATATCTGTTAGAATGAGCTACCATGAATAGCTTGAATAGCTTCCCATGACAAACTTGTATGTTTTCTCTTCGTGAACAATAAGATCATGGAAATGACCATTTTAAAGCTTTTCATTTAGGTCATCAGGAGCTCATAGCCAAATTCTCAAATAAAATACTGCAATTATATAAGACGTTTTGTGATCTTGGTTTTCTAATTTCCATACACAGAATTTATTTTGTGTACAAAATCTTATGTGGAAAGAGGTAAGATCAATTTATTAATTCATTAAATGTAGTTGAGCTCTCATTGCTGCCAGATAACCCATTAACTTTCATTCATCCACTCAGCAGTTCTCCCCTTCTCAACTCTGGTGTTCATCTTTCCATCTGCCTTCTAAGGCTTAACAGATGGCTTGCCTCCTCTGCTCCTTGTCTGCAAATGAAAGCCATAAACAAATTCTCTCTCAAGGTCGTATCCAATTTACCTTTGACTTTCTCTATATGTTTGCCCAATCTATTTAATTATGGTACTAATTCTGAATATCCACAGAGTCTTCTTTTAATTGAAATGTAACATATACACAGAAAAGGTTGGAAATCTTATACCTGTACAGCTCAAAAGGTTTTCACAAAATAAACACCCCTATGTAACAAGCGCAAAGAGTAAGAAGCATAACCTTACCAATACTTCAGATATCCTCTTGCTCTGTTCCAGTTACTACCCCTCTGCCAAGGGTAATCATTATCTTGGCTTCTAATAGTACAGACTTTACCTGTGTGCTTTTTAATTTTATTCAAATGGCCTCAGATAGTATGCACTCTTGTTTTGTTTTTTATTCTACATACCCAGAACTATTTTGACCCTAGGTCTTTCTTGTGCCATTGGAAACTTGATGACTCAACATTCTTTCCATTCCATCATGTTTGCATTCTCTGATGCATTTTCTTTCCCCTTCTCCCAAAAGCTACTGTCCATTTTCTTCATTATCAATTTTTGTAAACAGTTTTTCTCAATTGCCTATCTGCTATTTGGCCATCTGCAAAACTGCCTTTTTTCATTAGTCTCCAATTCTTCTGAAAATCTTGCTAAACTTACTTGTGACTTTCCATTTGTTAAATCAGAAGGCCAGCTTATTTCTCTACAGCACTTGACTCTGTAGGACCTCATCTACTTCCTGAAAATTCTACCTGAATTAGAGCCATTTCTTCTTCATTTTCCCTTTTACTCTCTGACTCCCAGTTTTCTTTGCATGCTTATACTTTATAAACTGGGATTGCAAAGTCTTTCCTTTTTGGTCTTTATACTTCTCACTTTATAGCCTCATGCATTGTAATCTCATCCATACTACTCCTTTTGTGCTGTACATCCCATTTGATGCATAGCAGAGCTATACATTTTGGTACCAGCACAATTTAGTTATGCAGATAAATTTAATTTGATGCTAATATACAGCTCCTTTGTTATGATGCTATTTTGTCTTTTTTGTAACCTTCAGCATACTGACCAAGAGGAAATATAAATAACACTGAAATTGTCTTTTTTGCTCTGTTTCTTACACTAAAATGACATCCCAGTACACAATAGGGACGTAAGGGCTACTCAAAGTTCTGGCTGAGGTCATGGAGGCCTCTGGTCCATTGCTGGTCCTTAAGTAGCATCTTCTATTTTCTAAGACAGTGTTTTCTTTATCTGCCTCATAGAGAACTTCTCTGCTAGCATGTAATGCTATCATTCTCAGTTGACAGGATCAGGGAGCAGTCTGTCAGCTAAGCCAATAGTGCTGGAGTACATGGGTCATATTTCTCCTTCTGACTCACATCCCTACAGATCTCACTGCTATCTGACTCTTCAGTATCTGCCATGGCTTTAGCTCAGCCCTGTGACCAGATAGTCCTCTGCATGGGGTTCACCTCTTTCCATTTTATCTTACCACTCTGACCTTCTTGGAAGACTGTTAACTAAATTTTAGTGTTCTTTTTAGGAGGAAGGTTTAGGAGTGTCAATTTGACTCTCTTCTTCTGACCACACTAGCTGGGCTGAGCAGCCTAGTATTGTGATGTCTCCTACACAGTGGGCTCCTCCTCTGCCAGAGGCCAAATGGGAAGTGGGGACAAGTTACTGCCTCTATCCACAACGCTGTGGATAATTTATTTAACATTTCTGTGGCTACAGCCCATAGAGGAGATCCCAGCACACACATCTAGAGCCAAACAGATATAGCTGTTCCTTCATTTCCTTTGCTTCATGTCCTCCTTCTGCATTATTGAGTGTACTGGATAAAATGGAAAGTCGGGCTGGGGTATCACCTCTACATTCTGGGGACAACTTTGTGATTAAATGTCTCCGCAGTTTCATGATGACTAATGACACTGAGTATCTTTTCATGGGCTTGTCATTCATGTATTTTCTTTAGTGAAGTGTCTCTTCAGATCCTTTGCCCATTTTTAATTGGTATTTTATTTTCTTATTATTGAGTGGTGATGGTTCTTTATATTATAATTATATATTTAATATGTATGTATTATATATAATATATAGTTACTATACATTATGTATAATTTCATATTTAATAAAATATGAATATCAGACATAGACTTTTGTTGTTTAGTAAGAGTTTTGTTGCAAATTTTTATGTAATGAAACAAATGCAGACATTAAAACTTTTGGAAGTTATTTTGTTACTTTTTAAAGTACAAACATTTATTCAATTAAATCCCTTATTTAATTTTATACCTATTTGATACTATTATGTTAGCTTGTACACCACAGATAATATCACTTAAAATTTTTAGGACAATTTTTTCCTTCTTCCTTGATATTTCTGGAAACATTCATTTACTCTCTTGAAAGATACAGAGGGAGACAGTTAAATCTTTGCTGCCTGAAGGCATTGGAAGTGAAAGACAGTTAATAAGGTATTTGTTGTGGGCTTATTTATTTTAGGAAATAATACTGACAGGAATGCAAGTTCTTTGGAAGGCAGAGAAAGGTAAAAATACTGGGTCCAATTTCCTGGGTTCTTTCAAAGACGTGTTAAAGTCACTGTCAGTATTATCATTTGACAACACTTAAAAAGAAACATTTAACTTTAGAAATATCAGTATATTACAGATGAAATACATTCTGTGCAATTGATCTTAGATGTTCAAACATTACTTAGGAAACATAATAGATGATCTTGTTTGAATGGCATGCTGGAATGTGGAATCAAACCACTCTCTGATTTTTCAGTTGGTTGGAGCTTTAAGGAGTCAGTCATAGTGACTGAGTTTTGTATATGATTACTTTGGCCACAAAGACTGGCCTATTTGATATAAGTTTTATTGCCTCTGTGCTAATTTACCTTTAAAAGGCTTCAATGTGAGTAGGATGACTTATGCGTGTGTAAGTTAATTGCGATCTCAACTTAAGGAAATGTTTGCTAGCATTTTGATATGTACTGTATTCCAGAGAAAGAAGTTTATTTTCCTAATATAGTCATATAAATCTATATTTAAGTACTTAAGTATTATAAGACATGGTAGAGATAAATTTTTTACTCGTAGAATGAGTATTAAACACAGGTCATTGGGTATAAACACTAAATAGGCTCTACCTCCCTTGTGTAAGCAAGATATAGGATATTGAGTAAATATGGCAGCCTAATCCTGAGGGACAGCATACAAGGTATGGAGCTTGCTGGTCATGTGTCCCTCCAATTTACAGAAGGCTCTTTCACTCAAACTCGTTTCATGACTGGCTCTTCTTCCTGCTGTAACATGTTAAGATAGCTCAGAGCGAACCTTTCATTGAGATTTCTAGTTAAAGTGCCTGAGAACAGAAGGGAACATCTTCTAACAATAAGAGTAACTGATATGACCCCCATTCTGTGCCTCTCTGCTGGTAAATAACTGTATGTTTGACAAAGTTTGTTCTAAGGCTAACTTCCATAGACACACCCTTTGTTAACTCTTGAAAGAAGACAGCATGGCCCCTACCTAACATATGGTTGAGGCCAATTGTACTTACAAATACTAGACATTTGTTGAAAAGCAGGGTGGCTTAGGTCTGTTCACATAAATCCAAATGACCAAAGTTTTGGGTTTTATCCTAAAATTACATGAGATATATAAAATCTATTAACTGAATGAGTGATCATCTTGAAATATTTAGCTACTCTTTGTCTAAATGTAAAGAGTGAGCAAATATCCGTAAAGAGTGAGCAAATATCCCTAACTCTTAATTGCAAGTTTGTGAAAAACAGCTAAACTAATGAGTGCCTATCAGATGCCCTCAATCACTTAGGTATAACATATTCTATGAATTTGAATTTGCTTGATTTTCATTCATTACCTATCCACTTAATTGTGTTTTTCTCTTTTTCCCTTAGTTCCCTCTATAACCTGAAAAAATATCTGGCTGATAACAATAGTTAAAGTATGCATCTTTACCTCCTACCTTCATCCTGAGTGCATCAGTTAAAAACATTTATTAAATATTTGCTAAACTGGGCTCAAATACTCATTATGAAATATTGCAGGAAGCAATAAATGTGTCTCCTGTGTTTAGGTTTCTGTATCTGGAAAATTAAAAAATGAGATATGTGGCCAATTCCATAAATATTGTTGTCTAGATGTATAAATGAAAAATTTAAAAAGCTAGAGCATAGGCTAAATTACTAGTGCAGTAATCAATTATGAATACTTTAGTAATTATAGTAATGTGAGAAATTTTTTTTGGAAGTGGACCAGTATATTAGTAGGATAAATAAGATGTGGCCTTGTTTAAAAGAGGGAGATCTCCTAGACAAGAACATCTCAATATCAAAGCTTTATGCTTTCCTTGTAATTTTTAGTTTCTGGCATGCTCTTTTACCTTAAACCAAACAAATGAAACTTCTCGAATTTTTTTTAAACATGACTCAATTAATGTGTAAGTCCTTTTTTTTTTTTTTTTTTTTTTTGAGACAGAGTCTCGCTGTCGCCAGGCTGGAGTGCAGTGGTGCAATCTCTGCTCACTGCAATCTTCAAATCCCTGGTTCAAGTGATTCTTCTGCCTCAGCCTTCCAAGTAGCTGGGATTACAGGCACGTGCCACCATGCTAAGCTAATTTTTGTATTTTTTGTAGAGATGGGGTTTCACCATGGACCAGAATGGTCTCAATCTCCTGACGTTGTGATCCACCCTCCTCGGCCTTTCAAAGTGCTGGGATAACAGGTGTGAACCACTGCACCCGGCCGTGTCTAAGTACTTTTTAAAACTCTAAAATCTCAATGGCTGAATATCTAAATATAGTATAAGTAGTAACAGGTAGGTGTGGACTGGAAATTATGTACTTACATGCTTCATAGGAATATTGGTAAATAGGACTTTCTCTTCATTGTCTATGGGCGAAACTACCAAAAATCTCTTCAACTCTGACTTTACCAGATAACAATTTGAAAAAAAAAAATAAAGAACTTTTGTTCTGTATCTTAGTGGGACAATTTTGGCTTCTCTCCTGATTATACATGCATTCCCAGTTCCGCCATTCAGATATTCTAGATGTTGTTTTTGCTTTTTATTTGCATCTGTCAACTATTTCTCGCTTATCTGTGTAGATACCCTCCATGCTATGTATTCCTCTGTCTTTCTGCCCACTACTTTCTTGCCCATCTGTGTAGATATTCCCCATGCTATTATATTGGTTTATTTCTATTTGTATTGGCCCTCCATCACTGATCACTCAAGGCAGTAATGCTACACCTTCCACAACCTGATTTTTGTTTGTTTGTTTAATAATGGAAGAGGTATTCCTCCCTAGATGGCAGAAAGCAATACTCATTGCTAACTCAGGTATTTCAGTTTTACTGCTCAAGTTATAGAGAATTGCTAATACAGAAAACAGAGCAGAGTTTAAGTAAAGTATTTTTTATGTATGTTGGTATGTTGAAATCATTTTTTCATTCTTTCTTATTGATTGTAAACAGTGGCTCTCTGATTCTCTGATCCCATGGATCCCCACAAGGGCTATATTAGCATGATCTGAAATACAGCCTTACCCTGTACCTACAACTGCTCCGTCTAGGCCCTCTTCCTCCTAATGAGAGTAGCTCACTCTGTTAGACAAATTTCTATGGCTGGAGACCCAACATCATATTGGTTAAGGTATGATCTCTATAGTCAGTAAAAATTACATAAGTTATATTTCATCTCTCACAATTTCAATTTCTTCTTTTGAAATCTCTAGAATATACTCTTTCAATCTAAATAAGGTAAAATAAAATAAAAAGTAATCTCTAGAATATATAGAGTTTATATATAAACCTTGTTTCCAGAATTGTAGAGAAGTTCTAAAAGACTCATTCAAGATTCATCTTATTTTGGGAATTCTAGTTGCAAAGGCGAATAAGTACAGTGTTATTTCATTGAAATGATGTGTTTGCTACACTCTGGTGCATAGACTACACTATGTAAAGTCATATGGATATAAAAAGTGAATTAGACACAGCCTCGTACAAAACAAGCACTCACTACATGTGAACTCTCATTCTGATGATTGTCTCTCAAGGTATTTTGTCATACCTTTGGGTAATTAGCCTTTCATACAGTCACTTCACATTCCCCACCATTTATCAGATATGCCTTTACATATATGTCCTTTTATTATGGGCAAACTTTCTTTTCTTTGTGATATCTGAATCTCAGGAAAATCATAACAACAGGAGACAATGGCTTAGAAGAAAATAAAAATAAAACGTTTTCTAAAATAAATTCCAGTTGTTTTAATAATCTATAAGTGGAACAAAAATTATGACTGAACTAGGAGATAATTTAGATTATCTGTAGAATCACAGGTCTTGAGAAAGAAACAAAACTCAGATCATAGAAAAAAGATAGACATTTGGCTATTCAAGCACACACACAAAGACAAAGAGAGAGAAAGCAAGAGACAACTACAATAAAAGAGAGTGAGAACAAAAGAGAGAGAGAGTCTATATGATGTTATTCACTACAAAGTAAAAGGAAAATAACAGAAGGGAACTGTCAGTCCACTAGACACAGCTTTCAGCCATTATATAAAATAACTCTCCTGTGTAATAATAGATAATTGGTCATTATGCATCAAAAATTCTTTTATAAATTAAAAAATAGACAACCTGTTAGAAAAAAACATGGAAATAACAAAATTATAATTCATATGGCCAATAAAATTTGAAAAGATGGTCAACCTGACCATCCTTTCTTTCATAAAAGAAGAGCCAATTTAAACAAAGCATAAAAGAAATACAGTGTTGATTAGAATATGAGGAAATTGGCATTTTATATAGCAATTGTGGAAGGAGTAATTTGGTAGTATTATTCTACATCTAGAGAAGAATCTAGAGAATTGTACTTCTGGAGAAGTGGTCTAGAGAAATTACAGCATGAGTACATTGAAATAAGGTTTTTTTTTTTTTTTTTTACAACAATATCAATATAAAAGGAATATATTAAAATAATAAAAATGCCTAGAAGATCAGTTTTAAATTTAAACTGGCATACAAATAAATTGGAATACTTAGAAGTGATTTAGAAGAATGAGATGAACACACACACACACTGACTCAGATACATGTTTTTGATAAGCTGTTAAATAAGAACAAGCAAGCTGAAGATTAATGGCTCAATTTTGGTAAAAGATAATACTTACGTTTGTGTTTACATGTGTGTAGATATCTATATTTAACAAAAAAGTTAGGGAAAATATGCACTTTTTTTACATTTAATACACTTTAGAAGGACACATGTATGAATGATGTTTCTGGGAATTTTAGTTGCATAGGTGAATAAGTACAGTGTTATTTTATTGAAAGGATATGTTGACCACATGCTGGTACATAGACTGTGCTGTGTAAAGTCATATGGATGTGAATATTTCTAAAAGCCATAGTATTTGTTTGCATCAAGGTAATGTTATTTCATGAAAAGAATATGTTCACTGCCATTACATTTAATAAAGTTTTGTATTAGTCTGTTCTCATGTTGCTATAAAGAACTACCTGAGACTGAGTAGTTTATAAAGAAAAGAGGTTTAATTGATTCACAGTTCCACAGGCTCTACAGGAGGCATGGCTGGGAGGTGAAGGGGAAGCAAGCACATCTTCACATAGCAACCGCAGAGAGAGAAAAGGGGGAAGTGCTACACACATTTAAACAACTAGTTATTGTGATAACTTGCTCACTATCATGAGAAAAGCAAAGGGGAAAATCTGCCCCCATGATCCAATCACTTCCCACCAGGTCCCTTCCCCAACATTGGGAATTCCAATTCAACATGAGATTGGGTGAGGTCACAGAGTGAAATCATATTATTCTGCCCCTGGCCCTTCCAAAATCTCACATCCTTCTCCAATTTTGAAACAAATTCATGCATTTGCAACTGTCTCCCAAAGCCTTAATTCATTACAACATTAATTCAAACATCCAAGACCAAAGTCTCATTTAAGACAAGGCAAGCCCCTTCTACCTATAAGCCTATAAAATAAAAAACAAGTTAGTTACTTCCAAGATACAGTGGAGGTACAGGGTAAATACATTCCAAAAGGGAGAAATTGGCCAAAACAAAGGAGATACAGACCCCATGCAAGTCCAAAACCCAGTAAGGCAGTCATTAAATCTTATAGTTCCAAAATAATATCTTTTGATTCCATGTCTCATATCCAGGGCACACTGAATCAAGGAAGGGGCTCTGAATGCCTTGGGCAGCTCTGTCCCTGTGGCTCTGCAGGGTATAGCCCCCGTGGCTGCTTTCACTGGTTGGAATTAAGTGCCTACAATTTTTCCAGGTGTATGATGCAAACTATAGGTGGATCTACCATCCTGGGGTCTGTATGATGGTGCCCCTCTTCTCATAGCTCCACTAGGCAGTGCACCAGTGGTGACTCTGTGTGGGGGTTCCAACCCCACATTTCTCTCCACACTGCCCTAGTAGAGGTTTCTCATGAGGGTTCCACTCCTACAGGAGACTTCTGCCTGGACATCCAGGTATTTCCATACATCCTCTGAAATATAAGTGGGGGCTGGCAAGCCTCAGTTCTTGCCTTCTGCACACCAGCAGGCCTAACACCATGTGGAAGCTGCCAAGGCTTAGGTCTTGCACCCTCTGAACCAATGGCTGGAGCTGTACCTTGGCCCCTTTTAGCCACAGCTGGAGCTGGAGTAGCTGGGACACAGGGTGTCATGTCCTGAGACTTCACAGAGTAGCGGAGCCCTAGGCCTGGTCCACAGGATCATTTTTTCCTCATAGGTCTCCAGGTCTGTGATGGGAGGGGGCTTCTGTGAAGGTCTCTGAAATGCCCTGGAGGCATTTTTCCATTGTCTTGGCTATTAACATTCGGTGACCTTTTACTTATGCAAATTTCTTCACCCTGAATTTCTCCCCAGAAAATGAGTTTTTCTTTTCTACCACATAGTCAGGCTGCAAATCTTCCAAACTTTTACACTCTGCTTCCCTCTTATATATAAGTTCTCTTTGCTTAGGAAAATGAGCATAGCCTTTTCAGAAGCAGCCAGGCTACATCTTGAACACTTTGCTGCTTAGACATTTCTTCTACCAGATACCCTAAATCATCTATTTCAAGTTCAAAGTTCCACAGATCTCTAGAGCAGGGGCACAATGCCACCAGTCTCTTTGCTAAAGCATATCAAGAGTGACTTTTATTCCAATTCCCAATAAATTTCTCATCTCCATCTGAGACCTCCTCAGCCAGCACTGTCCATATGGCTATCAGCATTTTAGTCACAACCATTCAACGAGTCTCTAGAGAGTTCCAAACTTTTCACATGTCCTGTCTTCTTCTGAGCCCTCCAAACTGTTCCAACCTCTGCCTTTTACCTGGTTTCAAAGTCGCTTCTACATTTTCAGGTATTTTTATAGCAATGCCCCACTTCTCTGGTACCACTTTTCTGTACTAGTTTGTTCTCACATTGCTATAAAGAACTACCTGAGACTGGGTAGTTTATGAAGAAAAGAGATTTAATTGGCTTATAGTTCCGCAGGTTCTACAGAAGGCATGACTGGAGAGGCCTCAGGAAACTTACAATCATGGCAGAAGGTGAAGGGGAAGCAAGCACATCTTCACATGGTAACGGGAGAAAGAGCAAAGGGGAAAAGTGCTACACACTTTTAAACAACTCCATCTCATGAGAATTCACTCACTATCACAAGAATGGCAAGGGGGAAATCTGCCCCAGTGATTCAATCACCTCCCACCAGGTCGCTTCCCCAACATTGGGAATTATAATTCAACATGAGATTTGAGTGGGGAAACAAAGCAAAACCATATCAACAAAGGCACATGTGTAAATGATGTTTCTAAGAATGGTAGTTGAATATGTGAATGAGTATAGTGCTATTTCAGTGAATGAACGTGTTCACGTAACATTGCTGCATTTAATTCACTCTGTAGTGGCACACGTATAAATGACAATGTTTTTTTTGTTTTTAAAGTAGATCTTCAGATCTTGTTTAACTGAAACTTTCTACCCTTTGACCAATATCTCCTCATTTCTACTTCCCTCAACCCCTGGAAACCACCATTCTATTCTCTGCTTCTATACATTTGATAGTATATTAACATATATTCTATATGTTTGATCTATATTTTAGATTACACATATAAGTAAGATCATGAGGAATTTATCTTTATGCAAGGACAAATAGAAAGACAAAGAGAAATGTATTTTAAGAATCTTTGCTTATTTTTTAACTGAATTGTTACTTTTGTTTTTGTTTTTGCTATTGAGTTCTAGGAGTTCCTTATATAGTTGGATATTAACCCCTTATCCAGATGTATGATTTGTAAATATTCTCTCCCATTTCATAGGTTACCTTCTCATTTTGTTAATTTTTTCCTTTGCTATGTAGAAGGGTTTCAGTTTGATTTATTCCTGCTTGTCTATTTCTGATTTTGTTGCCTGTGCTTTTGGTGTTATATCCAAGAAATCACTACCCAGTCCCATGTCTAGAGGTCTTCCCATATGTTTTCTCCTAAGAGTTTTATTATTTCATGTTTTATATTTGTCTTTAATCCATTTTGCATCTATTTTTCCATATGGTGTGAGATGAAAGCCCAATTTTATTTTATGTTATGTTATGTTATGTTATGTTATTTATTTATTTATTTATTTACTTTTGAGACTGAGTGTCACTCTGTTGCCCAGGCTGGAGTGCAGTGCACGATCTCAAGTCACTGCCACCTTCACCTCCTGGGCTTGAGCGATTCTCATACCTCAGCCTCCCAAGTAGCTGGGATTGCAGGCATGCACCACCACATCCAGATAATTTCTTCTATTTTTAGTAGAGAGGAGGTTTCACTGTGTTGACCATGCTGGTCTCAAACTCCTGACCTCAAGTGATCAGCCCACTTTCAGCCTCCCAAAGTGTTGGACTTACAGGTGTGAGCCAAGCACCTGGCCCAATTTTATTCTTTATCATGTAGACTTCTAATTTTCTTAACACCATTTACAGAACAGACTATCTTTTCTCCATCTGTGGCTACTTTGTCAAAGAACAGTTGACCATACATGTGTAAGTTTGTTCCTGGGATCTTTGTTTGATTCAGTTCATTTGTGTATTTGCTTTTATGCCAGAACAAGTCTTTTGATTAGTATACCTTTGTAATATGTTTTAAAATCATAGAGTATAGAGTGTCAGACCTTAAACTTTGCTCTTCTTGCCTAAAATTGCTTTGATATTCAGGGTCTTTTGTAGTTCATTATGAATTTTAGATTTTTTTCTATTTAAAAAATATCATTGGGATTTTTATAGGGATTGTAATAAATCTATAAGTAGCTTTCAGTATTATTGACATCTTGTCAATATTAATTCTTTCAGTCTATTAACATGAGATGTCTTTCCATTTATTTGTATCTTTTTAAATTTTACCAGTGTTTTGTACTTTTCAGTGTATCTGTCTTTTACCACCTTGGTTAAGTTTGTTCCTAAGTGTTTTATTCTGTTTTATGCTTTTGTAAATAGAATCTTTCTCTAATTCTTATCAGTTAGGCTATGATTAATGAATACAAAAGCTACTAATTTTTGTATGTTGATTTAGTATTTTGCAACTTTATTAAAGCTTTTTGTTAGTTCTTACTTTTTTGGTAGCATCTTTAGGGTTTTCAGCATATAAGATCATGTCATCTGCACACAGAGATAGTTTGACTTCTTCCATTCTAATTTATATGATTTCATTTATTTTTCTTCTTTAATTGCTCTAGCTAGCACCTTCAACACTATATTTAATAGGAAAGGTGACAGTGAGCATTCTTGCCTTGCTCCAGATATAGAAAGAAACTGTTTAGCTTTTCACCATTGAGTATAATCTAAGTTGTGAGCTTACCATATATGGCCTTTATTTTGTTGAGATAAGTTCCTTCTATGCCTAAGTTGTTGAGAATTTATTATTACTAGAGGTGGTTGCGTTTTGTCAAATGCTTTTTCTCTATCTATTGAAATGATTATGTGATTTTTTTGTTCTTCATTCTGTTAATGTGGTATATCATATTGATTGGTTTCCATATGTTGAGCCATGTTTGCATTTGAAGGATAAATCTTACCTACTTGATCATGGTGTATGATTCTTTTATTTTCACATTGTGTTCAACTTGCCAGTGTTTTACTAAATATTTTTGCATCTATGTTGATCAGAGATGTTGGCCTGTCATTTTCTTCTCTTACAGTGCCTTTGTCTAGCTTTGGTATGAGAGTGATACTGACCTCATAAAAGGAATTTGGATGTATTCCCTCTTTTTATGTGTTTTTGGAAAAGTTTAAAAATTTTGGTATTATTATTTAAATGTTTGATTAATTCAGCAGTGAAGCCCTCTAGTTCTGGGGTTTTCTTTTTCATCATTATTACTCCTTCAATCACCTTACTGATTATTGCTCATTATTGTTTTTATTTCTTTTTGATTCAGTCTTGGTAGGTTGTAAGTTTCTAGAAATTTATTTACTTTTTCTAGGTTGTCCAGTTTACTCATGTAGTCCCTTATGATCCTCTGTATTTCTGTTCTTAAGTCCCCTCTTTCATATCTAATTTTATTTGACTCTTTCCCTTTTTTCTTAGTCTAGCTAATATTCTATCAATACAATTTTGTGTTTCTTTTTGAAAAGTAAACAAGTTTGTTGGTTTTTCTTATTTGTTTTTCTAGTCTCTATTTCATTTATTTCTATCTAATATTTATTATTTCATTCTTTCTAATAACTTTGTGTTGAGTTTCTTCATATTTTCTATTCCCTTGAAATACAGTTAGATTATTTATTTGAACTCTCTCTTCTCTTTTAATGTAGACATTCATTACTATAAACTAAACTTTACTCTTAGTATTGCTTTTGCTGGATTCAATATGTTTTGGTGCATTGTGTATTCATTTTGTTTGTTTCAACATATTTTCTAATTTCCTTTTTTATTTCTTCTTTGACCCAATGGTTGTTTAAAAGTTTGTTGTTTCATTTATTTGAATTTGTTAATTTACCAATTTTCTTTCTGTTGTTAACTTTCAGTTTAATTCCACTATGATCAGAAAAGATACTGGTAATAATTTCAGTCTTCTAAATTATAAAGACTTGTTTTGTGATGTAGCATGTGATCTATCCTGGATGACATTCTGAATGCTCTTGAGTAGAATAAGTAATCTGTTGCTGTTGAGTGGAATGTTCTGCATTTGTCTGTTAGATCCATTTGGTCTAGAGTGTTATTCAAGTCAGCAGTTGAATTGTCTAGATTATCTATCTATTATAGAGAGTGGGTATTGAAGTCTCCTGCTATTATTGTATTTTTGTCTATTTCTACCTTCAGTTTGTCAATGTTTGCTTTACATATTTAGGTGCTTTGATGTTGTGTACATATATATTTAAAATTGTAACATGTTTTTGTTGAATTGATCCTTTTATTATATAACGTCCTTCTTAATCTCTTGTAATAGTTTTTGACTTAATTTCTATTTTATCTAATATAAGTATAGCCATCCCTGTTCTCTGTTGGTTGTCATTTGCATGAAATATCTTTCTTTACCTCCTCACCTTTAGCCTAAATATGTCCTTAAATGTAAGGCAACACTTCTAGACAGCATATAGTTGGGTTATGTTTTTTAATCTATCCATCCACTCCAGGTCTTTTGATTGATTGATCGATTGATTTAGTCCATTTACATTTAAAGTAATTATTGATAGATAAGAACTTACTATTGACATTTTATTGTTTTCTGTCTGTTTTGTAGGTTTTTTTCTCTTTTCTCTTGTTATCTTTGTGGTTTGATTTTTTGTTTAGTAATGGAATTCTTACCCTTTTTCTTCATCTTTCGTGTATCCATTGTACATTTGTATGTTTGTGTTTGTGTGTGGTTACCATGGGGGCTCAGATCAAACATGTTATATCAGTCTATTATAATGTTATAGCAACTCAATTTCAATTTATACCGAAATTCTACACTTAACTCCCCAACATACTTAGTGTAATTTATGTCGTATTTTACTTATTTCTATATTGTTTCCATTAAAATATTTTTATAGTTATAGTTATTCTTACTACTTTTGTCTTTTAATTTGTACGCTAGTGTTAACTTACATGCCACCTTTACAGCATAACAATATTTTGTGGTTTGTGTTTATAGTTTCTCTTTAAAAATGAGATTTATATTTACACATGGTTTCATGTTGTTTAGCGTCTTTTCATTTCAACTTGAATAATTCCCTTTATCACATCACAGCTGGGGGAAGGGAAAAGAAACAAATAAAAACCGTCACTACCCCTCGTGGAGGTGCAGGGTCGTGTTTTGGGTCCAGTAGCTGGAGAGGAGCACTTGTGAAGGCTGTGCTCCCAAGAACCCAGAGCCAGTGGAAAGTCTGTCTGTGGATAGGGTTCATCAGAGCATCAGACAATTCCACCCTCCTCGTTCCTCGCTGTGACCAAGCTAATATCTTTAGAGTGAAAATAACAGCACAATATACCTGGGAAAATAACAAGAGAGAAATTCTTTTTGGGGCATTGTATAAAGGGCAGAATCAAATAAGTGGAGAGTAGAAATTGAGAAAGTGATCTCTGGCAAGCTACTACCCACAGTAAAAACAAAATACCACTAGAGAAGTTTAAAACTTATGGTCAACTGGGGAACAGAAACAACAAAGCCCAAACTAGTACTACTTCTGACTTGATTAAGACAAACCCCATATTAAAGCCCTTGGAGAAGAAAAGAGCACATCACCAAGCATTAAAATATATGCTTTGCGGAAATCAATCCAAATTTCCATTGACAGATGAATGGATAAACTATATATATAAAATACATATAATATACATAATATATACGATATTATATATTATACATTATATATACAATGTAATATATTATATATAATATATAATATGTGTTATATATTATAATTATTATATAATTATTAATATAATTATATATTATTATTTTTATATAATATATTATATATAATATGTATATTATATATGTAGTTTTAAAATGCCTTAAAAATGAAGGAAATTCTGCTGCATGCTATAACATGGATGAAAGCATTATACTAAGTGAAATAACCCAGATAAAAGAAAACAAACATTATGTAATCCAACTGACAGGAGCTACCTAGAATCAGCAAATTCATAGAGACAGAAAGTAGAGTAGAAGTCACCAGGTGTTGGGGAAGGGGGGAATGGGGAGTTATTGTTTGATGGGTATAGAATTTCAGTTTGGGATGATTAAAAGTTTCTAGAGATGGATGTTGGCATTGGTTGCACAAAAATTTTAATATGCTTACTGTCTCTGAATCGTATACTTAAAATGGCTTAAATGGAAAAGCTAATGTTGCATATATGTTATCACAATAAAAAGCTATATTTGCCTTGGAATATACTGTTCTGCCCAATAAGTTTGATTCCCAGAAGGAAAAAATTAAGGCATACAAAAATAATGACAAAAAAACATCAACACCAGACTCAGATACAAAACAGCTTTTGGTATATTAGACTAGGAATTTGACATAACTATAATCAATTAGAACCTTTATTCTAACAGATAGTCAGAAAATATGCATGATCTGATGCATAATTTCAGCAGAAAAAATAAAGTTATAAGCAAGAATCTAGAAATACTAAAAATAAAATATATATATATAGCATGAAGATAAATAGTACCTTTGATAAGTTGATAGGCACATCAGTAGATTCAGAGAGATTCAGTGAACTTGAAGATAAGACAAGAGCAACTACAAACTGAAGCACGCACACAGAAAAGAGAAAAATATAAGAACAGAATATGCAAAAGATATGGTACAATATTAATCTTCTATTATATACATAATTGGAATCCCCTAAATGAGAATGGGACAGAAGAAATACTTAAGTAAGCAACAATAGAGAAATTTCCAAAATTAATGATAGACACCAAGCCTCAGATCCAAGAAGCTGACATAATATTTTCTGTAAACCTACCATTTTCTTTCATCTCTTCCATCCTCTGCGAGATTCAGCTTTGCTGCAATCCTACCAAACATGTTAAAGATAGTTGCTTCTCAAAGCCCTTACGTAGCAAGAACTTGTAAGACCATTAACTCTAAATCTTTCTAATGATGTGTACTTATGTGTCTGTTCCCTTCTATGCTTCTATGCCTTCAGTTTAATTTTGTATTTTCATATTAACAACCATATATCAAAGTGACACTATATGTAATGATACCAAAATACAAATTGCTTTAAACATTTATTAAATCTTAAATTCCATTTGTTAATCAGTCTTCTGGTAGATGAAAACATTTAAAAGAGACAGAAATATATTATAGAATAAAATTAATCAATAATAAAAATGTATGATAAAGTGATTTATATATTCTTAGGGAAGGCTAGACGCTCAAGAAGAGACAAAGGATAAAGGGAAAAATGGCTTAACGCCTTATAAAATACATGCAAAGCATTGATATTCTAATAAAAATTAATCTTTGCAGCAAAAATTAGAAAGTTTATTTCAGCTGAATATGCTGATTTTGAAAAAATAAAAACTGACTAAAAATTTGTAAATATTTCCAACTGTGATGAAAATGTTGAGAAGGTCTTCACCTGTAGATTTGTTTATAAGGCGGATTGCCTAACCTTTATAAATATATTGCTCATTGTAGCCGGGGGAATGTGTTAGATTCATCCTATAAACATTTACTTAATGACTTTTCAATGTTTTATAAGTCTTGTGGTTCCAAAATACCTTAGCATTTATTTTATGTGAACATTTTACAAGTGATGTAGTTCAAATTTTCCAAGAAATTCTTCAGAGATATAAGAACATTCCTTGTCTCTTAAGAGAACAATAACTAAAATGTATGCCCTAGAGGTATGAGTATTTATAATGTCTACCTAATTTCTCTGGTTATGGCAGATCTGTAGTTTTATTATTCAAATAATAAATGTTGTTCTAAAATAATACTCAGCAGTATCTCTAGGGCCTAGAACATAGTAGGTGCTTAATAAAACATGCAGAGCGAAGCAACAACAACAAAAACACAAAGAAAGTGAAGAAGAGGGAGAGGGTAGTGAGAGAAGGAGAAACGGGGAATCAATTTGCTTTCATTAACTTTATTGCTTAACCTGTGTGATCCAGTATTTTAGAGAGTTAATGTACCATATGTCCAAATTAAAATTTAATAACCTGAGTTTCTCTTGCAAATTTAGAGGTTAGAAGTTATTTATTTATTTATTTAAAACATTATTTTTCTGCCTGCTTTGTGTTAGGCCCTGTGCTTGGTGCTGGGGTGTAAAGATGTATTTCTGCTCCGAGTAGCTTGTATTTTTATAAGAAAGTCACATATAAATAAATCATTGCAATACAGTGAAGAGACAAGCTTCTGGTAATACACAAAGTATAATACACCTCAGGTCATTAATTAAAGAGGGCTAAAAAGTAGATAATAATTTTCTGAGTAAAAAAAAAAAAAAGAAAGAAAAGAAAAAGAAAAAATAGCATGCCAGGCAGAAGGATTCAAATGCATAAACGCTGAAATGCGTGACATAGCAAGACCCACTGAAGGAGCTGAAAGTAGTCTAATGTAGCAGAAGAATCATCTGTCAATGGAAAAATCCCTCTAGAGTATGAGATTGGAGGCAGGGACATAGTACGAGACTCTGCCAATTGTCCAAGCAGGAGATGGTGGACAATGAAAAGAAGGTTGGGGAGGAGAGGGTTGATTTTAGAGACATTTAAAAGGAAGAATAGTCAGGAACTTATTTGCATTAATGGGGAGGAATTGCAGAAATATCCCTAGCAGTATAGCTGAAAATAAGTAGTATATTTACATGATGAAGAAAAGAGAAAGAATACATTTAGGAAAAACAATGATTTGTATGTTCTATTTGCTCTTTGTGAAGTGTCTTTATGTATGTCATTCAAGAGGATATTCAATGTCTGTTAGATATAAATCTCTGAAGGTCAAGAGGATATATAAATAGGACATGATTTTGTGCAAGGATAGCTTCCTAGAGGAATATATAAGGTTTCTTTATCTTTTCTTTTACTTTTGTGGGAGTAACTGAAAATAAATATCCTGCACTCCTGGCAAGATTGTAACAAAGTTTTTAAATAGAGGAAATATGAATTATGTAACAAAAAGCTTAAGGCATATCTGTTTTAAACTGTATTTATATTATTTTTGAACCACATGGAGCTAGGTTGAAGGGTCACATTTAACCAAAAGAGTACAAACAATACTTTCCTGATAACAAGAATAAGTTTCTTAGCAAGAGGTGTCTGCTAGCTTACATTAGGAATAGCTTCCTGTCAAAGTATCACTTGGCACAGATGACAGATACCAAAAATAAATCTGTGTTCCATAGTTGCTGGGTTATTTACAAGGCAAAAAATAAATAATGGCACACTGATTAAATCATTGATACACAAGTATTTTTAAATAGCTACTTAGGCTCCAAGAAACATCTAACCAATTGACATCTATCGTGTGTATGTTTTGAATCTGGTACTGGTAAGTACCTTACACTAAGAAGAAGCCTAAGACAGTTTCTACTCTTGTAAATCTGACACCTAATAGGATATAGAAGCCTGATGCTCGGACCAGATAATTAAGAATGTAATAGTAAGCAAGAATGTATAACATTGGAGGGTAAAGGCATTTATCACAGCCTGGTGTAGAAAGGAATTCGGAGTAAATACTTGCTTTATTGTAATGGGATAGAGGGAAGAGAGGGTCATGTTGACACTGGTGGTGTAGGGTTGGCTCGGGATATTGAAGGAGTTCCATTCTGACACTGCTAGTTTCTTTGTGAAATAATAAGAAAAGAAAAAGGTAGACAGCCTTCAGAAGTTTAGGAAGATTATAAAAGGAATCATTTTATTTGTTTTATGTTGTAATTTCAAACAGAAGAAAGTTCTATCTGAGGATTATTTTCCACTTCTTTTGTTACATTTTCTTAATCAGCAAATTATTAAAATTTAGGCTAAGAAAATTCTCGGCCCCTTGACAAATATAACAAAAAGTGATCCATGTACAATATTACGTTTATAGACAGTTTTTAATGTATCCAAAGGAAATTCTGAATCAAAGGTAATTTTGTTCTTATTTGGCATAATTTCTCTCCCAAATCAGTAAGGAGAGGAAAAAATGCTTAATAAAACTGATACTCATTTTAAAAAAAAATCAATTTGTATTAATCTAAACTTATTTTGGTATAAAAAAATACAGTAAAGACTACAGCTGATTCTTTTTTTTCTTTTTAAATAGCTAATGAATATTCTCATACTTTGATATTTCATAGTCCATGTTTCTCTCTATTCAATTAAATAACGCCTTTATGTTACATTATATTCCATTATAAGCATAGCTCTATTTCTTAATGCTATTCTGTTATTTAACTTCATGCCTATTCTTGCACTAGCACATTGTAAACAGTTACAGAGTTTGTTAGACTTAGATTCTATAAACATATCAGTGTTAATAAACTAAACACTTCATCAACAGGTTTTTAAAGATATAAACACCAGTGCTTGTTGGCATCTTTTACATTTAGCTGTTTCTAAATTCCGTTTAAAAATTTTATAAAAATACTTTTTAAATACCCTTCAGACACAGTTTTACTATTGTAAATCAACACACAAATGAATTTACATTTTGCCTTTGTACCCCTAAAGTATAAAATAAAAATAGTCGGGGGGCAGGACCAAGATGGCCAACTAGAAGCAGCAGTCATGGGAGGCTCCCATCGAAAAAAACCATGATAACCGTGTGAATCCTTCACCTGCAAACAAGGTATCCAGTTTCTCTTATAAAAATTGACTAGAAGGCTGGCATTACCCACCGAGAGAAGGAAGAGCAGTGTGGTGCGGTGGCCCAACTGAGACCCACATGGGGAAGGGGAACCCCCTCCCTGCCAGCCAAGGGAGGTGATGAGTGAGCGTGCTACCCAGCCGGGGAAACTGCTTTTCCATGGAAGTGTGCAAACCACAGATCAGAAGATCCCACTCAAGAACCCATGCCACCAGGGCCTAGTGTCCCAATCCTAGAACGTGCAGATTCTTACAGCCTCTTAGCTGGAATCTGCTTAAGCCTACCAAACTCCCAGCAAGGCGTGGCAACCAGCGCAGGCTGCGGCTGCCTGCTGTCTAGCCCTTTGCGCTCCTTGCGGGAGGGGGAGCAGCCAGCACTGGTACTTGCAACTGCCTAACAGGCTAAGCTCCCTGGGCAAGGTAAGGGCGGCACCCATTTCTATAGTTCCAGGATGTACTTTGCCCCTGCTGGAGCCAGCGGGGCTGAATGGCTTGGTCCCAAGACTTGTCCCCATAGCCCAACACACCAGCTGTGCCAGTCTGCCACCAGAGTGCTTCCTCAGGCCGAACCCTGACCCATCTTTCCTCAGTAGGTGGACCTTCCCTGTAGGATCTCCAATAACCCCAACCAGAGGCTGAAGGATCCTACAGGGAAGCTCCACCTACTGAGGAAAGTAAAAATGCGCTCTGTAAAAATGCACCAATCAGCACTCTGTGGCTAGCAAGAGGATTGTGAAATGCACCAATCAACGCTCTGTAAAACGTGTAACAATCGGTGCTCTGTAAAACGCACCAATCAACAGGAGCCTAAAAGTAGCCAATCGCAGGGAGGATTGAAAAAAGGAACACAGGAGTGAACAAATAAGGAAATAAAAGCTGGCCACCCCAGCCAGCAGCGGAAACTCCCTCAGGTCCCCTTCCATGCTGTGGAAGGTTTGTTCTTTTGCTCTTCACAATAAATCTTGTTGCTGCTCACTCTTTGGGTCTGTGCCATCTTTAAGAGCTGTAACATTCACCACCAGGGTCCGTGGCCATTCTTGAAGTCAGCAAGACCTCAAACCCACGGGAAGGAGCCAACTCCGGACACACTAGTAGATGTCTAAAGCACTCTCTACCCCAAATCAACAGAATATACATTCTTCTCATTGCTACATGGCATTTATTCTAAAATCGAGTACATAATTGAAAGTAAAACACTCCTCAGCAAATGCAAAAGAACTGAATAATAACAAACAGTATTTCAGACCACAGTGCAGTCAAATTAGAACTCAGGATTAAGAAACTCACTCAAAACCACAAAATTTCATGGAAACTGAACAATCTTCTCCTGAATGACTCCTGGGTAAGTAAATAAATTAAGGCAAAAATTAAGATGTTCTTTGAAACCAATGAGAACAAAGAGACCACATATCAGAATCTCTAGGACACAGCTAAAGCAGTGTTAAGCAGTTATAGCACTAAATGCTCACATCAGAAAGCTAGGAAGATCTCAAATTGACACCCTAACATCATAATTAAAAGAACTAGGGAGGCAAGAGCAAACTAATCCAAAAGCTAGCAGAAGACAAGAAATAACAAAGATAAGAGAAGAATTGAAGGAGATAGAGACATGAAAAATCCTCCAAAAAATCAAGAATCCAGGAGCTGGCTTTTTGAAAAAATTAACAAAATAGATAGACTGCTATCTAAACTAATTAGAAGACAGAGAAGAATCAAATAGACACGATAAAAAATGATAAAGGAGATATCACCACTGATCTCACAGAAATACAAACTATCCTCAGAGAATACTCTAAACACCTCTATGCAAACAAACTAGAAAATCTAGAAGAAATGGATAAATTCCTGGATGCATACTCCCTACCAAGACTAATCCAGGAAGAGGTTGAATCCCTGAGTAGTCCAATAACAAACTCTGACATTGAGATGGTAATTAATAGCATACCAAACAAAAAAAAATCCCAGGACCAGGTGGATTCCCAGCTGAACTCTACCAGAAATACAAAGAGAAGCTGGTACCATTCCTTCTAAAACTATTCTAAATAATTGAAAAGGAGGGCCTCCCTAACTCATTTTATGAAGCCAGCATCATCTTGATACCAAAACCAGAAACAGACAACAAAAAGAGAAAATTTCAGGCCAATATCCTTGATGAACAATGATGCAAAAATCCTCAATAAAATAAAGGCAAACTGAATCCAGCAGCACATCAAAAAATGTATCCACCACAATCAAGTCAGTTTCATCCCTGTGATGCAAAGCTGGTTCAAAATATGCAAATCGATAAACGTAATCCATCACATAAACAGAACCAAAGACAAAAACCACATGATTATCTCAATTGATGCAGAAAGGGCCTTTGATAAAATTCAACATGCTTTCATGCTAAAAACTCTCAATAAAATAGATATTGAGGGAATATATCTCAAAATAATAAGAGCTATTTATGGCAGACCCACAGTCAATATCATGTTGAATGGGCAAAAGCTGGAAGCACTCCCTTTGAAAACTAGTACGAGACAAAGGTGCCCTCTCTCACCACTCCTATTCAACATACTGTTGGAAGTTCTAGCCAGGGCAATCAGTCAAGAGAAAGAAATAAAGAATATTTAATAGGAAGAGAGGAAGTCAAGTTGTCTGTTTCTGCAGACAACATGATTTTATATTTGGAAATCCCCATCATCTCAGCCCAAAGGTTTCTTGAACTGATAAGCAACTTCAGCAAAGTCTCAGGATAAAAAATCAATGTGTAAAAATAACAAACATTTCTTTGTACCAACAATAGGCAAACAGAGAGTCAAATCATGAATGAATTTCCATTCACAATCACTACAAAGAAAATAAAATACGTAGGAACACAGCTAACAAGGAATGTGAAGGACCTTTTCAAGGAGAACTACAAACCTCTGCTCAAGGAAATAAGAGAGGACATAAGCAAATGGAAAAACACTCCATCCTCTTGGATAGGAAGAATCAATATCATGAAAATGGGCACAATGCCTAACATAATTTATAGATTCAATACTATTCCCATCAAACTACCATTGACATTCTTCACAGAATTAGAAAAAAGTATTTTAAATTACATATGGAATCAAAGAATACCCAATGTACCCAAGAAAATCCTAAGCAAATGGAACAAAGCTGAAGGTGTCATGCTACCTAACTTCAAACTATACTACAAGGCTGCAGTAACCAAAAGAGCATGGCACTTGTACCTAAATAGACAGAT